>NC_080573.1:128748660-130167827 GCF_029962835.1 Magnolia sinica
TCAACTGTTCCATAATGTATAGATGGAATTAGAAAGGAAATGATTACAATAGAAGTTATTTACAAATCCAATTACCTTTGTAATTACTAAAATAACATTTTATTTATTTTTAATGAAGTTAATAAGAATGGCACGTTCTTGATTATAAGAAAAGTAAAAAAAATAAATTATATTTCTCGAAAAAATGTAAAATAATATAAATATTATCTTCATCGTGCATTTTGACTAATTGCGGCGTCTTTTGTGGATTTCCATACAAAGCTTTTGTATCAGTCGAATGGTTGTCCTAAGTCTATAAATCTTTCCAGAATGTTCTCTTTATTGGGATATGCCAAGCTCGGGCCTTATGCCTTAAGTGTTGAGCTGAGCTTTGAGTCTTGGTTGGTCAGCTTCTCTCTTAGCTTAGATCTGTGAATAGAGCTGTAAAAATCCAACCAAAAGGTACTGCAAGAGGAGAAGTGATGTAGGATGTGTCACATATACATTCATAGCATGGTTAGACCAAAAGAAGGTGGACTGTAAATTGATAATAACTTTTGATCTGAGTATTGTTACGATGCACTAAATTGAGTATCATGAACCGATGTAGCACGAGAACTTGAGAACGAGTTCTTTTGAAGTAGAGGGGATTGATGTAGAGCAGGCTGTAGACACTTTCATGTCCAAAATGTATCAGAGAAGGCCCGATCAGAGGTAGAAGTCATCGAGATTGGCAAAACCTTAAAACAAACATATCTCGTAAACTAGAATGATTTATTCGACGTATCGTATATGATTTTGGGGTAAGATGAGCTACTTTAGCCAACCAACCCGACTATTCAGGATCCCCCACACTGAATTTGCGAGATTCTATCATATCGACGGCCGAATTAAATGTTTAATATCATTTTTACTATTTATAGTAAGTTTTAGTTTGATTACAACTTTTCATTTGTTGGGCTTAAGGAGTTGTGTCCAACATGAAAAATGCTTAGAATAATTAGGAGAATAACGTGGTTAAGCCATATAGGACACTTACTATAAATTTTTTTTTACTATTTATAATAAGTTATGAATTTTAAGGAGTTTTAGTTATAATTTGCTTTTGATTTTTCTCCCATTACTTGGTATCCCTATTTAAAGGGGTGTCAACTCGTTTATTTTATTTATCAATCATTGAAGAAGTTTCTTTCATATATTTTAAAATTATTTCTATTTTTTTTGTCTCATGAATCTGCTTAAGTTTTGGCCTCATGTACTAAATTGATCTGAAAAAATGGATGAACAGTGTGGATGCAACACACATCACAGTATGCCCCACAGAATATAGTCACTAAGAATATGTCTCCGGGCAATCTGGGTCCCTGTTGTGGAGCCATCCGATCAGCAATGTCAAAAATTGAACAATAAGGTCTAGTGCAGAGCAGTTAAGCCATGTTCTCGAAATACATGGTCGATAATGCAAGCCTTCGTACACGTGGTTTGTAGACAATAAGGATATTTTTTAAATGGCAAACAACCTTAGTTTTTAACGTCCTACCCCAGTCGGTATGCAATGAATGGACAACATAAGTCGATCAAGACCATTCCACGTGTGGGCCTTTTTTTTTTCCTTAAATACTGTGTGGAGCTTACTGTTGCAGAAAAAAGGAAAAAAAAGAAGAGCGGAGTGTGATGGATGACACGTGGCATACAAGAAACTCACATTAAACTGTCCAAGACCCAGATTAGATGTATGATGATCCAAATGCATATCTCATCATCTGCCTACCAGAATTATTGTGGACATTTCTTGGATGGCTTAAAAATGAAAGTTGTACAATGTTCCTATTTTCAACAAACACTTCAATAGATATAACATTTGAAGAAATCAATGTAGGCCCATGAAACAAAATTAGTTTTCAAGCCTTACTCTTAGCTCAGTTTCAACACTGTCAATGGCCCAATTGTATTTCCACAACATGGGCTGCACATTGTTCATGGATAGGGACCTGCTCATCATCAAAGATATAGTTCGCTGAGGTGCATGATCTATAAAAGCGGGGCAGATGGTTTGGTAATCCAAACCGTCGATCTGATTAATCACAAAATAGATGGGGTACTATGAACTAGAAATATTTCAAATTGGAAGATCATAGCCCTTCAATATTTAGGCAGCGTTTGGATGCTCGAATCATTTGAATTTTTAAACGTTCGGTTAGCAATGTTGTTTCGTAGCATTCACTTGCAGTTTAGTTCCATTCATACTCAGCCATTTGAAAGCAATGTAATTGCAACCTGATGCTCAGATCGTCAACACAAACGCGCTAATGAAGCAAAATATACAATTTGTTTTTCTGCACATTGTGAAAGCAATAAATGCAATTCAATTGGATTGTGCAACCAAACGCACCCTCATTCACATGCTGACCATGGGTAAGAGTGAGGTTGAAATGGATGCACGAGTACGTGGGGCCCATGGCTCGATCTTACTGTTGATCTAGTGGGCCGAAGCTGTTGAGGCGGTGGAAGCTTCCACACTTGGACTATGCTTCCATTCCCTTTTGTGTATGTATGTTCGGTTGAATCCTAGTCTCCTATGTCACATGTTCTCTCACATTGTGTGATCTATATAAGAATGGTCATGAGTAGAAAGAGATTTAATTTCATTAATTTTATTTTACATGTATTTTTTAGTGTGAGATTTTTTATATGGGTTTCGTTTCTCTTGTTTCTAGGAAAAAAAGAAGGATTTGTGTTGCTGCCTATGGAATAGGCAAATTATTGAACCATGTAAATTTTTATGTCTTATTTCTTATTTTGATCCGGTTCTTGTAGCTTTTACTTGATCAGTTTCTTTTAAGTTTTAGCTTCACCTACAATAATCACATGAATGAAAATGTTTTTTGCAACATAAATGTGAGTGAGGAATCCCCTAATGGAACAATCTTAAGTTCTAAAACCCCTTTACCAGTGAGCTGCAATAGTAGACGGGTAAGAAGCACTTCCCATGCTTAGAGGGCTGGGAATTGGATGTCTGATATCTTCCTATCAGGGGCCTCAGAGAAATCTTTCATCTACATTGGGTCCCATCCAGATCAATCGTCTGGATATCCAAGCAATGGGTTGCACAGGTATAAACTCCAGGCTCAGTGGGTGTGCCTGGCTCCTGGATTCGTAGGGTGGGCCTGGGTCTGGGTCAAAGTCAGCCTGAGCTAGCAAGCCCAACCCAAAAGTATAAGGCCTCGCCCGATCTTGACCCAAATTTGAAAACAGAGCACGAATGTGGGCCTGACCTCAACCCGATTGAAAGATTGTTAAGCCCAAACCTAGGCCGTTAAGGAATCGCAAAAACCCATTTATTGCAAGAAGACGCAGGCAATGTATCATATAATTCCCTTTTAGTACTCATACTAAAGAATAATCTTAATAAGAAAACTAGTTCATGTTGGTTTTCTGTTTCATCCTTACAGTGGGCCCTATCAAGGATTAGCCATGGTTGTCATCATCATTACCTTAGGTTTACCTCAACTAATTAATTAGGGTCACCTATACAAATACTATTCCTAATCTATCATAGGTCATGTCCTTAGTTATATCAAACTTATGTCACCAAATGTTTTCTTACTACTCTTCTAAAGGTTCTCCTTACCATTCAAGACCTATCAACTTTAACAAACTAACTTTTAACAGTTGTAGTTCTTAATCTGCATGTGGCCAAGCCTTCTAAGCATACTTAGTTTTGTTTATTTGCAAGATCATAAATTATAGGCCGTGTCCTGAGCCTAAAAGAATGGTTTTAAGACTCATACGAGCCTTATGTGACACCCACCAGTTCGATACCCCAAGTCACCATGAAACGAGTCAATTCAGCCCCAACTTCACCCACACAGAGCTGTATATGAACTGAGTTAAGCTTGGTTAAGCTGCTTGACTCGACTTGGAAAAGCTCGACTTGAAACTAAGTTCAAGCCGAGTTGAGCTGAATTTTTTAGCTCGAGTCCGAGATACACCGAACTCGACTCGACTTGTCTTGAAACTTATTTGGTTCAAATCAATTTGACTCGAATCAGGTTCACTTTATATATATATATATATATATATATTGGATCTCAGCTTATAGGCTCAAATTCAAACTCAGCTTGAAAGATTGAGCTCAAGCTTGGCTCGAACTCGACTGGAGTTGGCCCGAGGCGCTGACCAAGCTGAGTCGAGATTGCCAATCAGGCTCGAGGATTGAGCTGAGTCGAATTCAAGCTAGGGTAGCTTGCTGGCCGAGCTAGGCCGATCTCGACTCGGTTCACGTGTACAACTCTACCCACACACTCACACTATAGTGGCTTTTCATTGTAATGGGTACTCGATTGAAACTCCTGTGAATCTACCACTTGGTACATGTCGGTTGGGCTTTCAAGCATGAGTGGAATATCCCAACAGCGACATATCTCAAAACCCAATTATTGTCCTTTTTGAACCATTGGCCATCCATATTAGGTCTTACAACCGGCAACCCATAGTTCGTACGGTTGAGAGAGGTGCTTATACTGTTCCCATTCCATCACCTCCAATCATATCATATCTTTTAACAATATTAGTAATGTACGTAAGCATAGGTGTATATGATTCACCCAAATCTTGCACTTGAATAAAGACACGCTCAAAATAGGAGGATATATAGCATCTGTAGATGATTCTACTTCTTTAGAAGATAGTACTCATCTAATGCTCCTCTCTACAGAGCTGAAAGGTCCTAACTTGATCTAAATTTCTCCACCTCCACAATCCATGATGTGGGCCATTTTTGCTAGAGGTTCCAATCCATACACTAGGACCCACACGGATATGATTCATGTTTTCTGCGTGGTGGGCCATTATCGATTAGTGTCCCCACCACTAGTGTAATGAATCAATCAGCCCGCCTTTCTACTCCTATAATTTTTCTGCTGAAATTTTCTAAATTTTCACATTGTCTTATCAATGGGTGAAAGTAAAAAAGTTTTGATGATGGATTGCAATTTTTCTATGAAATTTTCACATTGTCTTATCAATGGGTGAAAGAAAAAAAGTTTCGATGATGGATTGCAATTTTTCTATGAATAGTGTCATGAATGGTGCTATTATATATTTGAAGATAGTGACAGCGAATTCATCTGGACAGATATCATGTACCGGATCTCATCGTAACTCTACAGTTAAGCGTGTTTGGGGAAGAGCAGTAGACAAAAGGTGCTTAGATAGTCGATGAGGATGCCAATCGCATCCGGTCGCCATGCATGGCCTTTTCTTTGAGGTGAACATTAGTATGAATTCAGGGTCACATGACTACATGATTTTAAAGTGGAAAGAATACTTTAGGGTATTGAGTGATGAGAAGCTGTGTCATTGATGAGGTCCTTGGCCAAGGTGGGACATGCTTAATTTGTGGCCATTCATTTGAGTGTGCTCTAAGTGGGCGTTTCAATTGAAATGCCATTTTTCCTTTTCTTTTGGTACCCTTTTTCCCTGTGATTTTTGAGCCATGAAATGTACTATGGACCCAATCAACGGTCAGGATTGGTTCATCGGAGTGTCCAAGTGTCACAATTGGAATTATACTCTACCATTAGGTGATGAATTTGAGTAGAAGTAGCTATTTTATTTTACTTAGAGAGTGCTGCACATGTGCCATATGTCGCATTCGTTTTTGGTTCGTGAGTGATGACATAAAGAGAAATGGCTTCTTTTTCTTTCTTTCTTCTTTTTTTGGGGGACCCATGTAACCAAAAGCTCTATTGTGCCCACCATAATGCTGACGGGACATCCCTAGTGGGGGTGGCTAACAGTGCGTGTACAGACAATTGGTGTATACTAACAAGCTAACCCAAAAAAAAAATAATAATAATAAAAATGTCCTGACCTAAGGCGGAAATGAGGTAGATCCAAAACTCAATTGAGCTACAGCATAGGAAACTGTGGACCAGATAGAGACATCCACTATTGAAACCTTCCTAAGGCCCACCTTAATATTTATATGCCATCCAACCTGTTCATAAGGTGATTCAAAACTTCTGTGGGCCCCAAAAAGTTTTCAATGATAAGCGAACATTTACACGGTTGATTATGGTGTGATCCACTTGTGTTCTGAATCTAAATTCTGTGAGCCCCAAGAAGGTCTCAATGAGAAGTGTTCAATTCCCACTGTTGCTTGTGATGTGGTTCACTTAGAGTTTGGAATCTGCTTGACTTTTTAACTCACGTCCTAACATTAGCCGGTGAAACTGATAGACCAGGTGAACTTAAACAGAATTCGCTGTGGATCCACAAAACTTTTAAATACAGGCTCCTTGTAACAGGGTCGCAGGAAATTCAAGTCCAGGCACTTAATTATAGTCTCTTATTTCAAAGAAGTATGTTATTTGAAAGGATTGCTGATAGCACAGACCAAGTGCTCCATTCAGGTACCTACATAAAGGATTGCTGATAACACACCAAGGACTCCATGCATGCTATTTATTTTTCTGGATTTTAACCTACAAAACTTATCTATTGGTCCATACAACCCCTTATCAATATTCCAAATAAACCCCTGTCTAAGCCATTAGTAGAAAAAAAACCCTACCTTCAGTCAGCCATGCAAGCCACTTATGAACCATTTACCATATAAAATATGGCCATGATGGTCATTAGGTTCGATGCGCATTTGTATATGACCAAGATGGTATCATTATCTTTGCATATGATCCAACCCGTTTCGGATTATTCCCACTAGAATGAAGGGAAAGCATAAAGATTAGCTGGATTTAAAACTTCTATGGGCCCAAGAAGGTTTTATTGGTTGGTGTCCAATTCCAACTAGTTCTTGTTGTGTGGCTCACTTGAGTTTTGAATTTGCTTAATTTTTGGGCTTGGATCCTACTATGTGGTGGTTTAATGAATGAACAGAGTAGATGTCATACAAACATTGCAGTGGGCCACATCACTATCATGCCCCGACAATCATTTCCTTAAAGATAAAACACCCATTTCCACATCTAAGGCTGGTTTCTATCAGTCAAAATCAAAATGGGAGTGTTTTTTACTACTCCCCAAGAATATGGACTAAATGACAGGAGTTCATATGTCAAAATCCTTTTGTTTTTGTTTTTGTTTTCCTAAAGCAACCATGACAACCATAATACAAACCTTTGAAACCTGTTGAAACCTTAAACAAGAAGTTTCAACCCTTACTACCTATATAGGGTACATAAGATAGGAGCTTTTGCAGTTTCTCAATGCATGTGAAGCTACAAAATCTTGGATCCTCACTCTTGCTCGGGTGGTAGACTCTTAGGAGTTTCAA
The DNA here is from genome assembly GCF_029962835.1 of Magnolia sinica. NCBI lineage: Eukaryota > Viridiplantae > Streptophyta > Magnoliopsida > Magnoliales > Magnoliaceae > Magnolia > Magnolia sinica. The sequence goes on from NC_080573.1 coordinate 128,755,937, forward strand.
CACCCGGTTAAGGGTTCAAGTATCCATAGGTGGTGAAATTCCACTAGCGTGAGTGTGTGGGGTGTGTGTGCGTGTGTTTAAAAAAAAAAAAAAAAAAGCTATAAAATCTTAGAAAGAGGCTGAGCCCTTCTTGAAGACCCTACAGTGGAGGGGATGACTATGAGCCATGGCACAAAAATGACATAGTTGTGCAATCCTCCACTTGAGCAGTTAGCATTATTCAATCAAAGTGATTCTAAAGCTTCTATGGGGCCCACCAGGTGAGTGAGTGGTCCAGATGTCATACATTCATCCATTTCTCCCACTGATTCCAGCTTGAAACGATAAAGATCCTCATTTCTTCCACCTTAGAAGTTTGTAGCTTAATTGGCATATATATGTAAAAAACATCCGGCCCTTTCAGATGTGGGCAACAGTGGGCAGGTGGCCCACCCTGTAGGGCCAGGGTTCAACCCTTAAACTTGGCCTGAGGGCTGGACCAGGCTTGAAATCTTGGCTAAGGCACATTGGGCTTCTCTGGGTAAATAACGAATGGCCCAGCTTGTTGGCCCAGTCCAATATTCAAGTGGCCCACCACTTTATAAAAAGAATGGACGGTTTAAAGACACTTGTGCCACACATATAAGTTTAAACTTTGGATTCAGGTCATGTTTCAATAATCCAAACCGTTTATGTAATATGACTAGGTTTAAATGATGGATTAAAAGAAAATAACCCCTTGGATTTGATTATTACAAACCTTTGATCATTTACATCTTTTGCTTGGTGGGGTCAGGGCCGGGGCTACAGCCATTTCAGCCTGATTAGTGCTAATGCTGGGCTAAATCCTGGTCCATTGCTACCTGTGATTACAGATTGGCCTAAAAATTGGGCCCACTTGAAGAGTTGGTGACGTGGGGAGACATGAGGTCGAGCACCATCTTCCTCGAGGGAATAACTATTCCGAATCCACCGAACTTCTCTGGATTCCTCAGAGACACTTCTTGAATCCATGAGAAAGAAAATAAGAAATAAATTCTATAAAATTCAAAATTAATTGATAAATGAAATAAATGAGTTCACAACCCCTTAAATAGGGGTACTAAACAATGAGAGAGAAATCAGAATCAAACTACAACTAAAACTCATAGAATTCACAACTTACTATAAATAGTAAACTTACTATTTATAGATGGTCGTGATGTCTACTAATGCGCAAGGTTTTCAGCCAAAAATAATGTCCTATTTGGCTTTACTAAGCTGTTCTCCTAATTATTTTAAGCACTTCTCACGTTGGGCGAAACTCCTAAAGCCAACGGTTGAAGAGTTACAATCAAACTAAAACTTAAAAATAGATTTAAACTAGGGAAACCATCATCGATCTGGTTGTATTACGCAAATCCAGCTCGCGCAACCTGGCGTAGTGGGTTTGGTGGCTAAAGTATCTCGTTCTATCCCAAAATCATATATTTACGATAACTCATTCTGGATTGGGAGATTTGCCCGATTTAAGGTGTGACGATTCAGATCACTTTTGTCGTTGACTAGACCTTTTCTAATCCATCATGGCAATGAAATTGTCCGCGACTAATTGGCCAGATTTTTGGCCAGAGCATCCATGCAGTGGTTGCCACCTGATAGACGGCTCATATCTCACGTTACGTGTGCGCTGGCACTTAAATTGGATCATGTGCTACACTTGACATGTGTGATTTAGCAAAACTATTTCGTAGGAAATTGAAATGCTGAAGAAAGCTTTGACAGGGCGTGAAACCCGATGCAACTGACTGTTTTCTTTTCATATTAATGAAAAAAATTCAAAATGCAAATTCCAATTTAAGGCATTACTGCATTCGAACTGAGTGACCATTTTCGGTAGTCATATTCATGCGGACGGCCCTTAGCCATGGTCCAATAATAATAAAAAAGAGATTTTTGTTTTTTTGAGTTATGGCACTTAATAGTATTAGAAATATTCCACTTTTTCTAATAATGGTTTGGTGGTCCAAAAGGCATTTGAAGATCCTTTTGATCGATGAAGGGTCGTTTTACATGTCTTATCTTTACACTTTTTTAACACATCAAAATAAAGTATTTATCTTTTTCTTCTTCTTCTTCTCTCTCTAAACTTGTGTGAAATCCGGACCTTTCATCAGGAAATCCATATCTTGAATGGCGGGCAATTGCTGGTTGTCAAACTGATCAAATTATCCTAGCCATTTGATTGTTGGGCTATAAAAAACTAATATCCAATGTGACTGACGGTTCACAGTCAGTATGTTAAATTCTCTACATCCAGTGGGAGCGAAGTATTATTTTGTGGTATGCAGACCACTTACCATTGAACCATATGATGAATGGTCTGGATTTTGTGTGACCTACCGTACCAATGCTGTTAAAATGCACTAAAGGGTTGTTTGGCATCATGGGTTTTTGCAATTAGGGACTAGAATCCAAGATTTTCAATGAAAATGACATTTGTAACCTTTTAAAAATAGGAAATTTTACAAAGAACTACTTAATTGATTTGGAATTTACATTTCTGTACCTTCTTTGCATAAGTTTTCAAACAGCCACCTCTATTATTATATGCGGGGCATGCGCATCAGCAAATGAGTTGGCTGCTTGGGTGGGCACCACCATAGCAATCATGTTAGGCCAAGGGACCAAAAATACCCCCATCCATGATTTAAAGGTTTGAGTGGATTTCGTATAATCATCATAGTGGGCCTTGTAAAAATTAGGGGTGAATGCTTCTTTCCCAACTATTTTCTTTTGTATGGTCCACTTGAATCATAAGTCATTCTAATTTGATTATATGTATGCATCTAATGGTCAAAGTAGATGTTACAAAAACATCATGGTGGGCCCCACCAAAAATGAAATCCTCATGCATCCTTTGTAACTGCACAAAGAGTACTAATAAAAAATCACTTGTATGGGATGTGGCTGATCTTGATTTTGATGGGGCCCACCTAATGTTTATCTGTTATTAGATATTTAGTATTTAGAAGCAAAAATCAGGTTGATCCATCATTCTGATGAGCCACACTAAAGGAAATGGTTGGGATACAGACGCCCGCCTTTCATTTTTATGGGGCCTAGCATAATGATTATATGAAATCCACTCATGTCATTAAATTTCACCCAACCATTTGGGTCCATGTCCAAAAAATCATACTATATATATTGTTTTCAATCATGTGGGCCATTTGAATCATGAATAGCATTGATGTTTACACTCTTGGCCTAACACTACTTGATAGCTAGGGTATTTCACATAAACATTATAGTGAAAGCCACCTGAGCCACCCACCCATTTGCTTTCCTGGTCACCATTACGAAAGGTAATGAGATGATGATTATATCAATTAATGAGATGACTTTTTGAGAAAGGTACCGAAGTGTAAATTTCATATTAATTAAGCATTTAAAATTTTTTTCCCTTAAAATTTAGAATTTAAAATCCAACTTGAATTAGAAATTCTTGAAAAGCCTCTTAAAGCAAACGAAAAAAAAGTGAGGGGTAAAATCCTGAATCTTTAATCATCTTTGACTATTGTAACTACTCGACCTAAATTTTAAGTTAAAATACAAACAGTACTCAAGCGCAATCTTTAAATTCTATAAGATTGAAAATTTAAGCTGCCAATTTTAATTAAAAGAAGCATAAATTTTAATTAAAAGAATGCAACGTTCATGTTTGAAAATACAGGTACACATGCTTCTAAGGTATCCTAAAGTTCCTCCAGCAATTTATTGTACGGACCCCAAAGATATCAGTGAGGGTATGCATATGCCAAATGTGAATGCCAGCCTCCTTAATTAAGAGATCCATGCTACCGAACAAGCTCCATCGACAGTACTAAAACCATTCTCCAAAGACCAGATCATATCTTGATATTTGAATATTCCAAGGGCAAAATACCTGATCCTACAAAAGGTCCTATCTAGGATCAATACTTGAATGTAAACCATCGTCTACTTCTTATTTGTAAGATAATTATATTATCATTCTTTGCTTCAATTTCTACACCCAATCTTGACCGTAAACTACTATTATTTACAGTCGTTGATCAGAGAGCCAAAACCATTCGATGGATGGGTTCTTTGGAACCATTTCCCATCCACAGTACAAGAGACCGGATGGACGGATCCGATTGATGCATTTCCGTTCGAAATGTATTGCAGGAAAAAATAGTACTACCATGTTCCGGTGCTACCAGCCGTACTGCAAGGTCGAGAAAAGCCTCGATACTCCAGTAGAGCATGACCGTTTATATACAGGCGCTTAAAAACTATCACATGTGGCATATAGGTAACTGATACTAAACCATCCAAAATGCGGGTCCCAATTTTGATGGCCTATAAACAGAAAAAATATACTGATCAAACTATTTATGGACATTTAATGGATGGATAATAAACGAAGACGGTATGAGGTCCAAGTTCAACAAATGTCAGGCTAGAATTAAGCTATCTGGACATTTGATGATGGCATATATATATATATATATATATATATATATATATATATATCCACCGCACATTTAGCCACTTGATCGGACAGCTCCCGATGCACCACGACTCGATCTCACAGGAGCAGGCCGTACGCTTGAGCTCATTGTACCTTTTCCCATATATATATATATATATTTGTTAGAACACCCAACTGTCAGTTCACACTTTGCTATTAGCCACCCCTACTAGGAATCGATGCCAAGACATCAGCGTTGAAACGGGATCTCTCTCTCTCTAGGAATCGATGTCTTGATCTCTCTCTCTCTAGGAATCGATGCCAAGACATCAGCGTTGAAACGGTCTCTCTCTCTCTCTCTCTCTATATATATATATATATATATATATATATATATATCTCTTCCATTGTGTTCCTGCTATTGGATGGATTTATTTTGAATTATTTCATGTTTATGTAATTTCGGAAAACCTGCGCATTGATGGCCACGCTATGCTAGAGTATCAAAGGACTCCATTTCTAATTAAGCTCTACCTTGTTAGTATGTGTGATATTACATGACAATAAATACACACCAATCCAAACCATCCAAATATTGTGGTCAACCATGGATGGGGCATATCTTGAAATAACACTGATCAAATGATCAGTGGCTTATCAAAGGATAGTAAAAAATAAAACGGTCTGTGGTCCCAATCCATCAAGAAAAACAGACGGTTAAGATCAATCAACTAATGTAAACTTTAGGCCATGTAAGTGCAGGACTTGGTGGACACTTTATATGGCTGTATATTCATGCCATGTTTTCGGTCGATGAGACACCACACCTTTAACTATGTTGGTGAGCCATCACTTTACTCTAACCACCCTCAAGTAGCTTACATGATTCCTTCCTATATTTCTAAGATTCCTGTAAGAGTTCACCAATGTTCTTGACTTATACTCATCATGTGTTAGAATCACATGCGGCTATCCAAGCCGTCCAAAATTTGGGGCCACATTATAGATGGAGTGTGTCTCTAAAACCATACTGATCTAGCAATCCTGACCAGCTAACTAATGGATATCAAATGAATGATTAAAAACGAGATGATAAGTGGTCCAAATTCTAAGTTTAAAATCATAGTGTTACTATCATCTTTTTAGCTATGTCTCATCTACAGTTGGGTCAACATTTTAGACGATCTGGTTTACCGTATGGTGTTAGCTTAAAAAGGTCACCGGACTATGGCAGGAATATAGATTTTAAATTACTGAGGAGCGTGTTGCATCCTAACTTAGCATACAGCCTTGTTTTCCCCACCATCATGTCACATGCGCAGGACATGTGCCTGATGAAAAAATTGACCCACCATGAAAATCAACAGTGAGCTTGAGCTATGATTGGGGTGTAGTAACTTAGATATGTTGGCACTCGATTTGTTTTTTGTCACGTGCAGTGTGTGCAAGTACGCCAGAATCAATATAATGACTCAATTCCAACAAATTAACTTTGACCCTAAGTGTCAAAATAGGAGATACATCAAATTTTGACAATATATAAACAAATATGAGGAGATCGGTTGCATACTCAAACATTTGTAGAATATATGTAATAATTACGTGATAATCAAATGGTGGGATTTTTCCTTCAAAGATGAGTTTCAACTTGACTTTCACAAGAAAGAATTTTTCAGTATAGCGGTGCAATCAAACAAAGGAAAAAAATTATAGTCGGCCATTGAGGACAATTGTAATAATATGTCACTTGAAAGAATTGCTTATATTGGATAGGGATCAAGTTAAATGTATGAGTATAAATTTAAATTATAACTAAGAAGTTATTGTTACTGGATTATTACTACTTTTAAAATAAATTGAACTAAGATGAATTGATAGATTTAATCTATTTGTTGGATTTGTTTGTGTTTTTTCTACTAATCTTCCTCATGTTATTTATAGATTTTTATTTTCTGTAGCTATTTTAAAAATATTTTTCTTATTTATTAGACAATTATAGCAACCAAAAAGTCATCATATAGATCATTATCTTGTTATGTTTCTCTTTTATTGATGAAATGCCGTTCTTCTCAGTCAAAGTTTGGCGGCCAATCAAGTTTCACTCATAAATGTCTCAGCCTTGCACTACTTTATCAATCACCTAATGACATGTAATATTAAATTAATGCCATTTATGATCATGTAAAAAATCTCCAGATATCTCATAAAATTTTTTCATACATCTTTCATCTTTCGTGTAACATCATGTGTCACGTTCTTGCTGGCTTTTTCCAAAACCATAAAAAATAAAGTACAACATGATTGACTTGCTCCATCTCAAGTTGAGTCATGACTCACTTGAGTCAGGGTGTGTATCGACTCAACTCTCTCGAGTCCAAGGTGCCCGGGGGATGCAACTTGTGGTGTCGAGCCAATTCATACAGTGCCAACCCCGAATTGACTCGGACCAGGTGTATTGGACTCGTCCGAGTCTTAAAACCATCCCTATCCCAACAAACTATCAAACGTACTGCACTGCAAACTTCAAATTAAAACGAATTTGAAAATCGAGTAGATCAAACTATAATCCAAACCATTAATCTGAAGCAATGCACAGTTAGTGTGTCGCCTCAAGTCTTTAAGATTGGAAGATATAAAACTTTCGTCCACTACTGACAACTTCATATTTAAAACAAAATAATTAAATAATCAACGGATTGCAATATTCAAAGAGTTAAATAATGGCAGTCCATGATGAGGCTCATTGATCATATAAACGGTCTGGATCATTGAACCATTACTCGAGATCTACCGGCAAAATTCTGGAGTTATCCAACCACCAACCATAGTAGGGATGCATTGTAGCAAACCAACGTAAAAAAAGGTTTGCCGTGCAACTCTCCACCAATGATATGATATACCTTAACTTTGGGAAATGATATATAGATCGCTGTCTCTATGATATAATAGCATAGAGTCACCTTCAACCGTCCACACGGTAGGGTATAAGGTGAATCTTTGCCGTGCAACTAGTGGGCTCTGCGTTGGACGGTTTATGTTTCAAAAATCAACACTAGCATTTTCTCCCTTGATTTACAACATCTGAATCGTTACTTATGTCTTTACCGTCCATCTGATGGGCACCAATTGAATGTTTTGAAGTATCTTTTTTATTTTTTAATGAGGTTTTGAACATTGACCATCCATGCTGGGGTCCACTAGGTGAACAGGCCTGATACACAGTTTACTCTGCCACGTGGACAGGGATATGGTGTGGCTCTATCATATTACTTCCCTTGGACCAAAAGATATGATTAGAAAAGATATTCAAAATTAAGAGGCACAGTCGGACGCGGATTGTGTACTGTGTAAAGTCTGTGGGGCCTATCGTGGATGTATGTGTCCCATCCACGCCGTCCATCCGTTTTTTAATCTAATTCTAGAGCATGTTACCATAATTGAAGTTTTTCCAAAGCTTAAGTGGACCACACTACGGGAAACAGTGGGAATAATGGCGTCCATCATTGAAACCTTTGTAGGGCCCACAGTGATATTTATTTGCCACCAAACATGTTGATAAGGTCATAAAGACATGGATGAAGGTCAAATACAAATATCAGATTGATCCAAAACTTCTGTGGCATCCAAAACATCGTGGTAGGCCCTGACAGAGCTTTGGGTTGCAGAGGAGCCGTGTAAGTGGTGTCTCTTCCCTTCTAAAGCTACTGGTCTGTACACATGCCAGCGTGGCACATATGTGCATGGTCCAGATCATTCATCAAGTGCCACTTGGCATCTTCCCTAACACAAAAACCATAATAAATACACTCGCCAGGTGGGCGACACTCGCACGTGGTAAAACAGAAAACGTAGCCAACCGTCCAGATACAAAGTACAAATGGGGCCCACCTGAATGACCGAGGCCAAACCAACATCCAAACTTTTGTTACAAGTGTGGCTCATCTCAGGAACAGACAGCATCTCACGCGCGCATCACAAGAAATCATGAAGCAATTTCTCTGCTCTCAAAAGCATCCTATGAAAAGAAGAAGCAATCTCCGCCATGAAATTCCACGTCTTTTCCTCCATTTATTTTCATGCGTCCAAAACCTCTTTTTCTCCCTCTTTCAAAGCATTATAAATACATCTGATGCCGCTTTGGAACACTTGTACAATCCCATTTTGAGACTGATAGAGAAGAAGAAGAGAGACCATGAGCGAGGTTGGCGATTTCGCACGTACCCAATCATGTGAACAGGGTTTCTCACGTGGGAAAGAGAGTCATGTAGAGGACGACGTCGACATCGACGACGACGGACGTACACGTAGAACTGGTAAATATGCTCTTCTACTTTCTACTCTTTTATACGCTTTACACCATATACCATTTCCTCATTCCTGCACTTCCTCTTGGATTTAGCTTTTTTGATCTCCATAGATAAAGGAAACTAGCTAGATTTTAAGGGTTTTTATTTATTATTTATTATTTATTATTTTTTAAATATTATTAAAATCCGCGCGTTGGGATTTTGTCTTTGTTTTTATTTTATATTTTAATAGGAATTTTGTTACGTTCTTGAGAACTCATCTCTGATGTGAGAGAGGGGGGCAATGTGTCTGTGTGTATGTACAATCCTGAAGTGTATACACCTTTGCTCAGTGTATGTTTTTGTGCTGGGTATGTATGTATGTGCATGCACATGTTCATAGGGTGCATGCATGTGTATAGATGAGACACCATGCATGTGGTTTATCTATGCAAGTAAGCCACGCGTTTGGGTCACAGAGCAGGAGCTTTTAATGAAGACCATACAAATATGTCTTGGTAGTGAGATTAAAGAAAAGACAAAAACCTATTTAGGACTCTATGTTTTGTCTTTTGTTGGTTTGTTGGGGTTTATTTTTGGTAACTTAAATTAAAGGTATCATATGGTGCGCCTGTTGCGCAACATGCCAACAACGCAGTGAACCGAGATATAATCTCCGGTGTTACCAACAAACGATAAACAAGAAGAAATGTAGATTAGAAACAGAATCAAAGCATTCCAAACAAACCATAAGACAAGATATATGTGAAAAAACTCCAATAAAGGTAAAAAACCACGGATGCAAACTTTCACTATGAAGAAAAATGAAGATTATAAGACAATATATTGACCTCTCCCTTATAAATAAAGAGAAAACCCTTTGCCCACATCTTAGAATTATTTCACATACACTAGAAAAGCTTTCCTATACCTTAGAAAAGCCTTAGGAACACCTATTTATAGTTTAGACAACTTCCCTTTCACACCTCTATAAAAATCGACTTAAAAATCCACAGTTCACATCAAATTTAGAAACGAATCTACGTAATCTCGACTGGTCGAACGAACCCTCGACCAGTCGAGCATGAGCCACGACCGGTCGAGCGGCCCCAGATGTGGCTCCATATCTCAACAGGGCCATGACGAACGGTGTGAGTATTCGGTGATCACGACCGTCAAAATCGCGATGATCAGATACAATCTAACCGTGTAGAGAATTCGTGTAGAAATCAATGATTAGATTTTTAGTGAATTTTCTACTCGATGTTTTGGGTGGTTATGTATTTCTGATCACTGTGATTTTTGGTATTTGATCCATCCATGTCTGTACCGGATGAATGAACGGTTCGGATCATTATACGCTTATGCCACGTGTAAGGTGGAGAAAGTGAAGGAAACGAAAGTTTGGTCATCCCAAGGATTCCGAGTCACATTTACGTATCCCTTGTTGGTTGGGACCATTAAGGACAAAATCCCAACTCAAGCGACGTGTGTCGTAATATTTTTGTCTTTTATTATTATTATTTTGTTTTGATAATAACCTATTTATATCAACCGTCAATCTGGTAATGTCTTTGATCATCCATGGCATGATGTGTGCCACGTCACTATTGAATAATCTTAGCCACCTAATTTCACCGATGGAAAAGGGGCATACTGACCATTTTCTTATTTAGTGTCCATTTGATGACAACTAATTGCATGGATAGGATTGTGTGGTGTGATTTGGCTACACTCCATCGATGATGGAGCTCATGATCTGGACGGTCTGGATTGACATAGACGGATGTAGCGGTCACGTCTGTAGCTTAGGGCAGCTGGGTATTTCTATTTCCGTTTCATTTTGCGCGCGAGTTGTTATGAAGGCTGTTATGTTATAGAGCATAATATAGCACGAAAGGAAATTGCGTGAAAGGATAGTTTAGTGAGTAAAAATAAACGGCTGTTACAACGGCCGCTTACAGCAGCCTGTCAAACCTGTTAATCGGTGTACAACCGCAGTTATGCTGGGCTTTACGCAGCCTACGGAGTTTTCAATTCTGACAAGTGGGGCCCATGCTTCAGTAATCGTGACCATTGTTCTGTCACCCCCCATCACAGATGGATCATTGCCAAAAAGTTTCCAAAGTTCCTAGAGTGGAACGCGGATTGCCTGGGAAAGTCTGTAACAAGAACTTCCTACGATGGGAAGCTAAGTGGGGCCCACCGTGATGTTTGTGAGAAATCCACCCCGTCCATGCGTTTTTCCAGATCATTTTGGGATGTGGGCCCGAAAATGAGGTAGATCCAAAACTCAAGTGGGCCGCACGAGAGGAGAAAGTGAGCAGGGAAATGTCTACCGCTGAAACCTCCCTGGGTCCACCGTGATATTTATATGCCATCCATACCGTTCATCAGGTCATTTCTACTGAGAAGAACTGAAAATACAAAAGTATTAGGCTGATCCAAAACATCTGTAGCCCCACGAATGTTTCAACCGCGAACATCTCACTGTTTCCTGCTGTGCGGCCCACTTGAGGTTTGAATCTTACTCATTTCTGTGGCCATGTCCTAAAACAATCTGGCTAAACGGATGGACGGGTAGATTTCTCACAATCATTTTGATGGCCGCAGTTAGCTTTCCGTCGCAGGAAGTTCATGCGAAAGCGTCATTCCTGCGTTCCCTGCAACCTATCTTTGTTCCTTCTGGACTTGAATGGGAAACGGTGTATCGTGTTTCTCTTATAAACCGTCCATTTGTAGGTCATGAATCGACAGTTTACAGTTGTCCTATTTGGAAGAGTTTAGGACATGGGTCATCCATGACGGGAAGCAACGTACCAGTGGACTAGATCACTCAAGAATGGGACCCACTTTTCAGAATCGAAAACCGTATGTACGGTGCAAAGCCGACTTCTATAATTCAACTTCTTTTTTTTTTTTTGGTCAAATTTCTCAATTGCTCTCACCTAAATTCATATGACGTCAACATGACCACATTATAACGGCCGTTATACTCTCCACGTTTATATCGTCACTTTTATTTATTTATTTAAAGAAATCTCCACCGTAAAATGCCTCTTATTGGATTTTACCAAATAGTGCCTCCCAAGGCCTCTGGAACCAGAAATTACATGTTTTTTTTTTTTAATTATAAATTTTAAAGAAGAAGAATCCAAATTGTTGGGCCCACGTTGTCTGCGTTTGACATCCAACACGTCCAACAGGTAGACGCCAACATGATTACCAGACGAACAAAAAATATTAGGAATCCAATTACAGGGTGGGTCAATCCATATAAAATAATATATACCACTCAAAATATCCAAATTCAAGTATAATACATTTGATGATTTGATTGGCATTTTTTGGTTAATGTGATTACCATGATGGGGTGGATGACTTTAATATTATATACATACCACATGGGTTCCACAAGTCTTGACTATACTAATTTTTAAAGAAAAAATTGGCTGAGAGCATTTTTATAATTTGATTTTAGAAAAAAGCACCTTCCTATTTTAATTGTGGAGGCATTATTTGGTAAAATGTTAATTACTGAGGAATTTTGCAGTAAATTTGACTCTATAAGGCCACAGTGATGTGTGTTTTCATCTACTACACTGTCCAGCCATTTGCGAACTCTTTTTAGGGCATCGACTCAAAATTCAAGCATGATCAAAACTCAAATAGACCACAATGCAGGTAACAATAAGGGATTAAACTCCTACTGTTAGCCACATAAGTTTTGGGTCAAGTTGACATTTGTGTTTCCCTTCATCTAAATTGTGTGACTTTATGAAAAGATTAGATGACAAATAAACATCACAGTAAGACCTAGGAAGGTTTCAATGGTGGATGTCATTACCCTCACTGTTTCTACTGTGTTTCACTTGAACTTTGGATATGCTTTAATTTTGGGACCATGCCCTAGAGAGGCGTGGCAAAATTGATGGACCGCATGAATAAAAGGCATACATCACAGTGGGCCCACAGAATTTGGTCACCAGCGATTTCACCACCCAATTCACTTCCATTGCTATCCTTAGACAGCATATGTAGCAGGCAGATGCATCAGTTTGGACCATCCATCTAGTTTCCGTACTTTCTGATAGGAAATGGTTAAAAATAGATCTCAATCATCTGATTAGTGGCATTCAAAGCAACGGTGTAAACAAAAATGGTGAGAGAAGTTATTTGACATTCGGGCTGCTTATAATGCTTAATACGCAGGCACTTAGAAATGGAACAAATTTGCATATATTAACTCAAATTAAACTGACTAAATTGTGGAAGCTGGTCTCTTAAAGTTGCATTGCAAAGCTCAGATTGGTTAAACAATCCTAACCTATAATTCAAAATATGACCATTGGATACTTTTTTATAATTAACCGTCAAATAAATGCAAATGCCTGCCAATCTGATTGTCAGATAATTAAATAAGTGTAGTTTTTGGGTCATGATATATCTAAGCTGGTACATATAATTTGGACATTTAACTTCGAATTACTTTTACAACCAGCATAATTTTTATAAGTATTTTGTAAGTGCCTGCATATCATCCATAACGCTCTGCTAGAGTATTAAAGTCTTCCCAAACTGTTAGGGCCTGTTTGGCCAGACAGATCCCATGGGATTAGGAGGGATAGGATGGTAACATCCCGGGATATGCCAAATGAGACAAACAGACCCAGTGAACTTGTCCTGGGATATAGCAAACCCATGGATCTTAAACCAATCCATTGATCATTACCTTAAAATTGATCCCATCCCTCCTAATCCCATTCAATGTGCCTGTGGCATGTTTGGTTGGACAGATTGGAAGGGATTGGGATGGTAAAATCCCGGGATATGCTGAGCATGCCAAACAGACTCGGTGAACTTGTCCCAGGATATAGCAATCCCATGGATCTTAAACCAATCCATTGACACCACCATCATTACCTTGAAATCCATCCCATCCCTCCTAATCCCATGGGATCCGTCCGGCCAAACAGGCCCTTAAGGTTCAGAATAAGTGCCCAAAGTGCAAGAAATTTAAAAAAGAAAGAAAGAAAGAGATGATAAATCGTCCAATATGTTGGATTTTGGGGGAAAAAAAAGCCATCCATGTATAGTTACTTACAATGGATTGATGGCTACTATTGATACATCTGCCCCTATCACATTCAGGTTCTTCGGGCTCCACCCTATCATTTCCTGTTAATTTGTCTCTTCCGCTAGGCTCGCATATCAGTTCTGCACCATTAAGAAAATGGTGGTGACTCTTCAACCGTACACGTGGCATAGCAATAAGGCAATTCAGACCGTTCAAATCACTTGACTAACTATGGTTCGATCATGGCCGAAAAATTGCACCAAGTAGATGATATTAACCACTTGATTTCGGACTTTAAATATATATTTTTAACCATCCATTTGATAACCATTAATTGGATGGCTAGAATTGCTTGATTAGTGTGATGTCAATTTGGATGATCTGGTTCGACAAGTGACGAGGATGACTCACCACAATTTTTAACTGGTCTTTTCTCTAGGGCTTTCAACGGGCCAGCTTGGGCTTGGAAAACAAATTTTGAATAAGCCTAGCCCAAAGAGTTCAAAATCCAGGCCAAAGCCAACCTCAGGCCCTCCTTTTACCGAGGGAGATAACGACCGCTGACCTTTTTCCTATTGCTCCTTTAGTAAAAGAGACAGTCGTCCAAAGATATAAGATTCGTTTTTATCTTATTCTAGCAGCCAATAAAGATGGAATGATATTAAAACCCTTTGTTTTTTTGTGATTATACACCCTTCTTTCTACTTTTAGTACTGAAAAGTAAATTATTCAAGTATCAAAAGTAGAGAAAAGGTGTATACGCTTGGAAGATGGGGTACCAAATGCTGTTTCCCAAAAGAGATTTGTGTGGTTCCTTAGAAACTTCGACCCATAACTTTGGAAAAGCTAACATTTTGTTATGTTCAATTAGGGATGGAAATGGTCCACCCTTTAATAATAAGGTATTTTAATGATGGGGTTTGAATTTCAAATCTAGATTTGGCTCATTAATGTCTGTTTTATGCCTTTGGTCCGGTCGTCGTTCTTTTTTATTGACTCTTGTAATATGCTGTACCTCCTATTTTAATTGAAGTTTACTTGAAATAATTAGTGTGAGTTTACAGAAATTTAAAAATATGTTGGAATTTGAAAGGTTGGATTCAAACTAGAGCAGTTTAAGTTCATTTTTGAGTGTGAAAAATCAACCTATTTCAAAGTCAAGAGTCAGAAGGTTAGATGAATTAGGTTATGTTGGTTTCAAAAGATTATGTACTCAGTCCATTTGATAATGAAAGTAGCATTATGGGCTAATGCATAACCAAATTAGGTAATTATTAGCTCAAGCTGTAGCTCTATGTTAGGCCTTAGGTTTGAACCCACCTTACCCACTAATCTAAATGTTCTAATACTAGAAGATCCTGGCCGCCAATGTTGAGCCGTTGGTTATCTAAATGTGGGTTGTTTTGTTGTTCTCTTTCAACTATTCAATTGTGGCCCATAAATTTTACAGTTTAGATTGTATCATCCAGGAGATTTTTTGGAGCATGGTTTGGACCACTAAGCCATGGCCCCCACTTGTCTGAAGTGAAAACCCAAGTATATTGTGTAAAGCTTTGGGACAGAGGATTCCATATATTCAAATATGATTGTTGGAAGCAAGGATTGACTACTCGTCTGAGTCAATTCGAACTCGGTTGAGTCAGGATCGAGAATATAATTAACTCGGCCAGACCTGATCGAGTCCCACTTGGCTCAGTCTTGAAAATTCTACTAAGAATTTATGAGCCAAATGCACAGTTGCTACGATAAAACGAGTGGTGTGATTTTCAAGGTAGGCCCCATCCACGGTAAGGCCCAAAAAATGAATGGTTCAGATCTCACACAATAATGCAGATATTATTGATATTGATTAGTGGATTATCTCTCTTCCTCTAAATTGTGGTTGCAATAGGAATTTGTACAGTTGGGTAGGTCAGATAGTATTTTGAACATTGGTTATGCCACTGAAATGCTGGGAATTCCAATCTCTATCAGGGCTGTCAATGGGCTGGGTTGGCTCATTGGGCTTGCATCGGGACTGCTTTGGCTACAATATTAGGCCTGCCAACATGGCCCAGCCTAAAATTTAAGCCGCTTATAACGGGCCAGGTAGGGACTGTGTCTATGGCTCTTCATGCCATTCCTAGCTCAAGCAGACCCGGCTGTTTAGGACTTCAAGTACATTTTTGTCATATATCATGCATGATGGGCACTCCTAATGGACAGCTCAGATCTTGCACAAAATTAGGTGGAAGGCCTTGGGCTCAGGTTGTGCGTAATCATCATGAGCTGCGCATTGTCTTGTGATTTACTATGTGGGTTGGGCTTAGATGGACCGTTGACAGCCCTAATCTAATTATTTTTAAAAAAAAGCTAATGAAGTTTGGTAATTTAATTTGCAGGGACTGTATGGACTGCAAGCGCACATATCATAACGGCAGTGATAGGATCCGGCGTGCTCTCATTGGCATGGGCAATAGCTCAGCTTGGGTGGATTGCAGGGCCCGCGACTCTCCTTATTTTCGCCTTCATTACTTTCTTCACTTCTACTCTCTTAGCAGATTGTTACAGGTCTCCTGATCCAGTCTTTGGGAAGAGAAATTACACATACATGGATGCTGTGAGAGCCAACTTAGGTATATGTCTGCCTACACTTAAACGTGCATATCTATACGTAGTGATTGCCATGTGGATGAGAGATTATATGCTTTTTGTTGGGGAATTGTGGAAACACACAGAGATGAATCAAGCAAAGTATTCCAATAGCACAATCAAGCCCAGTCACAAAAACTCCAAATTTGATGTGAAAAAACTTTTGCGAGAAAAAACTATGGCACAAAGCGACAGATGTTCACTATAAAAGCACATAATTATAAGAAATAGAGATTACCTGATTCGAACAAGCCTCGAATCACCCAAGTTACGCCCATGAAACCCTATGAACGAATTAGAAAGTTCTTTTTTACATCCCCTATTCTCGATTTTATATATATATATATATATATATATATATATATATATATATATATATATATATATATATATATATATATATAGTTCCTAATAATCACAATCAAAATAGGAAACAAATCCTTAATTTACCCAACTCTGCATAATTCTGCGCGATTGTTTGATGAAACTTCAATGTCACTTCGATAGTATCGAATAGCTTTCGATGTCATCGAACCTCTTCAATGTCATCGAACAAAACACCAAAACATTTCGGCGACTAAACATGCATTTTCTGGATTTTCTCAATGGCATGTCGATGAAACTTTGATGTCATCGATGCCTCGTTGATGGCATCGGACCCATTTCGATGGTATCGAGCATGACACCTAAACTGCCTAGAAATAAATCGTGAGATTTCTGAATTTTCCAATGGCATTGTGATGGGATTTCCTCCCAGGACTCGACCGGTCGTGAGCCTCGCTTGACCGGTCGTGGGTGGCGCTCGACCGGTCGAGTGGGGCTCGACTCAAAGTCCAATGACCATCTGATTATTTTCTCCGAGGTATTTGACCAGTCGAGGGATATGCTCCACCGGTCGAGAAGGCCTCTCCAGGACTCGGCTCGACTAGTCGAGCTTACGTAGATTTGAGTCCGGATCTTATGCAGACTGCGGAAATCTGACGCCTTTCACAATTAAGTGCAGAAGGGAGTTTCCTAAACTATAAATAGGGGTGCCTAGGGTTTTTCTAGGCAATACAAGAGGGTTTCCTAAAGTTTTGCAAGAGTTTGCTAAAGGGTTTAGGGTTATCAAAGGTGTGAAAGAGAGAAAGCTTGTGGAAGAGAGGTTCTGCTCGTTGAGGTAATCTACTGTGCACTTTATATCTTTGCGCTTCTACGTCTTCGTAATCGGTTAGATCTTTCCGTTTTTCTTTTATTCTCTTATTGTTTATTCACTTCTGCGTGAGTAAAGAAGGTTGTAACGTTCTACTTCATAGTGAATTGTTGATCTGGACGAGGTCCTGTGGTTTTTACCTCTTTGAGAGTCTTCCACGTAAAAATCTCGTGTAGTGTAGTTTGTGCTTTGATTTATTTCATTGCTTCATTATCCCATAATTCTGGTTTGTTCTAGGAGGCTAGATCTTAAGGTTTTGTGCAAGGCTCCCAACACATCGAGCAGCCTTCAATGGCATTGAAGTCTGCCCAATGGCATCGAGCTGTCATCAGCGATAGACCTGCTGATTTACAGATTTATGACATCATTCAACACTTATGTTGTAATGATCACCGTTGGATCAAAATTAAATGGTGAGCCTCAACACTTGTAGTAGTTAATACCTGAATGTAGTGAGTGATACAAAGACTATGATCTGGTGGTGGGCCTCCATCACTGCTACAGAGGTGTGCTCCATACCAACAAGCCCATACATCATACATGATTTGAAGCTGATCTGGGCTGCCGGTAGGTTTGATCATTCTTTTTATTAGAAAGAAAGAACTTGAATGAAATTCATTTCCACAATTTAAGGTTGCGTTTGTTTGGACGTACTATATAATCAAATTGCAATTGATTTACTTTCAAGTTGGAATACATATAACTATGACTGAGGTTAGTTTATCCTTACGAAATACTTGGAAACTTTAGTACAATTCGGTTGTTACTCTTTTATTGAACTGATTGTTAGTGATCCAACTCAACTGTCGAACCAAACATGGCCTAAATTTGAAGAAAATGATTCTTTCCATGAATACATTTCAGGGGGAATGAAATTCTGGCTCTGTGGATTCACTCAATATCTCACTCTTTCTGGCATTGCGATTGGCTACACGATCACGGCATCCATAAGCATGGCGTAAGCTCATCTTCTTGTTTATGGATATTGATAGTCTGTATTTTATTCAATGTTTGAACAGTATTCACTATGAAAAGGGTCCATTTTTTTTAATGTGATCAGGGCCATACAAAAGTCGAATTGTTTCCATAGAAGAGGTCATGTGGCTTCCTGCAAGACCTCCAACAATCCCTTCATGATCGGGTTCGGGATCATTGAAGTTTTCCTATCTCAGATCCCAAACTTCCACAAGCTTTGGTGGCTCTCCATCGTTGCTGCATTCATGTCGTTCTCGTATTCCTTAATCGGGGTGGGCCTTGCCCTGGCCAGAGTAATCTCAGGTCATCGTTCTGCTTAAACTAAACTATACAATGATATACCAAGAATTGTTGCACATGGCCACTGATCCAAACCATCCGATCAATCGACTATCTCTTACGTGGGCCAGATCTCACAAAATGCACAGCCTGATTTTGAATGTTCAACAAAACCAGGGCCCAAATTAGTTAGAAAAAAAGGTCCATTAGGCAGTTGCAGTAAATCAATCAGTGCAATTTTTGGACAGTGGCCCATCAATTGGATGGTCCAAATCAATGGGCATGTGCACAGATTGCAAGATGGAGATGGTTCATAACCCAGTAAAAATGTATTTGTAGATAGGTTCATTCCTTATCAGAAGAAACTGAACTGAATTACATGCATTTGTGCAGGAAACACTGGAAAGACTTCTCTTACAGGAGTGGATGTTGGGGTTGATTTGTCTGAAGCTCAGAAAGTCTGGACAACATTCCGCGCACTTGGAGATATTGCATTTGCCTACTCATATTCTTTGATCTTGATTGAGATTCAAGTAATTCAAGAACTTCCTTCCATGGGTTTCTTTACTTAAATCCATACATTTCCTGCCAAAAATGGAAAAAAAAATCATTAAATCAATTTGAATTTACATGCGATGCGTTTGTCTAATTTCAAAACATCCCACAAAAAAAAAAAAGAAGAGAGATTTGTTTTGAGTTTTTAATTTCATACAAAACCATGAAAGTGAATCACTTAAATGTTGAAAGAAGCATTAACAGATGATTGAATTGCGATTTCTTTCGGATTCCATCAGGACACATTGAAATCTCCAGCAGAGAACAAGGCAATGAAGAAAGCTAGCATGGTTGGCGTGTCAACAACAACTGTGTTCTATGTCTTGTGTGGCTGCATTGGCTATGCTGCATTCGGTGACAAGGCGCCTGGGAACTTGCTGACCGGATTTGGGTTCTATGAGCCCTTCTGGTTGGTCGATTTAGCTAATGTGTGCATTGTGGCGCACCTTGTCGGCGCATTTCAGGTACTGGTCGATCATTTTCCTTCATTTGTTCAATCCCATCGTTCAACTGATTGGATCACCATAACCATGACATTAGCAACTGAATTAGGACCACCAGCCATTTTCTTTCTAATTGTTATGGTTAGGATGATTCAATAACTAAAATTTTCAGGAGATGCTCCATCCACAATGTGGCCCACCATTTTCACCAATTCTAATCAAAGCTTCTCTATCCAACCCTATAGGTATTCTGCCAACCAGTCTTCGCCCTAGTAGAATCTTGGGCAGCCAAGAAATGGCCAAACACAAAGTTCATAACCCGCGAACACATGATCTTGAAAGGCTTCAAGTACAAAATCAACTTCTTTCGGTTACTTTGGAGGACATTTTTCGTGATTGTAATAACCGTCCTGGCGATGTCGATGCCTTTCTTCAACGACATACTCGCACTCTTGGGTGCCATTGGATTTTGGCCGCTGACGGTCTATTTTCCAGTGGAGATGTACATTGCACAAAACAAGATCAGAAGCTTCACACCCAAATGGATATTACTGCAGGTTCTAAGCTTGGTATGCTTGTTCGTCTCTCTGGCAGCGGCTTGTGGCTCTATACAAGGGGTGGTGGAGTCACTTCATGTCTACAAACCTTTCAAGACCAAACAATGAAAAAAAGGTAAGCTAGTTATAGCAAGCAGGCCATGAAGGTTGTATATGTGTTTGTTGTTGTTTCTAGGCACAAGGGCCAGTGGACCATCTATAAGCTGTTAGTTAAACTTCCTAATGTGCATCTTGGTTAATCTAATTTGTGTAATCTCAGAATCATATTGCTCCAACTAGTATGGGTACTTAGTTCATGGGTTGGGCTAGAGATGTGTAAGCAGCTCATGGGCTGGCATAGCCCACTTACAATAAGGGTGGCAATGGGCAAGGGTTCATGGTTCACCTAGCCGCCCTGGCCCTAGCCTTACAAGCCGGTCTATGAGGAAAGTACATTCTCATACCTCAAAATCATATATGGTAGGTTGAATAACTCATTTCGGTTTGCGAAAAATGTCTGTTTTAGGATTTTGACAGTCCTGATCACTTCCGCCTCCCACCGGGCCTTCTCTGATCCATCTTGGACGTCCACGACCGCGTCAATGACGAACTCAATCTTAACAAGAGCTCTGTGGGGTCCACAGTAATGTGTGTGTTTTATCTACGTCCATGTTGGGAGCCTTGTACAAAACCTTAGGATCCAGCCTCCCAAAACAAACTAGAATTATAAGATAATAAAGCAATGAAATAAATTAAAGCATAAACCACACCACACGAGATTTTTATGTGGAAAACCTTCAAAAAGGTAAAAAACCACGGGATCTCGTCTAGATCAACAATCTATCATGAAGTAGAACGTTACAACCTTCTTCACTCACGCAGGAGCGGATAAACAATAAGAGAATAAAAGAAAACGGAGAGATCTCACCGATCATGAGGACGTAGAAGCGCTGAGATGTTGAGTGCACAATAGATCACCTCTACGAGCATAACCTCCCTTCCACAAACTTCCTCTCTCTCTCTCTCACACACACACACACACACACACACACACCTTTGATAGCCCTAAACCCTTTAGCAAACCTTCGCAAAGCTTTAGGAAACCCTCTTGCATTACCTAGAAAGGCCCTAAGCATTCCTATTTATAGTTTAGGAAACTCCCTTTCGCACCCCTTGCGAAACCGCCTCAGATTTCCGCAGTCCGCACAAGATCCGGACTTAAATCTACGTAAGCTCGACTGGTCATTCAGAGTCCTTGATCAGTCGAGTGGCACCTTCGACCGGTCAAGCACATCCCACGACTGGTCGAGCACCTCAGAAATCAAAAACCACAACTCGCTGGAAAACGAGTCGAGCCAGTCCACGACTGGTCGTGCACCAGCCCTCGACCGGTCGAGTGAATCTCACGACCGGTCAAGCCTGGGGAAAAAACCCCATCAGTCCATCTATTTTGGCTCGTCATTTGAGGCCGATCCAAGGCTCAAGTGGACAAGACCATAGAAAGCAATGGTGATATCGACGCCCACCGTTGAAACCTTCCTAGGTTCTACTGTGATGTTTATTTGCCATCCAACCTGTTCATAAGGTCACATATAAAGTGAAAACACAAATATCAGCTTGATCCAAAACTTTTGGCTCTCAAGAAGTTTGTAATGGTGGGAATTCAATACCCATTGTGTGGCCCACTTGAGCCTTGGATTTCCCTATTTTGGGCTCATGCCTTATAATGATCCAGCAAAATGAATGGACGGCGTGCATAGAACATACACACCATGGTGTGCCCTACAGAGCCCCTGCCAGGACAGGGTAGGACTCCAACCGTCCAGGATGAAAAGGTTGCCTAATGCCCAACGGATGGCATATTTGTGTGATATAACACACATACATATAAAGTCAGGTCAAGCCAGGCTGGGTCGGGCTAAATGGACTTTAGCCCAATCTCAACTTAAAAAATGGTCAGACCATGCATGCTGGTTCCAGGGTCTAAGATAATAGGTCCAAGCCCGGCCTGAAGATATGTCAGCCCTACTAATCTACGTTGAAGGGCTGCTCCACAATAAAATAATAATAATAAAAAGATTGACAATTAAAAAGTCAAGCCAATTCAATCGTCAGGTGGGCTACATGATATAAAACAAGGGAGAACCCTCCAAAATCTCCAAATTCCTCTAGTCGCCCACCTTGTTTGTTTGAACTCAAACGCTCAAGGATCATATCAGCAGCTCTAGGATCATTGATCAATGGGCCCTACTTATACATACTCAAGACCCAAGGTTACAATGCATTATCTCTGGGTTGAGATGGTATAATTACTGCATCTCTCAGGAGGAAACATACACCTTTCCTTCATGTTTTTGCTCGGCCCAATGAACTATACATGGTGGGCCCACCTGTATGATGATCCAAATCACCCGTATGATTCCAAATGTGCAACTGGGCCCTGCAGAATGTGGGACCATTTGTGGTAAGTGTCACTTTCATCACAGGGAGATGATGCGGTAGAGCGGGGAGAACTGGACTCTGGTAAATCGCTATCTCTCCATGGTGCACTTATCAAGGTGATGTATCAATTGGAACCGTCCATCCGGTGGATCGATCATGGATGGCTAATGTTTCAAAAATCACAACATTTAAACAATTGGATCCATCACATTTCCACAATTTCTACGTGTTTATACATTAACTATTTTCATATCACACCGTCGCTTGAAAGACATCATGAATTTCATGTGGACAGGATAATTGGGTATTGGAAAAGACGATCAACTAGATGGACAGACCCGATTGATTCATTAACGTGCCACCTGTAATGCTGAGAATTGGCTGTACTATATTCCCCTTCTACCGGCTCTATTCTATCATTGCCGTTCATTATGGGATGGGTAGCCCACCAGCCGTTCATTATGGGTAGCACACCTAATCCATGTACGATGATTGCATGCAACCCCAACCCTAGAAGTTCCGGCTTGCTGTCGGAAGCTAGGTGGGGCCCAACATGATGTTTGTTAGAAATCCACGCTGTCCATCCATTATTCTAGATAATGTAAGATCCAAAACACAAGTGACCTACAATATAGGAAACGGTAGGGATTGAATTTCCACTGTTGAAACATTCGTGGGGCTAAGGAAGTTTTATATCAGGCTAATGTTTCTGTGTTTTCAATTCATTCTAGTGGGATTGACCTCATCAAAGGTTTGGATGGCACATAAACATCAAGAAGGACAGCAGGAAGGTCTCAACCGTAAGCATTTTCCCCTCCACTTTTTTATGTCGTGTAGCCTACTCACCTCATTTTTGTGCTCACAGGCTAGTATGAGCTGTAAAATGGATGGACAGAGTGATTTCGCACAAAAATCACGGTGGGCCCACTTAGCTTGGATTGCAGGAATGAGTGTGGTTGGAAGTTAGAACTTCCTGTGACAGCTAGTTAGGGCCCACCGTGATATTTGTGAGAAATCCACCCTATCCATCAGTATGGCCAAATCATGTTATGACATGGCCTCAAATATGAAGCGTATACAAAACTCAAGTAGGCCACAAGACTGGAAAAAAGTGGCTAGGGAAATCCCTACCGTTGAAACCTCATTAGGGTCCACCGTGATGTCTATATATCATCCATGCCATTTATAAGGTCATTTCTGCTGGAATGAACGGAAAATAGAAAAATATTAGCCTAGTTCAAAACTTTTGTGGCCCCATGAATGTTTCAACGGTGGATATTCAATCCTCACTATTTTCTGTCACACATAATTCCCTTGAGTTTCAAATCTACCTTATTCTTTAGCCTATGTTGTAATATGTATGTCGATGAATTTCTCATAAAAAATTACATTGCAGACCTACCTAGCTTCTTGTCACCGTAAGGTCCTGGCAGGTGCATTATAGATTCTTATGCAAGACTTGTATTATTTGATAAAGACATTTTTCACTTGATGATGAAACGTGAACGTCTAGAAATTTGTGTACGGCCAGCCCAATCACAAAAGTTTTATAAGAGGACCGGAGCATGTTATAATGAGACAACAGATGTGATTTTAACATGCTGTCCGTAATCTACATCTCCAATCAATGACTCCCAAGCCAGTTTGCTCACCAATCAATGGGCTTGACTGACCTCATCTCATGTTTTCTCATGAACCTCACCAACAAGATAAACTTTAATAATACTCTGGAGAGTGTGATGCCTGATATGCAGGCACTCAGAATTGCACACTTTTTTGTATGGGTAATTTAAATTAAACTGTTCAAAAAGTGGGAACTAATAGTAGTGATGGATTTTTAAAACAAAAATCTACTTATTTGACTTTCATTTTTATCTGACTAGTTAGTGGATGTGTCCTGGACGGTCACAATGAAAATCAGTTAATAGTCCCAAATGATCAAGCTAATTCTGGTTAATCGAAGGTTTGGATCTTTTAATCAATTTAGTTTTTGGAATATCTATCTACATTATTTCCCTTCATTTGGATGGTTTAATTTGAATTAATTGTTCAATTTCTAAGTGCCTTGAGTATCAACCATTATCCTCCACCAGAGTATCAAATAACTCCCCTTTCAGCTACTGACCCTTGAAAACAGGAAAAATAAATAAATATATAAATAAAAATTTCTTCTAGAATAACAAGAGAGCGCATAAACCATGAGTTTATTAATACTCATTAGGTGAACAGTTTTGGCGAGCTATATGATACTCCGGTTCCATAGGACGCTTGGTACGCAGGCACTCAGAAATTGTACACGTGCCATGAATAACTCGGAAAAACAGAGTAGCTGGTGCATCCCATTCTCTCCAAGTCACAATCCTAGCATCTGATTCAGTCGACATTTGTTTGTGGAAGGACTGCTGGATTTATTTTTTAAAACTGTCCAATAAGTATCCACTAATCTGATAATCAGATAATCGAATAAGCATAATTTTTATTTTATGATTGTTGGTTTGATTTGATTACATGTATGCCATTTGTAAAATTTCTAACTGCCTGTGTACCATCCATCACACTCAGTACATATGCCTACTTGGCAGTTGGCACGTGTATAAGATCCATGCCATTCATCAGGTAGTGAGCACGGCAATAACACTCCAGTTCAAAAGTCAGACCGGTTCGCCGGACAGGTAGTCCATCTGATCAAACTAAATATGAACCATTGATCAATTTATTATTCCAACTGTCCATTTTTCAGCGAAACACATTCAGACAATGCTCCCAATCTGATGAATGGTCCAGATCTCCATCCATCTGACACGAACTGTTAATTACAACTTACAACCAGAAGAGAGCTGTGGTAGCTGTGGGTCCCAGGCATCTCGAAGGAGTGACTCGGATATACTCCGACCCAAACCATACGGCTGCCGTGGTTTGGCCCGGTCAATGAGAAAATTAAGATTAAAAAAAAATAAAAGTCAATTATGGTAATCACATGTTATTTTTGTAGAAGAAAAACATAGCCATCCACATTCATTTCCTCATGGACTAACAGAAACCTGCCGAACCCTATATTATTTTCGTAATTACTCACCCAATCTTATCTTCCATACGACAAATGACGTGTCATGCACATGAATAGGCCACGTGGAGGTCATTTTGTTTCTAGAGGCCGGCTCCGATCAGGTGCGTTGGTCCACGAATGGGTGGTTCCTCTTCCAACAGCATATCGTCCCTAGTTGAAAAATCACTCCAAACGGGGAATTGTAGTCTTTTTTTTTTTAAAAATGTTAAATGTCCACCACTCGCCATTTTCATATCAAACCATCCATTCAGTGATATTTTCAGCCAGATGTAATCCACAAAAAAGGATCAGTTAGATGAACGGTCTAGATCTACCGTCCCACCTGCGGGAGCGGATTTAGTGTTACCCTTACCGTGTGAGGCCCACCTTGATGAATATATTGTATATCCACGACATCCATCCGTCTTTCCAGCTTATTTCAGGACCTGATCACAAAACTTAAGCAGATCCAATTATCAGGTGGACACCACCGTTGGAAACGACGGTAAATGACCATTAAAAACTTTTTGGGCCACAATAGTTTTGGATCAAGCGACTCTTTGTATTTTTACCTCCATCCAGTTCTGTTTGAATTATCAACGGGTTGGATGGAAACTAAACATTACGGTGTGCTTTAAGAATTTTTTAACGGTGGGCATTCAATCACCACCGTTTCCTGTTCTGTTCTGTGGTCTACCTGAATTTGGATCTGCTTAATTTTTAGCACAACATCATAAAATGGGGTGGAAAAACGGATGGACGGCGTGGATATACGACAAAATCGTGAAGGTGGGCCCCATGGTAAGGGTAACACCCGGTGACACCAAATCCGCACCCTTCTTTCCAGATATACCCTCCACAGGTATGAAAGGGGAAGTGCGGGAAGTTTCTTCGTGGGCGCGGTATAATATAGAATTTCTAATAAGTAAAGCTGGCAAGCTTTCTTCCCAACGACTTACTCGCTTTCTTCCCAACGACTTGCTTTTTGTAAAAGGCTGTCTGGCGTCTTCCCAACGACTGCTTTTTTGTTTTTAGTTGGTTTAGTCAAAAAAGGCTGGTGCAGAAAGCACGTTCAACGGTAGCGACAGCATCGAAGCTTCGTACAAGGTGTGTTTTACGCCGGGTTGTCAGTGGGCCGGGCTCGGGCCTTCAAGACATGATCTTAATAGGCCTGTCAGAAGCCCGGCCCGAAACAGTTCAAAATTCGAGCCGAGGCCTACCCAGGCCCGGCCCTTTGACAGCCCTAGTTTTACGAGACGGAGGTTTTTTTTCGATACGCTGGCAGAGCATGGATATTCATACACTTTTGGCTAGCTTTTGCACAGGTGGCATAGTTTTACCTAGGTCCAAGATGTCAAAATTGTGGAGGATGTTTTGGAATAACGATGGTTTAAACCTTTTACTAAATAGATTGTTTTATCTCTCTGAACTGTTGTAGATCAACGGTCCAAATTTAACAAGTAATTATTAGAAACTAAGGATAGGTCGGTCAACTCAATCTGGATTTTTCTATGAGATCCGTTCCAAGTAATGGACAAGATATCGGTGGTTTAGTTGATGTACGGATGCATGTAACATGTTCAATGACTTGGGCATGAGTATGGATATGCGTTCGCCGTCAGAGCATCCATGATTTTCTTTTTGGTGACGAGCTGTACTGACGTAACGAGCGCCGAACTCCACGGATGCGGATCGTATACAGGGCCCTTATGGCACTGTGATATATGAATTTTAATATATAAATTTTATCCGCACCATCCATCCAATTTTTTCATAGATATTTGGGACTGTGGACCTCACCTTTTAGCCAGCTGTTTTTACGAAAGAAGACAGACTTTGTTTTGCAACTTAGACCTGCACGTGCTGAGACCGAATTTCAGGACGAAAATACCCCTCCTTTCACGGAAACGGATTGGGTACTCCGCCTGCCACCAGTGGCGGATGGTCAGTGGTCTGTGGGCCCCACTGTGATGTATGATTTTCATCCATGCCGTCCATATACTTTTGCAGATCATTTTATGGTATGAGACAAAAAATGAGGTATATCCAAATCTCAAGTGTATCACATTAAAGGAAACAGTGTTGAATGAGCATCAACCATTAGAAACCTTTAGGGGGCCCACTTTGATGTTTGTGAGAAATCCTCCCCATCTAAGTTCATTCATATGGTCACAAAGACCTGGATGAAGAGGAAAAACAACTTTCATAATGATCCAAAACTTTTGTAACCCCTAAAAGGGTTTCAATGGTAGACGTTCAATTCCCCACTGCCTTTTAGAGTGTGGTCCAATTGATAGTTAGATCTATCTTATTTTTCGTCTCAAGACTTAATATGAGTACGCCAAATAGATGGACGGTTTGGATATAACACAGACCTCATGATGGGACCCACATAAGCAACACAGCATTAAAAAAATAATAAGTCATAGATTGCAGCGGCCTTGCAGTACAGCTACGGTTATAATCCGTAGCTATAGTGTATCTAAAATTACAATTTTTTTGGCAGACTCGTTGGACAGTTATGGACTTTTTCGATATATCGAAGGACCTATAGCTACGGATTATAACCGTAGCCAGTCTATGCAAAATTTATGTTTATTTTTATTTTATATTTTATTTTTTTATTTTTATTTTTTTACATGAAGAACTTCATTCTACCTACAATATTCTTTAATACACATTTATATAAATATGTATATATAAGTATATAAAATTTTTTTCTCTCTTTTTTTCATTTCTTTCTTTATTCATTTAACAAGAATATTTTCTAAACCAGAATTAGTTACCTGACGTACCCTATATGATTTTGGGGTAGGAGAAGCTACTTTAGCCAACCAACATGGTTATTTTTCAAGATTCCATCAGGTCGATGGTCGAAAATCTATTACATTCACTTCGTGGTCAATTTCATTCATTTCATTTACTTCGTGATCAATTTTATGTTAGCTCCGCTCAATTTTCAGTTTGCGCCGCTCAATTTCATGTTAGCCTCGCTCAATTTCTACTTTGCCCTGCTTAATTTCGAGTTTGCCCCGCTCAATTTTTAGTTTACCCCGCTCAATTTCATGTTTGCCCTGCCCAATTTTCAGTTTGCCCCACTCAATTTCTAGTTTGCCCTGCTCAATTTCTGTTATGGTGGGCCCTATAAAATTTTTAACGATAAAAATCAATTTTCCCATTGCTCTTTGTAGTGTCGTCCAGTTGATCTTTAGATAAGATTCTTTTTATTTTTATTTTTTTACATATAATGCTCCCAAATGATCTCGAAATATGGATGAACGTTGTGGACATAATAAATACAAAATTGTGGGGCCCATGTAACTTTGATCTCCTTTGAGCGGGGTGAACATGAAAATTGAGCAGGGCAAATTAGAAATTGAGCGAGGTAAAGTAGAAATTGAGCGGGGCAAACATGAAATTGAGCAGGGCAAACTAGAACTTGAGCGGGGCAAACATGAAATTGAGCGGGGTAAACATGTAATTGAGCGGGGCTAATGAGAAATTGAGCGGGGCAAACATGAAATTGAGCGGGGCAAACACGAAATTCAGCGGGGTAAATTGAAAATTGAGCAGGGCAAACATGAAATTGAGCGGGGCCAACGATTATATCTACTTCGTCCATCAAATTTTCCATCTAATATAAGAGGTTGAGCCCCAAATTGAAGCATATCAAAATATCAACCGGATCATACCACTGGAAACAATGTGCATAATGATTTTCTAGTTTGCCCCGTTGATTTTTGAGTTTGCCCCGCTGATTTCATGTTTCCCCCACTCAATTTTATGTTTGCCCCGCTCAATTTCTAGTTTGCTCATTCAATTTCATGTTTGCCCCACTGATTTTCTAGGTTGCCCCGCTGATTTTTTAGTTTACCCCGTTGAATTTCATGTTTCCCCCGTTCATTTTTCAGTTTTTCCCGCTGAATTTCATGTTTGCCCCGCTCAATTTGCAGTTTTTCCTGTTGAATTTCATGTTTCCCCTATTAAATTTCATGATTTGCCCTGCTGAATTTCATGTTTTCCCCGCTGAAAATCAAGTTTGCCCTAATCAATTTCATGTTTTCCTCGCTGAATTTAATGTTTCCCCCGTTGAATTTCATGTTTGCCCCATTCAATTTTATGTTTGCCTCATTCAATGTCTAGGTTCCCTCCCTTAATGTCTAAGTTCCCTCCCACATATGGGGTTTTGGTGTATACATAATCTGATGAACATGATGTATTACAAATAAAACATCATTGTGGGGCGTAACAAGCGTAATCGGATTGTGTACTGAGTTAGCCAGTATGCTCCCATTATACTAAGTAAACTCAGATGAGCCCACATTGAATGTATGTAGTATATCCACGGCGTCCATCCGTTCTTCCATCTAATTTTAGCGGTTTAGCCCCAAATTAAAGCATATCAAAAGATCAAGTGAATCATACCACGGGAAACAGTGTTGATTTGCTTGACATAGCCCAACCTGGCCTGCTGACAACCCTAGATTTCACAATATATGTTTCTCTAGCATACTAATGTGGTTTCTATTTTTCTAATTAGAATGTTGAGTTTGAAAGTCATATTGAAACATTCAAAGAAGTTATGGAATGACTTTTCTATCTTCAAGGTTGCAGGCCCCATTGTTGTATCTTTTGTTGGTTTCTTGGTGACAGGAAGCTGTACACCTAATTGTTAATGTTATTTTTGAAGACCTTGGAGTCCAGGAGTTATTGGCCAAACTTTACCAAAAAGGTATTTTTTAGCACCTCATGTCATCCATTCATATATAATACAAATCAGAAAAACTTGTCTTTATTAGGATTTTTTCTTACCCTTCGAAAAAAAATAGTCCCCATTTTTCCATTTGTAGATTTTTCATCTGTATGTATAGTATAAGTTATCTAAATAGAAAGAAAGAAAAAAAGTTGCAGTATCACTCACTGCTGCTGCTGCTAATATCAGAATTTTACATTGGACCACATGCATTAGATGGAAAAATTGAGCTTCCATGTTGTACTTGGATCTTCTTGTGAGAGAATTGCTACAGAATATTAACAATTCTATCCATATGTATAGTGTTAACATGCTGTTTCATATGTG
This sequence comes from Magnolia sinica, assembly GCF_029962835.1. NCBI lineage: Eukaryota > Viridiplantae > Streptophyta > Magnoliopsida > Magnoliales > Magnoliaceae > Magnolia > Magnolia sinica. The sequence goes on from NC_080573.1 coordinate 128,786,935, forward strand.
TAGTGTAGAAGCACTGTTTGCTGCTTTTATGTTGGTTTACACAAGATACTTTTTCTAGTCTATGTTGAGAAAATGTTGAAATTCTCTTGTGCTATATTTGAACGATAAGGACAACCAGAGTAGCATTAGTAGAATAACAAGAATATCATTAGTAGAAATAAAGCATGGAACAAATATGTTTTTAAAGCATATATTGCCCAAAGTACACTTTTTAGGTTATTCACCTGGAACAATTGGATGACAACATGTTGAAGCAATATGGCAAAACTACATCAGATTTCTACAGAAGTTATTAAATTTTAAGAAATCTATGATGGTAGAAACTTATGGCAGTTGCATGTGCATTTAAACTCGCTTTCAACAACACATCTAATAGGTCTTAAGTACAAAACATACCTCTTAATGCAATGTGCTTATTGGAAGAATATTTCGAGCATTATTTAAAGCATTCCTCAGAAGATCCATAAATTATTCCTTAGGGACACCTCCATAGTTTAGTAGTGAAATTAAAGTCTTATTTAGGTACGTTTTTCTTGGTTGATTGCTAAAAAATACAAGCACTAAAAGCAAACAAGGTACTATACTATTATTCACACAACAAATTTAAGAACACGTAACTCCAACGTCTCACCTTAATAAAATTTCAAATACTCCCAACAAAGATGAAATTTATTCATCTTCGTATCAATTCCTAGTGGGGATGGCTAACATGGAGGTGTGTACTGACATGGGTGTATACAACAAGCTAACCCTAAAAAAAAAAAAAAAAATAAATAAATAAAACACAACAAAAAATAAAATTACAAAATATGCAAACGTAGATATTATCGACATATTATCGATATTATCGACGTAAGTCATCGATAATATCGACAATATGTCGATAATATCGAATGTGAATGACAATTGTCCAGTAAGATTTGCTGTATTTCCATAAAATGTCGATATATCGAGATATTATCGATATATCGACTTATCGATATATCGACATGTTGTAGATAATATCGATATATCGGCTACGGTACCTATTGCTACGGTTATAATCTGTAGCAATAGGGGTCATGATCATTACTCAACATTAGTTATCGATACTATTGATCATATCTCGATCTTATCGATGACTTATGCTCGATACTATCGAACATATGTCAATAATATCAAAAATTCTTCAATTTTTTGAGTTTTGTTACTGGACAATTTGGCATTCATTTTTGATATTATCAAATCATGGTCGACATTTTCGACAATCTATGGCTACGGTTATAATCCGTAGCTATAGGTCTACGGTCATTTTCTCCTTCTCCCTCACATCTTTGCAGCCATTTGAATGCCTTCGAGAACTTCTATCCTCATTATTCAATGATGACAGTTTTTCTGAACCTTTAAAGGACTCAGGAAGATCAGCAGGAAGAATAACACAATCATCCCCACCTAACTTTTCCATAGATAGGCTGTTCCCACTTGCTTCATCTTTGCAACTTGTGAATGATGTATCAGGTGCAGATTCACATGCTTCAGAATATGCCTCATCAGCATTTGCATGAGATTCTGTCTTACTGCAGTTGTATTTACAGACCTTAAGAACAGAATTAGTGCAATTCCTTAAAGGCGGACTACCGCTGATAGTCTGATGCTCAGCCCAACACTTTTTCCTCTGCTCAAATTGCTCTAATGCTTCAGAATATGCCTCATCAGCATTTTTTTCTTTTTGAGAATTTTCGTATTAATTGAGAATCTTAATTAAAAAAATAAATTAAGAAATTTCAAATAATCGAAAATTCTGAACAAAATTAGCTGAGCTTCTTCTATTGGGAACTCATTCCCTTTTATCTATATATGTTGACTGTTGTGTTTGACACCTTAACAGACAAGCAAGTGGAGGCCTTTGGCTCTGTCCGGAAATGGATCGCAAACCTCCCAGAAATTCCTTTAGCCTGCAGGAAAAAGGAAACCAAAACTATCGAGAAGCGGAATTGTACAATACTCTGACAGATTCAACATCCACACATCCACAGTGCTGAACAGGGCATAATTGCAGTTTGGGGGCTACTTCCTCATACAAATACTAATGGAGGTTGTTGCAATTTGATTACCTCACTATTGAAATCCAATTTAGTTGTGTGTGCAACCACATCTTAGGTTCTTGAATGTTCTTTCATTAAATAGTTATTATTTGAAGATGCTGGTTGGCTTCTCCTTCTATTTGCACTTGTTTTTATGATAAATAGATGGCATGAATTTCAACTTTGACATACAATGTTCATCTACTGCAGAAGCTCAACCTGGTGAACAGTGTGCTATTTACTGGTGGATGGGCTAAAACTGGTTTATACTATGAGACTGTGCAGGAGATTTTCAAGGTGTTTAACTGTTTTGCGATTTATGCTATTTTTATTTTTCTGACTTGATATCCACATTAGTTTTTTTAAAAAAAGAAGAAAGAAAGTGCCTTTTGTGAATTATGATTATTGGGAGCTACACATGACACACATGGACTATGGAAATCAATCCAGATTGTCCAAGTCATGGGCCCTTTTAATTAGATGGAGCATAGCAAAAGAAACCACACTAATTGGATTACTAGACCATCTATTTTTCTTTTTCTCCATGAATTTTAGTTCCTCCTAAATCTAGGGTCCTAGACTAATATCCCAAGGAATTCCTGAAAAAAATCAGCAGGTACACCTAAAGTTTTCATTAGTTTAATTTGTGATTACTCATTATATCTGTCAAATCTAGGATCCTAGACTAATATCCCAAGGAATTCTTTCTTTCTTATTCTGGATCATTGCTGAAAAATGACTTATGGGTCAAAGGGACTATCAAAATCGTTTGATTGGTTTGTCTAGGTAGCCCTATGCAATTAGGAGCACATAATTTGTAGAGCTGTGGGAGCACTGGACCATTTCTCTAATTAAATTTTAGTTTACTTAGTTCATAATTTCTCTGGTCAGATATCCCAAATACCAAAAGCATTAGTTGATGCATACAAGAAAGTAACAAGAACGTAGGAGGTAAAAGTGCACAAAAGATGTTCCAATGTCGCACAAAAAAAATTGCAACCAAAGGGCCGCGATCATTGGCAGATAAGATGGCGAATAGTGATTTTGATGGAGACATGTATAGGGCATCAAGAAATCCAGAGGTTCGTAACCATTCCCTATTAGTTTATTAAGTAACATATGTTAGCACAAGTCTTTCTCAATATCATTCATTTTGGCACTTGATTTTTTCATGTCAATTAATTGGTGGACATGAACATGTTATTTCATTAACAAGTAAATGAGTTCCTCACTATATTAGTAAAATATTAAGTTTCCTCATATGTCTTAGTTAAAAAATGCCCAATTGTTCTTTTCTCAAGTGTATTATTTAGGAATCTTTTTTCTTTGGAAGGATTTTCACAAGAATTAAGACAAGATCTCGGCTAACATAAAGGAGCGGGGCAAACATGAAATCGAGCAGGGAAAACTGGAAATTGAGAGAGGCAAACATGAAATTGAGCGGGGCAAACTAGGAATTTAGCGGGGCAAACTGGAAATTGAGCGGGGCGAATATGAAATTGAGAACCTTTTAAGTCCAAAGAAAAGTAGAGAATGCATTGGCTCCTTACCCTTAGCTCAAACATCAACCTTTAGAGCAAGGACAAGAAAAAAAATCTAATAGATCCTAAAAGGCTTCAAGTTGTCGATTAGAAGTTTTCAATACTTGACTCATACTAGCCTAAACATCTTGTATATTGTGGAATTACTTAACTAGCACATGGAATTTCTAAGTTAGATTCATCTACAAGTAGGGAAAAAGATTTTACATCATTTGAAAGGTATACTTGATCATGATATTTTTATGTGTGCTAAAGAATATAGACTCTTTTTTTGTTTACAAATAGTGATTAGGTTGGCTAATTTATATAGATGTGATAACAAATAAACATGATTGTTGGGCCCACTATGGTTTCAACGGTGGAAATCATTATGCCCACTGTTTCTCGTGGTATGATCCACTTGATCTTTTGATATGCTTTAATTTGGGGCTAAACTGCTAAAAGTAGATGGAAGAATGGATGGACGGCGTGGATATACTATATACATGATGTTTTATTTGTAATACATTTGAGTTTACTTAGTACAATGGGAGCGTACTGACTAACTCAGTACGCAATCCGATTACGCTTGCTACGCCCTACAATGATGTTTTATTGGTAATACATCATGTTCATCGGATTATGTATACATCAAAATCCCATATGTGAGAGAGAACCTAGACATTGAGGGAGGGAACCTAGATATTGAACGGGGCAAACATGAAATTCAGCAAGGGAAACAGAAAATTCAGCGGAAAAAACTGAAAAATGAGCGGGGCGAACATGAAATTCAGCGGAGGAAATATGAAATTTAGTGGGGCAAATTATGAATTCAGAGGGGCAAACTAAAAAATCAACGGGGGAAACATGAAATTAAGCGGGGCAAACTAGAAATTCTGCGAGGGAAACATTAAATTGAGTGGGGCAAACTAGAAATTCAGCGTGGGAAACTTGAATTTGAGCGGGGCAAACTTGAAATTGAGCGGGGCAAACTAGAAATTTAGTGGGGCAAACAAGAAATTCAGAGTGGAAAACTTGCATTTGAGCGGGACAAACTAGAAATTCAGCGAGGCAAACAAGAAATTCAGCGAGGCAAACAAGAAATTCAGCGAGGGAAACTTGCATTTGAGCGGGGCAAACTAGAAATTTAGCGGAGCAAATAAGAAATTCAGCGGGAGAAACTTGCATTTGAGCGGGGCAAACTACAAAATTAGCGGGGCAAACTAGGAAATCAACGAGGCAAACATGAAATTGAGCGGGAGAAACATGAAATTGAGCGGGCCAAACTACAAAATTAGCAGTGCAAACTTAACAGATAATTTTATGGATTGAGCCCAAAAAACTAAACGTATCCAATGTTTAAATGGACCACACCACATGAAAATTTTGAATTGAACTTCTCATGTTGATCATTTCTTAGGGGCCACAGAAGTTTTGAATCAAGCTTATAATTGTGTTTTCTATTAATCCATGTCTATATGATCTTATGAATAGGTTTGATAACAAACAAATATTGGAAAAGAAGTCCCGATAAGTAAGTACCTTGCACTATGTGAGATAAGAAATGTTAAACAAATCTTGAAGCATTGATCTCAACGAGGCCTAAGTAGAGAAAAGAGGGAGAGCTAGTCTCAGCCCAAGAAGAATAGCTCCAAATGGTTTTAGTTTCACAAGAGATACCCCAAAAGCTGGACTCAGCTCCAAATTGTTATATTAATCTATGACTAATAGGACTATTATTATATTAATCTAACAAGTTACTTTCAATAAATTGAAAATCATTTATCAATAGAATTTTATCTTCCAATTGAACTTATTTATATAATTATTTTAGTTGTTTAGATAGCTGAAATCATTTAGTTGTTTGCAATCTGATTTTGTTTTGTGAGTCTTTTTTGGAATTGGTATAATGCTGTTTGGTTTGTGCTTGGTGTTTTTATGCTGGGTTTGCGGGGATGGGACGGTTTGAGTGAGGGTTAATGTTAAAAGCCATCTGTTTTGGTTGTTGATTCTAAATCCGATTTCTTCGATGGGCGTGTTTTAGAAATGTTGTTTCATATTAGGTTTGTTTGGTTTTTGATATGGGATAGTTCTTTTGGTTGCTAGGGACAAGCAAATTGAGTCATGTTTTCCATTTCAAGTTCATTGAAATTCATGTTAGGCTAGTTCAATTGCATTTCAATTATGTGCTAGGCTAGTTCAATTGTATTTCAAATTCATTGAAATTCATGTTACCCTCGCTGAATTTCGAGTTTTTTTTTAAAATATATATAAAACCGCTAAATTTCATGTTTGCCTCGCTGAATTTTCAGTTTGCCCAGCTCAATTTCTAGTTTGCCCCACTCAATTTCCAGTTTGCCCCGCTGAATTTCATGTTTGCCCCGCTCATTTTCCAGTTTGCCCCGTTGAATTTCATGTTTACCCTACTGAATTTCTAGTTGCCCCGCTCATTTTTCAGTTCGCCCCATTGAATTTCATGTTTGTCCTGTTCAATTTCCAGTTTAACCCACTTAATTTTTAGTTTGCCCCGCTGAGTAGCAAGCGTAATCGAATTGCGTACTAAGTTAGTCAGTACGCTTCCATCGTACTGAGTAAACTCCGTTGGTCTCACATTGAATGTATGTAGTATATCCACGTCGTCCATCCGTTTTTCCATCTAATTTAAAGGGTTGAGCCCCAAATTGAAGCATATCAAAAGATCAAGTGGATCATTCCATGGGAAACAGTGGGCATAATGATTTCCACCGTTGAAACCATATTAGGCCCAACAGTGATGTTTGTTTATTATCAAACATGTTCATAAAATGATTCAAACGTCAAGTCCCTATTAAATTTAAGAGTAACTAATCAAATAACAAGCCTTTCTTGTTGCATGATAATATGGAGGATTGTTACTGAAAATTCAAAATAACTTGAAAGAGTTATTGTGTAATATGCATACTATGGCATGTCACATCTCAACTTGATAGGTATCATTTTTGCATTGATTAGTGGATATTGTTAATACTTCTCAACTTGATTCGAAAATTTTTAAAATGATTTTGCAATGGAATTGGATCGTATGTGTTGTTTGAAATTGGATTAAATCCACTATCTAAATCAGTCCTATATGCATGCATAATTTCATTTTGAAATTACATTGATTCACGAGGTGTAGTGGGTTTTTACTCTACATCGTATCCTACACTATTGCTACTGAAATGATGTCTTGGGTTTGTTGCAATTTTGAAAATAATATATTTCCCGAGATTTGTCCATTCTCTCGGTATTTTAGTGAGAAATAAAGCATGAAGATGTTAATTAGGTAACAAATGCAAACATATCACATTAGTCTAAAACAATCAGAGGAATCACATAAACAGAGTCATATAGCAACAAAATTGGAAACAGATTAACACAAACTTCAATAGCTTTTAGCATTCCAGTCGGATTTACAGTTCCCATAAAATAGTAACACTCACTGTCATGAAGCCTTCCTCCCTTGAGACTTTTCAATTCTTCAATCATTAGCACTGACAAGTGAGCTTTCAAATACGGTTCATCAAGAAGAATTCCACAGAGAATCATTCTCAACGCAAGAAAATCATCCATGTCTCCGTGATTCAATGCAAGCTGCAATTGTAAGGACTAGTAATTAGTGAAATTTATCATAGAGGGTGTCAAAAATATTTTCCTAAAGAACAAACTGCCCAAAGAACACTTTTTGCTTTTTAGGTAATTCAGCTGGAATAAGTGGATGACAACATGTTCAATTTCCTATTTGACCTGCTCAAACAAGTGGATGACAACATGTTGAAGCAATATGGAAAAAGTACAATGATTAGTAAATCAATTATTTTTGTCATTCCTTTGAATTTCAGATATTCCAATTGTGCAACTATACAGTTCCTTGTTTGATATTTATTTGTTAACACATTAACGAACAATATCTTCAATAGGATGTATCCATGATACAGGTAGGCACTAATTTTGAGTAGGGAGGCGGACCCAAATTTCCAAATGTCATGTGAGACTCAACCATGGATAGATTTTCAACTAGCATCAAGTTCAGATTTGGTGTTGTAGAAAGTCACATGATCCAATACTTCCCGCTCAATTTCTAGTTTGTCATGCTTAATTTCTAGTTTGCCCCACTGAATTTCATGTTTGCCCCACTGAATTTCATGTTTGCCCAGCTTAATTTCATGTTTACCCCGCTCAATTTCTAGTTTGCCCCGCTCAATTTCATGTTTGCCCCGCTAAATTTATAGTTTGCCCCGCTCAATTTTAGTTTGCCCCGCTTAATTTCATGTTTGCCCCACTCAATTTCATGTTTGCCCTGCTTAATTTCTAGTTTGCCCGTTGAATTTTTAGTTTCCCCCTCTAAATTTATAGTTTACCCTGCTCAATTTTCAGTTTGCCCCGCTCAATTTAATGTTTGCCCCGCTCAATTTCTTGTTTGTCCCGCTGAAATTTGTGTTTGCCCCGCTCAATTTCTAGTTTGGCCTACTAAAATTCGTGTTTGCCCTGCTCAATTTCATGCTAGGATCTCTCAATTTAATGTTTGCCCATCTTAATTTCATGGTAGATAAGGTCAATTTAATGTTTGCCTCGATAAATATAATGCGCGGATCACTGAATTTAATGCCTGCCTAACTCAATATTATCCTATACTTGCTCAATTTACAGTTTGCCTATTCAATATCCATGCAATGCTCGCTCGATTTAATGTTTGCCCCGCTGAATTTTATGTTTGCCCCACTCAATTTCCAGTTTGCCCCCCTTATTTTCCAGGTTACCCCGCTGAATTTCCAATTTGCCCTACTCATTTTAGGCATAAACAATGAAATTATATTAAAATTTACCCAATTCTAACAAGGACTTGATTGACAAGACAAGAATATTGGAATTGTTCTAGACATTATAAAATGAAAAACCATTGTTGTCAAATGTAATCACATATGCGCATACTATGGATCACATCTCAAATACCATCATGGCATATGCAATCTCAGCAAGTACGCCATGACATACTTTGATATGCAACTAATATGCAATCACATATGTGAGTACGTGATGGCATATTGCATATGCAATCACATATTTCTCAACAGTCAGAAATATGACCATTGGGAGCAATCTTTTTTTTTTTTTTGCAATGTGGGACACTTTTGCTTATAAATAGGCACTCATATCCCCTCCATTTTCATCATTCTTGACTCTAAAGCTCTCATTCTTTCTCTCTTACTCTAATCTCTCTACAACTATTTCAAGTTTCTCCCTATTACTTTTCATTTCCCATTTACAAATTTGAACATTTTTAAGACCATTCAAGATTCAAGAATACCATCCAAGATGAAGATTCATCATTCGAGTATCCAAGATCGAGCTTCAAATTTAAAGTTTAAAGTTGAAGCGTTCGACCATCGAAGATCAAGATTCAACAATTAAGATCATTTCATTTCTTCCCTTTTCTTTTATAGTTTTATTTCTCATTCACTCATTCATAGGCAAGTCTTCCCTTATTTTTTAGATTTTTTTTAAGGTTACATTGCCTTTTAAGGTTACATTCTTTATGGTGTCTTAATGTTTTGTTTCTTTCTTTTTTTTCTTTTTTTTTTTTGTTTTGTTTTACTTTATTTATTTATTTATTTATTTTTGCATCAGGTGTGAAGAAGAAAGTTGATAAAGTAATAGTACTTGTGGGGAAACGAAAGGAGAAAATGACCACAGACCTATGGTTACGAATTATAACCGTAGTCATAGATTGTCGATAATAGCAACTATATTTCGATAATATCGAAGATGAATGCCAAATTGGCCAGCAAGAAAACTTGAAAAATGGATAAATTTTCGATATTATCGACATATGTTCGATAATATCGAGCATAAGTCATCAATAATATCGAGACATGATCGATAGTATCGATAACTAATATCGAGTAATTACCGTAGTCCTATGGCTATGGATTATAACCGTAGCAATAGGTAGCATCGATATATCGATGGCATTTTGATATTATCGAAAAGGTCCATTAACTGTCCAGCGTATTTGCCTAAAAATCCTACAATTTTCGATACACTATAGCTACGGATTATAACCGTAGCCATAACCGCAGCCAGACTGTACCGCGGCAGTCTTTTTTTTTTTTTTTTGCTGTGTTGCTTTTGTGGGTCCCATCATGAGGTCTGTATTATATCCAAACCATCCATCTATTTGGAGAGATCATATTAAGGCTTGACACGAAAAATAAGATAGATCTAACTATCAAGTGGACCACACTGTAAAAGGCAGTGGGGAATTGAACATCTACCATTGAAACCCTTTTAGGGGTTACAGAAATTTTGGATCATTATGAATTTTTTCTTCCTCTTCATCCAGGTCTTTGTGACCCTATGAAGGAACTTAGACGGGGAGGATTTCTCACAAACATCATAGTAGGAAGACCTTATGAAGGAACTTAGACGGGGAGGATTTCTCACAAACATCATAGTAGGCCCCCTAAAAGTTTTTAATGGTCGACGCTCATTCAACACTGTTTCTATAATGTGGTACATTTGAGATGTGGATATAACTCATGTTTGGTCGACGCTCATTCAACACTGTTTTTGTAATGTGGTACATTTGAGATGTGGATATAACTCATGTTTGGTCTCGTATCATAAAATGATCTGGAAAAATATATGGACGGCATGGATGAAGAGCATACATCATGTTGGGACCCACCGACCATCCGCCGTTGGCTGGTGGCAGGCGGAGTACCCAATCCGTTTCCGTGAAAGGAGGGGTATTTTCATCCCGAAATTCAATATCCGCACGTGGAGGTCTAAGTTGTAAAACAAGGTTTGTCTTCTTTCATAAAAATAGCTGGCTAAAAGGTGGGGTCCACACTCCTAAATTTCTCATTTTTTTCATATCATTTTAGGGGGATTAACAAAAAATGTGAGGAATATCCAAGGTTCATGTGGACCACACCACGAGAAGCAGTAGTGATAATAACACCCACAGTTGGAACCTTCCTAAGGCCCAATGTGGCGATTTATTTCCATCCAACCAATTGATAATGTCAGATAAACCTCAATGAAGGAAAACACAAATATCAACTTGATTATGCGGCCCGGAACATTTTCAATGGTAAGTTTTTAATACACATCATGTGGTTTACTTAATAATTATTATTGATGCAAGAATTTGGACCGCATCTTCAAACCTCCGAGCACCTACACGAGAGGAAAGCACATGAAACCTTGGCTAGAACAGGGATCCTCCAATGCCAAAGTTAGACTACGAATCCGGGTTTGATAATGTTGTAGGTTTTAGGTCAGAGAATTTGCATACCTTTTTGCACATACGGATCCTCAATTTATAGTGTGGGTAGGACATGATAGCCCATGATGTCAAGCACGATCTCAACCGTTACGCGAAGTGTGCGCAAGTGATGAATGTTGCTGGTTACTTTAGAATCATGCAGCGGACAGTTATGCATGAGTGATGGGTGTTAATGGCTGCCCTAAAATTATGCATATTGGAGGAATACTGGCCACCCGAGTAAGAAGGTAGGTCAACACGACTCAGATCGACACGACTCAGCTCAGGGCCCAACACAACTTAGATTGTCCAACACGTCTGTCATGCTGGCATCTCCTTAGTTCAACCACCATGGACGGTTGGGACCGACCCAAACTAAGTCTTCATTTATTTACGCCAAAGTCGAGCTGAGCCAATCGGTCGGTTGGTCAAGGATTCTTACGAACAACTCAGAACTTTTGCACTGGTCGGCATTAGTCGAGCCCTCGTTCGCCTGGGTCGTTGGCTTCTCTGAGCAGAGGGGTGTATCTGTCTTCTTGATGGTTCCTTCCGTTCTAAATGAGCTCTCCCTCGACTTCGCTAAGCTGATCAACCGCCTGAGTCTTTTATGACCGGGCACTTCAGGACAATCCTTGTGAGGCACATAGATGAGAGCTCGGAAGAGCATACTGCCGAGGACCATGCTTGGGGGTGTGAAGTCTAGCCTCTTTGAGTGAGATGGTACAGGATAATGCTCTTGTTAGCCCGAGTTGACCTTGAAGGTGGTTGGACCATACTTATCCACAACAATTATATCTGCCTCATTTTTGGCCTTTACCTAAAAATGATATTGAAAAATGGATGGACGGTGTGGATGAAATCCATGCATCAGGTGCCCCTCAAAGCCCCTGTCCTTTCTTAGCTAGGACAAGTGGGGGTAGTACCCAATCCCCGTCCGCACTCCATGCCATGGATATGCCAGGCCATCCATGTCAGTCCACATGCACACATGTGCGAAATGTTGGAAAAATGTGTTGGAAATACAAAAAAATAAAAATAAAGTTTATTTTCATTTTACTAGGCTGAATCATGTAAATTTTACGTTGTCCTTAAAGCGTGATTTTCTCCCTTATCAATTGCTGATATGTTACAGGCGAATTGCTTCCAGGATAAGACAAGCCAATCTGGATCCTGCATGTAGCAATCACGAGAACAATTTAACGCAACAGATCTTCTAGCAGACTTAAACATAGGACGTGTTTACAGTATTCTATGATGGAGATGTTATCTGGACTAGCCGTTCTAAAAAAAACGGCTGACCATTTCGGATTAATAATCCGACCGTTCTCAGTCGCCTATAAAACCCCGGCTTATTTCAGACCCATCGCACCTAGGCTCATATCAAACCATTCGCACTATGATCGCACCGTCTCACGACGGAGTGACCATTCTGCGACTCGTGTGAAGTGCGCTAACTAGCGCCACTACAGCCACACTACCCACGCCCACGTCCGTGCTTGAGCACGCGCATGTTCTAGCGCGTAATCTCCAAAGCTCCAAGTAAGAATACTACACACAGCTCCACATACAAACCACGATTTTTCTCTTTTCATTTCTGATGTGGGACAAAAGCACATACCGCACTTTTCATTTGAAAATTTTCAAAAAATATTTTGGCGGCAAAACAAAAATCTCGAAATTTTTGAATATTTTGAGAGTTTGACTAGTTTGTTCAGTTTAATTTGATTTAATTTAATTTAGCCTATGTGCTATTTTGGAGTGCCTATGGGTGCACACGGGACGTTAGAACCAGTAAACTGGACTGGAACCGAGCAGACAATATGATTTGTTCCGGTTTTGAAGTACACCGGTTCTGGTTTTGAAAATCAAAGAATTGGTCAGTTCGGTTCAGTTCTCAATTTGGAGTTATGTAGAATCGAATCGGACCTTGAACCAGAACGTAGAACCAAACCTAAAACCGAACCCCTTGGTCAATAAATATTTAAAAATATTTTTTTAAAACATAAAAAATTAAACCATTGATCAAATGGATCACAACATGAATAGACATTGGTAGCAAAATCATTTTGAAAACATGAAAGTGTCGTAAAAACAAATCATGGCAAAATTACTCTATGTGAAAATTTTCAATAGAGTAACTTGGGCTGAATTATAAAAAAAGATCATGCAATTGAGCTCGATTATAATAACAAACCAGCAATTGGGCCGCATTATAAAAACCAACCATGCAATTGGTCTAGATTATAAAAATCCCAGAATAGTAGAACTGAACTGGAATCAAATTGGTTTTTTATGGTTCGGCTCCAATTCAGTTCTAGGGTGCAAACGGTCCAGTTTCGGTTACTGTTTTCCTAGAACCATTAAGAACGGTTTGATTTCAGTTTCACCCCAAAATTGGATCGATTAGAACCGTGTGCACCCTAGGATATTTATCCATTTGTCAAGTGTTCAAACGCAGTCAGAGTGTCAAATAGCTCCGATGAGTTACTTATACTCGGTTATAGTGGGATGGTTGGCGTGTAGGTACTCAACAAATTTACACGTGAACTACACTAACATAATTTAAACCCGTCCAAATAGCGGGACACATTTTAGATAGTTCATTGTCCCAAAATTAGACACTTTTTATTTTTTTTTTAATTTTTTTGGGTTAGCTTGTTAGTACACACCCATGTCAGTACACACACTCCATGTTAGCCACCCCGGCCAGGGATCGACACCAAGACCTCAAGTGTTGAAACGAGGTATCTCCACTCAGTGTGCCAGTTGAGCTATGGATCTGATTCATAGCTCAACCTTAACATCTGATTCATGGACAATTGCTTAAAAAGGACCACTGTCTAGTTTTAATCTCAACCTTCTAATAAATGTACACCAAACAATTAGTTAAAACTAACAATGATCTTTGGTTCATGATCCATGTAAGTGGGGCTCAGAACAATTTCATTGGAGTTGATTCTTGTGTACAACTTCGTGGTGCTGCTAATCAACCATCACGATCTACCAGAGCATCTATCATCCACCGACTTTGACGATGTGGTCCGCACCATGGCTCAGTGGGCCACTCTAATTTTAACCCGTGATCTTCACGGTATGTCACACTACAAAGTGGAATGTTAGTGGGAAATATGGGGCCGCAAGTAAAAGCATGTCCTCATGTAATCATTTCAAACCTTTTTTATTTTATTTTTTATAAAGGTAAAAAATCCACACGCTCACACACCTACACCACGTGAACAGTCGAGCCACGCAAGGGTTGAAAAACACTTAAACTCATCATCATTTCAGGCTTGACTACCTACAGCCAGCTGTATGCTAACTTGTCATGAATTACAAGCCAACATGTCACTTATCATAAATTATCGATGCAAAGGGCAGGCTGTGTCACAACGATTAATTGGCACAAAAAGCATGACAGTCTAATTGTTAGGTGGGCCACACCATTGGAATCAATAGAATTCCAACAATCTGATTCAACATACGGCCCAGCTAGCAGGAAGATGACCTGATTTTCACCATAGAATGGTACGGATGCTCTAAAGAAGTGGCATTGTTGGCGGCTAATATGAGTTTGCATGACAAGTTACCTCACTGTCTGCATGAGTTAAATATGAGGTGTGATTAATTCTATAATTAGTCATCGTAAATATAAGAATAATTAGTTTCCTTTATAATAAGATTTTTTTTCTTTTATATAAGATGTAATTGTATTTATATATAGCACCCAATTGAGAGAAGATAATTCAATCATAATTCATATTATTCATAGAAACCATGATCTGACATGGTATCAGAGTGGGTTCGATTCTAAGGAGCTCGTATTCCGATCGCTTCATCGGCCACTCAAAGGACGTTGTATCCATTGCTTTCTCCATCGACAAGACGATCAAGCTCGCCTTACTCTTTACACTGATCATCTTCTTCATCCGATGGTCCTCGACGAAGGCCATGACCTCGGGAGCGTACAACACCGGAGTCACCACCGTAAATCTATTGTGAGTGCGATGACAATCACCATAGGCGCAACAACTGAACCATTTCTAACACTAGCACCATAGATTATTGTCTACCAAGACAATTTTGTGTTTCCTATAGGCATCACACTGGATAAGACCAATTATTCATTATGGTCTCAACTCATAGAAATGCATATTGGCACTCGTAACAAAACCGGATATCTCATCGGAGAAGTGAAAAAACCTGCAGCTGGAGATCCCAATCTTGGAACATGGATTACCGAAAATCACAAAGTGAAGAGTTGGCTTATTGACTCAACGAGTCTGTTGCTGATGCAGTGATTTATTCGTCTCCCTACAGCCAAGGAGATATTGGAGGCCGTATCGAAAACCTTCTGTGATGGATTGGATGAAACTTGTATCTTTGAATTAAATCAGAGATCCTTTTCTACCACGCAACATGGTCAGCCATTATCAACGTACTATAATGAATTTGTTGCTATTTTCTAGGAAATCTATCATAGGACTATTTCTTAGGAATGAACAATTGAAGGGGTGGTCGAGTTGCATTCCGCGATGGCTAGGCTTTGAGTTCATATTTTTCTAAGTGGACTCGACTCCAAATTTGATCAGGTCCGTGGAGAAATTGTACGAAAAGACCCAAAACCTGATTTGGAGAGCTCGTATGCATATGTCAGGAGAGAATATCAACAGAGATAGACAATGGGAGGCTCTCGTTCAATCTATGAGAGTTCGGCTATGCTGGTTAACCAAACTCGACAAGGACCGTCGTCTGGCTCATCGAAAAACTGAAACAATCAATCAACTGAAAAGTCTGGTGGCCTGGTATATACTCATTGTGGTGAAACAGGTTATTCGAAACAGCGATGTTATGAAGTCATTGGCTATCCTGAGTAGTGGGACTTTACAAAGAAACCTCGAAAGAAGATTGTAGGGAAAGCTATGGTGACATGTACGGAAGAAAATCAATTGCAGCATACAGCAAGCGTTGTCCATCCAGGTATTGTTGGTAAGACATCTGTATTCTCTACAACTTCTAAGAACAGTACTTGGATTATTGATACAGGTGCATCCAATCATATGACAAGGGACTCCAGTCAGTTGCATTCCATTCTCCCTTCTTCTCAATCTATTATCTCCACAGCTAATGGTAGTACCTCTCTTATTACTAGAGAGGAATTTGTCATCTTATCTAATACTCTCACATTAAATACTGTCCTTTTTGTTCCATCCTTTGAGTATAATCTTTTGTCTGTTAGCCAAATTACCTTCACTCTTGCTTGCACTATGACTTTTTGGCCCTCATTTTGTGTTTTTCAGGACATTTTAACTCGGAAGATTCTTGATTATGGTGTTAGACAGGGCAAACTTTACTACTTGGAGTTGACAGAAAATGGGGGACTGAAATTCAGTCAGGCAAATCAAACTAGTAGCGAAGACAAGTCTCGAGTAACTATATGGTTATGACACCGGAGACTAGGACATCTGTCATTTGGTTATCGTAGAAAATTTCAACCACATATTTTTTCAGCTCTGAATGATTTGGATTTTCACTGTGACATTTGTGAATTGGCTAAGAGTTATCGTATTTCTTATTTACCAAGTTTGAATAAAAGTTCAGCACCTTTTATGGTTATTCACTCTGATGTTTGGGGTCCTACAAAAATCTCTTCTATTTCAAAAGCTCGCTACTTTGTTACATTTATTGATGAATGCACTAGAATGACTTGGGTGTCTCTGCTTAACAAAAAGAGTGATGTATGTACAACATTTCAGGAATTTCATAATATGGTGGGTACTCAATACCAAAAACGGATTCGTGTTCTGCAATCCGACAATGGTACTGAGTATACAGATACATCCTTCGGCAAGTTTCTGAGCCAACATGGAATTCGTCATCAGACCTCTTGTACCTATACTCTATAGCAAAGTGGATTGGCAGAGAGGAAGAATAGACAACTATTGGAGGTGGTTCATGCCTCTCTCTTTGGCATGAACATGCCTTAGTTCTATTGGGGAGAGGCTATAAAATCTGCTACTTACCTCATTAATCATACACCTTCTCGAGTCATATATTTTCAAACTCCCCAACAAAATATGTAATTCTTACTTTCAGTTCCTCATCTCCTAAATCTTGAACCACGAGTCTTTGGTTATACGGTATATGTTCACATCCCCAAAAGTCTGCTAAACAAACTTGATCCATATGTAACATGGCATATCTTTGTTGGCTATTCTGAGCTTCAAAAAGGGTATAGGTGCTATGACCCACAAACTCGAAAATTACATGTGACTTTAGATGCTTCTTTTCATGAAGTAGAACCTTATTACATAAGGCAAGTTGCTGACCCTTCTCTTCAGGGGGAGATCTCTAGTGAAGAGAATGTGGAAGGCAGAGGAGGAGATGAGTTTATGGAGTTAGAAAAAGTGAATAAAAGTTTTGAGAAAAGTGTTCATCAAAGCTCTAATAGTATTCATGAAGTTAAGAGTGAGTTGATAGTTCTTCCTCAAAACAATTCAGGTACTCCCGACATGTCAGAATCACCGATGCCCTCAAAGTTGCCCATGTCCACACCATTAACTGAAGAATCAACCCAGAATGTTCTTCCTCAGGTAATCTCGAATCCCATATTTGATGAGTCTAATGAAACACATGTTCCTGCAGAAGATATAACTCCTAAATATCCACAAAGATCAATAAAGGAAATTCCAAAGAAACAATATGAACCTGATCCTAAAGCCAAGACCAAATACCCAATTAGTAACCATTTGTCTTCCCATAGATTGTCTGCATCATATGCATTCACTATTAATCAATTATTCATTGTATCTATTCCTAGTAGTATGCAGGATGCATTGACTGATCCGAAATGGACAAAGGCGATGAATGAAGAGATGGAGGCTCTACAAAAGAATGCAACTTGGGAACCTGTTCCGTTACCCAAAGGAAGGAGACAATTGGATGTAAATGAGTGTTTACGGTGAAACTCAAAGTGGATTGCAGTATTGATAGATATAAAGCAAAATTAGTTGCAAAGGGGTATACGTAAAGGTATGGGGTGGATTATCAAGAGACATTTGCACCGGTAGCCAAGATCAATACAATTCGCATTCTCATATCTTTACCGGCAAATTGGGATTAGCCCTTGCAACAATTTGATGTCGAAAATGCTTTCCTCAATTGAGATTTAGAGGAAAAGGTCTACATGGAGTTGCCACTCGGAGTCAAACGTAGTTCTTCGTATAGAAGTGAAGTTTGTAAATTGAAGAAGTCATTGTACAGGCTGAAACAGTCACCTAGAGCTTGGTTTGGGAGGTTCTCTTCTACAATAAAGGCATTCAGTTATAAACAAAGTAATTCAAACCATACTTTGTTTATAAAACACAAAGAAGGAAAGGTGACAATTTTAATCGTGTATGTCGATGATATGGTCTTGACAAGAAATTACCCATGTGAAATGAAAGCATTACAGGAGTATTTGGCTACTAAATTCGAAATGAAGGATCTCGGGCAACTTAAATATTTCTTGGGGATTGAGGTTGTAAGATCGAAACACGGGATTTTCCTTTCACAATGGAAATATGTGATAGATCTTTTAACCGAAACTGGAATGCTTGCTTGCAAACCAGCAGAAACACCCATAGAAATGAATCATAAGCTTGGAGTTTTTCCAGATCAAGCTCCAATAGAGAAGGGTCGTTATCAGCAGTAGGTTAGGAGATTAATTTATTTGTCTCACACGAGGCCGGATATAGCTTATGCAGTGAGCGTCATAAGTCAGTTCATGCATGCACCAAGTGAACAACATATGAATGCAGTATATCGAATATTAAGATATTTGAAGAGTGCACCAGGCAAAGGTTTGTTGTTCTCCAAAAATAGTGTCTCTAACATTGAAGGATACACGGATTTTGATTGGGCAGGTGATCAAATCAACAGAAGGTCCACGTCTAGCTATTTTACCTTCGTGGAAGGTAATCTTGTCACCTGGAGAAGCAAGAAGCAGAATGTTGTGGCAAGATCAAATGCAGAAGCCGAATTCCGATGTATGACTCATGATGTATGCGAATTGTTGTGGCTTAAAAGTGTACTAAAAGATTTAGGAATTGAATATGTAAAACCTATGAATTTCCATTGTGATAATAAGGCAGCCATTGAGATTTCATAAAATCTTGTACAACATGACCGCACCAAACATGTTGAAGTTGATCGTCATTTCATCAAAGAAAAACTCGATCAAAAGATTATACAGTTTCCATTTGTTCAATCCGAAAGCCAGTTAGCAGATATACTCACGAAAGCAGTTTCCAGAAAGGTGTTCCATGGTATAATTGACAAGTTGGACATGATAGATATATATGTTCCAACTTAAGGGGGAGTGTCTGCATGAGTTGTATATGAGGTGTGATTGATTCTATGAGGTGTGATTGATTCTATAATTAGTCCTTGTAAATATAAGAATATTTAGTTTCCTTTAAAATAGGATTTTTTTCTTTCTTTTATATAAGATGTAATTGTATCTATATATAGCACCCGATTGGGAGAAGATAATTCAATTCATAATTCATATCATTCATAGAAACCATGATCTGACACTTACAGCTGGATGTAGGTACCCACTTGCAAATAAATGGTCTAACTAACGTCCACTCTGTCTATCAGTTTCACCGGCTTACGTTAGAACATGGATTGAAAATGAGGTATATTCATAACTCTAGTGGGCCACATGATAGGAAACAGTGGGGATGAAAACCCCAGATATTGAAAGCTTCATAGGGCCCTAAGATGTTTATATGCCATTCCAACCGCTTATAAGGTTATTCCCGCTAGGATGAACTTAAAACATAAAGTTAGACTATTTTTTTTAAAAAAATGTGTAGCTTGATGAATGTTCTAATGGCCACGTTCCCATCTCCACCGTTTCCTGTCTCTAGCTTGACTGCTAATAATCTGCCTCATTTTTGAGCTGACATCCAACTGTGAGATGTTGAAAATAATGGATAGTGTGGATGTCACATAGATACATGGTGGGCACCACATACCTTTTGCATATAGGAACTTTATGTTCGAGGGTAGTAAGAACAATAATAGTCGTGTAATTTGAATATTATAGAATAAACGAATCAATTTGTGCATCACTAATAAATATTCTAAATTATAATCTTAAACACGTATTTGATTGAGAGGTTATTCCCAATGTCACCAAGATGGATCTTTGTCACCTGCACTTTGCACCCTTAGAAAAACCTCTCAATGTGATTTAGGGTTCTCTATTTATATGGGTGAGAGGATCGAAACATGTATTTATAAGAAAAGATGATTGAAAAAGCTTACCAATCACACTTCTCTCCTTTAAGGTTTCCACACCATAGGTTTCTATATCTGTCTTAATAATCGCATATAGGGATTACAGTTCAAGTGTTCCATCCTAAATCTACCTGTGATGATCACAACTATAATGGGGCCACTTAATCACTCAATATGAGTAATCCTGCGGTGAAATCAAAACTAACAATTATATGTAGCCCACCTAATAGGAGCCTTATAGTCTCTTTCTCCTGTTTGCTTTGTTGCACCAGCTTCGCTGAGTGTACTCCTCTGTAAGAAAGCTTGTGTACAGGCCAAGCATGTGCCAACATTGCACATGTACATACATGCGAGATCGAATCCATCTATCAGGTCTTGTACGTGTTCTACCAAAATTCAATCTAGTCCAATCAGCATGTGGGCTCCAATATTGGAAACAGCTGGATGGGTAAGGAAACTTCATTCAAGCTTTTCTGAACCATACATACATTTGTGTTGCAAATTGTAGCCCACCTAGCCAGTGGATCAAATTGATTTATGGTCTAAAACATTAATATAGTTATTAATGGTGCCATTCTGATGGATGGATTGGATTTGGAACCTACCTTGCCATGCTAACACTTGTAATGAATACACGAGCCTTACTGCCAGATGCGTGATGGGCTTAGCAAAGATCTTGCTGTATTGTATGGGAGAAAATCTTTGATACTCTGTCTGAAGCTAAGAGATTAGTTAGGACTTGCATACGTGGAATACAATAGTTCAAATTAAATTGTCAAGATTATACATCTTGATTTAGATCTATCATAAACTAAAAATTTATGGCTGATTATCTGACTATTGGATTATTGGACATCTATTAGATAGGAATGAAAAACATCTCCTGATCCCATTGTTACAGTGTCCACCAAAAAGAGTCTAGGATTCCTCCGCCAATTTGATTTTTGGACAGTAACTTAGATAAGTTGATTCAATAATTTAATCAGTTCAACTCCA
This sequence comes from Magnolia sinica, assembly GCF_029962835.1. Taxonomy (NCBI): domain Eukaryota; kingdom Viridiplantae; phylum Streptophyta; class Magnoliopsida; order Magnoliales; family Magnoliaceae; genus Magnolia; species Magnolia sinica. The sequence goes on from NC_080573.1 coordinate 128,808,087, forward strand.
ATTGATGTGTGCGGCATTTATAATTTATGAGGGCATGAGTATCAAGCATCGTACACTCCTGGAATATAAAATATCTCCCTTGCACCATGAATTTGAGGGGATTTCAAATTTCAGTGTTGCTTGGCACCATAAAGTAAGGGGGGATTTCATGTTCCTCAAATAGAGGGTTGAGGAATATGAAATCCACAGTGTGAAAGCTTGAATTATATCTAAAATCCTTCCAGGAGTTGCATGTGTAAGATGTGTGTTATTAGACTATTAATCTATTAGACACAACCTACTAATGATATCCCAAAATAATTAGATTATCAATTACATCACTATGATTACTTCAATACGATGATCAACGCGGTCCAACTATTGTCCATGTAAATCAATGGTAAAAAATCATTGGTTAGTCACTCGGACATGATCTTGTGCTTGTGGCCCATCCGAAACTTGGAATTTCATTATTTTCGGGCAAAGTATATATTTCAATAGGCTTATTACAACCATTGTGTGGAATATTACATACGTTCACTAATTAAAAAATATTAAAGTTGATTTAGCAATTAAATTCAAACCCAATAAAGTTGATTCTAAATCAAAGGTGCCTAACACAATAAGAGGATTTCAAATCCAGGGGGTTCCAAATCCACGCTCCCAAATGGGCCCTAAGCTAGAAGGTTGAACTTGGTAGTTACTATTTAATATGTTGCATAGAAAACATTTGCCAGTCTATACCAGTAAAGTAAAATTATAAAAAGAAAAGGAGTTAAAATATAATCTGGAAGCCAAGTAGAAATTGGTCCACAGGCTATTCCACTGCTGTAATTAGGGCTGTACATGAACCGAGTTAGCTCGGTTAGCTCGCTCGACTTGACTCGAAAAAGCTCGATTCAACTCGGTTCAAAACCAAGTTCGAGTCCAATCAAACTAATTTTTTGAGTTCGAAAAAATTTTGAACCCAGTTCGAGCTTGCCCGAGCTCGACTTGACTCGACTCGGATTGAACCTAACTTGAATCGAACTCGGATCGAACCAGTTCGGTGACTTGGTTACTTTGACATTGATGTTGCTCACCAAGTGTTTGATGAAATGGCTTAACGAAGTGCCGGCTGGTAGCAAGGAAGATATGTTTCATTAAACAAATACCATTTTTTCTTGATTTTGATGTTGATCATAGGTGTTTGATGAAATACTTGTGAAACTGTTGCTAGTGTTTTACATACAGTGAGAATTTGAAGGTGCAGTTTACGTGTTTATGACAATACTGAATGGGTGAACTCGGCTCGATCTTGGCTCGAAATGGCCCAAGTTGATGACCAAACCGAGCTGAGCTGGCCAGTCAAGCTCAAGGACCAAGCCGAGCTGAGTTCGAGCTGAGATCATCTAGTGGCCAAGTTGAGACAAGCCGTGACAAGCTCAACTCATGTACACCTCAAGCTGTAATCCCCACTGGGGATAAGTATATATTCTCAACCCTTGAGTTTAGTGCACGTAGGTCTGTGAATGGGTCGCCAAACAGTTCATATGAAGAACGAATGGTTGATGGGTCTTGAAATCTTCCCCACCGAACAATCCTGACCTTCTGATCAACATCTACCTTCCTCCATCGAACAGAAAAGGAAAGCAGTCTGTCTGGCTAGGATCGTCAAATATCTTTAAAGCATGGTACATCAAAGGTTCGATGTCCATTTGGTCAAGTATGACCCACTTGTACAAAATCAAGGTCTAAGATACGATTCTGATCTTGGTCATTAAATAACTGATGTCACTGAAACGTATGTTACACGAAACTTCGCTAAGCACATATGCGTGTAAAAGTTAGCTAATGCACATGTCACCACATGTTAACATCAAGGGCAGGTGAAGTATCCAAGCCCTCCATCATAAGGGAACCACTTCCCTATCCGTGGGGTCCACTTTGATGTATTTATTGCATACGCATGCCGTTCATTAGTTTTACATGCTTAGGATATGAGCTAAAAAAAAACATGAAGTAGATCAAAATATCAGGTGGACCATCCAACAGGAAATAGTGGTGATGTCTTGTGGGCGACCAAAGTTTTAGATCAAGCTGATAATTGTTTTTTTCGTAGATTCAGGTTTGCATGACTTTATCAACAGGTCGGATGGCAAATTATGGTGGGCCTTGGAAAGTTTTTTACTATGGGTGTTTAGTCACCACTCTTTCCAATATTATGGTCCAACTGCGACTTAGATCTGCTTCAAATTTTTTATTTTTTTATTTTTATTTTTTTTGCACATGCACTAAAATGAGGTAGCAAAAAGGATAGACCGCATTAGAGCTGGGCATCGGACCGAGTCGGATCGGATTCGGTCCAACCCGACCCTAATCGAAGTCTGCATAGCTTGACCCGAACTCGAATAGATCCGGTACCGGATTTGAGTCATCTAACTCAAACAGATCCGAATCCCTAGTAGTCTGAACCAATCCGATTCCGACTCGGTCAGAAAAACTGAGTCGGATCCGATTGGGCGAGGATCGATCGTCCATTTTTTCAATGGTGTGGAAATTTAGCGTCAACCCCTCAAATGATCTGAAAAAACTGATGAATGGTGTGGATAAACTAAAAAAAGATTTAAAACGGTCCCACGTAGTTTACCAAATGGAATAAAAAATCTCACCGCAAAAGCTTCCTGAAGAAGCTTTACTTCATGACGGGAAGCAGATTGCCTAGTCTGTACAGTAAGCGTACTGAGTAAACTCAGTGGGCCCTAGTGACATTCATGCATTGTATCCACTCCGTCTATCTCTTTTGAAACGTAATTTGAGGGCATTATCCCAAAATGGAGTACAAACTTCAAATGGACCACACCACCAGAAACAGTGTGAATTGAACATCGACCGTTGAAAATTTCTTCGGGACAATATAGGGTTTAGATCAAGCTAGCTGATATATGTGTTTTCCCTTCATCCATGTCTTTGTGATCTTATGAACAGGTTGGATGACAAATAAACATCATTGAGGGCCTTAAAAAATTTCCAACGGTTGAAATCAATACTTCCACTTTTTCCAGTGGTATGGTCCACTTGAGCTTTGTATATACATCAATTTTGGGTTGAACCCATAAAATGATCTGGAAAAACGAATGGACGGCGTGGATGAACTACATGCATTCGCGGTGGGCCCAACCGAGTTTACTCAGTACGATAAGAGCGTACGAGTAACTCAGTACGCAAGTACTGCCTATGTTCTTAGCTCACGCCAGCTATATAATAGCTTTAGGTACGTGTTGTGCCAAGACGAGCACTGAAGGTCCTTGAGCTCCGTGTTGTACGAACGGTTCAAAGGAGATCAAAGTTACATGGCCCCACAGTGATGTATTTATTATATCTATACCGTTCATCTATTGTTAGAGATCATTTTAGAGCATTATCCAAAAAAATGAATCAGATCCAAAGATCATCTGGACCACACCATAAATAGCAGCAGAGATGATGATTTTCACCGTTAAACAATTTGTAGGCCCACCATAATGTTTATTTTCCATCCAATCTATTCATAAGGTCACAAAGACCTGAATGAAGTGGAAAAACAAATTTCATGTTGATCCAGAACTTCTGTGAACCCAACAAAGGTTTCAATGGTAGACGTTCAATCCCCTACGGCTTTTCGTAGTGTGGTCCACTTAATAGTTAATCTATCTTATTTTTGTCTTAAGCCTTAATAAAATATTGCCAAATGGATGGACGGTTTGGATATAACACATACCTCGTGATTAGACCCACGGAACTTGCTAACGTCCGCTTCCGTATTTGAATCTGACCGTCCCGCGTCTCTGAATCTGACCGTCACGCTTGTAAACACCGTATGCAAATCTTCTTCTTCGTCGATCAATCTCTGCTGCGTCGTTCTTTCTCTCTCTTCCGTAAACAGCTATCCACTGTATAGCAGTGTATATCTCTTCGACGGAGAAATCTCTGAAACTCAACTGCAGAAAAAAAGGTATTTAATCTACCATAGGATATGTCTTGCCTTAATCTTCAACAGAAAGGGAGAGAGAGAGAGATAAACAGAGATAAAGCGAGATAGAGAAAGATAGAGTTGGGAGCTCAAGTGTATATTGAGCGGGTTTTTTTTGGCGCCAAATGAAAAGCCAAAGATACGGGGATATTTTGTAAAATAGAGGGCTATTGACATTCCGGGTCGGGTCGGGTCGGATCATTTCGGTCCGGATTTTCGGATCGGTTTTGTCCGGATACACCACTATCCGAATTCGACCAGAAAAATGATCGGATCTGAATGGACAGACTCGATCAGGGCCGATCTAGGCCGTCGGTTCTGTTCGGAACGGTACTGAGTCGAGTCGGATTGGGTCGGATCCACCGGATCGGGTCCAATATGCCCACCTCTAGACCGCATGGGTATACAATCCATACATGGAGGTGGGTCTTACGGCCAAGGCCACACCCTGTTGGGTGAGGTGGGGAGGGATCGCACCTAATCGGCTTCCCCAAGGAGTTAAGTCACTCTTTTGGGCCTTGAAGTTTTCTAAGCCGTCCATTTATTTCTAATATAATGGCAAACCTATTGAATGGACCACCTTTATCTTTCTGAAGGTCCACAAAATGGAGGGCTTGGATATTTCAACTGTGGTCTATGATGGCATATGTGGTGACGTGTACAGTAGCTGACTGTACATGCGCTTAGCAAAGCCCTGTTATACAATTCTAGATCGCAACTTTAGCTTGCAAAGCTGGGGTATGACGGGAACGGATTGGCTACTCCCCCCTGGCACCAGCCAATGGCTGGTGGTCGGTGCTATGTGGGCCCCACCATGATGTATTTGTTTCATCCATGCCGTTCATATATTTTTAAAGATAATTTTAAGGTATGAGACCAAAAATTAGATATATCCAGATCTTAAATGGACCACGTTACAGGAAACAGTGTTGAATGAGCGTCAACCATTAAAATTATTTTGGGGCCATAAAAGTTTTGGATCGAGATGATTTTTGTTTTTACCCTTCATCTGGGCCTGTATAACCTAATAAACAGATTGGATGTCAAATAAACAGTACAGTGGGCCTTAGGAGGATTTTAATGATGGATATCCAATCACTATTATTTTCATGTGGTGTGGTCCACCTGAGATTTATATACCTCTAATTTTTGGAATAAATATCTAAAATGATCTTTAAAAATGGATGAACGTAATGGATGAAATACATACATCATGGTGGGGCCCACAGAGCACCGACCACCAGCCACGGGGCTGGTGTCAGGGGAGTAGCCAATCCGTTTCCGGGTATGACTCAATGTTTCATCATCCAACGTGGAATTTGGATACAAAAGAATGGCAATATGCAGGGGACGTGGATTTCCTGTCCAAGGCTTTCCCAGAAGGTTCCTGCGGTGGGATGCTGGGCCACCTGATATTTATTAGAAATCCACCTGTTCATCCGTTTCGCGAGGTCATTTTAGAATATGTCACCGAAAATGAGGTGGATCCAAAACTCAAGTGGGCTATGCGAGAGGGAAAATTGGGAAAAGAGTTTTCTACGGTTAAAACCTTCCTGACATCTACCTTGATGTTTATATGCCATCTAAACCGTATATGCCATCTAAACCGTTTATGAGGTCATTCTCACTCGGATGAAGTGAAAACAATGAAAAGTTATTCTGATAGGTAACTTTTGTGGTTATAAAAATGTTTCAACAATGGTCACTGAATCCCCACTGTTCCGCTCATGCAGCTCACTTGAGTTTTTGATCCACTTCATTTTCTGTCTCATATTCTAAAATGATATCCCAAAAGGGATGGACGAGATAGATTTCTCACAAACATCACGGTGGCCCCACCTCGTATACTAGCGCAGAACTTCCTTGGCAGGAAATCAGCATCCATATGCAGGTAGTAGCCGGTAGAAACTTGAACATTTCTCCTATCATGGTACATTCGGTAAAGATATCTGGTGATCAGAGCCGCTGTTGTGGTACGTCACGACGTAGATAGTCCATATCCTTAAAGGGCAGGGGAATGGTCTGGTAGCCGTCTGACCAGTGGCCTGCAGAAGAAATGGCTCGAGAAGAAGCACTTCACGTTCTGACTGTTGGCGTTCTGTTCTCTTTCTATCATGTGCGGTATGTGCAGGCATGGCAAATTTATACAGCCGCTCAATACAAACTAATCAATACAAGCACATACATCCAAAGATAAATTGCCTACTCAACTCCTCACATAATTTTATAATGATTAGGCAATAATTAAAATGTAGAGTTATTTCTTAAAAAGAAGAGTTGGGCTTCACCTTTTACAAGAAAAGACTTTTTCAATTTACACTATATACAAGTGTAAGAGGACAAAAGAAATTACTTGATATTAGATAAGGATCAAATCTAGCGCATGAGCAAAGACCTGAATTACAATTAAGAACTATTATTAAGAATTATCTCATTGGATTATCACTACTCCTAAATAAAAAATAGATTTATTTTGATTAGATTGCATGTTGTATTTTATTTTTTTCCTTTTGTTACTTATAAATATTGTTGGGGGCCTTGCACAAAACCTTAGGATTTAGCCTCCCAAAACAAACCAGAATTATAAAATAATAAAGTAATGAAATAAATCAAAGCATAAACCATACCACACAAGAGATTTTTACGTGGAAAACCCTCAAAGAGGTAAAAACCACGGGACCTCGTCCAGATTAACAATCCACTATGAAGTAGAACGTTACAACATTCTTCACTCACGCAGGAGTGGATAAATAGTAAGAGAGATCTCACCGATTACGAGGACGTGGAAGCGTTGAGATATAGTAGATCATCTCTACGAGCATAACCTCCCTTCCACAAGCTTCCTCTCTCTCTTTCTCTCTCTCTCACACCTTTGATAGCCCTAAACTCTTTAACAAACCCTTGTAAAGCTTTAGAAAACCCTCTTGCATTACCTAGAAAGGCCTTAAGCACCCATATTTATAGATTTGGAAACCTCCTTTCACACCTCTTGCGAAACCGCCTCCAATTTCCGCAGTCCGCACAAGATCCGGACTCAAATCTGCGTAAGCTCGACTAGTCGAGCAGAGTCCTCGACTGGTTGAGCACTGTTTACTCGACTGGTTGAGCTGACCCTCGACTAATCGAGCACTGTTCACTCAACTGGTCGAGCACTGTTCACTGAGCTCGTTGGACTTTGAGTTGAGTGACCTTCGACTGGTCGAGCACTGTTCACTCGACCGGTCGAGCAATGCTCTCGACTGGTCGAGCAGCGCGGTGAAACAATCCAATTTTCAACCGCTTGCACTATTTTTCCTCTGAACTGAGAAGGAAAACCCCATCAAATCTCCCCTTTCCGACTCAGGAGGAATTCATCTTCTTCAAGCTATCCTGGTTTCTATAAACCTCAAACTTGCCCATAAGCAAAGCCTTGGTCATCATGTCTAACCCATTATCGTCCATGTGAACTTTCTCAAGCTGTAATACCTTTTGTTCCAAAGTATCTCTGATCTAGTGATACCGAATCTCTATATGCTTTGACTTGGAGTACTGACTTGAATTCTTACTCAAGTGTATAGTACTTTGACTATCGTAATAAACCACGTGCTGCTCCTGCTTCAAGCTAAGTTCCTGTAGGAACCTCTTCATCAAAAGCATTTCTTTACATGCCTCTGTGACTGTAATGTACTGGGCCTCTGTTGTCGACAATGTTACTGTCACGCCTCGAACTCGGAAACCGGGCTCACAAAATTTCCAATCACCGAATTCGGCGCCGACAGCCTCCGTAAAACCCCATTCTCGGATCCCGGCACCCATTCACCAGGTTCCGATCCTGGGAGACTACAAGGAGGGTTTCAAATCATCAGTCTGATTCATAATGAGCATAACAAAAGCATAACCCACAACAATAACCACAAGAACACCACTACAAAATCCACTATGATAAAAAACTTTTTAGTATAATGTGACAGAAAGGGGAAATACAATGTAACAAAAGAAACAAAACTCTAGAAGCTCGGCTGCACGCTCCAACTACGGCGGGACTATGGCTGCGACTGCGTCCTGGCGTCACCTGCACGCATCAATCGTGCATAAGCTTATAAAAAGCTTAGAGGGTGATGTAAGTGTGTGTGCAATATAAGTATGCTCAGAACACAAGGTCAGAGGAATGCAGAATCATGGTGATAAGTACATGAATGCAATCAGCCGTACCAAGGCTATGCAGTGCAAGATATGAATGTTATCGGCCATAGCACAGCCATGTGATGCGAGATGCAACTCAAGCATGCCAATCCTCATCATGTATCAATACAGTTCTCATTCTGAATAATCACCGGGGTTCAATACACTCCAAATGGCACTGTCGCTCTCCTAGCCGCACAGTCCAAGTGAGCGTAAGAAACCTCACTATCCGCCTAGCCAATAGTCTGCCAATACCTATTCGGCACGTCGATAGCGGACCCATTCGCGAGCTGGTCAAACTCAGCCTAGTATTGCCCCCTACCCTCGGGCAAGTAAGGCCACACTCCTTTCCAACTGACCACGACACAGTGGGAGACGCGGCCTCCTGGTATTCGGCCATCGTGCGCTCATATATTCACTCGGTCTCGACATTGGAGTCATCCTCTGGTACCATCGGGTTTAGAAATTTTCACCCAGGGACGTCTATGGCGCCCGTATGCTAGAACCAAACATTTTCGGTATCCAACCCAGCCATCCATGATGTGTCTATGGAGGCTATGACCCTTATGTCGCTAGGGCATACAGTAACTACAATCACACAAATGCAAGTGCATGAGTCACATTATCAGTCATGCAACAGTCCTGTATGTACCATGCACTTATATGGGGCAACTCCGCTTATCAGGGAGCCCATAAACAGTCTGCTCAAAGGCATATGCTATGATCGGTCACTCCTCACATCAGGCATACATATGATGCGAATGATCATGAATCATGGATCTATACTAATCATGTTATGTGGTGATGGGCTCTGATCAAAATGAAGATGGGCCTGGACGGCCTATATACTACAGGTATGGGCCTATTAATGGGCCTTAGGGAGAATCGTAATGCGGACATTTAACCAACATTATCCATTCAATGTGGACGTCAAACCAGCATTGCTCCCAAGGCGTGGCCCGTTACAAAATCAATACATATACCATGGTGGAATTACACTACATTGGGCCTTATGTATGTCCTATTGGGCCTTGACCCGTGGGCCTCCAGTACATCAAATGGGCCTCATAATATGGGCCTAATACAAATCAAGGTGGGCCTCAACAAGGACCACTAATACGTGAAGATGGGCCTCCACAATGGGCCTTAAATTATCTCCAAAATAATTGGACAGTTGGATGAAACACATGCATCATGATGGAGCCCACTCTAATGGAGGGTATGGTTCACAATACATACATAAGTGGGTCCCATGTGGGGCCTACCATAATATTTATTTCCCATCCAACCCATTGATAAGGTCATTCAGACCGGGGCCCACAGTAGTATTTATTTTCTAAACAACCTAGGGCCCAATATAATGTTTATTTTCCAACCAACTGTTCATAAGGTCATGTGGACCAGGGTAGGGCCCACTGTAATATTTAATTTCTATACAACCTGTTGATGGGGTCGTGTCGACCAAGGGCCCACTGAAATGTTTATTTTTCATACAACCTGTTCACAAGGCCATGTGGTGGAGGGGCCCACCGTAATGTTTATTTTTCATACAACCTGTTCACAAGGGCCACGTGGTGGAGGAGGGCCCACTGGAATATTTATCTGTCCTCCACCCAGCTTACAAGGTCTCGTAGACCAGGGACCACAGTAATGTTTATTTGCCTTTCAACGTTGATGAGGCCACCCAAACCTGGGGCCCACCGTGATGTAGTCCACAGATCCAGCCCGTCCATTAGGTGAGTCCCACCTGACTGATGGTCCAGACCAGATTTCAGCAATATCCAAAACTCAGGTAGGCCCCACCAAGTGATTTTATATGTTTTGGCATGCCTTCACATGATTTTAAATGGTGTGGCCCACATGAGTTCTGTATAAAGCTGATTTTTGGAATGGACGTGTGGACTGAGGGGACCCATCAAATGCACGGTGTTGATGGTTGAAAAGAATCAAGGTGGGGCCCACAGCTGGGGCCGTGAGCCCCAGCCCGTCCGTCCGTCAACGGCCAGTGCTGTGGCAGCAGCAGCGTCAGTGCTGCTGCCTCCCTTGCTTTTGTTTTTTTTTTTTTTAAGAAAACCGTTTTTCTACGGATTTTCTATGGTAGGGCCCACATCAGCAACATCCACTCCAGCCATGGGTCCCTGTGGCTTGATACAAACCCATATAGTCCAATATTGGGCTATTTTTGATATACAGGAGCATTGGAGTAAATCGAAGGTAGGAACACTGTTTCCTATGGTATGGCCCGCCAAGGAAGGGGATCAACTTCATTTTTCGGTTCAACGCCTAAAATGAGATGGGGAACAAAATGGACGGCTTGGATTTGATATAGACATCAAGGTGGGGCCTGCATGAGTGGCCCACCACTCCCTCCTCTTAGCTAGCTCGTTAGTACAGCCCATGTCAGTTTACACTTAACTGTTCGCCAACGTCCAGCGTCCAGGGACGCTGGACGGCATGCATAAATTCACTAATGTGGTGGGTCCCATGTGGATGTGGCCCACCGACATATATACAATAATAAATATATTTTATATTATATATATAATACATATAATATTATACATATTATATAAAATATAACATATAGAGAAAAAAGAAATGCATTGGGCCCATCCAAACAGTGGATGGTGTGGATCATCACCTGTAATAGAGTGGGCCACACCGTCTGATGTAGATGAACGGGGTAGATGTAACACATATTGGTGGGATCCACACCATCACAACAAGAGAGGGAGAGAGAGAGAGAGAAATATACGGTGAGATAAAGAGGAGGGACCTCGCCACTATGGGCCCTCCATTGATATATCACATACATCAAAATGGGTCCCATAACAAGTGGGCCCTAAAGATCAAGATTTCAACGGTGGATCACCCACCTTTAAGCCTCCTCCTTGCTCCCTTGGCCTCAAATGCTCCTTAGCTTCAACTTTGATGGAGGTTGATGGGGTTTAGATGGTTGAGATGGAAGATGAGAAGGTGGACCACACTTGGGAGAGAGAGGAAAGCTTGGACGTTTGAGAGGCTTGAGTTGCTTGGAGTTTTGAGAAATGAGAGAGAGAGAGGTGATATGGATGGGTGAGGTGTGATGGGTGATGGGTTGGGTTGAAATTTTTGAAAAAGGGTATGGTTGTTGTTAAAAATGGAAAAAAGAGGAGTGGTGAGGTGGAAAGAGGGTAGACTTTTAAAAAAAGAGGGAATGGGTTGAAGTACTTGAGGTATGGTTGCATTTATGGTTGATTGATGGGACTAATTGTGTAGAGATTCCCTCGAAATCCGCAACGCGTGGTGTTTCTTCGGAATAAACACAGATCGGTATCTTCTTGCCTGGGTATCGGTTCGGTGCGCAAGTCACGGCGTTGAAACCACGACGACGACGCGGTCGCTATGATACAACTTTCGGATCAAGCCGACGTCGGTGCGCGGAACCTGGCTTAGGATCATGTGCAAACGCCAGATACAGTGTGAAGGTTGCCGGAATTTGACCGGAAGGACCGCGGAAGCCAACGGAACAGTACGGACTAGGACACGAGTCTTACAGCTATGACCTTACTCTGCCAAGAGATCGCTTCCCCTTGCAAATGTAAACATGAACCTCGATGTAAACTTCCTCGAGTCTATGTCGCTTACCATATCTGCATCTGTGCAGCCTTCTAACATAGGTTTTCCGTCACCATAGGCTCAACCTGGATGAGCCTCTTAGATACCGCAGTATCCATTTCACCATGTTATAGGTATAGTTCTTATATAAGGATCTTATCTCCTCTTGCATAGCTTTCAACCACTCCCCTTCATGCTCGTCGGCTAGGGCCTCAGAATAGTCTTCTGGCTCTCCTCCATTAGTGAGCATAATGTACTCATGCGGCAAGTATCTCTTGGATGGCTGCCTGTCTCTAAATAACCTCCTCACCTTTGGCTCAACAGGTGGATCAAGTGGGGGCTGCTCCCCTAGTCCATCTTCTGAAGGAACTCCCTCGTCCTCTGCACCTTACTGTACTCCCCTGTCATCAGGCACCACTGGAGGAATAATCGGATCCATGTCTTCTAGCTCACCTGAATTAAGCTGGTTCTTCTCTGACTTACCAATGTCTTTTGTACACTGATTTTCAAAGAAAACCACATCTCTGCTCTTGATGAGTTTCTTTTCGGTCGGATCTCACAATCTGTAACTGAACTTTTCATCACCTTACCCAAAGAACACACACTGCCTGATCTTCATATTGAGCTTGGACCTCTCGTCTTTTGGTACGTGAACGGATGCCCTGCATCCAAACACCCTGAGATGACTTGTACAATAGATCCTGTCCAGTCCACACCTTCTCAGGTACTTTTCCATTCAATGGAGCTGATGGAGACCTGTTTATCAGATACGCTGCTGTGTGCATTGCTTCTCCTCAGAACATCTTGGGCAACTTCGCATGGGATAACATGCATCTGATTCTCTCAACAATGGTGCGATTCATTCACTCAACTACACTATTATGCTGGGGGGGTCTTAGGAACTGTCTGTTCATGCCATATACCCAGGGACTTATAATACTCATGGAAGTCACCAATGGATTCACCACCATTGTCAGTGCAGATGCACTTCAATGATTTACATGTCTCTCTCTCGACCATAGCATGAAACAATTTAAACACACTAAAGACCCCGTCCTTAGATTTTAAAGTATAAACCCAAACACTCCTAGATGCATCATCTATAAAAGTAACAAAACACAATGCCCCACCCAAGATTTTTATCCTCATAAGACCACAAACATCAGAATAAACCAAATCTAATGCATGCACTTTATTAACATGAGAAATAGATTTAACAAATGAAACTCTATGTTGTTTCCCTGATAAACAATTAAGACAAGTTTTGAGAGGTATACCTGTCACGTCTGAAAGGAGCCGCTTCTTTGCTAGTACTTGAAGCCCTTTCTAACTTATGTGGCATAGATGCCTATGCCATATGTCAATAGTTGAATCTTCCGCTGTGTTCAACCCACCCTTGCACACACTGACACTTGCCATGTAAATGGTGCAATGCTTCTTTCCTCTGATTACGATCAACGAACCCTTGATGAGCTTCCAGCGCCCACCAGCAAACTGGCTTTCATAGCCATCATCATCCAACCTTTCCGTCAACATCAAGTTGAGGCGAAGGTCTGAGATATGCCTCACATCCCTAAGAACCAATGTGCAGCCCACATCAGTCTTCACACAAATATCATCGACCCCTACGATCCTCGATATGCTAGAATTTCTCATCTTCACGGTTCCATAGTCACTTGACTTGTAGCTTGTGAAGAAATTTCTGCGTGGAGTCGCATGAAACGAGGCTCCCAATTCAATCACTCAGTCAGTGTCCTGACTCGTAGCCGTGAGACATATATCGTGATCTGCTGAAAGAATAACTACAACGTCGCCATCTGAAGCAACCGCAGTGGAATCTGATTTATCTTCCTTCTCCTTTCCTTTTTCTTCTTGTTATTCTTATTTTTACAACATTCATGCTTATAGTGGCTCTTCTTGTCATAATTTCAGCATTCAACATCCTTCCTGGTACTCGACTTGCCTCTTGATTTATCTCGGGCCTTCCACCCTTCCTACTCTTTCCTCTCTCCTGTTCCTATGTCACAAGAGCCTCTTGCTAAGTAGACCCCTCAGACTTCCTCCTTATCTCCTCATTAAAGAGATAACTAGTTACCTATTTCATGAATACCTTTCCATCTGGCGCAGAGTTACTTAGAGACACCACCAATGTCTCCCAACTATCAGGAAAAGAGCTAAGCAATAACAAAGCCTGTAATTCATCATCCAGGACCATCTTCATAGGGGAGAGCTGGTTTAATATATTGCTGACTTCATTCATGTGTTCAGCTACAGAACCACCATCTTTGAACTTAAGATTCACAAGTCGCCTTATCAGAAAAATCTTATTACCGGCTTTCTTCCTCTCATACAGCCCTTGTAATTTCAGTCATAGGCTAGCGGCTGAGGTCTCTGTAGACACATGGTGGAATATGAAATCATCTCACCATTGTCTAATAAACCCCACCGCCTTTCGGTCCATCTTCTTCCAATCATTATCAAACATATCCTTAGATTTTGTTAATATGCCTAAAATTGGAGAATATAAGTCTTTACAATAAAACAAGTCCTCCATCTTAGCTTTCCATATGGTCCAGTTAAAACCATTGAGGCTAATCATCCTTGATGACTTTCAATAATTCAAAACTGATTCTACCCGTTCAATGAACTTAGCTCTGATACCACTTTATTGGGGCCTTGCATAAAACCTTAGGATATAGTCTCCAAAAACAAATCAGAATTATAAGATAATAAAGCAATGAAATAAATCAAAGCATAAACTACACCACACAAGAGATTTTTACGTGGAAAACCCTTAAAGAGGTAAAAACCACAGGACCTCGTCCAGATTAACAATTCACTATGAAGTAGAACATTACAGCCTTCTTCACTCATGCAGGAGTGGATAAACAGTAAGAAAATAAAAGAAAAACGGAGAGATCTCACCGATTATGAGGACGTGAAAGTGCTAAGATATAGTAGATCACCCCTACGAGCATCACCTACCTTCCATAAGCTTCCTCTCTCTTTCTCTCTCTTACACCTTTGATAGCCCTAAACCCTTTAGCAAACCCTTGTAAAGCTTTAGGAAACCCTCTTGCAGTACCTAGAACTAGGTACCCATATTTATAGATTTGAAAACCCCCTTTCTCACCTCTTGCGAAACCGCCTCCAATTTTCGTAGTCCGCACAAGATCCGGACTCAAATCTGTGTAAGCTCAACTGGTCGAACAGAGTCCTCGACTGGTCGAGCACTGCTCACTTGGCTGGTCGAGCCGACCCTCGACTGGTTGAACACTGTTCACTCGACTAGTCGAGCCGGCCCTCGACTGGTTGAGCACTGTTCACTAAACTCACTAGACTTTGAGTCAAGTGACCCTCGATTGGTCGAGCACTGTTCACTCGACCGGTCGAGCAGTGCTCTCGACTGGTCGAGCAGCATGGTGAAACACTCTAATTTTCAACCGCTTGTACTATCTCTCCTCTGAACTGAGGAGGAAAACCCCATCAAATATCTCCTACAGCCTTCATTTAAGCATTTCTTCTTTTCAATTCATTAGTTATGACAGTTAAATCATTGCCTTGTGGGTCTTTCATATCTTTCCTTGTCCATTCTTCTTCTCGCAACTGGATCTTGAGTCTAGCTTCTCGATCGCACATCATATGTCCGTCTTCTCAATTGTGCCCTACTTCTGGATTCTTGTCCCATCTTTCTGCTTGACCGCGCTAGCTGTATTTCCATAAAGCTCTGAATATCTCTACAGATCTCACACATTCTGTATAGTTTTCGTGTAATGATACGTGTCCCTTTCTAATTGGCTCAATCAAAATTAAGCTACAACATTGCCCCACACGTCGCATCGCTTTTGGTTGAAAAGGTGAGAGCAACATTGATTCGTCTTTCAACGTAATAGATGTGATTACTCGACCAGGCAAACACATCAATTTTGGCCATCTTAATCGAATTCAGCCGTCTCGGTAAAATAATAATAATAATAATAATAATAATAATAAAATTCAAATTTGGCCATCTTGGATGGGAAAAAAAAAAAAATGACCATCTTGGTCGAAAAACATCAAATTCGACTGTCTTATTCAACTCGGTCGTCTTGGTCGGAAAACAACAAAATTAGCTATTTTGATCAAACTCAGATATCTTGGTCGAAAAAACATTAAATTTGGCCATTTTTGTTGAACTCAACCATCTTGATCAAGGAACGTCAAATTTGGCCGCAGTAATGGAGATAGTCGGTCAATCCATTCAAGATAAGGCTTATGGTAGACTAGGATATTAGTGTGGTTGATACTTGACTCGCTACTTTTTGGACCAATTACATGATTCAATCACGATTTAGATGGTGTGGTTCAGCCACTGGTGGGAGTTCTAGACCTATATGGTTTTATCTTACATGATACGGTGGATTTTTAGGAAAAGGCTGCCCTCTAGATATACCATGGTTTCTTTATGCAGAAACGACATTTCTGACCTCCCATTTTAGTTGCCTAAACCCAGCAGGTGGCGTAAGATTCCACACTTCTTGTACTATAGTTGGAGGCGTAATCCATTGTAAAGGAAGTGCTTGCGGTATTGGTTGTATCGGGGGTATCGGTGTCATATTTCCGACAGAACTAATATTTAATCTATTGCTGAGGAGCCACAGGTGCCCTTTCGGCAAAAAGAGTTATCATGTGATTCATAGTTTTAAAATGATTAATGATCTACCCAAAGTTTCAACTTGAACTCATGATTGTTTAGCTTAAATTTGTGACTGCTCAATGATATGCTGAATTCCGCTTTGCATATCGAGCATTCCGGCCAACAAAATCTCAAGAGAATCAACCCTGATGAGCATGCCCTATTTGGGTTTAGTGAAAAGGGTACCGGATTCGATTGTAAACTTAACTGCTCAGGTGCTTAATGAACATGCCTTCGACTCATGATTTTACAAGACTTTTGCACCGATAAGTATAATCAGTGTCCCAACAACGTCTCATAATTATTATTTTTGCAGGGTGGTGCAAAATGAATACTTATGATAGCCGAGTAGTTGTTTGAGTTCCATCAGACATGCCAAAAATTGTTGGCACTCGGTTTGTTTTTTGTCACATGTGATGTATGGGGGTGTACCAGAATCGCTATAGTGGATCAATTCAAAATGATTAACTTTGACCCTAAGCGACGAAATAAGCAAATACGTCTAATATGAATGAACATATATGACCATAATTTGACAAGATCGGTTGCTTACTCAACCACTTGCAGAATTTTATAATGATCAAGCGATAATCGAATGGTGAGATTCTACCTCTAAAAGTGGGTTGTACCATGCCTTTGATAAGAAATGACTTTTTAGTATACCAGTACAACCAGATAGAAGGACAAAACTCATAATTGGTCATTGAAAGCGACTACAAGGATGTATCTCTTGAAAGAACTGCTTGATCTTGAATAAGGATTGAGTCTAATGTATGAACATATACCTATAGTGTAACTAAGAACTATCACTAAGAATTACCACTACTGGATTATCGCTACTCATAGGATAAACTAAAATAAATAATAGATTTGTTTTGATTTGATCATGTTAATAGATTTTATTTTATTTTTTTTGCTCTATTACTTATAGATCTCTCCTGCAGCATTTGTCCAAGCCTTTCTTCTCTTCAATTTAACAATAATGACAGTTGAAGCGTTGCTATGTTGGTCTTACAAATCTTTCCTTGATTGATCCTCTTCTCTCGAACGCATTTGGACTCTCGACTCTGGCATCTAGGCTGCACATCTTGCTTCCGTCTTCTTGGCTGTGCCCTGCTTCTGAATTCTTCGTCATGCCCCTCTTTCCACTCGACCGTACCAGCTATATTTCCATAAAGCTCTGAATATCTCCACGGATCTCACGCATGTTGTCTAGCTCTATGCAACAACACATGTTCCCTTTTGATTGGCTCTGAAAAAATTAGGATACAACACTGACTCGCAAAACTTACAACAATTGAGTACTCAGAGCTGTCCAATGACTGAGATTTTTCACCTACAACCCATCTATACATATGCCCCCAGGATTAACAGCACCGATCATAAGACATGCTCGACACATAACATGAGTACATAACTTTTACACACCAACATCCATGTTAGCATTCTCTCGATAGCTTGGGCAAGCATGGATGGCCCCTTGCATCTAAAAAGCTACAAGATTGGAAGATCTAGCCGTGAATCATGGCTCCTCCTTTTGGTTGACCACCAATGGAAGGGTTGTTAAGACTCACAATTTTTTTTTTCTTTCTTTTAGTTGTTTACTGCATCCCTCATCACCCACTCCTTCAAGTAGCACACGTGAAAACCGGCCAAGTGCGTGTAACATACGGTGGACCACAAGATTGAATATGAGCAAAAGTGAATTTTTCAAAAAGCTACCTTATTGTTATTATAAAATTTATATTCCGGTACCTCTTTTAAAAAGGTGTTCAAAAAGCTAATTAATTAATCAACATAAGCATCATTTCACTACTTCAGTTACATTTCTTTGATGGCCGATTGGTGGACATGCGAGCAAATGGGTCAACCACTTGGACAGACTCCACCATAATGTTTATGCAAAATCCACTTAAATTAGTGGGTGTGCCACCTTATGTTAGGCCAATAGCTCATTATAAGTCATCCCCATTCATGATTTAGGTGGACCCTATAATTGAAAACAACATATATGGCAACAATCGCCCTCCAAACTGTTTTGTATGATATGGCCCACCTAAATCACAGATGGGCCCAATTTTTAGGCCCCATGCTTAGAGTTCTAGTCTGAAATCTAATATTAGAGTGGATTTCAAATAATAATCATAGTGGGCCTTATAAAAATTAATGGTGGATGTCTCTCTCAATTCATTTTTTGTGGCCCACTTAAATCACAAATTAGCCTAATCTTTTTTACTTTGGACTTAAATTGAAATTACACATCTAGTGGTCTAATTCGCATACACACCATGGTGCGCCATGCCCTCCTCTTTAGTTTTACAGAGAGATATATTTAATATAAAAGAAAAAGGGGATTGCATGGGGATGTCTTTATTTTGACGGAATGTTTATTTAAGACTCAATTAGGCCATTAGATATTTAATCATAAATTAGGTCTAGACACAAAATAACTAGGTTAACTTGTTATTTTGTTAAGATACATGGAAGGAAACAATTGAGAGATGTGTCCACCACTGATTTTTATAATACCCACCATAATAATTATATAAAATATATTCCAACCATTATATTCCATGTAAAAATCCAGGGGTATAGCCCAAAAGTCATGCCCTGATTCATGTGGACACCATTTCAATTTATGTTATCTATCTGAATCCAGTCCTTGCCTCAGTGGTAGACTGTGAGGACCCTCAACACGAGGTCTCCGGTTCGAAACCTATAGGTGGTGAAATCCCACTACGGCGTGGGTGGGTGGGTGTGTCGGGTGCGTGTCAAATAATAATTAGTGTCGAGTGCGTGTAAAATAATAATAAATGGAGCAGAGCCCTTTACCAAACATAAGGTCAAGTAAGACCGGCCCTCTTAAGAAAATGCCCGGTCTACCTTTATAACTACCAAATTACCCCTGCTGCGTTGACTGGAATCCCCTTTGAGTGTTCTCTAGCTCAACGCGAGTATAGATCCGTATAAAGAGAAACGCGGTAACACTGCAGATATGAATGACTTACATAAGATCCAAGCTTTCCAAAAGGTTTAAAACTATTCTTAGATATTTTTCCCTGAACAATAGATAATTTCCATCCTTATGTGGACCACAATCTACAAAGTAAATTGATGGTTAACCTTTCTAGCCATTCATTTTTATTTTTTAATATTCTAAGCTCCATTGGATATGTTAAATGGCCTTATTTGTCATATATAAGATCTAAACACTGTATCATACCTGATTAAAAGCTCAGATAATACATACATTTCATTTAAGGATATCAGACCCATCATTTAAACCGTTTGGAACACTCCAAGAAATGCTTTACTTTGTTACGGTTATTTACCTCTACTTTCATAATCCATTGGCCAACTTAATCTCTCTTCGCCCCTGCCACCTCTCATTAAATGGTGAATATGAGGCCAGAGCGACAATCCACACCGTCCATATTGTGGGCCTCCTAGTACATGGTGCATGTTCGGTGATCCTAAACGTCAGATAGGTGGCCATCAAATGGATATTTGAAAAGAAACGCTGGATCCAAATTACACAGCCGAAATCAGATGGTCGTGATCGTGTGAACACGATTTCCAGGCATTCTTCATCTACAATGGCTACTCTTTTTGGTTGGTGGATCGACTAGCTGTTACCTTATGGTAGGTAAGTTGCCAGCATTTGACGAATGGTAAAAGACATTCAGCGTGAGATGGTCCATTCACTGCCCCACGTGCACGACTGCCATTATTCGGTATCCATCACGCCTTTAATCATTGAGCTTTGCTCAAATAGGGACGTATTTCAATAATGAGTCGGGATCCTCTGTTATCATCAGGTCAACAGAGAATTCCTGTTACCCTAATGGTTTGGCGTCCGAAGCTGTTTTTATTATTTTTATTTTTTTAGTGAGTGGTGTCGTGGACCAATGAGAATTTGGGTATCAGGATTTCTCTGTTGACTTGATTGACTTGATAACAGAGGATCCGGACTCTTCAATAATACGCGTCCTGACTTTAGCCGTTTCATTTGGGAAACGGATTGGCTACTCCCCCTGCCACCAGCCAATGGCTGGTGGTCGATGCTCTCTGCGGCCCACCATGATGTATGTGTTTCATCCATGCTGTTCGTATATTTATCTAGATCATTTTACGGTATAAGACAAAAAATGAGGTATATTCCAATTTCAGTGTTATTTTTGGGCGCTATAAAAGTTATGGATCAAGCTGATGTTTGTTTTACCTTCATCTGGATCTTTATGATCTAATCAACAGATTGAATGTCAAATAAGCAGTACAGTGGGCCTTAGGAGGATTTTAATGGTGGATATCCAATCACTATTGTTTTCCTGTCGTGTGATCCACCTGAGGTTTATATCCCTCTCTTTTTTTTTTTTATCAAGGGTTAAAATGATCGGTAAAAATGTATAAACGGAATGGATGAAACACATACATCATGGTGGGTCCCACAGAGCACCAACCATCAGTCACCGGGCTGCTGGCAGGGGGAGTAGCCAATCCGTTTCCTTAGATTTGGGTCCTTTTTAATGGACTCGGATTCCGCGGTGACGCCTCATAACTCAGCTCAGTAATAGTTGAAGCTCTGTGGACCCCACTGTGATGTATGTTCTTTATCCACGCCGGCAATTCATTTTTCCAGCTCATTTTAGGGCACCTTCTCAAAAATGAGTCAGATCAAAAGGTCAAGTGGACCACAGAACAGGAAATAGTGGGGATTGAATGCTTACCGTTTATAACTTCTTGTGGGCCATGGAAGTTTTGAATCAAGCTTATTTTTATGTTTTCCCTTCCTTCAGATTTATATGACTTTATGAACAGGTTTGATGGCAAATAAACATTGCAGTGGGCCTTACAAAGGTTTCAACAGTGGGAGTCACCATCTCCACTGCTCCTGTGGTGTGGCCCACTTGAGCTTTGGATATGATTCATTTTTGGGATCATAGCCAAAAATGGTCTCACAATATGAATGGACGGCGTGGATAAAATACATAAATAATGGTGGGGCCCACATAGCTTTTCTAACACCGATTGGTACCAGCTTGGTAATGGACTCACTGCCGAATCCAGTCCCTTTTTCTATGATACAAACTCATTTATCCAACGGTCTCACCTCAGATGGAAAATGCAATGATAAAATAAATAAAGAAGTCGAAATCGAGCATTTCAACCGCTTAACTATGCAAATGTCACAATGACGTGGTTCATGTCCAAAAGTTAAAAACCAAGATTCTTTGAGGATTAAATAATATAATTGAAAGCTTTTATTTATTTCTATCTTATAAAGTGAGAATTGCCATATAAACCTTTTATATTCTTGAAAAATCATCTAAATTTTCTCTTTTTATAAAGTTTTATTGTCCCATGTCAAATAGAGAAATATTAGAAGGCTCTTAATTAGAACCTTTGCACTTAAATTTATAGAGCAAATGAGGAAAAAAAAAACTATTAGACCTATGAAAATTATTTATTTAGTTTTTAATTCAACTTAGCCGTTGCATCTAAGTTTAACAACGGCCATTTTTATTTTGGAAAACAGAAGTTTTACAAAGGAAAAAAAAAAAAATCAAATTAATTACAAAACATATTCATGCTTCAGCTCTCTCAAAATATTAGATTTTTCCATCCATTCCTCTTTGTTTCATTTATAGCTTTTGTGCTATCTCTTAATAAATTTAATTATTGTTTTCATTTTAAAATTTTCTATGTTATTTGTCGTGAAGTTATTCCTTTAAATCATTCAAATTATTTAAGTACGCTTGTAATTCCACCTAAATTATGGCACGCATGTATGATATCAAAGTCATTCGTGAATAAATTCTGCTCTTTATTCCACATGTAAGAAATTCGACCCTCTGATAATTCCGTGGGCGATATACGTACACAGAACGTGGCACTTAAGTCCTCTCAGAAAGTAGCCAGAGGTTAAAATTCAACAAAACAAGATTAAGGTTATTTATTTATTTATTTGATAAAAGGTGAAGAATGCCACCAAAAATTCAATGAAAGGGTAGAAAAATGATTCTAGATGGGAGAAAAAACGGAATATCAAAATAAAGCTAAATACAAAGAATCCCAGTGAGAAGAAAACAAACGCCTTTGAAGAGCATCACGTGCAGTTATTGGTAAGTCGTTGGCGACTTGTTTACTTAAACCAAAGAAATACTGACTAGCACGCTATACAAAACTCCTAGTCTGACTTAACAGTCAGGGTTTGCTCAAAGAAAAGCAACCTAAAACTTCTAAATTCACCTGGTATGGCCCATCTGTGTTTTGGAATATTGTGATTTTTGGGAGAATCTTTTACCTTGATGCAGCACATCAGATGAATGGACTGGATGACATATGAACAAACCCTTTTTTCTTTTTTTTTTTAAAAGCCTAATGATGGGTATTCTATTCCAACTGTTTGCTATGATGTGGTCTATGTGAGTTTTGGATTATCATAATTTATAGGTTTAATAGTTGACTTGAGGAAGTCTACATGATAGATGGGTTTGATCTCATGAAAGTTTTACCCAAGTGCTGTTGTTTTGTGAGAGTACCCACGGTGGTTGGTAGGTACCAGGGCGGGTTCTTTTTGTGGATCCCTGACTGTAGGACCCACCCTGATGTATTTGTATTGTATCCATACTGTCCATCCGTTTTTCCAGATCATTTTAACGCACAAGCTTAAAAGTGTAGCAGATTCAAATCTTAGGACCACACCTCAGGAAACAGTGGCGATTGACCACTATAAACTTATCGTGGCCTAGGAAAGTCTTGTTTTAAGCTGTTGCTTGTGTGGTCCCTTCATCCAGGTATCTGTGACCTTGTCAACAGATTGGATGGAAAATAAACTTTCTCGGTTGCCCCTGAGAAGTTTTTAATTGTGGATATTCAGTCACCACTGTTTCTTGTGGTGTAGTCCACCTGAGATTTGCATATGCTTCATTTTTTGGCTCATGCTTTAAAATGATATGGGGAAATGGATGAATGGCATGGATATAAGGAAAATACATCATGATGGGCCCCACAATCAAAGATCCACCAAAGCATTGTCCCCTTTTAACTATAGGTATGGAGTCCAACCAGTGCAGCAATTTATAGTTCATCCCCAGAAGATAACTTACAAACTGTTAAGTTTACCTGGCATCCAAACCTTGAGATGGGTTGACCCCACCTTGACGATTTTTAATGCAAAAAATCATCCCCGTATTATTGTTTAACACTTAGTTTAGTTTAGATGTTTCTGTCACTTGTGGTGCATGCGGGCATGCTAGAACCAGGCGGGCATGCTAGAACCAGCTATGCGGCTCTATTCCAACCGAACAACTTAACCTCAAGCACCAATATAGATAGATACGATGTGATCATATATGATCAAGATTTGGATAGGTTAACTGCCTATTTAGCAACTTGCAAATTGTTTTTTAGAATGATTAGGCAATATTTAGAGGTTGGGTTCTTCCTCCAAAATTGAAATTCACTTTGGCTTAAGTACGGAAGGACTTTTATAATATTTACCTATTATCAAAGGAATAGGAAACACTCATGGTCGGTTGAGGCACAACTGAAAAAAGCTTTTTTGAATGAAGAACTGTCCGTGTTGAGATAAAAGTATAGTATAGTATGAGAGTAGATTAAGATTACAGCTAATCAATCATGATTACTTTTAAGAAAGAGCTATGTTATTATAAAGAAAGATAAATTGCAAGATAATCAAAAGATAATATAATTGGTTTGTTTTATTGGTATAAGATGACTTGCTCTATAAATTTTACATTATATTTATAAACTTTTTTACTACTCAAATATTATGTATACATTTCTTTTTTTTACTTCAACCGTTGTCGTAGCTAAATCGTTGTCACGCTGGTCTTATAGATTCTTCTTATTGTTTTTCCTCTCGATTGCTTTTTGTCCCTTGAGCAGATTGAATTATATACGCTTAGCATCTGTAGTGGAAAGCACTCCAAATATCTTTAAAGATTTTTTGCATTCTATTTATTTCCGGTGCAATGTCACATGTCATTTCTCAATTGACTATTTCAAAAAGGCTCTAAAATTGGGTAGAATGATCATGTAGGTCACATCATAGCAAATAATTTCTAACAACTAATTAATAACAAAATACAATATATCAATTGGATAATCTTTTATGAGTTAATCCGGTTGGATGCCACATAAACTTGGTAGACCATAATTTATAAGTCCAACCAGCTAAACTAGAGACCTTTTTAAAATACACTTTGGATACAAGGGTGCAACTTGGGATCCGAGTCAACATGACCTCAAGACTAGAACCATGCACCCCACCCTACTCCAATTCCAACCCAAGGTGCCCAACCCAAACCAATCCCAGAGTCCTCCATTCCCAACCCAGCCTAACCGGCCCAACCTTTTTATTCTTCTCCTGTTAGCTTGTTAGTACACCCATGGTCAGTTCACACTTCACTGTTAGCCACCCCTACTAGGGAATTGATACCAGGACCTCAGTGTTGCGACGAGGTATCTTTCACTCAGTCTACCACTTGAGCTATGGATCAAGGTTTAGCCGGCCCAACCTGGCTCAAATATATGTGATTATTCCTTAACTCAACATAACTCAAATCTGAATTTGATCAACTCATATCCTGACGGAGTTCAAATCAGGTTAATGTTTTTAAACCCAAACCCAACCAGATAAAGTCAAAAACCTGATCCATCCCAACCCAAAATCATGTCGATGGAAACCCAAGCTACAGATCTAATTGAATAGTTGCATGACTATCTTTGCAAGTAAAAATGCTTTTTCTCCTAGAATTGGTGTGTGAATAATAATGTAGCAAATGGGTGGGCCAAGCACTAAACATGTCCAAGTCCAGACAACTAAACATGTCCAAGTCCAGACAACGTTGTAAGGACCTGAATTGAGATCCGGCCCATCCCTTGCTAGGCTCTGGCCCGGCCTGTTTCACCTTTTACTTTATTTATTATTATTTTTTTTTTTCAAAGAAAAAACTTTTATTCCGAAACAAAAACTGATAGGGGCACTAGCACTATCAGAGACGGCCCCACGCAAAGCATAAAAAAGTTATTGAGTCGAGTATCGGGACCATCCCTCAGGGAAGTGGATTCGCTACACCCCCGCCACCAACCCAGGGGCTGATGGTTGGTGCTCTGTGGGCTCTATCATGATGTATGTGTTTCATCCATTCTGTTCATCCAAATTTACAGTTCATTTTAGGGCTTGATTCCAGAAATGAGAGGGATATAAACCTCAGGTGGGCCACAACACAGGAAAACAACAGTAATTGGATATCCACCATTAAAATCCTCCTAAGGCTTACTGTACTGTTTATTTGACATCCAATCTGTTGATTAGATAATACAGACCCAGATGAAGGGAAAAAACAAAGATCAGCTTGATCCAAAACTTTTTTAGCCTCCAAAAGGTTTTTCATGGTGGAAGCTCATTCAACACTGTTTTTTGTAACATGGTCCGTTTGGTTTTGGAATATACCTTATTTTTTGTCTCGTACCATAAAATGATCTGGAAAAATATATAGGCGGAGTGAATGAAACATATACATCATGGTGGGGTGCATAGAGAACCCACCACCAACCATTGGATAGTGACAAGGTCAGTAGCTAGATGGCTACTAAAGTGACATCACCAAGCTTAAGTTATGTGGACCTCTCCATGATGCATGTGTTGTATCCATACCGTCCAACCATTTTTAGAAATCATTTTATGGCATTACAAAAAGAATAAAATAGATCTAAATTTCAAGCGGACCCACCACAGAAAACTGTGGGAGCAGTCACACCCACCGTTGAAACATTTACAGGGCCCACCATGATGTATTTTTGAGATCCAACTTATTCATAAGTTAGCATAGAGATGGATGAATTGAAAACAAAAATATCAGCTTGATTGGAAACTACCGTAACCCCTGAGAAGTTTTGAACGGTGGATGTCACTGTCCCCACTATTTTCTATGGTGGGGTCAGCTTGAACTTTAGATCTATCCCATTCTCTCTGTAATGCCTAAAACTATCCTGAAAAATGGTTGGACGGTATGAATATAACACACGCATTATGGTGGGTCCACGGCTTGGTGACGTCAATTCAGCAGCGATTTGGCTACTGGCATTGTCAGTATTCCATCCGCGCCCCCTTGGGCCTACGGCCTGTCATCAATTGGTGCGGATTAGCTACTGACAGGTTGGGTAGCGAGACTCGAAATTGAAGTGATGCCACCAAGTCTAGTGGGGCCACCGTGATGCATGTTTTGTATCCACACCTTGCATCCATGTGGAGAGTTAATTCTAAGGCAATATACGAAGAAAGAGTTAAATCCAAAGCTCCATTGGACGCAGCATGGAAGAAAGTGGGGACAGTGACTGCCATCATTAAAAACTTCTAAAAGTCATAAAAGTTTTTGGTCAACCTAATGTTTGTGTTTTCCTTTATTTTACGTATTTTTCAACTTTTGAACAGCTTGGGTTTCAAATAAACATTATGGTGAGCCTTAGAATAGTTTCAATGGTAGGAATCACTCCCCGCTGTTTTCTGCGGTGGGATCCACTAAATCTTTTTATTTACCTCGTTTTTGAATCATGCCCTAAATTGATATTTCAAAATGGATGTACCGTGTGAATACAACGTATATATCATAATGGGCCCACAGAACTTGGTGACGTCACTTCAGTAGCCAACTCGCTACACAAACTGTCAGTATCTAATCCGCGTCCGACAGTGCCCAAATCCGGCCCTATATAAACCAGCGACGCGTTCGCAACAATAGGCAGTTCTGCGAAGTCAAAGAAAGATACCGAAAAGCAAGAACTCCCTTGCTTAACAAAATGACAAAAACACCCTCCATCCTTCTCCCCGGCTTACCCCTCATCTTCCTCCTCCTCCTCGCTCTACCCTTCCAAGCGAAATGCCAAACCCAAACACAAGATCAACAACTCCAAATCCTCCTCCAAATCAAACGAGACTGGAAAGACCCTCCTTCTCTCATCCACTGGACAAATTCATCCACCGTCCATCACTGCAGCTGGAAAGAAGTCATTTGCACCAACGGCTCTGTCACGGGGCTATCTCTGGGGGAGAAAAATCTCACTGTTGAAATACCTCCAGCCATCTGCTCCCTCCAAAACCTCACCTTTCTCAACCTCACATGGAATTTCATACCCGGCCCTTTTCCCACTTCTCTCTACAACTGCATCAATCTCCGATTCCTAGATCTCTCCCAGAACTACTTCGTCGGAATTCTCCCCTCCGACATCGACCGCCTCTCTGCGTCCCTCGACTCCCTCTTTCTCTACGGCAACAACTTCTCGGGTCAGATCCCGCCGTCGATCGGCCGGTTGTCTTCCCTCATCGATCTCGAGCTCCACCAGAATCTCTTCAACGGCTCTCTCCCTCCCGAAATAGGCGATCTCCCAAATCTCGAATATCTTTACCTCGCGTATCTCTCTGCCGCTCCTCCGATGAGGATTCCGACGGAGTTCGGGAAGTTGAAGAAGCTGAAATTCCTGTGGATCAGGCGATCAAATCTCGTTGGAGATTTACCGAGTTCGCTGCTGAATCTGACGGATCTCGAGCATCTTGATCTTGCCGAGAATGATCTGACCGGAGAAATCCCGAGGGATCTGTTAAAGCTGAAGAAATTGAAGTACGTGTATCTGTTTGCTAACAAATTCTCGGGAGAAATTCCAAGACCGGTCGAAGCTTTGAACCTCACGGAGTTCGATGTCTCCATAAATCAGCTAACGGGAACAATACCGGAAGATTTTGGAAAATTGCAGAAGCTGCAGATCCTGTTCTTGTATTTCAATCAATTATCTGGAGAAATCCCAGTGAGCATCGGACGGATTCAGTCGCTGTCCGACATCCGCATCTATAACAATAGTTTCACGGGAGTTCTGCCGCCAGATTTGGGATTATATTCGAACCTGGAGAATTTCGAGGTCTCGACTAATAGGTTTTCTGGCGGATTGCCCGAAAATCTGTGCCGGGCGGGACTTCTGTACGGGCTGATCGTTTTTGAGAACAATCTGACCGGAAATGTGCCGGAATGGCTCGGGAATTGCAGTAGCTTGATGAGTGTGCAGCTCCACAAGAACAGATTTTCCGGCGGGATTCCAGCGGGGCTGTGGTCTTCGGAGAATCTAGAGTCATTGAGGATCACCGATAACTTATTTTCCGGTAATCTTCCAGAGAAATTGGGGAAAAGTGTGTCCCGAATCGAGATAAGCAACAACCAGTTCTCGGGAGGAATTCCGTCCAGGATCTCCGACTCGGTGAATCTGACGGTTTTCAAGGCGAGCAACAACCGATTTTCTGGTTCGATTCCCTCGAGCTTGACGGAGCTGACTGAGCTCCAGACGCTTCTACTCGACGGAAACATGATCTCCGGCGAGATTCCGTCTCGGATTGTCTCTTGGAAGTCTCTCATCGTTCTGAATCTCAGCAGAAACCAACTCACCGGAAAAATCCCGTCAGCAATCGGATTGATGCCTGTCCTCAACAGCCTCGACCTGTCGAGAAACTCACTTTCCGGCGAAATTCCGCCGGAACTGGGCCAGCTGCGGCTCAGCGATCTCAACCTTTCCTCCAACCGGCTAACCGGGAAGGTCCCCGGCCAGCTGGACAGCGCAGCGTACGATACCAGCTTCTTAAACAATCCTGGCCTGTGCGCAGCTAACCCCTCGCTAATCCTCAGATCGTGCGTCCTCGAATCCAGAGATTCCGGCAAAATATCGTCCCGATTCCTCGCCGTGATCCTAGTCATCGCTGGGTTAGTCAGCCTGGCCGCTGGCCTGTTCTCGCTCTTCGTGATACGAGACTACCAGAAGAGAAAGCACGACCGAGATCTTGCCATGTGGAAGCTGACCTCATTCCAGCGGTTAGATTTCACCGAGGTAAACGTCCTACACGGTCTGACAGAGAACAATCTGATAGGAAGCGGCGGATCGGGGAAAGTTTACCGAATTGCACTCGGAAACCGCTCGGGAGAAGTCGTTGCCGTTAAGAAGATTTGGAACACTAGAAGCCTAGACGCGAAATTAGAGAAGGAATTCCAATCCGAGATTGAGATTTTGGGAAGAGTTCGGCATTCCAACATCGTCAAATTGCTCTGCTGCATCTCGAGCGAGGATTCGAAGCTGCTGGTCTACGAGTACATGGAGAACGGTAGTTTAGACCGTTGGCTCCATGGGAAGAGAAACGAGAGGTGGGCAACGGGCTCGAACCAAGTCGCTGATGGGGGGCTTGATTGGCCCACAAGGCTCCGCATTGCGGTCGGAGCTGCTCAGGGGCTATGCTACATGCACCATTCTTCTTCCCCGCCCATCATCCACCGCGACGTCAAGTCCAGCAACATCTTGCTCGATTCTGATTTCAAAGCCAGGATTGCTGATTTCGGGCTGGCTAGGATGCTGGTCAAGCACGGTGAGCCGGAGTCGGTTTCAGCCGTCGCTGGCTCTTTCGGGTACATTGCTCCAGGTGAGACTAATTCTTCTATCTATGATCATCTGACTTTGTGTAGTCAGTGGAGTGGAACCAACTGTTTGATCGATGTATTCTTAGTTAGAACACTGATCGAACGGTAGTGTGACATATGGAAATGGTTGCCCACTGATTCTACCTCCTAGATCAATGGATTGCATGTGGGACTTAATCCATATGCAGAATAGGCCCACGAAACTGTTTGTGCATGGGATATGGCGATCAGGGGTTCAGATAGTGTATCTAGATGAGACACCGCTATAGAAGACGGATAAGAATACCAGAATTCTTTTAAAGCTTAGGATCTTCCTTTCCTATACACCCTTTCTGCAACTCAAAAGATGGGACTCAAATTCTACCGTGGTGTAGGATCGGGGACGCAGCACTCTTATATAGAGTATGTAGAGAGAGAGTTTGAAACCCATCACAACTCTCTTCCACTTTCCACATTGTAGCATCCTAGTTCAACTCAAATTGCTATCTGCGTAAGACAGCTATAACATTCTAACCCTAGTATGCAGATAGACTGCACAGCGCATCACCTGAAGTGGGGCCCACTGGTTAACTTAATCTCATAGTCCAACTGATAGGACAATCCAGATCGTTGATCAGTAAGGCCCAATATATAGAGTTCTTACATTCTCCCACTTGGGCTTCATTGAGCAACACCAATGATTATCATATAGAATAATGTTGAAAAGTAAGTTTTGATTTTTTTTTTTTTTAAAAGAAAACATCCAAATGGTTAACCAAAAAAACAGTTGGACAGTATGAGTAATGCTATTCAATCTGGTCCATCAAGATAGTCAGTGTCGAAATACGGTAGTCATCACAACATTTAATTTAGGCGAAGTGAGTTTAAGCGCAATCACAAATACTTTCAATCTTAACAACATAGATAAGGAAATAGGCAATGAGGTATAAGGATTACACACTTTAGTGTGATAATATGTGTTTATCCTTAAGAGGTCCTGAAGCTTTTACCTGTCTCCAACGAGACAAGACTGGAGTTCTACTTACTCAAAATTTACATATATATATATATATATATATATATATATATAGAGAGAGAGAGAGAGAGAGAGAGAGAGAGAGAGAGAGAAGTAGAAATAAAGCTTTATATCAAAATCATCCAAACAAACTATATAAAACGAGATTTCTAAGTGTCTATGAAAAATCAAAGTACGTTCAACTCCTACTAACTAAAAACATCTATGGGATCAATGACTCCCATGGATGTTACATGCTCCTGAAATGACGTGATAGGGAGCTCTTTAGTGAGCGGATCTGCAATCATCTACTTAATGCCGATGAATTCCACAGACACTTGATGATTCTGAACTTTTTCATTTACAATAAGATATTTAATGTCGATATGCCTTGACCTTGACGAATGCTTGTTGTTACTAGAGAAGGAAATAGCAGCCGAATTATCGTAAAATATTCTCAATGGCTTCGGGATATGCTCCAGTACCCGCAAACTTGAGAAGAAACTCTGTAACCATAGTGCTTGATTAGATGCCTCATGGCAGGCAATAAATTCAGCTTCCATAGTGAATGAGGCTGTGTTAAATTGTTTCACGCTTTTCCACGACACAGCTCCTTCCACCATCATGGAGATGTATCCTGAAGTAGACTTCTTAGTATTAGCGCGGCCTGTGAAGTCTACATCTTAATATCCAATCGACTCCAATTGATCAAATTTTCTGTATGTGAGTCAGAAGTCTTTCGTTCTCTGAAGATACCGTAGCACTTTCTTTGCAGCTATCCAATGTTGCATTCCTAGATTAGATAGATATCTTCCCAACATTCCAGTGATAAAGGCAATGTCCGGTCGTGTACAGACTTGAGTATACATGATGCTTCTTACTACTGATGCGTACAGAAATTCTTTCATTCGATTCTTTTCTAAATCATTCTTTGGACACTGAAAGAAACCAAATTTGCCGCCCTTCACAATGGGCGACTTTCCTGAAGCACAATTTTGCATGTCATACCTTTCGAGTACCCTAGTAATATAGGCCCTCTGTGATAGGCTAAGCAGTCCAAGTGTTCTGTCACAGCGAATCTCAATGCCAATGACGTAAGAAGCTTCACCAAGATCTTTCATTTCAAATCTTTGAGATAAGAACTTCTTGGTGTCGCTCAACATCCTGATATCACTGCTAGCTAATAGAATGTCATCAACATACAAAATCATCATTATGAGCTTACTCCCACTAGTTTTAATGTAGATACATTCATCAACAGTGTTTTCTATAAAGACGTATGAGGAAATTACTTCATGAAACTTTAGATACCACTGTCGCGATGCCTGTTTCAACCCATAGATGGACTTCTTAAGTCTGCAAACCAAATGTTCTAAGCCAGTAGCTATAAAACCTTCGGGCTACAACATGTACACATTCACATTCAGATCTCCATTGAGAAATGCAATCTTTACATCCATCTGATGTAACTCTAAATTCATATGAGCTACAAGAACCATTATGATCCTGAATGAGTCTTTTTTGGATACTGGTGAAAAAGTCTCCTTAAAATCAATGCCCTTACGTTGGTTAAAACCCTTGGCAACAAGTCGGGTTTTATACCTTTCGACATTATCCCTAGAGTCCCTTTTGGTTTTAAATATCTATTTAGAACCAATCGGCCTTATTTCAGTAGATAACTCTATAAGATCTCATACTTTATTGTCCTGTATGGATTTCAACTCATCTTTCATGGCATCAAACCAACGAGAATGATCAATATTTTGTTTGACCTGTGTAAAGGATTCAAGATCCTTTTCCACCCATGTTAAAGTCGTGCTCCTGTAGGTATACGATGTAATCGTCTCGATTTACAGGTCTTCTCTCTTTCAGATTTTCTCAATGGTTCAGTTTGTTGGGTCTGATATTGATTTTTCTCATCAGTGGTTTGTATATCAGGTTTCATATGGTGCTCTACAGTGACTGCAGAATCGACTATATCATTAATGTCCACGTGATCTGGATTAACTATGAGAGGAGTTACAGTCCTTTGTTTCTCAAATACAAAATTTCTTATGTTCGTGCTCCCACTGTTTTCAGTGTCCTCAATGAATCTGGCATTCTCAGTCTCAACAATCCTGATAGAGTGGGAAGGACAGTAAAATCGATAGCCTTTTAATCTTTCTAGGTATCTAATAAAGAAACAACTTACAGTTCTAGGATCAAGCTTCTTCTCATGCGGGTTATAAACTTTGGCCTCAACAGAATAACCCCACACATGTAGATATCAGCATCGCCAGAGGTACGATATAAAATTCATCCACAATACTGATTATTGGGGTAGAAATCCCTAATCCTTGGATCTGGATTAGGGGTTTATGCATCTGAAAACCCACAATCTGGGATTTGGGATTCGGAAACCCTAATGGATGAATCTGGATTTAGGTTTCGAAATCAAAAATCCCCTAATCTCTTTTCGAAACTGAAATCCCCAAGATATTTTTCTGATTCGGGGATTCAAACCTGAAAACCCTAGTTTTTCTCAATTTGGGGATTCAAATCTGAAATCCCTAATTTTATTTCGAAATTCGAAATCCCAATTTGCCTGATTTGGGAATTCGAAAATATGATTATGAATTTGAATATCTAATGGATGAATCTGAACCTGATCATCCATGCCTCTGCATAGTGTCTCTGATACCAACTGTGGGACTTAATTTATATGCGGAATAGGCTCACGGATCTGTCTGTGCATAGGATATGGCAATCAGGAGTTCAGATAGCGTACCTAGATGAGATACCACCATGGAAGCCGGATAAGAATACCAGAATACCAGAATTCCTATAGAGCTTAGGATCTTCTTTTCCTTCACACCCTTTCTGCAACTCAAAAAATGGGACTCGAATTCTGTCGTGGTATAGGATCGGAGACCCAGCTCTCTTATATAGAGTTTGTGGAGAGAGAGTTTGAAACCTATCACAACTCTCTCTCCCACGCTCCACATTTTAGTATCCTAGTTCAACTCAAATTGTTGTCTGCGTAAGACAGCTATAGCATTCCAGCCCTAGTACACAAAGCTGCGCAAATAAACTGTGTAGCGCATCACCTGAAATGGGGCCCACTGGTTAACTCAATCCCATAGTCCAACTGATAGGACAATTTAGACCGTTGATCAGTAATGCCCACTATATAGAGTTCTTACACTGCATCCATTTCCATCCCTCCAATCATCGTTTATAACCTGAAAATGGAACCAATGGAGTGGACCCAACTGTTCGATTGACAGATAATCGGCGGCCAGAACACTGATCGAACAGTGTATGATTCTTTGAAATGGTAGCCCACTGATTCGACAGTCTAGATCAATGGCATATGCATCCATTTCCATCCTTGCAAGCATTGACGATTTTCGAATTTCATTTGATTACAGAGCACGCATACACGACCAGAGTAAACGAGAAGTGCGATGTCTACAGCTTTGGAGTGGTTCTGCTGGAGCTAGCTACGGGCAGGGAAGCCAGCAATGGCAATGGCCAAACCTGCCTTGCAGAGTGGGTGTGGCGTCATTTCCAAGATGGAAACTCCATCGAAGATGCCCTCGATGAGGAGGTCAGAGAACCGGCTTACTTGGAGGAAATGGGCACTGTCCTCAAGCTGGGACTCATATGCACCAGTACCTTACCTTCTACTAGGCCTTCGATGAAGGATGTGTTGCAGATCCTCCTTCGATACAGCCCATTGCAAACCTTTGGAAGTAAGAAAGTCAATAGCGAGTTCGACGTGGCCCCCCTCTTGCACGCTACTGATCTCATGTCAAGGAACAACAACAGTAACAAGAGATCATTGGAGGACGACAGCGATGATGATGTAGCGTGCAACGTGTGATGGCTACGCGTGTGTGGAACCGTGGCCATTCATAAGAAGGGGACACCGATAATATGCTCTGACCAAAAATTCAGGGGGCCAGGCAAGTTCGCTGGTCAGTTGGGCCATGAACGGAAGGAGTAGAAACGCTCGGCTAGAAAAATGGGGGCCCAAAATGTACATATTCAGTGTTGACGTGATGATGAATGGACCAACCTGATTTTTGGGGGGCAGGTGATGGTATCGTGGGAGTGCACCAACTGAATAATGGGCGGGATCTCAGACAATTGTGCTGAGAATATAGTCTAGTGGACAGAGAAGTGTAAGCATGTGATGGCGTGATTTCCAAGGAATAATGAGATTAGCAAGATGGTTCACAATCATGCAAGATATCTCCTTAATCCGGTTTATGATGTGATATCAGAGTATATTTACCAATTTTGTATTTACCAATAATCATAAAGAAAAATGAAAAATACTTTTCCCTAATTTCCACTTCTCCTCGGAGTTGGTTTTTGTTCTTTTTTTTTTTTCAATTCTCTTGCACTCCTTTTAACAGCTGCTAGTCAACACTGAGGTGTTGGTATCCATTCCCTAGAGGAGGTGGCTAACAGTGAAGTGTGAACTGACAGACACTGGGTGTACTAACAAGCTAACCGAGGAAAAAAAAATCACGCAATTTATGGCTGAATTCATGAAGAAGAATACAGCAGCATTGGATTTCTGAAAGCTTCGTTTTATGGTGGTAATGGCCACCACTGTTATTGATATGGGCATTAGCCATAAATGGCCGGAAGTGTAACTGTATATAGGGGGGCGTAATTAACGGTTGAATTTCTTTCTTTCTTTTCTTTTCTTTTCTTTTTTTTTTTTCAAAAATATCTAAAAAGAATATTCAAAAAATTTAAATGGGATTGAATTGTATTAGATGGGATTAACTTCGTTATTGCACAATGATTGCATGTCCGGAAATACTATGGTATGTAGTCATTTAATCCCCATGTTAGTATAAAATTTTGCTACAACAAAACACTGGATTAAGCAAAATATGTTTGGTGGACCATGGAATTATAATCAACAAACCAAATTCACAACAGATATCATTCACTTGTACGCATATATAACCAGAATGTCAAGTGTAAACGGTACACATGGATGGACAGCATGGATAAACGCATGCATCAATGCGAAGCCCACATGTGTAATGGATTTCAAAATCTACAGAAATCCTGCATGGAACCAGATGCAATTCCACGGGACTAAATGAAATTCCATCCCACCTAATCCCAACCTTTCCCCATCATCTCCAAACCTTGGATGGAATAGCAGGGACCAAATGCAATTCTATCACACTAAATCCCATCTAATTCCCTGCACCAAACACCCCCTAATATAATGTTAATATTTTAAATATTTATTTATTTATTATTTTGAACATATTTATGGTTGTATGATAGTTCATTCTTTGATAAAAGTGTTCTATCATGTTGTTTGGTGAATTTATGAGCATAGTTATGTGTATGTAACACTCATACACCACAATCAAATATTAGAACAAAACATCGAATAAAATGCATAAATATCTTCTTTTTCTTTTCTTGATTTTTTGAAAATTTTCTTTTTTTAAAGTGACTATTTTTTTACCATTACCCTTATAACACAACTGTTATAGCATGGTATGCAAATACCAATCTATCCCATTTCATTCCGGTATCACAAAGTGGTCACGGCCGATACCAACGCACATCTCGGTCATTGTGATTGTATCGCAAGAGAGAAACAATTCCTTACTCTTGCTCTAGTGGTAGACTACTGGGAGTTTCAACAGCAGATCAAACCATAGGTGGTGAAATCCCACTAGGGCGTGAGTGTGTGGAGGTGTCAATGTGTGTTAAAAAATAATAATAATAATAATAATAATAAAAAGGATAAAGATAAAGAACTAATACTCCAGTAGAGTAAGATGGTGAAAATGCTTTGTCCCACATTGCTTGTCCTGTACATCAAGTAATTTGCAGACAGCGTATCTTATACGTACTTCAGCTTGATTTTTTATTTTTTTTTCGATGTTTAAGTTTTGAAATATTTTTCAACAGTTACTACCGTGATAATCATTCAACCAATGTTCTGGACTATCGGTGAAGGATTAATGGCCAAAACCTAACCAATCAACCGCCTTTTTGTATGGTATATGTGGGTTTCCAATTTTGACGTGTGAAGCCCATCAATCCATAACATTGATCTGTTGCGTCCAATGGAAAGTCCTCAAAAACATCCCATCCACCCACCAATCCCGGGACTTTATCCAGTTGAATGTGGATTCTGCTGTATTTATCTTGATAGCCACCCGGTTGTAGGCTGTAAACCCGTAGGTTATGATTGATACCTATATCCACCGTTAGATCATTGATAAATTGACAACCTTGGCAGAGTTGGATGATCCACCTTGAAAAGTCTCAGACCGTAACTCTCTTTAAGGCTTCATTTATATCTTGAGAAACACGTGCATTCACGTGCACAAAGTTCATTTCTTTTTCTCTTCTTTTTTTTTTTTTCGAGCGTGTACGCATACACGGCTTTAATTAGTTCCATAATAGATTCTGTATTAGATAAAGCACGTATATAATCATCCCAAGATTCCAAAACTCGATAACTCGACCTGAAACTCTGCCGAGTCAACTCACCTTCAATTCGAGCCTAGTCACTGACAAACTCAATTCTAGATGTGAATCAATCCGAACTCGATGTGAATCAGTCGAGGCTGCTTGGTGGTGTTTTCAATATTTTTATAATAATAATAATAATAATAATATATGGAAAATTGATTGTATTGACCTCGACGTATGGTCAAATTGCATAAAGAGATTCAACCATTTAAATATTTCGAGGGTGGCCTTCTGACAAGCTTCCAAAAATTACTTGGACCAAAATACCCTTTGTCCTCGATTTAGCTGTATGGTTTTTCAGTCAATAAGAAGTTACATTGTATTTAATGACGTGTACGAAACCCTTTTTTGGGCGTGGGCAAGGCCCAACTGGTGGGGCCCACACTGATGTATGTGTATAATCCATGCCGTCCATCCTTCTTGTCATGTCATTTTAGGGCTAGGGCCCAAAATCAACTCGATCCAGTACTCGTGTGGCCGACATAATAGAAAATAATTGTGACTGTTGAAACTTTCCAGGCTCACTATGATGTTTGTTAGAGGTGTACACTACCCATGTCAGGACTTTTTGGGCCCACGACGAGCTGACAAACAAGGTGGATGGATCGGATCACCCCCATAACTATGGTACCAATGGTTTCGTAGAAAAGAAAGTGAACACGTGGATACTACGATCCATGCAGCATGACAACAACGACCCATATAACATGATAACTACGACCCATGCAAACAACGACCCATATGGGCCCACATTGATGTATGTGTATAATCCATGCCGCCCATCCTTTTTGTCGTGTCATTTTACAGGTAGGGCCCAAATATCAGCCTGATCCAGTGCTCGTGTGGGCCAGAAAATAGAAAATAACAGTGACTGTAGAAACTTTTCAGGCTAACTGTGATGCTTGTTAGAAGTAGATACTGCCTAAGTTAGGACTTTTTAGGCCCACAGTGAGCTAGTCAACAAGGTAGATGAATCGGATCACCTCATTGTGGGCCTTAAGCTTTGGTACCAATGGTTGGTAGAAAAGGAAGTGAAAACATTGCAAACCACAAACCATGCAACATGACAACCACGACCCATACAACATGGTAACTATGACCCATACAAACCATGACCCAAATGGGCCCACATTGATGTATGTGAATAATCTATGCCGCTCATCCTTTTTATTGTGTCATTTTAGGAATAGGTCAAATATCAGTCTGATCCAGCGCTCGTACGGGCCACAAAATAGAAAATAATGTTGACTGTGGAAACTTTCTAGGCTCGCTTTAATGTTTGTTAGAAGTGGACACTGCCCAAGTCAAGACTTTTTAGGCCCTCGGCAAGTTGGCCGACAAGGTGGATGGATCGGATCACCCCATCTCGGGCCTTAAGCTATGGTACCAATGGTTTGGTAGAAAAGGAAGTGAACACGTTACAAACCATGATCCATGCAACATGACAACCACGACCTATGTAACATGGCAACTACGACTCATGCAAACCACAACCCAAATAGTAAAACATTGATGTATGTGTATAATCCATGCTGCCCACATTAACGTATGTGTATAATCCATGGGCCCACTGTGATGTTTGTTAGAAGTGGACACTACCCAAGTCAAGACTTTTTCGCCCCATAGTGAGCTAGCCGACAAGGTGGACGGAACAGATCACCCCATGGTGGGCCTCGACTTCTATTATTTAAAAATAAACAAGTGGATGACAACCACGATCCATTCGAAGGGTCATAATTCACATGCACTATATATCGTTGTTGTCAACCACGACCCTTTGTGGATAAAAACCATGATCCATTATGCATATAAACCAAGATCCTTCGAATGGATCATGGTTGTCATGTAGTAAGGGTCGAGGTTGTCATGTTATATGGGTCGTGGTTGTCAAGTTATACGGGTCGTGGTTGTCATGTTATATGGGCCGTGGTTGTCATGAGGTCGTAGTTGTCATGTTATATAGGTCGTGGTTGTCATCCGAGTCGTTGTTATCATGTTATATGGGTCGTGGTTGTCATGTTATGTGGGTTGTGGTTGATATAGGTCGTGGTTGTCATGTTATATGGGTCGTAGTTGTCATATTTTATGGGTCGTGATTGATATGGGTCATGGTTTTAATATTATATTGATCGTAATTATCATGTTATATGGGTCGAGGTTGTCATGTGACATGTGCAGTTCATGATTGTAACGTAATAAGGGTCGATATTGTGATGTTATAAGGATCGTGGGTCCTGTCATGATTTGTAGGGCCCACCATAACGTTTATTTTCCATCCAATATGTTCATAAGGTCATAAATACTTGTATAAAGAGGAAAAACAAATTTCATGTTGATCCAAAACTTCTATGACCCCCAAAAGGGTTTCAATGGTAGACGTTAAATCTCACGCTGCTTTTTGCAGTGTGGTCCACTTTATCTTTAGATCTGTCTTATTTTTAGTCTCAAGCCTTAGGACGAGCTCGCCAAATGGATGGACAGTTTGGATATAACACATCCCTTATGATGGGACCCACAAAACTTGTTGACGTCAATACAACAGCTATATAGTTGTGTGGTACAGCAGCCAATCAACTTCTATGTCCCAAATGGATGTGGATTAGATACTTACAGGTTGAGTAGCGAGTCGGCTACTGAAGTGACGTCACCAAGTTCTATGGGCCCCACTATGATGTATGTGTTGTATCTACACCGTCCATCCATTTTGAGATATCAATTTAGGGCATGAGCCAAAGAATGAGGCAAATAAAAGAATGTAGTGGACTCCACCACAGAAAACAGGGGGGAGAGTGATTCCCACCGTTAAAACTATCTTAAGGCCCACCATAATGTTTATTTGAAATCCAACTTGTTCAAAAATTAAAAAAAGACATGAAATAAGGTAAAACACAAATATCAGCTCGAACTAAAACCTTTATGGCCTTTAGAAGTTTTTAATGGTGGGCATCACTATCCCCACTGTTTTATGTGCTGGGGTCCACTGGAGCTTTGGATTTAACTCATTCTTTGGATATTGCCTTAAAATGATCTCTCCAAATGGATGGAAGGTGTAGATACAAAACATACATCATGGTGGGGCCCACGGAACTTGGTGACGTCACTTCAGTAGTGAGTCTCGCTACTCAACCTGTTAGTAGCTAATCCGCGCCCGACGCGGATTGTGTCCTACCCCCGCCCATCTCTAGCTCCGAAAGGGCAGTTCTGTGGGCCGACCCATCGTGATGTATCTGTTTATCCAAGCCATCCATCCTTTTTCTCAGATCATTTTAAGGCACGAGTATAAAACTGAGGCAGATCCAATGCTCAAGTGGACCGCACCAAATAATCAGCTTGGCTGCATTAAATGCACAAAGCATTATATGTCATGCAAAAGTCATCTGTGGTGTTGTCCATTTGAGCATTGAATCTGCTTCATTTCTGTGCTCATGCCCTAAAATGATATGAAAACAGGGATGGACGGCTTAGATAAACAGATACAGCACGATGGGCCGGCCCACAAAACTGCCCATTCAGGGCTAGAGACGAGCGCAGGTAGGACGCAATCAGGATGGACACGGATGGGATAGGACGCGGATTAGCTAATGACAGTCGGCCACCAGCCGGTGCTTTGTGGGCCTCACCATGACGTATCTATTTCATCCATGTCGTCCATCTATTTTTATAGATCATTTTATAGCATTACATAAAAAAATGAAATATATCCCAATCTCAAGTGGACCACATTAAAGGAAACTGTGTTTAATGAACATTGACCATTAAATACGAGCCATGGGAAATCAGATTGAGTACTCAGTTGGGCCCACCTTAAATGAATGTGATCTATCCACGCCATCCATCCATTTTTCCATCTTATTTAAGGGGTTGAGCCCAAAATTAAAGCATATCCAAAGATCAATTGGATTATACCACAACCTTAATCTGTAGCCTTTGATCCATTTACACTAGTAAAAATAGATCATGGTTGTCATGGGTTGTAGTTGTCATGTTATATGGGTCGTGGTTGTCATGTTATATAGGTCGTAGTTATCATGGGTCGTGGTTGTCATGTTATATAGGTCGTAGTTATCATGGGTCGTGGTTGTCATGTTATATGGATTGTGGTTGTAATGTGGTAAGGGTCGTAGTTGCCATGGGTCGTGGTTGTCATGTTATATAGGTCGTGGTTGTCATAGGTCATAGTTATCATGTTATATGGGTCGTGGTTCTCATGTGATATGAGTCGTAGTTGTTACATGTTCACTTCCTTTACTACCGAATGAAATGATAGCCATTGATACCATAGCCTAAGACCCACAATGGGGTGATCTGATTCATCCACCTTGTCGGCTAACTCGTCGTGGGCCCAAAAAGTCCTGACTTGGGTAATGCCCACTTCTAACAAACATTACGATGAGCCTGAAAAGTTTCAAGAGTGGGTGCCACTGTCACCATTATTTTCTATTATGTGGCCCACACGAGCACTAGATCAGGCTGATATTTGAGCCCTAGCCCTAAAATGACACGGCAAAAAGGATGGATGGCATGGATTATACACATACATCAATGTGGGCCTTGATGCATGGTCAAATTCTCAGGTCGTGGTTATAATGCAGTACGGGTCGTGGTTGTAATGTGGTAAGGGCCATAGTTTTCATGGGTCGTGGTTGTTATGTTATATGGGTCATGGTTATCATGTTATATGGGTAATGGTTATCATGGGTCATAGTTGTCATGGATCATAATCATCATGTTATATGGGTCGTAGTTGTTATGTTATATCAGTCGTTGTTCTCATTTTAGGCCAAAGCTTATAAAATGAACACTACGACCCATATAGCATGACAACCATGACCTTTACCTCATGACAACCACGACCCATATATCATGACAACCAGGACCC
This sequence comes from Magnolia sinica, assembly GCF_029962835.1. Classification (NCBI taxonomy): domain Eukaryota; kingdom Viridiplantae; phylum Streptophyta; class Magnoliopsida; order Magnoliales; family Magnoliaceae; genus Magnolia; species Magnolia sinica. Next base: position 128,850,348 of record NC_080573.1, read on the forward strand.
ATGACAATTACAACCCTTACCACATTACAACCACGACCCTTACCGCATTACAACCACCTGATGCGACCTATGCTACTATACAGATATCGTTTGCACAACTATGGTGTGACTTACACTAACTTGGTGACTATATAGGATAAACATACATAAGATACTTACTGTCCATCAAATAAAACGATTTATTTACACCGTAGATACTAAATTTCATTCAAATATAAATCTTAAATGGACCACAATGTAGAGAATAAAGTAGAATTCTGAGTAAAATTTTCAATCTCAATTGTTTCCTATGGAATAGCCCACCTGACCGTTGAATCATTCTCATCTTTGGGTCTCAATCTAAATATAAGGTGGGGCATCCAACAGACGGTGTGGATCTTATCCTCATGAAGTTATATCGTACAAAGTTAGAAAAGTAACATGCTCATCCGTACCAAAGCTAGCCTGTCGTTTTTAGAATATGAGATGATTATCGATAGACTACAGGAGCAGAAAATGCAGGCTATAGGGATCATGATTGTCATATTATATGGGTCATGGTTGTCTTGTTATATGGGTCGTGGTTGTAATGTGGTAAGGGTCATAGTTGTCATAAGTCGTGGTTGTCATGTTATATGGGTCATGGTTGTCATGGGTCATAGTTATTATGTTGTATGGGTCGTGGTTCTCATGTGATATGGGTCGCGGTTGTTACATCTTCACTTTCTTTAGTACCAAATGAAAGGATAGCCATTGGTACAATAGCCTAAGGCCCACAATAGGGTGATCCGTTCCGTCCACCTTGTTGGCCTGCTCGTTGTGGGCTCAAAAAGTCCTGACTTGGGAAGTGTCCACTTCTTACAAACATCACAGTGAGCCGAGAAAGTTTCAACAGTGGGTTCCGTTGTCACCATTATTTTCTGTTATGTAGCCCACACGAGCTCTGGATAAGGCTGATATTTGAGCCCTAGCCCTAAAATGACACGGCAAAAAGGATGGGTAGTATGGATTATACACATATATCAATGTGGGCCCTACTAGTTTGATCCTTGCCCACGCGCAAAAAAAAAATTCCATACACATCACTTTCTTGACATTTATAAATACAACATAATTTCTTATTTCCTAAAAAACCATACAACTACTGAAACAAGGACAAGGACATTTTGGTCCAAGTAACTTACGGAAGCTTGTCAGAAAGTCACCCTCGGAATATTTGAAAGGTTGAATCTCGTTAGGGAATTTGACTATATATATATATATATATATATAATGCTTTAAATATCACTAATGTAACGATTAAGTTCCAACTTGTCCGAGTTTTAGAGGAAATCGATCCTACTTGTTAGGAAACTATGAGAGTCACTGGATTGGACTAACCATGTAAAGAGATTGGCTAATTCCACAAGGGCGTGGTGGGCCTCACCCATCCTCACACAGGTACATGTGCCCATTTGGAATGCAGATTTCTGTGAGATATAATTCTTGGATCTGAACGTTCGATTCTAAGAATGAATTAGCATTTGGAATGCTGTTAAAAAAAAAAAAAGCGGGATGAGATGGACAGGCAGTATAAACAATGTTTTAAGTATCATATGAAATCGGTACCTGATACGTACTGTATAGCCCATGAACTGTATCAGAATCGGCGGTGAATGATATGACGACCCAAAACAAAAACAAAAACAAAAACAAAACCACACCGACATTTAATCCTAGGCTACAAAGCCCCGTCTGTTTAGTGGATACTTCCACAATATAAATTGAAGCAAAATCTCCGAGAATGAGGAGCCAACAATTACTAAATTAGTCACATTAGCTGCCTAATCAACAACCATCAGAAAGAAAGCGAGTTAACAACTTAAAACAGACCACTAATAAATCTTAGCTGTCCATCCTATCAATGTGGCCTACAGTTACATCCCGAAATTAGACAAGCATAACTCCATTGATCAGACGGATAAAAATCAAATACGGAAACGCTTGTAGCAAACATGGCTGAGAAGGGAGAGGTTTAGATATCCAACTCATGTGTTTCTGGCTCCCAACTCCTTGGGACATGTTTAAGTTCATCGAGTTATGGCAACTTCTATAAATAATTAAAAGACAAATCATTAAATCATCTCTTCTCACATTTACTAAATTTTAACAGCCCTACAAACTATTTCCTGGCAATACATCTCTTCCCAGTGTTCACAGCGTGTGCCAGCTGATGAAAGGTCCAAAGCTACTTGCTTGACAGCCCAAGGAGGACCCCGCATGTTAGCTGAGATGTGGACCATGCATTCTTTCAAGCCCCTTTGATAGGAATTGGGGAAATTAGAAGCATTTACATAATGGTACAAGGTGTTGGCACACAGTTTGTTTCTGTCACGTGTGGTTTGTGCGAGCATGCCAGAATTGATATAACGGCTCGATTCAAATTGAAAAAATTTGACCCCAAACGCCGAAGTAAACAGATATGAATATGAACGTATATGACCAGAATTTGAGAAGATTAGTAGCCTGCTAAGACACTTGTAAAATATTTATAATGATCAGGTGATTGTTGAAGGGTAAGGTTCTTCCTCAGAATGGGTTGTGCCTTACCTTTGCTAAGAAATGACTTTTCAATATACCAATGCAATTAAATAAAATAAAAAACTAACAATTGGTCATTAGAAAGGACTGCAAGAATGCATCTCTTAAAGAACTGCTGATATTGGATAAAGATCAAGTCCAGCGTATGAGCGTAAACCTAAATTACAACTAAAGATTATCTCTATAGATTACTTCTATTGGATTATCGCTACTCTTATAATAAATTGAGATAAAGTAAACTAATAGATTTGATTTTATTTGATTCGATTGGTGTGATATGATATATTTCTCTATTGATTTCTTCTTATATTTATAGATTTATCATAGTTCCCTTCTTCATACATTTCTCTCTTGCAATTCGTCAGTTATGATAGCTGAAGAGTCTCTCTTTAGATCCTTCTTTTTGTTACACTTTTTTCTTTTTATATGTGTCCCTCTTATCGTTCCTCTCCCGCTTGGTCGCTTTCTGCTTCCGGATGCCTATCGGCCACTCATTCCGCTTTTGGATGCCTCTTGTCCGCTCGATCCACTTCCGGACGTCTCTACTGCATCTTTCCTCTCGGCCGCACCTTGTTGGATACCTATTGGCCACTTAGTTTGCTTTTAAATACCTCTCAGTAGCTCCCTGTCTTATCATCCTACCATTTGTGAATCCATAAAAAACACTTCAAGTATTCTTGAATATCTTTAGCATATTATATTTTTCCCTTACTATAACACACGTTCATCCCTAATTCATTATTTAAGGAATAGTCAGAAATAGGGTACGACACAGGGTTATCTTCATTTTCCTTGTGTTGTTACCTTGTCATCGAAGCATTTGTAATCATTACTCCTAAAAGTCTGAATCTTTGTTAGCAAAATAATTAGAACTTTCTTTTTTAAAATTACTTAATGTAATAAAGGATGTGTATGACATTCAACCCGTCAAATATATGCATTTCGACAACCAAATAATCACACGGACCAAAGATCTTTCTAATCAAATTAAATTCTTTATAATTGAAATACCAAGTAAGTTGCACCCACAATTTGTTGTTCTTAAGTGGTGTGTGCGTGTGTGTGTGTATTATTATTATTATTTTTTTTATGGTGTAACTTACCTTATATCTAGATTGGCCAAATTTTTTTATTCTCAACATCATGGCTGATTACATCTATTGAACAGGTTGGATATCATGGAAATATCACAGTGGCCCCAAAATTCTCCACTTTACCACTTTCTAAAGAAAAATGTGCATAGTAGGCATTAGGGTTGTCAACGGGTTGGACCAACCCGGATTTTGAACTCTTTGGGGTCCAGCCATCGGGCCGGCCCTGTAAGTCCTAACCATGATCTGATGGAGCCAGTAGAATGCGCTACCACCTATTTGGTTTTCCAATTTCCTATGAAATACCAAGTAAATGGCCCATCACTATCAGTTCAATTCCAGGTGTCTGCTTGGTTTTCTAATTTCCTATGAAATGCTAAGTAAATAAGTCATCATTGCTAATTCTAGGTGCTCATTTAAATAAGAATTATAGCTCGTAAGTCGAGAGTCAAATACATTTCTTTAAAAAATAAGCGAAGTATATTGTAATCATTACATTTTCATGTTATAAAAAAAACTTCCATTTTTACATGAATTTCCTGGGTGAAATGCTGTAGCTAAATCAACATTGCAGTCAAATATAAATGATGTCACCACACAATTACAATAATAAATAATCATTACTCATGTTGTGATTGGAAAACCAAACAGGCCAAAGGCATTCCTCCACAATATGAAGGGGTGGAGCTAGACACTGAGACAAGCTTGGCACCACTCAGCTTGGTTCGGCCAGCTGCCTACAATGGTTTGGTCAACAGCTCGAGCCAAGTTTGAGTTCGAGCGCCCATACGTGTGTGTGTGTGTGTGTGTGTGTGTGTGTGTGTGTGTGTGTGTTTGTATAAAGAGAGAGAGGGAGAGGAATGCTCACCTGTGCACCCATTCTCGCCAGAATTCATGAGAATTTTTTGAGAACTCATCTCCAGTGATATGCATGCAAAATCTGAACTGTATGTGACGCAGCATCCGTCCCATGAAACCCCCTGACCCAACATTTACCTTGATCCAAAACTTTCATGAGCCATGGCAAAATGAAACAGTTTCCTCCCTTGATTTGCCTTTCTTTTGTCATAGCCCACTTTGGGTAAAAGTTGGGCCTAAGGGTTTCATATGGTGTTGAATCTTGTGGAAGGTTCAGATTTTAGGCTCATATCACGGGAGATGAGTTCTCAAAAAAGTTCTCACAAGTTCTGGTGATAACTGGAGTGAGCATTCCTATATATATATAGGTCGAGCTGAGTTGAGCCAAACCCAACGGAGCTTCGAGTCAAGTCGAGCTCAGCCTGAAATTTTTTCAAACTAGAAAAAAAAAACTCAACTTGGCCCAAACCCAGCTTTCGATCCTATCCAAATAGAGCTGGCCCAAGCCAAGTCGAGCATGTTAACCAAGCTAGCTCGGTTGGTGTCCAGCTCTATGAAGGGTCAGAGTATAACATGGCAATCAAAACCACCGATCTGGTGAGTCCTTCCATGGATGCAATGTGACAAACATCGCCAAGATTTTGAAAATCTTGCAGTAATATCGCAAAATACATCAAATGATATATCACAATATCTTCTAAATCTTGCCAGTAATATATTGCAATTTTTATCATGAAACTAGCATGAACAATAGTAACAGCTTAAGTAATTTGTTATATAAATATTTTTAAATTTGAATTTATTAATCAATTTAAAACAAGTACTTTTATTCTCAGCTAGATTTACCGATATCCCAAGAGAAGCCCAAGATTTGAAAATCTCCCGAGAAATTGCCAGGAAGGAGACGAAAGGGAGGTGAACAATTACATTGATGGTATGAACTAGCCTATTCAATCATTGGACTTGAAGCCGATGGTCCAAAATAAAAATGGGTAATGGTTCACACCCAAAGAAGAAATGTGCAGAAGAGTGAAACAGCTCGGGCCGTGCAATAGTTACAGTTTACGAACCATGTCATAACCAGGACGAAAAGTCCCAACTAAGACCCTGCCACAAATACTGCAGAGAGATGTCCCTAAAGCATTTCAGTGCTACCAGCCATACAATATCCATTCCCCAATGGTCACTTTTATACGCTACTAGAGAACCATCCTCACCATCCAAATTCATCATTGCCTACACTTGTACATATTTGCCCCACCCACCCACACACACATACACAGAAGAAAAGATGATAGTACAATATTCGCCGCTAAATGGTAGGAGCAGCCTTCCCAGTGAATTCCCTGATTTTATTGTGTTTTGGAGAAAATGATCCCACCAGAAACAAACTACACCAACAGCCGCTTCCCACTCTCATTCTTCAAGCCGTCGGGGAGTTGGGGAGACTAATACAGCACAAGCCGTTGGCACAAACAACCTACTACACCGTTAAACACCACTCTCTTCACTTACCCGACGGGAAAAGGACAGAGAATGGGGCCGGCCACAGTGGGAAGATCATAACCACTCCCAGCAGTCGGTGCACCTTACACTGACTTCTCACTGATCTATGTTGCATGGGCATAAATTAAGGATTGATTCTCTCAAGTGGACATCCGGATTGGAAAAGCAAAAAAGAAATGGAAAAGAAAAGCCTCATAATGATTGAAAGGGGGGAAAAACAGAGATTTCTTTATGATGACGATGTACTACTCAAAGGCAACGCACCAAACTTTCTCAAGCCTCCTCAAGCTCGAGGTACTGGGAGTGAGAAGCAGCAAGGAGGGCTGCTCCGATGCCCGAGCCATCATTAGCATGCTCAATGACGATGCTGTCCGAGACCTCGTCTCCAACCAACTCCTTGAGAGTGCTCTGTAAACACTCACTGAATTTGGTGTAGTGCTCAAACAGCCCGCCATCCAAAGCAATCACCGTCCTCTGCTTCTCGCCATCCCTGACGGTGTCCCTTCCCTGCTTCTTCAGGATGCCCAAGATTCCAGCTGCAGCCAGACGGGCCCCACGTGTAGCAACAATGTTGCAGAGCTCTACGATCACTTTTCGCATTTTCAGGGATGTATTAGAGATCTGAAATAAGAACAGGAAACAAAAACGGGGGAGGCATAAGAGGACCTATAATGTCATTACAGGTTAGGAAATGGCATCTGAGACTTATCTTTACATGTGTTGTCATCCTGTGTAAGATAACAGGAGACACATCAAGCTCTTAACGGTTGCATATGCAAACGAGAAGTTATTAATTTCTTCTTGTTTTAACTGCATATGAAAACCATCAAAATTACCGAAAACCCACAAAGGATCCGTTACTCTTGCAGGCAAGAAACCATGGGAGGTGAAGGCACAGGCAAGGATCCATTTAGAAGCTGTCGATGTTAAGAGACTCAAATTCAAGGCGAAGGTTCAGACAGAAAGCAATACCCCCAAAATATCCTTCAGTTTGTTTCCGACTACTCTAAGATCGGGGGAGGTGTCATGATGTATGGCGGACACATCAGGAGTCCTGCATATTTCAAAAACCCAAGTTACCAATTTTAATGAATGTTCTTATATATCTCAAATCCAATGAAAGCTTACATCAAACATGAGACAGAATACACAGGTAGGATGTCTAACAAAAGAGAAGGCCAAGAACTAAACTAAGAAACAGCAACAGTGAGAATGAAAGCATGCAACACAACACAATAAATCATACAACATAGAGATAGGATTTAACACACAGATAGTGAACCCATTCCACCACTCATGTTCATTAGCAAAACTAATATGGTATCATTGGATAATAGCCAATGCTTAATTGAGAAGTCCAATACTAAGTAATGAAAGCAACCCTATGCACAAGGCCAGCTAACTTTTCTTGAGGCAAAAAACGTTAAGTCACCAGAATCCCTACTAATGGAGCCAATCAACAGTTTACATGTCTCAGAAAGCACTCTTCTTCTTTTTTCTTTTCTTTTTAAAATACTTGTGAGGGTCCTCTTAGACACAAGGATAACATAGGGACTTGAAACTAAAGTTGATGAGAAGAAGATGATAGAGCTGAATTAAAGATCCAGTCCCAGTAGTAAGGTCCGTCTCCATCTGAGGACACCTAAGAGTAATATGGCCACATGGATCCTATCCCAACAAGAACATGAATGCTGAAGGAACCTATCCTGGGCACCCGAAAAAGCAGTTTACAAGAACCATTAACATTATAACATACAGCTGATATGTAGTGGGTCCAATCTTTCATCCATATCAGTATATCACTCATCCTCTAGGCATGGATAAATGACCTAACAAGAGTGTCAGATTAAACTGCCATCCATAGATGCAATAGAACATGTTCCAAGGAATCAATCACAGAAACTAATTGGCAGGTGAAAGGTCGACCTACAGCCAAGAACTGAGAGCCCTTCAGCAAGAGCTTAGCTAAGCACTCATGCATGTGCAATAAAGCTCATGTACATGCCACCCGTGCCAGCATGGCACAAGGGTGCAAGATCTAATGCATCCATCAGGTTGGCCCAACCTTTTGCATGTCTTCCCCAGAATAGAATCTGGTCCATCAGCATATGTGCTGCAATATTGGAAACAGGTGGATGGGTTAGAAAACCACAACCAAGTTTTTCAGAGCCATACATTTGTTTTGCAAATTATGGCCCACCTGACCAGTGGATAAACCCGATTCTTGGGACTGGATATCAAAATGGTGGTCCATTCTGATGGATGGTTGGATCTTGGACATACTGTACATGAGCTTTATTGCACATATGTGGGCTTAAGAAAGCTCATTCAGCAATGATAACATTCTCCTCTCCATCCTTCACTGATGAAGAAGGTTGTAATCATTAAAAAAATAATAATAAATAAATAAATAATCTCCATGTCAAATGACCTACTCACAACATTCTTTAACCAGAAGGGTCAGTTGTTAAATCAATGAAATCTCTACTGGCAGTTTACTTCGACAGTTTAACCAGACAAATCCTGTCATATTTTACAATTCACATTTCTCATCTAATGAAGGGAGCTATTATATATTTGAGTTCTTAAAGGTGGTTAAATCCTCTCAAAACCATTTTTCATTCACAGAAAGAACAAAGAGGAGAATCGGAATGCATTTTGCATGACATAAAGATGGGAGCAACCACTACATGAAATGGTTTTATTGATGTTATCAACTGCTTCTGCTCCACTTCGCAAAAGGGTTTTAGTGATGTCATCAACTGCCTCTCGTGTGAGATCACTGAGACATCATCCAAAACCACATTAAGTAGCGCTAGCACCCGATATTTTATGGGGGATGCAAACGCGCACCAGAGTCTTCCCCAAGAATAATAAACCCCTTACAAAATAAAATTTTAACTATTACCAAGCTTCAAAAAATACAATTATGCCAACCCATAAATCATAATTCAAACTGTATACATGCAAAACTCCAATATCAGCTTTTAAATATGTTCAAACAAGGTTTCTTGGTTTTTTTTTATTGAACACCTCGATAGGTGAGCGGTGGCACCGTGTAGCACACAAAGCCTTCCCATACTAAATTATTGCCACTACTATATCAATAACGAAGCAAGACCATAGATTTGATTATTTTCCTTCCACCAGCTCTGACTGGCAAAAGGCGCTCAGGTGCGCTTACAGTCTTATGATAGTTCAGCTGCATATCTGCAGAAGAATGGCATGCAAGGCTTCATTCTATTATAACCTAGATTTGTCTGACTGAAGAACGACTAATCAACAATGAGCAAGCAGAAAATATAAAGATCATGTTTAATCAAATAACAGCATACCTCAGTATGAATGGAACCATAAGTTTTGTTGGAACAGCATCACCAAAAAAGGCAGCTTCTTCTGCCATCTTCAATAAGACTCTGCGCACAATGTCTCCCAAATACATTCCTGAAATTATCTTCTCAAAAATCTGTCGACATTAAAATTATTACTTGATAAGGAATGCCTGCATAATTTTGCAAAAATAGTGCAGACAGATAATAATGCAAACTCCAAATAACCTGCTCTCCAGGGTTCAAACTTTCAGCATCCAATGCTTGATCATATTCTGTAATTGGAAGATGAGACGACCGGAAGTTCCCCCACTCCATATTGATTACCTACAGTGAGATAAGGACATGTTTTATGTAATGGTACAAGCAGAATATTGCGTTGCGTTGTTTATTTATTAATGCCCATTTTCTTTCTCGTTCCATAGTTTCCAACTGCTTTTTCTTTTTTTCCAACTGCTTTCTTTTACCCCAACAAAATTTATATGGGCTGGAAATAAAATAATAAAATAGAAGTGCCATAGTAGCCACTACTGCTGACCATCTCTCCAGATTTGGGTAGAAGACCATGCCATTTCGGAATTGCATGTGCACGCTCAACATATGCAGCATTTGTACCAGTACCCAAGATCACAGCAGCAGCAACATCATTATTGTAGTATCTACCGCCTGCCAGTGTTCCAATGGTATCATTGACCTGCATTCATTTCAGTCCAACCACTTAATAGCTACTCATAAAATGAATTTCAGGTGCCTAACTTGAACAGAACTACTCTTTTTTTTTTCTTTTCTTTTTTGATGAATGCACTTGAACGAAACATCGTAATCACCTTAGCAAATGGATAAATATTTTTTTTTTTAAGGAATAGAGATGCTAGCACTAGAATGCAGATCTTTTCTTCATGAATTAAGGTAAACTTCCCAGCGGAGCTCAAACCAGGAAGTAGAGAAAATTAACTTACAAGTGCTGACACACGCATATCAACACCTCGTCTTTCCATGGCTTTCGTCAGTTCAGCCACCACATCTTCCCCAACCTAGCTTCACAAAGGACCAAAAATGCCCATTCAGAAAACAAAAATGGACCGGAATTTAATCCAGAAAGCTATAACCAAACCATCCAGGCAAGCTGTAAATTGCTCTGCATTAATATACTTATAAAACATATAATATGTTCATTATTTAAACTAATATATAGAGTTAGGGATGGCACTGGGCCTGACTAGGGCCAGGCCGAGGTAGGCCCTGGCCCGGCCTTAGAGTCCTACAACCTGGCCCTAGCCCAGGCCCACGCCCTAATGGGCTAAAGAGGGCCCAGCCCTGGCCTTCACCCTAGAGAGCTGGTCCTGTAAGTTAAAGAAATGAATACATGTTGGTGTACAATTGGTGAATGTGTTTATGAAGCATCATGCTCTTCTAGATAATCAAATTGTTTGCAGCACACCAGTGTCCAATAAGATCATTCATCAACCAAGCGTATGCCCCACCCAATTATAATATATTGTTCAGCATCTAAAGTGGGGTCCATAATTTGGATAGTTTATAACTTGCCTATGTATCATCCATCACACTCTACCAGAGTATCAAAACCTATGTACTATGCTAGCACACAAACTCTATGTATACATATGTACTATACTAGTATATGATCTCTATAGCCTAAGTCATTAGTACCTGTGTACTATATATAGCATCCACTAGGAAAACGGGCTGGGCTAGGCTGGGCAGGCCAGGCTATTCATCATTGGCCCTGGCCCTGGCCAGCCCAAACACCAGGTTACACGGGCTGAGCCTGGCGGCTCGGCCCATTGCCATCCCTATATGGAGTATCGAGCATTTACCATACTATTGTCTAGTACCTCAAGGGTACCATGCCTAAAGACTGTTCTCTGACATAATATAATAGACTTGAAATCGTTAGGCTGTTCAAAATAGATTTGCTTGAATCTTGGTTAGTTATCATTTCACTTATCTAAAATAAAATCTTATATGACCTACAAGGGACAGTCAGTTTCCTTAGTGAGTAAAACAAACATTATAGCTCAAAAAAAAAATATTTCTTGAATTAGTTATTTCGATCTAATTGTTGTGATCACCACAAAAATTTTCTGTACGAAGGCACATGCCTTTATATCGCATTCAAAATCACAAGGTAGTAAATTGAGTTAATCCTTCATATTTTACTAACGACGGAATCTTTAGGAAAGATTGAAAGCACGAACAAAACACATTTCTCCAGAGCAACAACAAGAATTGGAAAAGTTGTCTGGGAGCAATTGTGCATTCCGATGAAACAAACAGGTTTTGATCCATCACTTGAAGATCTTTAAGATCCTCAAAAGTAATCCGCACACAAGCACATGCCTCTATAGTTTACATACAAAATCACGTGATGGCACATGAGTTAGTCCTTTGTATTTCCAGCAGAAACTTTAGAGGGTGTCTGGCACATCGCTTTAAAGGGGATTAGGTGGGAGTGGGCTTTAATATCCCATGGATCATTGCAACGTCCTGTTTGGGACTGGGTTGTGAAGCCTCTTCTTGGAATCCGTGCCTGGGCAAGGGATTTCCGCATTCCTACTTTGGTCGGTGTTATGTGGACCCCACCATGATGTATGTGTTTTATCCACGCCGTCCATCCATTTTGAAATATAACTCTAGGGCTTGATCCCAAAAATGAGGTAGACATAAAACTCAGGTGGACCACACCATGGGAAAACAGTAGTGATTGAATTCCACCATTAAAAACCTCCTAGGGCCAACTGTAATGGTTATTTGACAACTAACCAGTTGATTAGGTCATAAAGACTTGGATGAAGGGAAAGAATTATATCAGCTTGATCCAAAAATTTTGTGGCCCCAAAAAGTTTTATATGGTGGCCGTTCAATCAACACTGTATGGTCCACTTGAGATTTGGATCAAACTCATTTTTGGGCTCTTACTATAAAATGATCTGGAATGGGTGGACGGCATGGATGAAACACATACATCATGGTGGGGCCCACAGAGCACCGACCGGTAGTGGTAGGGTGATTTGCCAATCCGTTTCCATTCCAGATGCCACGCCACGGGATTAAACAACAATCTCTGACACTACGTAATTATTGCATTTTCTTAACTCCATCCCACTTAAACCCATGTAATCCCATGCACCAAACACCCCCTTAGGAATGATTGAAACCTTACACAAAACACATGTTTCTCTGCAGCAACGACGAGAATTGGAGAAGTTGAATGGAAGCAGTTGTGCATACCTATGAGACACAGAGGTTTTGATCCGTAACTCGAAGATCTTTAAGATCCTTAATATGGATCTAATGGGCAGCTGGTAGTGCAACTTTTAGCTAGTGAGGAACTAGGGGTTCAGACTACCAAAATCTGAGATGAAAACAGCTTTCCGTTTTCTTACTTGGTGGATATTAGGCTGCCTAGCATCCAATGAGGCTTTTATGTCCAACAACCGAAATAGAAAGGGAATACTCCTGTGGAGCAAGTGGCATCAGACCACCATTTGACCCACCTCACACTCATAGATGATCTGTGATATCTGGACTAATTTACTGACTGTAAGTGAGATAAACGCATGGGTACATGCATGGGGAAGAACTTCAGCAGAGTTTCCACCTCTCTACGGCACCATTTTGTTCCCATCCTCTAGAGTCATTTGTGTAGGATCCTACTTTGATTGGTGATGCATCTTATCAGTCTTCGGCAAGATGTTTAAGAGTACTTGAAGATAGAAACTTAATTGTCTTTGCCATGTCCAGCATGGAGAAAACCAAAGAAAAAGCCCCTTCAAATTTTATTTTCAATTTCATCTGGAAGTCAATCCATAAACCAATACCAAGTTATATACATAAATGAAGGTAGGCAAACTCAATGCTTGGACTTAACCCAGGTCAATAGGACCTGCCATGTGAGTCATGTAATTTAGTTATTTTATGGTCATAAATAGTACATAAAGGTAACAAAAAATGTGGAATTAATTATAACATTCATGATTCATGTTTAGAATCACATGAAGTGTGATTTGACCTTGGTACGACTAAAGCTTAAATCACGGCTAGTAGAGCACCCATATATGAAAATACATGCAATATTTGGGAGTTTGTGAGCCCCTCGTGAATGTGTTTTATCCTAGAAACAAGTCAACCCTAAAGTTATTCGTCTTCCTCACTCAATTGCAAAGTTCATAGTTCCTCGATTGCCCTAGTAGTGATCAACACTACCATTGCAAGCCCCAAATGAGAAACCGAGAAAGAGATTGAGAAATGATATCAAAATGAGAAAATTAGCTAAAAGAAGCTAGTATGTCATCCGACGATAACATATTATAAAATTACATCTAAATAGTTACTATATTATATTAATATCATACATGCTACATAGGGCCCATTTGCCTTTTCTAACCAAAAAACACAACGCTCAATTTATTTAGGAAAATATATGTAATTGTGTGTGTTATCCATGAACTCTTGTGGAGCACTATATGTTTCTCTCATGTTACGTGTATGTGTGCCTTTTTTGGCTAACACTTGTTGCCCTAAAATCAAGGTATTCCGTAACGGTAATGGTGGTTGTAACAGCCACCGCCATTACCTTTATGATACAAACTGTAACAGCCGTTACAGCCCCCATAATGACCGCTACGGTCTCTCTCTTCTTTTATTAAAAAAAAAACATACATCGGCCCCGTAATAGACCATTATGGGGCCGTTATAGCCTTTACAAGGGAGCATAATGGGCCGTTATGGGTCATTTTTTACATAATGGCCATTATAGACTTTTTTTAAAAAGATAAGAATTTATTGCAAAGGCGGCAAGAACCACCAGAAAGGCTACAAAAAAAAATTACAACATCCCCCAACAAAAAGAAAACCCCAACAAACAAATTACGACACCCAATCACGAAAGAGAACCAGGTTCTTAGAGAAAACCAAAGCCAAGGAAACACTCGATTATTTCTCTCAACCCAAACCACCCAAAGAATGACCATCAAAACAGAGCGTCATTTCCTTTTGCCCAAACTACCACCTAGATCTAAATACCACACACACAGCAGATAATCAATCGATGATGGCATCACCCAGGAGACATCCACCAGGCGTAACACACTCCACCAAATATTGAAGGAGGACAGACAATGGCAAAGCAGATGGTCCACAAATTCTTCATCTTTACGGCACATAGGACACATTGGGAAGAATTCTATTTCTACTTGCAAGCCAGCCAAATGCCGCCACCTTTGGAGGAAAAAAAAATAGGCCCAAAACGGTCATTACGACCTCGTAACGTGTAATAGTTGCCACCGTTACCTTTACATAACAGCCTTTACGGCAAACCATGCCTAAAACTCTCTCTCTCTCTCTCTCTCTCTCTCTCTCTCTCTCTCTCTCTCTCGTCTCCTAACTTTGCCACTCTCTCTCACACTATTACTCTTGTTCTTTCTAAAAATGGCATCAATAAAATTTATACATTATTTTTCACATTTGTGTATATGCATTCATTTGAGTAGTTGTTAGTTGACTTGTTATGATCTAATAGTCTAATAAAACCATATTTAGAAGACCCAAAAAAACAATCACCTTGAGTCGCACAAGATCGCTTTTATATATATATATATATATATATTCATTTTTCCTTAAAATTTTCATTTTTTAAACAAAAAATTGTTTGGGGGTTTGTGCCATTGCATATGGCTATATGAGATTATGCCATCACATAAACACGCAACCCCCTTGCGTCGCACGAGATCGCTTATGCCATTTGACAACACTACTTTTAACCATTGTGAACTTTCACCTATTGTGCAATATTACACGTGTATCTTTGAGAATATTTTGCATGTGAATGGTGGTTTGGTGGCTCAAACAGTTGTTGAGTTTGGCCATGCCCTTTTATTTAAAGAGAATATTTAATAGACCACGAAAGCACAATCTAAAAACAAGCAAATGTGTGCTTGCTATGCTTGGAAGATGTTGAATCTGTTAGCCATCTTTTCCTCCATTGCTCATTCTCTTCTAATATCTGGAGAAGAGTTTTAGTTTTCACCGGACTTGTTTGGGTTATGCCTTCCTCGATATATAGTCTTCTTTGTTCCTAGCATGTGGAATTTTGAGGAGTGATTGGTAGGGGAAAAGAAGTAGAGAATCCTCTTTCTCCCTGTCCTTTAGGCTGTGTGGGCAGAGATGAATAATCGCTGCTTTTGAAATCTGAAGGTCTCCTTAGCCGAGGTGTTTAATAGGGTTCTCCCATTATTCAAAGACTTGGCTCATTGGTAATGCGGGGGCATTTTCACACTGGACTCGAGTAGGGTGGCCTATGGGATGCACGGGCACACTCAGGGTGGGTGGCCCGTACAATCCATGTGAGGCGAGTGGCTCATGTGAGGCAGAACTCATGGATTTGGGACACACGAGGAGGGTTCGGCCGAGGACCTAACCCATGAATTTGGAGCCCGGGCTATGAGATAAAGGGATTAATTCGCCATGCTCTATCAGTTCGATCTTTTAAAGCAAGTGGTTAATTGTCCTGCATCAAATTGGTATCAGAGCGGGAAGTCTCGTGTTCAAGACTCCTCACCGAGGGTGATTAATACGGGGTCATTTTCACACCGGGCTCGAGTGGGGTGGCCTATGGGATACAAGGGCACACTCGGGGTGGGTGGCCAATAGAACCCATGGATTTGGGGCCCGTGTGAGGCGGGTGGCTCATGTGAGGTGGAACTCATGGATTTAGGACCCACGATGAGGGTTCGGCCAAGGACCTAACCCATGGATATGGGGCCTGCGCTATGAGATAATTGGATTAATTTGTCATGCTCAATCAGTTCGAGCTTTTAGAGCAAGTGGTTAATTGTCCTGCATCACTTGAATTCTTCTAGGTTTTTAGGGTTTTTGTCAGTCATGGGACTGATTTTGTTGTATTTTTAGCCTTTGTTGTTTCTTGTTTTATTTTTGTTTTTGTTTTTCCTTGTTGTTTTTTACTATTTCTGTTCTTTGTTTCTAGCCCTGCCTAATAAAATTCTTCATCTTTCCAAAAAAAAAAAAAAAAACAAAGAGAGATCTTGTATCTTGATATGTTGCCTTCAAGGGGGAGTGGTAGCCCATGCTAATTGCCATGATCCTCTACATGTCTTCCAAGCTAGTCAAGATCAATATCCATGCTCCAACTTAAGGGAGTGTTGGAAAATATATGCAAATGTGTGTGCTATGTTAACCATGTAATCTTGTGGAGCACTATATGTTTCTCTCATGTTAATGTGTGTGTGTTAGTCTTTTGGGCTAATGCTTAATTTGTCGCCTAAGACTTTTCTCCAACTTTTTCTTCCCTCTTCCCCTTCAATATCTCTACTTTCTACTATTTAGTGTTTGTGTTTGGCAAGACCTCTTACCAAGACCTTATAACAAAGCAACACAATGTGCCATGACTCAATCAGGCTTAAATAGTTGAGTCATCGTGTCATGAAAAATCTTGAAAGAACCCAAAAGTCGAGTCGATTTCATAGCCTCATAGGTCCAAACCTTTTTGACTTGGTGTTGCACAAAAATAGGGTCAACTTGATAGACTAATTTCTTACAGGAAAGTCCATGCAGCCATGTCTAGTTTTTTGCTGCCATATCTAGGTAACATAGCATTTTACTAAGCCTTAAATGGTAAGGTGTCATTTCCTGATTCTTCTAGATGATAAGATACACTACACCCTATACAATTATGACCCAAGGGCTTCGCTGAATGCGTTCGATCTATACTATGGCTTTTGGCGCATTGGCTAGGTTCTTAACATTTGGCATCTGAGCCAACACCTAGCTTTTTGTTCAAGTCATGAGAAGGTAATCCATGGAAAGGGCAACCTGGACCAAGAGTGAAAGCCACTAAAAGGTAGAAAGGGCTACTTTTTAGTAGAAAGGGCTACTTGGACATAGGCTGGAGTAAGAGCCACCGCAAAATGCCCATTTCAGACATCGTCTACAAAGTGGTGGGGTGCATTCCCATCCCCAATGGTTTGAGAGCTTAGCACGATGCGTTCCATCAAACCTAGGGCTTTTGGCATATTGGTCAAGTTCTTAACATATAGCTTGTTTATTCCGCTGATATCTTCTCAAAGATGCTTTCCTGTCGCTTTTTTATTGTTGGAAAATAAAAAGGCAAACAATTGGACATACTGACAACTGACATGTGGCAAACAATTGGACATATTGACAACTGACATGTTGCACCTAGTGTTTCCACATTTGTTTGGGCTTTGGTTTGTACTATCATTGTGGCCTTGGAGTAGAATCTCTACTAGTTCCATCTGTGGTCATTTGTCAGGTGGTAATATCCTGCAGCTATACATCATCAACAATAAAAATGTCCTCCACAGCATCATAGCCTTGGCACAACTATCTGAGGTCTGATTTACTTTCCGATCTTCCTTTCATCCTCTTTTCAGGTCCTTAATCCTTTCAAACTTCTCCTAGTTTTCAGAGCCATATCTAATATTTCATGGCACATGACCAAGTTAACTATGATGATCTCTTTCTAAATTCCATCTTTCCTAGTCTTCCCACACATCCATCTCAACGGCATCATCTCTGCAAGACTCTCTGCTCCTGCTGCTTAGTAACAGTCGAATGCTCAATATAGCATAGCCAATCAATAAGCAGTCTTATAAACATTTCCCTCCCAAGTTCCATTGGCACTCCATCCCTCTAGTTCTTAAATATTGAATAAAAAGGGGAAAGAACAATGTTATCTTTCAACAGAGGGGAAAAAAAAAAAGCACAGTTTTTTATGTTTGTCATATAAATGAACAATAAGCAATCTATTTTGCACCTACAATGGCTCCTTCTTACACATAATACAAACTTTACATGAAGATGATGCTTGCCCTTTCGGAAGTGTTGCGCTACACAGAAATCAGAAATAAAAGAAAACATGATGATAGCAGCTTAGTTTGAGTTTTGTGAAAAAATGCCAGATATTATTAAACATACCAAAGAGACTTGATGCTGACCCCAATTAGTAGGGATAAGGCTTAGATGATGATGATCATTACCCAAGAGACTTGATCAATATTAAAGAACATTAGTGGTATAAAGGTAATCAAACTTAACCGCATCATCGATAGAGAAGCCTTTCGTCCACTTTATAAGGGTGCCAGAAGTGATTGAAAGTTGTCTCACTGGAAAAGAAAATGTAAAACCAAGTTCCCTCTGCCTGCCAACAGAAAGATGAAAACCTTCACCCTCTGTTTCGACAAATTTTGCTAGCTTCTCAGCAATGTAATCAAATAGTTCCTGAAATCGTAATAATTTTTAAATAGTTAGAAACAGGCAGTTTGAATCTGAAACAGCAGGTTCTACAGTAGTTTGAACTAGAAGGCTTTTGACACTTACGTGTGAACTTCCAGTCATCAAATGAGGGGGAATAGACAACTCCTCAAACTCCTGTTTAACGACACGGCCTTCCCTACCACCCAGCTGTACACGAATCACGCGGAAGTTTGTACCACCAAGATCCAACGCATAAAATACTCCATTTTCATCCCTAGAACAAAAATAATAATAGGGAAAAAAATGTCTGTAAGTTTTCTAGGGTTGGGAAAGTGGGATTTGGGTTTAAATGCAGTTTTATTGACATAAAATTCCGAAAAGTAATATACTACTCATCATCCCTTTTCACTTGGGTGTGATAACAAATAGATAGCTCTAGTTAGATTTTCCCAGAACACTGCAACTAGATGAAAGAACAACTTGCACAAACCATCACTCATATCAGAATAGGTAATTCCAAATCCTGCATATAAGAGATTTCCAAGGACCTAAAAGAATTGAAGGACTTAACCAAGTGACAAACATAGAACAATTAAATCAACTAATGTCCTAGAAATGGTGGATTTCTGGATCCATTGTAGGCTTTAACTTTAGATGGTATGGTGCAGTCAATTCAACCAATTACAGAGACACAGTTCAATAGCTAACTCTTTGATTGTAATCAACCTATTTGACATACCATAAGATGGCGATTGATTGTAATAAACCTATGTCATAGTTTATTACATTGTGCCTGTCTGAGTTTTGTGCTCTGGTAGCCAGAGTCCCCAGCCTAGATAAAGGTGGGGTGTTGGGTCAGGTTGGCAGCTGGCATAAAACTAATGCCATAACTTTCATCATGAATCCAAACAACCATTGATAGAGTGGAATGGTGGAACAGGATTCATGTAGTGGACCCCAATTAATTGGTATAAGGCTTAAAAGGATAATGCTGATGAATCATAGTTCAATAGATTCGATGATATTTGACAACGTACGGGTTCCTTTGGGAGCTCCACAAAATTGAAATGACGGTCCTTCAATAATCCAGCCTCTTTTAGAAATCATTGCCAGGTTGGAGAAAGGTCAGGAAATGGGATTGGATTAGGAAACCAAACAAGTTAGACTACTTACGAGAGTTCTTAAAGAGACTGGGAATCCCTTTGATAAAGAGAGGTAAGAGCTGGACGTACTGCTTTAATGTACAGAACAATTTTATTCGTTGAGTAAAAATGACTGTGTTTTGAGAACAAGAAGCTTTGGTTGATCTTTGGTTTCACTCAGATATCTGCTGCAGCAGACATGCACAGTATGGTCGTGGTGTGCCGTAACGGCCGTTATGCGGCCGTAAAGGCCGTCATGTAAAGGTAACAGTGGCAGCCATTACATATTACAGGATCAAAAAGGCCGTAATGGCCGTTATGGAAAAAATGACCCATAAAGGCCATTACAGCCCCTGTAACGGCCTGTTATGCCCCTCATAAAGGTCGTAATGGTCCATGATTAGGCCAATACAGGTTTTTCAAGTTTTTTGTTCAATAAAAATAATTATTAAAAAAACAAAAAACCAAAAAAAAAAAAACCGTAACAGCCGTTATGGGGGCCATAACAGCCGTTATAGCCCGTGTCATAAAGGTAATGGTGGTGGCCGTTACGGACACCGTTACCATTACAGAATATCTTGAGTACAGTACTTCAGTACTGTCTCTTTCTTTTCTCCTCTATTTGCAATGGTTGTCCCTCAGACCAGGATTATGCCTCTTATTATGGTTTCCTTTTATATACTTGCATGTTTGTGCAGTTTTACATTTCCATTGTGCTAAGATACCAACTTCTGACAACAAAAGCCACACATATCCAGCATCATGCTCTTTGACACATGTTGTATCTTGTAACCTGAGATCAGATATATAAAGCATGATTTTTATTTTTTCCATCAAATACAAGTGATGAAGTTCATGATTTTAAAAAAGCCTAAGAACCAGAAATCTGATACAGTGTGGACACCAATATCTGCGTGGGTGGTCAACTTCATACAACGGTATTTGAGGACTAACGACATATGAAGGAGCTGACAGGTACAATCTGGATCACCATAAAAACAACATAAAAGAACCAAGTGATTGTCCATAAATAGTTCTCCTTTTTTAAGAAGAGAAGAATTCTTTACGATAACACACACACACACACACACACACACACACACACACACACACACACACACACGTATAGTGATCTCCTGCGAACCAGACCGCAGGAGATCTCACATGCGAGCGAACATGGGGGCGGCTCATGTGGGCCCCACCATGTGTGTTTCCAAAATCCACTCCAGCAGAATGGAAATTCAGTCATACGGTTCGCAAACCAGGCAGATTCATGACTCAGGTGGGCCACACAGAGAAACTGTTGGAAGGGAGACGCTTACCCTTGATTTTTACGCTGCCCCCCGTGACCTTTATGTACAATCCACTCAACCATCAATTGCATCATCCATTCCCATGTCCAGGGCCCAATAATCAGGTTGACCCGCGATTTAGGTAGGCCATACGAAATGAAATAGTTGGGAGAGGGACGTCCACCATTGACTTTTTACAGGACCCACTGTGATGAATATGTGAAATCAACTCCAAACATCAGCTGCCTTGTGAAAAGTTTACCTGATGCCCAAAAATTAAGCACATCTGTGATTTATATGGGCCATACTTAGTGAAACAGTTTGGATGGCGGGCGTCCCCCTGCATATTGTTTCCACTCGTGTGGCCCAACTGAATCATGGATGCACATCTGATGGTCAAAGTGGATTTCACATACACATCAAGGTGTGGACCACCTGAGCCCAGCCCGACTTTGCTTGCACGTAAGTTTTCATGCAAGACTCATGTGTGTCTGTGTGCGCGCTCATCATTTACATCAAATATATGCATTTGTTTCATACTATTAAAGCTGTAATTTTATTTGCCAAATATTGTAAAGAATAACCACCACTACGCCTGTCCTCCTTCATTTCTAGTCAAATTTATTGAAGTTTTAATTCTGTTTGCAGAAGAAACTCCAAAAATCTCCAACTCTTTGCGAAATTCAAGTTTGTAAAAACAAATGTAAAGAAACTGCCTCATAAAGCAAATACAATAGTTCTAGTCGATCTTTCTTGTTCCTGGGAAGGAGAGTCTTCATCAAATGAGCAAAGAGAGTATACAAAGCAAGAGAATACACTCTCTAGTCTTCAAGGCGATGACAGAGTATGTAATGCAGGGGCATTTTCACACCTGGCTCGAGTGGGGTCACCCGTGGGATACGAGGGCACGCTCGAGGTGGGCGGAGCCCACGAGGGAGGTCTCGTGTTCGAGACTCCTCACCGGGGGTGATTAATGCGCATTTCACACCGGGCTTGAGTGGGGTAGCCCGTGAGATGCAGGGACACACTCGGGGTGGGCGGCCCATGTGATTTAGGGCCCACGAGGGGGGTTCAGCCGAGGTCCTAACCCATGAGATGTAGGGCCTGGGCTATGAGATAAAGGGATTAATTCGCCATACTCTAACAGTTCGAGCTTTTAGAGCAAGTGGTTAATTGTTCTGCATCAAATTGGTATCAGAGCGGGAGGTCTCCTGTTTGAGACTCCTCACCGGGGGTGATTAATGCAATGGCCAGGGTGTGCCAAATCGGTTACGTATCAGCCGTATCGGCCGATCGGCCGATACGATTTTTTGTACCCGTATCGGCCGATACGGCCGTAACGGTAACTTTTTTTTTTCATTTTTAGCTCATTTTTTGCTGTTTTTTTGAAACCTCTTGCTTCCAAACTGTTTTTCACTCCTTATACTACTAATTTCGACCAACCTTAGCTAGGTATTTGAGATAAAAACACATTATATCACAGATTTTTTTGAATCAAAGCTCGGTGGGCCATTTTTCAGAAATTCGTCAAAAATAGGTATTTATACTTTTTTTAATACGTTTTGTTGTTTTAATCATGTCATATGATGTGTTAATCATAGTAGAACATGTTAATGTACATTTTACAGATTTGGGGTGCCATTTAATAATTTTTTAATATTTTTTTCTATTTACGCATGAATTTTGGCCCCTTTTTTTAAAATTCAAAAAATCAAATTTTAATGGTTCTTTTGCTGTTTTAATCATGCCATTTGATGTGTTAATCATAGTAGAACATGTTAATGTGCATTTTACAGATTTGGGGTGCCATTTTATATATTTTTTATATTTTTTTCTATTTACGCATTTATTTTGGCCCTTTTTTCGAAAATTCGAAAAATCATTTTTTAATGATTCTTTTGCTATTTTAATGATGCCATATGATGTGTTAATCATAGTAGAACATGTTAATATGTATTTTACAGATTTGGGGTGCCATTTTATATATTTTTTATATTTTTTTCTATTTACGCATTTATTTCGGCCCTTTTTTTGAAAATTCGAAAAATCATTTTTTAATGATTCTTTTGCTGTTTTAATGATGTCATATGATGTGTTAATCATAGTAGAACATGTTAATATGCATTTTACATATTTGGGGTGCCATTTTATATTTTTTTTATATTTTTTTCTATTTACGCATTTATTTCGGCCCTATTTTTGAAAATTCGAAAAATCATTTTTTAATGATTCTTTTGCTGTTTTAATGATGTCATATGATGTGTTAATCATAGTAGAACATGTTAATGTGCATTTTACATATTTGGGGTGCCATTTTATATTTTTTTTTCTATTTACGCATGAATTTTGGCCCTCAAAAATAATTGCAAACACCTAAATGTAAGATATTTTCATATTACATTCATTCTAATATATCTATCATTGATAGTAGATAGTTAGAAAATTAAATATATGAATTTTGTAGTCAAATTCAGGTTATCTGGTTCATAAATTCATCAGACAGTCCGATACAACTTCTCACCAAAGAGTGGACCGTTACACCACCATAAACATGTTCCAATTTATAAATGAATGCATATTTGGAATGCTTAGAATATTCCGGATTTAATCCATATTTTTTCATATTTTTTTGACAAAAAAAAAAATTTGCACCGTTACGGGCCGTTACGCCCCCGTATCCGTATCGGTTTTGGAGGTCACCGTTACGCCAACCGATACCGATACGGGACACCTTGGCAATGGCATTTTCACACCGGGCTCGAGTGGGGTCACATGTAGGATGCAGAGGCATACTCGGAGTGGGCGGGGCCCACGGGGGAAGTCTCATGTTCAAGACTCCTCATCGGAGGTGATTAATGCGCATTTCACACCGGGCTCGAGTGGGGTAGCCTGTGGGATGCGGGGACACACTTGGGGTGGGCGGCCCATGTGATTTAGGGCCCATGAGGGGGGTCAAATTGCCAATTATACCTACATATCATCACATTCTTAACAGTTCCATCCAAATTTCACCATTATACTGAAACAAGGAACTGCCAAAATGTGGACTATAAAGAAATTCCATCCATTCAACAAAAATGCAACATCCAATTTGGTTAATCAGTCCACATGCAAGGTCATTGCCTACCCCAAGTACCAACATCCAAAGTGCCCTAAATTAATAAGTTCCAATCATCCCAACAAAAGACATTAACCAAGGAAACTACCCAATATTGAAACAACAAAAACCAAGATTTAAATAGTTAAGAGAAATATAAAAGAAGTCATGAATCACTGAGCGGCCCCTCACATGTGGCGGTGGAATACATGTTAGAGATCCGTGCATACTGCACACTTGTCAAATCTGGGCCATTCATCAAGAAGGATGCATTGTGAATATGCCCTATACCAAAAATATGGGTAGTACAATCATCAAATGAGTCACACATTTATGTTGAATTTTTACCAATGGACTTTTTTTCTTCTGACACCCATTTGTTGTCATAAAAGTTTCACCAACCTGATTTGAGGACCAACATTACTTTTGGTCGATGGCATGTTCGCGGTGTACCCTACTTGTACCTGATGAATGGTCTGGATCTCCAAGACTACATACACATGCACAATCTCTGACACAAAGGGGCAGCCCACTGAATCATGAACCCAAAATACATGAAATCCAATGAGGAAAGAACGAAAGAAAACACCAAAGGGTATAGCTGAAGCACCAAGAAAACGAGAAAGAACAAACAAAAGATAAGGATATGAGAAAGATAAACACAATGAAGCTCCAAATATAGGGGTGCAAAAGCAGTAAATCAACTAAAGCCAAAAAAAAAAAAAAAAAATCATTAAGAAATTAATGGAAAATTCTATTTCTTAAGGGGCGAGGAGAGGTTTGCTAAGCCGCATGCGTGTACCAGGCACCTCATGTACACACCACCATGTGTGCTACAAGATCCAATCCACCCATCAAGGTGTCCCACTATGTAGATTTGCAGGCGCAAGAATCAGGTCAACCACTAATCAGTTGGGTGGTAGATCACAAAACAAACTGAAGAATTACCCTCATTAAGCATTTTCTCTCAAATTTCCCTGTCTGCTTTCTTTCCCTCTTTTAAGTGTCCAAAATCTGTCATTGACCACATTGATAGATTATGAAGAGATTCCTCTGGGAAGGGGGTGATGAGGGTAAGAAATTCCACCTTTTGAACCGGTATGAGGTCTACCAACCTATTCAAGAAAGGGGAGAGAGTACCAGACAATTAGGCTATGTTAATAAAGCTCTTCTTGGTAAGTGGGTCTGGCGCTAGGGGTTGGAGGAGTCCAGTCTTTGGAGAAATTTTATCAAAGCCAAGTACGGCTCTTCCCTCGAAGTCTAGTGCACTAGGGATTCCTCCCTCTAGAGGGCTTCTTTCTTACGGAAATCAATGGCAGTGGTGGCCCCTGTTATTTTTGTTAGTTTTAAATTCTTCGTTGGAGAGGGAAAAAGAGTTAGATTTTGGGGCAATGTTTGGCATGGTGACATTCCTTTGGACAGCACCTTTCTAGGGCGACTTTGTTTATTAGGGAGTGGATCCCATGTTTGTTTAGTAGGGTTTGGGTACCTGTTTGCATAGTTTTTTCTACTTTTCTTTTTTCTCTTTTGTTGCTTGCTTGTGCAGTTCTCTTCTTTTTGGCTATTCTAGCCCTAATAATATTTCCATCTTTCCAAAAAAAACTGAAGAAAATTTGGCTGAAGTTTCTAAGCCGTTGAAATGTTTCTTACACAGTGGCCCACCTGATGAGTAAACCAGCCTGATTTTTGGCTAACAACATCTTCAAGGTCCAACACACTTTGCGGAGAGCTTTGATATTGCACCTGTTTTCCATGCTGAGATGTGGGGTGGTATGCAGATGGTATAACGTGTACACACTTGGGAGCCCGACAAACCTTGGAGATACGATATTTACACCATGTTTTCCAGCACAACCATTTTCTCTAGCTTCCAATTCAACAGTGGTAGTACTAAATACTCTACCACCAACATTAGAAAGAAAGGGATGTATGAATAAAAATGAGGTGCGAATAGACATAATCAAACACCCAAACTTATGTGTGGTTTTTTTTTTTTTTTTTTTTTTTTTTTTTTTACGACACAGGGTGTCCCTACCCCTCTTGAGGCGAGACTATTCCATGCGGATTCACACAATCGCACGCAATCACCAAACTTATGTACGATTTAGTTATCATTTAATTGATTGAGGGGGCAGGATTCACCAAAAAGCCTATTTCCTCATCGTTAAAAAGAAAAAGAAAGAAAGAAAGAAAGAAAAAAGAAAAAAAAAAAGAAGGAAGAATTAGAAAATTAAAAAGAGAATTCCACAATATCAAGGAAAAAACATAATCAATAACCCTTTGGATTTATTCTAACCCTGACTCACCTTTACTAGACCCAGTTGTGTTGGGACACTTGTAGGGACCAATCAGTCAATCTAGACAGCTATTAGGTCATCATACAGTTCAAATTCAAGGTATTCCATAACAATAACAGTGGCCGTAATGGCCGCCACCGTTACCTTTACGATACAGGGTGTAACAGCCGTTATAGGGGCCATTACAATCTTTTTTCTTTAATTGAAAAAAAAAAAACAAAAACTGAAAAGCCTGCATCGACCCCGTAATGGACCGTTACGGGGCCATTACAACCTTTACGGGAGGCGTAACAGGTTGTTACAGGAGCTATAAGGACCATTACGGTTCATTATTCCCATAACAGCCATCACGGGTTTGCTCCCTATAGGTGTGGGTTCAACTCCCCTCCTCAGCATTACACAATACACATTGTTGAAGGTGATTGTGTGTATCCTTAAGGAATAGTCTCACCTCAAAAGGGGTTGGGAAACCCTGTGTCGTTAAAAAAACATATATATCTATAACAGCCATTACAACCCTGTAACGTGTAATGGTTGCCACTGTTACATTTATATAACAGCATTTATGGCCCCGTAACAGCCTTTACCGCAAACCATGACTTCAATGGAAAATATGTGAAAATAAAATTGATCAGATGATCCAGTCCATCCGCCTTAAGTTTATAGCCATTCGTTTTACAAGCCATGGACTGGATGGTTAAGGTGGCCTGATAGATGTGATTCTTTACAACCATAAGCAATCGATGATGATCAAAAGGACGGCTCAAACTATAGATTACGGCCAATTTTTCTATTAGTGATCTTGAGCATCCGTCTTATAGGCTATTGATTGGACAATTAGAACCATCCAGTCAGTGTGATTTTTGCATGGTAGCTATCAAAGTTTGCTGAACCTAATGGACAGTTCAGACAATTCAATTGGGCCATCCAATTAGCGGGATGCAGCTAGGAGCACCACAGCTTATACAAATTTTAAGTTGCAAGCACTTGAAAAGAGTTTCAAGTGTCAACTGCTTACATGCGATTCTGTTTAGCTTTTAAGTGGTGTAGTGTGTGTTTGGCTGACTTGCAAGTTGTTTACAATGTATAAAATGGGTATTTGCACCAAATAGAGCTTGGGGTGGTAAATCCTGCCAAAGTCTGCAAGTTACATAAAAGGCGGTATTTTTGTGCACATGCTGGACGGATTGAATGTCCTACACCCATCGCAGTGAGCCCCACACCCAATCTGGAAGGCTTTTAATGGTCAACATCCCATCCCAAATGTTCCCTCTTGTGCGCCCATTCGACGATCAAGCAGGTTATTTTTTGGGGCTGTTGGAGAGCATCAAGGGATGCGCATGATGAACAGATTGGATGTACTGTACACATCGCGGTAGGCCCTAGATATCATGCCCCACATATCATGAGTGTATATCAAACATTTTGTTCTACTACTTATAATGCTTAGCGTGTCTCAAACATTTTGTTCTACCACCCATAAAGCCTTTTTCGGTTGTAATTTGTAAACACTATACCTATAGGGCAAATTTTGCCATTGCTTCCAAAAATGATAAAATAAAAATAGAGAAGGGGGGGAGTTTATCTCTTAATTGCGTACACCAGGCAAATTTTGCCATCGCTTCCAAAAATAAAATAAAATTAGAGAGAGAGAGGCAAATTTTTCTATGCGAACACTTGCCTGTAAATCCTTTTAAGGATTTTTACCTGCATCCAAATGACTCCTCAAAGAATCAGAAAATTTGTGGGAAAAAAAATCAGAGAATCAGAAAATTTAAAAGAAAAGAGGAAACATGCTTTCCTCTCAATCAGCAAGTTCAAGTTATCAAAAAGGGTAATTGGAACTTCCACCAACAAAGTTGTTAATTCCAGCCCCTGAAGTGGAAGTTGGTCATTGGCCCATTTCAGGAATTGATAAAAACACTCAAAGAATAGAAACACAACATACCCTAGTGGGGGGAAATATCAAATTTTGAGTGTGAAAATATCATCCCACCACACCAAAAAAACACTACCATGTAAAAGAAGAAAGAAAAGAAAAAAATGAAAACAGGAACAGGAACAATTAAAATGAAAGAACATCAACGTAAGAAAATTTCCGTACCCCGTCGGCAGATTGTCCACATAGCTTATCAGCATCTTGAGCTTGCTCCCGCCCTCGGACGCCAGCCCAGCGTGCATCTCCACCGTCATCGCATCCGCCACTTGTCTCAGCTTCACGATCGGCGTCCCGCATTTCTCCTCGAATTCCTTCAGTATTGCCATCGCGCGGCCCCACCTGCCCGAGCTACGCATCCGGTGCCGCACGATCAGCGCGGCCACTGCGCACGCGGTGGCAGCGCACACGACCGCCGCTCCGACAGCCACCTTCCCCATCCGAGATTTTGAAAACAAAGCCCTATCTCAAAACCCTAGCTTTTCGTCTTGAAGCGTGGAGATCCGCTATTGCCCCTGCCAGAAACTGAAATTGCGGGTTTCTTGATTGGCGAGTTTCAGAAATGTATAGGGATCTGAAGAAGAAATATTGGATCGAAAGGGGTTTTAATGGAAAATCGAAGAATCAGAGAACGAGAAAAATGGAAGGTAGGAACTTTTTCAGAATTCTGTTTTTCTTTTTCTTTTTTTTCTTTTATTTTCTTCTTCCTCTGCTTCTTCCCTTTCGTTTTCTGGTAGTCTTATAGAGAAGGTGCATCGTAAGGTTGAAGAAATGCCCGGAGTATGTTTCAAATTAACGAAAATAACCCCATGGGTTTCAAAATGAATGCGAGATTGAATTGGATGAGGGATGCACTTCCCATAATCCATAGGAAAAAAAAAAAAAAACTTAATACTCTGGAAGAATATGATGGGTGATACGCAGGCATTTAGAAATCACCAATAACTTGCATTTTGAAAATGCAAGTGATTTAAATAAAACCTTCCAACTCGTGAGCACCAATTTAGTTGTATCATAATCCAAAAGGTTAGGCTTATTTAATTATCTAAATAATAGATTGAAACATATTTATTGGACGGTTCAGAGTGAAAAATATCCAATGGTCTTATTTCAGCAAACAAGTGTCCGCGAATCAGAGCTTAGAACGGTTCAGAAAATTTTATTTTTAGATGGTAACTTTTATACAGTGAGTTACGCAGTTTATTCGGTTTAATTTTCGTTGTTATTGCCACGTGTATCATTTCTAAGTGCATGTGTATCAACCGTCACATGCAGCCGGATTATCAAACTATTCCACATGATCCATACAAGTGCCTGAACCGGATTTATTTGATGCCCTGGCAGAGCATGACGCTTAATGCGTACTTACTCTGAAATTGTACACGTGGCATGGGTGACTATCATTAACTAAACAGTGGAACGAACTTTCGCTAAGCCACAGTCCCAAATTAATATTTGTAAACAATTCTAGTGGACGCTTATTTGAAATAGTACCATTGGATTTTTATTTTTTTTTCATTTTTAACGTCCATTAAGGTCCACTAATCGAACGGTCAAATGATCAAATGAAGGTAGACGATAGATCTAAACTGGGACCTTATTTGAAGGATTTATTTGAATTACCTGCTAACCAGCTTTTTTCTGGGGTAAAATTACACGTTGGGAGCAGATTAGCTGTTACCCAGTAACAACTTAGTGGGCGTAACCCTTACCACGCGGGGCTTACCTTGATGAATTTATTTCATATCCATGTCATTCATCCGTTTTTTAAGATCACTTTAAAAAATTTATACTAAAAATTAAGCATGTCCAAATATCTGATGGGATACCTCACTGGAAAAAAATGATAAATAACAATTAAAAGCTTTTTATATGCTACGAAAGTTTTGTATCAAATTAATCATTATATCCTAACTTCATCCGGTTCCGAACGAAATTATCAATGGGTTGGATGGCAAAAAAGCATTATGGATTTGCTTACCGTCGTCATTGTTTCTTGTGGTGTGATCCACCTAAGATTTGGTTATGATTAATGTTCGGCAGCATGCATTAAAATGTACTGAAAAAATGGACGGACGGAGTAGATATAAAATATATCTTTTAGAGTGGGCCCTACGATGAGGGTAGCACCAACTAAGCTGTTAGCTTAGTAACACCTAATCCGTGCTCATGTGCGTTTACCGAAAAAGGTCAAAGAAAAATCGCTGAATATACATAATCCAAATCAAGCTGAATATAGATAATTAAAGATAATGACTAAATTATCTTTAACCGATGACACGAGGATTGCTAGGCTCTCAAGCGCCCTCTCCAAGCGCGTCACACTGCCGACGTGGCAAGCATCTGGGACATTCGAGGGATGCACCGTGACGCTAGTCCTACTTACAATCAGGCTCGCAAAATCATCAGGTGGTCCACGCAGTACGAAAGTTATGGATGGTCGGAAAACCTTACAAACGGTACATATTTAAAGCACGTGTCACGCGTGATATGTAAACAAGCATATTTTTGTACGGTAAACTGCACTTGCGGGCTCCGCCTTATGCACGGTTGGGATGTATGGGAAAAAAATCTTATTTGGCACGTGTGATAAGGCGTAGATGATGATGATGCGTGTCATGGTGCGTATGCAGATAGGCGCGAGCGTTGCTAGCAAACCTCTAGTTACCGAGCGTGATTTTGGGTGTAGTAAAGGAATAAACACCCTCGTGTCAGGAAGTGCGTTGATGAGATCTAGACCGTTCATCAGATGGGTTCCACCGATGGAGTGTCTAGAGGGGCGTGGACTGGGCACTAACCTCACCCGGACGTAGATAAAGATGAACTGTCCTGTCAGGGGATCTATGGAGCCCACCGTGATGTACACGTTTTTATTTCGCTGTCCATCTATTTTGACAAATCATTTTAAACCATGAGTTAAAAAGAAGGCAGATAAACTGTCATACGGTGGGCCAAGGAAGAAAAAACTCATTTTTTAGTCCATGCCTAAAATGATATGTCAAAATAGATGTACGGTGTAAATAAAATATATACATCGTGATGGGCTTCGCAGATCCCTTGACAGTACCGAGCTCGATTACACTGATCAGATGATCCTAGCCATCTGATCGGCTCCCTGAATATGGGCGATAAAAAGGATTAAAATAAGAAATGGTCCATTAGTGGTGTCCAGACTGTCGATCCAACCGAAAGCTACGGTTGTTCGGTTATTATAATTTTTCTGAGCCACCGATCATCCACTGTAGGCCCAGATGAAAGGTCGAGATATCGTCTACATATCCCACGTGTTGGAGTTTTACGCATCGGGTAAAGCTGCATCCGTGATTTATGCAAGCTTTTAGTGTTAATATATCACTCGTGTGGGACATCCGTACCATGGAAGCAGTTGGCCCGCTAGAAGAAACATAGCAAACAAATCAGGCCAGTCCGATCATCAGATGGGCCACACAATTGGAATCAATGGACAATCAATGGTCTGACTCGACAAACAGGTGTGTCCCACACAACGGATGGATCAGTCTGATTTTTTATAAGGGTGGTCTTCATGGTGGGGCCTATGATTTTCATGGCATTGATTTCCTACATAAGCATAAGTTACACGTTAGTGGGAAAAATGGTACAGCACCACAAGGACGTTGCCTGGTGATCACTTCTCCACTCCGTCACAGCGTGTGCGTTGGCCTCCATTATTGACTTCTTCTTAGCTGAAAAGACATAACTGTCAATCAACGTTGACTAGTCATTTTGGGATGACTCCTATGGATGAGCTCACCACGCTGTAATGAAGCAATTGCAAGTTTGCAACACCAATAACGAGAAAGATTACATCATCGTCTTATAAGGGGGAGCGGATTAGGTGAGACCCCGGCCTCACACAAGACTGTGCGGCTGCTTTTGTGCATGTATTCTGCATCCATACCGTCCATCCGTTTTTCAAGATCATCTTAGGCCATTATTTTAAAATTGAAACAAATGGAATTATCAGGTGAACTATATCATAGGAAACAATGGTGATTGAACGTCATATCATTAAAAACTTCTTAGGGCACACCTTTATGTTTCCGTAGTGTTTATTTGTTATCCAATTTATTAATAAGGTCACATAAGTCTTGATGAAGGAAAAAAAACAAATATAAACTTGATTTATAACTTCTTGAGTCCATTAATGATCAATCACCACTATTCCCTATCATATGTCCACATTATTATTGGATCCACATCATTCTCACGATGATGTCCTAAAATGAGATAGAAAAATGAATTGACACCGCGTATACAAAATACATACGTCAAGGCGGGTCCCATAATGAGGACTGCCCTTGCTTGCCAGCTGGGTCTCACCTAATTTGCTTCCATTAGGAGGGGATTGGTCACTTCCCCACCAGGACATTGCTGGCTATGGACGGCCCTAAAAGGGATATGTGGGACCCACTGTGATATATTTTTTTAATCCATGCCATTTGGCTATTTTCTCAGTTCATTTTAGTTGTTGAGACCAAAAGTGAGGCAGATCAAAGGCTCAGGTGGACCACAATATAGGAAGCCATAGTGACAATGATGCCCATTGTTGAAAACTTCAGCTGTATATTTATTTGCCATCCAACCTATTCATCGGGTCACATAGATGTGGATGAAGGGAAAACGTAAATATCACCTTGATCCAAAACTTCTATGGCGTCCAAGAGGTTTTCAATGGTAGGCATTCAATCCCCACTATTTTCTTTGGTGTGGTCCATGTAAGCCTTCGATCTACCTCATTTGTGAGCTCATCACCTAAAATGATATGTGAAAATAGATAGACCGCATGGATTAAATAAATACAACGCAGTGGGCCGCATAGAGGCCCCACCAAGACTATCCATCTCTAGCTAGGTCCGGGTAGGAGGTAGTACTCAATTTTGAAATTTTCATAACATATAAAAGTATTCCAAAATTACAAATTATTTTTCTCTGCTCTTTTAAGTGGCAGTGAGCAAATCACAACTTAGCACACCTTTCAAGAATTAAATGGTCATGCTGTTGCACACCTGTATGAGATCAGACCTTTCATCTATTGGGCCCCCACCACTAATGGCAGCGTACCTAAAAATCACACTAGTTAGGTGGTCTTGGAAACTGATTCGAGATTCTAAATATTGTAAAAAGGTATTTGGAAAGAAAATCGATTGCCGAAGTTTGATTAAAAATAATCCTCTAATCAATGGCTGGTATTACATAGCTTATAGATCTTTTGTGAAGTCTCCTGGTAGTGAGATACAATAGACAAAAATAAATAAATAAAAGGATGCTGCAACCCTTGTTGCAGGGCTCACTTTGATGCGTGTATTTTGTATCTGCACCATACCTCCACTTCTGCAAGATCATTATGAGAAATGAGCCCAAAAATAAAGTGATCAAAATCTCAAGTGGACCATACTATAAGAAATAGTGGTGATTGAATACCCCACCATTAACAACTTCCTAGAGCCCACATTGATGTCTTGTAATGTTTATTTGTTATCGCACTTGTTGACAAGGCCTCGTAAACCTAGATGAGGGGAAAAAACAAAACTTTTGTGGCTAATAATAAGTTTTAATAGCCAATCACTACTGTTTCCTAGAGTATGATCCACTTGAGATTGGTATCTACCTCATTTTTTGGCCCATTCCCTATAATGATATGGCAAAATGATAGACAACATTGACACAAAATACATGCATCAAGGTGGGGGACCACTCTAAGGGGCACAGCTCATCCACTCCCCGTTTAACAAGTGCACGAAGATTGAGTGCCTGATAACTAAGACATTAACCTTCATAACAAGACGATATCTACTATTTCTTCATTCTCATTCTTGTTGTTTGGGGAGTGTTTACTGCCCAAGTATAGGGTTGTATATAGTAATAAACTCGGTGAGACCGAAGTCGAATCCCAAGAGACTGATACTTGTACGTTACCTGAAACTAGGTAAAAATAGAACTAGTCTAAGATGAAATCTAAATCGAATGGCCTTTAGGAAATAATTGTGAAATAATTATGTAAAACTTAAGAAAATCAGAATTAAGAAACTAAGGATTCAGAGGATCCACTTGTAGAGATTAGGAAGATCTTATGCCTGCTTCAAGAATTATGGAAATTAAACTGAACTTCCTCTGATATAATTTTAAAGAGATGAAAGGTATGAATTAGAATGGATTCCATCACCAAACCATACCCAGGAGACAAAGCAAACAACAGAATTAAACTAATTACTAACCAATCAATCAATGTATAAAGGTTAGGAAGGGTACCGTCATCCAACTATGCCCAGGAGACGATGGTGAACAGCAGGGCTTCCTGACGTCATACACATAAAAGGAAAGAAACATGCTCAAAGTCATCGCAGACACATTGTAATTTTAGTCACAACAGACCATTAAAAACTAAAAAAACATTCCCTTAATTAAAACCAAAATTAACATTAATTCAGTCTAAACAAAAGGCATAGCAAAAGTCTCCCATCACGCTACAGGCTTCACCTCTTAGCCCTAGCTAAGAGGTTTAGCTAATCATGACCATGATTTAACTCACCTCTCAAAACATAAAATCAGGACAAGGAGAAGAAGAAAAAAACTGTTAAACAACTCCACGTCCAGCTCCAGGCCTTGCTCACGTGCAGCCACCCCTCCTGCTGCTTCACGCTTCACGTCTGCTCTCCTTCCCTCGGAATTGAATCCCCCACTCTCTCTCTCTTCTTGTTCTTTTATATGCAGGGAAGTTGGTAGGCTAAAGAGCTTGCTGGATTCAGAGAACCGACTCACCTTACGCAGCAACGTGCGCAGGAAATGCAGAAACGCAAGAGGAGTTGCATTTTGATGCTTGTTCGGCCCATGGACGTTCCTCATACAAGATCTGAGCCATTCAGTCATCTTGACTTTGGCTGGTCCCACTGTGGGAACAATTTTGACAGTTCAAATGGACGGACCGATCAACGGTGATGGGCCACAACGTTCCGGAACATCCGGAACTTGCGGACGCGCAATCCCTGCGTAAAGCAGGTTGCGGTGAATACTGTGGGGCCCATATTTCTTTGATGTTTAAGAAATCTACGCCGTTCATTAGATGTACAATGAGAAACCGTTCGGGAGTGACAAGATTGGCTCGATTTCGGTGTGGCCCGCAAGATCTATCTTGACACTGTCTGTCTGCCGTTTAGACAGTTAAAAAACTAGTCGCCGCTGTCTTCTGGAAGTCCGTCACCGAGCCGATGGTCAAGCTTACAGTCTGGAGCGAATGAACGGTGTGGATCATCTAAATACATGATGGTGGTGGCCCACTACTACATCCCGTAGTCGGCTGTGCGTGAAAGAAAACAGAGACATTCCGTCTCTGTTTAGGAAATCAGGTGGGTGTGGGTCAAACGCAGTTAAACTGCGTGTTTGGCGCGAGTGCACATCCAGTGCGTACTCTCTGTCACGCAAATGGGTCCCACCTTGATGCATGTAATAAATCCGCTCCGTCCATCTCTTTTCTCACAATATTTAAACGGTTGGGACAAAAAATGGAGCATATCCATACATCAGGTGGACCATAAATCAGAGTTTTATGGGCTGATATGTTCGTTGGGCTACTTCCACAAGGTTTCAATGACTAAAATTTGACGTGTACACTTAATTTGGGTTCCTCAGGCTAGATATAAAGTTTTGAGCTAAACAGATGGTGGGAACCCTGTGATCTTGCATTCTGGACCAATTTCGGGCCTGTTGAGCTTCAGTTTCTCGATTTTCTCGAATCTCTGGCGTGTAAATCCGTTGATCTTGCCCCTCTGGGGTCCATCCCTTGCCTTGGTAATTCTAGAGCATCAAATCCATGCATTTAGCAGCCTTTTCCAGTCCAAGCTCGTAAATACACCTTGCATCACAAACACGATTAAATTGAGCCGCTAAACCGTACCATGTTCGTAAATCTATGTAATAAATGTGGTCTAATATGCAATATTTGACCCTCAATAGGGAATATCATTTCTACACTCATTTCATATGGGTTTGCTACAATACATCCCATTGCATTGCTGTTTTTATTTTCAAGTCCACTACATTGGATCTATGGTCATGTTGCAATGATCCAAACCATTTACAGTACGGACCTTTATATGGTGATAGCTGAAATCATCTTCAAGATTGGAAATTTCAATCAATGATATGAAAAATAACGATGAATTAAAGGAAATGCTCCATACGCTTAAGGAAAAGATTACATGATCGAAGAGTTGAAATCTTTTCAATCAAAGAGTTTTTTTTTTTTTTTCTCTTGATATTCCCATCCATGTTGAGGAGCATTGTCTCGACAGTTTGAACAATGGAAACATGAACACAGATCCAAAAATTACAATTGCAGCATAAAACAAGCAGTAAGTGTGACAAAAGCTCTTGGGTCATTAGGGCTACTCCCACAATCAAGAAAATAAGTGTGGCAAGCCTCTTGGGTCATAGGGACTTGACTCCAACTACAATGGACTACCATTTTGAAAGTCGTTGTGATTCATCCTCATGTCCAGTTAACCATTTAAACTATTCAACTTATGTGTGAATCATAATTCTAAACTCATTCTGAATCCTAATCAAGAAATACTAATTATTAAAATGATAGCAATTAAATGGATTGTAAAAATAAAATGGTGTGTCACATGTTCGAATAAAAAATTAAGGGATGGGGATTGGGTGCTACCCCACCCATCCCTGGATAGGAATAGATAAGAGCTAAGAGGGACCACCATGATGTATGGGTTTTTATACACATTGCACGTCAATTTTGCTATATCATTTTTGGGCTTGTACCCAAAATTGAGGCAGTTCCAAGGCCCGAGTCAGCCACAAAATGGGGATTAAACACATACGCGTGTTTTGGATCAAGCTGATATTTGTGTTTTCCCCTCATCTAGTCTAATTTATGTGACCTTATGAAGAGATTGGATGACAATTAACCATCATGGTGGTCCCTAATAAGGTTTTAATAGTGGATGTCATTATCACCGGTGCTTAAAGTGGTGTGGTCCACTTGTGCCTTAAATTTGTCTCATTTTTAGGGTTTGTACCTGAAAATGATAGAATTTGGATACTTTGTTTGTGAAAAATAAGGAAATCCTGTTCACTTGTAGCAGTCAATGATATTGTTTACCAATCACAATGAGGATTCACCAGTTTGTCACAAATAAGGGATTCAAATTCACAACCATATGACAAAATGGTTGAATAATATTGATAAAACCCATTCAGTAGAGTGGCTCACCGTAGACCCAATCTATTCCTAGCTAGGGACAAGTAAGGCTTCATTTGGTACTGTGGATAGACGCCTAAATTTAAAATCCCTTATATTCAGAATACCTCCAATAGTGTTTGGCACCATGGATTCAGAATCCCCTTAAATTTAAATATTGCTTTGCATTTAAATTAAGTAGCATATTTACGAGAATTTGAATTTAATTATTAAATCAACTTTTATTTTTTATTTTTTATTTTTAGGGGGGGGGGGGGGGGGGTTAGCTTGTTAGTACACACCCATGTTAGTACACACACTCCATGTTAGCCACCCTCACTAGGGATCGATACCATGACCTCAAGTGTTGAAACAACTTATATATTCTTAATTAGTATACATATGTATATGTTTTGACAAAATAAATTTAATAAGCCCATTGAAATATATATTTTAACAAAAAATGATTAAATTTTAAGCGAAAGATAAGCCACAATCACAAGATCATGATCAAGCTATTAGACAATGCTTTTTAATTGTTGATTTATATAACTAATGTTTAAAATAGTATCCCAAAATAATCTGGATGCATTAAGGTGGGTCCCACGGTAAGCTCCGCATTGTCGTGGGTGAGGCCGGGATCTCACCTAATCTGCTCTCTAAAACAATGTAAGGCAAAATTACGTATTTGATATTGGGGGCATGGCAATTTGGAAATATGTGATGGAAAAGCGCATGGGCACACCAAATAATAAGGGTCTGTTTGGCCAGGCAAATCGGATTAGGAGGGATGGGACGGATTTTAAGGTAATAATGGTGGCGTCAATGGATTGGTTTAAGATCCGGTGACAAGTTCACTAGGTCTGTTTGGCATGCCCAACATATCCAAGGATTTTACTTCCAATCCATCCAACTAAGGGATGGGATCAATTACAGGATCAATTTTAAGGTAATGATGGTGAAGTCAGTGGATTGTTTTAAGATCCATGGGATTGCTTATATCCCAGGACAAGTTAACCGGGTCTATTTGGCTCGT
Organism: Magnolia sinica; assembly: GCF_029962835.1. Classification (NCBI taxonomy): domain Eukaryota; kingdom Viridiplantae; phylum Streptophyta; class Magnoliopsida; order Magnoliales; family Magnoliaceae; genus Magnolia; species Magnolia sinica. Next base: position 128,888,960 of record NC_080573.1, read on the forward strand.
CATGCATATACTCGGATATTGTGATCCCATCCCTCCTAATATCGTGGGATCAGTCCCGCCAAACAAGCCCTAATGTGATTCACACGTGTTCATTGGTCTTAAGTACTAATAAAAGGGTATTTTAGTCATTTAAAATGAAAAGATTTTGGAGGTGTCGTTGTGAGTGTCCATCATCGAGGGGCATTTCGGTAACTTCCAATGTATAATGACAAAACCCCAGGATGAGGGTTTCAATAGGCTTGTGAGTATGTGACTGACCACCTGCGGATTCCTGTCCAAAAGAGGAGGGGATAATCAAGAGGCATACTAGTTGCAATCGATCGAGTGCAATTTGAAACTACACTCGCCTCGTACGTGCATACGATGCATACGTGTGAAACATCCAATCCACTCATCTGGCTATCCTAGAAACTTAAATGACATTTAAGAAGGAAAAACCTAAAGATTGTCATTTGACCCGAACATTTTTAAAATAAATGGACGGTAGATATAAATTGACCATTATTCACTTTTTTTTACATTTGTGGCCCATCTAACCATTATCTATGGCAGATTTTACATGCATGTGATCTGCAGATCGAGAATCGACTGATGAGTTGGTCTGATCCTGCACACTTTTTAATAAATTTACACGTGTAAAGCAACGTGCACATTCAAAGTGCACTCTACCGAGGGCAGTAACGGTTCTGTGGATATTAATTCTCCTGTCATGGCACGTAAGCATGGTGGGCTGCACTACGTGCCACGTGGAAATGAAACGTGGCAGGAAAGATTCCATGGACTCCCACGTGGCATCACGTGATAGAGTTTTGCCCTTAGAAAGTTTAAAAGATATATAGCTAGGAAAGCTCTAAAAGATCGTTTTCTCCGTCCCCGAATTACTCTGCGCATGAACTTGACACGCCGGCACTTAAACTTGTACGCGTGGCATAATTAACTCTAATAAAACTGTTTAGACTGTGAAGCCTCTTATCTCAACACAAAATCTCAATATCAGACTCGTTGAAGAATCTAACCTCTGATTCATGAATACTCGTTCATTGAAATACGACCGTTGGATTTTTTATTATATATATATATATTTTTTCATTTTTAAGTGTTCGATAAATGTCCACCAACCCAATATTTAGATAATTAAATAAAAAAATATTTATCATACACATTTACACTGGGTAAAATAATTTGGATGGTTTAACTTGATTACTCATGTGCTACATGTCCGATTTTTAAGTAAGTACTAATTGCCTGCGTATCATCCACACTAGCCGAGTATCAAAGATTTCATTCTCTTTGGAGATATTACTGAAGTAGCAATGGCACACGCAATCTTAGAAAGTTTGGGAAACCTGGAGCGTAGACATTCGCATCATTCGCAATGCACGTGGAAATTTCACACGCTTTACTTGTTTGTGCAGCAACCATGTCGTTGAGCACGTGGCCGATCATGCCACACCTCTATATGACGTTGATTTGACATTGACCACATGGAAAGTGTTTGTAGGGTCTCACTCATCTCACGCGCGTCCACATCTCGTTCTGAGTGTTAAGCGGGAAGTGGGTTCTAAAACCGGGAGATTTTTTGTTTTCTTTTTTAATAACAATGCCACACCACTAAAGGATGGCTCTGGCCATTGCTAGTTTTTGGCCGAACTTTCTATCTTTTTTCATTTTTTTATTTTTTTATTTTTTCACGTTGGGTTATTTTTAAAGCATTTTTCCAACTAAATGCATCCACAATGGTTGGTAGTGTACTTCACTTGCTTGTCTCAAAAGTTGTAAGGTTAGGATTTTTTTTTTTTTCTTTTTTAAATAATTTTTAAAGAGCCCGCACAATAAGGATATATGGATTATATCTAAGACATTACAATGATACTTGGGATTTGTGGATCACACTTCTGACATTAAAATTGCACCTAAATTTTGAGTCTATTTCTGGATGGTTAAATGGTATTTAAATGAGATAATTTTAAAGTCATTAGGAAGTTCATTAAATTATCTTTTTAACAAGTGCAAGATTACCACACCACAATCGAACCTATAATGAGAAAATTATAACCATTTTCATGAGATCACTGTAGTTCTTATTTTCAAATATGATGCATGTTAAGATGGACTTTGAGCCTACTATTAGGTTGTCAAATGATGTCCGAATGAGATTATTCTAAAATCGTTTGAAAATTCAACAAACTTTATTTCCAGCAAGCACAAATTCATCCTAATCATACTTGTAACGAGAGAGTTATGGTCGTTTTTATAGAATAGCTCTTGCTCTCTTTTCCAAGTACGATCCATGTTATAAATGACTTTAGGCTTCTTCTTTTTTTGGTGGTCAAATGGTATCTAAATACAATTGTTCTAAAGTCATTTAAAATTTCATCAAATTATCTTCCAAACGAGTATAAGATCACCTCAATCAAACTTGTAATAAGTGAGTAATAACCGATTTTGTTAAAAGTATCTCAAGTGCTATCCCAATGTCCAGGGTGCAATCCTAGTGTCCTATCTACGATCTACGACACCAAGTATGATCCCAATGTCTTATGTGCGATCCACAGTGCTTTAAGTACGATCTACAAACCCCAAGGTGTGATTTAATTACTTTAGGTGCAACCACAACCCCCTAAGTACGACCCATAACCTCTAAGTGATATCATGATGTATGACTCTCATCCAAATTCATTCAAGATTCATCCAAATGTAAAAAGTATAATAAAAAACTAATTATATTCATATCATTCCAAAAAATATACACAACACATACATCAATTCGCCGCTTAAATGACACATATAAATAAGTACAAGATTCTAAAGAAAAATGTGAAATTCCTATACTAAGCAAGTTTTTTTTTTGCCCACTTTCTTAAAAAGAATTTCCCTATGGTTAGCTTTCTTGTCAGTGATTTTGAGATGGTCCTCTCTTCCCTTACCTCTCTCCTCCCATCATCTTCCTTTGCAATCACCTCCTTTTTGTCCATTTTCTTCTTAATTCTCATCTCCTTCCTCACCTTTCTTCTTGTTATCTTCCTTGTACGGCCATGTCTCTTGTTCATATATTAGCTCCCTATCATAATAACATAGTATAGGTCAAAAAGCCATAACCTTCAAATATTATTCTATTTAAAAGGAAAAGGCTTGGGTTATTAGTCTTAGAATAACAATATAAAACTCTCAAACAAAATTTTGTTGTCATTTATTATGGATTACTGTTATGCATTTTTAACAATATCATTGTTAAGCTTAGTTTAAAACGCTCCGCTGTGCATTTCCAACTGGCTCACTGTTGAGCTTAATCCTAAAATCTCTATTATGTATTAATTTTTAACAATATCACCGCTGAGTTTATTCTAAGTATCTCCATTATGCATTATCAACAAGATCATCATTAATCTTATTTCAAGGATCTCTCCTATGCATTTTTAATAGGATCACAGTTGACGTTAGTCCAATGATATTTGTTGTGCATTTTCAACAAGATCACTGTTGAGGTTAGTCTAAGGATCTTCATTATATATTATCAACAAGATCACTGTTGAACTTAGTCCAAGGCTCTCAGTTGTGCATTTTCAATAAGATCACCATTGATCTTAGTCCAATAATTTTCATTGTGAATTTTTTACCTGATTATCGTTGAGCTTAGCCCAAGATTCTTCATTATTCATTTTTAGCATGATTGCCATTGAGCTTAATCCAATGATCTCCCTCGTGCATTTTCAATAGAATTACCGTTGAACTTAGTCCAAAATATATGTTATACATTTCCCAAAGAATCACCATTAAGTTTAGTCAAAGGAATTATGTTATGCATTTCCAACAGGATCATCGTTGAGCTTAGTCAAAGGAACTCCCTTATGCATTTTTAACAAGATCAACATTGAAATGGAAAAAGATATCCATCTTCGTAGGTTAAAAAAATAAAAAATACATGTTACACCCAATTAAGAAGGACAATGACTAGTGCTAGTCCCACATAAGGGACCGTTATTGTCAGAGAATGGTCGCATGCTCTAAAAAAATTTGAAAAATGTTGCCGGAAAGAGGTTTGAGTCTCATAATTGAGAGAATGTTGTCAGATGCACGCAAGAACTCGCCAGGACAGGTCCCACGAAGGTGACAATGGTTGGAACAACTTATGTGGTGGTGGTTTTTTCTCTCTAAAAAAATCCAAAAAAGTTAAATGAGGTCCCAGGTTCGGTCTTAGCCCCACAAATACGTTTGTTGGGACCACCATGAGTAATTGTTAAAATCCAAACCAACCATTCGAATGAGGAATTAATTTCAGGACATGATTCTAAGAGTAAGCGAAGAAGACATCAAGTGTGAACTATATCAGAGGAAATAATTCAAAAAGAAAGTCCATCAGTGTCTCTATTTAGGGACATAGGGCTCAAATCAAGATGAAATCAATATCTTTTAAGTTTCCAGGATACCCTTAATAAAATGAACAGATGGATCTCCCATAAATAACTCTTGCACCTGGCGAAATGGTATTTTGGCTCAAGAAATTTATTAAAAAAAAAAAAGTTTAGCAAAGGTTCCCTGTAGCCATCTAGTCTCCTTTTGCAAAAATTGTCCCACGGGACAAGATGCCCACCTTTTTTGCCTTTTCCCTGGGAGTCTTTCTCGCGATGCCCTCCACTGGCTCACTAGAACAGCGCCCACCAGCTTGAATACTAAGCAGCAACAGAAGAAGCAAAAAAAGTCAAAACCTTCCACCACCGGGCATTTGTTAGACTATACGTTGTGTTACCAGTTAGCAAAGTCCTGTGTTCTTAAAATACAGTTGCTACGCCCTGGTATGTGCCGCTTTCCTAAAGTTAAGGCTAAAACCTTTCCACAGTTAAACCTTAGAGTCGGTGTTAATTAAAATAAAATAAAAAAAAAAAACAACCTGAAACATGAACCGAGTAAACTCTATATGGCCACCATGATTTATTTATTTTATCCACTCCATCCATCCATTTTAGCATATAATTTTAGGGCCTGAACTTAAAAATAAAGTATATCCAAAGCTCAACTGAACCACACCACAGGAAATAATGGGAATTAAACATCTATCATTGAAAAATTCTCTAGGGCGTTTTGGATCAAGCTGATATTTGTGTTTCCCTGCGTCCATATATGTGTGATCTTATGACGGTTGGATGACAAATTAACATCACTGTGGGCCTTAGGAAGGTTTCAACGGTGGAAATCATTATTTCCCATGTTTCTTTTGGTGTGGTCCACTTGAGCTCTGGATATGGTTGAATTTTTGGATCAACTGAAATACGGATGAACAGGTAGCGTGGATAAACCACATGCATTTCAGCGTGCTTAACAATTAAAGGTTTACTTAGTACGATCAAAGCATCCCGAGTAACTCATGACGCAATCCCACTTCGCGAAACTGGGGAGCGGAGTAGGTGCGGCCCAGCCTAACCCAACATGGTGCGACCCTAATGTGGGACTCACTTTGATATATGTATTGAATATCCACACCGTTCATCCATTTTGCCAGCTCCTTCTTAAGCATGAGCCTAAAAATGAACTAGATCCAAATCATAGGTGGACCATACCATAGAAAACAGTGACGATTGAACGCTCACCATTAAAAACTTCCCAGGGCTCACCTTAGTGCCCACCATAATGTTTATTTTCCATCCAACCTGTTGATGGGGGAAAATAAATATCAATAACTTTTGTGGCTCACAAAAAGTTTTTAATGGCTAATCATCATTGCTTTGTATAATGTGGCCCATTTGAGATTTGGATCTACTTCTTTTTTTAGCCCCTGCCCTAAGATGAGCTAGAAAAACAGAAGGATGGCTAGATATGCAGTACATACATCAAGGTGGGCTCACTGTTAGAGCACCACCACATTGGTTGAGGCCAGGCCGAAACTAATCCACTCCCCAAAACCCAAGTACCTGGAGTCTTAGACCGCTATGCCATTGTTGAGTGATTCACTGAATTTATTTTTTAAAAAAAGAAAGAAATTAATTTCAATCAGGTCCACTCATCATCAGATTTCAAGCTAGATAAGCTATACTATTAAACAATGGAATCATCAGAGGGAGTTTGGGTGAACGCCCAACAGTGTGGGTTTGCTCTACTTGTATTTGGCTTTTAGTCCCTACAAAAAGGCTATCGTTCATAGACCCAGATGCAAGAATGATGTATTCACTCAGGTTTGCACAAGCTTAGGCTTTTAAGTCAGGAAAGTGGTGCATTGACCATTGAAATTGGGGCCACAATATCAACGGTGTGGACCACTGAACAAAGGGCCCCACTTGTATGAACTTAAAACCTGAACAGTAGTCTACATTCGCTCAGCCATCGGTGGGATCCTGTAGATAAACAACTGACCTTCCACAGAGGTTGTTATTTCCTTCTCTTTCCTGTAGTGGTCTGACCGAGAGGACTTACATTATGAGAAAAGCTTTGGTACTCTGGGAGAATGTGATGGATGATATGTAGACACTTAGAAATTTTTTAACATTGTATGCATGTCATGCAATTAGTACAAGTTAAAACTCTCCACATTACAGGCTTAGTTTTAATGTATCATGAAGTGTGAGAAAACATCCATTGGTCTTATTTCAACAAGCAAGTGCCCACAATCAGAGGTTAGGATTGTTCAATCAATCCGACTTTTGGACTGTAGAGACTGGTTTTCACAATTTAGTCAGTTTAATTTGAGTTAATATACACCAAGTGAACCATTTCTAAGTGCATGCATATCAAGCATTATACATAGCTAGAGTATCAAATAACTCCTGTTAGAAAACTAAGAGATTATTGTACACCACGGAGGATAAAAAAAAAGATAATAAGATGATCAGATCTATCAGGTTCAAGGCCTTGACTTGAATAGTTAATTTCTCAAGAGAGATTTGCTGCCCTTTTTCTTGAAGTTCCAGCAAGTGCAAATGAAGGTAATCTGCAAATTGTTTTTAGGATACAATGAACATACAATCCTAATTTCAACATGAAAATTTGCAGATTTAAGTGTTAAACAGATCTCTACTTTTGACACTGATATGCCTTTAAGACGTTAAAAAAAAAAACTTAGCAAGAACTCAGATCGAGAGTAATTGCATAGAAGATGATATAATCTTAAGAATTAAGAGTATTTTCTTCTTAATTATAGTATCTAGGATTTATATCAATTGAAAGGTTATGGATTTTTTCTTGAAGAAATGTTAAGGTGTCTGTTCAAGAAATTCATACCTATTCACAACAAACAATATCCCTTCATGAAAAAACATGACTCCTTATCCTATGGCAGTTATTTCTATACCCATTTAGACAAATAGTTATCCAACAGTAAAAACTGTATCCACATAAGTGACACATGGCATAGGTGTCACATGTACAATCATGTCATAATTACTCTTAATCAACAAAAGATAATATCATCAGGATAAACCCTAGTCCAATTCCAGTTGTACCATGGCCCAAAAAGTTTGAGCCATGTGTCAAAAAGACTAAGCACCAAAAAGCGCCCAAGCTTGAGGAAATTTGAAACCTGATTGCATAAGCAAAAACTGCTTTTCTTACCGACTGGCTATACACACTATTTATGAAAAGTTTAAATAATTAATATATTTATTTACTTTCTAAAAATAATTTTATTTTAAATTTTAATTTTATTCTAAAAAACATAACAACTCCCTCACATCTTATACGTGGCTAGCATCTTTGAACGACAGATAATGTTCTTTTATTCTACTGAGTGGGTTCCATGATTGGGTAATCTAGACCATTAGCTGTTGAGTCCATAGCGGGTGAAGTTGTTGGAAATTTACAGAATTATATTTTCTGTAAAATATGAAAACTAAAAATTCAAGATGAATAAAACAAGGACAGGCTGAAACACGTTTGGAACGCTGTCCTTAAAACGTTATTTGTCTCTACTCAAGTGAATTGAGTATGTTGAAAGGTTACAGGCAAAACACTTCTGTCACGCCCCAAACTCGGAAACCGGGCTCACAAAATTCCCGATCGCCGAATCCGGCGCTGACAGCCTCCGTAGAACCCCATTCTCGACTCTCAGCGCCCATTCGCCAGGTTCCGATCCTGGGATGCTACAAGGAGGATTTTGTACATCAGTTTGATTCGTAATAAGCATAACCAAAGGCATAACCCACAAACAACAACCAAAAACTCCATCACATTTCCACTATAATAAAAAACTTTACAAGTACAATGAGCATAAGGGAAATACAATGATGATAGACAAAAAAAAGAGCTCCAAAAGGTCAGCCACGCGTCCAAGCCTCAGCGCTGCTGCGATCCAACGTCACCTGCACGCAACGGTCGTGCATAAGCTTAGAGGGTGGTGAAAGTGCTCAAGGTGATAATGTAGTTATGCAGTATCAGAGTAATGTGGAACATGCTGATGAATACTAAGAATCCCATTAGCCGTACCAAGGCCATGCGGTGCAAAGAATGATGTCGGCCATACCAAGGTCATGCAATGCGAAATGCAAGTCAAGCATACAAATCCTCATCTAAGTCCACATGTCAATACGGCTCAAATCTGGAATATTACCGGGGTTTAGTACACTCCAAGCTAGATTGCCGCCCCATCGCGCGCAATAAGGTGAGTGGAAAAGACCTCACTATCCGCCCAATATCGGGCTCGGCTCGTCAATAGCGGACCCATTCCTCGAGCTGGTCAGACTCAACCTAGCATTGCCCCCTACTCTCGGGCGGGTAAGGCCGCACCCCCTTCCAACCGACCACGACACGGTGGAAAGCGCAACCATCCGGTAATCGGCACTCGGCGCTCATGCATCCACTCGGCTTAGACGTTGGAGCATCCTCCCTGGTACCATAAGGGTTTAGGGACTTTCACCCAGGGGATATCTATCGCACCCCATGTAGAACAGATTTTCGGTATCAATCCCGCCAACCACGATACGTCTGTGGCACGACCCTGATGTAGTTAGGGCGTATAGTAACCATATCACATAATGCGAATGCATGAATCACACTAACCAGTCATACAACAATCCTGCGCGTATCATGCGCTCATGTAGGGCTACACGGGAGTCCCTAAACAATCTGCCCAAAGACATATGCTATGATCAGTCATTTCTCATATCAAGCATACATATGATGCATATGATCATAAATCATGGAATTAAACATGCTATATAGGATGGATGACGTGCATAACGAAGGTGGGCCTAGACGACCTACACATAACACGCACGAGCCTAACAATGGGCCCTAGGGAAAGTCATAATGCGGACATTTAACCACACTATACTTGCAATGTGGACGTCAAACCACCATTGCTCCCAAGGCATAGCCCTGACGTAAACATCATTATATAAATCATGTTGGGTTCGTACATTGCAATGGACCTTAGGCACGTCCCATTGGGCCTTAAATACGTCAAATGGGCCATATCATATGGGCCTTGTATTCATCAAGTGGGCCACATCATTGGGCCGCGCCAATGGGCCTTATGTGCATTGCAATGGACTATAAACTGTGGGCTTTAGAACGTATCAAATGGGCCTAATCTTATGGGCCTTCCATGTGTCAAATGGGCCTCGACAGTTGGGTCCCATATATGCATCAAATGGGCCTACTCACATGGGCCTTATATATATCAAATGGGCCTCGCCAGTTGGGCCCCATACGTGCATCAAATGGGCCTCAACCCATTAGCCACATTACATCTTAATGGGCCTCGACCCATGGGCCCCTAATACATTAAATGGGCCTCGACCCATGGGCTCTATATATACATCAAAGTGGGCCTCAACCATGGGCCACAAGTACTAAGGTGGGTCTCCCACCATCAATATATTATATATAATATAATATATATACATATATATTTATATATGTAACATATAATATTATATATAATATAATATTATATATAAATATATATACACACACCAGCACACACACGCACCCACACACACACGCACACACATACACAGTGAGCTCCACCGTCCAGGCGGACGGTGGAGATAAAACACATACATCTGTGTGGGCTCCATGTGGGGCCCACCGTAATGTTTCTATGTCATCCAACCCGTTGATAAGGCCACATGGGCCTAGATGAACAGTGAAAACAAACTTCACCCTGATCCAAAACTTCTGTGGACCCCAAAAGGATCTCAAAGGTAGAAGTCCAGTCCCACTGTTTATTATGGTGTGGGCCACCTGAGTCTTGGATCGAGCTGATTTTTGGGGTGGGCCCATGTCAGGGGGTGGCCCACCCTATGAACGGTTTAGATGGTATATAAACATCTACGTCCGCCCGGTCGCTGGCGCTGGCGCAGGCAGCGCCTGCTGCACTGACACAGCAGCAGCAGCTGCTGTTATCTGTCTTTTATTTTATTTTATTTTATTTGTTTTCTTATGGTTTTTGCAGGAGAGGTCCACATCTAGGTGATCCACTCCATCCAATAGCCTTCCATAGCTCCTGACAAGCAAAACAAGCCCAATATTGGGCCTGTTTCGGCGTATAGAAACAATAGGGAAAAATCAATGGTAAACCCGTCGTTTGCCGTACCATGGTCCACCTGAAAGTTTGATTGGTCCCATCTTTTGGTTTAACGCCTAAAATAAGCATGGAAAAGGAATGGATGGCATGGATTTAATACATACATCAAGGTGGGACCTACATAAGTGGACCACGCTTCTTGGCTTAGAAACAAGCTATTTGCGTTTTCCAAAATAAAAACGTCCAGCGTCCCTGGACGCTGGACTCTCTACCGAGCTAGGTGGGCCTCCTCATGTGGGCCACCACTGATGGATGGTGTGGTACAATACATGCACAGTGGGCCCCACTTGTATGTGATTTGGATGGGACACATACCTTGTGGTGGGGTCCATTCAAGTGGGCCACACAATCTTCTTATCATCAAGCATAAAAAGAGAAATAGAGAGGGACAGAGAGAGATAGAGGGTGAGATCCGCGTGATGGAGGGACCCCGGCACTATGGGCCCTCCCTTGCACTAAATCATACATCAAGCGGGTCTCATTATATGTGGGGTCCATGGAATTGAAATCCAACGGTGGAAATCCTTTCTCCACTAAAATGGATGGTCTAGATGACCCTAAGCATACAAAGAAATAAACATCATGATGGGGTCCATGGAGAATGACTCCATCATGGAATGATTATGATGATCCAAATGGGCCATCGGCCACATCTTAGGGTCTAAAGTGAGATCCAACCATTGATCGGTTGGTCTCACTTGGCCCATCTTAAGAATGTGAAAATCTACCCTATCAAGGCACCCACCACTTGATCTTCTTGCTCCCTTGGCTTCCTTAGCTCCTTGTGCTTCTCTTTGATGGAGGAAGATGGGAAATGGATGGTTGAGATGAGAGATGAAGGGGTGGGAAAGGGGGCCTCACAAATGCCATTTTCTCACCATGGGGGACTCATACGTATGGGACTTGCTATGGGAGAGTTTGAAATGAGAGAGAGACTTGTAAGGGAGAGAGAGAGAGAGAGAAATGGGTGATGGAGTGATGGGGGATGGTTTGGGTTGAAAAAATTGTAAAAGGGAGTATGGTTGATGTTGAAAATGGGAAAAAGAGGAGTGGTGAGGTGGAAAGAGGGTAGACTTTTGAAAAAGGTGGAAATGGGTTGTTGTACTTAAGGTATGGGATGCTTTAATGGTTGATTGATGGGACTAATTGTAGAGATTCCCTCGAAATCCGCAACGCGCGGTGTTTCTTCGGAATAAACGCTGATCGGCATCTTCTTGCCTGGGTATCGGTTCGGTGCGCAAGTCACGGCGTTGGAACCGCGGCGACGACGCGGTCGCTATGATATAACTTTCGGACCAAGCCGATGTCGGTGCGCTGGACCTGGCTTAGGATCGTGCGCAAACACCGAATACGGTACGAAGGTTGCCGGAATTTGACCGAAGGGACCGCGGAAGCTAACAGAACAGTACGGATTAGGACACGGGTCTTACAACTTCTATGATACGATGAGCCTGATGTGGGTCTGTGTTCAATAAATACAAAGGCCTACTAAATGGAACTCTGTTACACAGTTTGGCAGAAATATATAAAAAAGGAAAAATCCTAGAAGAAAAGGAGAGAAGAAGATTTCTGAGAATAAGACCACTGCACTGGTCTGTTCTTCTTGTTCTCCAGCTACTGGTTCAGTTGAATCGTTGTAGATCATACCGCTGGTTTGTTCTTCAAGCAATGGTTTTGATCAACCTTGCTGTATTGCTGATTTTTGGTTTGTAGGAGAGTAGAGACTTTGATTCGTATTGGTATTGCTGGAGTGTGTTGAGATGGTTTGAAAGCCCATCCTGACCCTCTTTATTTAGGCTATGGTGGCTGGGGGTTATGGTTCATGGACATAAATCTCATTAAACCATTTTCTAGCCGTTGAAAAATTATTTGTTTATGGCCGTTTTCTCACTGTTGTGCATGGCTCATAACAGCAACTGCATGCTGACTGTTGTGAGAGCTGACTAACCGTTTTCTAATTGTTGGGCTAGCCATGCAGCAGTTACAGCATGGTCTTTGCACTTATGGCACAACTGTTACACATCTGCTGTAATAGTCATATTCCAGTCTCTATATATACTGAGGGACACCTCTCTTAGTCCTCTAGTCTCTATTTCATCTAGCCACAAGCCTTAGCAACTTAGTCGCACCGCGACTCGCTCCGATTCACGTACGTGCATAGTACAAAGTACGACGCCATTAGCGCCTCTACAGCCACATTGCCTCACATGTGTACGTCCTCACATCGAGGGCGCACGCACTGGAATAGTGCAAGTTTCATTTTCTTTTGGACTATATGGGTAAGTATTATAATACTCCACTATTTTCATTTAGACCCAAAAAACTTCTCTTTTTTCAACGTAAGACTATTTCCAAAACCCAAAAAAATATATTTTTTAAACACTTTTTATATAATATATATATTATTTTTATTATTAAAATATATATTAAAAATCAATATTTTGCAACAGAAGTATGATTCAAAAATCTCTGGGAGTGGAAGTTCCCAGCTACCATGATTAGGAATTCTCTCAAGTTTTGTAATGTGTTGTTATCCCTTCTTAACCGTCAATGCCAATTGCCACCAAACCATCCAACGGTTAACAGTGTCTCCTCAACGTTCGGATGCAACGGAACAATGTCCTGGATCACCGATCCATGTTCTACACTTGTTGGAATAAAAGCAGTTGCGACGGACCTAGTGGACTGTCCAGGTCGTTTTCTCTTATCTATTAACGTCCAAAATACAGGTGATGGGATCGGTCCGGATGCATGATGGACCAAACAAGGTTACGTAAGGATGAAGTGACATCATGAAAAGGGGAGTTACATGATACTCGACCACGGATAGTGCTTGATATGCAGCGGCTATGGAACTGTACACGTGGCATACATTAACTTAAATAAAACCAAATAAATCAAATAAACCACTGCAATTGAGTCACAGCACCAAAATTAGATTGGGTGAACACTTCAGGCCTGTTTGATTTCTATTTTACAATGTAAATAAACTGTGACTGTTTACACTGCTATTGTCTTTTCTTATTTCAAAGTTGACATTGACAGATTAAAAGTTGTCTCGCGGGAGGGAAAAAAAATAAAATTTGGAGCACAAAAACCGTGGGGCCCACCATGATGTATAATTATATCCATGCCATCCATCCATTCCACTGGTTTATTTTAGGGCATGAGATAAAAAATGAAGCAGATCTAAAGTTCAAGCGAACCAATTAAAAAGTGAAAATTGAACTTTTATTGTTAATAGTTGCTTGGGGGGTTATACAAATTTTGGATCAAGCTGATTTTTTTCTCTTTATTCATGTTTTTATAATCTTATAATAAAGTTGAATGACAAATAAATATTTGTGTGGGCCCTAGAAAGGCATTAACGTTCAACAATTGAGGTCCGTTGTAACAATTATTTCATGTGTTGCGGTCCATTTGAGTTATACATTTGTCTTATTTTTTGGACATTTACCCTAAAATGGGCTTGTGGAGGATGGACGGCATGAATAGAACATATTCATCACGGTGGGTGTCACATTTTTGTGCATGTACAAATACATGAAATTCAATTAAAATTAGCACAAGTTATTTTTCAAAAAAACAAACTATTGTAAAAGGTAATAATGACCCATTTACATTGAATTTATGTGTAATTAGAAAAATCAAACAGGCTCTTACTAAAGTAGGACTATTAAATATTTTTCATTTTTAACCATCCAATAAATACCAACCAATTGATAATTAGATAATATAATAAGCGTAATTTTTTGTTCATGATGCTCCCAAACTAGGAAACATAATTTGGACAGTTTAATTTTACTAATATGCTAAATTTGCAATTTCAAAGTAACTTATGAGTGTCCATGTGTCATCCATTTAAGTATCAAACTTCTTCTCAAATTTTCTTCTTCTTCTTCTTCTTCTTCTTTTTTTTTTTTTTTTTTTTTTTTTTTAATTATGAAACTGAGGAAACACTAACAGTGAGAGCCCTCTTTAAAATAAATAAAAATAAAAATAAAATTGCAAATTCAACATCCAATCCAACCATTGGATCAGCTCAAGGTATATGGACCGTTAGGTAGAAACTAGGATGAATAATCTAAGTTGTATCTTTTAGGCCTTATTTGGTTGCTGCCTAAAAACAAATGAGTTCGTCTGATTTTAATTAAGAGTAATTATCTATTAGAGATTTTGGTAAAAACTAAAAAATAATATTAATAACCCATAACTTAATATATAATTACTCTTAATTAAAGGGCCGGAATAGTTTAATGGACTGCTCCAATAGACAATTCCATCCTTACCATCTAGCATCATGTGGCTCGCTTGGGTATTGAATCTTGTTCTTTTGTCTCTCGTCCAACAGTGAGATATTGAAATAAGTTTCATTTTCGATTCATGATATATCTATACCGGTTACTATAATTTGGACAGTTTAGCATGGCTATTTGTATGCCTCGTGCAATTTCTAAGTAATTTCTAAGCGATTGTGTGTCATCCATCAGACCATCACACTCCCCTGGTTATGAAAGTTCTTTTTAAAATAAAAATAAAAATACTCAAGTAGCATGCAACAGTCGATACACATGCACAAAGATTTGGGGCTAACGTTGATGTGCGCAAGAGATCTAAATGGTTGATGCCCTCTCCGGATTCCAAACAAACTCTGATTGATTGATCAAGGTGTACATGTTTCTTAAATATGACCATTGGATATCACTAATTTCTTACGCGTGGCCTAATTGATCCAATGTACGTTTCTATGATATGACCCAACTGAAATCAAGATTGGTCTGATTTTAGAGGGTTAGGAAGAAAATGAGGGATGCATATGATAGATGGATTTGATGTACTGACACTAGATGGGCCACACTTGTCCGTCCATACAGGTTAATCTCTTGTCCATGAGCACTTCGTTTGTTAAGATAAGCCCATCAGATGCTATTAATCTATTATAAATGCATACCTGTTTATTGAAATATGATCATTTAGGGCGTATTTCTTAACTCTTAAAACTTTCACATAATAACAAATCTGTTAATCCAGAAAGTGCTCTGCAAATATTATCCGTGCAAACAAATATTTTCTTATTTACCGAATAAACAACACAACTTTTAACGTGTGATACTTTTTTGGGCCCACCATGATTTATGTGTTACATCCACACCATCCATCAACTTTTTTATATTATTCCAAAGCATGATCCCAAAAATTATGCACATCTAAAGTTCAAATCAACCACACTATAAAAAGTAGTGGGAATGTAACAACTACCATTAAAACCTTCCTAAGGTCCACCGTAAGATTATTTGTCATCTAACCTCTTCATAAGGTCACATAGACCTGTATGAAGAGAAAACACAAAAACGAACTTGATTAGAGCCTTCTGTAGCCCTAAGAAGTTTTCAACAGTAGGCATCTAATTCTCACTGTTTACTCCTGCATTGCCTACATGAGCCTTAGATCTGCCTAGATTTTGGCATTAATTTTTAAAATAATGTGAAAAAATGGATGAACGATGTGGATGAAACATATACATTAGGGTAGATCCCACGTAGCCCTAGACTGTCTGTCTCTAGCCAAATCCTCATGGGGTAGAGTACCGAATCCCTAACTGGATTCGGAGGGGAAAGCGGATTGTGTGGTGTGCCACAAGACGCGGATTTCCTGCTAAAACCTTTCGCTTGAAGTCCCCGCACAAGGATTTTGGAGATCCAAAACTCAAGTGGGCCATACGTGATGAAACAATGGGAAAAGGAACGCCTACCGTCGAAACCTTTCTAGGCTCCAACTTGATGTTTATATGCCATCCAAACTGTTTATAAGGTCATTTTCACTGAGATGAAGTGAAAACACCAAAAACTTAGCTTGATACAAAACTTTTATGGTCATGTAAATGTTTCAATGGTGGTCACTAAATACCCACTGTTTCCTCTCGTGTGGCCCATTTGAATTTTGGATCCACCTTATATTTGGATGAATATCCTAAAATTAGCTCGAAAAATTGATGGATGGGTTGGATTTCTCACAAATGTCGCAGTGGGCCCCACTTAGAATCCTTGCGTAGGAACTTACTGGGAAAGGGTTTAGCAGGAAATCCGCATGTTATATCCACACCGTTCATCTATTTGGCAAGATTAGCATAGATCATGAGCCTAAAAATGAGTTATATTAAAAGCTCATGTGGACTATGCCATAAAAAGCGGTGGGGAAAATGATTCCCACCATTGAAATATTCATTGGGTCCACAATGATGTTTATTTTCCATCCAAACTGTTTATAAGGTCATATAGACGGGGTGAAAACTAAATATCAGATGGGTCCAAAACTTCTGTGACCCCAAGAAGGTTTCAATGGTAGATGTTCAATCCTCACTGCTTTATGAAGTGTGGTCCACTTGAGCTTTGGATCTGTCTCATTTTTGGGCTCAGGTCTTAAAATGTTCTCACCAAATAGACGGACATTTTGGATATAACACATACATCATGGTGGGGCCCACTAAACTTGTTGACGTCAAGGATCTCTATGCCGACTGCTTAGCGTAACGAGCAGGCTATTGGATAGTACATGTTTTATCCACGCTGTCCTTCTATTTTTCCAAATCATTTTATGACATGAGACCAAAATCAAGACATATCCAAATCTAAAGTGGACGACACCACTAGAAAACAATGGTGATTGAACACCCATCATTAAAAACTTTCTAGGGCCTAATGTAATGTTTGTTTACCATCCAATGTGTTCATTAGGCCACATAGACATGGATGAAGGGAAAACATAAATATCAACTTCATCCAAAACTTTTGAGGTCCCTAAGAAGCTTTTAATGATGTGAGTTCAATCACCACTCCACATGAGATTTGGACCTTCCTCATTTTTGGGATCACTCCCTAAAACGATATGGAAAAAAATAGATGGACGGCGTGGATAAAACACATACATTATGATGTGGGCCACACAACATCATCCGATAGCCAGGGGCTACTAACATAGTCGGTACGCAATCCAGATTCACTTAGGTGGGTGGGACTCCTGACTGTGGGGCCCACCGTAATGTTTGTGATTACATCTATCCTGTCCATTCGTATTGAAAGCTCATTCTTAAGCATGATCTAAAAAATAAAGTAGATCCAAATCTTAGATGGACCATAGTACAAGAAAAGTGGTAAATGACAATTAAAAATCTCTTGTGGGCCACAAAAGCTTTGGATTAAGATGATATTTGTGTGGTCTCTTCATCTAGGTCTTTTTAATATTATCAATAAATTGAATGGCAAATAAACATTTTGGTGGAATCCATGAAAATTTTAACGGTAGGGATTCAATCAGGACTGTTTCATGTGGAGACAGGGGCAAATGTGTCAAATTAACATATTTCAGACATTTCGGAAGTTAGTTAACAAACTGGTTGTTCCGTACTCATACTTAATTTTATGACTTCATACTTTAGATTTAGATTTCAAATTTAGCCTTCATACTTCAGATTTAACAAACAGGCCCATATTCATAAAATCAATTTTAATAAAGTATGGTGTATGCACCCTTGCATTTTTTTTTGGTTAGCTTTCAATATAGAACTTCATTTGTCCAATTGTCACTTATATTAAATATTTGTTTTACATTAAAGATATTTTGAATTAGTAGGCTCCATTTTTGTAGCTCACCTGAAAATTGATTAAATTTAAAAATCGGCTCAACTGTTCATCTAAATATAATAAGCATATTTTAATTAATTTGTTTACATGACGAAACACGAAGATATATATGTTCGGACACTACTTTCATAATGTGGCATTCAAAGATATTATACAATCTTTTAATGTTACTATATATATATATATATATATATATATATATATATATATATATATATATATATATATATATATATATATATATGTGTGTGTGTGTGTGTGTGTGTGTACTCGCATGTATGCATGAATGATCCACATCTTAAAAAATTAGAGGCGTCCAAATATCTCATAATAGACGAGTTCGACGGTAGTCCGTCATACAAGAAAAAGGGCTTCATGCAGCTACAATATTTTAAAACGCATGTGATCGTTTCCCTTCTTGTAGGTCGCCTCTCTCCACGTGCATAAGTTTCATGTTCCATACCCACAACTAAATACTAAAAAACGCAGCATTTGCCGAAAGCGTGGGTTCAAGGCCGGTATGATAAAAGTAGACGTGCCCTGCACTGGAGCACGTGGAATTAGGTTGCATGTGGAATTCTGTACGGCACAAATAGATACCATGAGAAAAATAAACGGTGTGGTCCACGTGATGAACGACTTAGATAGTATACCAGATTGTCATGTGTTGAGAATCCTGCATGTGCACGGATGCCTTTTGCACCGATAGAGTAGGGGTCAAAGGAAACTCCTCCTATTTGGGCTGGAAGCTAGATGCCCTACTTTTTAGGTATCCAAATCTGGCGATTCTCACCAGATTTTACGACCTGCGGATCCGCAGTGCGCTCGCTGTTCACTTTTCTGATGCTCCTGCCTCAAGTCTGCAATCTTGGAACCCTCGTGCTAGATCCAGTCGCTTCATCAGGCAAGGAACACAGTCTATATGTCTCGAACCAAAATCTAGGCTGATCTGATCATCTAGTGGACGATATCTGTACAAAATAAATGAACGGTTAAAAAATACCTACAATATACATGTACGTCGAACCGGATGATGCGGACTGCCCTGATTTTCACTCAGGTACAAACGGTGCGGCACACCGTTTGAGCTGCTTGGATATTTCACACGAGTGAGATATGAGATTGGGAGTGTAGCGAAAGAAGTGCAGTCGCAATTCGCGAATAGAATCCGGTGCTTTCTGCTCTGGAGATGCCGTCACGTGCAGGAGAAATGGACCGTATCCTGATATCCGTCCAAGACTGACGTTCGGATGACGTCGCAGATCCGCCTTGATTGAATTCAACTTCCGTGAGGTCTGCACTCAGCGCCAGACGACTTTTACTTTTCGCTGGATAACCTCAGGCAGTGTATGACCGTCCATTTCGCAGGCCTACAGCCACTTCCTGTCGAACACGTGGCATTAGAAACCATAACAGTGATTAGTAAGTTAATCCCATTTAGACGATCTCTCGTTGTAGAGCCTTCTCGGATAAGGATTTTGATGATCCACCCTTGCCAGGTGGCGGCATATGATAGGATCTCACCTCATTAATGCTACGATGCAGATGGGATTTCTAGCTTTTAGATAAATTCCTCTTGGGTAGGCTGTACATGGAGCCCAGTCGGGTCCAGCTGGGCAAAGTCGGGTCCAGCTGGGCAAAGCTAAGCTTTACCTGTCGATGCTATGCTCGAGTTTGAGCTTGCCTTCGAGCTAAACATTGAAGGTTAGCTTACTTGTCAAAGCTTTCGAGTCAACCTTGAATCAAGCTAGTGGTTTAAGTTGAGTCGAGCTTATCTCGAGTTGAGACGAGTTTGTTCATATGCTAACCTAGCACTTAGCCCGACCCAAACTCACACCCAACTTAACTCGGTGCTTAACCCAACTCAACTCAGCCCCCACCTCGACCCAAACTCACACCCAACTCAACTCGGTGCCTAACTCAACCCAACCCAGCCCTCACCCCGACCCAAACCCCAACCCGACTCAATCAAGCACGGTCAGATAAGGTTTTTTTAGTAAAAACTTTTAAGTTTTAACTCTCTTTTTTTTAAAAAAAAAGTTAAACATATTATATATATATATATATATATATATATATATATATAAAATATTAAAATATATTATTCAAGCCGAGCTCGAGCTCGAGCTCAAGCTTCGAGTCGAGTCGAGTTGAAATGCACCATGATCAAACTCGGTTTGAACTCAATTCAAGCTTCAAAAAACAAGCTTGACTCGCCCCGAGTCGGCCTTTCAAGCCGAGTCAATTCAAGTTGACTCAAGCCGAGTCGAGCAAGCTTTTCAAGCCAGCCCTGCTCTTGGGTTAAAAATGTGGTTTTAAAAATATTATTAAATATTAAAAAGTTAGGCATCCACTTAAATTTTATTTTATTTTTTCTAGGAGCAATAAATAAGCTATGCTTTGAATATTGGGTAAAGATTAGCAAGTCTGACCCAACTTACCTAAATTTAAATCAAATTCAAGCTCATGTCTATATTTATTTTGGCTTGAATTCAAATCCAAATTGAGCTCAATGACAGGCCTAGGTTCTAGTCATCATTGAGCTCATGTCTGTTATAAGTTCACGCCCAACTACCACCAAAAAACTGGAAGTTATTTTCATTGAACCCAAGCTTACATATGAATATTACTTCATTGTTTTGGACCATCTGAAATCATTCATACTAAAAAAATTAACCATTATTTTAACAAATGTGGTCGTGGGAACATGACTGAGATAAGTAGAAAGATTAGTGACTGAAGATCACTACAAACAGGAGGATTCTTCTTGAATGATTAATTGCATTTAATCGGATTTCGTTTCAAATATGTATATGTGATATCGTCATGAGTTGTAAAAATGATTTATCAAATCTAGTAAAAACTGACATGTTAAACAAAACGAATTTTGGGATGTGAAAAAATAAAATTCAATTTCGGGATTTGAAAACATAGAATCCTATTCCTGTTGCAAGTTGAGAAATTAAAATACATTCTCAAATCACCAGAACATGCTAAACGCACTGAGAATTCAACTTGTGAGGAGAAAGCTGCCTACACAGTGCTTGTAGGATGATGAATCTATTAGGAATATCATATAAGGTTTGATGACATACAACTAGATGCTTAAATCACTCTTACTTGCCAAATAATTAATTTTTAGAAAAGTGAGTTTTAAGTAAACATCCTACTAAATTACTAACACTTCAACTCATGAATCCATATGTTAGTTATAAAGTGTCAGAAGGAACATCTATAGTCAGTCATGTTGCAAATATGGTTGTCATGGCTAGAGAACTGGCCTTAGATAGGATAGGTGACACTTCCAAAGAATTTATCTTTTGAGAAAATTTCCCTCATCCTGGGAATTAGCCTTGCAAACCTTCAATTTGTAAAAACGTTTAACCTTGAAAGAAATCAAGGCTGAATTGATCAGTAAGGGCCCCTTTGGATACCACCAAATAAGTTACTTTTTCTATTTAAGGCAGTAGATAAGTAATTTATTTGAGATAAGTAAGTTTGGTTTATGATTGATTATAAGTAACTTTTTTATTTAAAATTACTTAGGGCCTGTTTGTTAACTCTGAATTTTTATACTTAACATGGAATTTTTGTTAATGTGGAAGAAGCAAAGCGCTCCACCATTTTACGCTGAAATTTTTACGTGAATCCAAAATTGTCCTCTGTGACAAAGATTTTCTCCCTTGTGTTCTCTGAGCCCACCATGATTTCTTTGTTAGATCAACACCGTCTATTAACTTTTCTATATCATTCTAAAGCATGATCTGAAAAAAGTTGCACATCCAAAGCTCAAGTCAACCACACCACATAAAGTAGTGGGACAAGAATGACTACCGTTAAAACCTTCCTGATGTCTATCGTGAAGCTTATTTGCCGTCAAATCTCTTTATAAGGTTACACAGACCTGGATGAAGGAAAAACACAAAAATTAGCATGATCAGAGCCTTATGTGGCCCCAAGAAGTTTTTAATGATAGGCACCAAATTTCCACGGGTTCTTGTAGTATGGCTCATTTAAGCTTTAGATTTGTCTTGTTTTTTGTCTTAATTTTTAAAATAATATGAAAAAATGAATGGACGGTATGGATAAAACATATATATTGTGGTAGGCCCCACAAAGCTCTTAATTGTCTATATTTAGGTAGATCTTGGTGGGTAGTATGCAATCCCTTCCCAAATTTGGGGTGCAAATTATATGCAAATGCCTTTGATAGGAAGTTTTTGCGCTGGAATCTTAGGTGGAGCCCACCGTTATATTTGTGATAAATCTAATCTGTCCATCCGTGTTTTGAGATCATTTTAGGACTTAGAGACAAAAAATGAGGATGATACAAGACTTAAGTGGGCCACACTAAAAGGAAAAGCTAGGTAGGAAAATTCTTACTGTTGAAACCTCATCGAGGTCAACAGTGATGTTTACATGCCATCAATACCATTCATACTGTCATTCCTAGTGAGTTGAACTCAAACCACAAATATTAGCATGATTGAAAACTTTTGTGGCCCCACGAATATTTTAATTATGAGCGTCTAATCCTTGCATTTTCGGCCCATTTGAGTATTGGATACAGCTTATTTTTAACACTATATCTTAAAATGATCTCACAAAACAGGTGGACGAGATGGATTTCACATAAACATCCCGGTGGGCCCTACCTAGATTTCCAACGGTGGACTTCCGGGGAAAGACTTTCCCATGAAATCCGGCTCACACCTGGGGACGTGGTTTGGCTAGTGGTCAGTGCTTTGTGGGCCCACCATGATGTATATGTTTCATCTATGCCATTCATCCATTTTTCAAACAGTGGTGATCGACCATTTAAATAAGCTTCAAATCTTAGATGGACCTTTGTACAGGAAATAGTGGTGATTGACCATTTAAAAATTCTTTTGGGCCACAAAAGCTTTGGATCATATTGATATTTGTTTCATATATGTAAATGTGTCAAATTAATATATTTCAAACATTTCAGATGTTAGTTAACAAACAAGTTATTCTAAATTTACTATTAGTTTTCCGGCTTCAGATTCAGATTTCAGATTCAGATTTAACAAACAGGCCCTTAATCACTTCAATTAAATTTTTTTACCTTTTTTACTTTTCAGGAGTTGCAGAAGGGAGGCAGCATTAGGAGAGACGAAAGAGAGGAGAGGCTGATAAGTATGTTGTTTACCATTGTTTACCAAACACACTTATCCACTTGATGAGTGTAAACCAAGATAAACTAGTTGAGGCGTAAGTAGCTTATTTTAAATAACTTACCATCCAAACGTCCCCTCAAAGACTGTATAAGGAGGTACGTGATACAAAGATGGCCTTTATTTCTCAAGTAAATCCTGCTGGAGAATCATTCAGTGGTAAAGAAATTTCAAAAAAAAAAAAAAAAACATACAATTTGGAGAGAGAGAGAGAGAGAGAGAGAGGCCTCATCAAAATGGAAATGGAGTCAAATGCTACAGAAAAAAAAAAGAGAGTGAAATATGGGCATTATCAGCTAAATGTCCGAGTGGAAAGAAGAATTTAGGTGAAAAACAAACGGAGAATCAAGGACGTCATGAACCAAAGAACAAAGACCGTGTGTATGTAAGCACTAAGTCTACAATGGTGGATATAGACCCAAACAACTAGTGACCTGGCTCTGGGTCTATTTGTTACATCTCCAGGACAGAGATCAGTTCAGGGAATTCCAATTAATTAAAGTTAGGGATTCGTATTATTTTAGTCAAGTGTCTAGAAATATTTTTCTAAATAATGTTTATATAAAGTAACCCGCGACGAGATGCTATTTTCTGGGTCACTGATTAAGAACTTGTATCTTCTGAATACTGAAATGAATGTTACTTCTTATGATTGCTTGCATATTTCTCCTAACGGTTTAACATATTTCTCTTCCTCTGATCAACACTCCACTACAAGGTACTGCCCATTTGTTGAAGGAAATCTAGTCACTCCGAAAAATGAGAAGCAAATCATTGTCGCTCATTCTAATGAGGCCGAATACCGCAATGGTTTCTGCAACTTGTGAATTACTGCGGTGTACCTTTATGATTTTCATATTAGTCTTAGGCTTAGCTTCCCTAATTTCACTTTTATTCTACTCTTTAGCTACCTATTGCAATTAAACCCCCTCCTCTCGTAAGTCTAAATTTTCTATAACGTTTAAGGAGAGAGGGAGTAGATGCAAGCTCTCTCCCTCGTCTCACGTTCTTCTCTCCTCTCCTCTCTCTTGTACATATGCTTTTCAGCAATAATCCAACTGGCGATCTAATTTTTTACTCTCATCCAATGCCATTTAAAATTACATTGCTTCTGATTCAAACAAGAAACACAAACTGAATCGAATGAAGTGACAATATTCTATGAGTTTAAGTCCGCAAGAGTTGGAATTACAGGCACAAGATAGTTCCCAAACTGAGAGCTGAAACTTCTAAAATTTCCGACGCATCCATCCTGCTGCGCCTGTGCTACTGCAAATTGCTTGGCTTGTTGAACCTTGGGATCCATTCTACCTACATTAGTCACTGGAACCTGCATATATGAAATTCCCATGAAGATATATGGTTCCAGAAATTTATACAGATACTATAACCAAAGCAGTGAAAGGTGGAAAATTTGTACTGCTGAGCTGTGTGACAAAGTTGCAAAAATGTCTGTCTTTGGTGCTGGTGAAGGGATATTCATATTCCTGCATAGCAATCAGAAGAAAGAATCAACACATGAAGATCACACACTATTACAGAGAATGAAACAAAACTAGCAAAAATCAGAGTATGAAACCAGAAAACCCAACTATACTCAATGTCTAGCCTACTCCGATGTGCCATGGCAGTAAAATGCTGCCATAAAGGCCCTGTTTCAAATTTCTTTTCAACTCATGTTCGAGTAAGGCCTATTTGTTTGAATTTCAGCATGTCAGGCTAACGGACATCATTCTACTAAAGAATGGACTGATAGGCCATTGCATATATGTTAAAAACACTGTATGTATATATAATATTAATACACTACTCCTTAAAGCCAACTCTTTCAAGAAGAGCCTCTTTAAGATTTTTAGGAATAGTAAAAGAAGAACTCAAGGGCAAAAACAAGGACTTGTAAACTGGAGATAGAATGAATAGGAAACAAAATGTTCAATAGGATGAAAAATACAGTCTTTTGGCTTTTCTAATAGCAACAGACAAATCCAAAGATGAGTTTAGATATGGATCGGTAAAAATAGGCAAGCCAATAGGAATACTATCAGTACTTGTCGCCAAAGGAGCATGCTTCATGGTGACCTGAAGAAGAACTAGAGTACATGCATTCCTTTCACACACCTTCAAATCTAGTTTAATCGATTGCGAATAAAAAACAACATTATCATTAACATTATCAGGTTTAAAAGGAACAAACCAAATTCAAGAATGGGAATAAGAACCATAAAATTTTGCTCTCCTGACCCATGGAAAAATATGAGACGTCTTAAAAAAAACTTAACACTTAAACAAAAAAAACTGTGTACTTCTCATTCTATTGAACATTTTGTTTCCTATCATTCTGTCTCCAGTTCACATATCCTTTGTTTCTGGCCTAGAGTGTTTTGCTTTAACTAGTTTTAAAAATCTTTAAGAGGCAATTAATTCTCCTCTATAGCAGCAAGCTATGGAGAAACAGATGGTTACCTTTGAGAAGAATCATACATGGGAGATGATTAATTCATTAGTTTGAAAGAATCCAGTGGGTTGTCGCTGAGTGTGTACTCTTAAGTACAACCTTGATGGTAGTACAACTCGATATAACGCGTCTTATAGCTAAACAATTTACACAAACATATGTTGAGGATTATTTTGAGGCTTTTACTCATGTTGCTAAGATGAATTCGGTAAGCATGATTATTTTGAGGCTTTTACTCATGTTGCTAAGATGGATTCGGTAAGAGTGATAATTTCTCTTGTTGTTAATTTGAATTGGTCGTTGCACCAATTAGATGTTAAGAATGATTTTTTGAATCGTGATTTGACTAAAGAGATTTATATGCTTCCCCCCTCCTGGTTTTGATAAAAATGGGGAGAAAAGATAAAAGGGAGATCAAGGGAGGACAAGAAGAAGACCCTAGGAACTTTTTTGCTCTAATATCATGTCAGAGGGGAAAAAAAACCTCTGGGAGGGGGGAAAATGCTTAACTAGGGTTGAATGTCCAACCCCTTTCTTATTTATATTAAGTGATGTCCCAAATTACATAAAATATCCTTGAGGGAAAAAGCATAAAAATAATAATAATAATAATAAGAGAAATAAAAGGACAATAAGAAACAGCCTATGGTTCAAACAGAGAAGGCCCACGGTCTAGAAATATCTACAATTAATAAAAGTAACAGGCACCCAAGCAACCCCTTAGGGAAAGTAAGCTAGCATGTAACCTAGTGGGAGTTAAGCCAGCATGGATCTTTTCCAAGTATAGAGACATGTGGGTTGTAAGTGAAATCTAAGCCATTGAATGGCTTTTTGCAGGTGAAACCTCAACTATTCGAATGACAACAACCACATTTTCATTTTCCAAAAATACCCATAACATCATCTAAAATGTCATCTAATCTCCTTTGAATGTTAAATTTCTAACCCCCTATCTAAAAGAACCAATTGGGGGGATAAAAATGTCCAAACACAACTTAATTACAATAACGAAAACGGGCTAATGTGTGAAATGCAGTTCATCAATGCAAAGAAATTGTGCATAGTAATTACAACAATCAAAACAGGCTAACATGCAAAACATATTTCCTACTGAAAATAAAATTCATCAATGCAAATAATTTGTCATTTGATTGGATGGTTTCAAATTGGTTATCTTATAAAACCAAACAGCCAAAACAGATTCGTATCTTTTAGATTCAGAGGACCGCAATCTCGGAAAGATGTGTTGTTATTCAAGAAACCCAAAACAAAGCCCCCAATCATCACTATGACCTAACAAACTGAACATAAAAAAGAGTTTCATTTTTTTCTTTCTTTATTTTTCCCCTCCTTTTTCTCCAAATGAGAATCAAGTCAACCCAAAGGACTTCAATCCGACGGCATATATGGTAATATTGCCATTGCTTGTTGGCATTTTTGCTCATGATACCAAAGGCCTAGAGGAAAACCAATAGTACATGGGAAAATTCCTTGCAGGAAATAGCATCTTCTAATAAAAAAGATTTATGAAATGACTGGGCCATTCAACGGTCTAGATTATCTTGTCACAATTCCCATATTTATGCTTTTGGGGAACATATGATTCCTCTACAATATACTGCCAAAATAGTAAAAACAGGAAGAAGGCATGTACAATGGACCTGAGACCCTAATTCCATAAAGGGAACATGATCAAGACCATTCATCTGATAGGATCCACTATAAATAATGAATCCCCAAAATTTTTCAGATGGATTATACTTTATGTAATAATCATTATAGACAAGTATTGTTTTTAAAATATTTAATATAATTTCTATGATTATTCATGCAATTTGAAATGTCTCCCATGTGCAATGCATGTGCATTTTAGTACATGCACGCACACGCGCGCACACACACAGTGTTTTACTTTTTCCCTCTCTTCTTGATAATTTTCAAAACTACTTGGGCAAAAGCAAAAAAAAAAATCAGTCGATAAGGGTCTGATAAATCATAATTTTGCTAAAATCCCTAATTTTTCCATGCCTCAAAAATCCAAAATTTCAATATTCCCCAACCTCGTAACCTAAAAGTTTCAATTCCCCATAAAATCCCCAATTTTCCATCTGTCCATTATATGGCACAAATGAAAGTTCAAATTGCTTTAAGAAGCCCAATGTAGTTCTTGAAATACCAATAGAAGAAAGAAACCAAGAGGAAGATATTATGAATATTATACAATGCCTAAGAAATTTAGAAGAGGATGTATTTTCATAAATCAAGCTTTGATATAAAAGAAATGGGGAAAATGTACTCTTAAGGGGGTTTACAAGATGTCTTTCCACCCTTAATGGGTGTCCACATTTAAAAGATACCACTCTTTAAGGTAACAAAAGTTTACATCATAACATTATGCATGTGACAGCCAAGCACACCCAAGCTCATTTAAGCATCAGGCACAGCTTCATACATGCATGGGGATAATGCCTCGCCTGGGGCCCAGTCATGCAAAAGAACCTAGATCACCTTTGACTATGCTGCCAAAACCTATATGGGATGATGCTCGCTACGCGCATGATGTAATTATATGCTCATACAAGGTTTGCTGATTGTAATTTGTATCTAGTTCTCATTATTGGATGATGTATGCCATCCAACTTGTGCCGTAAGATCTAAACCAGTGGATCTAGTCCTTTGTTTTCAAAACTATTGCATTTACTAGTTCTCAAAGTATTGAGGTTGAGATTGAGGATGATTGGGACCATCCAACAGTCACCATCTTGTGATCGTTGGTCAACCCAAAGACTTGAATGATACAATATCTGAAGATGTAAGGAAAATATAGCAAATTTGTCAATAGTATAGAAAGCAGAGGATAAAAAATAAAAATAATAAAAAAAGGGGGGGTGGGGGTGGGTGGGGTGGGGTTGGTTTATTTCTTTCAAAACGCTTTTTTTGTTTTTATTTTTTTTAGTTTAGAAGTTGGAAAAGGAAAACCAAGACGACACTTGGTCGAGTTGGGTGCATTGAGCCCATTGAATCTTGATAGTCTTGGCCAATTCAGTATTTAGGTTTTTTTTTTTTGAAGGATCCAATTGAGTATTTAGTTGACTCAAAGTCTAACCAAGCTGAGTTTGACCTTTTATTTATTCAACTTTCCAAATGACAGAAGTAATCTAAATAATTATCAGTCTCTTTATTGATTGATGCAGGGCCTGATTTTCTCCCCTTGAACACTCATAATTCAATGCGAAATGAAAAGCAAGCATCCATTTCTTACTATTCCATTTCCAACTTACCCAAGCTTTTCTAGAATTGCGAAGATGCCCCTAGTTTCTGTAGTCATTGTCCATAGAAATCTGACACAACGTGCGTGTCATTGTTGGACATCACAATCTGAGAACCTGAAATATGTTTATGTTTGTAGAAGCGAGTTGCAGTATTAGCAGATGCATTAGATGGCAAGTACAGTTATTTTAAATAGATACAAACATACACAACAAAGCATCTACTTATGGATTGCTTGTATATTCATCTCGTTCTGGGTTCCAAACTTGGGTATGTGAATAGGTCTACCCAAACCTCCTCTTGCCCATTCCACCAATCCAAGTTTCCACCTCACTGATGTTTGTTGTTCTACTATGGCTAAATTATGAGCTTCCACTGGCACTATATGTTTCCATGTTTCCTCCTTTCTCCCATCATTCCGTTGCTCATTATAAAAGAACAGCAGATATAAAACAAGACAAACAAACAATCCTCGAGAGACAAGGAAACATGAATACTCGTTATCTCAATCTGAGACTACTCGCCTCAATACACAATCAGTTACAGATGTCTTTGCTTGGAATCTTTTGGCTCGAGTATTAGCAGGCCCTTGTTTCCCCTCTCATCTAGAAATTTTATCTATCTCCATTCAACATCCAAGCCTATTCAATTTTCAGTAGTTCAAAAAGATTGCTAAACAAATCTACCATCGCTATTTCAAATCAACACTCCACTACAAGGTACTGCCCATCGCTATTTGTAACAACCCGCGTCTTCTAGTTCAAACAACTCCAACTGTCTATTCAATACATTCCACACTACGATGCACTTCAAAACTCTCTAAGTCTACGGCATTCACACAACATTTTTTTTCTCCATTGCGCAGATTCAATGGAGGATATCTATCAGGTCTTTCGCTGTAATCTTTACTCTTGTGCAATTGACCCATATTTCTCATGCCAAAGAAAGGGTTGTCACATCACTGCAACTGCTTGCACACTTATACTCTGTTTTCACTGCGATAGAATTCAAGTTATCATCTCGTTAATGTAAGAAATGGTATTCAAAACGTAACAGTAACAGCCGATATGAAAAAAAAAAAAAAAGAAGGCCCGTAACAGACATGTAATGGTTATGATGGCCATTACAGGCCCGTAACAGGCCGATATGGGCCTAATATATTTTCTTTTAAAAAAAATAACCGTTATGGGGCTGTTACAGCCTGTATCATAACAGGCATAAGGGCGGCCATTACGGCCACCGTTACCATTATTGAATACCATGTATGGCCTCCTATCATCACTACTCGCATCTCTCTTATTAAGCATCCCTCTAGACTTCATTCAAACTATCAGCATCTCAATCTTTACAGCCACTTGCTTTGTTGTCTTCCCTCACATGGATCACACCAAATTCCTCAAAAGTTTTGTGAATATGCTTTTCTTTATTATCCTTGAACATTTAAGGTCCACTACTATGAGTCTATGACTCAACATTTGGATACATATCTTCCAAGATACCATCTTCTATGAGCATATGCTATTCTTTATATTTAAAACATTTATACTAATATAGATAACACTCTATATTAGTAATCATAGATTCGTAATTGTAATCCATTCATTTAAAATCATAATCCATTCGTCATTTAAACCTCAAACTTGACCACAGCCCATCGTACTGATATAAACAACACTCTGCCATTGGAGTAGTCCGCCTTCCATCCATCAATCTTCTTCTTCCTTTTTGCACAATTTTTGTTTATTCAAGGACAATCTTCCTAAGCCGATCCTCTCCACATGCTAAAAAACGTTTATGTAATTGCATAACTCTTCCATGGAGGGCGCTACTCCTGCTTCAAACTCTTGACTTGCAGACACTAAATATCACAAAATAGCTTAATTTCTACTCTTTCTTGTTCTGGTACCAACCACTTCTACAATTGACCCAAGTAAGAGCTCATGCATGAAGAGCTAAAAATGCTTGACAGTTCGGTTCAATCGCATGACAGACATCATGACACTCATAGCAAGGAACTAACTAGGAAATGGGTATGCAAAGTGATGTCGGAGTTATATGCATTGTAGCCAGCATGATGCAATCAGCTCCCCAACCTTGCATCTCCTTCAAAACACGCACTAGTATCATGCAATAGTAACGCTATAGTAGTATATGGTGCAGCCTGGTTATCAAGTCAATGATATCTCGACACCAGATTGCAAAGAAATGGACAAGAGTACACCCACAAGAATTTTTGAAAAGAGAATGAGAGAACTTTATTGATATCAAACTTTTGCTCTTACAATGCTTAAGAAAAACTCAACTTATTGATATAAAAAATAATAATAATAATAATCTTACAATCAATCTATGCGCTTCTCTCATATTTTAGGAGAGCCCATATTTGTTTAATAGTTTAGAGGCAATAGAAGCCAGTCCTTCAATTAATCTATTATTTTTAGTAGTCCAGATGGATATTTATTTATGAAAGACATTTGAGGCCAAAGAGGAAACACCCTATACAACTCTATAGTATAACCTATACCCAAAGACACATATTGAGAATTGAAATAAAGATAGTCTTCTTTCTGGATTTCCCGCAAGGGGAATTCATCTCTAGTGGTGCAACACCCTAGAATCTAGTGGTGCAGTTCCCTACAAATCTGTTGCTGCTTCTCCTTTGGCCTTCAGCCTCATGTGGAACGATTCCTCATGGTTACCCCTTTTTTTTTTTTTTTCATTTATGGTCTGTCTTCAAGATTCTGGTATGTAATGTTTTTAGAATTTTGCAATTAGACTGTTTTAATTCTAGTTGAATTAGATCATGTACAAAAAAAATCCACCCTCATAGTTGCCCCTAGCAACACCATTATTAGCCAAAAAAAAAAAAACACTTTTAGTTCCATCCTCACTGCCTGGATGCACAAGAAACAAGATCTGCCAGCCATATATAGTTCCAACACCAGATATTGAGCTTATATCCTGTACCAATAGCAAGACCATCGGGCTTCTAGTACTAGTTTGCAAACCACTTAAAATCAATACAAAGCTCTTAGGGTCTGTTTCGTAGATGCCTTAAAACGAGTTTGTTTCTTTTTAATTCATCGTAATTATGTATTAGAGATCATTTTTCTTTTCAGTAAGGATAAAAAAATAACCTTGGTAACCAACAGTCATCATCTCTAATACATAATTATGGTTAGCTAAAATGAGACAAACTCATTTTTAGGCATCTACCGAATAATAGGCCGTTCATATTCGTGTTTGGGATTTACATATTCAGTGGTGGACAGGATGTGCTACCATCAAATTGGTAGCAAGACAAAAACAGCATAAGCACATTTTCTGTGGGAAAAAAAAAAAAACCGCTTAAACATGGGCTTCCAATAAAGATTTGGGTTGCTTAAAAACAGGCCATTTTGGATCCATTCAAAGCACCCTCAAGGCTGCCCAAGCTAGTATTTCATATATGTATCAGATAGAAACTTCGATGCTCTGGCAGAGTGCAATGGTTGATACACAGGCACCAAGAAATTGCAATGCTGAATACCAGAAACCTAAATTAAGTCATCCAAATTGTGCATCCCAATTCCAATGGCTTAGAGACCAAAATTGACACTGTTTTGATTTCCCAGCTAGTTGATTAGTGGGCATTTGATGGACGATCAAGATGAAAGATAACTAACAGTCCCAACTCAACACAAAAAAATGCTCATTAATCAGAGGTTAGTGTCTTTCAATTAATCCGAATTATGGAAAGTGACCACAATCTGGACAGCTTAAATTGAGCTAATGCATGCCATGTGCACAATTTCTGAGTTCCTGCGTATGAACCGCCAAACTCTGCCAGAATATCAAATAACATGTTGAGATCGATTATCAATGCATAAAATGGCAAGCTTCTTTCAGTGGGTAAATCCTTCAATTTCCCAACCATTCCTCATCTCTTTGAAACATGTTTTCTGTGAAAAAAAAAAAAAAAGCAACAAAAAGATCTGCGGAGAGAGAGAGAGAGAGAGAGAGAGAGAGAGAGAGAGAGAGAGAGAGAGAGAGATGAATGCAATACAGAAGAAGTTAAAAGGGGAGGAATTACTGGGGCATTTGTAGATAATTTCCGTTTCTTGGCTTTCTCCTCTTTATTCCTCTTGTCTTCTTAGGCGGCATCTTTTCAGAATTCTCTCTCCCTTCCCGCGCTTCTTTGTGATTCCTGGCATTTTCTAGGAGCAACGAGGAAGGAGAAAACCCCAACTGATGATGTAGGCGTGCGCTGTAGGCTGTAGCTACGGTACAGGCGAGCTGTCCACCGTACACGTGGGCTACACCTCCCATCCGAACCGTCCAAATAGAGGGATCGAGTGTAGATGGATTATGACCCAAAAATTACAGCGGAAGGATGATCTTAAATGATGGAATGGGTGGACATCCAGTGGACCGTAGAAAAAAGAGCATTTGTAGGTCAGAAAACAATGTTGGTTGACAGAGGTAAAGATTTTCTAATCAAAATGATTTTTGATTACCTGAACAATGTAAAATGCGCAGCACAATTTGAACGGTTGGGATTCAATTGAAGTACCATCTTGTAGAGTTGGATTGCTCACATGTATTGTAGCTACAGTCAATTTGGCAGCTGCTTGGACGATCTTCCCTCACGTGCCAGCGCGACGCACGTATTGTGGAGCCAAGTCATTGCCCTCATACTAACCTTGGCACAAAAATCAGGTCGTAAAAAACGAACGGTTAGGGAGGGCCCGTGTTCCCTAGTGCACACGGTTCGGTCATGGTTACGGGGTGAAATACGAACCCAAGAAAACTAGAATAGGAACCGGACTGTTTGCACCCTATAACCGAATTGGAACTTAACTGTAAAAATCGGTTCGGTTCTATAGTTCTGGACTTTTTACAATCTAGTCCAGTTGCATGGTTTTTTTTATTTTTATTTTATTTTTTATAATCCAGCTCAAGCTCCTCTGCTGAAAATTTTCGCAAAGAGTAATCTTGTCATGGTTTGTTTTTATGAACCTTTTGTGTTCCCAAAATAATTTTGCAGCCAATGTGTATTAGTGTTGTGATCTATTTTATAAATGGTATAGTTTTTTATGTTTTTTAAAAATAAAATTTAAATATTATTGGCCAAGGGTGCGTTCGAGGGTTCGGTTCTACGGTCCAGATCATAGTCCTGTTCGATTCTGCACAACCCCAAATCTAGAATTGAACCGAACTAACTGGTTCTTTAATTTTTAGAATCGGAACCGATGCACTTCAGAACTAGACCAAACCGTGTGGTCTGGTCAGCTCTGGTCCGGTTTATTGGTTCTACCAGTTCCATGTGCACCCTAGTGTTGGGGGCGGATTGACTGGTTAATGGATACTACCCACACTAGGACCTAGCTAGAGATGAATTGTCATATTAGGAGCTCCGTGGGGCCCACCGTGAAAATGCACAAGCCCTAGAAAGGAAGCATATCAAAGGCTCAAGTGGACCACACCACATGAAGCAGTACTGATTGAACTCATTACTGTTGAAATTTTCTTAGGGCCTACCATGATTTTTATTTGCCAACCTGCTCATAAGGTCAGGTAAATCTGTACCAAGTGAAAACATAAATATCAACTTGATCCAATACTCCTACGGCCCCCCAGGAAGTATTCAACGGTAGGCTTTAAATCCCCACTGCTTCATGTGTAATCCACTCAAGCCTTCAATCTACCTCAAAAAAATGATCCGTTAAAATAAATGATTTTAATGGACCGCATGGATAAAACATATAGATCACATTGGCCCCCACAGAGCCCCTAACATGACCATCTGTCTGTAGATAGGTCCTGGTTGGGGTAGTACCCAATCCACGCCCATATATATGGTACCTGATGGGGTCCTCAAATGACGAGGCCAGAAATACATGTAGAAATACAAGTTTGAATGTAGATTGTTGGCCTTTCTTTCTAACTATTCGTTTTTCTCATTTTAAGCATCCAAAAATAAAGAGGCCTGGGTAGGTCATCTTCATGCAAGAGTTGCAACCTGGGTTTAGGTCAGCTTGAACCAGGTTGATCCAACAGAAGTTTGGTCAGGTTGAGTTACGGTTGGAAAACTCCAACCCGGTTTAATCAGGTTGGGTTCAGGTTAAACAAATTCCGGTCGAGTCAAGTCAAGTTGAGAAAAATCACTGGTATTTGGTTTGGGTTAATTGGCTAAGAGTCGAATATAAAGGAATTGTGTTAGGTGCAGTTTGGGAGCCTCGTATTGGAATTCAGATCAGGCTGGAGTCTGGACTATGGGTCGGGTCTTTTTCAGGTTGGGTCAGGCCAGAGTTGAACATCAACCTGACCTGACCCAACCGAGTTGCACTTCTAGTTCATGGTGTCTCCCCAGATTGAATGGTTCAAATCTCACACAACCATCAACCATGATGGCACATGTACAATGATCCACCTCTTCAATCTCTCCTGGCTTGAAACACCTTTTCTAAATTGGAAGCAAAATTTGAAGTGCTGATTCATGGCATTTTTGATATCCTGTGAGACATATTTGGCATTGTTAAAAGTTGAGTCAGTCCACTTAGATGGGACTATGTTTTAAAAAAATAATCATAAAAGGACAAATTTCGAGAATTAAATTTCATGGAAACAGAATTCATTCCTAGGCAGATAGATTCCCAAGAGCCAACAGCAGATCATACACATGATGACTGATTTCACGAGTGAATTGGCCTCCCGACTGATGAATAGCTAGCCAGGCTACCATTCGCATGTCATGCTCGATCCAAAAGAAATGAACCCGACCCACTTTCTCAAAAGAGCTCAAATGAATGATCACCACAGGACCAGTGTACATGCACCAATCTCTCGATGAAAGACCACATGTATAATCGCACAAGTAATTTTAAGTAAATAGCTAATATATAAAATGTTAAATTCACCTTTCGATGCAAAACGGATGAAAATAAGTCCACTACGTACTCAATATTTGACTATAACAAAAATAATGCATACTTATTAAAAAGATAAAACCAAGGTGAGAAAAGCTTATCCCCAATTTATTTATTTATTTTGAAAGATAAGCTTATCTCTGATAATATTCCATGCACATACATCATGTGTGAAAAATGTATCACCATCCATGTTCCGACACCTATATTTGCTACCATCAATCTTCAAGTGCCTTACATGTGTCAATGTGTACATGCTTAGTGCACTTGCATCACACATGCAAAATGTGTTATTTGACAGGTCATAGACAACTTCATAGAAAGGTAGGATCAAAAGAAGTTATGTGTGGATAGTTGAAATAAAGAGAAAAAATGGCTTCAAAGAGGGTTGGTATAAGAAGTTTAGCATGACTAGCTGAGAAATAGGAAAAGAATAATAATAATAATAATGAGCATATAAAATATAAATTTTGGCGGCTAGTAAATTATCAATATCAACAGTATTGTGCACATAAAATATCGTAAGAAAGCTATCCACGAGCCCTACAACTTCGCCAATCAAATGAGGTACATTAGCACCTGGAAGGCTTCACAAAACAAGGTCATTTTAGGGGCTAAATTTCAATCTAAAATCAAATTTGATCATTTTTAGTATGTTATGATTTTGCTATTTTTCAATCATTTGAAGGTTTGAAGAGTCCAATCGTAACTTTAGTCCTTTTTGAGTCATCTAATTTACTATTTTGGATAGTTACGAGCGTTGTAAAAGAACATTTAATTAAGTACTATCAATTTTATTCTTGTTTTACAGGTTTTCCACTGTTGTGGATTTAAGGCTTATTGAAGGAAGGAAAACTGTGATCTTTTCCCCCTTTTTTCTCCATGCACCCGCCACATAAATCTGCTACATGTATGACCACCCATGTTTAGACCCCCACATGTACCACCGTCAACCTTCAAGTGCCTCACATGTGCCACCCGTGTCAACGTATATACATGCCACAAATGCTACATGAACAACCGACCACCTTAAGCTCCCAACATGTTCCGCTACTCCCTGTTCCACATGTTTGGTAAATAGGGAACAATGCAACTAATCGAAAATAGCATGACCTAGATAGCTTAATTGGGACAGCACATGCAAGATAGCTTGTGCATGACACAACTTAGCTTGCGTCTGAACAGCCCTTTAGATGTCGCACACATGTATCAGGTTGGCACGTGTGGCCATGTGTGGAGGCTCAACAGAGTTATATATGACTACCTAACCATGATCAAATGACAAACCAGCTAATCAATTGAATTGCTAGAGTCTATCAATGACATGATTGCCAAGAGAACCATAACCCGAATAAATGGGATAATGGATCCAGATTATTTGATCTAGGATGCCTTTGGAAGTCCTCAGTTCTCCTGGCTGACACAATAAGCTAGCACCAAAACAGCAGTGAGAAGAAGAATTGGAGCTGAAAAATCGGAACCCGTTTACCGCCGGCATATAAATCAGCTCAAAAGTCCCACCAATTGCAATCAAAACAGCTACTTGACTCCCTTCCCTGCTCTCCCAATACAATTGAAACAAGATATGCATCACAGGCAATTTAAATTCAGTTGGGAAGAAACCAAACATGTTGAATAAAAGAATGATATTTGATCACATTATTCTTCATTGAGTGATACAGATAGCAAGATAAATGAATCGCAATTACAACAGATCAAATGTTGAAGAACTCAAAAACAAGATCAGAGTCGAGGTTCGAAAGAAAAACCACAAGAATTGTGATAGTGAGGGTCTAAAAGCCAAGGCGAAGGGTCTAAGAACTTCATACAATTGCTCGATATAACATACATTGCAACATAAGGACACCTCTTACTGGTGAAATATATGAGATCACCATGCCCAGTGCAAGCGAATCGTCTCCTTAGAGATTGAAGGAAGAAATTGCAGATTTCTTTCTGTATCCATCCAATCACTTTCCATTCCCTGCCTGATTCGTCGAGCTCCCATATCCCAATCTCTTCTGTGATTCCTGCCATTCCCACTCCGCCGATCATGACCAACCTGTCATTGCGGTCCATTAGTCTAATTGCAGTAAGAGAATGTGGCAATGGAGCCTCCACCATAAACCAGCCCTTGATCTTCACATTGAAGGCTATGATTGACATTGGAGATCGGCCCAATACACAATAAAGAACGCCATTGCTGATGGCCCGCCATGGAGAAACCGGGCTACTCACAGGAAAGCTCTTGATCCTGACCCATAATTCAGTCTCAGATTCGTAGACTTCAGCCGACAGGACAAATTGGCTCAACCCATCTGAGATGGGATTGGATCCAACTAAAACCAATCGAAAGAACCCATTAATTCGATCGAAAAACAAACCAGAAACGATGTGGAAGTACCTGAAAAGACTAATGGATGTCGGTATATCAGTACAAGATTTGGAGATCGGATTGCAGAGAGAAAGGCTAAGGCCAGATGGGGTCTTGCACAGCAGGCAGACGAGCCCATGGCCAGCGGCAATTGGGCGGAAGAGCAACGGGAGGAATCGGAAGGAAAGGTTGGTCCATCGGTTGAGGCAGGGATCATAGGCCAAGCAGAAATGAGAGAATTCTCGGTGGAAAATAAAGAACCAAGGGTGGTGGGAATTTGGTGGGATTTGGGAATTCAGCGTTTGGAATAATGGAGAGGAAATGATGGATTTCCATGACTTGCACAAGAGGGTAGATCTGAAAATGATTGAGATGGGTAGATATGAGAGGACTCTGGCCATTAGATCTTCTGGGAATCTGCACCAGATTCTCTCATCCATGTCCGAATTTGGTTCTTTTTGGTCTAATTCTTCTTGGAAACGGATTTTCTTCACACTGCAATTGGGTGGATTTGCAGTGCTTGGGATTGAAATTGGATTCATTTTCTTTTCTTCTTTTGGAGGTCTGTTTGGTGGAGTCAGATGAAGATTTTGGTGATGGAACTGAAAGAAAAGAGATGAGTTTTTGGAGAAATTGGGAAGAAAGAAGGGAATTTGATGATTTCGTCTGAGGAATGTTGATGGTGGGATTGAGAAAAGAAATGGCAGGTTGCTTTTTTAGTCAGAGATTTCTGTTGAAGCCTTCCTTGGACAATAATCGTAAGGTCCAGATGCATATGCATCAATTTTATACAAGTTTAGACAAAATTTGAGTGATCCAGACCGTTGATATGATGGGCGCACCCTTAATATCTTATTGAACGAATGGATTTCAGATCTAACCATACGGTCCATACCACATATGGACTTTATTTTGGACCGTTATAATGTTTTCTGTCTAACCTTTTGTTTGTTGGCCATCTATCCTTTTGTTAAAATCATCCGAACTAGAAAATTTTATTAGGAATAATCCGTTCATTCTCTGCTCCTTCAGATTAACCGTTAGGATCCACCAACTATGGGTTAATGTAAACATTAGGACACTTCTAACTTGGATGCAGAAGGACCCTATAATTCCTGAGCCGTACGGGGATTACTTCCGTGAGATCCATTCCTCCCCATATATCAGGTATGGTGGCTAATTTTAACAGTTTGAACCCAAAATCCATGATCATCCATAACTCTAGTCCATAAGAATATATATATATATATATTCCTAAAACCTCTAAATTCACTTGACATGGCCCACCTGACCTCTATAATAATTTGATTTTTGGATAATTCTTTCACCCTGATGAGGCACATAAGAATGGATTGGAAGATACAAACATCATGGTGGGTCCTTCACAAACAGTTAGGAATAATATATTTTTTATGGACCACCTGAGGGTTGAATCATCCTGATTTGTGGGATCAAGGCCCAACAAGGGGTTGGGTATGAGATGGACGGCTTGGATTTCATTAACGCTAGATTTTCCTCCCACGTTGTTGAAAGTAACCCTTGTAGGTATCTGGCGGAGGGTACCCAAGTGTTTCGATGATTCGTTTCTTCCGAATGGACTGCAGTGAAATGATTCCGTCCCTTACAGGAATGATCGTATACGTTTGAATGTACAGTAATTAGGTGCATTGGCAATTGAAACGGTTCATCCGGTGAGACTCGTCATGGGAACAGTACATACCAATAATTACTCCTATAAAAAAAATTAGGTTGGACACCCCAAAGGGAGAAATGTACAATCTTGCCTAGAGACCATATAATTACTTCTCGTGTCCCTCCTAAAATTTGGAACGTCTTGGGTTTTGGTATGGAGGGCAACTGATGAATGGGTTGGATGTCAAGGACACGATAGGGTGGACTCCACATGCACTCTGTAAGCTCGTCCCCAGCACCCTTGCTTAGGCAGGTCTCTCCCACCAAGTTGATTGAAAAACATTATTATCAAGTGGTCAACACGCCCATAGAATTTGGAGCAATGGTTAACCACTCAAAATCCCTCTCAACCATTCATTCATTTGGTAGAAATTGGAGCATTAGTGAACCACTCAAATCCCTCTCAACCCTTCATTCATTCGGTAGAATTTGGAGCATTGGTTAACCACTCAAATCCCTCTCAACCGTTCATTCATTTGGTAGAATTTGGTAGAATTTGCGCTAACCACTCAAATCCCTCTCAACCATTCATTCATTTGGTAGAATTTGCGCTAACCACTCAAATCCCTCTCAACCATTCATTCATTTTGCTGAGGCATCGATGACCTAATAATCATATAGGCCTGGGTCAACATCATCAGGCCTGATGATCAGTTGCGATCTCTACACGTTGTTCCTGGCAGCATGATGGATGATGATACGCAGCCCCTTTGGCAAAACCGTTCTAATTATGGGTAACAGTTTAACACACCATGAACGGCACTTAATTACAATGCAACCATCGGGCATTATTTAGGAAGTTTAAATGAAAGAAAACCCACGGTCCAAGTTCAGTATCGAGTGAGATATTAGGGGCCTTAACTTACAAATAGCACAATCTAGTTGAACAAATTTGAGTAGCGTATTAAAGCCT
Source organism: Magnolia sinica (assembly GCF_029962835.1). Classification (NCBI taxonomy): domain Eukaryota; kingdom Viridiplantae; phylum Streptophyta; class Magnoliopsida; order Magnoliales; family Magnoliaceae; genus Magnolia; species Magnolia sinica. Next base: position 128,929,923 of record NC_080573.1, read on the forward strand.
CCAACACCAGAGGTAATAAATAAAATTCATAGATGCATGCATAAATTCATAGTAGCATTTTGTTCGGGCCAGCATTCACCACATCCAAACGATTTGTGATCAGGATCATTCATGAATCAGATCCTACACGCCCACCAGACATCTTTAGCCTAGCAAATAGATAGCCAAAATCCAAACTTTGGACGAGTCTGTGTTTTGATCACACTGTCACAAGGCGAGTGGAACCAACAATCGCTATAGTGATCACCTCCTACAAGGGGGAGGATGGAGCAGGAAAAAGTACACTACAAACACTGAACTAAGAAACAGTGTTTGTGGTTTTCGGATTAAAGATGCAAATAAGAAAATACCAACAGCACTGCATCATTCATTCATTCATTCTAGCATGCCACAATGATCATCAGGGGTGAGACGCCCACAGCCTGCTTAGATAGGTGCTATCAGTGGGCTGGGGCCAGGCAACGCATAATAAAATTTTATATCAGAATGACCAACCAGTTCAAAAGCCCAGGCCAGAACACACAACCACCCTACAGTTAAAGAGGTTTGAATTCCACACACACACACACAAAGTAAATGTTAAGAATATTGTATTACAAGGGGCACCAAATGTACAAGGGTTTGAGCACGGAGAAATAATAAGTTAAAAAAAAAAAAAAAAAAAAATCTAGTAAAAAAAAAAAAAGATAACAGAAAAAGAGTGCACCACATCTTCAACCCACCCAACCTGCTTGCCTCAAAACCTGAATCAAAACCCCTAAAACCTGCCTTTTCGTCCCCATTTTCCTCTTAGCCTAGTGTTACAGAGCAGAGCCACACCATAATATCACCGACGCCCAAAGTTAATAAGAAAACGAAAAAAAAAAAAAAAAGAAGAAGAAGAAGAAGCCCAGTAGCTGCCATTTCTCCCCGCTCTTTTAGACGAGAGCTTTTGGTGCGTACAATTGGCTTCTGCATCAAACACCATAATACACAAACTACTGTACAAAGAAACCAGCAACCTTACCACACTTGGCCAAGATTACCAGTAGTCTGACCTGGTCCCAAACCGCACAAGATGGCACGCACGCACGCACACAAACAGCCACGACTCAAAACCAAATAGAAAGCCAGCAATTTAAAAGGAAACTTACCCTTCAAAAGTGCTGGCCTCTCTCAATCTCTTCGGCTCAAATGTCTGCTTTGCATTCTCCATTAGCTTGAAACATCCGCCACTAAAAATTCTTTCTCCATCTGCTTGAGATATCTGCCACTACAAATCCCTTATGCTGTCGAGGTCAGACTCAACCTGCCACAATGATAAGACCCGAAAAAAACAACCAAACAGGACAGCATAAAGATAATATAGCATGAACATCCCCAGCATAAAATTTAGGGTTTAGAAACGCATGCCTTATCACTGGTTTCTGAACAGGTTCAGATTTGACTCCACTCCGAGCTTGTAGAACCATCCCAAGTGCATCATTTGGCTTCATAAATGCAAAACATAAGCAAAAAGGAGTTTGCTGGGTAAGCACATTTTGTTTAGCTACGAGGTGGAACAAAACCTCAAAACAATAAAGAAGAAGAAATTGGGCATATGATGCAACCAACCTCCAACTCTTCCGTCAAGCCATTCTGAAATCTTCCACTTCCATCTAAACAACTATTCCCCAAAACCGCCTCTGAGTCTGCCCCAAGCACATCACCCTGCAAAGACTCCTGGTTGTCACTCTCTGCAATACTCTCAGTATTATCCTCGCTGCTGCCTGCGACAGACAGCTCCAATTCAACCTCTCCACACGAACTGACCTGACTTGTGACATCCAAACTGCTGCTGCTGCTGCCATCTTGGAACCGAGCCTCAGCAACCTCCAATGTCCGCTTCTCCCGCTTCACCGTCTCACCAGCCTTAGCATCTACCATGTTGCCCACTGGAAAATCCTCCACTTTAACATCCTCAGCCAAGCTGGCCTGACATGACCCACCAGACCTGCGACTACAGACATCTGATGGAGAAAGAGCTTGCTTATTTGGGCTAATAGAAGCCTGCTTTTCTGGTTTAGTTGACAGCATCAGATGATCCTCTGAATCTTTTCTCCTCATGAGAAATCCCTCGGCTGACCTGGACTCAGCATTCTTCATTTTCACTGCCTCCACATCCTCTGCACATGAGCTTATGTGACTGCTAACTTGAGATAGAGATGCAGAATTCTGCCTGTTTGGGGTAAGGGAAGCCTGTTTCTCTGGTGTATCAGGAGATTCCTGTCTACTTGGGCTAAGGGAAGCACGTTTATCTGGTTTTTCTGGCTTTACATCGTTGTCTTCAGCATCCTTTTTCCTCTTGAGCTGTTGCTTCTCTGGGGACCGAGACCCACACTCTTCACCTCCATCTTCGCCAGAATCTTTTCCAGGCTGGTGGCTACCGTGCCTTGAAGGCCGGGGACGCTTGTACCCAGGAGGAAAGACATAAGAAGGGATCTGCTTCCTACGAACGTGAGACACATATATTTCCATCCTTGGCTTCCAAAACATGTACATGTTCACTGAGAGCCTGAACTCATCTACCGTTCCGCGTATGTCAAACTGTTGGCCTTCTTGGATTCTCACCCCTTGTTTCCTCTGCAAACCCATGAAAAAAGCACAATGCGGACACTGCTTGGAAGTATCTACATACTCATTAGGGTAAGGGTGGCACTGCAACATCCCATATGTGTCCCGCTCTATCTGCAAAGTCAGAGATGCAGAGTGGCTGTTATGAGAACAGAAAACAGCATTTGCTACTTTGCTTTCACATCATTTTATTGTATATGTTGATCATGAATAGGTTTAGCAGAAGTTTTAAAACACCAAAGTGTCTTGGCGCCAAAAAGCATATTACCGAGCATAGAATTCTTTAGCAAGATCTCTCAATCTCAATCATGAACAGGGACCCAAAAGCATAGAATTTACCTTCAGAGTCAGCTGCCTCAACCGGGATTCCACCCAGCCCTTCCAAGAGAGCAAATCATCAGCATCAGCGGCAACAATGTCAACCTGCAAATAATTCTTATATGCCTCGAAGAATAAATACGGCTCAAATAGAGAACTCCAATGAGATTTATTCAGCTCAATCTCCTGGATAAAGAGAAACCAAAGAATACGTGGATATAAGTAATTGTGGGTACAACCCAAGAGGGCGGTAATTAAAAAAAATTATCATCTTACCTCACAGATTTTGTTACCATTCTGAAATTGCTCCATCATAACACGAAGAGTACTTGTTGAAACATTGTAACTGGAGTTCATGCATGGATACGCAGGTGTAATTATCGGCATATGATGAGTTCGGTCCCGAGGATTCTTACGTGGATCCCATACTGGAAAGCCAAGTTCATCCTCCTCTATTGCACATAGCATCACAGGATTCGGCCAACGCCACTGTGTATAAACTCTAAAAAATCTGGGAACTAGCATGCTAGGAACTGCATTGGGATAAAGCTGGCAGACACGAGCAACTAAGAGTGCCCAATTCACACCGCCAAGAAATCCAGTAACCTGAACAAAGAAGAGAAGGGACAAAGGGAAAAATGGTCAATCTGAAATTCCAGAGCAAATACTTAGTAAAAGAAGAATCAAGGAAGCCGACTTACATTTGAATAAACACCACGCCTTTTGGCCCAAAACTTTAAGCACCTGAGAGTCATTCGGAAATGCTACGAATGACAGAAAAGGTTCAAAAATAAATAAATAGATAGAATAATACATACCATATATGCATTCAGCCATTCACGCATATAAATACATCTATATAGACACAGCTTTAGTACACCTACACATGTACAAGGCATACCATTTACACTCCACGTGCCAACGTGCTATACATGCAAAATCCAAGCTGTCCATCTGGTGGGCCTGTCTATATGCAGATGCTCTGTCCCAAAAATAAAGCTGGTATGCTAAGCAAGGCGGGCAATTATTTTGGGAACAGGTGGATGGACTCGTTTTGCAAACTGTTGGCACCTGAGTAGTGGACTGACCTGATTCTTGGGCCAGGGAATCTATGTAGTGGTACCCTTCATTGATGGATTGGATATTGTACCTTCGCACCATGTTGGTATATGTGACGCTGGTGCACATGTGGCGCATACATGAACTCCCTTATACATGCATTTGTACTTATGGAAACTCTATAGGCATTCACAAAAAAAAAAAAGGAGTAAAACAGAAAAACTTTGTAGTTCGAGCAGTGAAGCAATTATGAACACTATAGAGACGGTCCAATGGTCAAGTATTTAATTTTTCTACCTCAACATTTGGAACAAGTCGAAGAATTTGATCTGCAACCCTGCAACCATTAAGACTTCGAACAGTCGGTTCGTCAACATTGTACAATACAGATCCCTGAGAGATATCAAAGTCCTACACAAAAGTTGGTTTCAGCAAATCGAGGGTGTTAAACACGTTGTTTGAAAAAGACGGGAAAAAAAAAAAAAACAGATTTGCGTTTACTTTCCATGAGATAAGCTGGAACAAACATTAGATAATCATAATCAAGTGTTGTTGTAAAACATTGCACAGAATCAAATTAACATGCCATTTAAGCACCGGATGGCCTTCGCATTAGATTGTAAATAATAAATAGGTATACTAACACACACGGTGCTCTTACAGCACAATAAATTATAGTTGCACACTGTAACAGACAAAGCAATTTAGGAAATAAACAATGCAATGCATGCTTCCATTCCACATAAATGAATATACCCAAAGCAGAATCACGCAAAGACGTACGCTTGACCAAAGATGGGTTACTCAATGATATGTAAATGCAACAAGTGCTTATGACAAAAATAAAATAAAATCCAGTCCCTGCATTCTGGGAAAACATTTACCACACAATTAGACTGCACTGCATTATGCATCCCCAAAGAATAGTTTCATGCACAGCACAACCACAACTTCAGAAGTGGATGACTGTATGCAAGTGGTTCCAGAGATATGTATATGCGACAAGTGCTTATGACAAAAAAATCCAGCCCCTGCATTCTCAGAAAACATTTACCAAACAATTTGACTGCACTGCATTATGCATTTCCAAAGAATAGTTTCATGCACAGCACAACCACATGTTCAGAAATAGATAAGTGTATGCAGGTGGTTCCAGAGATACGCATATGCGGCAAGTGGTTATGACAAAAACATCCACCCTGCATTCTCAGAAAACATTTACCACACAATTTGACTGCCCTGCATTATGCATTTAGCAAGAATAGTTCCATGAACAGCACAACCACAACTTCAGAAGTGAATTACTGTATGCAAGTGGTTCCAGAGATATGTTAACTACTACAGCTTCAAAAGTGGATGCTTGACAGATCCTTTCCTAGGAACAGTATGGTGCCCTATCACAGCATGATTTTTGTTGATCTAAAATCACGTCTTTCTGATATCCAAAATTTTATGTTTTCAGTTCTTCATTAGATTACAGCATAGACAAAGTAGTTGCAACTTTGACTGTTGTCCTCAACTCGTGCTACAAGTTGGCAAAAGAACAGCTGAAAAAGAATATGAAGCAAGGGAAGTCCTGTGGCATGAAGAAAACTGTAGCTTGAAGTTAGAAAGCTGTTCGATAAGAGAACTCCTCTGGCTGCAGGTAAGAGTAGGCAAGGGGTTTCAAATAGAAAAAGTTAAGCATCAAAAGACAGAACAGTGTTCCAAAACTACAAAATCAACTATAAAAACAAAAACAAAAACAAAAACAAAAAACAGAATAAGATTCCATGATCAAAGAAGGCTAACTCATTTTCCTCTCATTAAATATGTGAGGGAAGTTCTCTCAGTAAACTGAGGAAAGGAAGAAAAAGAAAACAAGAAGAAAGAAGAAGAAAGCTCATGGTTGCAGGACATTCTTGTTACAGGCTACTGGCTAGAGTCCCTGACCATGAGCCCCCTTCCACAGCACCAAGAGATATGAGAGACATTCAAACCCAAGAAAACAGGGTTCCATCCAAAATTCAATTCAAGGAATCATGTGAAAGGCGCTCCTTCCATCTTTCAACAGGTCTTGATGTTTCACCTCTAACCTTCTCTTATTCCCTTACAAGTTATCAGATAACCCACTGTGAAGCAATGAAACTCCACAGACAACAAAAAGGGAAATCATTAATTTATGACAATTAAGCATAGAAGATGTTCCCATAGAACAAGTAGATTAAGAATTCTTAGTTGCAACTCACTCAGAATAAGATAAATTACCCCTATCAACCTGAGGAACCATCATAAGTTAGATATATATAGCTTAACTAATTGAAATTGAAAATTAAATAAATAAAACAAAAGGTATAATAGATAACATTGGTTTCAGGAAAACTTGCACAGAAAACTTTCTGATGGTGGATTAAAGCAAATTTATACATAAGAACAAATCACTCAAAAGAACAGAAAACCAGAGGGAAATCTATGTTTTAACTGACTTACTTCAGGAACAACCAAGCGAGAGATACTGGCATAAAGAAGATCAATTGATATTCCGCAGAACTTGAATTTCATTACTGGTACATGAGCATCTGGAACTGGTTGTAATTCGGTCACTTCTTCCCTTTCAGCCAGGGTGTCATGCAATATTATGAAAAAATCTTCCTGCAGAAAGAAATCAACAACTTAAGCTTGCCCTTAAAATCACAAAACAACAATCTGAATCATGCAAAAAGAAAAACAAAAGCCTCTCAGTTTACATTGGAAAGAAATCACAAAACAACAATTTGAGTCAAATATTAAATACGAATTGCGCAAAAAGAAAAAGAAAAAGAAAAAGAAAAACCTCTCGGTTTACATAGGACGGTCCCACGCAGAGTGTATCAATATCAGCACCAGGGCCATGAACCTGTCAACATACAAAAGGGCTGCAGGATTATTAAATAGAAAAGGACTAATCTCTAAGCATATATAAGAATATAAAAGCAAGAAATTACAGTGAAGCAGCTATCATTTGTAAGTCGATATCACAATAAAAATCCCAAAGAGCACAAAAAGACAAAAGTCAGTGGATTATGTAAGATCTTTATAGTTCCTATTTGCTCAAATATTTTCTTTATTGAGCATTTCTTCCTTAGGTCCCTCGTTGAATAGGAATGGGATTGGGAACCCAAAATTTCCTGGCAGAGAAATCAATGATACATATAGCTAAAGCTAACAAGGAACACACTGTTTTCTTACCTTATGTGAGAAAGAAATGCCAGGAGCAAGGAACTGACTGTGTCAAAATGTTAGCAAGCACAAAAATATCTAGGAAGTAGGACACAAGTCTGAAGTGGAATTTGAAGGACCACCTACTTACAAAGATTGTGCAACTAAGTACTGGCATGTTGCCAGCACTGATTAAAAAAAGGCAATCTAACATACAGAACTATTAAAGCAATTGAACACTGTTTCCACACCTTATCAAGTACGGTAATGCATGAGAATATGAAGAATCCGTGGATTATTAGATAAGGCAGGAGAAGATAAAGAGTTTGTAGATTATTAGAAAAGGGAAAAGGAGCGTGGTAAAGATGCAAGGACAAGATCTTTTACTACAGCAAAGTGACAAATCCAAACCAAATTGTGATGATGTGTGGCAGCTTAGAACATTTCAGCAGTATTCGAGACTGGAACATCAACGGTGGATGCCGAAGTGGAAAACAATGCACTTAACTGGTATTCTAATCATCCGTCATCATCATAGCCCAGCACCGCTTAACATAGGATGAGTATACAGATTCCTTCACCAATTATAATGATTTGAAACAGGAATTCTCATGATTGCTTGGTGAAAGTTAAACATGCCAATCAGACATTAAACCACATCCATTACTCAGGCTAGGGACCATATGCCACACATACCATGGAAAATTTTGCAAAATGAATGATTAAATTCTGAATTATGGTTCCACTTGACTCATATTTACTTAATCAAAAAATCTATTTCCAATAAATTACAAGAAAATAAATTTTAGGAACTTCAATATTGCCGCAGTAAGAAACAAGCTCAAACTCAAATCTTACCCCTAATCTATAGGATCCAAATGTAAATATGACAGCATTTGCATCCTCAATCATTTGATCAGTATAACCTCTTTGACGGGTCAGCTGCTTCACCCAATCTTTCACAATCTGAAATCTCAACCAAAAACACTGAGAAAATCGGGAAAAAACAGCATCTGACCTTTCAACCATGAATTAACACAAATCTAATCTTTCAACATTTTTTTCCTGTGGAGTATCTTTCAACCATAAACTAACACATTTAAACCATGAAAAGTCACATCACATTTGCAGCCTTAAGATTATGCCAACTGTTTTATATCTAGAAATTAAAAAACAAAAAAAAAAAAAAAAAAGCCAAGCAAAAGAGCTTCATCAACTTATGCAACATATGACAAACTCCCATCCGACTAGAACTTAACTTTCCAGCAACAAAATTCCTGCCACAACATTATACCCTCCCACAATTGGTCATAATCAACTAAATCATAACTATGTTGATATTGGGATTTTCAAATAGATAACTTGATACGCTTTCCAACTGTGGCAAAGTGGCGGAATGCTGGAAACATAATATAACCATATCAACTTCCAACAGCTCCATTCAAGAAACAATATTTTTTTATGAGAGAGAGAGAGAGAGAGAGAGAGAGAGAGAGAGAGAGCTTCTATTAGAGCCTTTTTGGGATAATGAGAATCAGATTATCGATTTGGTAAATTCACGGATTAACACTGGATTTGGATTTGTGGATTTGACAAAATCCAATACTGTTTAGTAATAGTAATAAAGCTACAAATCCATGAATTTGGGGAGCATTTATAGTAATAGCAAACATTAATTACAAGGGCATAACGTCTATTACTTTGAGAGAGTCAAGTTTGTGGATTTGTCAAATCTTTGGCTCTTTTAGGGATTCAGATTTGACTGAAATCCATGAATTTGTAGGAGTATGGGATTGGGAAATCTACAAATTTGGCAGATCCCCAACAAAAAACAAACAGTGGAGATTTTAAATCCGTGAATTTCACAAATCCTGGCCATGAATCCCTAACTCCAAATAGGTCCTCAAAGAAAACAAACATGCAGTTCCAAATAAGTGAGGAAACGTGACACAACACCCCATGGCAAGGTTTACAAAAATGGTTACGAAATGGCCATAACCATTACGCGTTACAGGGTTGTAATAGCCGTTACAGGAAAAACTGCCTGTAACGAAAACGGTTATGAAATGGCCATAACCGTTACGCGTTACAGGGTTGTAACGGCCGTTATAGGAAAAACTGCCTGTAACGGCCTCGCAACGGTCCTGAAACAGGGTTTTTCATATTAAAAAAAAAAATGTTGTATTGGCCGTTACGGCCCATGTCATAATGGCAATGGCGGTGGCCGTTACGACCACCGTTACCATTATTGAACACCTTGCCCCATGGAGAAAACCCCATCCTAGAAATCGTAGTCATTTCAAGGAAAAATGGGTGCCTTCACTATCTGCAATGTTATGACTCCAACAAGCCACCAAAGTTTCTAGAACAAATCATCACTCCCAACCAGTTCAACTTCTCTGTTCTCCTCCTTTAGGTTTCTTTTCCACTGGGACATAAAGGTTGTTAACTCACCCCAAATCTTGGTCCGAGCACAACTGCTTTATATTTGGCTTGGGAAAAGCTTAGACGCCAGTAGTTTGACCAGTAAGTCATCAAATCAACACATTGGAACTGTCTGCTTAAAAGCCTGACAGGCCCCACCTCCAGCTTGAAACTGTGGTGCTCAGAATCTCGAAAGGTGACAACTGAACTGAGACTGACATCCTTATCTCATGGAGGCTAGGCTTGGACATACTTAGGTCATTGGCTTGGCCTAATGCACTTCAGCCAGGTCAAGTGCCATTACAACCCTAGTCTATGTCAATCTTCTAACTGGAGGACTGAGGATTGGGTCAGTGTTGTTATAGATGGGTTGACTACCTTGAGACATTTTAGTCTATCAATATTGAGACAAAATCTTGGTTCTTGAAGTCAACAAGACTACTTGATTCATATTGTAGTCAGTATCAGTTGGCATTGAGACAAGATCTTGGATCTTGAAGTCAAGAAGATTACTTGCTTCATATAGTAGTCAGTATTAGCATGCACACATCACATTTGATCTCTTTTCTGGATCCACTTAGAAAACTGACTGGAGAAAGCATCACTCTGCCTCATTTGAGTGGTCAGAATCTCAAAGCTCGGTTCAGAAATCACAAACTGTACCAGTCTTCAAATTCACATGACCTGAACATAATGCAGAAGCTTCTAAAAAGTCAGGCAATGTAGGAAGACGCTTAGTTGCACAATCCTTCTAATCAGGTGACACTCCCAATTTGAATAGTGCTGTGGACTCATGATTCTACTCCTTCCTAGCAGTTTGTAGTTGTTAACATTTTGAAATAAACTCGTCCTACACCCACACCACAATACATTGCTCATACGCTTCATGAGAAAGTTATAGAGTGACCACAGAAACACAGCAAGTTTTACCTTTTCTCAGAACCTACTTCTAAGAGATATTCCACACGACCCACCACCTCAAGATGTCGGACACTGCTGTTCTGTATGGTAAGCCAACTGCTCTGGCTCCTCCCCATTGAATAACGGAGATTCCAGTTTAAAAACCAAGAGGAGTTGACTACCGATCCATTGTATTTGTACCCCTACATGTCGAATGAAATCTAAAGCAGAAGTGGCTGGTGAAACTCTTCTTCTCCTCCCATGAAGATTCAGACAAAAGCAGGCTTCCTGGAACTGAACAATATTGGGCAAACAAATACAGTGGTCGTACGAGGAGGAGCTCTTCTGGTCCAGTTGCTAAATAATTAATCGAGTTCCTCTTGCAAATATTTCCTAGAGGCATACACCACGTAAACTTGCAGTGTAAGCTGCAGTCAATGATACACATCATCTCCTCATTGCATCTTTCAGTCGCCTACAATAGCTCTTGTTGCATCTTCCTTCTTGATATCTCTCTTCTAGTTGTGATGGTTTGGTGAGTCCGTAGGAAGTTGTTTCTATTGGACAATAATGGCTTTATTTTTAAAGAAAAAAATAATATGCTTCCATGGGGACAACCGGCTATCCTTTATCATAATGCACTTTGAGATGGCTACCTCCATGGTCAAACTCAAAGGAGACCTTTTTCACACTCTTATATGATCCCATCTATAACAACCCAACACTCGTAGGAAAATGGAAAACAAACTTAATAAAATCCCTATAGAGCATATCTTCATCAAACCCCTCCCCAACCCTTACTACAATTACAAGATTAGCACTAACAACGAATTTCCCTAATTTCCACGCCAACGATTAGCCAAAAGAAGATTTTATCAATAAAAAGACCTTTCAAATATTCCTCAACACATTAAGAATGTTTCAATTAAGGCCACAGTTCTCGATCTGTGGGGGTTGACACCAATGCCTAAATCTAATCTTTTTGGGTGCGAACAAAATTTATAAGGAAGGAAATACGTTGGATGCAAAAGAGAGTCTGTACCTGATCGATCTGACCCAGAACCTCTTCTCTCTTGACAGCTTCTTCTTTGCTTTCATAAAGACCCGAATCCACCAAGAACTTCAATACAACAAAACCACAAATTAGGAAGAAAAAAAAAATCTGACAAACATTAAAAAAAAATCCAGATAACATGCCTTCTCTAACTCCAAGCTCCTCTGAAGATCCGCCTCCGACGGTCCCGCAACAGAGATCGGCTTCGTCACGCCGTACTGCTTCGCAGCAGGCGCTGGCGAACCACCCGAATCATCAGAACTCACCATCTCCACACCTAAAAGAACCGTAAAAGCCCTAAGAAAGGAAAATCAAAGAGATCTTATCCACTTTCCGGCCCTGAGGTCAGATCGAATCAAAAGTACGGAGCAATTTAAGAAAAAAGATCCCCAAAGAATCAGATCGGTGGCGAGGAAACAAGAATAACTGAAAGATAGACGATCGGAACCAAAGAACCATCAAGAAAACCCTAAAAACCTCAGCGGAGAACAGTACCTGCAGATCAAACCCTAGATCGGAAAATAGGTATTCGGAAACCCTAGAAAAGCGATTCTAGGCCGAATTCGACGTAAGAAAAGGGGTAAGAGATCTAAGAGAGACCGCAGAGAGGGAGAGAGGGAGATCTGAGAGAGACCGCAGAAACCCTAAAACCGGAGGAGAAAAGCGGTTTTAGGGGAGAGAGAGAGAGAGGTTGGACCAGCGACGAAGCGCGGACGTCTATCCTGGATTAAAACTTATAAATTAAGGTTTCCTATTTGGGCTTGGATTTGTACGATTTACTTATCCGTGCAACAACTACCGTACAACCCACGCATAATTCTCGATCTAGACCGTTGAAATACTGGGCCCTACTTCGATGGCATATAGATCGTAAATCTCGCTGATCGGGCTTTTGTAACTGCATATTTTAGTTGGGTTCGTAATGATCGTAACCACGTGTCCTCTGTGACCGTCCACCTCATGGCTAGATATTATGCGGTTCGATCAGCCGCGGCAAGTGTAACCTCAGCTTATCTTCATCCAGACGGTTCCCGTACTTGGACGGTCAGGATAGGTGTGCATGTGCAGCACGTGCGCTTTGAAGGCTTTTTGGATAGGTGCATGGCCGACACGTGTAGGCTGAGGTGCAACTGTAATAATACTCACGAAATGACCGCACCGTCAGTTTCACACGAGGTTTTCAAAACGCGGTATTTCTAAAGCAGTTTTGACGGAGACTAGCGGTTTTTGAGAGGGGGTGGGGATTTCGATTCACGGCGGATATTTATTGTTAGAATGAAATTACGTAATTGCCCGTGGATTTTCCTGTTTGACTGGAACTTGAGTGATGCGTTGTTTAGATATTTTATATAAAGTCAGGGAGAATTTGGTCAATATGTATAATGATCTTCGCAGGAAGGTTGGTTTGTGACAGAAGGAAAGTATCTGGATTCCCTGAGGCCTGCTTGCATTCGCCGCGTTGGATGGGGAAGGATGGTTCGTCACCTGATTCCTCCCATATTCAGGGACCATTCCCGCTAGGAGATGTTATTTTGGAGTCTAATTATTTTTTGTTTATGGCTTTATGTGGGCCGTTGATTTCAAGACAAGTGAGGTCGGATTGTTTTAAGCTAAGGTCTATCGATGAATGGGAACCACTAGATGGACGGTGTAGATCCACCGCGACCACTTCCCTTATATCGGATACGGTCAACTAAAATCCTTTCCCAAACACGAATTCGGTGATGCCGCGACCGTCGGGCCCACCCTAATGTATGTGTTGTATATCCAGGCCGCCCATACGCTTTTCCAGTTCATTTCAGGGGATGAGCACAAAATTGAAGTAAATCCACGTCTAAGGAGGACCACACTTCAAAAATCAGCTTGATCCAGAATTTTTGTGGCCCACGAGCATTCAATCACCACTGTTTCCTGTAGCGTAGTCTACCTTAGAGTTGGATCTACTTCATATTTTGGCCCTTTTACTAAAGTGATATGGAAAAACGGATGAACAGAGTGGATTAGTACACATACATCAGGGTGGGCCCCACCGAGTCCACGTTCTCCTTTCCCTATCCTCCTCGGAGGAGGATCGACACGATTCCAAGATGGTTCGCGACGGAAACGGATTGGGTACTCCCCCTGCCACCAACCAATGGCTGATGGTTACCAATGGCTGATGGTTGATGCTATGTGGGCCCACCATGCTGTATGTGTTTCATCCATGCTGTCCATCTATTTTTTTCAGATCATTTTATTGTACGAGAAAAAACATTAAGTATATAAAAATCTCAAGTGGACCACATTACAAGAAACATTGTTGAATGAGTGTCGACCATTGAAAACTTTACGGTGGCATAAAAGCTTTGAATCAATCTGATATTTGTTTTTTCCTTCATCTGGATCTGTATAACTTAATCAACAGATGTCAAATAAACAGTACAGAAGGCCTTAGGAGGATTTTAATGGTGGATATCCAATCACTAATATTTTTCTGTGGTGTAGCACACCTGAGATTTATATCCCTCTAACTTTTGGGATCAAGCCTAAAATGATATGTAAAAATGGATGAACGGAATGGATGAAATAAATACATCATATAGGTGCCCACAGACCACCGGGCGCGTGTATGTGTTTCCAGGAACATTCCAGGGTCCTGCGCATAGGATGCAGAACAATCCCTGACTTGCGATCCTGGCCTTTGATTTCTCATGACACGCCGCTCCACATAATTAATCCATGGGAGCCCACTGGATCCATGATGACTGCCCCGGTGGCTACGCTTCAGGTGCAGAGCGGCGATTGCTCCTTACTCGACACCTGCCACTGAGATGCGAGTGCACCAAAAGGGTACTCCCACGTTTGTATGGTGGGGAATGATAGCATGTTGGATATTTCAGGTAGCAAAGAAGGAAATGACTTTCCGAATGGAACAAAAAGTGGGACCCACCTTATTCAGAGTATCACTCAAAAATCTAAACTGAAAGCATGACCATTAGCCACCGATTGCTGGCCATCTAAATGGCCGGCAAACATGAACGGTCCAATTTTAACAAAGAAATGCCTGTCAATTAGAAGTAACGATTTTATTTTTTCATTCGATCTGATTTTGAGATCTAAACTGGGTCCCACTCTTGAGGCCTAGCCCCGGCCTGCCGCCCAAAAAGCTAGGCCTGAGCCCAGTCCAATTATTTCTCGGCCCACAGCTCTAAGGCCTATGAATTAAACCCAAGCCCCAAGCCCATTCCAGGGAGGGTTGTCCGGATAGCCCTAAAACATTCCTGGCCAATCGACCGTCCTAGGACTGGACCATGATGGAAAACTGCAACAAAATCGGACTCGAATTGCGTCCTACACCCGCCGTCTCTAGCCCCAAACTGCCAGTTCCGTGGATGGGCCTACCATGATGTGTCTTTTTATCCAAGCCGTCCATCCCTTTTCTCATATCATTTTAAAGCATTAGCACAAAAATGAGGTAGATCCGACGTTCGGACCGCACCCCAGATGGTTCTTGCCTTAAATGCATAAGCTTATTATTTGGTATGGTCCACTTGAGCGTTAGATTGCTTCATTTTTGTGTTCATGACCTAAAATAATGCAAGAAAAGGAATAAACAGTTCAGATAAACAGATACATCACCAACAAAATCAGGCAATGGTGGCCATCCGAACAGTGGCCAGCAAATAGACGGATAAAAGTAGCTCTATTAGCTATTGGCAGCCGTCGGGATTTTGAACTTATTTTAAGTTGAAGAATGTTAAGAAATGGCAAATGGACCACATTAAAATACCATAGCCGTTGGATGATGAGGATTCTCCCATCACTGTAATTCTGAAGGCCGGTAAATCGATGGCACACAACATCAACTTCACTCACCACGCACGTTTCTAATGTGCGTCGTGCGGCTTCAATTTATGACTGTCGGTCGGCAATATTTTCACGCATTGAAATGGCCTTTATCATACTGCGGGCACCACGCGTAGAGACAAATATGGTCCTAATCTGTTTTAGACATCGAGTAAAACACCCAGATACTGCCGGGCCCACCTTGTTTATGTAAATCCACTTCATCCATCAGGTGATCAACCTTATTCTGATCGTACGTACAAAATATCAGCATGATAGAGAAATCTGATGGGCCACACCAATGGGAAAGATGTAAAATTGCTCCTAAAATCTCTAAGTTCACATGGTGTGGCTCGTTGAGTTTTGGATCAGGTTAATTTCTGTATGTTCACTTCGTCCTCGCTAATCACACTTGATTAAAAGGTTTGGATCAAGTTCATTTTTGCATGTTCACTTTGTCTTTTCTAGTCACACCTGATTAAAAAGGTTTGATGAAAGATACATACCTTTTAGGCCCCCATGCTAACCTATGATTAGCATCTCACTCCCATTTTTCCAAGTTGTTTGACCCACATGAGATATGGATGTGGCTGATATTTTACCAGGGTGCATGTTATACATACAACAGAGGTGGTGTTTAACAGGTTGCCTACTACATTTGCTACAGAGGATTTTGGGTCCCATGCAAGCACATGTCTCGCCCAGAAGTCACTCGTTTCTATCTTCTTGCCATGAAACATGCATATCTCTAAAGTCAATGCCATTAGGTACCGTCTCCATGCTCCTATATCTATGGTGCTAAAATTTGATTTGATGGCAGGCTACTATCAAAGAATAGCAAATTAATTAGGTAAGGTCAAGACAAGGGCAGCAAGATTTGACAGACTAACACACATCTGTCAAAGATGAGGCCATACAAAGCATTTTCAAAGTGGTTCACTCAACCTACCTTACATGGAGGCTGGCTCAATCAAACCTTACCACGTTAGAACCTTATTATGTTTGGTGTGGGCTCAAGTACCAAACAACTGTCAAATATGTTTTGCTTCGGTTTTTTTCTCTAACAATGGTACATTGTGTAATTAAATCCTACTTCATCAAGGGAAAAGGGATGTCAGTCCAAGAGACAGCAGTTCCCAACGCAGGTCCCTTTCAAGTGGAATAATAGTTATTTTTGCATTTGTACCAATGGGACTTATCGCTTGGTGAGCCAAACCTTTGATAGAAAATTCTTATCATTTGATCATAAAATCATTACATTCTAATGTACGTGATTAGTCCCTACAAAGTTCTTCGCTACGTGCCATAAACAACTTGGGTTGATGTTATAAGCTACAGGCTTAGGTATTGCATAGTACCTTTGTAGCTGCTTGTGTATCATTTAGATACAGAAAGTAGACGATGCGACCCAATCAAGAGTATGCACTACCTTAATGAGCAGTAGATTGCCTGAGCAGTTGCAAAATGCTTGATGATGATACAAGACCAAATGATCAAAAATTGGGTGGACAGGACCAACTTTGTATGGGCCACCATGATGTGTGTTATTTATCTACGACATCTATCCATTTTGACAGATCATTTATAATTTGTTGAGATCTTGTAACCACGTAACATTATTTAAGTCGCTAGACTTGACATGATTATATAAGGCATAAATAGTACCATATGATGGGGATTTTCTCCTCCGGCTTGACCGGTCAAGCTCGCTCGACCGGTCGAGAGTGGTGCTTGACCAGTCGAGGCATAGTACGACTCAAAGTCCAGCGACCAATTGTATTAATTCCTCCGCACTGCTCGACGAGTCTGCTCAACCGGTCGAGGGCAGATTCAGTCCGTATTTGGTGCGGACCGCATAAATTTGAGGCAGTTTCGCAAGAGGTGTGAAAGGGAGTTTCATAAACTATAAATAGGGGTCCCTAGGGCTTTTCTAAGGAATGGAAGAGAGTTTCCTAAAGCTTTACAAGGGTTTGCTAAAGGGTTTAGGGCTATCAAAGGGTGAGAGAAAGAGAAAAAGAGAGAGAGGAAGCTTGTGGAGGGGATGTTCTGCTTGTAGAAATGATATACTTCGCAGTCAATGTCTCAGCGCTTCTACGTCTTCGTAATCGGTAAAATCTCTCCGTTTTTCATTATTCTCTTATTGTCCATCTACTCCTGCATGAGTGAAGAAGGTTTGATCCAAGCGGTGTGTGCTTGTGATCGGTTGTAACATTCTACTTTATAGTGAATTGTTGCTCTGGACGAGGTCCCGTGGTTTTTACCTCTTTAAGGGTTTTCCACGTAAAAATCTCGTGTCGTGTGGTTTGCGCTTTGATTTATTTCATTGCTTTATTATCTCATAATTCTGGTGTTTTGGGAGGCTAGATCTTAAGGTTTTTGTGCAACGACCCCCAGCAAAGTGGTATCAAAGCGTTCAGGTTGGTTGAACAGAGTGAGATCGGTTCTGAATTATGGAAGGTGACTCATCAAGGGTGATCAATCTCAATGGTTCTAACTGAACCATATAAAAGGCTAAGATGGAGGACTTGCTTTATTGCAAGGACCTGTATTCTCCAATTCAAGGCATATCAGAAAAGTCAAAGGATATGTCATATGATAATTGGAATAAGTTGGACTGGAAAGCGGTGAGGTTTATTAGACAATGGCTGGACAATTTCGTATTCCACCATGTGTCTACGGAGACCTCAGCCGCTAGCCTATGGCTGAAACTGCAAGGACTGTATGAGAGGAAGACAGCTGGTAATAAAAAAAATTTGATAAAATGACTTGTGAATCTCAAGTTCAAATATGGTGGTTCTGTAGCTGAGCACATGAATGAAGTCAGCAATATATTGAACTAGCTCTCCGCTATGAAGATGGTTATGGACGATGAATTACAGGCTTTTTGCTATTGCTTAGCTCATTACCTGATAGTTGGGAGACATTGGTGGTGTCTCTGAGTAACTCCGCGCCAGACGGAAAGGTGTCCATGCAATAGGTAACTAGTTGTCTCTTCAATGAGGAGACAAGGAGAAAGTTTCAGGGGTCAACTCAACAAGAGACCCTTATGATACAAAATTAATGGAGAGAAATAACAGAAAGGGCAGGAATGGCCGATATAAATCGAGAGGCAAGTCAAGTACCAGAAAGGATATTGAATGTTGGAATTGTAGCAAGAAGGACCACTACAAGCATGAATGCCGTAAGAATAAGAACAACAAGAAAAGAAAAGGAAATGAGAAGGAAGATGAATCACACTACGGTCACTTCTGATGGCGACATTGTAGTTATTCTTTCAGCAGATCATGATGTTTGTCTCGCGGCTACGAGTCAGGAAACCGACTGGGTGATAGAATCGGAAGCCTCGTTTCATGCGACTCCACGCAGAAATTTCTTCACTAGCTACAAGTCAAGTGACTATGGGACCATGGAGATGAGAAATTCTGGCGTATTGAAGATCGTAGGGGTCGATGATATTTGTGTGAAGACCGATGTTAGCTGCACATTGGTTCTAAGGGATGTGAGGCATATCCCAGACCTTCGCCTCAACTTAATGTCGACGGGAAGGTTGGATGATGATGGCTATGAAAGCCGATTTGTTGGTGGGCACTAGAAGCTCATCAAGGGTTCATTGATCGTGGCCAGAGAAAAGAAGTGTTGCACCCTTTACAAGGTAAGTGTCAGTGTATGCAAGGGTGGGTTGAATGCAACGAAAGATTCAACTATTGACATGTGGCACATGCGTCTAGGCCACATAAGTAAAAAGGGGCTTCAGCTACTAGCAAAGAAGCGGCTCCTTCTAGACGTGGCGGGTATACTTCTCAAAACTTGTATTGACTGTTTATTAGGGAAACAACATAGAGTTTCATTTGTTAAATCTGATTCTCATGTTAATAAAGTGTATGCATTAGATTTGGTTTATTCTGATGTTTGTGGTCCTATGAGGACAAAAACCTTGGTGGGACATTGTATTTTGTCACTTTTATAAATGATGCATGTAAGAGGGTTTGGATTTATGCTTTGAAATCCAAGAACGAGGTCTTTGGTATGTTTAAATTGTTTCATGTTATGGTTAAGAAAGAGAGACAAGTAGATCATTAAAGTGCATTCGTATTGACAATAGTGGTGAATACATTAGTGACTTCCATAAGTATTATAAGTCCCTAGGTATACGGCATGAACAAACGGTTCCCACGACCCCTGTCATAATGGTGTAGCTGAGCGAATGAATCACACCATTGTAGAGAGAATCGGATGCATGTTATCCTATGGAAGTTGCTCAAGATGTTTTGGGGAGAAGCAATGCACACGGCAATGTATTTGATAAACAGGTCTCCATCAGCCCCATTGAATGGAGAAATACCCGAAAAGGTGTGGACTGGACAAGATCCATCATACAGTCATCTCAAGGCGTTTCGATACAGGGCATCTGTTCACGTACTAAAGGACGAGAGGTCCAAGCTCGATATAAAGATTAGGCAATGTGTGTTCTTGGGGTACAATGATGAAAAGTTCAGCTACAAATTATGTAATCCGATTGAGAATAAGCTCGTCAGGAGCAGAGATGTGGTTTTCTTTAAAGATCAATATATTAAAGACATTTGTAAGCTAGAAAAGACGCAGCCTAGTTCAGGAGAGCTAGAAGATATGGATCCGATTATTCCTCCCGTGGTGCCTGATGACGGGGGAGTACAGCGAGGTGTAGAGGATGAGGGAGTTCCTACAGAAGATAGACCAGGGGAGCAGCTCCTACTTGATCCATTTGTTGAGCCACAAGTGAGGAGGTCATATAGGGATAGACATCTATCCAAAAGGTACTCGCCGTATGAGTACATTATGTTCACTGATGGGGGAGAGCCAAAAGATTATTTTGAGGCCCTAGTCGACGAGCATAAGGGGGAGTGATTGAAAGCTATGCAAGAGGAGATGGAATCTTTGCATAAGAACCACACCTATGATAAAGTGAAGTGGATACTGCGGTATCGAAGAGGCTCATCCAGGTTGAGCCTTTGCTATGATGATAGAAAATCTGTGTTAGATGGCTACACAGATGTATATATGACAGGTGACATAGACTCCATGAAGTTTACATCGGAGTTCATGTTCACGTTTGCAGGGGGAGCGGTCTCTTGGAAGAACAAGCTACAGAAGGTCGTAGCATTGTCGACGACAGAGGTCGAGTACATTGCGGTCATAAAGGCTTTGGATGAAAAAGTTCCTACAAAAACTTAACCTGAAGTAGGAGTAGCACATAGTCTATTGCGATAGTCAAAGTGCTATACACTTGAGCAAAAATCCAAGTCAGCACTCCAAGTCGAAGCACATGGAAACACTGGATCAGTGATACCTTGGAACAGAAGGTGTTAAAGTTTGAGAAGGTCTACACGGACAATAATGGGTCAGACATGATGACCAATGCATTACTCAAGGGCAAGTTTGAGGTTTATAGAAACTTGGCTAGCTTGAAGATGACGGATTTCTCCTAAGTCGAAAAGGGAGAGATTTGATGAGGATTTTCTCCTCAGGCCCGATCGGTCGAGTGCCTCGCTCGACCGGTTGAGGATGGTGCTCAATCAGTCGAGGCCTGGCTCGACTCAAAGTCTAGTGACCAATTATGTTAATTCTTTCGCACTGCTCGACCAGTCGAGGAGTCCGCTCGACCGGTCAAGGACTCAGCTCGATTAATCGAGGTTATGCAGATTCAGTCCGGATTTGGTACGGACTGCGTAAATTTGAGACGATTTCGCAAGAGGTGTGAAAGAGAGTTTCCTAAACTATAAATAGGGGGTCCTTAGGGCTTTTCTAGAGAATGCAAGAGAGTTTTCTAAAATTTTATAAGAGTTTACTAAAGGGTTTAGGGCTATCAAAGGGTGAGAGAAAGAGAAAAAGAGAGAGAGAGGAAACTTGTGGGAGGGAGGTTCTGGTCGTAGAGGTGATCTACTTCGCAGTCGATGTCTCAGCGCTTCTACGTCCACGTAATCGGTGAGATCTCTCCGTTTTCATTATTCTCTTATTGTTCATCCACTCCTGCGTGAGTGAAGAGGGTTTGATCCAAGCGATGTGTGCTTGTGATTGGTTGTAACATTCTACTTCATAGTAAATTGTTGCTCTGGACGAGGTCCCGTGGTTTTTACCTCTTTAAGAGTTTTCCATGTAAAAATCTCTTGTCTCATATGGTTTGTACTTTGATTTATTCATTGCTTTATTATCCCATAATTGTGGTGTTTTGGGAGGCTAGATCCTATAGTTTCTGTGCAACGGCCCCCAACACCATAAACAATCCAAATTAATGGTAGAAAATATCAACCTGCAGTCCATGTGGCACCTTCTTAGTAAATGAGTATTACCCCCGAATGTCCCTAGCTAGGAACGGATAGGGACCACTATGATATATGGGTTTTATCTACATTTTTCATATCATTTTAGTGTACTAGTCTAAAAAGTAAGGCATTTCCAGGGCTCAAGTGATTAAAACTTTTGGGGGGCATATCAATTAGTGAGTATTGAATCATGTAGGTATTTGTGTTTTCCTTTCATCAAGGTCTATATGACCTTGTGAATATGTTAATTATTGGGTGAGCCCTCAAATTATTGTCTCAATTTTGGGCTTGAACTATAAAATAACATGGAAAAATGGATAGACAGAGGTGGATAAAATCCATGCATCACCCTACTCCTAACTAGGGACCAGCAGAGGTAGTAAACAATCCACATCTTTCTTCTTCTTTTTTTTTATTTTGTTTGTTTGTCTGTTTAGGTTAGCTTGTTCCATTGGAGGTATACGCTACTGCTAGTCACCCCCGTTAGGGAATCAAACCAAGACCTCAGTGTTGAAATGAGTTTATCTTCACCCAATCTACTACTTGAGCCATGGATCAGGTGTAAACAATCAGCATCCTTTGTTACACATTGGCCCTCTCACCTAGTGTATTTTTTTGGCACTGAAAATAAATGATGATGAGACCCACCTTAGAGCATGCACAGCCTTAACGAGTGGTACTTTGCATGAGCCGTTGTGACTGTTTAATGACGGTACAAAACCAAATTATCTAAAATTGGAGGCGGGTTGCATCCTACCTTGTAGGACCGGCTCTATGTGCCCCCATCATGATGTATGTGTTGTATCCACACCATCTATCCATTTTGATATATTATTTTAGGCCATAAGCCCAAAAAGGAAGCAGATCCAAGGCTCAAGTGGACCACACCCCAAGAAGCAAGGGTGATAATGACACCTACCATTGAAACCTTCCTAAGGCCCAAAGTCATGTTTATTTGCCACCCAACTTATGCATAAGGTCACGTACACGTAAAGCAAGAGAAATCACAAATACCAACTCTGATCAAAACTTCTACCGCTGCCAAGAAGCTTTTAAGAAGCTTTTAATGGTGGTTGTTCATTCCCCGCTTTGTGGGTCCCTTGAATGTAGGATAAACCTCATTATTAGGCTCGTATCCTAAAATAATCTGAGAAAACGGATGCACGGTGTGGATAAAACACATACATCATGGTGGTCCATGGAGCCCCTGCCAAAACTGAGTCCATCCTGTCAGGGAAGATGCAATCAGCCCTATGCAATTATAATAAAAATGATGAGATGTGCATCAACTCAACGCCATCTATCATATATAAGATCGAAACCCCTGGCACAAATACATGTGGCAAAAGGGATACTGGACCCCGGCCATTCATTTAACTGGCAGTGTTTTATAACCCAGAACGGAGTGCCGAATTGGACTAGTTTGGACCGCTCATTTCAACGGGTCCAAGCATCTGCGTCATGTTTGTATGGTTAAGATCTACAGCTCGACCGGCTCTATAGAAGGAGGATCTACGTCAGGCAGGCGGTGTCAAACTTCAGCCACAGCCTTTCTTATGATCCTGACAATCCCACGATTTAAGCTAAAGTGGAATCGAGGAGGAATATTCGTGTAGCTGACCCAAATGACAAGGCTTAAATAATGAAAATGATGGGAGCGGATTAGGTGAGAGTGACCTTGGATCCACCGAAGTGGGTGGGACCCCTGACCGTGAGGCTCACGGTGATGTACGTGACTACATCCACTCCGTCCATCCGTATTGAAACCTCATTTTAGGTCATGGTCTAAAAAATAATCAGTTTCAAATCGCAGACCAACCGTGGTACAGGAAACAGTAGTGATTGATCATTAAAAACTTATTTTTGGACCACAAAAGCTTTGGATCAAGATGATATTTATATGGACTCTTCATCTAAGTGTTTGTGACCTCATCAATAGATTTGATGACAAATAAACATTCCGATGGTCCACCTAAGATTTGAGTCAGCTTCATTTATGGTATCATGCCTTAAAATGAGCTTTCAAAATTTCTGGATGGTGTGGATTTAAGGCACATACATCACTGGGGACCCACCGACGTTGGTGGATCCGGGGTCTCACCTAATCACCTAATCCGCACCCGATAAGGATATATAAAACGTCATTTCAGACAACGGCCTCAGGCTCTGGAAGTCAAAGTTCAAAGCCAGTTGGTTTTAGACTAGAAAGTGGGCAATTAGGATCCGATCGAGAGCCAAAATGGGTCCAATCCCTTCAAGGTGACCGAACCATTGACAGGCAATGATTCGAAAATTTCGAAACTTGACCAATCCCATCCAAATGCCAGCCTTTCAACAAGGCCTACTTGATGGACGGTCCCAATCCATCACCACACCTAGGGTTGGCAAAGGGTCGTGGCCCAGCTTTAGAATAGGCTTGGACCTATTAGCTTTTTCTGTGGGCCAGGCTTAGGCTAGCCATGCATGGCCTTGTCAATTTTCAGGCTCGGGTCATGCGTGTGCTTGTTCTATTAAACACATGCCGAAGCCTTTGATTTGTTAGGCAAAACATCATACGTTGGTTTTTTTTACTTTTCAAATTGTTTATAATTCTGTGCATGTGTGGCCCACCTGATTGGAGATAGATAAAGAAAATCCACGGTGGGAAATAGATTTTTTTTAAATCAATTTTCAATCTAGATTGGGTTGGACCTACGACCAACCCTTTTTTGCTTACCCTTTTTAATTCTCATCAAGGGTACCGACGGTTATCGGTGAGACGGACCAAATGTACCGGTGTCTCTCCACCGTACAATATAATTGGATGGTTTGTGTTTATCTCAAGATCTTATCAAAATTGGACTGTTAATCCATTGGTGAGTCAGGGGTTTGGGCTAATCTTCGGTTCCCATTTTCATATAAATTTTCTATTAAGCACCTTTTCATATGAAATTTATTGTGTTACATGATTCTACATGCACTGGAACACTTGCTAGATTGTCCATAGGTCTGGCACAACCATGAGAAGATCACATCTGATGGACAATCTAAATGCCTGAGCAACAGGTAATAAATGGATGGTCCTCATTTATATAAATAGGTCCAATCAATAATTTTAGCCATTTATTTGTGGGAGCCTGTCATGGAACACTTAAATCATTTGGGAGCATGTATCTAAGATGCATTCAAATCCAAATCATAATTATATTGGAATCAATGTGATTTTGAATCTTCATTTGCGTTGGGCTGAAATGGACTGAAATCTGAATCTTTTGTTTGGGAGATTGTAATTGGAAGGCATTCAATATCTTTCCTATATTGAATGGACTTAGATTTGATTAACTAAATCAACTCTCGTATTCTAAATTTGTGTATGTATATATGTCATATCTGATAGAATGATTGTAATAAGTTCATTAAAATATACACTTTGGCTAAAGAAAAGACAAAATTATGAGCCTTAGGTGGGCAACTCATCGATATTTTTAACCGTCCATTTAGATGTCTAATGTTTAGATGGTTCAAATCATTTCCTAAATGTAATTTTTGCATTGCAATTAATAATTGAATTGTTTTGAATATCATTAACGCGTCGTATGTCTAATGGATTAATAGCTGGGAGACACCTTTATTATATGTGCGCTTCTTGAACCCATAAAACCTCCGAAGCAAAGGCTGCCAAACACAAAAAGCAGCTAGATGAATTTGACATACACCCATTTACCATCAAATCAAGGTGCCAAACGGGTGAGGTTTCTAAAGAATCTCTCTCTTTTAAATATAAAAAATCACTTTATAGATAATAATAGCCATCCAATCTCCAACTTGGATGGCGATTGGCTACAAAATATTAGGACAACTTGACAGTGGATAATTTCATCTGCTGACTCTGATTTTTTGCATGTTAACCCCTGAATTATGTAAGAATTGCCTAAATAACCAGGGTGCATCTTGCCAATGCCTTTTTTGTTTGAGGGTGTGTTTTGCACAACCAAATACCCAAAATACTCTGAAATTTTGCACCAAATTAAACTGATCAACCATGATGTTTCACAATATTTGCCATAACCAAACACGCCCATAGTGTTATTATTCTTAAACCACATCTAATAAAAGAATAAGGTCTAAAAAGACGTAGAATACTTAAGGCCTGTTTGGTAGATGCCTAGAAAGAAATTCATATCATTTTAGTCAACGAATAATTATAAGTTAGGAATCAAGATTGTTAGGTATCAAGATTATTTCGAGTAGAAAGAATGCCAATAGTTCCCCACAAGTCCTTGTAGAATATGGCACATTGCCTCTTGTACTAGAGAATTTTGACCATGGATAAAAATAATAATTACAATGTGAACTGTACAAATCTAAATAATCCAATTACCTTGTCAGTGGAAAACAATTTCTATTTTTATATTCATTAGGTGTATCCAAACGCACCCTTAAGTGTATCTAAACCTCCGGTCACATTGAAAACTTGCTCACCTGCCTATTCACCCTGCCTAAGCAGCTATTCACTTGCTTAGGCATGCATGGTCCCACCATGTTGTGTGTATTCTAGCAAACCATATGGCATTAAAAGTAAGTCCTGCAACAATGATGGGATGATTTTAAGTCAGGCTTGTCCAATCATTAGGTAAGCCACATCAAAGAAAATGATTGAAAACAACTCAAAAACCTCTATTTGGCATGTGGTTTCACATGTGATGGAATTGCATTTGGTCCTATGCAAATTCCACTGGATATTTGGAGACAACACAACGAATTGGGACTGGGTGATAGAATTACATTTGGTCTCATGTGAGATTTATGTAAATTTTAAAATTCAGTACTTCTCTGGGCTCCACGTTAATGAATGTATTTTATCCTTATCTATATGTGTCCTTTACACTTGACATTAAAATTATAAAAATGCATAAGTGACGTATATCATTTATGAATTATACACTGCTGACTTCATTTTCATGGTCCAAGTGTTCGTTTCACTTTAATGAAATGTTTTTCTACCGGAAGGATTTGATCTCAAATGTGAAAATTGAATGGCCACAATACTATGGTACTTTTAGGCAAACAATTATTGTGCAATAATAGTATTAATTTTATTTAATGCAATTCCATACCATTTAATCCCACCGGCCAAACAGGCCATGATGATTGGATTGGCATGATTTTTTGGTACGAATAATCAGACTATTGTGGGCCACCTGCGAACCATGTTTAAAGTGAAACCAGCCCACAGAGAAAATCACATATTCTGGTGCTTTTTAATAGTAAGAAGTACCCATGATCGGTGAACCGTTGGGTACATCGCCCCCACCATGGTTGTACTAAAATTTCCTCTACAGGGCTATCTTAACCTTTGGATTGGCCGTACGGCGGTTAATAGCAAGAAGCCACCTGAAGAATACCTCATCAGAAATCGGATTGAGTACTCAAGTTACCCGGTACCCTTTTTATCGTACAGTAAACTCAGCTGGGCCCACCATGAATGTGCGCGGTTTATCCATGCTGTCCACTAGTTTTTCCACCTCATTATAGGGGTTGAGACTAAAATTAAAGCATATCCAAAGGTCAAGTGGACCATAGGAAACAGTGCAATAATGATTTCCACCATTGAAACCTTGTTAGGGCCCACAGTGATGTTTATTTGTCATCCAACCTTTTCATAATATCGCACGGACATGGATGGCAGAAAAACACAAATAATAGTTTGATTCAAAACTTTTATTACCCCCGAGAATTTTTCAATGGTAGAAATCCAATTCACACCACTTCCTGTGGTCTGGTCCACTTGGGTGGCTTGCAATTCACACCGCTTCCTGTGGTCTGGCCCACTTCGGCTTTCAATGGTAGAATTTTTTATTGAACTTTTTCCATTCACACCGCTTCTTGTGGTCTGGTCCACTTGGGCTTTGAATATGCTTTTTTTTCTTTTTGGGCAAAAGCTCTAAAATTATTTAGTAAAATACATAAATCATGGTGGGGTTTTTTTTTTTTTTTTCTCTTTTATCTTTTTCTTTTTTGCCATTTAAACTTCCGTGGTTTTTGCTTTTGCGAGTAGCTTTGGTTTCTAAAGCCTGCACGAGTGACACGAGGTCTGCTGGCCAACTCCCAGTGTACCGAGCCCGTGCCTCATGCGCTGCTTGAGAAACCCTTTTTATACACTGGCGACGGTAAACCCTTGATATGCAAGCATTATGAAAATGCATATCAGCATATAAACAACTTAGATTATACCATCCAAATTGTGGGATCTAATTTATATGGATGCTAAACCAAAAATTACACCGATTTGATTTTTTTTGCTAGCTGATTGGCCCACAATTAGTGAACGGTCAAAATAAAGCTTAATCAATGGTCTGAATTGAACAAACAAATTCCTGTACATCAGAGATTATTACTTTTCGATCAAGATTCTTTTGGATCATGAGCTATCTACAGTGGCTCTGCAATTTGGCCGGTTTAATTTGAGCTAATGTACACCAAATATATAGCCCTGTGTGTATGAGTATCAACTATCACACACTGCGGGAGTATCAAATTACTCCTCCATCTGTTTGAGAAAAACTCTGGCAGAGTGTGAAAGTTGATACGCAGGCACTTAGAAATTCATATGTAATAAAAACTTAATTTAAATTAAAACATTCTAAAATTCCCAGTTTCGATGTAACATGAATAAAAAATTAAGCTAATTTGATCAGCTGACTATTGTATTGATGGACATTTTAATGAACGGTTAAAAGTAAAAATATCCAGTGGTCTCGTTTCAACAAAGCCCAGCTTGGATTGTTTGAACAAGAAACAGTCAAAATGAAAACATCCATTGTCCAAACCTTCTTGGAGCCGACCATGATATTTATGTGCCTGTTCACACCCCAAGTGCAGGGTTGTGATGTAGTAATAAACTCGGTAAGACCGAGGTCGATTCCACAGGGACTGAAACCTGTACGTTATCTGAAACCAAGTAGAAATAGAAATAGACTAAGATGTGATCTAAACCAAGTAGAATTTAAGAAATAATTGTGGAACAATTATCTAAAGCTTTAAGGAATTCAGAGGAAAGAAACTAGGGATTCAGAGGATCCACTTGTAGAGATCAGGGAGATCTCTGCTTCAGAAATCATGGAAATCAAACTAAACCTACTTGATCTAGTCTTCACAAGATGAAAGGTATATGAATTAGAATGGATTCCATCATCTAACCATGCCCAGGAGACAAAGCAAATAACAGGATTAAACTAATTACCAACCAATCAACAATGTATGAGGATCAGGAAGGGTACTGCCATCTTACCATGCCCATGGAGCAATGATGAACAACAGGGCTTCCTGACTTCATAAACATAAAAAGGGGAAAGAAATATTCAAAGTCATTGCAAACCCATTGTAATTTTGAGTAGAAGGAATGCCAATAGTTCCCCACAAGACCTTGTAGAATATGGCACATTGCCTCTTGTACCAGAGAATTTTGACCACGGATAAAAATAATAATTACAATGTGAACTGTACAAATCTAAATAATCCAATTACCTTGTCAGTGGAAAACAATTTCTATTTTTACATTAATTAGGTGTATCCAAACGCACCCTTAAGTGTATCTAAACCTCCGGTCACATTGAAAACTTGTTCACCTGCCCATTCACCCTGCCTAAGCAGCTATTCACTTGCTTAGGCATGCATGGTCCCACCATGTTGTGTATATTCTAGCAAACCATATGGCATTAAAAGTTAAGTCCCGCAACAATGATGGGATGATTTTAAATCAGGCTTGTCCAATCATTAGGTAAGCCACATCAAAGAAAATGGTCGAAAACAACTCAAAAACCTCTATTTGGCATGTGGGTTCACATGGGATGGAATTGCATTTGGTCCCATGCAAATTCCATTGGACATTTGGAGACAACACGGCAAATTGGGACTGGGTGATAGAATTACATTTGGTCTGATGTGGGATTTTTGTAAATTTTAAAATTCAGTACTTCTTTGGGCTTCACATTAATAAATGTATTTTATCCTTACCTATATGTGTCCTTTACACGTGACATTAAAATTATAAAAGTATACAAGTGACTTATATCATTTATGAATTATACACTGCTGACTATATTTTCATGGTCCAAGTGTAAGTTTCACTTTAATGAAGTGTTTTTCTACAAGAAGGATTTGATCACAAATGTGAAAATTGAATAGCCACAATACCATGGCACTTTTAGGCATACAATTATTGTGCAATAATGGTATTAATTTTATTTAATGCAATTCCATACCATTTAATCCCACCAGCCAAACAGGCCATGATGATTGGATTGGCATGATTTTTTTGGTACGAATAATCAGACTATTGTGGGCCACCTGGGAACCATGTTTAAAGTGAAACCTGCCCACAGAGAAAATCACATATTCTGGTTCTTTTTAATAGTAAGAAGTACCCATGATCGGTGAACCGTTGGGTTCATCGCCCCCACCATGGTTGTACTAAAATTTCCTCTACAGGGCTATCTTAACCTGTGGAATAATGATTTCCACCGTTGAAACCTTGTTAGGGCCCACAGTGATGTTTATTTGTCATCCAACCTGTTCATAATATCGCAGCGGACATGGATGACGGGAAATCACATATAATAGTTTGATCCAAAACTTTTATTGCCCCCAAGAATTTTTCAATTGGTAGAAGTTCAATTCACACCGCTTCCTGTGGTCTGGTCCACATGGGCTTAGAATATGCTTTTCGTTTTTGGCAAAAGCCCTAAAATTATCTAGTAACATACATAAATCATGGGTTTTTTTCCTTTCCCTTTAAACTTCCGTGGTTTTTGCATTTGCGAGTAGCTTTGGTTTCTAAAGCCTGCACGTGTGACACGAGGTCTGCTGGCCAACTCCCAGTGTACTGAGCCCGTGCCTCATGTGCTGCTTGAGGAACCTTCTTATACACTGGCGACGATAAACACTTGATATGCAAGCATTATGAAAATGCATATCAGCATATAAGCAACTTAAATTATACCATCCAAATTGTGGGATCTAATTTATATGAATGCTAAACCAAAAATTACACCGATTTGATTTTTTTAGCTAGCTGATTGGCCCACAATTAGTGAACGGTCAAAATAAAGCTTAATCAATGGTCTGAATTGAACAAACAAATTCCTGTACATCAGAGATTATTACTTTTCGATCAAGATTCTTTTGGATCATGAGCTATTACAGTGGGCTCTGCAATTTGGCCGGTTTAATTTGAGCTAATGTACACCAAATATATAGCCCTGTGTGTATGAGTATCAACTATAACACACTGCGGGAGCATCAAATAACTCTCACCAGCTGTTTGAGAAAAACTCTGGCAGAGTGTGAAAGTTGATACGCAGGCACTTAGAAATTCATATGTAATAAATACTTAATTCAAATTAAAACAGTCTAAATTTCCCAGTTTCGATGTATCATGAATCACAAATTAAGCTAATTTGATCAGCTGACTATTGGATTGACGGACATTTTAATGGACGGTTAAAAGTAAAAATATCCAGTGGTCTCGTTTCAACAAAGCCCAGTTTGGATTGTTTGAACAATAAACAGTCAAAATGAAAACATCCACTGTCCAAACCTTCTTGGAGCCGCCCATGATATTTATGTGCCATCCAAACCGTTCATAAGGTCATTACCACTGGAATTTTGTAGACACATATATCATCATGATCCAGAACTTCTGTGGCCCACACAAATTACCAATCGTGGGCGTTCAATGCCTACTGTTTTGTGTGCCATGGCCACATGCAATTCGTGGTCGTACTGTGTGAGTTGCATAAACACAGCGACAAGCATACATCTTGGACGCAGATATATGTTGAACCAACACCACCAAAATATGTGGTTTGAGTAGGGGTGCATGAACCGAGTTAGCTCGGTTAGCTCGTTCGACTCGGTTTGAAGCTGAGTTCGAGCCGAGTTGAGCTGATTTTTGAGCTTGAAAAAATTTTAAACCGAGTTTGAGCTTGCCTGAGCTCAACTTGACTCGGATCGAACCCCAAACCCTAACTCGAATCGAACCCAGATCGAACTAGTTCGGTGACTCAGTTACTTTGATATTGATGTTTCTCACCAAGTGTTTGATGAAATAACTCAACGAAGTGTTGGCTAGTGGCAAGGAAGGTATGTATATGAAACAAATACCATTTTCCTTGATTTTGATGTTGCCTATAAGGTGTTTGATGAAATACTTGTAAGTAGAGCTGTACACGAGCAGAGTTAGCTCGGTAGCTCGCTCGACTCGACTCGAAAAAGCTCAACTTGACTCGGATCGAAGCTGAGTTCGAACCGAGTCGAGTTGATTTTTGGAGCTCGAAATGAGTTCGAGCCGAGTTCGATCTTGCCCCAGCTCGACTCGGCTCGACTCGAATACTACTCGAACTCGGCTCAACTCGATACAGGGTATATATACCCTTAAAAAAAAAAAAAACCCTACCCCACCTTTTCAAAACGATCCCGCCCGGCGTTCGCACAACTCTAACCCTCTCTTCCTATTTCCTCCCTCTCTTCCACCCTCTTTGTCAGTCCGGCAGCCGGCGAAGCTCCTCCCTCTCTCTCTCTACTCTCTCCCTCATCCTCCCTTACCTACCCGCATAGCCGCACCGATGCACGACCTCGCTTCCTCCCTCTCTGTCAGTCCGGCCGGCGAGCCTCTCTCTCTTTATACTCTCTCCCTCAGCCTTCCTTACCTGCACGACCGCACCGACGCACGGCCCGTCTTCCTCCCTCTCTGTCAGTCCGATTGCCCCTGCGACCTTACCAGCCACTGCTCGGTCGCCCCTGTCGGCTGCCACTGCTTTGTCAGTCCGATCGTCCCAAGTAAATTCGGTAAGCCCCCGCCCTGTTGTTGTTGTTGTTGTATGAATTGATTAACTGATTAATTGATTAATTAATTGGGTAGTTTATCTTTTTATTTACCCCTAACTATAAATTAGAGATCAAGATCTCTAATAAATAATTATTGTTAATATAAACTCATTAGGCATTGGATATCAAGATCTCTGAAACATAAGTGTTCATATAAACTCATTATGTTATCAATTTGATAGTCTGTTACTTGATTGCTCATGATCCCAACTAGTCTAACTGCCTAATCAAGATCTTT
Organism: Magnolia sinica; assembly: GCF_029962835.1. Taxonomy (NCBI): domain Eukaryota; kingdom Viridiplantae; phylum Streptophyta; class Magnoliopsida; order Magnoliales; family Magnoliaceae; genus Magnolia; species Magnolia sinica. The sequence goes on from NC_080573.1 coordinate 128,962,675, forward strand.
AATATGATGTTTCTATGTATTCAATCAATGGCCATATAATGGATGGTCCTGACTAATCATATTGAAAATTGTTTGATAATCAGTTTAGGCCATTCATCATGTGGGCCCATCTTTTATTACCCATATGCTTCAACATCACTTTGATCAAATGATTTGAACAGTCCAATCAACAACTAAGAAAATGGGTCCAAACTGTTTATATTAGGAAAATAAAAGAAAACTGTTTAGCTTAAAATACTAATTTAACACTTATAAGAATTAAAATTTGCAAAGCCATTTAAAAGCCAATGAACCTTGCGTTAATGGGCAGTCTAAAGAGCTTCTCAATAGCTTTCCAATGATATATTATTACTGAGGAAAAAGAGTCCAATCATAAGTCAAGGTCTTTGTTTTAGTTATCTAAGATAATTTATAAGTTTTGGTAGAATTATACATTTTTATTTACCATTTTTAATAAATTTTGTCATTTCATGAAAGTGTTATATTTTAAATCAAATTAGGGTCTTAAGGTTTCTTTTGCTTTTATATAAAAGCCCACGAGATACTTTGTCAGCATAACTTTTTATCAGTTATATAAATTGCTTCCTTTAATTTTAAAGAATTTTCCTTTTTATGAATTCAATATTTTTTATAAGAAGATGACTGTAACTTTTTATCAATGATATAAATTGCTTCATTTGGTTTTAAAGATTTTCCCCTTTTTATGAATTCAATATTTTTTTATAAGAAGATAATCATCTCCTCTTTTTTATCCATGCACCCACTTTGCTACATGAGAAGTAAAAATTAAAGAAGGAATTACTATTTCTAATGCAAACATACATATGTTGTGTGTAAGAAACAAGACAGACATTCATTTGGCTGAGCCCAAGGAAATATTGCGCTAGTTCCAAAAACAGGCCACCCACTCATTTGCTTGCCCACAACCACAAACATGTCCTGCTGGTTTGACATCTCAAATGCATTCCTAACAAAGGCATTCCTTCAATGCCAATCACTGAATGAGGTTATTGTGCGACATTGCACAATTGATCTATGCCATTCACTTGATGATTGGACAGATAGGTGGCTCATTCACTGGTAATTACTTTTGGTTGTAGCCATTACTTACTTTATTTTGAAATATGTGTTCCAAAGATGTGAAATGGCCTGAAATTTATATGGTAGCTTGTGCATTGTGTTTTCTCTTAATATTATGTTAGTTGTGGGTGTTTAGAAGAAAATACTTTGCCTTGTCAGCCACAAGTGATGTAATTATATCCAATATGAGTTCATATCATTCAAATGCCATACAATGCAAACATAAAACACAAAGCTCTCAACAGCCCGTTTGGTATAAGAGGTGGTAACACCTCTAGTCGTGCTATCTAAGCAGTAGCTCCTTTGGATCCCACTTTCACGTCGGCTCAAGGGTCTTAGCGTGGAACTACCAGATCTACTCGTTGATTGCTTCTAAAAGAGAGACAATGTTTTTTGTTTTTGTTATCTAGTCTTAATTTATGTTTATACCTATTGGCTATTGGATATCTTTTATTTTTATAAATGTTTTTAATAATTATTCTTTCAGCCTGTCATTTTGTTTGCATAGATATTAATTATTTTTATTATTCTAGTTGTAATATAGGATAATCAGTTGCCCATTTGAGAATTTCTATGTTGCCAGACACATATTCAGTGTATTCTTGAATGCATAGAAATTATCAAATTGTTCCTTTTTGTACAGTTAAAGGTTAGATAGATTATAATGTATTCATTTATTCCAATTTAAATGCATATGACTGTTCTAGTTTCGTCTCTCTTTTTTCTCTCTGAATATATTTCCTGTATTTATTTCCATTGTCAAATGTCCACACTTTTTGTTGATGATTGATATGGGAATCAAATACAGGATTAATATATTCTGAAGAGATAAGGGGAGATGCTGCCCGAATTTCAGTGTAGCATTTAAATTGAAAAATGAAGACATTACAGTCTATCCAACCTTTAATGAGTGACTGATTTAGAAAGCTAAGTAAGTATACTCGTCTAGTGGTCTAAGTATACTCGTATAACATATCAAGAACTTTATTTTATAGATGACTAGTCAAGACGAAAGCCCAAATCTCCCAAAATGGGTGCATCAGCCGCATCTCCTCTAATCGTAGAGGGAGGCACGTTAACTACAGGCAAAGGGAAGAAGAAGAGATCAGCAGTGTGGGATGACTTTGAAGAAGTCACGGTTAATGGTGTAGATAAGATAAAGTGTAATAATTGAAAAGAGTTATACAACAAGATTCCAGGAGAATCTACCACACATCTAAATAAACATTTGAAGACGTGTCCTAAGAGACCAAGACTCCCTCTTCCCGGCCAACAGTTGCTGTTACAAAGTCAGAAGGGGATGACTCACAAGGCGTAGTGTCCACTCATAAGTTTGATAAAGGGGAGCTGAAAGAGTGGTATGATAGATTAATGATTCTCGAAGAAAAACCGTTCAGAATGATAAAAAGTAAAGGGTTTAAGTCTTTCTGTTAATTCATTAACATTCGAGCCGAGAATGTCTCCCATGTCACAGTGCAGAAAGAGTGCATAAAGATGTACACAAATGAGAAGATGAAACTGAAAGAAGTTTTGGCTTCAGTGTCCAGAATAGGTTTAACGTTTGATTTATGGATGGCGTCCAATCAAAGAAAATGATACATTTCATTAACCGCTCACTATGTAGATCAGGATTGGAAACTTAGAAAGAGAATTTTGAACTTTCGCAACCTTCCTCCTCCACATACTGATTTACTTATTTCAGATTGCATATACAGTTGTCTACAAGACTGGGGCATTAAGAAGAAAATTTCAGCAATAACTTTAGACAATGCTTCAGCAAATGATAGTGTCATTTCATGCTTATGCAATTAGTTTAGGGATATAAGAAATTTATTTTTTGATGGAAAGATATTCCAGGTCAGATGTTGTGCCCATATTCTAAATTTGATTGTATAAGAAGGGTTGAAAGAAATTGACCTCACTATAGAGAACATAAGAGAAAGTGTGAAATATATAAGGGGGTCGTCATCGAGACTAAGTGTATGGAATGACATCATCCAACGTTTGAATGTGCCATTTAAAAAAAATGTTGAAGTTGGATGTGTGTACACGTTGAAACTCGACGTTTGAAGTGTTAGATACGGTAATGGAATTACAGCTTGCATTTTTTGAATATGCGACGCGTGTCAGAACGTATTCTTGGTTACCGAGTACAGATAATTGGGCCAAAGCAAAACAAGTTCAAACATTTCTCAAAGTTTTCTACGATTGCATGAAGATTTTTTTTCAGGAATCAGTATCCAACTACGAATCCATTTCTTCCGTTTCTTTAGAAGATTAAGGATACTCTACTGAAAAATGCCAGTGTGGGTTCAGATTTTATACGTCAGATGACAGTTGGTATGAAGACGAAGTTTGATAAATATTGTGACGAATGTCATCTGTTGATGTCCTTAGCAGTTGTTCTTAATCCTCATTGTAATATGGGATTGGTGAAGTTTATTTTCATAAAGATTTATTCTACTAATAGAGCGGCAACAGAGACATTCAAGGTTCATCAAGCCCTTGAAGATTTGTACAATTCGTATGCTACTACTTTACCTGTAGCAGATGTTGAAGAAAATAGAGATACGGATGTTTCTATACCTGATAATGATGATCTGCTAAATGAATACATATCATATTTGGCACAAGAACGAATGAGAGTTGAGACTAAGGAATCAAAGCTAGAAATGTACCTCAATTAGCCAATCATAGTGCGATCCGACTTTGATGTGTTGGAATGGTGGAAGGTGAGGGTTAGTGAATCAAAATACCCTACATTAGAATCCGTATTTAGCACAGGGAGTAGGGTTGTGAGCAAGTATCGAAGCTCACTTGCACCAAATACAGTTGAAGTGTTGATTTGTACGGAAGATTGGTTGCGTCCAATATGGGGAGGAGATATGAATGATGATGATAAAGAAGAGATTGAGATTCATGACGAGTCTCTACCTGCAGATCTGTAATTATTTTCAGTTTTTCAATTCTATTTAGTTGAAACTTGAATGATGTAAGACCCATATCCTAGCCCATACTATTCAGTCGAATCCCGCGATCCTTCCTATCGAATTCTGGCAAACTGCGATCGATAATCAATGTTTGCGCGCGACCCTAAGTTGTATCGTGTAGATTCGAGTCGGCTTAATCCGAGACTTATACCATTGCGACCGCACCGTAGCCGCGGTTCCAACGCCGCGACCCGCGCACCGATTCGACACCCTGGCTGAGAGATGTGGGCCGGTGTTTATTTTGAAGAAACGCCGCGCGGTTGCAATCCGAAGAGAATCTCTACATCATGTCCCATCAATCAATCACTCAAATCAATCAATCAATCAATCAATGCTTTCTTTCTCCCCAAGTTAAGCAACCACCAAGTCAACTCATTCTCACCCTCTCTCTTACACACTCATACATGTCAAGTACAACATCACCTCACCCATCACTCTCTCCTTACATCCCATCTCTCTCTCTCTCTCTCTCTCTCTCTCTCTTCTCTACACAATTTCCAAGCAACTAAAGAGAGCAAAAAAAATGGACGTCCAAGCTCTTCCTTAGGTGAGAGAAAAGTGTATGTTGTGTGGCCCACTTCCCACCCCAAGAACCATCATCCTAGCCGTCCAAACCTCCTCACCCTCCATCAAAGAAAAGCATAAGGAGACTGGCTTTCCAACGGACTAAGAAGATCGAACAGTGGGTGCTTCTATAGGTATAAATTTCTTATTTTTATGATGGGCCAAGTGAGGCTTACCGATTGATGGTATGGATCTCACTTTGGACCTTACGTGTGGTCGATGGCCCACCTTGATCGTCATTATCATTTCATGATGGGGCCATTTTCCATGGACCCCATCATGATGTTTATTTTCTTCATTTGAATAGGGTCATCTAGACCTTTCATTTTGGTGGAGGAAGGATCTCCACCGTTGATTTTGATCGATGGGCCCATAGGTAATGGGACCCACTTGATGTATATTGTAAATCATGCAAAGGAGGGCCCATAGTGCCGGAGTCCCTCCATCATCACGTGTCTCACTCTCTCTCTCTCCTTCCTTTATTTTGTGGCCCATTTAATGATTATATGTGGTGTCCAAACCATCCATCAAATAGACCCCCACGACCGTCCAAACCACGTGGGCCCTACCTTATAGCGATGGGAAAACACAAATATCAGATTAATCAAGTGAGCCACGTCCACATGGGACCCACCTTGATGAAACATGTTCAGCCGTCCGACCAGGGACGCTGGACGATGTCCAGTGAGGAGTGAATAGCCATGGGAGGTCCAGAACATCTGGACGTGCTTTGGGAAAAAAACAAAAATATCAACTTGGTGTAAAGCTTTTGGGTGAGCCACTCATGCAGGCCCCACCTTGATGTATTAATCCAATCCATGCCGTCCATTCCATTCCCCATGTCATTTTAGGCGTTGAGCCGAAAAATGAAGTCAATTCGACTATTTGGTGGGCCATAACTTAGAAAACAATGGTTTTCATCGTTAAAATATACTCTGATCTTTCTACACTGCCGAAATATACTGAATATTGGATTGTTTGGCTTGTCTTGAGCCATAGGAGTCAGTGGATGGGTCGGATTCTACTGATGCGGGCCCCACCTATGAAAAACTGCAGAAAAAAGAAATTTTCAAAAAAAAAAAACATGGGATGCAGCAGGCGCTGCTACTGTCCTCTGGACGCGCAGCGTCCTGCTGCACTGAACGTGAGAGAGAGGTAGGGATGTGGGTCCCCTACGTGGGCCCCACCGTGATGTATGTTAAACATCACACCGTACATATGGTGGGCCCCTTTTATCTATGAGCCACACTCTAAAAATCAGCCATATATGTTACTTAGGTGGCCCATGTCACAAGAAATAGTGGGATTGAACGTCTGTCATTACAACCCTTTTGGGTGTCCCAGAAGTTCTGGATCATCATGAAATTTGGTTTCCCTCTTCATATGGGTCTACATGACCTTATCAACGGTTTGGATGGAAAATAAATCATTATGGTGGGCCCCACGTGGGACCCAAGGATGTATGTGTTATATACCACACTGTCCACGGACGGTGGAACCACCACAGTGCATGTGTTTTATACATGCCGTCCATCCATCTGATAGAGACGGTGGGTCCCACTGCTGTTGACATCAGCAAGGTCTGTGGGACCCACTTATGATGTATGTATACCCACACCGTCCAGTAAAGGACGGTGGGACCCACTTGATGTATGCATTTTACATCCACGTTGTTTGTGAAATGCTGCTGACTAGCAGCTGCTGCAGCCCACCTTGTTGTATGTTTTGTACGTTCACACTATCCGTCCATGTGGGACGTGTGGACCCCAAAGCATGATGTATGGGTCCCATCCACTCCGTCCGTTTATTGGACGAGTGGGGTCCACCTTGAATTATGTATCCTATAGCTGCGCTGTCCATCTGATAGGGATGGTGGGCCCCTTATGCATGTATTTCTCTCTCTCTCTCTCTCTCTCTCTCTCTCTCTTCCCATATGATTTGTATGTGTGATATCTGGACCGTTCAAATGATGTGGACCCATCCTAATGTATGTATTCTATGTCCTCATCGTCTGTCCCTTGTTGGGACGTGGGACCCACCCACACGTGCTGCACATGTAGGGTGCGCCCCTATCTTCATAATATGTTGTATATCATGCTATCCATTTTGCTTCTCGGTATGGGCGCACCATGATGCATGTGTTGGACCCACTGTCCATCTATTTTTGCCCAATCATGGGCTGCCTTATGAGGCCCACCTTTGATGTATTTATGGCTCATCCATGAGGCCAATATTGATGTATTTGTGGCCCATCTATGAGGCCCACTTTGATGAATTTTGTGGCCCATCCATCAGGCCCACTCTGATGTATTTTGTGGACCAATCGAGAGGCCCATTTAATACACATATGGCCCGTGTGATGTGGCCCATTTGCCATATTTAGGGCCCATGGGTTGAGGCCCATTGTGATGTATAAGGGCCCGTGGTTTGAGGCCCATTATGATGTATTTGGGGCCCATGGGTTGAGGCCCATTGTGATGTAATCAACGTTTGTTATTTGAGGCCCACCTTGATGTGTATGAGGCCCGTTATTGAGGCCCACCGTGATGTGTATGAGGCCCGTTGTTGAGGCCCACCTTGATATATATGAGGACCATATGATGAGGCCCATTTGATGTATTTAAGGCTCATGGGTCGAGGCCCAATGGAATGTATACAAGGTTTATTGCATTGTGTGATTCCACCATGGGTTACGTAATGACATTTATGGTGGGTCATGCCTTAGGAGCAATGTTAGTTTGACATCCACATTGTAAGAATAATGTTGGTTAAATGTCCGCATTATAACTCTCCCTAGGGCCCATTGATAGGCCCATACTTATTGTGTGTAGGCCATCAAAGCTCATATTCGTTGTGAGGATAGTTCATCACCATATAAAATGCTTAGTATAACTTCATGATTCATGCATATACGCATCATATGTATGCCTGATATGAGGAATGTTTGATCATAGCATACGTCATTGGGCAGATTATTTACGAGACTCCGTATGAGACGGAGTGCCCACATTATCGCGCTGTATGCGCAGGATTGATGCATGACTGGATAATGTGACTCATGCATCTCACATATATATGACTTGATCATTGTACGCCCTAGCGACATCAGGGTTGTGGCCTCCAATGGCATATTGTGGATGGATAAATGAGACACCAAAAATACTTGGTTCTAGCACTGTGGGCACTTAGAATGTCCTTGGGTGAAAATTCCAGAACCTCCTTGGTACCAGGAGATGCTCCAACGTCTAGACCGAGTGGAATATGAGCGTTGGTGCCTATACCATGAGGTCGTGTCTCCTACTGTGTCGTGGTCGGTTAGAAGGGGGTGTGGCCTTATCCGCCCGAGTGAGGGAGCTATAAGCTAGGCTGAGTATGACTAGCTCGTAAATGGGTCCGCTATCGACGAGCCGGGCCCGATATTGGCAGGCAGATAGAGAGGTCTCTTCCACTCACTGAGCTGTGCAGCTAGGGAGGAGGCAGTCGGAGTGGAGTGTAATAGACCCCGGTGATTTCTCCAGAGAGTAACCGTACTGATATGTGAACATATTGAGCATGAATTACATATCCATTCATTCACTATCCACTCGGGTTGTGGTGCGTAACTATTTGTTACGTGTACCTTCGCATGACCAGGATTTCGGTTGGGCGCACGACTAACCTGAGATTAGGAGTCTACCACATTGAGTCAGACTCTCCAAATTTAGGTATGAGACTAGTTTGAATAGAAGTCCTTGTGGTGGACCTCGTAGCCTGTGATACTACGTACTATCATCCCGACTTAACATTCCAGCATAGTCATTTCATTCACACCGCATATTACATTGCATCCGCAGTATTTAGCATTTTGGGTTACTATATTTTTGCACTTATATGGCTTAGATGAGGTTGATGGTATTCGTGGCTTGTCAGGGTTTGCATATTGCATTTGCATCCTCAGTATCTGTTATTGTCTTATTATGTTTGCATCGCATAGCCTTGGTACGGCTGATAGCACTCATGGACTTACTAGTATATTCTGCTTACTCTGATATCGTATGATTCATGATCTTGTCAGTATTTTCGCTTATTCCAATTATGTATAATTTATGGGCTTTATGGTATACTTGACACTTATCTTGTGCACACACTTACACCACCCTCTAAGTTTCTATAAGCTTATGCACGATAGATGCATGCAGGTGATGTTAGGTTGCAGCAGTGTTGAGCTTCGAGTGTGCAGCGGTCTTCTGGAGCTTGATTTTTGGTTTATGTATTTCCCTTTCAGCATTGTACTTAAATGATTATATTAGTGGATATGCGATGATGATGTTGCCTTTATGACTTCGTTATACTTGTGGTTATGCTCCATTACACAAAAAAATTCATACTGAAAATCCTCCTTGTAGGATCATAGGATCGGAATTGGGCACGTGAGTGCTGGGATCCAAGAATGGGGCACTATGGAGGTTGTCGGCGCCAGATTCGGCGATCGAGAATTTTGTGAGCCCGTTTTTTGAGTTTGGAGCGTGACAAATGATCTGTAATATTATTTAATTTGAAACATGAAAGTAGTGGAATGTGGTTTGTAAGACTTTGATATTTATTTACTCACTACTGTTTATTTGCTTTTATTTTTGATACATTTATAGTGCTTTTATTTTGTTCATATATCAAGTTTATATTATTTATCAACATTCTGATTTTTTATTAAAAATTGAGTGTAGATATGTCGTCATTTGACCCATCGACAAATATTTGGAACTGTACTTCCCTAATTGAATCACTACTAAGGTCTAAAAGAACAAAGATTATATATGGTTTGTGTGGCACAAAGTTTGTGAACAAGACTAATCGGTTTCGGTTACACTTGTCATGTTGAGGTGATGATGCAAAACCATGCCCTAATGCCCCTAAGGATGTCTAAATTCATTTTCAGGCCCTTTTAGATTCGAATAGAAAATCTTCCATTCCTTCCAAACTTTCTGGTTCTGGATCTAGTACACGAATGACATCCACAAAAGATACAAAGGAGGAAGCCAGATTAAAAGCTTTGGATGAAACACAATTCCAACTCAACTTAAAAACGCAATATGGAAGAAATTTTTAGACTTCAGCGATATCATCAAAGATAACACGATGTTAAAGTAGGATCGAGTACGACAAACAACAAGAAGAAGAAGAGTAACAAATTCAAATTCCTCACCCATCTCGGTGAATTTTATAAGGTATTGGGTACTACATACAATTCTTCACATAAAGAAAGCTTGAAAAATCTAGTTCAAAGCATAAAAGAGCACGAAGGAAACATCTCTTCGCCTTCTGACTCAGAGGAAGTAAACAAATATATATATGAAAAAATAAATAGTAGTTCGAATGGATCAGATGACAATACAAGAAGACACTCATCTTATGGAGGTTATTAGTTGTAAATTGTCATTTTGAACAATGTAAATATGTAATTATCGACGTTTTTTAATCGTAAATTTTGCATTTTATATATTTTATTGCTTTGTTCAACCTCGAATTCTAATTGATAATCGAATTCAAATTCAAATGAATCTCAATTTATAACTCGAACTTGGAACTCGATACTCGGCTCGAAAACTCGAGCTCAAAACAGGCTCGAAGACTCGAACTCGAACTCGACTAAAAAAATCTACTCGAACTCGGATAAGCTAAGCATGAGCTGCTGTTCCGAGCTCGAAGGCCGAGCCGAGCATGAGTTGGGACTCGAGCAGTCCAAGTCGAGCACGAGCTGGGCAAAGCTCAGCTTGGCTCGACTTGTGTACACCTCTACTTGTAAGCAGTTACTGCTGTTTTACATACAGTGGGAAATTGCAAGTGCATTGCGTGTGTCTGTGAAAATGCTACAGAGGCTCCATTTTGGCTCGAACTTGGCTCGAACGGGCTCAAGCAGTTAACCAAACCAAGCCAAGCTGGCCAGTCAGGCTCGAGGACCGAGCCAAGCCGAGTTTGAGCTGGGGTCAGCTAGTGACCGAGCCGAGTCAAGCTGAGGCCAGCTCAACTCGATTTGACTCGGTGTACACCCCTAGGTGTGAGGGGTCTGTGGTCCAAGTTGTTGTAGGTGTTTTATATATCTAGGCTTTTCATCTGTTCTGCCAACTCATTTTAAGACATGATCCCAACATTGAAAATATCCAAAGCTCAAGTAAACTACATCATTGTTGAAACCTTCTTAGAGCCCACACGATGTTTATTATCATCTAACTTGTTCATAAGTTCACGTAGACTAAGATAAAAAAAAAACACAAATATCAATTTTATCCAAAACTTTTATAAATTTTAAACGGTAGGCGTTTAATCCCCATTATTTTCTACCGTGTGGTTCACATGAGTTTTAAAAATACTTCAATTATGGGCTCATGCTGTAAAATGAGCTGGAAAAATGGATAAACAGTATGAATAAAATACATACTTCATGATGGACCCCAGAAAGTCCTTACACCATCTATGTGGTTTTGGGTTCACCACACACTCTACGTCCGTACAACTTAAGTGACACTGATTGCATGGTTACTTGGTCCACATGAGTTCTGCATGTGTTTCGACAGAAGGCTTTAATTGGGTCACATGCGGCATTTAGAGATGCGGCTGGTTGAGTCCAAACTCTCGTGAGCAATTTTCAAATATACTTTTGAGGGACCCTTCTCTGATTGAAATCTCGCCATATCTGTCCGATTCACCACCATCGGTTAGGTAACCCAGTAATCTGGCTCCCAAGTATGTGGTGACAGTAAGATCAGGACTTTGTAGGGCCTACTATGATGCATGTGTTTTTATCCATACTGTCCATTTGTTCCATGAGCTTATTTTAGAGCATGGGCAGAAAGTTGAAGCGTATACAAAGCTTAAGTGGACCACACTATAGGAAACAATGACAATTAAGCGGTTAACATTTAAAACTTTTTGTGGGCCACAACAATGTTTATTTGTCATTCAGCCCGTTTATTAGGTCAAACAAATCATGGATGAAGAGAAAACTCTAGTATTAGTATGATCCAAAACTTCTATGGCTCCCGAGAAGGTTTCAACATTTGGCGTCCAGTCCCTACTATCCATTGTGCCATGGTCCACTTGAGCTTTTCATGTGCTCCAAATATGGGCTCAGGCCCTAAGATCAGTTAGAAAAAGGGATGGACAACATAGATAAAACACATACATCATGGTGGGTCACATGTCTTGAGCATAAATAAAACACATACATCACAGTGGGCCAAATATCCTGAGCTGCGTGGTGACGGTCACCACGAAATCTGTGTTCACCCCCGACCAGTGTTTTAAATATCGATGATATCATTCGATATATTTCATGATATATCTTGTATTCCACTTGTGCGATATGAAACACATAAGTAGTGGGATATATCCCATATGTTTGAGCCCGTGAGCATTTTTTATTTTCAATCATTTTTTCTGTAAAATTAGTGTCAAATTTTTATATGAAAAATTATAAATTGAGAGCTTCAGTTTTGAGATTTAAATGATCGAGTTGCAAAAATTAAAAAAAAAAACAAAATAAAAAATTTCCAATTTCTTGTAAATTGGTGGTAATCTTTGTGTTTAAATATAAAATCAAACATGTATGTAGTCTGATATAGTAATTTTTCTTTTAATTTTGAATATATTATTTTTGTTTTCATACGTCTTATTATGGTTATAAATTATATGAATAAACTTTGAATATATTTGCATCAATTCAGTTAGACAACACATATATTAAGACCTTATACAAAGAAAACCTCTTATATACATTTGTTTTTCATAATGCTTCATTTATAAGTATGTATTAATATTTCTTTTAACTGTCACTGAAATTTCATTGAAAAATTCGGCCATTTCCAATGTTTGCCCATGTTTCCAACAACGATAATACATTACACGATACATTTGATATATCTCATGCAATAATCAATGGATACGTATCCGTATCGCAGCGGTGCGACACCTCATGCACGGTACCAATATTTTGAACACAGCTCCCAACTTTCCAACATACAAGGGATGGTCAACTCCACAGGCTTGCAGCACATTTTCCAAAATAATCACATAGAAGCAACGGTTCCTGTACCGTACCTTTTTTTCTTTTTTACCAAGATGACTTTTCTGCACTACATCAGTACTGTAGATCCAATCATGAAGATCTTCCTCCTATAAATCAGGCTAATATCCTCATTAGGTGGACCACAAGTATATGAATAGTACGACAAGAGTTTTCCATTTGTTTCAATGGTGTGGTCCACCTGACGATTGAACATCCTGATCTTTGACTCAGGTGATCTTGATGGTAGTAGCTAGCGTTTTAATGGTACTGATGTCCTATCCAACTGGCAAGTGACAGAGAAAGATGGTACGGTACCACATGCTATGGTACCTCTTTTTTTGCCACAAGCCATTGTAACTAACGTGTACGTGAGTATTCTCATTGTACAATGCTGGCTCGTATGAGTGGGCCCCATGATTCAGTGATCCAAATCGTTCGTACGACTGGATCCATTTTGGATGGACAATTCACCAGAAATCTCAAAAATGGAGACAATGGGACCCGTCAACAAGTGAGCAGGGGCTCTAAGTAGCCACCGTGATGTATGGATTTTATGCACACCGTCTATTCATTTCTACGTGTCATTTTAGTACATAAACTCAAAAATGAGGCAGATCCAGCGCTCAAATGGGCCACACCACAGGAATCAGCTGTGATAATGATGCTCACGGTTGAAACTTTACTAGGCCGAACCATGATGTTTATTTACCATCCAAACAATTCATAAAGTGACATAGACCTAGATGAAGGGAACCAACAAATATCAGCTCGATCCAAAATTTCTGTGGTCCCAAAGAAGTTTTCATCAGTGTGAGTTTAATCCCCATTGTGTGGTTCACTTTGATCTTGGATATGCCTCAATTTTCAGCCAATATCCTAAAATGATACCGAAAAATAGATAGACGGTGTGGATAAAACCCATACATCACGGTGGCCACTCAGAGCCCCTTCCCGTTTCTAGCTTGGGACAGGCCGGGGTAGGACGCAATCCACGTTCCAGGCAAATAGATACTTATATGGTAACGGTCCACGTTCAACCACGATGACATCAAAGGCTCCGTACAGGTTCTTTTCGCCGTTGGATATTTAGTGCCTGACCATCCAAGGCGGGGCCTTCGTAGGCATCCCGGGTCCCATGCGTACAAACTAGAAGTTGAGGCTACTGCAGAAAGTCTCCCGCTGCGGCAATGGGCCGGGCCAGGCTAGACCCGTGCCTGACCCGACTCTCAGGACCCAGAGCCCAAGCTGAACCAAGCAAGGGCCTAGCATAGCAGGCACAACTCGGACTGAAAAGAATTAGTTGGGTCTGACCCAACCTGACCCAAAAATAGATATTTGCCTAAATAAGACTAAAAATGGGTATATTTGTAGGGTGTAATACATTCATATGAAAAGTTTAGTCAATCTGAGTTGGGTTGGGCTAAAATGATATGAGCCCAAGCTGGAACCCATATAGTAGGTCCAAGCCCGGCCCAAAGACCGGTCGGGCAGCCTACCCGGCCCATTGCCACCCTACTGTACAAAGCTACAATTCCTCTTTCCGTAAAATTGGAGAAAACCGGAGATTACTCTAATAGTGAGCGGATTAAGACCTCACCATGGGGCCCACTTGATGAATGTATTCTACATCCACACCGTCCATCTATTTAACCAGGTTATTTTATGGTACTAGCCCAAAAATGAAGCAAATCCAAATCTCAGGTGGACCATACCATAGGAAACAGTGGCGATTGACCATTAAAGACATTGAGAGCCACAAAAGTTTTGGATCAAGTTGATATTTGTTTTTTTTTTTTTGCTCTATTCATCCAGGTTTTTGTGAACATATGAACATATTGGATTGAAAATAAACGTTAAATAAACATTACGGTGGGGCCTAGGAAGTTTTTAATGGCAGCGCCTTCAATCACTACTATTTTCTATAGTATGGTCCACCTGAGATTTGTATCTGCTTCATTTTTGGGTTTCTACCCTAAAATGATCTGAAAAAATGAATGTACGGCGTGGATGTAGAAAATATAAATCAAGGTAGGCCCCACAGTAAAGGCTGCGTTTTGGGCGATGCTTGGGCCGCACCAAATCCGCTCCCTTCGTAGTAAGATTGAAAAGGCAGGTGCACAGGAGAAATCCGTGCAACTACACGCGCGAGGAGCTCACCTTGGTGTTTGTATTGCATCAATCCGTCCATGAAAATCTCACGGCAGCGAAAATGACACATAACACAAATAACGAAGATCCGATCAACAGCTTGGCAATCCAGTGAAGTTGGTAGCCTTTGGGTGGTTTTCCATTGTTTTCTTGTGCTATGAGCCACCTCATAATTAGATCAGCCTGATTTTGAACGGTCAAAATCTCATAGTAGCTTAAGATAAATTACTTATTCAACAAATAGCTTATCTTAGCTTCTACTTATCAAGAAGATTAGTATGTTTGTCAAACAACATGCTTATCAGTTTCTTATTTCTTTTATTTATTCGACCACTTGTGAAAAATAGAAAAGCTCAAAAGATTAACTGAAGTGATTATATATTTTAAGTAAAAAATTTACTTACAAGTTAACTAATTATAACTAAAACTTACTTATTAGAAATAAGTAGAAAAAGTAACTTATTTGATGGTATCCAAATAGGTCCTTAAGATCATGATTTTTAAACAATAGCTTAAGAGTTATCAAGCAAAACATCACATGGTGTCATTCATTCTTGGTTCAGGTTAGATAAATAGCACGAAAAATCACAGTTACGAAAATAGAGAAAAAATATCTAAAAATAAAATAAAGAAAGAGAACAAAGACAACCAGTGTTTTAAACATATATTTGCCCATCCAAAGGAATTGATCCGCAATGCATTGGATTGCAGCTTCTCTTCCTCAAGGATACAAGTGCAACAACTGTTCAAAATGATTGATGGCTTCGATTAGATACAATCTCAAGGATACAGGTGCAACAACTCTTCAAAATGATTGATGGCTTCGATTAGATACAATCTCAATTTGCACACAGAGGAAATAAGAAAGAAAGAAAAGAAAAAAAGAAAAAAAAAAGGACGAGAGAAGAGAACTACAAAAAGAAAAGAAGAAAACAAGAACAAGAAAAAGCATGCATACATATTGGACAGCAAAAAATGATGATAACAACTTTTATCTTAAAGTCTCAATTTGCACACAGAGGAAATAAGAAAGAAAGAAAAGAAAAGAAAAGAAAAAAAAGACGAGAGAAGAGAAGTACAAAAAGAAAACAAGAAAACAAGAACAAGAAAAAGTATGCATACATATTGGACAGCAAAAATTGATGATAACAACTTTTATCTTAAAGTCGCTTTTATCTCCTGTCCTATTATAAGCTTTACACCAAAGTCTTAGTACAAAGGCTTCTCTAAATTTCTCATTACCTAATGTGGGACAGGAAACATTCTCAACTAAGACCAAAATAAAAATAAAAATTTACATATGCTGTATCCATGTTTTAAATCACCATAAACATCAAATATCCAAATTATTAACAATAATTAAAAATTTTACTCATACAATTTCAGTGTCACTGTCTTCCCTTCTATCATTTTTAAAAGTTTATTTTGAGGCTTGAGTCCAAAAAGAAAACTAATCAATGACTCGAGGGAACTGCACTACAGACTCGGTGGTGACAATGACCCATCGTTGAAACATTTTAAGGGCCTGTTGTGATGTTTATTTGTCATCCAACATGTTCATAAAGTTAGATAGACGTAGATACAAGGAAAATAGAAATATCATGTTGATCCAAAAGTTCGATGGCCTTGAGAGTTTTTGGGTAGTAGGCAGTCAATCTCCACTGTTTCTTGCGATGTAATCTATTTGAGCATTTGATTTGCAACAGTATTAGTTGTTACGGGGAATGTAGTCCGACCACTCTTAGGTCAGCTCGGCATTATCACGTCTGGAGGAAGTACCATAAAACAAGTATCTAACCCCTTGAGAACAATTTTGAGCAGAACTTAATATCAAGATCCTGCTCGGAATCACTCATCAAAGGCCAAGTGACTCATCAAAATTAAGAAGCTGCCTAGAATGAGCAGGCCAGACAAAGAACCGCACCCGAACTAAAGTCCCTACTAGTCTCATCCTGACCAAGTCAGTTCGTGCTGTCCTCAACCAACCGACGAAACTCGACATGGATAAGCTTGGTTCGGGTTATCTTCGGCAGCTTAACGAAGCTTGGCTCAGATAATCCCCAGTCGACTAGCGAAGCTAAATACACTCCAATAACGCACGATGGGAATAATTACCTTACGCACGATCATTTAATAACTGACAACATCGCCACTCGCACACTTCTCACCTAAGGGCTGAGATCATACCTAAATTAATGGACCTTCACGTTCCATGGATACTATAAATAAAGAACCTATCGACATGGACAAGTACACAAAATTTCTCACCCAAAACACCTCTACACAATCAGACCCAAATTCGAGGCCTAACTTTAGTATCGCAGGTCTCATACTCTAGCTAGGGTTTCCTTTATTCTTCTCCTATACAGGTGCTTAGAGCTCAACGAGCGCGAACCAAATTTTTGCATCAACATTAGTCTTATAACCTAAAATGATTTTTCAAAATGGTCCGACATCGTGATAAAACAAATACATTACAGTGGCCATACATAGCCCTAACAGGAGTGTCGTACGTCTCTAGCTAAGTCCTAGTGGGCTACTAAGCAATCCACGCCCAATCTGATCTGACCCAGCTGGGCCACTCGTGTACAAATAATTTGGGCCATTCGTCGTTTTATTTTGCGCACGTGGGGCCATATATGATATGGCATGGGCTTCTGTTTTTGAAAATGCGAGGGTCTTTGGATGCGTGATCGAGTGAGAGAGTAGACAAAGCATCTCCATCAACGACTGTATCTGTATGTGCGCCCATAGCGACACGACTGTATAAAACGCACCGTACACAGTTTCAAATTACAGAAATACCACTGAGATGGTCAAAGTAATCCCGAAGATCGTCTCCTGTCCGGGTGCATTCACGTAATTACATCACCAAACGAGGGCCATTTTTCCTCACTGGCTTTTCTGTACTAGTAATTGCCACTCGTTCGTGTGAGATAAACAGGTGGCTTCGCTACATACTCGTCAATGTAAAATGAATGTATAAGATCTGGTCTGTTCATCAGATAGGGTACAGAAATATAAGACTATTACGACTATCAAATGGGTATCAAATATATGAAAACATGAACGGTTGTGTAAGTAGCCAACTGATATGACTAATTAAACTAAAATTATTTATCTATCATAGAATGATAATGAAATAATCCAACTAATTAATGGATCAGATCTGAAATATGTTGTTTACATCATTACATATGACGCGAGAATACACCAACTATTCCGTTCCAATACCGTCAGCGGAAAAGGTGTACGAGACACGCGTCTCCGTTACATAAATCGGAGAACTTTTAGCCGAGCTTCAGTGAATCGAAACGCCCCTCCTTTTTCTCTTCCCCCCTGGAAAAAGAAAAAAACAAAAGGGAAATGGAAAAAAAGAGTTAAAAAAAAAAACCGCTCTGAACATACCAATTTAACCAAACGCCCCTCCGAGATTCCTCGCTGGCAGACTTTTATAGAGGGGCATTAACGTCAAAAGGTCCACCAGAAATTCCCTATCTCTATGATTTGGGAAGGTAAGAAATCCACCATCCCAGCGAAAAACCAGCTCTTCTTTTTACTCCTTCCTTTCGAGATCTCGTATTTTTACCTTTTAACTGCCTCCAGGGTCAAAATGGTAACTTTCATTTTCGTAACGACAGCAGGACAGTAGAAAGAGAATGATAGAGAGGGGGTAAAACCGTAAAAAGGCCAGAAAAAATTGACATTAAAAACTGAGAGATTCACGAGATTGTCAGCTGCAAGGTAGAATAGTAAACTGAGGTATCTTTCTTTTTGAATACACGTCGCTCCAGAAAGTTAGAGAGAGAGAGAGAGAGAGGAATATATACTGAAAGTGTGGTATATATCCTTTTCTAAGTTTTCCATTGGAGAAGAAAATCCGAGCTGTATTTTTGAAATTTGGTAAGGTGGGTTCTCTCTCTCTCTCTCTCTCTCTCTAGAAAAGAAAAGCCCTGCGTAATGGGTTTTTGTCTGTAATTTCGAGTTTTTTAATGGGCTAAATGGGAATTTTATTTTAGTACTGTATCTTTCTGTGGCATCTCTTTTGTCTTGTAATGCAGTTCTTCACGAGGTGTTGGCAGATTTTTCAAAAATACCCTTATCTTTATCCATTTAAAAAAAATTTCTCTGCTTTTCTCCTTTTGAAATCTATCTTTTCCTGATACATGTACTCACCAGATCTGTTCTTGCAACATGGAAAGGGATTTCTTCTCCGCAGATTTCATTTGGGTTTTGCATCTTTTCTCCTTTTCTCTTCTCTCTCTGTAGGAATTGCTGGCTATTTCTACTCTTGCCCTGTTTGTGCCGTTTCCGACTGGAATTGTCAGTTTTCCGGCTGCCGAAAAGATGGGGCGGACTTCGAGGTGGTTGAGGAGCTTGTTCGGTGGGAAAAAGGAGAAGGAGAAGGAGAATTCGAGTTCCGGCGACCGGAAGGAGAAGAAAAGGTGGAGTTTTGGTAAGTTGGGCCGGGATTCCGGCGAGATTCCTGCTACTTCCAACGTTCCGGCAGCGGAGGCGGCTTGGCTGCGGTCGTACTATAACGAGACGGAGAAGGAGCAGAATAAGCACGCGATCGCAGTGGCTGCGGCGACGGCTGCTGCTGCTGATGCTGCTGTTGCTGCTGCTCAGGCAGCAGTGGCGGTCGTGAGGCTTACGAGCCATGGTAGGGGGACAATGTTCGGAGGCGGGCGGGAGCGGTGGGCTGCGATGAAGATCCAGACTGTTTTCCGGGGGTTTTTGGTAAGGGAATTCAATTTCTGTTTTTGGGTCATTTCTGAGGTTTTCGTTAGATGGGTTGAAATTTAATTTAAGAAATTATCCACAGTGCATGTTTTTGCAATGTGGGTTGATTTACTTTTGTTGTTGTTGTTGTTGTTGTCTTTTTTCCTTCAGAAAAGAAGCTTGTAGAGATTGGTTTTCTAAACTGCTTTTTTTTTTTCACTTCATTTGTTTGAATCCTTCTTTTCTTTGTTCTTCATTTGCTGAATCAGGCAATGAAACGAAAAGAAGATTTGTTTTCCAAACTGTCTTGCTTTTCTTTTTATTTCTCTGTTTTTATTAATTTGGCGATTTTGATTTTGCTTCTTTTGTGCCTTAATTAGCTGAAATTTTGTTACAGATTGTTTCATTTTTGAATTCGGTTGTTTTCATTTATTTCTCTCCTGTTTGCTGAATTAATTACTTATCTGTTTGTTCTTGTTTTGATTCAATTTTGCTGAATGTAGTATTGATTGAAGGCTTTTCTGTTGGTTGGGTACTGTTCAGATCTTTCCTTCCTCATTTCACTGTTTCGTTTCTGTTTTCTATCAAAAACAGCATTTCTAATGATTTTTTCTTTTTGCAAAATTCAAAATCCATTTTTCGGTTCTTGGTTTTTAAATCCAATATGAACAAGACTTCCTTTTCTTCTGTAGTTTACTTCTATTACAAAATCTGTTTTTGGGTCTTGAATAGGCAAAAAAAGCTCTCCGAGCCCTCAAAGGACTGGTGAAGTTGCAAGCTCATGTTCGAGGTTATCTAGTGCGAAAGCAGGCCGCTGCAACTCTACAGAGCATGCAAGCTCTTATACGAGCTCAGGCAACTGTCCGATCTCAGAAAGCCCGCATCCTTCTCAACAAAGACCGTAGGTTTCCGCCTGAAATCCGGCCACGTAAATCCATTGTAAGATTCACTTGAGTTGGGTTCAGATGCTTTACAAATTCAATAATCATACATGTTTCAGCATTTGAATTTAACATGTTTTCACTTCTATTTTGACCTGCAGGAAAGAGTCGATGAGACGAGAAGCGAGCACACAGCATCAATCCACAGTAGGAGGCTCTCAGCATCCCTTGAAACCTCAATTAATGCCTTGGATGAGAGCCCAAAGATCGTTGAGATTGACACTTACAGACCCAAATCAAGATCTCGTCGAACCAACGCTTCAATGTCGGATTGTGGCGAAGACCCACCTTCCCAAACACTCTCCTCCCCACTTCCAGTCCAAGTCCCCGCCCGTCTCTCCATCCCCGACAGCCGGAATTTCCCCGACTTCGATTGGGGGCTGATGGGTGACGAATGCAAGTTCGCCACAGCGCAGAGCACTCCACGATTTGCGAATTCCGGCGCGTCGAATGTGGGGATGCCCGTAACGCCAGCGAAGAGCGTGTGTGGAGACGGATTCTACCGGCATTACTCGAATTATCCCAATTACATGGCAAACACGCAATCTTCAAGGGCTAAATTGAGGTCGCATAGTGCTCCGAAGCAACGGCCGGAACTGGGGCTGAAGAAGCGGCTCTCTTTGAATGAAATAGTGGCATCGAGGGCTAGTCTAAGCGGCGTCCGGATGCAGAGATCATGCTCCCAAATTCAAGAAGTCTTCAGTTTCAAGAATGTTGTAATGGGAAGGCTGGATAGATCAGTTGAGCTTGTTAGAGATGTGGAGAGAGATTACATGGAGAGGAGATGGTGAAACATGAGATAGAGAGATTCTTCTCTTTTGCTTTGCTTTGATTGATGATCCTATTGTAAGAAAGAAGAAGAAAATGAGAAAAGAAGAACAGAAAAGCTTTTTTTTTTTTTTTTTTAAAACCCCTTTTTTTGTAAGTGTAACTTCTCGGAAAAACAGCATCTGATTTGAATCTGATTGTAGCTGATGTGGAATGATGTAGTGATGATTGCATTGATGCCATCTATCTTATTGTGGTAGTGTAGTTTTAGAGATTTGAATGGAACTGATATTTGCACCCACCATTTTGGTAGATGCACCCTTTTTTGAGTTTTTGGCAATACAACAGCATCCCTTCTAAAAAGGGGGTGTACATCGAGTC
Source organism: Magnolia sinica (assembly GCF_029962835.1). Taxonomy (NCBI): domain Eukaryota; kingdom Viridiplantae; phylum Streptophyta; class Magnoliopsida; order Magnoliales; family Magnoliaceae; genus Magnolia; species Magnolia sinica. The sequence goes on from NC_080573.1 coordinate 128,984,310, forward strand.
CAACTGAGTCGGGCCTCAGCTTGAACACTGGCTGACCTCACCTCGAACTCGGCTCGGTTCGGTCCTTGACCCTGACTGGCCACCTCGGCTCGGTTCAGTCAGCAGCTCGGGCCGAGTTCAAGCCAAGCTGAGTTCGCCGTTGAGGCATTTCCACAAACACTTGAACTGTAACTTCAAAAACCTATTGTTTTACAAACAAAGGTAATAGTTTTACAGGTGTTTTATCAAACACTTTCAAAGTAACATAAAAATGAAAAAATAAAAAAGGAAAAGCGAAAAGGTATTAGTTTAATGTACATATGTTGCTTGCCACTGGCCAAACCTTCTCTGCCACCAGCCACATTTCATTGAGTCATTTTATCAAACAGTTAGTGAGCAACATCGATGGCAAAGTGATTGAGTCACCAAACTGGTTCGATTGGAGCGGGATTCGAGCTGGATTTTATTCGAGTCGAGTTGAGCTGTGGCCTACTCGAACTCATTTTTGAACTCGGTTCGAACTCAACTTCGAATCGAATTGAATCGAGCTTTTTCTAGTTGAGTAGAGCGAGCTAACCGAGCTAGCTCGGTTCGTGTACACCCCTACTACTCTGAACAAACTGGTTTTAAAAAAAGGATGGTGGTTGTAACCACTATTTTTGTATATTTGAGGGAAGCTGGTGTGTCACACAACACGGACCTTGGTGGTGTGTTGACGTCACCAAGTTCTGTGGGGTAACCATGGTGTATGTGTTATATAACACTGTCCTTCCATTTTGTTGGATCATTTTTCATTTTTGGGTATGGGCCCAAAAATGAGACAGACCCAAAGCTCAACTGGACCATAGTATAAAAAGTGGTGGGGATTGAACGCCTACCATTGAAACTTCTTGGGGTCATAGAAGTTTTGGATCAAGTTGATATCTTTGTTTTCCCTTCGTTCAGGTATATGGCTTTATGAACATGTTGGATGAAAAATAAATATTATAATGGGCCCTAAGAAGGTTTCAATGGTGGTCCACACTTTAATGTAGAAAAATAAAATCTCTTTTTAGATTGTTGTAGGTATGGTTTTTGGGTGAAGATTGTGTACCTATAGTTCTGTATAGGCTCCATCACAATGTATGTATTCTACTCATGCCTTTCGGTCATTTTTTCAAACTATTTTACGGTATGAACTAAAAAAATGAGGTAAATCCAAATCTTATATGGATGACACCACATAATAGAGTTGTGATTGAACACTTACTATTAAAAACTTCTAAGGGCAATAGAAGTTTTGGATTAAGCTTGTATTTGTGTTCTCTTCATCCATGTGTGTGTGACCTAGTCAATAGGTTAGATGAGAGCAACAGGAAGTTTTTAATGTTGGGCATTCAATGGCAACTATTTTCTTATAGTGTGGTCCAATCGAAATTTGGATCCCTTCATTTTTGGGCTCATTTCTTTCATAAAACACACACACACATATATATAAGGGCCATGTAGCAACGTTGGGCTACTCCCCTGGCCAATGGTTGGTAGTAGGTGCTTTGTGAGCTTCACCATGATGTATGTATTTCATCCATGTTGTCCAACTATTTTTCTAGATAATTTTATGGAATGAGCTAAAAAATGAGGCATATCCCAATCTTAAGTGGACCACGTTACAGGAAACAGTGTTGATTGAAGGTCAACAATTAAAAACTTTTTGGGGGCCATAAAAGTTTTGAATCAAGCTGATCTTTGGTGTTTCTCTTCATCTAGGTTTATACGACCTAATCAACAGATTGGATGTCAAATAAACAGTACAGTGGTCCTCCGGAGGATTTTAATGGTGGATATCCAATCACTATTGCTTTCCTGTGGTGTGGTCCACCTGAGATTTATACACGTCTCGTTTTTGGTAGTAGGCCCTAAAATGATCTGTAAAAATGAATGAACGGAGTGGATAAAAGACATAATTCATAGTGGGACCCGCAGAGCACCGACCATCAGCCAACAGGCTAGTAGCAGGGGTAGTAGCCAATCCGTTTCCATGTCAGTAACTACTCGCTACTGACTCTGTCAGTACGCAATCGCGTTCGTTGTGTTTTTTTTTTTTTTTTTTTTACCTCTTTTGCATGTTGGGTTCCTTTTCTTTCATTTCTGTTCTTTAATTTTCGGCCGTTTCTTTCACTCTTCATCACCATGGTTAAAAACTCCAAAATTCAACTCGCTGGAAAGTGTTGGTGAGTCGAGTAGACTCGGAGCCTCCGGGGATCAAACTCGCGTGTTGTTAGCGTGAGGGGAGGAGAGGGACGTGGATTAGATCTATCTCATTCTTTTTCTCGTGCCATAAAAGGGTCTCTCCAAATTAATGGACAGTGTAGATATAACATATGCATCAGCGTGGGTCCACATAGCTTGGTGACGTCACTTCAATAGCGATTTGGTTACTGAACTTGTCAATATCTAATCCGCGTCCGGAGGAGAGAGAGTTCATGGACCGAAAGAATAGACAGACTACGCGTGTTTTCATCTCCTCCGTCCATTAGTTGAACTGCTTTACGTACACGGGCAGATAGATCATAGATATATCGAACCACCAATGTGGGTGGTACTTGACCGTGGGCCCACCTCGATAACTTTTGTGCCCCACGTAAAGCTTTTAGTAGTCATTCACCACCAATTCCTATTGTGTGGCCCACCAGAGATTTATAACGGCTTTATTTTTGGGTTCATGTCATAAAATAAATTTGCAAATCGGATGGACGGCGTGGATATATGATCAGCCGATCATCCATTAAACTCAATGAGTTTTCGGATCGACAAGTGATCCAATCTCTTAGATGCATCGGCGATCTGGTCCATCCCAAGTGGATCCTCGATTCTTTCAAACATATTTTGACAACTCACTGAGTCAATTAACAAAGTCAGTTTTGATCAGTGACTCTAGTCTGCATTCGGTCTGCATTCGCCACGTGAGAAAACAGCTTTTAGATACTCTGGCAGAGCCTGATGGACGATACACAGGCACCTTTGTTTTATTAGAACTTGCATACATGGCACTTATGTCAAATTAAACTGTCCACACTATGGGTTCCTACTATAGATGCGTCATGAGCCAATAACTGCGCTTATTTGATTATCTGACCATGAGATTGGTAGACATTTATAAATCCAACGGTCCTATTTCCACAAACAAGTGTCCGCGGTATCAGAGGTGAGGATTGTTCGACCGATCTGATTTTGGGATTCTCGCATATATGGAGAGTGGGTTCCACAGTTATCGGTTTAACTTGAACTAATATATGCAACGTGTACAATTTCTGGGTGCCTGCCCTGCTGTGCATCAAGCGTCAAACGCTGCCTGAGTATCATATATAACCTCCGTTAATTCATGTTCACGGCAACTAGAGCTTCACACGAGCCGAGTCAAGCTGAGTATTGCCCAGCTCATGCTCGGTTCGCCCTGGCCGAGTCCTTTTGGTACTCGGCTCTATTCAGGCGTCAAGCATGAATTCCTTGCTCGTGCTCTACCCGTCTGAGTATGAGTCGAGTACAAGTAGAAATCGAGTCAAGTCGAGTCCAAGTTTTCGAGTCGAGTTTGAGTCCGAGTCCAAATTTGAGCTTATTTCAAGCAGGGTTTTCAAGCAACGAGTTTGAACTTTGAGTTGAATTCGAGTTATAAATTGAGATTCATTTGAATTTCAATTCGATTGTCAAATAAAATTCAAAGTTGAACAAAGTAATAAAATATATCAAATGCATATAATTTATGATTAAAAAACTTCGATAATTGCATATTTACATTACATTGTTCAAAATGACAATTTATAACTAATAACTTCTATAAGAGGAGTGCCTTCCCGTATTGTCATCAGATCTATCGGAACTGCTATCTATTTTTTCATATACATATTAGTTCACTTCCTTTGAGTCAGAAGGTGAAGAGATATTTCATTCGTGCTCTTTTACACTTTGAACTAGAGTTTTCAAACTTTCTTTATGTGAAGAATTGTATGTAGTACTCAATACCTTATAAAATTTACCGAGATAGGAATTTGAATTTGTTACTCTTTTTCTTCTTCTTGTTTGTCGTACTCGATCCTACTTCAACATCGTGTTGTCCTTGACTCGAATATCGCTGAAGTCTAAAAACTTCTTCCATACTACGTTTTAAGGCGTGTTGGAATTCTTCTTCCTCTAAAGCTTTTAATCTGGCTTCCTCCTCTGCATCTTTTGTGGATGTCATTCGTGTACTAGATCCAGAAGCAGAAGGTTTGGATGAAGTGAAAGGTTTTCTATTTGAATCTAACAGGGCTTGAAAAAAATTTGAACATCTTTAGGGGCATTGGGGCATGGTTTTGCATCACCACCTCGGTATGACAAGTGTAAGCAAAAGCGATTAGTCTTGTTCACAAACTTTGCGCCACACAAACCACACTTAATCTTTGTTTTTCCAGACCTTGATGGTGATTTAACTAGGGGAGCGTAGTCCCAAATGTTTGTGGATGGGTCAGATAATGACATATCTATACGCAATTTTTAATAAAAAATAAAATATTGATAAATAATTTGAACTTGATATAGGAATAAAATAAAGTAATATAAATGTATCAAAAATAAAAGTAAATGAACAGGCATATGTAAATAAATATCAAATATTCAAAGTTTTCTAAATCACATTCTAACACTTTCATGTTTACAAAATAATATTACAGATCATTCAACTTCCAACCAAAAAGAATTGAAAAATTAAAAATAATTACTGATATGCAGGTAGAGACTCGTCACGAATATCAATCTCCTCTTCTTCATCATCATCATTCATATCTTATCCCTATATCGGGCGCAACCAATCTTCTATACAAATCAACGCTTTAACTATATTTGGCGAAAGTGAGCTTCAATACTTGCTCACAATCTTGATCCCTGTGCTAAATGCGAATTCTGATGCCACTGTTGAAATTGATATTGATAATATGTCCCGTGCCATCACAGATAATGTAGAGTATTTTGATTCAGTAACCCTCATCTTCTACCATTCTAACACATCAAATTCGGATCATACCACAATTGACTCATTGAGGTACATTTCTAGCTTTGATTCCTTAGTATCAACTCCCATTCGTGCTTGTGCCAAGTATGATATGTATTCATTTAGCATATTCAGATTACCAGGTATAGAAATATTCGTATCTCTACTTTCTTCAACACCTGCTACAAGTACTAACGTACGATTTGTACAAATCTTCAAGGGCTTGACGAACCTTTGACATCTCTGTTGCCACTCTTTTAGTAGGATAAAGCTTCATGAAAATAAAGCTAACCAACCCCATATTACAATAAGGATCAAGAACAACTTGCAATGATATCAATAGATGACATTCGTCCCAGTATTTATCGAACTTCATCTTCATACCAATTGTCAACTGGCGTATGAAATCTGGACCTGCACTGACATTTTTCTGTAGAGCATCCTTAATCTTCCAAAGAGACGGAAGAAACAGATTCGCGGTTGGATACTGATTCCCAGAAAAAATCTTCTTGCAGTCATAGAAAACTTTGAGAAATATGTGAACTTCTTTTGCTTTGGCTCAATCATCTGTGCTTGGCAACCAAGAATATGTTCTGTCACGCACCGCGTATTCAAGAAATGCAAGCTGTAATTCCATTGCCGTATCTAACATTTCATAGGTCGAGTTCCAATGTATACAGACATCCAACTTCAACGTTTTTCTAGATGGCACATTCAAACGTTGGATGATGTTATTTTATACACTCAGTTTCGATGGCGACCCCCTTATATATTTCACACTCTCTTATGTTCTCTATATTGTTGTCAATTACTTTCAGCCCTTCTTATACAATCAAATTTATAATATGGGTACAACATCTGACCTGGAATATTTTTCCTTCAAAAAATAAATTTCCTATAGCCCTGAACTGGTTACGTAAGCAAGAAATGACACTGTCATTTGATGAAGCATTGTCAAAAGTTATTGCTGAAATTTTCTTCTCAATGCCCAAGCTTTCTAGACAATTGTATATGCAATATGAAATAATTAAACTAGTATGTAGAGGAGGAAGGTTGTGGAAGTTCAAAATTCTCTTGCATAGTTTCCAATCTTCATCGACATAGTGAGCGATTAATGAAATGTATCCTTTTCTTTGATTGGACGCCATCCATAAATCAGAAGTCAAAGCTATTCTGGACACCGAAGCTAAAACTTCTTTCAGTTTCATCGTCTCCTTTGCGTACATCTTCATGCACTCTCTTTACACTGTGACGTGGGAGACATTCTTGGGCTGAGGGTTAAGAAATTGACAGAAAGCTCTAAACTCTTTACTTTCTATTATTCTGAAAGGTTTTTCTTCCAGAATCACTAATCTAGCATACCACTCATTCAGCTTCTCTTTGTCAAACTTATGAGTGGACACTACGCCTTGGGAGTCGTTCCCTTCTGACTTCGTAAATGATAACAACTGTTGGCTAGGAGGAGGAAGTCTTGGTGTCTTAGAACATGTCTTCAAATGTCTAATTAGATGTATCGTAGATCCTCCTAGAATCTTACTGAATAATCCTTTGCAGTGATTACACTTTATCTTCTATACACCGTTATCTGTCACATCTTCGAAATCATTCCACACTTCTGATCTTTGCCTCTTCCCTTTGTATGCAGTTGACGTGTCTGTGTCTCCCTCTACGATTAGAGGAGATGTGGCTGATGCACCCATTCCAGGGATATTTGGGCTTTCGTCTTGACTAGTCATATATAAAATAAAGTTCTCGATATATTATACGGCTATACCCAGACGGCTAGACCGCTAGACGGGCATACTTAACAATCTAAATCAGTCACTCATTCAAGGTTGGATAGATTGTAATGCCTTCATTTTCCAATTTAAATGCTACGTCGAAATTTCGACAGCATCTCCCATTATCTCTCCAGAATATATTAATCTTGTATTTGATTCCCATGTCAATCATCAACACAAAGTGTAGACATTTGACGACGAAAATAAATACACGAAATATATCCAGAGAAAAAAAGGAGAGACGAAACCAGAACAGGCATATGCATTTAAATTGGAATAAATGAAGATATTACAATCTATCTAACCCTGAATTGTCCAAAAATGGACAATTTGAGAATTTTTATGTATCCAAGAACATAGTGAATCTATGTCTGACAATATAGAAATCCTCAAATGAGCGACTGATTATCTTATACTACAACTAGAACAATAAAAATAATAATAAAACCTGACAATCAAACAATAAATGAATTGAAAGTGCAATATAAAAGATGAATGCTAAGTGTAATAACTTGAGTGCACTAAGCATTCCTCAACCCAAATGCCAAATCCAATTAAGCTATTGAAACCCAACTCTAGCTACTAAGCATCCAACTAAGATAAAAGAATCACTATATTAAGTTCAAAGACAAACAACAATTTAAATCCAAATCACAAATGAAATCAGAAAAGAAAAGGACTCAAAACCATATCTTTTTTAGCCTCTAATCAGATGGTTAGGATCTATCTTTTGTACTTTGCTAGCTTGTCCCACCACAATGGGGCCTACGGTTTTGAATAGATACGATTGGTTACACATGAAAATTGAATGAGTGTCTCTCTCTACGATTAGAAGAGATGTGGCTAATGCACCCATTCCAGGGATATTTGGGCTTTCGTCTTGACTAGTCATATATAAAATAAAGTTCTCGATATGTTATACGGCTATAACCAGAGGGCTAGACCGTTAGACGGACATACTTAACAATCTAAATCAGTCACCCATTCAAGCTTCGATAGATCGTAATGCCTTCATTTTCCAATTTAAATGCCACGCCGAAATTCCGACAACATTTTCCCATATCTCTCCAGAATATATTAATCTTGTATTTGATTCCCGTGTCAATCATCAACACAAAGTGTGGACATTTGACGACGAAAATAAATACATGAAATATATCCAGAGAGAAAAAGGAGAGACGAAACCAGAACAGGCATATGCATTTAAATTGGAATAAATGAAGATATTACAATCTATCTAACCCTGAACTGTCCAAAAATGGACAATTTGATAATTTTTATGCATCCAAGAACACAATAAATCTATGTCTGGCAACATAGAGATTCTCAAATGAGCAACTGATTATCTTATAATACAACTAGAACAATAAAAATAATAATAAAACCTGACAATCAAACAATAAATGAATTGAAAGTGCAATATAAAAGATGAATGTTAAGTGTAATAACTTGAGTGCACTAAGCATTACTCAACTCAAATGCCAAATCCAATTAAGCTATTGAAACCCAACTCTAGCTACTAAGCATCCAACTAAGATAAAAGAATCACTATATTAAGTTCAGAGACAAACAACAATCTAAATCCAAATCACAAATGAAATCAGAAAAGAAAATGACCCAAAACCATATCTTTTTTAGCCTCTAATCAGATGGTTAGGATCCATCTTTTGTACTTTGCTAGCTTGTCTCACCACAATGGGGCCTACGATTTTGAATGGATACAATTGGTTACACATGGAAATTGAATGAGTGTCTCCCTCTACGATTAGAAGAGATGTGGCAGATACATCCATTCCAGGGATATTTGAACTTTCGTCTTGACTAGTTATATATAAAATAAAGTTCTCGATATGTTATACGGCTATACCCAGACGGCTAGACCGCTAGACGGGCATACTTACTTAACAATCTAAATCAGTCACCCATTCAAGGTTGGATAAATTGTAATGCCTTCATTTTTCAATTTAAATGCTACGCCGAAATTCCGACAATATTTCCTCTTATCTCTCCAGAATATATTAATCTTGTATTTGATTCCCATGTCAATCATCAACACAAAGTGTGGACATTTGATGATGAAAATAAATATATGAAATATATCCAGAGAGAAAAAGGAGAGACGAAAACAGAATAGGCATATGCATTTAAATTGGAATAAATGAAGATATTACAATCTATCTAACCCTGAACTGTCCAAAAATGGACAATTTGATAATTTTTATGCATCCAAGAACACAGTAAATTTATGTCTGGCAACATAGAAATTCTCAAATGAGCAACTGATTATCTTATACTACAACTAGAATAATGAAAATAATAATAAAACCTGACAATCAAACAATAAATGAATTGAAAGTGCAATATAAAAGATGAATGCTAAGTGTAATAACTTGAGTGCACTAAGCATTCCTCAACTCAAATGCCAAATCCAATTAAGTTATTGAAATCCAACTCTAGCTACTAAGCATTCAACTAAGATAAAAGAATCACTATATTAAGTTCAAAGACAAACAACAATCTAAATCCAAATCACAAATGAAATCAGAAAAGAAAAGGACCCAAAACCATATCTTTTTTAGCCTCTAATCAGATGGTTAGGATCCATCTTTTGTACTTTGCTAGCTTGTCCCACCACAATGGGGCCTACGGTTTTGAATGGATACAATTGGTTACACATGAAAATTGAATGAGTGTCTATGTGCAACTAGCATGATCTGAGAGTAGTACTAAATCATTTTATATATAATAAAGACAAAACTAGCAATGTATATTATACATTTGCTAGCCACCAATTAGGTAGGTTGGGATTGTCAAATCAAAGTTCTTTTTGAGCTATGGTCCATTGATTGCAACACCTACCAAATTGATAATCAAGATTATTGTATGTAACTGTATAAAGTGAGTATTCCCTAGGTAAAAACTAGACCCAAATGGGGGTGGCAATGGACTGGTTAGGGCCTAAATTTCAAGGTAGAACATGTCCTTTGGGCCAATTTTATCCCCTAGCCGTTGCCCTATGGGGTCAGATTGTCCACGGTAGAGTGGGCCACCCAGCCCATTTTAACACCTGAGTCTAACACATGGTTTTAATATCTCCCCAACTGGCAGTCTGGGATTGACTCAAATGTTCCTGAGTCAGAACTTTAAATTGGATTGAGTTAATGATATTTTCAATCTTGACTTGGATGCAGAACTATGTAGAGTTTTTTTAAGTATAAGCCAAATCAAGCAGGTCTTATTTGACTAGGTTGAGCTTGGGATGGCCCGCTTGGGGTTGAGCTTCAGCTTTCCTTCCTAGCCCACCATGCTATCTTCTATCGTAAATTCGTAATCATATTTCATCATACCCATTAACCATATGAAAATCACTATGATGAAATGAAAATACAAAAATCAGCTGATAATTACTTTATATACAATTAAAATAATAATTAAATTAACAATTCTTACCTGATGGACGGATAGGGGCACCGGGCAGGGGTGGGATGACCTGCAGACAAGGCAGGGCAGGGATGAGTTGTGGACAGGGGCATCGGGCAGGGCAGGGACGAGCTGCAGCAGGGACAGGGGCACCGGCTGACAGGGCAGGGATGAGCTGCAGCAGGGATAGGGGCACCGAGCAGGGCAGGGACGAGCTGTAGCAGGGACAGGGGCACTGGGCAGGGCAGGGACGAGCTGTGGACAGGGCAGGGCAGTGAAGAGCTGCGGACAGGGGCATCGGACAGTCGTTGTGGCTACCGGACAGGGCAATGTGAGCGCCTGAGAGAGAGAGGGAAAAAGAAGGGTAAGGGAAATGGCGATTGGGCAGGGCAGGGACCACCAGACGGTCGCTGTGGCCGGGTTAGGTTTTTTTAAGAGAGAGAGAGTTTTTTTTTTTAAAAGGGGAATGTCGGAATGACCGAACGAGAGAGAGACTAGCATCAGACAGGGGCAGTGACGAGCTGCGGCATCGGACAGGGGCACCGGGCACGCCAAAGGGACGAGTGGCAGGGAGTGAGAGAGAGAGAGAGAGGGAGAGGGAAGAAGAGGGACGGGTCGGACGGCACCGGACAGGGGAATGAGAGGAGAGAGAAAGAGAGAGAGGGAATGGGTAGGGTAGTTTTGAACAGGCGCTGGGAGGGAGAGAAGGAAAGGAGAGGGTATTTTTTTTCGTTTTGGACGGGCGGGCGGGATAAAAGCGTGAAAGTGACTGGGAGGGAGGGATTAGGACTTTCGTTTTAGGTATATGGCCCTGGTCGAGTACGAGTCGAGTACCGAATCGAGCACACGAGTCGAGTATCAAGTCGAGTACTACCCAGCTCGTACTCTACTCAAAATCATAACGAGTATAAAAGATTCACTCATACTCGGCTCAAACACCTGACGAGTCAAGTCGAGTCAGGTAATTGCGAGTCGAGTGGAGCGAGTAGCCGAGCTTACACTGCTCGTGTACAGCTCGAATGGCAACTCATCCGCCACATATGGTACCGTAGTCAGTAATATAAACTTACCATAATGCACCAATTTTCCTGCCAACGTATGATACATGTAATAAATCAGTTCCTTTAAAAAGTTTGACCTGATCATCAAGATATTATGAAGTTAAAATTAGGTTGATCTATCCTCATAGTCGTCCAAACCCGTAACCTGCGTTAGATCCATGTCTTTTCACTGATTTTAATGGTTTGAACCACATAATATCTGGTTCGAATTGAATTTAATTTCAGATAATAACCATCATGAATCCAACATTTCTAACGGCTACGATTTCCCACACTTAAAAGCATTGTAGGAAAAAAAACGTCCATTATGGTGTGCTTACGGTGCCAGGCACAGTACTTGCTCTTTTACACGTTACAGGAAAAAGACGTGTCGGTCGGGAAGGTTTCCTGGTCAAGAAGAAATATATGATGCGTCGCCAGCGTATTTGCACAGTCTGCATGGATTTGAGTGGGGCCCATCGTCGTGTAATTCACATCATTGTCTGAAAAGTGGGACTCAGTTATCTGTAATCCACGTGATTACCGTCTTTTGAGTTCCGCGGTTGATGGAACATGAGTATGGCCCATCACATTTCCAGAGCATAATAAAATCCACTTTCAACTTCTGTCCACCCCAGTAATCATGTAACGTGGCACGTGCGCTGGTTTCAAATTCTGATAATTGCGGCCATGGTTTGATAATCCAGACCGTTGATCTCCGCTAGAGGCTCTCCTATTGTTCATCCAGACCGTTCATGTAGAAGTCGGCATTGGATTTGAAAATGACGATCTCCGATTAGTGAGGTCCTTTCCATGATAGTAAGATAAACGGTCCAGATCTTACGTAGAAATAAGACGAGTCTATAGGAGGAGGGCGTTGTTAGCGGGAACGGATTGGCTACTCCCCCTGACACCAGCCATTGGCTGGTGGTCGGTGCTCTGTGGGGCTCACCATGATTTATGTGTATCATCCATGCCGTCCATCTATTTTTATATATCATTTTATGATATGATTAAAAAAATGAATTATATCTCAATTTTAAGTAAACCACATTAAAGGAATCAGTGTTGAATGAATTTTGACCATTAAAAAAGTTTTGGGGGACATAAAGTTTTGGATCGAGCTGATATTTATTTTTTCCCTTCATATGGGTCTTTATGACCAAATCAACAGATTGGATATCAAATAAACAGTACAGTGGGCGTGAGGAGGATTTTAATTGTTAATATCCATTCATTATTTTTATCCTGTGGTGTGGCCCACCTAAGATTTATATACCTATAATTTTTTGTATCAAAGGCTAAAATGATCTATAAAAATGGATGAACCGAATTGATGAAACACATACATCATGGTGGGGCCCACAGAGCACTAACCACCAGCCACGGGGCTGGTGTCAGGGAGAGTAGCCAATCCGTTCCCGTTGTTAGCAGCTTTATCGTCTCTCCTCTTTAAATTCTCGTCAGTAATCATTAGTGCTTTGATTTGATTGATGGTTGAAAATTTCAGAAATCGAAATCCGTCCGTCCTTACGAGCTTGCATCATCACCAACCTTACCTGGGTAAATGAACTGGCGAGGGTAGTTTCGGCAATTGCTTTTGGTTTGAACGTATGATACTATGGGAATGGCCAAAACAACCTTCTATTCTGTTGGAAAAACAAATCTCCCGAAGGCGTGTCCGTGAAAAATGGTTTCTCACGGTCAAACAATTCGGTTCAAATTACAACAATATCCCAATTTCCCAATAAAATTACGTAAACACCTCGGAATTATCGAACCCAAGTAAAGAAAAAACCCTTGAAAACGACTAGGCGCGATGAAAGAAAACTCCCTTTCAACGTTACGTCTCTTTTCATGCATGAAAACTCAGATTTTTTAGGCTTTAACCAATTTCAAAAGCCCTCTTTGCGAGGACGTTCACATCGCCACGGTACACGTGGCACTGTGTACCCAAATCAAGTCCGTTAAAATGGTGGGCAGGATTGTGGATGGGACATGACTTAAGCCTTGTACTTAAAAGGACTATTCTGGCTGTCCGATTAGTCGAAACCAAACGGACGGTTAATCTGAAACCGGTTAACGGTCCATGATCTAACAAGAGATTATGATAATCCATGTTTAATTTTGAGGCTATGTATCTGTAAGTTGATATGGACGGTTGAATTCCAGGCACATGCAAGCATGTGTTCTGTGGGTGAGTATGGACGGTCACAGTCGCCAAGAGTGTCAATGTCTTTCTCAACGTATTTTACAAGCGAGGCAACCGTTCATTGCTACGTAAGAAAGGAACTTTGCAGGGTTTAGAAGAAATACTCTAGAGAGTATGTTGGATTGTATATATGCAATTATCCACTCTACATATGGCATACATTTCTTTCAATCGGGACCTAACATCTTCTGCAAGTGCGTCATCTAGCCTCAAATAACACTTAATTACTTGTTTCAAACTTTGATCATGTCCATTGAATTTGGATCACTGAATACCTCTGTTTTTATCCGTCCACTAAATTGGTGTAGAGACTCATTTACTCTCTGTAATTTTTGGTGTACGTATCATTCACGATGGGACCCACAATTTGAACGATTTCGATTTTCTATATCGTGGGTTACGCAAGCAATGAATGAATGTATGAGCATGACCCAATTTTCCACTAAAATATTGTCGAAAGTATTATAGAAGTATTCTTAGAATTTAAATATTTTGAAAACTTACGACAGTTTCCTAACATAATTAATGCAATACGAATAGTTGAGCACAGTACTTTGAATCGCTGGACTCCTATTTAGTTTGCCACAACTCAAAAAAGGATACTGACTCTCCATCCGTACACTTGGCATACTTGTACAGAAATCTAGACCGTCCAGATAGCTGAACCAACGATGGATGGAGCATGACCTAAAAATTACAATGAGAGTATGATATTAACCACTCGTTATTTCACTTTTAATAGTTCATTTGAATGACACTAATTGGGTGATTAGTTAATTAATTGGTGTGATTATATATACACGCTCCATGGACAATGGAACCCACAATTTGAGTCGTCTGGATGGCCGTATATAGTTGCTCAGATGCGAGGAGGTAGGGCATTGCCGTCTCTTAAAGTGTGCAAAACTAACAAAGGAAACTAGTCTAGTTTGAATTTTGAAAGATGTGCTATGGCTAATGAGGATTAAACACCTGTTTAATTCAAATGACATTTATATCCCTCTTTCCACTCCTAATCCTCGCATTAAATAAAAAAAGAAGAAATCAAAATCCCTAGAAGGGAAGATAAATTTTTGCTTGACCATCTTGAAATCAGCTCCATCATTTCCTATAGATAAATAAATGCAGTTAAAATTTCAAAATGCTGGAAATCGACTGGTAGGATGATCTAAACGGTTGTTTCCTGTGGGCCCCACCGTGGATAAGATTTGGACGATTGACGTACAATTACATCATGTGTTCGTTTGAAGAGTTAGCACCAACATGGGAGTCTAGACCATTAATTTATTTATCTTTTTGTGTAACAATGCAGGACTGGTGAAAGATCTATCGACAAAAAATGGAAAACATTACATTTGTGGAAGTGTCCCTGAGCGGGCCAGATGTTGTGATTGGTCGACATCAAGATTTTCATTTTATTGTTTAAAACCCTTTGAGATTGTGACATTTGGGAAGAAAGCAACTCAGCACAAAATGCTGGTTTTTGGGTAGGAGTGGCAATTGCCGGACGTAGATTCTCTAGATGGGGTCCACGTCCACTTGGATTTATGCTCTGATGATCTGAAACATCCATCTGGCGGGCACCTTTGTAGATGGACAATGGTCCAAAAATTAAAAAGATCGACAGCTTGGTCATTAATTTTCATTTGAATGTGGACCATTTACTATTTTTGTCATTGATCATCCATCTCAATGCTACGTATCAGGTGATCATGATTAAGTCGGCCTAGTTTTTGGACGATTGGCATCCACGGTAGTGCCGTTTGAATTAATGGTTCTACTGATCCGAACATGGAGCATAAGTGGGATTCACACGTAGACATATACAATGATCCCCGTTAGTTTATATGACACTGTTCTAGCTGTCAGATTTTATTAGGGGACACAGGGTTCTTTGATCCAGACCGTTGACGTCATTGTATCCATTCTCAATGGTCCATGCACAAAAGCTTTCCTAATGGAAAATGCTAATCCGTCAATATATGTCTAACATATAAATATTTTAGAAAGCAAATCGCCACAGCCGTTAACTTGCAACCAAGTTTGTTACGCCTTGAAAATTGGAACCCGAGTTGGTTAGACTTGAACCTGAATTTCAGGACTAGGAATTGTATTTAAATAAAATATATCACGACCCATATTATTTCATGCATTTTCAAGGCAATCAAAGCAACTAAAAGGATACTAATTATTGTCATTAAATATTGTCCACTAATCAATTCTTAAATCTTTAATTACATTGACATTCAAAAATAAATAATAACAACATACATTGAATTTTAATTAATTTCTAAATAAATAAATATAAAAGTCTTCAATTTTGTCTAACCGGTTCTTCATATACAAACCCTGCAAAACATTTTATATGGGTGTGAGCGCGACGACTTGTAGGGTCAAATTATTCCTAAAATTGAAAACTTTATATTAATACCAATACAATTCAATGAAATAAATATGATTAATTACGAGTATTAAATCGACATTTTACATGATAATAATAATAATTTGTATTTTATAATAACAAAATAAGATAATACAATTATTTAAAATCCTTTTTGGTTCAATTCAGGGCATAGCACCCATGTGTGTTGATCCTTTTAGGCTTCGACAGAGTACCAGTGTTGATCATTTCAAAGAATGACCCTCGACAGAGCACCTCTGGTGAATAGACTTTTACAGTAAATACCCAGGGCAGAGTACCCGTGTGTGTTGATCCTTTTAGGGAATTACCTATGGAAGAACACCCATTGCGATCCTTTCGGGTATGACCCTAGGCAGAGCACCTGTACCGTGCTGATCCTTTCGGGAATGACCCTGGATAGAACACCCATAAAAATATAACGATTCTTTTAGGGCAGAGCACCCATAAATTTAAATACATTATTTATCATGTAATAATAAGGAATTAATTGCAATTTGAGTACATAACGATAATTAATTGAAATCAATTAATAACTCAAATAAATTACCTTTATACTATGTAATTAAGAATCAAATAAAATAATCTACAATTAATGATAATAATTAAATAAATTGAACACAACAAATAATCAAATCAATCTATATATTAACCTAAAATTTTCAACAAGGAAGATCACCTACCTGGTGTGTTGAGTGGAGGTTACATGACATAGTTTGGAAGTAGGTTGGAGATGGATCCAATGTACAGTTGAGATTTTTTGATTTATAAGTTGGCTCGAAAACGAAAAGAGAAATGTGAAAAAATTGGAGATGTTTCAATCTGTGTGGATTGCATTTTGGAAGCCTTTTAAATCCCTTGTTGCAACGGAAGCTAGGTGGGTCCAACGAGATATTTGTGAGAAATTCATTCCACCCAGTTACTTTGTCAGGTCATAATAATACATGATTCTAAGGGTAAGGAAGATTTGGAATTTAGGTGGGGCCATAAGACTGAAAACAGTGGGGTTGAACGTTTGCCGTTAAAATCTTCTTGGGTTGATGGTGAGCGGTTTGAATTGTTTAGTAGGTTCCGCTGATGAAGAACGGTGAAAGAAGAAAGAGGAGAGTTTGAATGGGAGAGGAAATTGGGGACTCTCTCCCGGTTTGACGGTAACGTGTGCTGCCATGCATCGCACGTTCCTCTAAATTTTAAGTTTTTTAATTTATTTTATTTTATATTATTTTGAGATATGTTGGCAAGTGGCCCCACACTAGATATCTGTGATGAATCCACACCATCCATCTGATCCATAAGATTATATTAGGATATGGGTCCAAAAATGAGATAGGTCCAAAACTTAGATGGACTACATGGTGAAAAAATGTGGGTAGAGATTTGCCCACCGTTGAAACTTTATGGGTTCACTGTATGGACGGTTTACATCAAAGGTAGGATAGCTGAACTTTTGATGACATTTGGAGGGCCGGGTATGTTGAAGGGCTAATACAGGTGGGTTTGTTTGTTTGTTTTTCTTTTTTTGTTTATATATATATATATATATATATATATATATATATATATATATATATATATATATATATATATATGAATGGTTTGATTTAATGAACGGTTGGACCACATTGATTCAAGATTGGATGAGAAGGGCTGGTTGATCGATTTAAGTGAAAAGGCCAATGATGATGGAGGGTTTACATTAAATGATGGGCAGTTTACATGTGCTAATGAATGGACGGTTGGATTGTATTTAACTGGTCTTGGTAGCATCTCATCGGGTCATGCACGTCTACATAATTTCCAATTTGCTGACATCATCATCCAAAGAAATACACCTCTCCTAGCATCTCACGTTCCCACTCCTAATTCCCAGTTACGTGCTCAACATCTCCCCTTTACCAGTGATTTGTACACACCACTCCTAACCAGTGCATGTGCGGAGGATATGGTGAAATGGGTGGACGGCTAAGATAGATGGGTTTGAATGGATGGTCTTGATGGATTGGATGAATGAGTTTAATGGAAGGATGTTATTTATGTTATGTGATGATTGGTTGGATTAAATTATTGGGTGAAAGGCTGAATGGATGGTCATAATCAAATTAGACAGATGGACTGCTAAAATTTCAATGACTGACTTGTGCATGATGGTATTGTGCACATGTATGCTCACATGTGGGGTGGTACATGATAGGTAGTTTGAGTGTAAGATGGACGGCCATATGAGGCTGTACATGGCCCATTGGCTAAATAGTGTGATGAATTTGTTGTTAATCCAGTGAGTATACCTTATTGCTAATCTAGTGCAAATGCTTCCTGCTAATCTAACGTGAATAGCTTTTACATGTCAAGCTTGGTATTTGATGCAAGGTTGGGATGGACAGATGTACACCTTAGGTTGAGTGGGCATAAGATGACCTTTGATGGACGGCTTGGATCTTGATGAGTGCGTATTTGAGAATTTTTTTTTTATTATTATTATTATTTTGTTTAAATGGTCCAGTGGTTGGGCAATTTGAATAGATGACTGCTAAATTGTGAGAGGCAATTTCATGGGCTAGATTGATAGTTTTAAGTAATTGGGACATGATGAATAATTTGAATGGCTTGCTCAAATTTACACACATGAGTTGATGGTTTTGCCATTTATTAGTGGTTGTGATTGGACACATGTGAATTAATGGTCTCGCTGGGCGACTTTGGAGCTCAAATAAAAGGTCATATGTGCATGGTAGATACACACACACATACACGAAATCTAACCGTTCAAATTTGGCTAATTTAAGATGTAAGCCAATGGTTGTTCTCGATTTTTATTTTATTTTTTTAACAACAATCTAGTGGTTAAAATCAGTTTAATCTCAGTGCACAATCAATAATTGATGTTGGCTAGATTTGGATTAGTTAGTATTAAACATGTGGTCTTAAGTATATATGTTGAGAGAGTGCACTATAAATAAGCTTATATATATATTCTATCAAAATCATGTAATCATTAATGACATTAATTAATAGTTCGCACTAAATAAAACGATCACACATATTTACGGTCACAATTTGTATAATTTGATAGACGCATGTATGCATGGATGTGTAGATGTATACATGGATCTATGTGTATATAGTCTAATGAATCAAATGTACTTACATGTGTATGCACGCACGTTTACCAAAATCCTAGGTTGTTACATACTACCACCCTTACAAGAATTTCGCCCCCAAAATTCAAACGCACCAAACGTGATATCCCCCCTTGTGATGTGTATATGTCTGTTATGTTCACTTGTCTTAATTTTCTGTGAGCACAAGTGTGTATAAATTACTACATAAATTTAGGTTATTACAAAGCGAGTTGATATGTTAGGGCCATCTCTCTATATTACATGTGGCTGGGTCATCCCTCAATCTGAACCGTCCAACTACTGGGCCTCATTATGTATAGACGCTTTTTGCAAAATCAACTTATCACAGGACGATTGTATCAACGGCTTCAACGAGTCAAACATGGACCACCCCACGGTCGGAAACCGGTAACCCAAACATGGCTGTACAAATGCTATCCGATGCATTGTAGAATACTTTTCAAAGATCCACTCTACAATGCACCAAACATCCTATTGAAAGACCCTAACCGTATGATAGTGGCCTTTCTACCAGCTATTAATGAGTTAGTTTCCTTTAAATCCAGGAGATTTTGCTACATTGATATGCAATCTACAATGGGGCCCACAGTACGACTGCTTTGTTCACTTATCCATGGTCCCAGATACACCCCTTATACAGGTTTTTACAATAGGTGGGCCCCACCATTGTATCACACCTCTAGAGTGTGAACAGAGACCCTCAAATCTTGAAGAAGCGCACTCTAGCAGCCGACCTACTTATTTTATCTGAAACTGTGTTTAGTGGTAAAGTAACCAACCCCAGACGTACGGAAATTCTTCACATGCAGCGTTGTGTGGAAGCTCAAACATACATTACTGTCATTTGTTTATAACATCCGGGCCGTGCAAATTGAGGGACGTATCCCAAAGATCACCGATCCCGAAATCCAGAACTGTCCATTTATCAGGAGAGATACACATCAGAATCAATGTACAGCCAATGGTTTGATTCGATACATATGTGTGGCCCACCTAATGAATGAATTGTTCGAATTTTTGTTTCATTTGATCTTAGAGTTATGAAATATTACTTTCACGGGTCAGATCCTACACCTAAGTACAGATCAGTAGAGAATAGAAACATTGTATGTTATAGTTCTGGTCCAACCTTGCATGTTGGACATTTCTCAAAGCGAAACCGCATACAAAACCAAGTCAACGATTCCCAAAAGCTACTGCCGCTCGTCCCGCTCCTTAATTATTTTATTGAAATGCCATCTTGTGGTCCACCTAAAATCGTAGTTTTGATAGGGTACGGTTGCCCCTACCACAGTAGAGCAGGTAGGCCATTTCTTCAACCTGGGAGTGCATCTCAATTGATGATCTGAACCGTTCATGTTCTACTAGATTCCATGCTACCCAGGCCATCGTAAATATTTGTCGAACGGGTGATTATATAATAGATGAATGATTAATGGATCATATTCAAATCCATGATTCAAAGGTCAGGATCATCAACGGAGCATGATTATATGAACATAACTTCTTCTATAGAGACGCAATGAGAACGAGAATGGCTCAGATGAATCTAAGGATACATTCAGGGGCAGAGACTGGCCACCATACGATACTATGATAGGTTTCACCATACCATATCAAAACACCCAAATATCCTACTCATGGAACATGTAAACGTCCTGCGATCCAACGTAGATCGTTAACTTATTACAGCCTTTAGTTTATTACCCATTAGTGGGGTCCACAATATAGACGGTTCACATAATTAATTGATATTGCTGCGGCGGCAATGCACATTTTAATTGCATCATGATTTCTGAAGAATAGAATAGTGCATGGTTTGGAAATGCAGAACATTTCGTTTACCCTACCACCCATTGATGGACCATGTGACATGTGTGGCCCATTTAATGACTGGACCAACCTGATATTTTCAATCCTGGCATGTCAACCAGAAGCCCCATCTAATAGACGGCCCCAATATATCAATCTCACGCATACACCATTTTGCAAGTGTGATATTCCATTTCAGCTATCCCATTTTAACTCTGCGGATAGTGAATAATGAAAAAGATTGAATACTCAACCTCTTGATTATTAAAGGCTATAAATAAAGAAATGGTCAATATCAAAATGTTGAATGATCAAGGGATTAAAATATCCCAATCGAAGATTTTATTTTTATTCATTTTTTGGCCATCCCCCAATCCATGATAAGCCCACCGTGTAAACGGTTTGGATCATCGAAAAACGACCCAAAAGCAAAAGGCTAACCGTAGAGCAATATTTCTGGGTGTGTACCAGCAAACCCTGTTTGATTTTGTTTAAATTTACAAGGAGAGATTATTAGGAAAATAACTAGAAATTAATCCACTCAGCGCCATCAATGAGACTAAGGGAAATGAATGGCTTGGCCTCCTCATCAGTGAGTTCTCTTGACCATGAAACTCTTCCTGCGTAGCTTGCTCCTGGTCCTGTGCATTTGTACTGACCATAGAATACAGTCCTACAATCACATCGATTCTATGTGTAAATACAACCTCACATTAGCAATTTAATTATAAGGTGGGTTATTTGTGTTGGGGAGGTCTCCCCATTATCTACTTGTAAATGCAACTGGTTGGAGTGTGGGGCCCACCGGTCTAACATGATTGAGCTATAATGGAAATGGGATGACCCCAAAAATCATGCTTATCCAACTATCAAGTGGACTACCATGTGGATTTTAAAGTTTTTGAATGCTTGTTTAATGTTTTATATCATGTAGTCCACAAGATGATTTGATCTGAATGATTTTTGGGCCATCCTATTTTATTTTCATGGTGTGACAAGCCTATTGGATGAATTGAATGACATACATGCACCACGATGGGCCTTACACGGAGCTAGTTTCACATTTTTTTTCATCTACTCTAGTATGTGAGAACTTTCCATTCCTGGTGATTTTTAGTGCAGGCAGGTGGGGCTCATCAGATATGGTACAGTCTGGAGATGCATAGGATTCGCACAATTTAGAAAATGGTTTATTGATCCAGACCGTTGATCCACCTACAATGGAGATAGGATTGCATGAAATCTCCTCAACTGAAATTCTAGGCCTTTGATTGTTAAGAGTACTTTTTTCTTATCTAACTATTTGTTGGCCAATGATCAAACAGTTAAGAAATCCAATTCCATGAAATTTCCATGGAATCTCTCATCCACTGTGTGAACTATGGGATCGATGGTTTGGATCACCAAACCATGGTTCAAAATAGCAGTAGTGACTCATGGTAGCAAAACGTGAGTAATACATGTTTGCCAATGATCATGAGCTTTGATGATAGAATCGGGGCCCCACCTCAAAGATACCATGTGGGACCACGTTCCCACCATTGGATGGGTATTGTGCACTTTAGAACGTGCCATATATGATAAATGGGATTGGTGCGCTCATAAAGTGAGCTACACGTGCGCACATTTGAACCATTGGACTTTTTTTAACCGTCCATTTTTTAATAGTATTCCTGATCAACAGGCCCATTTTACTTTTTTGCTATCTTAATCGTGTACACTGCTTGATGAATAGTTGGGACCTCTAATTCATGTGCCATCCACCAAGCGATAATCAAGACCTTTCACCTACACAATCTCACTGTGGATTGACTAATGAAAAGAGATTTTACTCATGGCTCTCCATCCATCAAAATGTTGAGTTAGAAACAACAGTCCAAATAAACAATGTCTAACTCTACTTGATATGGACAGTGAGGATGCCTGATCCACACTTTCTTCTCTACATAGCAATATAGGACCTTCTAGATGAACGGATCAGATCATCACCTGGTGTGGTAGAAGTTCGGATCATGATAATAAATTTCGCATTCACCTGCATCAATCGGGTCCATCCATTCCATATAATGGGCTCTCTCGCGGATGGCATATGTTTCAAAGCTACACCAACTCCATATATCCACCACTTTCCTTCAATTTCCCTTGCTAAATATTTGATAGTTTCACCATTTCATATCCTACGGTATCTTTGAGATGAAATGATCGATCAAGATGGATAGGATCATTCAATTCATGTCCATTTCCAAATATTTTCCATCCAGAGTAGGATTAACCAGATGGACGGATTAGATTGATGCATCATCCTGCCATGTGTATTGTGGAGAGATTGGTATATTTTGGGCGCAGATTGGGTACTGTGTCAAGAGCTTTGTGGGGTCCACCATGATGTATACTTTTTTTTTTTTTTTTTTTAATCCACGCCCGCCATCCATTTGACAGATCATTTTAGGCCATGAGCCTGAAAATGAAGCAGATTGGAGGTGAAATTGGACTACACGACAGGGAGGCGTGGTATTTGAAAATTTCTTGATGATCATAGAAGTTTTGGATCAAGCTAAAATTTATGTTTTCCTTTCATACATGTTCATATGACCTTATGAACAGGTTGGATGGCTAATAAACATAGGCCTTTGGGAAGTTTTCAATAAGTAGGAGTTCAATCTCCATTTCTTCATGTTGTGCGGTTCACTTCAGCCTTCAATCTGCCTACTTTAGGGTCTCGTACATTAAAAGGATCTTTAAGAATAGATGGACGGGGTGGATAAAATACATACATCACGATGGCCCCACAAAGCTCCTGACATAGTCCGTTCATCTCAAGCTAGGTCGTGGTGGGGGTAGTACCCAAACCGCGCCCGTATATTTTATGCCGTTTCTCCCAGCTTTACCATATGATCTACCAATAAGTACGTCCTTCTCTTTTTCTTGGACGGTCGATGGTCGGCATCACAGTTAAATTCAACGAACCAGCTTTTTTGATGTGGCTGACAAAATGACGCCCATCTTTTAGAAAAATGACAAAAAAGATGCCATGGGGAGAGACTGTTCAAAAATTGCTATTTACGTCATTTGTCATAACTTAGAAAGATTCCCTGCCATTGATCTTCTGCCAAAAGGAATCAAGGGCAAGCAAAAGTTTGTACTTTTTCAAGCCTCGGGTTTCTTGAATTTACATAAATGCCCCCAACCCCAATGCTCGGTGGGCACATACATGGCATGCTAAGGTGATCTAGACCGTTTAAGTTGTGGGTTCCATGGTGGATGGAGCATTGACCAAATATCAAATTTACCGAATAAGGCTGAATTTCCCATTGATGGCCATCAAATGAACGGTTAGGCTGAAATTGGCCAGCGTGCCAAATTCACAAGAAAAATAAATGTGGGGTTCATGATTTGGATGGTCCAGATTGTCATATGTCTATGCAGAGGGGATGAATCTGCACAATTTCTTTAGTGGTGGTGAACTTCATTGTTATAGATAGTCCACCCCACTTGCAACTGACAAACTCAGCCGAGACTCTTTCCACGCACGTGAACTGCCACACCTAACAAACATGATGGATTATGAACGGTCCAGATCTCTTAGACGTGCCACATTGGCATGTTTGGGAGAGTCGACTCTGAAATTTTATATATAGATGCTATTTACTACTGTGAAAATGGCCTGGGTCGGAGTCAGGCTTAACGTAGTTGAAATCCCGCTCGGCCCAGCCCAGTTTACTAGTAAACTTCCTGGCCCAGATAAGACAGACCTAGGCTAGCCCCAGGACCATGTGGCCCAGATTGTTTCTTTTCCAGCATCCTCGAATATGCAAACACGCAGCAGCACGCGTGTATGCACAAACAATTCAAGAGTAAAGGACAATAGGGCAGGACTGGACACGTTTGGAAACTCGCCTGCAACTACTCCAATAGGAAGGATATATGTTCCTCCTCGTTTGGGTCCTTTAGCTTTCTACAATCGGTGGGCCCTTAGATTTTTCATATCTAAAATGGCCCATCTAAATGGAATAATCCTAATCTTATATGGTCAAGGAATAAAGCAATACTACACACCCAAGTGGAAAAAGCTGGAGATCCAACGCTAGGATCTTCCCAGATGGGATATTTCTATGGCATAGCCCACTATAAGGCCCATCATATCGATCAGTCTGGACAATCGAACCATGGGCCGCACTTGTTGTGTGCAACACTCAAAAGAAGAGCCCAAAAGGAGCCACTTTGCTGTAAGGAGCCCGTGCAACTAAAAGCTACATGGGGTTATTATTGTGCCAGCTCATGTTAGGACGTAAGCCCAAAAATAAAGCAGATCCAAAGCTCAAGTGGGCTACCCCAAAAAGAAAAGTGCGACAGATATGCCCCATCATAATCTTCTTGGTGGCCCACCAAAGTTTTGGATCAGCCCAATACTTGTTTTTCCTTAGTCCTGGTAGGACTTACCTTATGAAAGGATTGTACTGCTGCATATAAACATCATCATGAAGATTTCAGGTGTTCCCAGACATTAGCTGACTCAAATGATAGAATGAGTGGATGTCACACAGACCTTATGGTGGCCCCACAGAACCTTTTGCTTAGCTCATCTATCTATCAATATGGGGGTGTGAATATGATTAAAAGAAGAAGAAGAAGAAGAAAACAGGGGAAGGAAGCTTACATTTCTCGGTTGGGGTCACCCCAGTTGTACCAGCCAGTAGGGATGATGATGTTGTCCATGTAGGTGTATGCAAACACAACCCTAGAAAAGGTTCCCCAAGCCCTTCCTAAGTATAGTGCTCCTGACCCTGTCACCTTGCACTTCACAAATGAGAACCCTGTATCCTCCAGAAGGCTGTTCCTGTTTTGGGCTGTGAGGGCCCCATAGTTCTCTGCTATTGCATGTACATGACATCCCTACTCCCACCAACAAAACATACATACGTCATGTTTCTTGCCTCATGTTATGTGTTCTCACAAACAATGCCCATCCTTACCTTATTTATTTATTTATTTATTATTATTTTCTAAGTGTATACATGAACCTAATCTGGGTGCAGAGGACCATCAATTCAGATTTCCCCATCGATGGGCCATTTTCTTTTGAGATGATCCTAACCGTCCGATTAGTGGGGTCTTTTCCAGTCTTCAAGTGGGTCATGCATGTTCATGAATATGAGCCATTATTATTCATTTTAACTGTCCATTTTTTTTCAGAGCACATGTTGCACACATTATTATTAGACTAGAGCTGATTCACCCACCCGATGAACAGACCAGATTCTGCACATGTGCAGGGTGACTGCTTTGGGCATTTTAAGATGGCAATCACTTGTCCAAAAGCCAATCATGATTAGAACGGTTCGAAGCATCTATTCATCACAACCGTTTGATTATGACCCATCCAATAGGTAGTACATCCATTAGGCAGACACGAAATAATTGGATGGTGAGGATGGTTTTAAGTTGAATTTTGGATGTGTTAGAATCTAACCTCATACAAGGAGAGAGCATTGCCAAAAATGAAATCAACAGAGCCTTCAATGTAGCAATCTTTGTAATAGTGCCTTCCAAGATGATCATACAGCGTATCCTGCGCACCCAAGAACTTACACCCTAGAAATGCTGCTGTATCTCCTGATATTCTAAATGCAACTGCTTGCTTCCCTGTAGCTCCTGGTTTTGGAACTGGTGTTGTATTCTACAAAAACATAAATAAAATATACATTTATTAAAATAAATAAATAAAATGGAAATTGAGTTCCACTTCTATATTCAAGCACCATAGTTTTGCAAGTTGCAGCAGCTACTCTCTTCACATGGCCCACTTTTGTTAGATCCAAGCATCTCCATTTAGATTCCTTTGTTTTCTCAAACAAGAGGATAATCTATCAGCAGGTGGGCCACAAGTGTACGGTTACAAAAGAATTAAAGAGAAGAACTGCACCATCGACATTCAATGGACACATGTGGCCCACCTGATGTTCATTTTAACTTATTTAGATGAGGAATCTAAGAGTGGGGCCCACATACCCCAAAAGTGAATGGTTAGATATGGTTCCACACGTAAGAGTTTGGTTCCTGCCACAATATTCTTGGAATCATTCCCCAAGAAAAACCCAAAAAGAAATTGAAAAAATAATAACATGAGAAATAAATAACAACAAAAACAATAATAAAGGATGTGGATTTACCAAACCCATGTAATAAAAAAAAAGTCTTAAGGAATGTTAATTTGATTGGGAAATTCATACTCTATAGGTCAAAAAGAAAATAGAGAGCTTCTCTTATCTGGACACATGCCACGCGCATGCCAACACAACATACGTGCGTGGCACCTGAATCATACATCAAGTGTGCCTCACTATGTAGATGATATAGCCGAAAAATTAGGGGATCAAGGCCACGCATTTAAAAAAACAACGTACATGTGTGGCCTGTCTGATGCTTGGATCGGTCCATCTCTTTGCCACTGTGTGTCCAACCCAATGCACGGCTCAGATGACTCACCAACATGTGAATTTGGGCTTGGCAAATCTCTAGAAATTACAGCACACATAATAGAAAAAAAAAGGGGGGGAGAAATGAATCATCAGAAACGTTAAGCTGACTGAGAACAGCACATGGGTGTCAAAAGAACAGAGAAAGGGTTAAAAAGGCCAAACAAAATAGCTATTCTATGTCTTTGACAAGGAGAAAATGACATGTTGGGTTTGAAGCCTTGAACATGAAAGCATCTTCAAATGTACTAATAAAATATCAAATGAGGTGTAGAAGAACTTTATTGAATCCCTTCACAAATTTACCTTGAAAGTGATATTCTTGGCAATGAAATAAGGAGAATTCACAGCAAATGTTGCAGAATTGTAGGTTCCAATAGGCTGGCCTTTGGGTCCCAGTGTTTGAGCTGTGTCGCCCCATTGAACTATTGTTTTGTCTGCTCCTGCCCCTTCTATGGTTATGAAAGCTTTGAATGTGGGGATGGTCACCTTCTCCCTGACAAAATTTCAGATTTTCATATCAAATCAACCAGCATTTTACTGTTTTAAAGCTAATTACTTCATTTTGAATGGTAAAAATCAAAGCCCATGATTCTCAATTCTATGGTAAATACAGAAGGTGACTTTTCTGCAGGATTCCAAAATCAAATTATATCTCATTTGATTCATGTAGTCTAAGAAGTGAACCCAACGGCTATTTGGGGAATATCAAATCCAATAGCAATTAGAATTTAAGAATTCCCAAATGCGCCTTCAAGGGAAGCATACATACTACTCCATAAGAGAGTCTTTAATCTGGGTAGACTCCAACAGAATCGAATTCAAAATATAAAAAGAGTAACCACCTTCTCAGTGAAATCCCACTGTGTACAATCAGACCCAATTTCCATCCACTGATTCCAAAACCATGAAAACAGAATTATACCAAAAACTGTTCTCTCACGCGAGAAATCAGTAGTTCCAACCAAACCCAATTCTCAAAACAATAAAACAGGTGAAAAAAAAAAAGAAAAAAAAAGAGAGAAAAAGATTTGAATATTTTCACAGAAAATGTAGAAGCCCAAACTCACTTATAAACCCCCGCGTGAACCTTAATCACAACTCTAATTACGTTAATGAAAGGCAGCGAATCGACAGCAGCCTGAATTGAAGTAAAGTCCCCGGATGATGACGGGTTCCTATTGACAGTGAGGGTGTAGGAAGGGAAGAGCTTGTTCATAGCTGTGGAGAAGAGGGAGTGGCGGAGTCTCCCAACGAATCTGACCCACCTCATGAATTGCTGTTCTGCCAATTGGGTGTGTGTCTGATTGGCTGGAAAACTCTTCACCAAAGGTTTATTGGGCCGGATTCCTTTGGTGTGGGACAATGCCTGTCCAGAATGTAGTAGAAGAAGGAATATAATGCAAGAAGCATGTAGAAAATTCGACATGGAGAGAGAGAGAGAGAGAGAGAGAGAGAGAGAGAGAGAGAGAGAGAAGAAGCAAAGAATGAGAGTTCATGTGAAGTAGAAGTGAATTTTTATATATCTGTTTCGTCACTGTTTCTTCTTTTGGTGAGAAAAAGAATTTGGAGAGAGAGAGAGAGAGAGAGAGAGAGAGAGAGAGAGAGAGAGATCACGGGTCTACTGCTGACATTGAACGAAAGGGAAGAAGAGGTTCACAAGCTTGAAATCTGAACCACAGACAGAGCCACGTTTCTTTGGCCGTTTGATTGAATGTTTGTTTTTACATACCATTTGAATATGTGCGTTTTTTTTTTTCTTTTTCTTTTTCGCTTTTGCTGTTGTTGTCTTCTTTGTGGATGCCCGTGAGTGTCTCCTTCCATCTTTCAAGCTCTTCTTCACCTCATAATATATTCTACTCCTGCTTTCATTTCCGCTACACCAACCACACTATCTGCTCAGCCCCCACCATTTCCCATCGGGGCGTGTGGCCCCCTTTTGGGGTTCCAGCCCCACCGTTCACTGATGGGGCATTGGTGGATGGATGGTTGAAATTGAAATACTGGCTGGTGGTCCTTGCGCAGTGGGAAAACAGGAAGCTTTGTAGGTTATGCTTGCTTGAACCGGCAACACGATGTGTGGGACCCACTGTGATGCTTGCATCACGGGTGCAAATTGGGTACTACCCCCACCAGGACCTAGCTAGAGACGGACGGTCCTGTCAGGGGCCCTGTGGGACCACCATGGTATATGTATTTTATCCAGGCCGTCCATCCATTTTGAAAGATCATGGTATATGTATTTTATCCAGGCCATCCATCCATTTTGAAAGATCATTTTAGGGCAAGGACCACCTAAAATTTGGGAAGGATGAGATTTATCGTAGTGGCTTGTATCTTTTTAATGGATTGGATGACATATGCAGAACAGGAGCTATTCAGTGTGAAAGGTTTCTGATGGTGGGCATCCCCAGCCCAAACTGTTCCCTTCACACAAGGGGGCGCATGTAATGGACGGATGGGATGTCATTGATATACATCTGGTGGGGGCCCCACATCGCAATGTAGTGGGTCGGCCTCATGGGAAAATCTCCAATGATTGGATGGATTCTATTAAGTGTGAATGGTTTTTAATGGTGGGCATCCCCAGCTCAACTGTTCCAAGGGGGTGCACGTGATGAACGGATGGAATGTCATTCACACACATCTGGTGGGCCCTCACGTCAATGTAGTGGGTCCGGCTTCATGGGAAAATGCCGAATGATTGGATGGAAGTGGGTGTCCACTGTATGAATGATGGCCCACCTGTACAAAATGTTTGGTCTTCCGAGAGACGTCTCTCTCTCTCTCTCTCTCTCCATGTACCATCAGGCAAGGAGGCACATGGTTTGGTATAAACTAGACAATTGATTCGGTGGCCTACCATTAAGCGCGGCGGATGAAAGAGCAATCATGTGTGAATAGTTACAGGACAGGTTGCAAGAGGAGAAACAAAAGTTAAGTAGTGTTGAGTGATTATAGTAACCATCGAAACATGAGAATAATTCGGATGAATGGATTAAAGTTATAAATAAAAAAAGAATTCAACAAGGAATGCGTCTCATACTAACCCAATCAAACTGAAATTAGCTTTCAATTATCCTTCCAATATACTAGTCAAATTACATTTTCTATTATACTTTTTTTACTTTGTTCTGTCAGTCAAATTATATTCCATAGTATAATCTTTTACTTTTCAGCTTGTTGCTTATATTTCATAGTATAATCTGTAACATTAACCAAATAGCTAGTAGTCTTTACTTGTAATTTGAGTTTATGCTCGTGCACTGGATTCAGTTCATCAATCGAAAAAAGTTTTTCACATATGTTTTTCTCAATTGAGGGTCAGAATCCATTCATCATTTTCCTGTATCTACAATGAAAAGTCTTTAAGTATGGAAGGCAAAATCACGACTCAGAGGATGAATCCACCCTCTGAATATCACTTAATGCGAGTAGTTGAATATGCGACCAATCTCACCAGATCTTAGTCATACACTATATATCTACCTATCTTGGCACTTGTGGTCAATGTTGTTTGATTTGAATTAAAGCCACGGTTTCAATTTTGTCATGCCTGAGCACATTTTGTGCTGAAAACAGCGACCAACAATTGGATGGTTAGGATCTTCTATTCCAGACAGATTTTTGCGGCATGGCCCATCCATGATAGGCCCCATCAGATAAGCAGTTCGGATCACTAACGATGGGCTCTCCATTTTCACAAACTGAAAACCCAAGGACACACATATCATAGCCATCAAATTGAGACGCCAAGGTTTTGAACAGCGAGTAGGACCCATTGTGCATCCAGAAAAGGTGGGACAGGATCCACCATACATGTGTATGTATTAATGCGAATTACCCAAAGCATCAGAGCATCCATTGTTGACGTACAAAAATGTATACGGATAAACACACGCGGGTAAAAGGGGAGATGTAAATGCTATGATAGCCTCGTGAAGAGACGAGGATTGCTTTCCAGATACGCACGTTTGTTTGCACGTGACCATGTGCCATCCTGGCACCATTGAGACATCTGAGCTGTTCAAAGATGGGGCCCGCGATACAAGAATCTGGTCAGTCCACTCATGGAAGGAGTCACGTGCATCGAATGCTGACGTCGGCATCTACAGTTAAACAGTGCTGTGCAATTTGGGATGGGGTCAACCCGAACCCGATTGACCCGAGTCGGGTTGTCAAGGTCCTCACGTTGGGTTGGGGTAAGAGTTGGATTTTGAGTAAATCCAAGTCACATTAGGTCTGGTTGGAAAGGATCACGTGTATTTGGGTTGGATTGGATTGGGTCGGGTCAAGTACAGTGGAATTCAGGTTGGATTTGGGTTGGCTAGCTAGGTTTGAATTCCGGGTACAATACAGGTTAGGTACAGGCTGGCCACTTCAGGTTTGCATTCGGGTTAGGTTCTGTTTGTGGGTTGGGCTGGTTGGGTTAGGTTGATCTCCAACCTGACCCAACCAACCCACCCGTGTTGCACTCCTAGAGCTAACTGGCTTTGGTTTTTTTAGTCTGCAGATGAGCCACCTGGAACGGTGGTGCCCACCTTAGGGACGGTTAAGATGGCCGTACTGTGGCAAGCCTGGCACGTTTTCCACATTTGAAGAAGCAAAACCTCGGGCATAAATTTTCTAATAAAAGTTTAATAAAATGAGACATTTATTTTCTCACTTTCCCTATAAGAAACCTCATCCACATTAGAAAAGAGAATTTCTAATGTGCTATATATTTGCCTATGGACCGATATGTCACTTGTGCCACTAACTATTTTCAAATGCCCACATGCCTAGACAAATGTGCCACCAACTATTTTCAAATGCCTATGTCCTTGAGTGCCACCCCCAACACTCACACACAATGTCCAAACATGTGTTATAGTTCATTGATGTAGGGATGAACGTGATGAAGTTGACCACCATCTTCTTGATTAAGGATAACTACTATGAATCCATATAACTTTTTTGTACACCTCACATAGATTTTTTGAATCCACAAAAAAAGAAAGTAAGAAAATAGAAATAAATTTATAGATTAATTGATGAATGAATTAAATGAGTTCACATCCCTTTAAATAGAGATACCAATTGATGAGAGAGAAATTAGAATCAAACTACAATTAAAATTCTTAGAATTCGTAACTTACTATAAATAGTAAACTTACTATTTATCGATAGTCGTGATGTCTACTAGTGCGCAAGGTTTTTGGCCAAAAATAGTAAGTGTCCTATTTGGCTTCATTGAGCTATTCTCCTAATTAATCTAAGTACTTCTCACGTTGGGTGCAACTCCTAAAGCCCAACGATGACGAGTTATAATTAGGGCTATACACGAATCGAGCTAGCTTGATTAACTCGCTCGACTCGGCCCGACTCGGAACTGAGTTCGGGTCGAAATGGGCCATTTTCTTCGGCTCGAAACTGAGTTTAGGCCGAATTTGGATAGGTTCCAATTCGGCCCGACTCGTCTTTTATATATATATATATATATATATATATATATATATATATATATATATATATTCTAAATTCTTATCCAGTTATCCTAACCATTTATAGCAATCCAGGCTGTCTAAATCGTGGGTCCCTTTCTAGATGGATCAAAGTCCCAAAAATCTATGACAAAAGCCTTTCCTAAAAATTAAGGCCGTTCAAGTTACCTGCCAAAGTCCTTCCTATGGAGTAGATGGAGCAGAGTAAAAAAATCAAGGCCGTCTAAATCGTGGGTCCAAAATTGGCCTGAACTCACCCGATTGCTGACCGGGCTAGGTTCGGGCTGGACAAGTTGGCCCGGTGACCGGGCCGGGTTGAGCCCAGTTCGACTCGGTTCGGCCCGATGTACACCCCTAGTTATAATCAAACTAAAACTTACTATCTATAGTAAAAATAAAATTAAAATACGAAAACGACTGTCGATCTGGTGGTATTTCAACCTTCTCGTAATCCTTTCCCCATGGTTCATCTCTAAGCTCCCATTTACCACCATCCATCTTTACCTGTCCACATGTGTCAGTACACATCTTTAAGCACCCCGCATGTTCCACCATACATCATCAAGCACCGTGCATGTGCCAGGTACCAATATTCCAATCAAAAGCTCTGTTTTACCATGCCAAACAATATATTTGAAAATGGGCCCCAATTCTAATGAAAAAACAGGAGAAAAGGTCTGCTAAGTCTACATGCACTGAAAAGAGAAATCATGCGCAGTACAGTAATCCCAATGCCTGATAATTACTCTAAAAGTAGCCATTGCATCAAGTGTACATGTGGCCAAGATTAAAGGTTCAAATCATCTTTTTAAACTAATTTTCAAAAGAAAAAGGTCTTGTTGTGCTTACTCAGATATTGTTGTGTACTCCCCAACTTTTATAATTGAACATAGGATACCATCACTGATAGTTGCATCCTTCTCCAGTACATTAAAGACAGTGCATGCCAATAATTCTTTCCAATGTAGAGGTTTCTATCAAAAAGATTTCTGAAGATTTTAATAGAACTCTCAAGTCCAAACTCACCTTTTTAAAATGAGGTTTCACACTGTTAGTTGGACGCTCCAACTAGTGCATGATTGGCTAAATGTCAAGCTTACACAAAATCCCATGCAAAAAGATGTCCTAACCACGCATATCAACTAGCATCAAAATCAGTTCCATACATTAATCAGATGGAGCACAGGAAAAAATTACCAACCTCATGAGTGGGTCCGTCTGATTTTTGTGGGGCTCAGATATTATATGCAATTGACAACTTACCATTCATGTGCTAGTTGGACAATAACCTTGCAGGCCAACTGGTCGTGTGAGACATCATTGAAAATTAGGAGCGATTTTTGTCTGCGTGCTATATAAATAGTGGGCCTTTTCTTTTTTGTTCTTCCACACCACCCCCCCCCCCCCCCCCCCCCCTAAAAAAAAAAAAAAAAAAAAACATAGCTCCATGGTAGAGAGTGCCTTTTAACATTGAGGTCAAGGGTTCGAATGCCTATGTGGGGTGTTTTATTATTATTTATTTATTTATTTTAAGGTGGGCTGGTTTTTGGTGGTCCACATCATTACACCATTGAAGGGAGTTACCCAAATGCCTCAAACGCAATCCAAATCCAACAGAAAAAGGACAGGTGAATGACAAAATGGTTGGGGTTATTCAATCTTGAATATTTTTGGAGCATCCCCAATCCAATACTAGGCTCATTATATATGCAATCTGGATCATTGAACAGGGGGCTCCATTTAGGAACAAGGTAGCCCAGGACTACAATTCACCGTTTCAAAAATCACTACTGCACTGAAGCATATGAGGAAAGGGAACAATGGTGTCCGCATACAACTATGTGATGATGTTTCACATTAACAAAATGAGCACATGACAATGCATATTTATTGGTCTTATACGTTGTGTTAAAGCATAACAATCCCCAAAAACACTATATAATCAATCCTTAATATCTCATTTGCCCAAAAAACTGATGTTAATTCGGAGTGCTCATTCTTCCAAACGAAGCAAAAAATAGTTGAATCATACTTTCGTTTTAAAAGATATTCATACATCCAGTTATTTATTTATTTATTTATTTTAAAACAGTGATTTCATTGAAAAAACAGGCTACACGCCCTAAAATAAAAAAAAAAATAATAAAAAAACTCCAGCAAAGTAGACTAAGAGAAACCACTCATTCACATTAGGAGTAGCCTGACGGAAAACTTGCATTGCTCCATGGCTTTTGTTTCTAAAGTAATGATCATTTATTTCTCACCATAGTGCCCAAAGACTTGCAAACAAGCTCATGCACCACCTTCTTTCCCTATCCCTCAACCTTGCCAAGCTATTAGAAGTTCCTCTATCTTATTTGGAAACATCTAATGAACCCTGAAGAATTGTAGAAAATGATCCCAAACCTCTCTGACAAATACATAATAAATGAACAAGTGTTCCACAGGTTATGCATCTTTAAAACACATCAAGCAAACGTTCATAAGGATCATTTTTCTTTTGTGCAAATTGTCTATTGTTAGAACTTTGTTCCTCTCCACTAGCCAACCAAAGGCGCTACCTTCAAAGGAGCACCTGTAAGAACTCTATTTAGTGACCCTCACTGATCAACGGTCTGAATTGTTATACAGTTGGACTGGATGATTGAGTAGACCAGTGGGCCCCACTTTATGTGATGCGCTGCACAGCCTATCTGCGCAGCTCTGCGTACTAGGGCTGGAATGCTATAGCTGTCTTACGCAGACAACAATTTGAGTTACACTAGGATGCTACAATGTGGAGCGTGGGAAAGAGAGTTGTGATGGGTTTCAAACTCTCTCCACAGATTCTATAAAAGAGAGCTGGGTCCCCGATCCTACACCACAGTAGAAATTCGAGTCCCATCTTGTGAATTGTAGAAAAGGTGTGAAGGAGAGGAAGATCCTAAGCTTTACAGGTATTCTGGTATTCTTATCCGGCTTCCATGGCGGCGTCTCAGCTAGGTAAGCTATCTGACCCCTGATCGCCATGTCCCATGTACAGACAGATCCGTGGGCCTATTCCGCATATAGATTAAGTCCTACAGTACCATCATGCCACATGAAGGCTGTTGAAGATACCCCTTGGTTTTCCTTAGTCGAACACAAAAATTGATAGAAGGATCTAAGGAACCTGACTTGTCATTTAACCGCCTTATGGAATCCATCTCCGCTAGGACTGGAAAAACACTTTTCTAATAACTTGAGTAATTGAACCAACCCTTCGATCTCCCCATCTAACATGTTTCTTCTCAAGATAGAGATGCATTGGTGTAACCCGGTTATTGAGTCAATGAGATCTCGATATTTAAGTTTCAAAGAAATTTTAAAAAATACCGACGAGAACATTGGAATAGAGAGCGAGAGAACTTTTATTGATATCTACCTTTCCTCTTACAAAAGTTAAAGAAAAACTACACTTAGAAAATATTCGAATATACCAACTCCTACACTAATTTATAGATCCTAAAAAAAATTCTTGATTGAAATCTTTACAACTAAGAGAATCAATCATAATTTATTCCAACCTAATTTAATCTTTCTTTATATGACAAAGTATATAAAAAAAAAGAAGCAAACATGGAAAGCAATCAAATCTCTAAATCTAGGTCATATATTCAATCATATTAATTACACTCATCACATCTTTAAATCAACCCCCATATCACCCAAAAGTAGGAAATTATAATATCCAAATCTGTGGGCCTACTGTGGGCTATGGGCTTATATTATTGGCAGGTCCTACAATGGGCCTAGCTGGGCTATGAGCCCACATTAATTCTCCTCGGGTTGGAAAGAATT
This sequence comes from Magnolia sinica, assembly GCF_029962835.1. NCBI lineage: Eukaryota > Viridiplantae > Streptophyta > Magnoliopsida > Magnoliales > Magnoliaceae > Magnolia > Magnolia sinica. Next base: position 129,020,893 of record NC_080573.1, read on the forward strand.
CGACTTTGACAAGTTAGATGCTTCATACAAGCAGTAGAGGTTTGGATCCAATATTTTCAATTCATCGCCCGTGATCCATGTGCATTCAAAATAGGGCTTGTTCTTGCGTTTCACAAAGTATTGCCTGTATTGGCTCCTCAAGTGTTAGTAGTCTTCATTCACAACACTAGTTCAACTTCTTCCTTCTTTTTCTTTAAGAGTTGTTTATCCATTTCGATAATGGCTTCATATTGCACGTCGGATGACTCACCATGATACTTAAATAAGTCCACTACATTGAAAGTCGATGGGATATCTAAGTCATATGGCAACTTGATTTCATAGGCATTATTATTACCCAACTTCTTTTTTACTCGGCATGGACTTCCTCTCAAAAGCATTTCCTTGTGGAGACAATAACTAAGTCACCTTCGTTATATATCTTCTAATGCTGATGTTCATTTGCGACTTTTTGGTACCTGGTATTGTTGTATTCAATCTTATTCTTTATTTAAATTTGCAAGTCTTGGACGTGCTTGGCAAAAGCATCAACATCTTCGTTCACTTGATCTTGCACCGATAATGGTACTAAGTCAAGTATATGCTGTCGACTTCTCCCATTTACAATCTCAAATGGAGATTCTTCCGGTGGTACGATTCACTGAGTTATTGTAGGCAAATTCAGCTTGAGATAAAGCCAAATCCCATAGGAATACATTGTTGCCTACGATACTCCTCAAGAGATTACCAAGGCTTTTGTTGACTACCTCAGTTAAGCTGTGCGTTTGAGGATGATATATGCTAGAGAATTGAAGTTTCGTTCTCAATTGCTTCCATAAGGTGCGCCAGAAGTGACCCACAAACTTCAAAACACAATCCGAGGTTACTTTCTTCGGTACCCTATGAAGCCACACAATTTCTTTAAAAAATATGTCGGCAATATGCGCAGCGTCTATTATCTTTTTGCATGGAATGAAGTAGGCCATCTTTGAAAAATAGTCCACCACAACGAAGATTGAATTTGCTCCCCTTTGAGTCTCAAGAAGACGTAAAATGAAGTAATTAGAAATATCCACCCAAGGTGCCACTAGAACAGGAAGCGACGTGTAATGGCCAACATTTTGCATATGACCTTTGGAAACTTGGCATTAGCGACATCATGCTAAAAACCGTTCAATGCCATGCAACATATGGGGCAAGTAGTATTTTTTATTCACCATGACCAATGTTTTATCCCTTTCGAAGTATCCACCCAGTTCTCCTCCATGTAACTCAGATATGATCTCTCTCTCTCTCTTTTTTTTTTTTTTTGCATCAATCCTTTGGGGATGCATAAGTGAGAACCCTTGAATAGATATCCATTCTGTGAGATGAATTCACACTTCGGATCTCGACTATCTGTACATCTATCAAGTACTTTGCCAAAAATCGATTCCTCTTTGTATTGTTCTTTTAATGCTTCAAATCCGATGACTTCCACAACGATAATTCCTAGGAGAACTACTCTCCTACTCAAAGCATCCACCACTTTGTTTTACCTTCCAACTTTATGATGGAAAAGGAAGGTATATTCCAGATTTATGGGCCCAATAATATGAATGGTTCAGATCACGTAAGACAGGTACAACTACACGAATGATTTTGGTCACTGAATATGTGCCAAGTCATACGAATGCTTTGCATCACTGAAGAGGAGCCCTATCATATGAATGGCTTGGGATCACTAAAAGGGGCTAATGATGCAAATAGTTTGGATCATTGAAAATGGCCCAAATCATAAGAATATTTTGGATCACTTAAAAGAGAGCCCACTGTGGATGATTCGTGCACGAAAGTCTCCCATATGGAAAATATGAGAACTTTATAATAAGTAACCGACAAATAGATGGTTAAGAACAAAGTACTGAAAGGGTCCGCATTCAACTATTAAAGGCCAAGTATTCAATTGTTTGATTCTTCAACAACTAAATATTTTTGGTCCATGTGGTATCCACCATTAGCTATCAATAAATTGGAATATTCAACATGGTACTCATAATTTCAATTTTTAGTGATGCAACCTGATTATCAATTCGATGAGATCTCAACACCCAGATCACAAAGAAATAGACTAGAGTACACCCACTGGAACATTTGAGTAGAGAAGGAGAGAACTTTATTGATATCAAACTTCTTTTCTCACAATATTTAAGAAAGACATCTAATTGCCTACCTCCACCACTTTCCCTTTTATAAATTCTAGATGAATCTTCAATGAGAATTCTCTAACTAAGAGATTGATTTCAAATTAATCTAATCTACCTAAGATGGTAAACACCTAATAACAATAAAAGAGAATTTAAGAGATAATCCCCCAAATCTTTAATCACTTCTTCATATTACCACTTATATCTTCGATTGCATTTACCCATATCTCAGCCCACATAGTTTTCATAAATACTAAAGTGCAAATCTTGATATTTAAACTCCAAATGTATAAATAAACAGTCCAAAATCAACAAATGTTGAGTCACACGGTGGGTTGTGGTCCTGGATTAGTTAGAATAACTTGAAATATCCCAATCAGATGAACGGTGTACAACTAGGGCTGTCAATGGGCCGGGTTGTCAATGGACCAGACCTTATTCTTTCTGAAGGATTGTCAATGGGATAGACCTAGGCCAAGCAAAAACCAAATTTCAATAAGCCCAACCTGAACAGTTTAAAATTTGGGCCAAAGCCAACAGCTAGGGCCAGCCCATTAACAGCCCCATATAGAACAGTTAAAATAAACACAACTAAATTACTAGTTTCGATTATTGAAAGCGGGCCCCATCAATGAATAGCTTAGATTACTAAGAACATTCATATGAATGGTTTAGTTCACTAGTTATAGGCCTAATAATATGAATGGTTGGATCATTGAAAATGAGCCTAATAATAGGAAAGGTTTGGATCATTAACAATGGGGGCAATCATACGAATGGTTTGGATCACATTCTAAACAAGCTAAGTCCCATGAATGGTTTGGACCACTAAAATTGGGCCCATTATGGATGACTCACCTAATTGAAATATCACAACTTTGCGGTGAGCAACAGCACATTTTTTTAATGGTCCAACAGATAAGTGGTAAAGAACAAAAATATTAAAATGGTCCACAATCAAATTGACTAGGGGCCGAACACTTGATGGCTATAAAGATTTTTTTATTTTTTTATTTTATAGCCATCCATTTTCTAGACCATGGTTGTGATGGTTAGGATCATCTACTTATATAGATTCTTTAGAACCACATGCAAGTCCTGATGGGACCCATCAAATGAATAATTCAATTGCATATTTTTTCTTTGAAGGGTTCCAAGTATTATTATTATTATTATTATTATTATTTTTCTTTAAACCTCTTCAAAAGCAATGAAGATGCAACCGTATGACCAGGTGTCATTCCAAAACATCAGAGAAAAGGCCTTCAAGAATCCCCCCTGAATTACTCCATGAACTTGGGCCCATTCTACAATAGAGCACTTGATTTGGACTATAACCAAGCAGACCGAATGTACCATTATTACTTTCACACTCCCCACGGAATTCCAAGCACTGCAACCTTTCCATAGTAAGGACCTGCTCTTGCTTCCGAGACCTCTCCTAGACAAGCCTTTAGGAACCTCCCCTTTTGGGCATTACCCAATTCTCTTCAAATACTTGCCAAAGGATCCACTAGATTTCTAGGACAAAAGGGCAATATAGAAAGAGGTGGTTTACTTACTCAGCTTCTTAATACACATGGGGAAGCCATTATAAATGATTATATTCCCTCTCTTCAAATTATCTACTGTTAGGATCTTGTTTTTCCCTACCAACTGAAGGCTTAGACTCAAGGGAGCCCCCTTATACTTTCAAATGAAGCTAAAGGCCTGTTTGTTTCACCAATTAGCACAGTGATATAATGGAAATATGCAATGATGACAAATTACTTGTCTTTTAACAACATGTGCATTTGACTACCGATTCTCGTGTTTAGTTTATTGGCGGTAAAATCGTAATTATAATAATTTTAAATTAATGTCAAATCATTATCAAAATATACTGATGTTGGTATTTGGATTCAAGATTTCACAGTAAATTCATGAAAAAGTGCAATGGTTACAAATTCCGTTACATGTCTCCTTGATACATTTGCATTTGACCAACAAATCTCGTGTTTAGTTTATTGGTGATGGAAAATTTCCGTTGCATCACTTGCGTAACTAGCAAAACAAACAGGCCCTAAGAGGATCACAATTCTCTGAAGATGAGTAGGAGAAGATCGCTTTGTAGGGCTTGAGTGGGAATAGGTTTGACTTGGATGGAGCCCACCCCATCTACCTTACTAACTGCCATCAACTTAAGCTTGCTCAACATTTCCAAAAGGTTAGATGCATAATCAATCTCTTCCTCCGTATATTTCTTTGAAATCTTGGACTGCATGTCACCCTTCCTCCATAAGATAAAACTTTTGAAATCAATCCCTCCCTATCGGAAGCCAGCCTGTAGAGAACCAGAATATTTCATTGAGGGGAGAAACTTTCCAAGCACCAAATGCCCTATAATTCGCCATGACAACCTCAAGAACTGCCCCGCTTCCTCCGCTCCATGCTTGCCAAGGATGACCTTTTTCTGTAGGCTATCGTCCTCAGCCCCAAACCACCATAGCCATGTTATAGATTTTTCCATAAAAAACATTAACCATCCATATTATAGGCTGTTGATGGGATGGTTAGATTAGAATCATCTTATTATTGCAATTTGTTCATGGTGGCACATGAAGTTTGGGCTGGACCCAATAGACAGTCAAGATTGACCAATGCAGACTGTTCACGTCCCTATGCAGCTAGGAGTAGCATAACTTCTCCTGTTTGAGAGTACTTATGACATAGAGCAGAAATGTGAATGATACCAAAATGAAATAACATATATACCGAAGCCAATTCATAAACATGAAGAAGAAGATGCAAAAAACGAAACTCAAAATCTGGAGAATGGTGCACAATAGATGAAATTAGAGAATGCAAAAACCAGACATAACCATAAAAACCCAGATCCTTTCAGAGCAAGATGCCAACAGAATCATAAAGAGACATCCACAGCAACAAAATCCAAAGAATCTATAGAGAAGTAAAGGTCAAATGCTAATGGATGGCCACAATTAAGATAAGAAGCCTGCATAATGTAGTTAAACATGAAGCAGCTACTTGTATTGGACACACACAATGTTATCAAGAGCCATTACAGATTCAAGAAGAGTGGCCACTCACAAGATGGAAACTTCAGGGATGAGAAAGGATTCCAATAATCAAAATGCAGAATATCAAGATCAAGCGATCCATTAAGTAAAATGCAGATGGTTCAAATTTTAGAGAATAGCATTTAACCAAGAAGATAGCCTTATCTTTCAAAAAAGAAAAAAAAACACTAAGAAGATAGACTTGATCATCGATATAATTAAAAAAGACCATATAACTACATCAATACAAGATAAGTACTTCAAAGAATAGAAATAATTTCTGATATTGCAGTGCAGAATACCAAAATCAAGCATAAGTCATAAATTTTTTTTAAAAAAAAACAAATTTAGCCTAATACTGCGAAATAATAGATGGCCAATAAATATAAAAACATAAAATAAAATAAAAATAGATAAAAATGCATAATACCAAAACCAAACATCCCACAAATCCAAATCAATTCAAAGAAGAAAACAAAAATAACATATTCCGAACTCATCAAAACCAAACCAATAGCATGGATGGCACTTTGTAGGATAGGAGTAGGTAGATACTCCTTTACTGGAAAATCATTCAGATTTGCATCCGTCAAATGCCACAAAAAAAAGAAGAAAGTTTGATCAGATACTGTTCAGTCCCAAATGATGATTGAATAACGATTTAACTGGCAGTGGAATGCCCTAAAATCATGATGTCTTGGTCTCATAACCATTTAAAATCCCATATTGAAGCTTATAATTCACTAATATTATCAATGAAAGAAACCATGGGACTTGTCATAACATTTTAAAACATAATGGCCAATAAATAGGACTTCAGTAATTGAACTGCAACCAAAACAAACATCATTCATAAACATCAACTTTGCCTAAAATTGCATTATCATGAATGCCCAATAAAAAAATAAAAATAAAATATATTGACAAAATTTGCATAATCCCAAAACAAAACACAACCCACAAATCCAAATCAATTAAAAAATAGAAAACAGAAGTGAGAAATCCGAAGCTCAACAAATCCAAAACCAATGGAATGGACAACACTTCAAAAAGGATGGGGGTTGGTAGAAATATTATATTGGAAACTCATTTCTTCACTCATTTGGATTTTTGCATCCACCAAATGCCACAAAAAAGTTTGGTCAGATATAATCCGGTCCCACGTAGATGATTGAATAACAATTTAGTTGGCAGCCGGACACCCGAAACTAAGGACACTTTGGACTAATAACCACTTTTCAATCCCATAGTTCAGCTTATAACTCACTAATATTAGAGGTAATTTGGATGCTTGTAAAGTTTGTAAGTGGTAAATGAATTGTAGGTAATTAAATCACAAGTGTAAATTGTTTACAGTTTGTCTTGCTTGGCTTTAAGTTGTAATCGGTTTATTTGTTTATTGGCAAATAATAGTCTATGTTTGGATAAACTGTAAATTGTTTACAGCTCGTAATTGGGTATTCACACTCAACAAAGCTTGGATAAGTAAATCTCTATTAAATCTTCAAATGACATATAAGTGCTTCGGGTTGAGCCCATCTTACTAAAAGTAGGGGTTAATCCTTATTAGAGGTGGGCATCGAGTCGAGTCGGACCGGATTGGGTCCAACTCGACTCGATCCGATTTTTCTAATAACCTGACTCGATCTCAATTCGATCCGAGACCGAGTCCAGCAGGGCTGACTCGATCCGATCCGAATCCTTGCTGGCTTAACCCGAACCGAGTCCAATTTGGTTAGGGAAACTGAACCGAGTCGAGTTGAGTCTATCCAATCGATTTGGACTAGGTTGAATCAAGATCGGGAGAGAGAGGGAGAGAAAGGAGGAGAGAAAGAAGGAGAGGTGGGAAAGGAGGAGAGAGAAGGAGAGAAAGAAGGAGAGAAAGGAGGAGAGAAAGAAGGAGGGGAGAGAAAGAGGGACAAAGGAGGAGATCAGATGGGTGGGTGCAGCGCCGTTCAGGTAGAGAAATAGAAGGGAGAGATTAGGGTTTTGTTTGGTTGAGGTGGGTAGTAAAAAAATGAAAATAATAAGTATTACTTATATAATATCTAACCGAATCAGATCGGATCGGATTCATTCGGATCGGATCGGTTCAGATTAACCACAATCCGAACTTGATCCGAAGTACGATCGGATATGAGTGGTCCTACTCGAACTGCACCAATCCAGGCCTTCAGTTCGGTTCAGATCAGGTTAGATCCACTAGATTGGGTTGGATTCTGTGCAACTCTAATCCTTATATTAAACCAAGCATTAGGTGAGCCACACAAATGGGCCTACTTATTCAAATGCCATTTTTTGAGAAGAAACTATTGAATATGAACAATTAAACATTGGATTATTCATTTTTTTTTAATTGTCCAATCAATGGTCACCAATCCAATTGTCAAATGACAAAATAATTCTAATTTTTAATCGGGATGTGGGCCCCCCAAAAAAAATCTAGTCCAATCAGGATGTGGGCCCCCAAAATAAAATCTGGTCCAATCAGGATGTGGGCCCACATGTTTGGATCAAACATGATGAATGGCCTGGATACCGCATACGTATCATAAGAAGGCCCAATAGAAAAGGCCCCAATTCGAAGAAAAGAAAAAACCCAACAGAATGTGGGCTTTGGATCAAACATGATGAATTGCCTGGGTCGATAGAGAGAGAAGGCTAGTGGACAGAGATCACCTGAAGCCTAGAGTTCTTCGGAAGAGACGGATCTTGCCAGAAAGGGCGCCGGAAACGATAGATTGCGGAGCTCGCAGCTAGGAGCTCACTAGATGCTTCCGAGAGAGAGAGAGAGAGAGAGAGAGAGAGAGAGAGAGAGAGAGAGGGTCCACTTGAGCTTTGGGTCTGCTTCATTTTTGGGCTAAAAAATAAATTTATATACTACCTCTCAGGAAATTTAATGTTCCCAATTCGAAGAAAAGAAAAAACCCAACAGAATGTGGGCTTTGGATCAAACATGATGAATTGCCTGGGTCGATAGAGAGAGAAGGCTAGTGGACAGAGATTTCTCAAGCCTAGAGTTCTTCGGAAGAGACGGATCTTGCCAGAAAGGGCGCCGGAAACGAGAGATTGCGGAGCTCGCAGCTAGGAGCTCACTAGATGCTTCCGAGAGAGAGAGAGAGAGAGAGAGACAGGGTCCACTTGAGCTTTGGGTCTGGGCTAAAAAATAATTTTATATACTACCTCTCAGGAAATTTAATGTTACTTGCACCTTTCCATGGCATTTTTAAACAACCAAATGAACTATAACTACTACAAATGCCCCCCAATATCATATATAGTCAGTATTTTACATGTGTAAATTTGAAACATGTAGCACACGTGCCAATACTATCTAAATGTCATACATGCAGTGCACACGGTCATGCTCCTTTTATTAGCCTTAACTAAGTGCACACTAGGCTTGTTGGGTGGTCCACATTCAAGTTGAGTGGCCGAGGAATACACCTCATGGATTTCTACCGGGCGGCTACATAAAAACGCCCCTCATTTCATCTATAGGGACGGTTTGTTGTGGCCGCCTGTGCTAAAAACGCCCCTGATGGCTATATCTTTTGTAGTGACCAGTTCCATATCATACATCTGATGAGTCACACCATACATGGTCTATGGCCAAACAAACTAGAGTGGTAGATGATTCTAAGCGTTTGAATTCACGAAACGATAAGCACTACCCTTTTTGGGTCCCTTGTTCTAATCAAGCGGTGGACATCTCCAGAAAGCTGATTTTTCAGGTGGCAATGGACCTGGGTAGGCTCGATGAGAACGAAACTGGCCTGATATGAGCCGAGTACATGTGTAGCTAACCGTGTCTGGGTTGGGTTGAGGAATAATATTAGCCCAATGAATCGTTGAGGCCGGTGTATTTATACCACTGCCCATGCCAGAATCAGGCCTGCATTAGATTATAATACATACACATGCACAGGTGTGAACAATATTCCAATTGATTACTTTATAAAAATGTCGATTTATCAACAATTTTGTAGGATAAGCTTCTTCTCCATCGTTTTTTAACGTGGCCCACTATATTGTTGTAGCATGCATGCCATCCTATCCTTCCAAAGAAGTTGCCCCATGCTGACGGGCGACTCAATTTTTTTAGGCTAATCCAATTGTCATGTGGGATTCCACTTTGGTCGTTTGGTTTTCTATGGAATGGCCCACCTGATGATTGGATTAGCTAGAAGGTTTTGGATTTTGTAAAGATGGAGTGAAGGCTGTTGATCAAGGACAGTACAGGAAAGGCCCAACCCTATATGGATTGGGCTTGGGCCCTAACCTTGGCCTGAGGGGTGTGTTGGCCTTGAAATTTAGACCGGGCATAACGATTATTGGCTCGATCGTGGACCACTATTCAAGGTGTTTTTAGCTGAAATATCCTCGGAGCTGATGATATTCCAAAAGAGGACGTGTATCATATTTACCAAACAGTCTAATCTACCCTTACAACCATAGCCGAAAACCTTGCCCATTCCACAAGGAAATTAGGACTACAAAGAGGGGACTGTGTATGGTTCTTAACTTGATGTGTTTCCTAAATCGGAAGTGGATTGCATATCGAGTAAACTCTGTGGGGCCCACCATAGATGGATGTGTCTTATCCACGCTGTACATCCATTTTTTTTCTGATTATTTAAGCCATGATCCTAAATTTGAATCATATCCAAAGCTCAAGTGGACCACACAACAGGAAAAGTGGGAATGATGATGTCTACCGTTGAAACCTTCCTAGGGCCCACGGTTAAGTTTATTGTCATCCAACCTGTTCATGAGGGCTTGATCCAAAAACTTATGTGGCCCCATGCATTTTTCAATGGCAGGTGTTCAATTCACATTGTTTCCTGTGGTGTGGTCCACTTAAGATTTTTATATGCCTTAATTTTGGGCTCGTGCATTAAAATGAGCTGGTACAACGGATGGATGGTGTAGATAAAAGACATAAATCATGGCGGCCTCACAAAGTTTACTCAGTATGGAATGGGCTTCCTCATAAATCTTATCTGATCACCAATTGCTAAACTCAATTTTAGGTAGGGGTGCACACGGTTTGGTTCGGTCCGGTGGTCTACTGGAATGATGGTGCACACGGTTTGGTTCGGTCCGGTGGTCTACTGGAATGATGGGCCACACATGGCATACGTCCATCTGGCAATATAATGATCGGTTTGGTTAAGTTACATGACCGTCAGGGTGGGGCCCACACTATAATGGCTATACATAGTTTGTTATAGGGTGTGAAGTGTAACAGACAACTCGTGTTGGGAGATGGCAGTGAAGGGATTGAAGAGACGTAGGCTATTGGACGAGTCCTGTGACGGTGTACTCTTTCCCACAATTACTTTCCCACCATTCTAGATATAAAGTGCATTCGGTCCTCAACTCCATATACTATTCACACGCACGATTTTCTTCCCATTAGAGACCATGCAACCATGGGTGTGCATGAGGCATAAGATCGACATGCAATCATCTTCCCCAGGGTTTTCAACAAAAAATCGCAATGGCCTATCAAAGTATGCATTCAAATCGTTTAATACCCAGATTGACGACGCTTATATAGATCTTGGAATCCGCTGCGATTTACACATGGTCTCCATAAAAAAATCAACAGTGGATGTCTCTCTCGCTACTTCTTTCCTTTAGTTTGGCCCACCTGAACCACCGATCATTCTAATTGTCTAGTTGTGGGAGTCGAATTGAATTTCACATACACATCACAGTGGGCCGCATAAAAGAATTCATGGCATCCCTTAGACAAGATTTTCGACTCCCGTTCCTTGGACCAACTTATGGCCGAACAAAACAATGTTCGTCACTCCGATTTTTCACACACAAGTGGATTGCAGCCCAGGCCAGCATGGGATATCATGTTTCACAACAGGCCAAAGATCCAAGCCCACGGTGTTTTAACCACATCATCCCTTTGTTTTGCCCGCTCATTTTAACACATGAGCCTGGAAATGAAGCAAATCCAAACCCTAAGTAGACCAAACCATAGAAAACAGTGGGGGACTGAACACTCACCGTTGAAACCTTTTTAAGGCCAATAGTGATGTTTTATTTGTCATCCAACCGGTTCATAACATCACACAAACCAAGATGAAGGGAAAACACATATAATGCAAAACTTATTTGTTCCTTAAGAAGCTTTCAACAGTGGGCGTTCAATCTCTATTGTTTGCTTTGGTACGGTCCGTTAGAGAGTTGTCTACATTATCATTGGTCTTGTGACTAAAATGAGTTGGCAAAGTAAATGAACGGTGTGGATAAAGTACACAGATCATAGTGGGCCCCATAAAGCTTGCCACTTTGTGACATGAATATTCTATTGCGAATGTGGCAAGCAACCGCCTTTAGGGCCCGTTTGGCCGGGTGGATTGGAAGGGATTGAATGGTATTAGGGTGGATGGCATGGATTTCAAGGTAATGATGGTGTTGTCAGTGGATTGTCTTAAGATCCATGGGATTGCTATATCGAGTCTATTTGGCATGCTCGGCCAATCCTGGGATTAAACCTTCCCATCCCCTCCAATCCCTCGAACCAAACATGTCCCAGGCAAATTTGAACGGACTAGGGTGGATTGGATGGGATTTAAAGGTAATGATGGTGAGTGGATTGTCTTAAGATCCATGGGATTGCTATATCCTGGGATCAGATCACCCTGTCTGTTTGGCATGCCCAACCAATCCTGAGACTTAACTTCCATTCCCTTCCAATCCGCCCGGCTAAACGGGCCCTTAGAGATTTCCATGGAATGTTTAAAAATAATAAATTATGGGATGCATGCCCAATCCCACTGGGGATGTGCATGTGAAATTGACTTCGACCATTAAACATGGTCTCATTTTAGGGCCATGTCCAAAAAAACATGTTGACCCACAATTCAAATCGGCCACACCAAAGGAAATGATTGGGGGAGATGTCCATCATTGATTTTCATGGGCCCATGCCAAAACATAGTTAACGTCTGACTTTGCCCGTCCATCGAATTTCTGTTGTAAATCATAAACGACGGATAGGTTCTGTCGGAAAAAAAGACTGATAAGGTCCGTGAACCAAAAACTACGGATTATATCCGTTGTGAATCTCAAAAGCCGGTTGCAACTGTTCTAAAATTTTACGACGGATCATATCCGTCGATGATTTCAAAGCAGCGACGGATTTAATCCGTCCTTAAAATTTCTAGCGAAAAAACTTGCATTCACTATATTTTTTTGATCTGTTGCACATGTAGCATATTTATACATAACAAATTCATAATATGAAGGCATATATTACCATTTAAATGTGTGGATTGTAAAAACTCAAAGAATATGCATACACTTGAAAATAAAAAAATAATGCGTAGAAAGCATATCTAAATTGATGTGTTATTCACTTAGGCAGTTCGTTATTCAAATTTCTGTGAAGAAAAACAGCTTTACGTTTGTTGCTTTCTAACATGTTGCACCTGATAGCGCGCACGCGCACACACACACACATCAAAATCATAATATAAAGGCGTACACGACCATTCAATGTTCACCAAAAAGAGAGGACACAAAGCACTTGTACTTTCGCATAGTGAGAAAAACTCCAGATGGGATATGTTAGAAGACTTCCAATAAAAAGAAATATCATAATTTCATTTAACTATTAGTAGGGGTCAATATCACTTTGAAGAAAGTAACATTGTAACATCATTCAAACTCCGTCGTTTCTTTCTCCACTCAATTCAACCTATAATTGTAACAACATTTTGGTAAGATCGATGTTAAGTGGCTCATAAAAGATAGTTAAAAAATGATCAACATCCAAAGGGTTAAGATAATCCAATAAGTGAATTTTTGCATTATGGCTTGCCAATAGTGGTATGGAATGAATGGGCAATCCAGATTGATGATTGGGTGGGTTTGAAGACATTGCTAGCGTTCTCATAGAAAGATATAAACATATCAACAATAAACAACATTATTACATATCAGGCCCATCAACAACGTTTCAACAAATATCATAAATTGCAACTAGAGCTCTCATGAGCCATGACATCATTTATAAACTTCCAAGCCCAAGATATATATAATACTATTATTCTTAATCTTGTCTTATATTCCAATACATATAAGCTATTTACAGTAAAACTAAGCTCATTTCCCTTCATTGCAGCTTTGTCATAATTAAGGCCCAAACACCTCATTGCAAGCTGGGTATGCCTGACCCCACTTAGTGATAAATCAATTTCAAGAATGGCTGAACAGGATTCATGTAGCCGACTGCACTTAGTTGGTATAAGACTTAGATGATGATGCTGATAATGAGTGCTAAATGGATAACTTTCTCCTAACAGTGACTAAAATCACGTGGAATAAGAAAACTAACATGGGCATTCGAAAACACAAAGTTTGGATAGAAAACAGGTTGAAATGTTAGGTTTTCTCACATATATTTAATAGAATGGGTTTGCTTCCATCTTCAGATTTCAGAAGCTGAAATTAAGGTTAATCGAGTAGCTCATTTTATTGTAGTGGTTGCTGTCATTCATTCAAAAGGGATTCTTTCTCTGTGGGCTGATCACCTGCAGATGTTGCCTGTGAGCATCATATGTGACCTCGCTCAAATGCCAATGTAGGCATGCTTGTAGGACAAACATACATCTATACTAAACTATACGAATATTTTCTTTTTCTTTCAAGATCTTTCCTTTACCTAAATCCCTCCAATCTATACCAATCTTTTTTCTTTTTTTTTTGGTGAGATATGCAACTTCTATCAATCTAACCACACAAAAAATAACTAAATTAAAAAAAAGGCATTTACTACATAAAAAAAAAAAAATCCACCACATTCTACCAACATACATCTATATGTAATTTTTGAAGAGCATCAGAGAATTCAAACCATCCATTTGTAGAGATCTTTAAAACCCTAAAACAAGACAAACCCCACAAAAGATCAAGAACATCCAATGGCCCAATATATCCCCCTTTTTTTAAAAAAAAATAAAAAAATAAAATCACAATTAAGGGTTTTGAATTTCGAATCCCTAATTGGGAATTTTCAGTTTTTAATTTATAATCCACAGTTAAGGAATCAACAATACAAATCCCTAATTAGAGATTCAAAAACTCAAAATTTCTCAACACACAAATCATTGCACAATACTACTCAAGGATTAAAAAATGCCCACCTTGATGAAATAGATAGATAAGGAGAGAAAGAGAGGGAGGGAGACACTGATGTTGCACAATGCTCCTTGATGTGCTGGACCAAATAAAAGGACAAAAAATCCTAGCAAGATGTAGTGAGTGGAGAGAGAGAGAGAGAGAGAGAGAGAGAGAGAGAGAGAGAGAGAGAGAGAGTTTAAGCGGACAGGGAGGTAGAGGGAGAGAGTGGTGTTTTAGGGCATGCCATGATTGACGTCACCAAGTTCTGTGGGTCCCATCATGAGGTGTAAGTTATATCCAAGCCGTCCGTCCACTTGGTGAGCTCGTCTAAGTCTTGAGCCGAAAAATAAGACATCCAAAAATCAAGTGGACCCCACTATTAAAGGTAGTAGAGGATTGAACGCCTGCCATTGAAACCCTTTTGGAAGTCACTGAAATTTTGGATCAATACGATATTTGTTTTTTCTCTTCATCCAGGTTTGTGTGACCTTTTGAATAATTGGATGGAAAGTAAATGTTACAGTGGGCCCTACAAATGTTTTAATAGTGACAATCATTTTCCCCACTACTAGTTGTGGTGTGGTCTACTTGAACCTTAGAAATTACTCATTTTTGGGATCAAGATCTAAAATTATCTCACCAAATGGATGAACGGTCGTAGATACGATAAATACATCATTATGGGGCCCATGCAACTTTGATCTCCTTTGAACTGTTCGTACAACTAGGAACTTAAGGAGCATCAACGCTCGTCTTCGTACGGGATGCGGTTTGGCTATTGGCGTTGTCACCAGCCCGGTGGCTAGTGGTCTGTGCTATGTGGGCCCTACAATGATGTATGTGTTTTATCCATGCCATCCATCCATTTTTACAGATCATTTTAGGTCTTGATCCCAAAAATGAGTGGGGTATAAATCTAAGGTGGATCACAGCATAGGAAAACACAAGCGAACAAGATTAATCAACAATATGATGGGCCATATCTTGCGAGCCAAGGTCAGATTTGAGTGAAATTTAATTTAAATATCTGAAGTTATTTATACTTCAATCTGGACCGATCAGATTGTCCTAAAATCTGTTTATATCTAGACAAACTAATCATACCCATTTAAAAAGTGTTTTTGGCGGATCTAATTCATTTCATGTTAGATTGGGCTGAATTTTGTTCTCCGTCCTAATTAGCACATTCCAAACATATCTGACCGTTCAGATCAACTTCAGGATGATTTGATCATAGAAATTGATCAATCTCATCATTATAAGTTATTATTGTAATTATGCTTCTATTATCCTTGGGCTATAATATCAGTTTTTCAACGTCTCATTTTTATTATTATTATTTTTAATCTCAATTTTTCTCAAACACTGTTATATTTTTCAAACTTTTCAACTTTGTTCTTCAAAACCACAATTTTTTTTTTAAACCTTTCAATGTCTTTTTTTTAAAACTCTTTTTTTTTTTCCAAAATTTTTTTAATTTTTTTTTAATGTCAAAATTTCTCTAATACTGTCATTTTTTTTTTTCTCAAACTTACAAACTCTTTTTTTTCAACATCACTATTTTTAAAACTCCTCAATTTTCTTTTTCAAAATGTTATTTTTTTTTTTTTGCCAAAATCTTAATATTTTTTAGATCTTTTAAAAAAAAAAAAATGATTATAAAAAATTTTAACTACTTGATTATCTTTTTCAAAATGTCAATTTTCTGTCAAAATGTTCTTTTTTTATTCTTAATTTTCCTTTTTCTTTTCAAAAATTAAAAAAAAATCTTATTTTTGTTATCAAACTTTTCAATTTTCTTCAAAATACAAATTCTGATTTTTTTTTTTTAAATCTCATTTTTTTTTTCAAAAGCACTATATATATATATATATATATATATATATATATATATATATATATATATATATATATATATATATATATATTTCAACTATCAGAGTAAGTAGATGAGCGTAAAAAGGACAAATCATACATAATAGAAAATTTCATTTATATTTAAGATGTACAAGAGGTTGCCCAAATATTTTCAAAATCACAATTTTTTTTTTAACTACTCAAATTTTCTTTTCAAAATGTCAATTTTTTGTCAAAATCTCAATTTTTTAATCTCATTTTTTCCTCAAAATTTCTATTGTTTTGAACTTCTCCATTTTTTTTTCAAAATGTTTTATTATTATTTTTATTTTTTATACTTGTCAATTCTTTATTCAAATTCTCTCTCTCTCTCTCTCTCTCTCTCTCTCTCTCTCTCTCTCTCTCTCTCTCTCTATATATATATATATATATATTTCAAAATCATATAAATTGTTTTTCAAAGTTGTCAATTAATTCAAACTAAATTTTTTCAAGATGCGGTTTTTTTTCTTTTTTCCAAAATCATAGAATTTTTTTAACTTCTCAAAATTTTTTTTTTTCAACTACTCGGATATTTTTAAATATCAATTCTTTTCAAAATCTCAATTTTTCTCTAACATTATTATTTTTCCAAACTATGGAACTTTATTTTTCATAATCACATTTTTTTTAAACTTTTCAAAAATGTTGATGTTGCCAAAATCTCGTTTTTTTTTTTTTTTTTTGTAAATATCAGCTTTATTCAAACATTTTATTTTATTTTTTGAAAATGTCATTTTTTTTTCAAATTGTACAACAAAATAATAATATTGTTTTGGCATAATTTAAGAAAATTGGCAAGATTTGTGATGGATTGTGATTCGTCACAAAATTCTAAATCTGTCACTAAATGTTAAAAATGTGAAGTTTGGCAGAACTTTTCAACAGATGATCAATCGAAAGAAATTAATTTTGCGTTGGAAATAATCCGTCGTAAATTTTGCGACGGATATAATCCGACGGAAAATAACAATTTATGACGAATTCTGGTCCATTGTAAAAATCTCGTCGTTTCTGCCTGGGTGGGACCATGAATTAGTGACAGAATTTTTAGCTTTTATGGCAGATAAGTTTGTCGTAAAATTTTTTGATGGACTCAGTAAACCCAAGATTTTTTGCGACGGCCAAGGTATGTCGTAAAACCAAGCAATTTTCTTTCTTTATTATTTTTTTTTTTTTGTCGTAGTGCTACCATGATGATCATATGAAATCCAATTGAATCATTAAACACCATAAAACATTTAGATGCAGGGCCTCAAAATAATTACAATCATTGTTCAAGTGGGCTACAATGAGGAAAACAGTTTGGAAGTTAGATGTAGGCCCAAAAATAATTACAATCATTTGAACTAGTTTTCATACAAAAATAAACATAAATTCCCCTCAATTGTTACAAAAAATAAAATTTAAAAAATGATGTATTCAATCAGTTCATTAGAAAAAAATATATTAAGGTTTAGGAAAAAAGTTACTAATTCTATTAAAAATCAAAATAATATTGTACAACAAAATAAAATAAAAAATAATATTGTTTTGGCAAAATTTAAGAAATTTGGTAAGATTTTTGATGGATCGTGATCTGTCGCAAAATTCTAAAAATCTGTCACTAAATGTTAAAAATGTGAAGTTGGGCAGAACTTTTCAAAGGACTTATCGTCGAAAGAAATTAATTTTGCGATTGGTATAATCCATTGGAAAATAACAATTTACGGCGAATTCTGGTCCGTTGTAAAAATCTCATCCCAAGTATTCTACCTCAGTGGGACCATGAATTAGTGACGGACTTTTTATATATTTTTTTGTCATAAAGGTTTTCAACAGGCAGTCTGTTGTAAGACCAAGATTTTTTGCAACCGCCAAGGTATGTCGTAAAACCAAGCATTTTTCTTGATCATATGAAATCCAATCGAATCATTAAATGCCATAAAACATTTAGATGTAGGGCCCAAAAATAATTACAATCATTGTTCAAGTGGGCTACAATGAGGGAAACAGTTTGGAGGTTAGATGTCGCCCTATATACACTGTTTCAATGGTATACTCCAGCTAAATAAAAGATGAGGATGAGTTTTGAGCTCTACACACAAAAATTAATCACACACTATACTTGAGAGTGAATTTTGAAAAAGGTGCCCCACCCTATGCGGCCAACCCTTACATGTCATGAAAGCTCTTTACAAGGCTTAGTTGGCAAGAGACTGTTGGGATGGGGAGCAGATTCAATTGTAACCGGTCTCCATATGAAAGAAAGCATAAATTGGCATATATAAAATTTGATGAAATTATTTGGAAAAATTAATATTTAAGAGATCTTTTTCCAAAAAAAAAATCTTTAAAGAAATGTGATTTTCAAGAAATTTGTGAGCCTTTTTCATTCACCATAATGTGTGGTACCAGAACAATCATCCAATTGGGCTCATGTTTCAATAAACCAAATTATTTTCCAGATGAGAACAATTATTGAAATGGGGTCACGTTTCTATATCAACATATTTTTTAAATCAAACTATTTTTTTTTTTTTTTAAAAGCTTTGACCATTTAAATTTATTGTTTTTAGGGGCAGGCTATGATGGACCTGGGCAGAGTTTAGGCGAGAAGGGCCAACCCACTCGCCCGTTGCATAAATAATATTAAACGTTTTGAAGAGGAGAAGCCCTTTTTTTTCCTTCCGCTTTTATCCTTTCCCATTACTAAAAGGTTGAGAGACATTTTGAATTATCTGATGAGAAAAGACTAAAACCAGCAAAAGAAAAACTTCCAAAAAATAATAAGAACAATATTTTTAACTACTTTCATAAATAAGTGGCCTACATGATAAATGGACTAAGCTATATATACGTCCGGGATGTAGTTGAAACTGTCACGTCGCTAAAGTGCCGTGCGTTTGATTTTGGCGCTTGAAGATGTCGCATTTTCATCTGGAATTTGCGTTTTTATGCACTTGTTAACCCGCTTTTGTACTTGACGCCATGGATAGTCATATGATGATGATTGTCCGTTATATTAATTATATATCGATTTTCTCGCTTGCATGGGATACGAAGAAAGAAAGAGAGATACTGCATGCCTTACCCGTCGCCGTGTAGGCCGCGGATTAGATACTGACAAGGTCAGTATCCAAATCGCTACTGAAGTGACGTCACCAAGCTTTGTGGACCCCACCATGATGCATGTGTTGTATCTATTCCGTCCATCCATTCGGATGGATAGTTGTATAGCATGAGAAAAGTAATAGGATAGATCTAAAGTTCAAGTAGAGCCCACCATAGAAATCAGTGGGGACAGTCACGGTTCAAAACTTCTTAGGGGCTGCAGAAGATTCCTACCAAGCTTTTATATATATATATATATATATTCACTTCATCTATGTCAATGTTAACTTATGAATATTTTTTTTTTCATTTCATATATGTCCATGTTAACTTATGAATAGGTTGGATCTAAAAACTACATCATGGTGGGCCCTATAAATGTTTCAATGGTAGGTGTGATTGATCCCACGGTTTTCTGTGGTGGGTCCACTTGAACTTTAAATCTATCTCATTCCTTTTATCATGCCATAAAATGATCTCTACAAATGGTTGGACGGTATGGATACAACACATGCATTGCATTTGATGGGTCCCCTCTAAATTATGGGATATCCCAAAAATCAGCCGTATACGGAACTCAGGTGGCCCATACCATCTAAAATCATGTGAAGACACCGTTAAAACATATAAAAGCACTTGGTGGGGCCCACCAAAGTTTTGAATGCTGCTAAAACTTGGTCTGAACCCTCATCCAAGTGGGACACACATAATAGATGGGTTGGATTTGCAAACCACATCTCGATGGGCCCAAAAAATGATTATGAATGTTTACTGACAAGGTCAGTATCCAAATCGCTACTGAAGTGACGTCACCAAGCTTTGTGGACCCCACCATGATGCATGTGTTGTATCTATTCCGTCCATCCATTCGGATGGATAGTTGTATAGCATGAGAAAAGTAATAGGATAGATCTAAAGTTCAAGTAGAGCCCACCATAGAAATCAGTGGGGACAGTCACGGTTCAAAACTTCTTAGGGGCTGCAGAAGATTCCTACCAAGCTTTTATATATATATATATATATATCACTTCATCCATGTCTATGTTAACTTATGAATATATTTTTTATACTTCATCTATGTCCATGTTAACTTATGAATAGGTTGGATCTAAAAACTACATCGTTGTGGGCCCTATAAATGTTTCAACGGTAGGTGTGATTGATCCCATGGTTTTCTGTGGTGGGTCCACTTGAACTTTAAATCTATCTCATTCCTTTTATCATGCCATAAAATGATCTCTACAAATGGTTGGACGGTATGGATACAACACATGCATCATGGTGGGGTCCACAAAACTTGATGACGTCACTTCAGCCGTGATTTTGCTACGACCGGGCGCGGATTGGATACCGACAGGTTGAGTAGCGAGACTGCTACCGAAGTGATGCCACCCAGTTTTATAGGCCCTACCATGATGTATGTTTTGTATCCACGCCGTCCATCCATATGAAGAGATCATTTTAGGGCAAAATCCAAAGAATGAGTCACATCGAAAGCTCCAGTGGACCTCGTTACAAAAAACAGTGGGGATAGTGATACCACCATTAAAACCTTCTAAAGGCCAAAAAAGTTTTCGATCAAGCTGATATTTGTGTTTTTTCTTCTTTAATGTCTTTGTTAACTTTTGAACAAGTTGGATTTCAAAAAAACATCATGGTGGGCCTTAGGAAGGTTTCAACGGTGGACATCAATCTTCCCACTATTTTTTGTGGTGGGTCCACTAAAGCTTTGGATCTGCTTTGTTCCATGGGCCATGCCTTAAACTAATATCTTCAAAATGAATGGACATTGTGGATACAACACATACATCATAGTGGGGTCCACAGGACTTGGTGACGTCACTTCAGTAGCGAGTCTCGCCACTCAACCTGTCAGTATCTAATCCGCGTCTGTTGTATACCGTGGGCACGGATCAAGGGTTGTGGATTTACTTCAAAGCACTGGAAGCATAGGTGGGGCCTACTGTGATGTTTGTGAGAAATCACATTGTTCATCCATTTTTGTAGCTAATTTTAGAACACGAAAGCAAAAATGAGCTGGATCCAAGACTCAAGTGGGAGGATTGAACGCCCACAATTGAAGTATTCATGGGGCCACATAAGTTTTGAATCAGTTTAATATTTGTGTTTTTTGTTAATCACAGTTATAATGACGTTACGTTATGAACAGTATGGATGGCATGTAAATATTACTATCCATCTTAGGGAGGTTTCAACTGTAAAAATTTTCCCACCCACCTTTTCTTTTAGTGTGTCCCACTTGAGTCTTGTATCCTATGCACTTTTGGTCTCAAGTAGAGCGAGGCATCGGACCGAGTCGGATCGAATTTGGTCCAACTCGCTTCGGTTCGAAAGTTGCCTGGGCTAATCCGAACCCGATCCGATTCGGGGCCGAGTTTGGGACACTTGGCCTGAACCGATCCGTTACATGCTTGGCCTAACCTGAACTTAGTCCGACTCGGTCAGGGAAACTGAGTCGGATCGGATTAGGTATGGATCGAATTTTTTAAAGGTGAAAATCATTATCTTTGCTGCTATTTTCGGTGTGGTCCATTTGAGCTTTAGATATGATTCATTTTTTTTCCAAATGCTTTAAAATGATCACAAAAAATGGATAAACGGTATGGATATAATAAATACATCATTGTGGGGCCCATGTAATGTGGATCTCATTTGAGCCGTTCATACAATACAGCTGTATTGACGTGCACAGCACACTAGCCACTGTTACGTGCTATGCACGAAAGTGCCATGCATGGTGTAACGTTAGCAAGTTCGATGCTTCCAATCATTGGGTATGTGTTATATATATCCAAACCGTCCATTCATTTGGCGAGCTTGTTTTTAAACTTGAGACGAAAAATAAGATAGATCTAACTATCAAGTGGACCACACGAAATATTAACCGTGAAAATCATTCGCTGCCGCTACTTGTGGTGTGGTCCAGATGATCTTTGGATATTATTCATTTTTTAGATAATACTCTACAATGATCTCTAAAAATATATGAATGGTGTAGATATAATAAATACATCACTGTGGGGCCCATATAACTTTAATCTCCTTTGAACCGTTCGTACAACTCGGAGCTCGAGGAGCGTCAGTCTCGTCTTCGCACCAGCTAGCCTGACTGCCTGAGGCTATAGGACAGTAGGATGCGGATTTCCTGCGAAAGAGGTTCCTGCACTGGGATGCTAGGTGGGTCCCACCGTGATGTTTGTGATAAATCCACATCATCCATACGTTTTGGGAGATCATTTTAGGATGTGGTAAAAAATGAAGTGTATCAAAAATTTATGTGGTCTGTACGAGAGGAAATAGTGTAAATTCAGTGGCCACCGTTTGAAACATTCGTATGGCTACAAAGTTTCATATCAGGTGAAATTTTTAGTTTTTAATTTTCACTTCATTCGAGTGGTAATGACCTTATAAACGGTTTGGATGGCATAAAAATATCAAGGTAGATCCCATGAAGGTTTCAACAGTAGAAAACTCTTTCTTCGGTTTTCCCTCGCGTCCGGCCCATTTGAGTGTGGGATCCACCTCATTTTTAACAGTATATACTAAAATGACCTCCCACGATGGATGGACGGTGTAGTTTTCTCACAGACATTACTGTGGGCCCCACCTAGCATCCCAGTGCAGGAACTTGCTGCTAAAGGCTTTCGCGGGAAATCCTCGTCCACAGTAGTAGCTGGCATGTAGTACTGACGGACCACGTGTCATATTGGGCCAGATCCTCTCGGTTCAGGTATCTGGGTCGGATCGGTTCGGATCGACCTCTATCCGGACCCGACCCAAAATATGATCAGATCTGGGTGGACAGACTCGATCAGGTCGATCTAAGCTGCCGGTTCTGTTCGGAACGGTACCGAGTCGGGTTGGATCTACTGGATCGGGTCCAAAATGCCCAACTCTAGTCTCAAGTTCTAAAATGAGCTCACAAAACCAATGGACGAGATAGATTTCTCACAAACATCACGGCGGGTCCCACCTAGGTTGCCAGTCAGGATTTTCTTGGGAAAGGCTTTCCAGGAAATCCGCCTCTCCGATTAGATACCACCCCACCGCCTGTTCCGAGCTGAAAACAGATTAGCTAGTGACCCTGCCAGGCTGCCACTAGCCAATGGCTGGTGGTAGGTGCTACTTGGCCCATCATGATGTATGTGTTTCATCCGTGCCATCAGTTCATTTTTTGAGATCATTTTATTATATGAGCCTAACAATGAGGTAGTTCCAAATCTCAAGTGGACCAAACAGTGTTAATTGAATGCTCACCATTACAAACTTCTTACGGAACACAAAACACAAGCTGATGTTTCTTTCTTCCCTTCATACAAGTCTGTAAGACCTAATCAACAGGTTGGATGCCAAATAAACATTACAGTAGGCCCTAGGAGCGTTTTAATGGTGAAAATTTAATCACTATTGTTTTCTGGTGGTGTGGTACACATGAGTTTTAAATCTGCCTCATTTTTGGTATCAACCCCTAAAATGATCTTTAAAAATGAATGGACAGCGTGTGGATAAAATACAAACATCATGGTGGGGCCCACAGAGCACCAAAAGTGGATTGACTGGTGTACCACACACCAACTATATAGCTGCTGTGGTTACGTGTTGTGCGAAGACGAGCAAAGTTACATGAGCCCCACAGTGATGTATTTATTATACCTACACTATTCATCTAGTTTTAGAGATCATTTTAGAGCATTATGCAAAATATGAATCATATCCAAAGATCATCTGGACCACACCACAAATAGCAGTGGAGATAATGATTTTCACTGTTAAAAAATTCATATGACCCACCAAAACGTTTACTTTCCATCTAATTTGTTCATAAAGTCACAAAGACCTAAATAAAGAGGAAAAACAAAATTCATATTGATCCAAAACTTTTGTAAGACCAAAAAGGCTTTCAATGGTAGACATTCAATCCCCCACTGCTTTTTGCAGTGGGGTTCACTTGATAGTTAGATCTGTCTTATTTTTCATCTCAAGCCTTAAGACGAGCTCGTCAAATGGATAGACAGTTTGGATATAACACACAACTCATGATCAGACCCACGGAACTTGCTGATGTCAATACAGCTATATAGCTGGCGTGAGGTACACCAGCCAATCCGCTTCCCAGAGCACCGACCACTAGCCACCTAGGATTTTCCATATTTTTTTGGCTAATATTTTAAAATGATATGAAAAAATGAATAGACCGTGCGGATGAAATCCATACATCACGGTGGCTCCTTGGAGCCCAGCCCATCCCGAGCTACCTAATCCACGCCCCATGCCTGTGCACCCGGTCATCAAAATCAGTAACATGCCCAATCAATTCCAGCCATCCGCTATGTGGACCACCTATTGGATGGGCCATAGACTAAAATCACTGATAAACTCCTGAAACAAATGGACAGCTAAACAAAACTGGGCATGTTTTATTACTCCCCTCATTTATTTAGACCCCGTGGCCTACTGGATGAGTGTCCCTAATTTTGTGGGACAGGATATCTTCCTTGTGTGTGGACCTGATGTACGGATCAGATCTCGCACAAGTGTGCCAAGAACACGGTTTGGCTAGTGACCCAGCACCAGCCACATAGCTAGTGTCACACCTCTGTGGACCCAACAATATAATGTTTGTGTTTTATCCACAGTTCATCTATTTTAACAAATCATTCAAGGGATGAACTACACAACATGAAAACAGTGTTGATTGAATGTGGCCATGATAAGGTCACACAGACATGATAAAGGAGAAACACAAATATCACCTTGATCTAAAACTTCTATGGACCTCAAAAAATTTTCAACAATAAACTTTTAATCCCCATTGTTTCCCGAGGTGTGGTTCATCTAAGATTTGGATCTGATTCAATTGAGCGTTCGTTCCCTAAAATAAAGCTGTCTAAATGGATGGACGGTATGGATGTATGTAGGCCCAGAGATTTTGACACCAGCTTGTGTTCACGTCACCAGCCAAGCCGCGTAGGCGTGCAAATGTGTATTGCGATATGCAATCCTCCCTGACGATAGCCGGAGCGTTTCTTGAGGCGTTATTTTTAAAGTTTGGTGAATCAGCAAATTGGTGGAATATCTGACAACTCGGCACCTGATTTGCTATTTTTCGCGGGGCACCAACTCTCATTAAATAAGATGACCGTTACTTATGATAGTTGGACTGCCACTCTTTGAGTGGAAGCTCACCAAGAAACAGCCACCAACTTTAAAGGAATTACCAACATGTCCCGGGTGAGAAAGTGAAGGTACCCACTACTCGGGACGGGGATTGCGTCCTACCCCTGCTCCTACGATGATGCATCCGGGTAGGGCTATGTGGAATCCACCTTGATGTAAGTGTTTTATTGACGTAGAATGTGTCACAGATATATTCCTAGCATGGTTGGGCCAAAAGAAGATGAACAGTAAATTGACCATAACTTTTGATTCGGATATCGTCACGGGGCGCACAACCTATCAATCTTTATTGAAATGGGCCATCCGAGGTGAACCGATGCACAAAGTGAGTCACATCTGTCCGTTTCGTCAGAAAACGCGCGCTTTCAACTTAAAAATGAATTTTAGGAAAATTTTACTATTTTTAGTAATTCCGACTTTTAAATATTTTTTGAGTTTTAGATTTTCTTTCCTTTTAGAAATAACTTTTTAGTTATACTAGGACTCTTCTAGGAAAAGTTTATTTGCAATTTTTATTTTTAAAAATTAGGCCTTAGAAGAGTTTTATTAGAATTAGGATTTTTATTAGAGTTAGAATTTTGCTATTTTTGGTAATTACGAATTTTAGTTTATTTTTTCTTTATTAATGGTGTAAGGAGACGCATTAGAGGATTATCAATTATTCATTAATCAAATTCGAATTTATTAAAATTTATTTCTATTTTCTGCTTTCTTTCCTCGTGGATTCGAGAAGTCTCTGTGAAGAGTCCAAAGAAGTTCCATGGATTCGGAATAGTTATCCTCTTGAGGAAGACGGTGCTCGACCTCACGTCCTCCCCTGCGTCATTTATCCATGCTGTTCATCGTTTTTCTCTGATTATTTTAAGATAGTAGCCAAAAATGAGGTAGGTAAAGGGCTTAAGTGGACCACAAATTAGGGATTGAACTTCCACCACTAAAAATTTCTTAAGAGCTGGAGAAGTTTTGGATCAGACTTATATTCATATTTTCACTTAATCCACGTCTACGTTACCTTATGAATAGGTTGGATGGTAAAAAAAAAACATCAGTGTCCCTTAGAAAGGTTTCAACGGCAGGTGTCCTTATCAGTGTAGTTTCCTTTGATGTTGTCGACTTGAGCTGTGAACCTGGTTCATTTTTAAGGCCATACCTTAAAATGACATGAGAAAAGCGATGAACAGCGTGGATAAAGCACTTACATTAAGGTGGGCCCCACATAGCCTTGCCCAGACGTATTACCGTCCGGGTGGGGTAGGACACAATCTGCGTCCACCCACCCGGGTAGAGTATGCCGCTGGACACATAGCAACCGTACCAAGAGGGGATTAGCTGAGAAAGTGAAAGTGCAACCTTTACCGTGGGGCCCACCTTGATATATGTATTATGTATCCATGCTGTCCTGCCATTTTTTCCGTATCATTTTCGAGCATTATTCCAAAACAGAAGCAGATCCAATCATCAAGTGGACCATATCATAAGAGACAGTGGTGATTGGCCATTAATAAGCCACAAAAGTTTTGGATAAAGCTGATGTTTTTCCCCCTTTATCCATGCTTACGTGACCTTATCAACAGATTGGATGGTAAATAAACACAACAAAAACAGGTGGGCTCTAAGAAGTTTTTAATGGCAGGACAATCAATCACTATGGTTTCTTATGGTATGTGGTCCGTATGATAATTGGATCTTCTTCATTTCCAGCATAATGCTCTAAAATGATCTATAAGAACAGATGGCTAGCATGGATACATAATACATTCATCAAGGTGGGTCCCATGGTAAGTCTTGGGTGAGGCGGGGTCTCACCGAATCCGGTCGTGCCCACCTGGACAATGATCCGTCCAAGTAAGGTTCTGTAGGGACCACCATGATGTATGGGTTTTTATATATGCTGTCTATCCATTTTTCAGATTATTTTAGGATATAAACTAAAAAAATGAAGTAAAGCCAAGGCTCAAGTGGACCACATAGTTGGAATTGAATTCTCACCATTAAAAACTTTTTGTGAGCAGGAAGGTTTGGATCAATCTCGTATTTTTGTTTTGCCTTCATCCACGTCTATACGACCTTACGAACCATTTGGATGGTAAATAAACATCACCGAGGTCCCTAGGAAGGTTTCAATGGTGAGTTTCATCATCACCATTTCTTCCTATGGTGTGGTCCACTTGAGCATAGGACCTGTCTAAATTTTAAATTCATACCCTGAAATGATCTTAAAACATGGATGAACGGAGTTGGTAAAATTCATATATCAGGGTGGGCCCCAAGGAGCCCCTGCCAAGAGGCATTAAGCATGCTAAATCAAAATTATATTAGCTAAATTTGTGGAACCATGGAGGCCAAGTATTGGCTATTTTGTTGGCTCACATTTAGGGGATGGTTGCACAATCCTATTTCAACAAGCAACTGTCCGGAGATCAGTGGCAGGGATTGTTCAACCAAACCGATTTTGAGACCGTACGTGGCTTGGCATGCTGCCCAATTAAATCAGTTTCAATTTGATTTTATGCTACCGGTACAATTTCTAAGTGCCTGCGTATCAAGCATCCTAGCTGTTAGAGTATCAAACAAACGCAGGAAGGTGGCTGTGGACATTTTCTAGAAACGCACCTACGTTTTATTTTGTAGTGTCGGCGAATTACAAGCATGATTACAGCTACAGCGGTCGGACGCTTACAGTGTCAGAGTCCGTAATATTAGAGAACGAAAAGGTCACTTTGGAAGCGCGTACGGTATAAGACGCCTAGAACGATGAGTTAAGCTACCATTGCGGCTTCTAGAGTCCTTCTTAGTCGTTCGATCTTGCAACCATAACTCCTCTTTAATCTCCACCGTTCATCTCTTCCTTGTTCTTCCTCTTCTCTGGAAATGGCGCGAGGCAGAAATAACGCCAATGCCACTGCAGAAGGCCCCTCTCATGGGCCCCATCGACCCGACCACCGCAGCCAATCTGAACCGTCGGATTGCATGGCATTGATACAGAACAAGGCCAATTTCGAGAAGAGCACTGCCCTGGCGCGAGTGATGCATTACCGCGACGGCGATTGGGTTGATTTTCCGGCCGACGTGGCCGACACTCTGAAGGGCGCGTTCGTCCCCAGGATCCCAATCATAGCTGTCAAGATCGACGGCTCCGATTTCCTCATCGACTTCTTACGGATGCTGGAGTTCGATCTGAACGCTACCAGACGCAAATCCATCGCTTGGATCGATGTTAACGGGAATTGCTTCTTCCCGAAGGTGTTGATCGGAGAAGAGAGCGGGTCGGACCCTTCGTCCCCTCGCATGCAGAAATTCGATGACGTGGCAAAGGGGTCGAATCCGGCGGGCCCATCCGAACCGCGTTCAGAGGCTCGGGCAAATCCGGGAGAAGGATTCGAGATCGAGGTCCGCCTCTCGGATTCGGAATGGATAGGGGGTGCTGTCGTTGGAGGCGGTTCAATAAATACGGAACCTGCCAACGGGAATGGAGTCACGGCACCAGGCAATGCCAATGGCGGGCCGGTTGGTCCGACCGCGCCTGGGGAGGCTGAAAACACTTCTCTTCGGAGGCGGGGTGTGGAGCGACTCACCTCCGTGAAGAGGCGGGCCAGAATGGGATCTGCAGCTCCTCGCGCTGCCGACCCCAGTCCTGTTAATAGGCAGGTCGGGAGGGAAGTTGCAGCACCTCGGAAAGCCTGTGGTAAATCTGTAAATAGGCAGGCTGGTAAGGGCAAGAAAGTCGCTGCAGTACCGGCTGCTCCAGGTCCAAAGGTGAATGAGGCCGGAGATCGTAATTTCGTAAATACTGGCCGGAGAAATGCTGCCGACCGTGGAAAGCAGCCTTTGGAGGTGGACCCGAGCAAGAGGGATGGAGGTGATGGAAGGATTGGAAGGGGGGAAAGGGTACCTGAATGTAGCCCATTGGGCGAGAAGAGGGTACCCGAATGCGGCCTGTCGGGCGAGAAACTGGCACTCGAGTCTGGCTCCTTGAGCAGGAAGGCCATGGAATGGGATATGGTTCCCACTCCTGGAAAACCCTCTTTCGACTCAATGGCTGGGAAACTGGTGAGGTTGTCAGAACTCCACAAGAGCTATGTTGCCGTCAAGAATATGCTCCGGGCAGGCATGAGAGTAGTTAATAAGAGAGTTCGAGTCTGTTCAATCTATTCGCTATCTCATGCCGGTCCCACCGGAAGTGCTCGGCTGCAGGGCTTTGAAAGGAGTGCAGAGACGATGCAGGCCAACCGTGGGAACTCAAATGTCAGGTATGCTTGGCATGGGGCGGCGCCTAAGACCATTGAAAGCATCATCCTGCACGGATTCCGGCAGGTTGAAGCTCGGGAAGGCCTGGAGGCCTATGGCATTGGCATCTATCTCTCGGCGGAAGGCAAGTCCTATGCAAGGTATGCCTCTGAATTTATAGTTGTGATTTGGGTCTAGTAAGCCGTCTATTCCGCGTCCGTTTTTCTACTTCCTTCTAGCATGTTCGGCTACCTACCTCTGTATTGAATGCATCCGTTACCTCGTTACTATCGCACCAGCTATGCATATTGACAATCTCAAGGTATGCATAGGAATATCACGATGGGTGGTGGACTAGAACTAGTGATCTTATGCATGATTGCCACGTCGGCATGGGTTGTCGACACTCACGCTAGTCTCGCTTGTCCTACGTGGATATCTTATCTTTTATTCATTAATTTCTATTTTATTGAATGAAGTCGTATCTTTGCATGGTGTCTATTATAATTATTCTGAAAAATAGGTCTCTATTTAGAAATTACTCAATTGATATTTTTTTGTTCCTAATATGTAAATGTGGCTTGTTTGGTAGATGCTTGAAAATGAATTAATCTCATTTTAGTTTCATAATTATGTATTGGAGATCATATTTGTTTTT
The DNA here is from genome assembly GCF_029962835.1 of Magnolia sinica. NCBI lineage: Eukaryota > Viridiplantae > Streptophyta > Magnoliopsida > Magnoliales > Magnoliaceae > Magnolia > Magnolia sinica. The sequence goes on from NC_080573.1 coordinate 129,051,336, forward strand.
GGTGAGGACTAAAAGCAATCTTGGTAACCAGCATTCATGATGTACAGTACATAAGCATGATTGACTAAAATGAAATGAATCAGGTGTCTACCAAGTACCAAACTGGCCATAAAAACTGCTAAGGGCCTGTTTAGTATCCCAATTACAATGATAATGGTTGTAAATGGTAATGATTATTTACTCTTGAAATTGCATGGTTAAATCACTTACATTTGACTGCAATGATGATTTTTCTATATGGTGTTTGTGTCACCCAAAAATCACTGTAAAAATGGAAATTTTCTAATGAAAAAAATATAATGATTACAATTAAATTTACATATTTCTTTTACAAGTATGTTTTTGACTCTTAATTTACAAGCCATAATTCCTGTCTAAACAAACACCGGGAAATGATAATGATGACTCATTTATTTTGTATTTCACAGGAGATTGGATAACCAAACAAGCCCTAAGCTTAAGAGCAATTGAAATTGCAATAATTGGTGGGGAGCAACCAATCTGTATTACCTTTACCTTAGTCATCATATCCATTAAATTGCAGTGATCTTAATTTCAATTTTGACTTGAAAGGAATGTAACTGCAATCTACTAATGAGCCCTAGGAAATGTGGTTACAATTTAGTAATATCCTCTTGATTGAACTCAATTGTCGGTTTTGCATCCAAATGCAACATGAGCTGTCTGATTCTCAATCTATTAGATGGTCATCTCTTTACCCAATAATTATATTAATTTGTTGAATGTATCAAGTGATTTTGTTCTCCAGTGCATCTCGCGCAGGTCCAGATGAAGATGGGGTGTGTTACATGGTTCTATGTCGAGTTATCATGGGAAATATGGAGGAAATCTTGGCGGGGTCTCGTCAATTTTTGCCAAGGAATGAACAATTTGACAGTGGTGTTGATAGTTTGAGAGATACAACACACTACATTGTTTGGAGCATCAACATGAATACACACATTCTCCCTGAATATGTTGTAAGCTTCAGGGTTTCAGAGCGGTTGGAAGGTAGACTATTTGCTACGAGTAACTTACGAATATTATTTTTCGCATTCATCTGAATCGTTTGATTGTTTAATCAAAAAATTTCCAGTTCCCCCTAACAATGCTTTATATACTTTTTTAGATAGAAGAAGGCTTCAGAGAGAGACGGCGGTTGTTCTGACATGTCTTGGTTCTCCAAGAGACATCCCAAGACCTATTTGAGTACTCCAATTCAATCAGTATAATCCATTCCACATTTTCAAATTGTCTTTTGTAGCATCCTATCTTAAACCTTTGTGTTCCCATTGGAATGCTTGAGATAATGTTTCCAAAATCTACTACCATCCATTGGTGACGGGTGGGATTCTCATGAGCTTTCAAAATAGGATTCATTCCTCCTAAACCCCCGAGCAGGTGGGAATTCCATTTTGGATGTGCGTAGGAGTCCCATCTTGGATAGTGGGACATTTTGGAACACAGTCTCCACATTCCCATTGTCAGATACCGTCTTTTCCATACTATTGTGCATAGCATGCCCTTTTTGTATGAAATGGTTTATTCTGGCATCTAGGTTCCTCCTCTGGTGCTCCCGCTTCCTTCACGGGGACAGAGCATGGCAGGACATCCCCATCCCATAATGGTACCAAACCTATCATACCGAACACAAGGGCTTAGCATGGCAGAAATTTTCACGTTACGATACCAAAAATATTGTACCAGGCATAATTCTTGGCAATGAGAGGAAGGCTTCCTGAAAGTAGTTTTGGAACATTGGAAAACATATAATGATCCACTGGTAATTCATCTTAAGGCTGCTACATGTTTGTTTGTTTTGCAATTTGACATAAAGGATATACCGTATGTTCCTGATCTCACTCTAATTTCCAGGTTGGGAAAATTAGATTACACGACCTTGTTAGAACAATAAGATTGCCACCCGGAGATGAATTACTTGTTGTCACCGTCAATAGCATGCTAGACAGGTATGAAATTTAAGCTCTTTTTGTCGTAACTGATAGTTCAATTGGGCATTATTGGAATCTTTTGGTTGGATTTGTCAACATCAGATGTGGGGATCGGCACACACCACACAAACTTGCGGAGAAGAGCTGTTTGATAACATCCTTGATGTTTTGTTCATTGTTTGAGTGCATTATCCTTGTTATATTATTTTTTTACGAAGAGAACATCATACTTCCTTACAGTTGGATTTAAATGAAGGATATAATGCAGACATTCATTTTCATCCAAAGCCATACTTTCTTTTGAGAAGGTGGATGGTACCACCGATTATTTACTAATCAATAAACCCCATTTGTAACTTGCTGCAGAAGAAAGTTTGGAATTTTAAAGGAATTGATTTGGTGCTTGATAGTGGCTACAAAACCAAGGACCCATTGATTGTTTATGGTTGGGTAGGAAGCACGCATATTGACTACTTAGAAAAGGATAAAGGATTTTAAAACAAACATTAAGTGATTCAAAAATGCCTATTTTAAAAGTTTCATTGGAGGATTTGATCTATTTAGGTCAATCATACCCATGAGATCCTTCTTTTTGGGTCAATCTTTTTTACTTGAATGTCTCTTTTGGTGTTTAAATTGGCCATTTTCTGCATGTGTTCTTGGTGGCACCGCATGTCATGTCTCCCCTCCTCTGTCTGCTACCTTTGGCTATGCATACACCAGGATATTGGGCTTCTATAAACAACAGAATTTCAAAGCTTCAATTTTCATTCTACAAGGCTTCATTGCAGGGAAGATGTTGATTATTTTGATGTCGGAGTTTAAGATTGTCATTCACTATTTGTGGCATAATCGGTTTATCTTTTGAGATTGAGGCTATCTACATTTTAGTGTTGGTGATTTTTTTCTTTATTATCTGGTTAATCAAACTATCACAGTCCCACTTCTGGTTTGTTTAGTTTGGCAAGTGCACCTCACGTGCCTTTCTTACCTTGGAAATTTTTGGTTTGTTTCTTGCATAGGCTATTTCTGCAATGGAGGGAAATGATTGATGTTCTTGGTTGCTTAAGCAGAGGAGAGGAGGATAACTCTCGAGTGGAGGTTTTGATGTATGTTTTGGAAGCTAATGAGTGGCTTCCTGGTTTAAAGTTTAATTTTGTAACTGTTTGTTGTCTCCAATGAACGGAAGTATCATAGTATTATGATTGAGCTCTCTTGTTAGAGTTTTAAGGGCCTATTTGATTTTCCATGTTACGTGTAAATCCTTGGTAAATAATTAATTATTACGTTTTCACCTAGTTTGAAAATGGATGAGTAATTCTACCTCGAAAATCAGCCCAAAAATATTGACTTAAAATTGTGAGCCCCACCGTGATGTATATGATATATCCGTACCACCCATCTGTTTTGTTGGAATATTTTGGAGCATGATCTGAAAAATGAAGCAGATCCAACGCTCAAGTGGCCCACATGAAAGGAAATAGTGGCCTTCCTTAATTCGTCCACCGTTGTCCTTCACTGGGCCCACATTGAGGTTTATTTGTCATCTAATCGGTTCATAAGGTCACATAGACATGTTCAAGGGGAAAACACAAATATCAGATTGATCCAAATCTTCTAGGAGCCCCAAAAAGTTTTAATGGTAGGCATTCGATTCCCATTGCTTCCTCTGGTGTGGTCCACTGGAGCTTTGGATTTGCCTCATTTTTGGGTTCAGGCCTAAATTCAGCTGGCATAACGAATGGACGGTGTGGATAATCCACATACATCATGGTGGGCCCCATATTTATTTCACAAATTTCTCTATTTTAGTGTTAAAAAAGTAGGACGTCACTGTCTGCATGGGGAAAAACGCATGAGAAAAAATGCAGTAATTACCTAAGTAAATAATTATTACCAATTTACATCGTAATGATAGTTGACATGAAAAAATCAAACAGGCCCTAAGGGTTTATTCCTTCCTTCAAAATGTCCTCACACAATGTGGGGGAACAAACCACACAACATAATATGTGAAAGTGAATGCTTTTTTACCTCAACAGTCTGCATGTTGCAAAGTAATTTTGACATGCCTGCATAATTGAAAACAAATCGAGTAGCTGAGAGAGAGAGAGAGAGAGAGAGAGAGAGAGAGAGAGAGCAAAGACTCTCCGTAACAGGCTGACACAACTAAAAGAATTAAGGAGAGAAACGTTACATAATTTAGATAAAAATTGTTACAAAAAAATTATTTTTTGAAATTTCCATTAAAAACATAAAAAATAAACATGTGGAAAGGACATGCACACAATGCATTGCATTGCGCCTAGACTGTGGTGCTGCGCAATGCAGCTGAGCTTGGCTTAGCACGCAGGCAGGTGTGTGAAAGATTGCACAGGGCACACCCATCCTCAATCCCCTCAATAAATGGTCTCTTGAAAGGGCTCAAACTTCCTAGGGAGCTCCTTATAAAGTTGATTTAGATTTCTTCCCTATCCCACTTGGAAAAAAAAAACATACCAAATATTTATTCTAAAAACATCACAAACACATCAATCTCCCTTTGTGTCAAAACAAATAATAATATTGAAAATAATATGCAATTAAGAAAATGAATAGATATACTATCTTACGATTTGAACCTTTTACTTAACCTGATCCTTAAGAGAGTATATTGAACGAAATGTTAAACTGATATTCTTTTACTATAAGAATCAAGTTAATTCACTCTTATTTTTTAACCACCAAACTTCCTTAAAAAGCCTACACATTATGTCATATTGTAAATCTTGTTTCATTAGTGTTATGGAGATTCAACCTAATCCATAAGTACTCTAGAGATTCAACCCAAGTCTCATAGGAAGTAGCTCCACTTTTATGCTTATATATGTGAGTCCTGCAATTGATATCTTACTATGAAATCTATAGAAACATAAAGAAATTAGTCCAACCTTACTCACGTTACTGAAAGTAGGCAATTTCATACCTTACTAGCACCTCCTGAAACCCCCCAGGCCCAAGTTTTACTTTGATCTAAAACTTTTATGGGCCATAAAAAATGAAAACAGTTTCCTCCCTTGATTTGCATTTCTCTTTTCTATGGCCCACCAGAATATTAGATCGGGGTGAAAATTTTTCACATGGGGCTTTATGGGATTCCGCATCACATGAACCGTTCAGATTAGACACCCATGGCACGTGTGCAAAGGTGTGCACGTGCATATGTGCGCAGGGGAGCATGACTCTCTCTCTCTCTCTCTCTCTCTCTCTCTATATATATATATATATATATATATATATATATATATATATGTGTGTGTGTGTGTGTGAGTTTATCAAGAATGTCCTACAATTGATATCTTATATATATGAAAGCTATAGAATCTTAAAGAATTTAGTCCAACCTTACTCACGTTACTTAAAGTAGACAATTTCATACCTTACTAAGAAGAGGCATGTGCAATATTTCTTTTTCTTTTTCTTTATTCTCTTTTACACACAGCTAACTTAAACCACGCATATTCGCACTCGTACCCACACCCACCCCATGACCATTAGATCTCATGATCTCAGTGTTGAATAAGAGACTGTCTACCGCTGACCTGTGAAGACTGACCCAACATTTTTGTTTTCTTTACTAGAGGTTTGTAGTAAATATTGAATTATATAATGAGATAAAACAGATACGAGCATAGGAAAATAGTAAAACCAAATTTCAAACTATTTTTTGAACATAAGTGGCCTGCCTGATAAATGGACCGAGCTACCTATATATATATACGTCCGGGATCCGGCAGAAATTTCTATGCCGTCAAAGGGCGGTGCCTTTGATTTGATTTTGGCGCATGATGATGCCGCGTTTTCATCTGGAATTACCTGTTTGCGCATGTGTCAATATGCTTTTGTACTTCACGCCATTGATAGGAAAGGATAGATTTTGTCCGTTATGTTAACTGCTTCTCGATTTTCTCGCCCCGTGAGATATGGAGTGAGGGACGTCCTTCCCCGGGCGGGGATCTGGGGGTCACAGTGATGTAAGTGTTTTATCAAGTTCGTTCATTTTTTTTTTAGATCATTTAAAGGTATGATCCAAAAATTGAGGCAGATCCGAGGATTAAGTGGATCACAAAGTGGGGATTTAACGTCCACCATTGAAAACTTCTCGGGAGCTTGAGAAGTTTCGGATCAAGCCGATATTTGTGTTTTCACTTCATCCACGTCTACATGACCTTATGAATAGGTTGGATGGTAAAAAGACATCACGGTGGCCCTTAAAAAGGTTTCAATGGCGAGTGTCATTATCATTGCAGCTTCCTTTGGTGTGGTCCATTGGAGCTGTGTAATTGCTTAAGTTTTAGAATGATACTTAAAATTATCTGAGAAAATGGATGAACGGCGTGGATAAAACACTTACATCACGATGGATCCCAGCGAGCCCTGTCCGGACGGATTACCGTCCGGGCGGGGTAGGACATAATACGCGTCCATGGAGAGAGAAAGAGCGTTACTGTCTGCATGCCGGACGCGGATTGGGTACTATACACACCTATCCCGATCTCAGCACAGGCAGGGGCTTTGAGGGGCCATCCTGATGTATTATTTTTATCCACACCATATATCCATTTTTTAACGTAATTTTAAGATATAAGACCAAAAAAGAGAAGATAAAAATGTCCAGTGGACCACACCACAGGAAGCAGTGGTGATAACGATGCCCACTGTTGAAACATTCCTAGTGCCCACTGTGGTGTTTATTTTCCATCCAACCTGTTCATAAGGTCACATAGACCTGTTCGAAGGGGAGATACAAATATCAGCTTGATCCAAAAGTTTCGTGGCCACCAAGAAGTTTTTAACGGTATGAATTCAATCTCAATTGTGTGGTCCACTTGAGCCTTTTTTGCCTTTTATTTCATTCCCTGAAATGATATGCCAAGATAAATGGACGGTGTGGATAAAACCCGTACATCACGATGGCCCTTTGGAGCCACCGTTCATGCCGAGGCGGCGATAGTACCCAATGGGCGTTCATGTATGCCAAACCCGTCGTCATAATTGATAAAGCATCCGGTCGTCGGGAAGATTTTTGGGCATTCTCGGACATTCTTCTACGGGGCAGGAGATCCACACGCTGCTAAGTCGCACATACGGTTGACATGAAAAGCTGGTTCATACATCAGGTGGGCCACAACACTAGCTTTGAAAAAAATTGCCCAGCTTTATTTTAGTGGTCCATTTGTTTGATGAACCATTTAGCGTGTACAAGGGAGTTCATTTACACGCTACTCCATCCATCATGCAGACTGTTCATTGGGCAGTTGCCCGAAACAAACGGATGGCCAAAACATAGCCAAGTTTTTTTCAAAGGCCTCGTATGTATAACATCAATGCATATGGATCCTTGCTCCTGCTCGGGTGGTAGACTGGCATGAGTTTTAACACCCGGTCAAGGGTTCGAGTATCTATAGGTGGTGAAACTCACTAGCATGAGTGTGTGGGGGGTGTGTGCGTGTGTAAAAAAATAAAAAAAATAACATCAGGGCATATTTCATGAGTAAACTTCGTTGGGCCCACCTTGAATGTATGTGGTATATCCATTCTGTCCATCCGCTTTTTCATCTAATTTTAGGTGTTGGGCTCAAAATTGAAGCACGTCCAAAGATCAAGTGGATCATACCACAGGAAACAGTGAGGATAATGATTTTCACATTTGAAAACTTGTTAGGTCCCATGGTGATGTTTATCTGTTATTCAACCTGTTCATATATCATAAAGAAATGAACGAAGGCAAAAACAAATATAACATTGATTCAAAACTTCCGTGGCACCCAAGAAATTTTCAACAGTAGATGTTCAATTCAATTGTTTCCTATGGTGTGGTTCATTTGAATATTGCATGTGATTCATTTTTTAGTTCAAGCCCTAAAATTATCAGATAAAATGCATTGACGGAGCGGATAAAATAAATAAATCATGGTAGACTTCACAGAATTTATTCAGTAGATTAAGCATAGTGAGTTACTACGCAATCCGCTTCCCACTAAAATGAGCTGGTAAAGTGAATGTACGGGGTGAATAAAAAACAGACATTACAGGGGTGCCCACATAGCATTGAAGTAGCTAGCAGGCTGGGGTGCGGGTCACCAGCCAAACCGCATCCCACCCATCATGGCTACTGGTCCACTCATAATCTGCACTATGATGTTTGAAACAAATGGACTGCTGAAGATAACAGGGCATGTGTTATTGCTGCTCTCATTTATTTAGACCCTGTGGCCTACTTGATGAGTGGCCCTAATTTTTTGAAACAGGAAATTTTCGTTGTGGACGTCCTGATGTACGGACCAGATCTTGCACAACTGTGCCAGGCTCGCACACGTGAAGGCCTGCAAATATGTCGCCACCGACGAACACCACCGACCTGGCTGGCTGCACGCCACCAACATAGCTTTAACAGGAAATTCGCGTGCTTACTGTCTAAGCGTTTCGCAGTAAGTTGATGCCAGGTGTAGCCCACCATGATTTTTGTTGGACGCGGATTGCGCGTACTACCCCCGCCCGTCCCTAGCTCCGAACGGGCAGGTCTGTGAGCAGGCCCACCGTGATGTATCTGTATATCCAAGCCGTCTATAAATTTTCTCAGATTATTTTAAGGCATCTGAACAAAAATGAGGAAAATCCATTGATTAAATGAACCACACCACATATAACTCTTACATTTAAAGCAACTGCCTTTTAATGCTTTGTGCATTTTAATGCAACCAAGCTTATTATTTGGTCTGGTCCCCTTGATCGTTGGATCTGTCTCGTTTTTGTTTTAATGCCTTAAAATAATATGAGAAAAGGGATTGGTGGCTTTGATGTACAGATACATCACGGTGGGCCCGCCCACAGGCTTGCCCGTTCGAAGCTAGGGAATGGCGGGGGGTAGTACGCAATCCGCGTCCATTTTTGTTACACCCTGTTCATCCACTCTGTGAGGTCATTTTAAGACATGTGACCTGGAAATGAGGTGGATCCACACCTTAAGTGAGCCATACGAGTTGGGACCCAAGAAAGAATATCTTACCGTTGAAACCTTTTTGGCCTCCACCTCGACGTTTGTATGCCATCCAACGGTGCTCACTGAATCCCCACTGTTTTGTATCGTACAGCCCACTTGAGTTTTGTATCCACCTCATTTTAGGTCACACCCTAAAATGATCTTGCTAAATGAATGTACCAGGTGGATTTCTCACAACCATCACGGTGGCCCCACCTAACATCCTACCGCAGGAATTTCATGGCAATAAAGTCTTTAACGGTAAATCCGCCTCCTGGATAGCTACTCTTGGAGGGGAGTGCGGATCCTCTGTTTCCAGCGGACGCGGATTGGCTACTCCCCCAGCCACCAGTCAATTGCTGATGGTCGGTGCTTTGTGGGCCCCACCATGATTTATGTGTTTCATCCATGTCGTCCATCTATTTTTCCATATCATTTTATTTTATGCGACAAAAAATGAGATACATATCAATCAAAAGTGGACCACATGACAGGAAAGAGTGTTGAATGAGCGACAACCATTAAAAACCTTTTGGGGCCATAAAAGTTTTGGATCAAGATGATATTTGTTTTTTCCCTTCATCTAGGCCTGTATGACCTAATTAACAGATTGGATGTGAAATAAACAGTACAATAGGCCTTAGGAGGATTTTAATGATGGATATCCAATCACTTGTTTTCCAGTGGTGTGGTCCACCTGAGATTTATATCCCTGTAAATTTTGGGTTCAGGCCCTAAAATGATATTTAAAAATGGATGAATGGAATGGATGAAACACATACATCATGGTGGGGCCCACAGAGCACCGACCACCAACCACCGGGCTGATGGCAGGGAGAGTAGCCAATCCTTTCCCGTTTCCAGCGCACCATGGCTCCCCGTATTCTGGAGTTTAATTGGTCCACGTCATTCGTGCTGACATCAGCACAGCACTTTAATAAAATAATGATCAGTTTACAAAATGCTGCTCAATTAAGAAGAAATGTTACGTTTCCCACTGGTGATTCAAGAACGCGTAGCCGCCACACGCACGCCCATTTAGGAGGAAGTTCCTGCGTAAGGATGTTGGTTGCGACCCACAGCTATGATTTTAAGAAATCCAGTTTATCCATCCGTTTTGCGAGCTCATTTCATGACAAGAAACCAAAAATTAGTAAGAATCCAAACTCAAGTGGGTGGCGCGAGTGAAAATAGTGGGTTTTCAGCAAGCACTGTTGAAACATTCTAATGGCCATAAAAGTTTTGTATCAGCCTAAATTTATTGTGTTTTAACTTTATCAAGCAGGAGTAACCTTATAAGCAGTTTGGATGACATATAAACATCGAGGTGGAGCCCAGGAAGGTTTTAATGGTAGGAATTTCTTTTCCCAAATTTTCCTCCCGTGCAACCCACTTGAATTTTGAACCTGCTGATTTTTGGTAGCATGTCATAAAATGATCTCGCAAAACAGATGAACAGAGTGGATTTCTCACAAAAATAGTGGTGGGTTCCACCCAGCATCCTTGCGCAGGAAGTTCTTACCAAATGCTTTTGCAGGAAATCCACGTCCCTGCCACACCCAGGATAGCTGACGTTGGGAAGCGGATTGCATAGTGAGTTTACTGAGTGGACTCAGTGAGGTCCACTATGATTTATTTATTTTACCCCCTCCATCCATCCATTTTCCCAGATAATTTTAGTGCTTGAGCCCCAAAAATGAATCATATAAAATGTTTAAATGGACCACACCACAGGAACTAGTTGATTTGAACATCTACTGTTGAAAATTTCTTCAAAGCCATAGTTTTGGATCAAGCTTATATTTGTGTTTACTGTTCATCCATGTCTTTATGATCTCATGAATAGGTTGGATGATAAATAAACATCATTGTGGGGCCTAATAAGGTTTCAACGGTGGAAATCATTATACTCATTGTTTCCCGTGGTATGATTAGGGATGTACATCGAGTCGAATCGAGTCAAGTTGGCTTCAGCTCGAATCGGCTCGAACACTGGCTGACCTCAGCTCAAACTCGGCTCAGCTCGGTCCTCGAGCCTGACTGGCCAGCTTGGCTCGGTTTGGTCAGCAGCTCGGGCCAGCTTGGGCCGAGTTCGAGCCGAGTTCACCATTGATGCATTTTCAAAAACACCTGAACTGCAACTTCAAAATCCCATTGTTTTACAAATAGAAGCAATGGTTTTACAGGTGTTTTATCAAACACCTTCTAAGTAACATTTTTTTTTTTAAAAAAAAAAAAAATGAAGAGAAAAAAGGTATTCATTTAACGTACATACCTTGCTTGGCATCGGCCAAACCTTCCTTGCCACTAGCCAAACTGTAACACCCTAGTTCTCAAAACCCGAGGATAGTTGCTCCTCATTGAGAACCCGAGTATTACGTTATGAGGTGGATCATCATACATCCTGTTAATGGTAAATTTCAAAGCACGAAGTAAAGCAATCACTACATAAGTCAGGGATATCAAGAGTAACAAAAGAAAGTCTAATACATGTAAATAAGAACAAAATGAAATTCCATAACAGTGAAATTTTTATTACAATCCAAGTAAAAGGTAAAGTATGAAACATGAAAATATGCAAATCTGAAATTATCAGTTGAGCTCCAACAGCTCAACTACATCAGTATGAAGGCTCTCCTTGCCGAGCTCCTCCTCAGTTATCCCTAAGTTCCCATTATAAGGGTCTCCACCTGTCATCAATCTTGCATCTATTTAGTGCAATCGCACGATTGGGTGAGTGAAAACTCAGTGAGAATTTTCCGCAAGGATTCATACATATCGAGTCATTTCAAAATAGTTCAAACCAATATATTAAATCATAATGAGAAGAATATGAACTTATATGTAATGTATGGAGGTATAAATGTATGCTCAAGTCGCAGTCTGGGGATGCACATCCAGCTGTCAAAATAAAAGGTCACCCAAGAAGAACTAGCCACCCGAAAAAATACTCATAGGTACGCCCAATGAGAACTAGCCACCTGGAAAAGACCATGCAGACCGCCTGCGGTAGATTATCTATCTGGAAAAAGCCATGTAAGTGAGTGCATCCAAGGATATCTCCTGAAAAAATATACGGGGTACGTCCGAAGAGTGTCTAATCCTGAAAAAGCCTCATGTAAAGAAAGAGCACCCAAAGTGGCACAAATGCACATGCTCTGTGAGTTTAACTGAAGTGTTAGAACCTTTAGGAATTCAATCAGAGTGTGACTTACATCGAGCAATCGGAAAAACTCATATGTCATGCGTGTATGTCATGTACCATGATGTTCATGCACATTCCATACGATTAACAAGATTACTCTCATAAGCATGATCAAGACTTGTAATCCTTTAATAGGATATTTAGCATTCAAATATGAGCTCAATATAAATTTATTTACTTTCCCAAGGTCTAAAGGAAGGCCCACAATTATTACATTTCAAGCATATTAAATTGTTAACAAGTCTATTCAACATTTCTCATGAAAAATAGCGTTCCATGCATAACTTTAGTTTGTAAAATAGGATGAGATGAAATATCATGACCCTTGTCATTACTAGTAGGACTATGCCCAAAATTAAGCCATTGCTAAAATATCATAGAAAACGTAATGCTAAATTCCAACTACATAGTTATCAACTACGGAGCTTGAGTAACGGAATTTGATATACTAACTCATATTCATTACATCCATATGGAGACTAAAGAGTTACTATTGGTATTAACTTCATCAGTATCAAATTATAACAATTCTAACCCATATAATGAGAAATGGAGCAAGCTTATCATTGTAATGGAAGCAAGATTTCTTACATTTAATACAACTATATATGTACTTAAGTAATTTCAAAAGTAGCATAATGTGTGTGCAACAACCCTCATGAGATGGATTAGAGTAACATAATTTAAAGCATTTCCACATGTTTATTCATGTCAATTCAAAGTTAAAGGAAAACAATTACTATTATATAATATCTTTCTACAACTATTTTAGAATTTCATGAAATGATGAAGCCATGTGGGATATCCCTCACCTTGAAGTGTGGATTTTCTTCTGGCTAGACTAGGGATCACAAAGGAGTTCAATGCACTCGATCTACCCTCACTAGCTTGAATTGACTCAATTCGACGTATTGAACCTAGATGAGAGATGATTTCAGTTTTTATCATAAGACTTAAAATGATATAATAATAACTTGATTAAAATCCAAACAAAGATTCTAAAACTAATTACTTGAATGTGTCCTAAACTCGGCTCGAGTTCAAACCGAGTTAACTCAGTGCCAACCCAATTACAACCCCCTTCTACTCTTTCTCCCATTCTTCTTCCTTTCTTTCCCTTTTTCTTTTCTTCTTTTTTCTCCCTATGCTGTGGGGTTTCAGCAAGGTCTGGACCCAACCAGATAGTGAATCAGAGTCCTGACTCGGTTTTGAACCGAGTTGACTCAGAAACTCGCCCCATCTTTCCTTCTTCTCTTTGATCTTCTTCTTCCTTCTCCATTTTCTTTCTCTCCTCTTTTCCTTCTTCTCTCTCTGTCTCTCTACTGAATTTCACTTAATAACCCAGCCAAACCCAAATCTGACTCGATTCCTCGACTCGCTCGGTTCGATCTAGTGCTTCCTTCTCTATCTTCCGCCTTCTTCTTCTTTCTCCTCTTTCTTCCCTTGTTCTTTCTCTGTCTTCTTTCTTTCTTCTCCATTCGAACTGGCAACCCCAACTAGTGCCAGAGACAACGAGTCGACTCAGTTGGGGCAGCGACCCGACAGCGAGTCGGTGGATTTGATTCGAGTCGAGACAAAGCAGCAACATCGCCTCTCTCTCTCTCTCTCTCTCTCTCTCTCTCTCTCTCTCTCTCTCTCTTCTCTATCTTCTGATCTTCTATCTCTTCTTCTTCTCTTTCTTCCTTTTGCTTCACTCTTTCTCTTGCTCTGTTAGGGAGATAGAAGCAGTGCTGGACTCGGCCTGGGCTCACAGCGACTCGAACCGAGTCGACTGATCTCGGTGCGGTGGCGTGAAACTCGCTCTCCTTTCTTTTTGAAATTCCTTTCTCTCTTTCCCATGGCTGCCCTAAAAACCGGCTATTTATAGCCTCTCTAAAACCACTTCTAGAACAGTCGAGCACAACTAATCTGTAGATTAGTTACAGATTTCTAATTCATATTAATCGACACTTTATTAGACTATAACCACTGATTTCACCTTGATTAGTTTGCATGGCCATAATCCACTTGTGTTGATGAGTTCTTGGGATGTTGGCCCACCTAAAGGTTAGTTTTGAGCAAGGTTTGATGGCCCAATGCTGATGTGCGATTTTCACAACCAATCGAGGAAGATGACTCACCATCCATCGCGTATTTCAAACGAGGGGTTTATCTCATGATCTGAGGCACCTGAATGGCTTGGATAGGATCACTGATCACTGTGGGACCCATCAGATGGACGGTCGTTAGGGTTTTCGAATGGGAATAGGTTTCCACTTGCGGCGGCTCTTTCATTGCAAAGGAAGCCCTAGAGAACGGAGAGAATGGAGGGCTGGGATGTTTCCGCAGGAAGGGCTGAGATTGAGGGAATCCCGCATGCGGTTAGCTAGCCTGGCAGCAAAAAGGCGTAATGGTTTACGTTTTTGGAAATTCCAGCCGCACAACTCGACTTGTGCAGGTGGTTGTGGTCACACGTGATTATTGTAATGGGCGTTCTCGTCAGATTTTCCGTGCGGACCCGATGGACGGTTCGGATCATTGATCCAATCTCAGATGGTGGGCCCACATTCAAACGGACACACTTTCAAAATAAGAGACTGCTGCCGCTTTTAGGGCCTGCCACAAGAAACTGGTGATTGGATGCCCACCGTAAAAAAATTGGTGGCTACAAAAGTTTTGGATCAAGCTCATGTTTGTATTTTCTCTTCATTCATGACTTTGTGACTTGATCAAGAGATTGGATGACAAATACACATTACAATGGACCCTAGAAAGTTTTTAATGCTGAGCTTTCAATTACTTAATGGTGTGATCCACTTGAGATTTGGATCCACCTTATTTTTGTGCTCGCCCTAATATGATGTGAAAAATGGATGGCCAACGTAGATAAGACACATGTATCATGGTGACCCCATGGAGATTGTTTAGTAGCACAAAATACCAACATGGGTGCTGCTTACTACACTATGTAATCTGGTTTTGGAAAAGTAATGCAACTTTGTTGGCAATTTGGATGTGAGTGAGACCTGAGCATGGGCGTACACTTTGATGTATGTATTATATATTTGTGCCGTTTATTTGTTTTGCTGCTTCATTTTAAGGAATGAACAAAAAAAAACCAAATGCAAATCTTAGGTTGACCACACTGCCAGAAATAGTTGTCACTGTTAAAATTTTTCCTCGGGCTGCAAAAGTTTTGGATGTAGTTGATATCTGTATTTTCTTTTCACGTGCTCTGTGTGACCTCGTCAACAACAGGTTGGATGACAAATAAACATAACCGTGGACACTAGGAAGTTTTCAATGGTGGCCGTTCGGTGACCAATGTTTCCTGTGATGTGGTCCACCTGAGATTTGTATCTTCTTCACTTTTTGGACAATGAAAAAAAAAAAAACGGATGGAGGGCGTAGATATATAAAGTATATATCGAGGTGGGCCACGGTCAGGTCCCACCAACGTCACCGGAAGCAGATTGGCTGGTGTACCACACAACAGCTATAGGGTCCGTGTCATGCAAAGACGAGCACTTACGCTCCTTGAGCTCTGAGTTGTACGAACATGGTTCAAAGGGGATCAGAGTTACATGGCCCGCTCAGTGATGTATTTATTATATCTACACAATTCATCTATTTTTAAAGATCATTTTAGAGCATTATCCAAAAAATGAATCATATCCAAAGATCATCCGAACCACACCATAAATAGCAGCGGAGCGAAGATAATGATTTTCACCGTTAAACAATTCGCAGGGCCCACCATAACGTTTAATTTCCATCCAATCTGCTCATAAGGTCACAAAAACTTGAATGAAGAGGAAAAACAAATTTCATATTGATCCAAAACTTTTGTGACCCCAAAATGGGTTTTAATGGTGGATGTGCAATGTACCACTGCTTTTTTCAGTGTGGTCTACTTGATAGTTAGAACCGTCCTATTTTTCGTCTCAAGCCTTAACACGATCTCGCCAAATGAATGGATGTTTTGGATATAACACATACCTCGTGATTGGACCCACGTCAATACAGCAGAACGGACGCGGATTTCCTGTAAAAGCCTTTCGCAGGAAGTTCCTGCGCTGAAGACTTGGGTGGGGCCCAATGTGATGTTTTTAAGAAATCCACCCGTACATCTGTTTTCTGAGCTTATTTTAAGACTTTAGACCAAAATTGAGAAGGATCCAAGACTCAAGTGGGCCACACTAGAGTAAAAGATGGGTAGGAAACTTCTTACCGTTGAAAACTTTCTGGGGTAGAAAGTGATGTTTACATGACATCCATACTGTTAATAACGTCATTCTTACTTGGATGAACTGAAAACACAAATATTAGCCTGATTCAAAACTTCTGTGGCCCACGAATATTTTAATGTGTACGTTCAATACTCACATTTTAGGTCCACTTGAGTATTGGGTACGTCTCATTTTTGAACTATTATCCTAAAAATATCTCGGAAAACGGATGGCTAGGGTGGATTTCTCAAAAACATCACGTTGGGCCCCCACCCAGGTTTCCAGTGCAGGAACTTCCTGTGAAAGGCTTTCACAGGAAATCCGCATCCCAGCCAAACTTGCTGGGGCGCGGATTAGATACCGACAAGGTCAGTAGCCACATTGCTACTGAAGTGACGTCACCAAGATCTGTAGACCCCACCATGATGCATGTATTGTATCCATACATTCCAACCATTTGTAGAGATCGTTTTATGGCATTAGAAAATGGCATTAGAAAAAGAATGATATAGATCTAAGGTTCAAATGGACCGACCACAGAAAACCATGGGATCAATCACACCCACCGTTGAAACATTTACAGGGCCTACCATGATGTATTTTTTAGATCCAACCTATTCATAAATTAACATAGAGATAGATGAAGTGAAAACAAAAATATAAGCTTGATTGGAAACTTCTGTGGCCCCTAAGAAGCTTTAAACCGTGGATGTCATTGTCCCCACTGTTTTCTTTGGTGGGGTCCTTGAACTTTAGATCTATCTCATTATTTTTATCATTGTTGAGGGTCAAATATTGTATATTAGACCCATTTATTAGCTGGATTCACGAGCATGATACTGTTTAACGCTTTATTTTTAATCATGTTGTGATGCAAGGTGAATCTATGAGCCTGGACTGAAAATGGTGCTTAAAGCATAGATTTAACGCTCTGATGACACCAGAGCATGGGACAGACTCTAGAGAACCAAGATCGACAGAATTACACACCAGGGACCCGAAAAAATCGAGAAACTGAAGCTCAAATGGCCTGAAAGTCAGCCAGAATGCAAGATCACTGGGTTTCCAACATCTGTTCAGCTTGAAACTTTATACATGGCTCGAGGACTAAAAACTAACCGTACATGTCAAATTTCAGTCATTGGATCCTTCTAGAAGGGGCCCAACGGACAGATCAGCCCATAAATCAGTGATTTGGGGCCCGCTGGTATCTGGAAATGCGTCAATTTTGGACTCAACGCCTTAAATGAGGCGAAAAAATGGATGGACGACACAGATTTCTCTCGAACATCACGATGAACCCATATGTACATTGCATGTACATAGGGTACATGTGCACGAGAAGTGCACCGGACGGAGAGTCCGGTCAAACAACGGACTGACTCGAAGTCCGTTAAAAAAAAAAAAGGAAACAGCGTCCGACGCTGTTTCGACGGATGATCACTGTGGGCCCCACTTGCTACCCAGAATGATGATCCTGACATACACTCGAACTCCATGGTCCATATTACCAAGCCCTAGGTGACAAAATTCCAAGAAACAGTACGGATGGGTTCCTGGCAGTTCAAACGGAAGATGGACGGTGGACTGAACCGGCTTGTGAGCCACACCAAAATCAAACTGAAACTGTCCCTTCCCGAACAGTTCTTCGTCCTGAATCCAATGGACGGCTTGGATTTCTCAAAACAACAGTGAAGTGGGCCCCACCATCGTCACAGTATCAATGACGCTACTCTATTTCGCGGTCCGGAAGAACCGGACATTCCGAATTGTCCTGGCCCACTGGCGATGATCAGATGTCCGATCTTAACCGCCCATCATGCAGAGGGGCTCGCTTTAGCCAAACCCATGTTGTCTTTATGCACTCATACATGCGCAGGTGCTAGTTTCAATGGTCACAAACGGACTGCCTTACAACTGTTGCAGCTGATCTCTTCCGTGGGTCACGCTGAATCTGATCCAAAACCGACCATCTCCGGTCGAAATTTTGAGGAGAATTTGGTGAACGGAGTGGATCTCCTGTCTGAATTCAAGAATGGGCCCCACTGGAAAAACAGCGTAAGAAATCTATTCCTGCTACGATTCGGACTGCGAAGAAAGGGGGTTCCAACTCCAGCAACGTGCATAAGGAGCTTCCGCTCTCTCCGAGCCGACGTCTTTTTGGCTTATAAAAGAAAGACGTGAGAGAGAGAAAGGGGGAGGAAGAGGCTTGGCTTGGTTTGGACGATTGAAGGAGAAGACAGGGAACTCTTTCATTTTCCTTATTTTCTTTTTCTTATTCTTATTCTCTTGTTGTTGTTTTTTTGTTTGTTTCTTTCTCTCATGACTCCTAAGGTTTTTAGCCTAATCATGTTTGGCTAAAACCTCTTAGCTAGGGCTAAGAGGTGAAGCTTGTAATATGATGGGAGACTTTACCTTATGCCGTTGATTTAATTTATATTGAACTACCTTGATTGCGGTTGAATTAAGGGAATACTTTTAGTTTTTAATGGTTTGTTGTGACTGAAATTACAATAGATTTGCAATGGCTTTGAGTATTTCTTTCTCCTTTTTATGTTTATGACGTCAGGAAGCCCTATTGTTCGCCATCGTCTCATGGGCATGGTCGGATGACGGTACCCTTCATAACCTTCATGTATTGTTGATTGGTTGGTAATTAATGTAATTCTGTTGTTTGCTTTGCCTCCTGGGCATGGTTTGGTGATGGAATCCATTCTAATTCATATACCTTTCACTTCTTGACAACTATATCAAAGGAAGTTCAGTTTAAATTCCATAATTCTTGATACAGGCATAAGATCTCCCTGATCTCTACAAGTGGATCCTCTGAATCCCTAGTTTCCCTTCCCTGAATTGTTTAAAGTTTTAGATAATTATTCCATAATTATTCCTTAAATTCTATTTGATTTAGATTACATCTTAGTCTAAGTTCTAGTTCTACTTAGTTTCAGATAACGTACAGGTATCAGTCCCTTGGGATTCGACCTCGGTCTCACCGAGTTTATTACTACATCACAACCCTATACTTGGGGAGTGAACAATCATGGCATAAAACAATCTCTCCAAATGGATGGACAGTATGGATATAACACATGCATCATGGTGTGGCCCACAGAGCTTGGTGACGTCACTTCAGTAGTGATTTGGATACTGAACTTGTCGATATCTAATCTGCGCCCAACTTGCTGCCATCAATACAACAACTATATAGCTGGTGTGAGGTACACCAGCGAATCCGCTTCCAACGTCACCTATCCTGGGTGGCAGCTACACGCTATTAATCCGTGGATTAGCTAATGACAGGTTGGAGTCTCGCTACTGAAGTGACGTCGCCAAGTTATATGGGCCCCACCATGATGTATGTTTTGTATCCACACCGTCCATATATTTTGAGAGATCATTTTAGGCAAGATATAAAGAATGAGGCAGATCCAAGGCTGGAGTGGACCCCACCATAGAAAACAGTGGAAAGAGTGACACCCACCGTTGAAATCTTCTGAAGGTCAACCATGATGTTTATTTGAGATCCAACCTGTGCATGTGTTAAAGCAGATATGAAAGAAGGGAAAACAGAAATATCAGCTTGATCGAAAACTTTTATGGCCCTTGGAACTTTTTAATGGTGGGTGTCACTCTCCCCACTGTTTTCTGTGGTGGGGTCCACTCAAGCTTTGTATCTGACTCATTCTTTAGATTATGCCCTAATATGATCTCTTCAAATGGATGGATGGTGTGGATATAAAACATACATGGTGGTGGGGCCCACAGTAATTGGTGACGTCATTTCAGCTGGAGTCTCCTTGCTTAGCCCGTCAGTATCTAATCCGTATCCCCTTGAATCAACTGCCGAAAATTCTTCCTAGACAGGCAGTATTTTGTTAAAGTGCTGTGTTGATGTCAGTACAAATGACGTGGCCCAATTAAATTCCGGAATACGGGGGCCACGGTGCGCTGAAAACAGAGGATCCGCACTCATTGGAGTGGCAGTTGACTAGAGCTAGGCATCAGACCGAGTCGGATCGGATTGGGCCCAACCCGATTCGGTTTGAAATTTACAGGGTCAAACCCGAACTTGATCTGATCCGGTACCGAGTCCGGGCCACCTTACTCGATCCGATTCGATCTTCTGCTACCTTGAATCAATCCGAGTCCGACTCGATCAGGAAAATCGAGTCGGATCGGATTGAACAAGGTTCGGATCATTCATTTTTTCCAATGGTGTGGAAATTATTATTCTCATTGTTTCCTATGGTGTGATCTACTTGATTATTGGATATACTTAAAATTTAGTAACAACCCCTAAATTGATATGGAAAAACTGATGGACGGTGTGGATAAACCAAAAAATTCAAGACGGGCCCCACGTAGTTTACTCAGTAGGATAAAATCGTAAAGCTCACGCCAGCTACATAGCTTCTTGAAGAAGCTTATACATGCTACATGACTTCCTGAAGAAGCTTCAAGTCTAGAAATAGGATTGCGTATCGTATTGAGTCAACTCATTTGGGCCCACCTTGAATGTATGCGGTTTATCCAATTCATCCATATGTTGTTTTAGCTAATTTTATACGTTGAGCCTAAAATTGAAGCATATACAAAGCTCAAGTGAACCAAACCACTGGAAACAGTGGGAATGATGATTTCGACCGTTGAAATCTTTCTAGTGCCCACATGATATTTATTTGTCATCCCACATGTTCATAAGATCAAAAATACTTAGATGAAGGGAAAGATAAAATATCAGCTTGATCCAAAACTTCGGTGGCCCCTAGAAATTTTCAATGGTAGACACTCATTTCACACTATTTCCTGTGGTGTGGTCTATTTGATCTTTGGATATACTTTATTTTTGGCATATGGAAATTAAATTAACTTTTAAAATGGATGGACGGTGTGGATCAAATAGATAAATCACGGTGGATCTCACAGAGTTTACTCAGTACGCTTAGCATACTAGTTACTCAGTACGCAATCCGCTTCCCACTCACTGACCTCTGTAGCTACTAGCTAGCTAACACTAGCTATACAGGTAGTTGCTCTAGGTATGTGTCACTCGAAGACGAGCACTGACGCTCTTCGAGCTCTGAGTTGTACGAACGGTTCAAAGGAGATCAAAGTTACATGAGCAATACAGTGATGTATTTATTATATCTTACCCGTTCATCTATTTTCAGAGATCATTTTAGAGCATTATCCAAAAAATGAATCATATCCAAAGATCATCTGGACCACACCATAAATAGAAGCGGAGATAATGATTTTCACCATTAAAAAATTTGTAGGATCCACCTACTAATATGAGATATAGGGAGGGGTAAACTTGTAATTTACTAGTTACTATACCCGGTGCAGTCCAGATCGAGTCAGATCGGATCCAAACGGATCGAATTTCGGTTCGGTTCGGTCGGATTTGTTACTTACCCGAATCCGATCCGATTGTCATTCAGATCTGACCGCTCTTACTTGAACCTAACTGATCTAGGCCATCGGTTCTATTCGAATTGGGGCGGATTGGGTCCATTTTACCCACCTCTACAGTTGACCAAGAAATGACCATCAAGTTAAAGAAAACTACCCACGTGCCCCTGTAAAAAATCATACATCGCTTTCCAAAAATAATTGAATTTTTAGTGACTTTGGATTTGTCTTGATACCTTGCCATGATAGGATTCTCAACAGCGGCCGTACACATGACAAAAATTCAAAATTAAAATGGCTAAATTGTGGAACCATGGTGGCTAAGTCAGTCTCGAAATCAACTGGTTTGAGCAGTCCTATCGTCTCCTGATTCTTGGACAGATTCGTTGAAACAAGGTCATTGGCTACTTTCAATTTCAACTATCTAATCAATGTCCATTATTGATGCAAAAATCTGGTTCACCTTTGCCGAGTTGCTAAACTAGCCAAGCACCTTCACAAGAAGGAGATAAATGAGACTCTGACTAACACATGAGACCCTTCGATGCCAAAGTCAAGCCAGAAATCTAAGTCTAAGTAGTATAAATAGGGTTTCAGGTGAAAGATTGCGTACCTGTTCAATGGTTGAGATTCCTATTTATAATGCTAAACAAAATATGGGGGTCTATTAATCCAAGCACGATCTTAGCCATTAGTCAAGAAGTGCATGGGCAGAGTTGTTGTCACTTATCCAATGATTGTGCATAAAACAGTTAATACCATCGTGCATTACTGGAGTGGGCTCGACTTTGCTAGTAGGATTCTTCTGATCGAGCAAAGACGATCCAAGTCGAGCTTACCTGAGTTGGTCCTGAGCTTTGTCAAATCGGTTGAGGATGGTTTTAGGCTGGGGTCATCATAACGTGACTTGGTACATAGTCGATGGTTCGAACTGATCCATCCAAGCCTATCTCAGCCCAAGTTATTGCTCGGACCTGACTTGTTTGCTGGCTTTGGCTATTCCTTGATGGTCTTTTGTTCGAATCATATCACATAGTTCTCGGCAAGTGTGCGCATTTGGTAGTCTGAGATCTCATTTTGTCGACGACTATGTTTGTGAGCTTCATACTAGCTTCTTTCAATAAAACATCTTCATAATGATTGTTTGTCTGGTTGAGCCGACCTTGAAGGTGGTCGAATCATACTTCCCCATAACATCAATAAATCCATGTTTAGATGATTTATTTTAATAACTCTTTTGACATGCAAAGAGAAACTTTTTTTTTTTTTTTTGGTTAGTTTGTTAGTACACCCCGTTGTCAATTCACACTTCACTGTTAACCACCCCCACTAGAGAGTCAATACTATGACCTCAGTGTTGAAACGGGGCATCTTTCACTCAGTCTACCATTTGAGCGAGAAAAACTTAGATATTGTGTTAATAAGATGGGTTGGTATGCAAATTCAAATTAAACTATTCGAATTATGGTTCCTGTCTAAACACATCATTATTCTAAAATTAAAATTGTTTAATTACATGGCTATTGTATTGGCTCACATTTATTGGATGGTTGCACAGTTCAATTTCAACAAACAAGTGTCCATAAATCAGAGGCTGGGATTGTCAACCAATCCGATTTTCAGACCTTGGCGTAGCATACTGGCAAATTTAGGTTAGTTCAATCTGATTTTATGCTATGGTTACAATTTCCATGTGCCTGTGTATGAAGCATCTTACGCTGTTAGAGTATCAAACAAACGTAGGAGGCTGCCGTGGACATTTCTAGAGACGCACTTTTGTTTCATTTTGCAGTGTCGACAAATTACAAGCTGATTACAGCCACAGAGGTCGAACGCTTACAGTGTCAGAGTCCGTAATATTAGAGAACGAAAAGGTCACTTTGGAAGCGCGTACAATATAATACACCTCGAACCTTGTGTCGAAAGCGATCATTGCGGCATTTGGAGGCCTTCTTAGCCGTTCGTTCTTGCAACCTTGCGTCCTCTTTAATCTCCACCGTTCATCTCCCCCTTATTCTTCAACATCTCTGGAAATGGCGAGAGGGAGAAATTATGCCAATGCCACTGCAGATGGCACCTCTCGTGGGCCCCAGTTCCGCGGCCGCCGCATCTATCTCAACCGTCGGATCACATGGCATTGATACAGAACCAGGCCAATTTCGACAACGCTTGCAGACGCAAGTCGATCGCTCGGATTGATGAAGGCGGGAATTGCTTCTTACCGATGGTGTTGATCGGAGAAGAGAGCGGATCGGGTCATTCGTCCCCTCGCATGCAGAAAGTCGATGACGTGGCAAAGGGGTCGAATGCGGCGGGCCCACCCGAAGCGCGTTCAGAGGCCCGGGCCAATGCCGATGGCAATGGCAGTGATGATGGTAGGATCAACGGTGGAAAGAGAACCGTTGGATCGTAATCGGCTGAATCTGGGAGAAGGATTCGAGATCGCGATCCGCCTCCCGGATTCGGATGGGAATGGGGGTGCTGCCGTTGGGGGCGGTTCAGTAAATATGGAACCTGCCAATGGGAATGGAGTCACAGCACCAGGCAATGCCAATGGCGGGCCGGTATGTCCGACCGCGCCTGGGGAGGCTGAATACAGTTCTCTTTGGAGGCGGGGTGTGGAGCGACTCACCTCTGTGAAGAGGCGGGCCAAAATGGGATCTGCAGCTCCTCGCGCTGCCGACCCCAGTCCTGTAAATAGGCAGGTCGGGAGGGAAGTTACGGCATCTTGGAAAGCCCGTGGTAAATCTGTAAATAGGCGGGCCAGTAAGGGCAAGAAAGTCGCCACAGTACCAACTGCTCGAGGTCCAAAGGTGAATAAGGCCGGGGATGGCAATGTCGTAAATACTGGCAGGAGGAATGCTGCCATCAGAGGAAAGCGGCCTTTGGAGGTGGACCTGAGCAAGAAGGATGGAGGTGATGGAAGAATTGGAAGGCGGAAAAGGCCCCATCTCGTCAGCGCAAAAGAGTACAGCCCCTCTGGCGAGAAGAAGGTACCTGAATGTGGCCCATCGGGCGAGAAGAGGGTACCCGAATGCAGCCCGTCAGGCAAGAAACTGGCATTCGAGTGTGGCTCCTTGAGCAGGTTGGCCATGGAGTGGGACATGGTGCCCTCTCCTGAAAAACCTGCTTTCGACTCGATGGTTGGGAAACTGTTGAGGTTGTTCGAACTCCACAAGAGTTAAGTTGCCGTCAAGAACATGTTCCGGGCAGGCATGAGAACAGCCAATAATAAGAGAGTTCGAGTTTGTTTGATCTATTTATTGGCGATCTCAAGCCAGCCCCACTGGAAATGCCCAGCTGCAGGGCTTTGGAAGGAGCGCGGAGATGATGCAGGGCAACTGTGGGAACTCAAATGTCAGGCACGCTTGGCATGAGGGCGCCTAAGACCATTTAAAGCATCATCCCGCACAGCTTCGGGCAGGTTGAAGCTCGGAAAGGCCTGGAGGCCTATGGTGTTGGCATCTATTTCTCAGCGGAAGGCAAGTCCTACGCAAGGTATGCCTCTTAATTTATAGTCACGGTTTGGGTCTATGAAGCCATCCGTTTTTCTGCTTCTTTCTAGCAGGTTCACCTACCTACCACGGTATTGAATGCATCCGTTGCCTTGTTACTATCGCACCTGGTCTGCATATCGACAATCTCGAGGTATGCACAGGAATATCACGACGGGTGGTGGAGCGGAACTGCATGGGTTGCCAGCACTCACGCCAGTCTCGCTTGTCGGACATGGGTATCTTATCTCTTATTCATTAATTTCTATTTTATTTAATGAAGTCGTATCTTCACATGGTGTATATTGTAATTGTTCTGAAAAATGAGTCTCTGTTTGGAAATGTTTCAATTGATAATTTTTATTCGTAATATGTATGTGTGGCCTATTCAGTTGATACCTGAAAGTGAGTTGGTCTCATTTTAGTTAATCATAATTTTGTATTAGATATCGTATTCATTTTTGGTGAGGATTAAAAGCAATCTTGATAACCAACATTCATGATCTCCAATACACAGGTATTATTAACTTGAATGAGATGAACTCATTTTCAGGCATCTACCAAACCGGCCATAAAAACTGCTAAGGGCCTGTTTAGTTTCCCAATTACAATGGTGAATGGCTGTAAATGGATTATTTACTCTTGTAATTGTGTGGTGTGATCATTTACATTTAACTGCAATGATGATTTTGCTATATTTTTCATTTCACCTAGAAATCATTGTAAAAATGGAAATTTTATAATGTGGAAAATGTAATGATTACAATTTACTTTACTTATTTCCTTTACAAGTGTTTATTTGCCTTCAATTTATAAGCCACAATTCTTGCTTAAACAAACACCTGTAAATGATAATGATGGCTCATTTACATTGCATTTCACAGGAGATTGGAAAACCAAACAGGCCCTAAGCTTTAAGATGCGCTAGCAATTGAAATTGCAATGATTAGTGGGGAAGCAACCAATCTGTATTACCTTTACCTAAGCCTTCATATCTGCTAAATTGCAATTATGTTGATTTCAATTCTGACTTGAAAGGAATACAACTGCAATCTACTTACGAACCTTAGGAAATGTAGTTACAATTTAGTCATCTCCTCTTGATTGAACACAATTGTCAGTTATGCATCCAAATGCACCCTAATCTGTTTGATTCTCAATCTATTAAATGGTCATCCATTCACACAATAATTACATTAATTCACTAAATGTATCAAGTGGTTTTGTTCTCCAGTGCAAGATGAAGATGGAGTGTGTTACATGGTTCTATGTTGAGTTATCATGGGAAATATGGAGGAAATCTTGGTGGGGTTCGTCAATTTTTGCCAAGCAATGAAGAATTTGACAGTGGTGTTGATAGTTGAGAGATCTAACACACTACATGGTTTGGAGCAACAACATGATTACACACATTCTCCCTGGATATGTTTTAAGCTTCAGAGTTTTGGAGCGGTTGGGAGGTAGACTATCTGTGATGAGTGACTTACAAATATTATTTTCCGCATTAATCTGAATCATCTGATTGTTTAATCAGAAAAGTTCTGGTCCCCCTGCCAATGCTTTTATACTTTTCCAGATAGAAGAAGGCTTCAGAGAGAGAGATGGGGGCAGTTCTGTCTTCTCCGAGAGACATCCCAAAACCTGTTTGAGTACTCCAGCTCAATCAGTATAATCCATTCCACATTTTTAAATTGTCTTTTGTAGAATCCATCTTCCTTTGTGTTCCCATTGGAATGCTCGACATAATGTTTCCAAAATCTACTACCATCCATTGGAGGTGGGTGTGATTCCCATGAGCATTCAAAATAGGATTTGTGCCTCCTAAACCCCAAAGTGGGTGGGAGTTCTAGTTTGGATGTGCATAGGAGTCTGATCCACGACCAATGGATGTTGGGACATTTTGGAACACAGTCTCCAGCATTCCCATGGTTAGACATCGTCTTTTCCCTATGATGGTACGTCGCATCTCCTTGTTGTATGAAGTGCTTTATTCTGGCATTTAGGTTCCTCCTGTGGTGCTCCCCCTTCCTTCACAAGGACAGAGCATGGAAAGGCATCCCCATCCTAGAATGGTACCAAACCCATCGCACCGAACACAAGTGGTAAGCATGGCAGAGTTTTTCTCATTACGATACCAAACATATTGTACCAGGCATAATTATTAGCGATGAGAGGAAGGCTTACTCAAAATAGTTTTGGAACATTGGAAAACATATAATGATGCACTGGTAATTCATCTTAAGGCTACTAGGTGTTTGTTTGTTTTTCAATTTACATAAATGATATACCGTATGTTCCTGATCTCACTCTAATTTTCAGGTTGTGAAAATTAGATTACATGACCTTGTTAAAACAATAAGGTTAGTGCCTGGAGATGAATTATTTGTTGTCATTGTTAATAGCATGCTACACAGGTATGAAATTAAGCTCTTTTTTCCCTAAATGATAATTCAATTGGGCATTAGTGGAACCTTTCAGTTGGACTCGTCAACATCAGAGGTGGGGACCAGCACAAGCCACACAAACATGTGGAGAAGAACTGTTTGATAACATCCTCGATGTTAATTTTGTTCAGTGCATGAGTTGCATTACCCTTGTTATATTAATTTCTACGAAGAGAATTTCATACTTCCTTGCATTTGGATTTAATGAAGGATATAATGCAGACATTCATTTTCATCCAAAGCCACACTTTCTTTTGAGAAAGTGGACGGTACCACCAATTATTTATTGATCAATGAACCCCATTTGTAACTTGCTACAGAAGAAAGTTTGGAATTTAAAAGGAATTGATTTGGTGCTTGATAGTTGCTACAAAACCAAGGACCCATTGATTGTTTATGATTGGGGTAGGAAGTACACATATTGACTGCTTCGAAAAGGATAAAGGATTTTAAAACAAATGTTAAGTGATACAAAAATGCCTATTTTAAACAAGTTTCATCAGCGGATTTGATCTATTTAGTTCAATCATACCCATGAGATCT
Source organism: Magnolia sinica (assembly GCF_029962835.1). Classification (NCBI taxonomy): domain Eukaryota; kingdom Viridiplantae; phylum Streptophyta; class Magnoliopsida; order Magnoliales; family Magnoliaceae; genus Magnolia; species Magnolia sinica. The sequence continues at coordinate 129,079,621 of NC_080573.1, forward strand.
ATTGTTTTGGGTCAATCTTTTATACTTGTCTCTTTTGGTGGTTAAATTGGCCATTTTCTGCATGTGTTCTTGGTGGCACCGCATGTCATGTCTCCCCTCCTCTGTCTACTAATTTTGGCTATGCATGCACCATCAAGTATATTGGGCTTTTAGAAACAACAGAACATTTCAAAGCTTCAGTTGCCATTGTATAAGGCTTCATTACGGGGAAGAGGTTGATTATTTTGACGATGGAGTTTAAGACTGCCATCACTATTTGTTGCATAATCGGTTTATCTTTTGAGATTGAGGCTATCTAGATTTTGGTGTCGGTGATTTTTTTCTTTATTATCTGGAAAGTCAAACTATCACAGTCCCACTTCTTGTTTGTTTAATGTGGCATTGGTACCTCGTATGCCCTTTCTTACCCCTGATCTTTTGGCGTTTTGTTTTGTTTTGTTTTGTTTTGTTTTTTTTTGCACAGGCTATTTCTGTAATGGATGGAGATGATTGATATGTTCTTGGTTACCGAAGCATGGGAGACGATGAGAACTCGAGTGGAGGTTTTGATATATGTTTTGGAAGCCAATGAGTGGGTTCCTGGTTTAAAGTATCATAGTATTAAGATTCATCTCTCTCATAGGAGTTTAAGGGTTGTACCTTCGATCGAAATGTCCTTGCACAATGTGGGGGCACATACCACAACATAATATGTGAAAGTGAATGCTTTTACTCTACGACTTAGCAGTTAGCATGTTGCAAAGTGATTTGATCTACCGATGGATACTAAAATTGCATGGTGAAGTGCGGCTGTGACATTGATAAACAATAAGATCAAGATTTGGTTATTAGCTGCATGAAGAGCAGTGAATCACCTGTTTTTTTCTTGCAAGTTAGATGTTTAAAGCATTTAAGAATGGTCCTGATGCAGGATGTGTGATTTAACTATTTGGTTGCAGGAGATAATTAACAGATTAATCAAAGTAAATTAAATATGATAACATGCTATCCTACCATGATTAAAAGAGTACCAAAGAGGCAATCAAATTTAGACTTGTGTTAAATTCATAATCCCACACAAGCATGAATCATGTAAGCATGAAAACCTAAGGCCCTGTGGCAGTGAGAGATTGGAACTCTCATGTCAACATAGGCATGGTTCTAATTCAATGTGCAGATTTGGTGCAATTCTAAGGTTATGAAATTTGGGCATTTGGGAATTAGGGCTAGGGAGAATTAGGGTTTGTTGAGAAATAGGGTTTTGAGAAGTAGGGTATTAGGTTAGGGTTTTTGGCTTAGGGTTGGGGATCTTAAGGGTAAGAAGGAGCAAGGATTAAGAGGAAAAGTGAGAAAGGGAGGGTTGACTGTATGGAAAGTCGTACGGTCACACCCCCGTATGGACGCATGGTCTTGGGGTTTGGTTCGTATGGTCGTATGACTTGAATGGGCTAGGTTTAGGTGGTTTTGGATGTGATGGGGGTGGGTTTTGGTTGAGAACAAAGAAAAAGGAAGAGGTAGAGAAAAAATAAAGAGTGATTGAGAGAGATGGAGAAGGAGAAAGTAGAAGAAAATACCTTGATTGTAGATAATGAGAGAGAAGAATAAGATAATGGGCTTTACACCCTATTCACACCAAAATAGAGAAGAATAAGATAATGGGCTTTACACCCTAAGATAATGCGGGAGAAGAATAAGATAATGGGCTTTACACCCTTGGATTCACACCAAAATAGCCTATTTTCACAAGAGATTCTTACATCACATGAGAGGATACTTTTTCTAAGCAAACTTGAGTTTTTCATTCCAAGGGTACTCAATAATGCATTTTTACAATAATGCCCCTCACATAAATGAAAATGTCTCACATGTCCGATGACACAATAAAACATAAATATGCTAATCCTAAGATATGAATAATCAACTAAAATATAAGATATGCTAATCTAAATACTCATAATCAAAGTGATCAAGGATTACAATGATCCAACCGTCTGATCGAAGGATCCACATGATCCAATAGTCCGATCGTCGTGTCTTGCGATCCAATGGTCAAAACTTCTCAAATAAGTAGCCCACATGCATCTTCCTAATGTAGGGTTTTCGAAGATACACGATCATGCATGTGGGGTCTTCAAGGCTTCAGTGTGGCCCACCCAGGGTCATGTACAAATCACCGAGCCAAAGTGAAGGCTGGACCGATCTCCTCCTCTGGTACACTATAAATGGTCGGATGTCCTCATCAGCTCCACACTATATATATTTGACATTGATAAAAGCGAAAATGAAACATTATACCTTGAATTACTAAGAAACACTTATATATATATATATATATATATATATATAGAGAGAGAGAGAGAGAGAGAGAGAGAGAGAGAGAGAGAGAGAGAGAGAGAGAGAGAGCAGTGGTCTCCTACGAACCGTAGCGCATGAGACTTCGTGCGCACTAAGGCCGACTTACTTAGATAGTAGGTTGAGGGTGGACCCACTGTGATTCTTTTGTGACATCCATTCCAACCATTGTCTGCCTTGTTAAAATTTATGCACGGTAATGAAAAATTTATACGTATGTACTATTGATGTGACCACACCACATGAAAATGTAGTCATTGAACGCCCACCATTAAAAGAATTTTAACGGCTACAAAAGTTTTAGAATAAGCTGATATTTGAGTTTCCCTTCATCCAAGTCTGTATGACATAATCAACATGTTGGATACCAAATAAACGTTATAGTGGACCCTCGGAAGTTTTTAATGGTCGGCATGTAATCACCATTGTTTTATGTGGTGTGGTCCACCTTAGATTGGATCTAACTCATTTTTTGAGCTCATGTCATAAAATGAGCTAGCAAAGTGGATAGACTTAGATAAAACACATGGATCATTGTGCGGGCCACGAGCTACCACAACCAATAATAAGGTCTGTATTGGCCAAATTAGATTGCATATTGAGTTACTCAGTACACTCTTATTTTACTGAGTAAACTCATTTGGGACCACCTTGAATGTATGTGGTCTATCCATGCCGTTGATCCATTTTTTCATCTAATTTAAGGGGTTGAGCCCAAAATTGAAGCATATCCAAAGATCAGGTGGATCATACCACAGGAAACGGTGGGGATAATGATTTCCACTGTTGAAGCCTTTCTAGATCCCACAGTGATGTTTATTTGTCATTCAACCTGATAGCAAGATCTTAAAGACATGGATGAAGGGAAAAAAACAATTATAAGCTTGATCCAAAACTTACGTGGCCCTTTACGATTTTTAATGGTAGACGTTCACATGCATAATGGAATCCACATCCTGCTAGTCCTGCCATCCTATGCCAATAGGATGTGTTGGGGATGCCCACCTCGATGTGTATGTGAAATTCACTCCAGCCATGAGGTGGGTGATAAAAAATTATTAGTAGGGATCAAACATCAGCATGATTCGTAATTTAGGTAGGGCACATTAATGGAAATAGTGTGGGAGGATGCTTACCATCCAAATTAATTCACTTGTTGTAGCCCACATAAATTATATATGTGCCTAATTTTTTATTACCATGCATGAATATTCATGAGACAGGTAATGGTTGGAGTGCATTACGGTGGGGCCCTTTAAAAATTCAACGATAAGTATTCCCTCCTCCCACTTTTTCCTTTATTGTAGGCCACCTAAATCATGAGTCTAATTGGGTTTTGAATTATGTGGCTAAATTTTCATCACAGACCTTGTGTTCATAGTGGATTTCACGAAATTATTGTGTTGGACCCACCCCTAGCCTACAAGCTAGTAAGCTGGCCTCGATGTGCATGAAGTTATGTGAATGCCTTAGTGCGCACGAAATCTTGTGCGGTACTATTCGTAGGAGACCACTGCTCTCTCTCTCTCTCTCTCTCTCTCTCTCTCTCTCTCTCTATATATATATATATATATATATATATATATATATATATATATGAAAACATGGTGACCCTGAAATGCAAATAGGGCATAAATTGCAGCAAATCCCATCTGGTTAAGCAAAATAATAGGATAATCAGTTCCTAAGAGTTTGTAGTGCGAATCTTTAGAGAGTGACTCATGGTTCCGGTGAGAATTCAAATTGAAAGGCACAAATATGCAGTTTGAAGATGGAGTGTTAAGTGAAATCGACGAATCTTATAACTAATGTTTGGGTAACTTATTTATTAATAAAAGAAGATGACTAATATATACTTGTCTGAAAAAAGTGAAAATTTTGAAACTTTCTCCGTATCCACTCTCCATTATTTATCATGCTTTCTCTCTCCTGCTCCCTCCTAGAAAAAGATAATTTTGCTCGATAAGTTTGTTTGGCATTATATTTTCTAAACTCCAAACCGGTGTTTCAAATAGCGCTCATAGTGTACGCTACATTGTGTAGCATGACTGTAGCACTACGAATACGTAGTGTATCATGACCGTAGTGCTATGTAGCATCCTAAATAGCGTAAATTCCTTGTAGCATACGCTACAACTACATAGTGTATGCTATAGCTACATAGCGTATAGTGCGTAGCATACGCTATAATGTATTTTTTTACTATTTTTTTTTTTTTTTCATGTTTTCTTTGTATCTAATGTTGAGGAATGTGACACTTGTATTGTAGTTGATACTTTTAACCCATGGAATTTTTATTTCTTTTCATAATTGTGATTTGTGGTTTCAATTAGATATTATTAATTAAAGTAGTTTGCTTAGAAAGTTGATGATGTAATAATTATTTTATTTGGTTCATATATATGCATTGACTTTTGATAAATTATAACTAATAACTTGTTTGAACATGCTTATAATTGATAAAATGAATAATCTTTTAGGCATTTTTATATTTTTTTTCCCTTTTTTCCACTCTTTATTATATTTGTCCTATTTTTAAATTACAAAAATAAAAGCGTGTAGCTTACGTTACACGCTATGTATTTACGCTACTCTCTACAGAGGGCTAAGCGTTAGGCATCACACTATCGCTATTTAAAACACTGCTCCAAACTTTTTACAAATTGGTTAATGCACAATAGTTAGGTTGTCCATCGATCATTGGGCATATGAACAGTGTCAACAACACACACATATATTATCACTATCAGCATCTAAGCCTTATCCCAAGTCATAACTAATTGGGGTCAGCTTCATGAATCCTGTTCTACCGTTACGCTCTATCACCAACCATATACTCAAGTAAACCATGAGTCCTCAAGTCTATTCTCACTACATCCGTACACATCCTTTTAGGCCTTTACCTTGCCCTTTTAAAGTCTTCAACTTAAACTAGCTCACCCCTAAAAGGTGTAGTTGTTGGTCTTCATTGCACGTGGCCAAACCATCTACGTCTACTTTTCCTCATCTTATTACCTATTGGTGCTACTCCCAACTTCCCTCGAATGCTTTCATTTCTATTTTATCCTTAAATTATCACTTATCTATCTCAACATTCTCATTTCAACTATGCTTATCCTATGAACATATGATTCCTTGATTGCCCAACATTTTGTCCCATAGAGCATGGCTAGTCTTATAACTATCTTGAATGTCCTCTTTAGCTTCATTGGTATGCAACAATCACATGAAACTCCAAAGGCACATCTCCACTTTGTCCATCTAGCTCTAATTCTATGAGCAACATCCTTCTCAATTTCTTTGCTTGCCTAAAATATTGGCCCAAGACATAGAAAATGGTCATTTTGGAGTAGTTATCATCATTATCATCATTTTTCAAGATTGAATTTTAGGGCAGTTCTTGGTCAGAAATCTTAACTAATTCCTTGTTTCCACTCCTATTGTTACTAAAAATGCACGTGTGCGCTCTCCTTGCTGTCTTTTATGGCCAACTACTAGAGCATGTCCATTCCACTTTTGGATGTTGGTGGTACATGTTGTTCCTCAGTGCCAACTTGGGTGCCTACATATATTATCCAATACGGGGGTGTTCCATGTATGTGTCTCTTGTGCTGAGGAGTATGTTTAGAACTGCCCCTTCATGACCTTCCTTTGCTTACTTGCCCATTGAGGTGTTCCTGTGTTTGTTGGGCTAGGGTTAGTAATGGTGGGACTTGTTACCATGCAAGTGCTCTCAATTGAGCCTTTGCAGTGGCTGGTTCTAGATCCCGGGTAAAAGAGGAAGGTTGATGTCCTTTTACCAACTGATCATAAAGCTTTTGCCAGACCAATGTTTTGCCAGTCTGCCAATGCTCTAAGACTCGGACTAGACCCTAACCCACCGACTTCCGTAAGTGGTTTAGTCCCGAACAGTCCAATTACTAGTCCAACTATTCCAACTAGTGACATCTAGTACATTCAATGGTACTTGTCATCCAACAAAAGCACCTAGACTAGTGGTTAAGATAAGTGGGAGGCCAATTGCTCAAATCATATCTAGATAAGATAACTTCTTATCTAACTACATTTTGAACTAAAAGTAGTTGACTAATTGACTCCCCCAATCCCGTGCTTGGCCCTGAATTGAATTGGTTGAAACAGGCAGTCCAAATAGTTTCTTTTCCAAAATGGACTCCTAAGCTACTGGCCTGTTATCCATTTGGTTCTAGTTGCCAAACCAGTTCGACCAGATGGTCTGGTTCTGATTTTAAAACATTCCGATCTACCAAGTTGAGAGCAAGGATAATGCATGAGCATTTTCATACCGGGTTCGAGTGGGGTTGCCTGTGGGATGCAGGGACACACTCATGGTGGGTGGCCGGTGTAAGGTGGGCCTCAACCGTGTGAGGCGGTGCCCATGTGATTTGAAACCCACAAGGGGGGTTCGGCTGACGTCCTAACCCATGAGATGTGGGGTCTGGGCTATGAGATAAAGGAATTGATTTGCTATGCTCTAACAGTTCGAGCTTTTAGAGCAAGTGGTTAATTGTCCCACATCAAATTGGTATCAGAGTGGGAGGTCTTGTGTTCTCGAGTGGGGTTGCTTGTAGGATGCAGGGGCACACTCGGGGTGGGTGGCCCGTGTGAGGCAAGTGGCTTGTGTGATTTGAGGCCCATGAGGGGGGTTCGACCGAGATCCTAACCCATGAGATGTGGGGCAAGCATGAGAACAACTAATAAGAGAGTTCGAGTCTGTTGGTCCCAGTGGAAGTGCTCGGCTGCAGGGCTTTGAAAGGAGCACGAAGATGATGCAGGCAACTGTAGGAACTTAAATATCAGGTATACCGTGCAAGTGCCTAAGACCATTGAAAGCATCATCCTACACAGCTTTAGGTAGGTTGAAACTCGACAAGGCCTAGAGGCCTATGGCGTTGTCATCTCTCTCTCAACAGAAGGCAATTCCTATGTAAGGTATGCCTCCGAATTTATGGTCATGATTTGGGTCTAGGAAGTTGTTCATTTTTCTACTTCTTTCTAGTGTGTTCCGCTACTGATGTAGAGTGGGTCGCAGATAGTTACATGGCCAAGATAGATCAGAAAAGGCCCGGTCGACGACAGAAGTGATCCAGACCATCGAACCTTAAATCGGACGTATCTCGTAATTCGGAATGAGTTATTTGACGTAAAATATATGATTTTGGGGTAGAATGAGCTACTGAAGCCAACCAACCCTGCTATGCCAGGTTACACAGCTTAGAATTGTGAAAAACCCTTGGATCGACGGTCGTTTCCCTATTTTAATTTCGTTTTTACTATAAATAGTAAGTTTTAGTTTGATTATAACTCTTCATCCGTCGGGCTTTAGGAGTTGCGCCCAACGTGAAAAGAGCTTAGAATAATTAGGAGAACGGTTTGGTGAAGCCAAATAGGACACTTACTATTTTTGGCCGAAAACCTTGCGCACTAGTAGACATCACGACCGTCTACTATTTATAGTAAGTCGCGGATTCTAGGAGTTTGAGTTGTAGTTTGATTCTAATTTCTTTCCCATTGCTTGGTACCCCTATTTAAAGGGTTGTGAACTCATTTTTATTCATCAATTAATCAATTTCGATTTTATTAGAATTTATTTCTATTTTTTTCTTTCTTTCCTCGTGGATTCAAGAAGTCTCTGTGAGGAGTCCAGAGAAGCTCTGTGGATTCAGAGTAGTTATCCTCATCACGTTCATCCCTGCGTCAATTGGTATCAAAGCGAGGATTCCCCTTGGGCTGATGGCAAACAACGAAGGTATGAATCAAAATCCTATGGACGGTGATTCAGAGATTCGTTATCTTTCGGAAAGAATGGAAGCTTTCTACCGGGAGAGTCAGTTGACCATACAAGGGCTGTAGGCAACTCTCGACCTTCTTGCGGATGCGCTACTTCCGCCCCGAGCCTTAGATGGTGCTCCACCACCCATGGTAGCTCCACCACCCATGGTTGCTGTACGACATAACCCCGATTTTTATAGAGCACTACCGGTGACAAACTGTAGGGTTACACCAGATAATTCAAGTTCTAGTGACGATGACCTTAATGAGGGTTTTGCTCGACGACCAATCCATGGAGGTGATCATCTAGATCGTGTTGAAAGAGACTATCGAGGTAAGGCTGAACTTTCTAATTTTAATGGTTTATTACGTATAGAAGATTTTCTCGATTGGCTAGCCAAAGTAAAGAGATATTTTGATTACATGGACGTGCCAGATCATAAAATGGTAAAATTGGTAGCATTTAAATTAAAATATGGTGCTTCTACATGGTGGGAACAATTACAACTCTCACGAGCCCGCCAGAATAAGGCGCCCATCTCATCATGGCCACGGATGAGACATCTTCTTCGATCACGATTTCTCCTCAGTGACTATGAGCAGATATTATTCCAGCAATATTAAAATTACAGACAAGGAAATTGAACTGTCACAGATTACACTGAAGAATTTCAACAGTTGGCTACACAAAACGATTTGTCAGAATTTGAGTCACAGAAGGTGGCATGATTTATAGGTGGGTTGCGACCGATAATTCAGGACTGAGTTCAGATGTACCCAGTCGAGACCGTGGATGAAGTAGTTCAATTGGCTGGTAGGGCAAAAACATAACTTGCAAGAGCTCCTGTTCGTCCATATCTTTCAAATCGACCCCCATGACGGGTCCCACGCAGGATCCAGTGCTGCCACGAGGAAAAGATCCAGTACCTTAACTTCCTACAATCGTAAACCGTGATACGGGGAGTGGCTCATCCAGACCTTAACGTGTAGCACTCACAACAGCAGGTCCAAGTAGGATTTCAAATCCTTATACTTGGCCAAGGTCGAACAATTGTTGCCGCTATGGCCAACCAGGCCACTTATCAAACACTTATCCTCAACGTCCCGCAGCGCACTTGACTATAAACGAAGGGGGCATTGAAGATGAGGCCGCAGAAGAAGACCATCGCTTTGATTAACATGAACAAACCATTGAAGAAATAACAGGTGGCGATGAAGTGACGGGGGAGGATCGTGACAAATTTCTAGTTGTGAGGCGATTACTGTATGCCCCACAAAAGGAATTACATCCATAGCGACACAATATATTTCGTACTCGGTGCACCGTCAACGGAAAGGTCTGTGATGCGATCATAGACAGTGGTAGTAGCGAAAACATTGTCTTGAGAGTAATGGTGGACAAGTTGCGGCTACCAATGATGAAACATCCTTCCCTATACTCAATTGGCTGGATAAGAAAGGGGAATGAGACCAAGGTAACTGAACAATGCACTATCTCGTTTTCAATTGATAAAAATTATAATGATCAAATACTTTGTGACGTGGTCGATATGGAAGCTTGTCATATGTTACTCGGTCAACCTTGGCAGTCGGACCGTGATGCAACCCATCGGGGACGAGATAATGTATACGTATTCGTCAAGGATAGTCGAAAAATAATCCTTGCCCCTATGACACCAGAGAACCACCCTGAAGCCTCTAAAGTGGAGGGGAGTTTCCTCTTGACCATTCGGGATTTCATGGAGGAATCCAAGGAAACTGGCGAGGTATACGCCGTAGTAGTGAAGGGCGAGGAAGAGGAACCCTCAAACAACCCTCCAAGTTTAAGATTGTTGCTAAACGAATTTAAAGAAGTCTGGCCTGGGGATTTACCTGATGGATTATCCCCCATGAGGAACATCCAACATCACATAGACCTCGTCCCTGGGGCTAGCCTGCCCAATTGCCCTCATTATCGGATGAGTCCGAAGGAGTGTGAGATACTTTAGGGGCAAGTGGAGGAATTGATCCGTAAGGGTGTCTTGAGAGAGAGCATGAGCCCATGTGTCGTACCAGCATTATTAACGCCAAAAAAGGATGAAAGCTGGCGCATGTGTGTCGATAGCCGAGCAATCAATAAAATTACCATCAATTATCGGTTCCCAATACCACGGTTGGATGACATGCTCGATATGTTAGAAGGAGCCAAGGTATTTTCTAAACTAGATCTAAGGAGCAGGTACCATCAGATTCGTATTCGACCCGGTGATGAGTGAAAAACGGCATTCAAGACCAAGGAAGGATTGTATGAGTGGCTGGTCATGCCCTTCGACCTATCGAACGCACCAAGTACTTTTATGCATTTGATGAATCAAGTTCTAAAACCATTCACTGACTGATTTGTGGTAGTATATTTTGATGACATATTGATATATTGCCAGGGTGAGGCGGAGCACAGGAAACATCTCAGGCAGGTGCTACAGGTCCTATAAATTAACAAGTTGTACCTCAACTTGAAGAAGTATAGTTTTTTAACTGACAGCCTATTATTTCTAGGATTTGTTGTAACGTCCATAGGCATTTGTGTGGACGATGAAAATGTGCGAGCTATTAGGGAATTGCCGATCCCTACAAACATTCATAAGGTGAGAAGTTTTCACGGGTTGACGACTTTTTATCGTCGATTTGTGAGAGATTTTAGCACCATAGTCGCGCTTATAACAGATTGCATGAAAAAAGGACCGTTCCAGTGGACCGATAAAGCTAAAAAGAGCTTTCATGAGATCAAGCATCGTTTGTCTACAACACCGGTCTTGGTGCTTCCTAATTTCGACAAATTATTTGAGGTTGAGTGTGACGCTTCATATGTCGGAATTGGAAGAGTATTATCACAGGAAGGTAGGCCGATAGCCTTCTACAGCGAGAAGCTCAGCAAAGCCCGAAAGAAGTGGTCGACTTATGAGCTTGAGTTGTACACAGTTGTTCAGGCGCTGCGACATTGGCGACATTATCTAATTTAAAGAGAGTTTGTTTTGTACACTGATCATCAAGCATTAAAGTTTATTAATAGTCAAACTAACGTGAATCGTGTGCATGCTAGATGGGTTGTGTTTTTATAGAAATTCACGTTTGTTCTGAAGCACAAGTCAGGGCTGCAGAACAAGGTGGCTGATGCACTTAGCCGTCGTACATCACTACTAGTTACAATGAGCAACGAGGTAGTCGGCGTCGACTGTCTCAAGGAGTTGTATACCGATGATGAGGACTTCAAAGATTCTTAAATGAAGTGTCAAGAAGATCACCCCAGTGACCTTCATATACAAGACGGTTTTCTCTTCAAAAGGAATCGATTGTGCATCCCCTAAAGTTCTCTGAGGGAGCAGATTATTCAGGAGCTACATGGAGGTGGCCTTGGTGGACACCTGGAGCGAGACAAGACGCGAGCTCTTGTGGAAGAGCGGTATTACTAGCCTCAGTTAGTACGCGATATGGGAAAAGTCGTACAACGTTGTTATGTTTGTCAGACTTCCAAGGGGCAATATCAGAATACGGGCCTCTACACCTCGTTACCTATACCTGATGGTCCTTGGGAGCATTTATCAATAGACTTCGTGCTTGGTCTCCCACGAATACAACGCGGCATGGATTTGGTGTTCGTAGTGGTAGATCGTTTCTCAAAGATGGCGTACTTTATCCCATACAAAAGACCTTTGATGCAACACACGTGGCGAATTTATTTTCAGGGAGGTCGTTCAACTACACGGGATCCCTAAGACCATTACTTCCGATCGTGACATGAAGTTCATTAGCCACTTTTGGCGGACTTTATGGAATCGATTCGATACACGACTTCAATTCAGCGGTGCTTACCACCCACAGACTGATGGGCAGACCGAAGTTGTGAATCGCACATTGGGAAACCTCCTTCGCTGTATTTTAGGAGAAAAATCGAAGCAGTGAGATTTGTCCTTGTCCCAAGCAGAGTTTGCATTCAACAACATGGTGAACCGCTCAACAGGGAGATCACCGTTCCAGATTATCTACGGATTAGTGCCTCACCACATACTTGACTTGGTCACTCTACCCAAACACCCAGGCACGAGCATTGCAGCAGAACATATGGCAGACAAGATCATGGGCATCTATACAGAAGTGCAGACCAAGCTACATGTCTCGAACGAGAAGTACAAAGAACAAGCGGACAAGCATCGACGACAAAAAGTGTTCGAGGTGGGCAACCGTATTATGGTCCATCTGTGTAAAGAGAGATTTTCGACCGGGATGTACAATAAGTTGAAAAATAAGAAGATTGGACCCGTCCCAATTATCCAAAAGATTAATGACAACGCTTATATTGTTGATCTTCCAGATGACATGGCAGTCTCACAGACTTTCAATGTTGCGGACCTGACCGAGTATCATGAACCAGAGCATGACGAGAACTCGAGGACGAGTTCTTTTGAAGTGGAGGAGACTGATGTAGAGCGGGTCGCAGACAGTTACATGGCCAAGATAGATCAGAAAAGGCCCGGTCAATGACAGAAGTGATCCAGATCATCGAACCTTAAATCGGGCGTATCTTGCAATCCGGAATGAGTTATCTGACGTAAAATATATGTTTTGGGGTAGAACGAGCTACTGAAGCCAACCAACCCCGCTATGTTGGGTTGCGTAGCCCGAAATTGCGAAAAACCCCTAGATCGACGGTCGTTTTCCTATTTTAATTTCATTTTTGCGAAAAACCCCGAAATTGCGAAAAACCTCGAAATTGCGAAAAACCCCTAGTAAGTTTTAGTTTGATTATAACTCTTCATCCGTCGGGCTTTAGGAGTTGCGCCCAACTTGAAAAGAGCTTAGAATAATTAAGAGAACGGTTTGGTGAAGCCAAATAGGACACTTACTATTTTTGGTCGAAAACCTTGCGCACTAGTAGACATCACGACCGTCTATAAATAGTAAGTTTACTATTTATAGTAAGTCGCGGATTCTAGGAGTTTGAGTTGTAGTTTGATTCTGATTTCTTTCCCATTGCTTGGTACCCCTATTTAAACGGTTGTGAACTCGTTTTTATTCATCAATTAATCAATTTAGAATTTATTAGAATTTATTTTTATTTTCTACTTTCTTTCCTCATGGATTCGAGAAGTCTCTGTGAGGAGTCCAGAGAAGCTCCGTGGATTCGGAGTAGTTATCCTCATCACGTTCATCCTCGCGTCAATTGGTATTAAAGTCAGGTTCTCATCGGGCCGATGACAAATTGACAATCTCGAGGTATGCACAGGAATATCATGATGGGTGGTGGAGTGAAGCTGATGATCTTTTTCATGATTGCCACATCAGCATGGGTTGTTGGCACGTACTCTAGTCTCGCTTGTCCAGCTGGATATCGTATCTTTTATTAATTAATTTCTATTTTATTGAATAAAGTCATATCTTCACGTGGTATCTATTGTGATTATTCTAAAAAATGAGCCTCTATTTGGAAATGATTCAATTGATAATTTTTGTCAAGTAATTTTTGTTCTTAATATGTAAATGTGGCCTGTTTGGCAGATGCCTAAAAATAAGTTCGTCTCATTTTAGTTAGAGATCATATTTCTTTATGGTGAGGATTAAAAGCAATCTTGATAAATGATAACCAACATTCATGATCTCCAATACATAAATATGATTGACTAAAATGAGATGAACTCATTTCAGGCGTCTACCAAACTGGCCATAAAAAAGTATGATTGACTAAAATGAGATGAACTCATTTTCAAGCATCCACCAAATTGGCCATAAAAACTGCTAAGCTTTAAGATTCACTAGTAATTGAAATTGCAAATTGCAATAGTTAGTGGGTAGCAATCAAACTGTATTACCTTAACCTTAACCTTCATATCCGCTAAATTGCAATGATGTTAATTTCAATTCTGGCTTGAAAGGAATGTAACTGCAATCTACTTACGAACCTTAGGAAATGTAATTACAATTTATTCATCTCCTCCTTTTTGGTTTTCCAATCTCCTGTGAAATGCAAAGTAAATGAACTATCATTATCATTTCCAAGTGTTTGTTTAAGTAGGAATTATGGCTTGTAAATTGAGAGTCAAATATACTTGTAAAAGAAAAAGGAAAAGTAAATTCTAATCATTATATTTTCACATTATAAAATTTCCATTTTTACAAGGATTTCTAGGTGAAACAAACAATGTGGCAAAATCATCACTGCAGTCAAATGCAAGTGATGTCAGTGTCACCACACAATTACAAGAGTAAATAATCATTACCCATTTACAGCCATTTACCATCGTAATTGGGAAACCAAACAGACCCTTGATTGAACTCAATTTTCAGTTATGCATCCAAATGCAACCTAAGCTGTTTGATTCTCAATCTATTAAATGGTCATCGATCTATTTATACAAAAATTACATGAATTCACTTAACATATCAAGTGATTTTGTTCTCCAGTGCATCTTACGTGGGCCTGGATGAAGATGGCATGTGTTACATGGTACTATGTCAAGTTATCATGGGAAATATGGAGAAAATCTTCGTGGGGTCTTGATAATTTTTGTTAAGCAATGCAGAATTTGACAATGGTGTTGATAGTATGAGAGATTCAATGCACTACATTGTTTGGAGCATCAACATGAATATGTAGGAACTCTATAAGGTGGGCCTTATTGATCAACGGTCTAGATTGTCCTGATAGTTGGACTGTGTGATCGGGTAAACTAGTGGACCCCACTTTAGTGTGATTCATACAAAGTATCTGTGTATGGATGCGTAAGGGGTTGGAATGCTATAGTTGTGGTTGCGCACACAACAGTTTAAGTTCTACTAGGATTCTGAAAGTGTGGAGCTGTGTGAAGAGAGTTGTGATAAGTTTCAAACTCTCTTCACCACAACTATATAATAGGATAACGAGTTCCTAAGAGTTTGTAGTGCGAATCTTTAGAGAGTGACTCATGGCTCCCGCGAGAATTCAAATTGAAAGGCACAAATATGCGGTTTGAAGATGGAGTATTAAGTGAAATCGACGAATCTTGCAACTAATGTTTGGATAACTTATTTATTAGTAAAAGAAGATGACTAATATATACTCATCTAAAAAAAGAAAATTTTTTGAAACTTTTCGCTTATCCACTCTCCATTATTTATAATCTTCTCTCTCCTCCCCCCCCCCCCAAGAAAAAAATAATCTTGCTTAATAAGTTTGTTTGTCATTACATTTTATAAACCCTAAACCGATGTTTCAAATAGCACTCGTAGCGTACACTACATACCGTAGCATGACTATAGCACTACGGCTACGTAGCGTATCATGACTGTAGCGCTATGTGGCATCCTAAATAGTATAAATCCCCTGTAGCGTATACTATAGGGGTCGTAGCATACACTACAACTACATAGCGTATAATGCATAGCGTACAACTACATAGTATTTTTTTTTTTTTAAAATGTTTTCTTTATATCTAATGTTGAGGAATGTGACACTTGTATTATAGTTGATACTTTTAACCCATGGGATTTTTAGTTCTTTTCATAATTGTAACTTGTGGTTTTAATTAGACATTATTAATTAAAGTGGTTTGCTTAGAAAGTTGATGATGTGATAATTATTTGGATTTGGTTTATATATATGGATTTACTTTTGATAAATAATAACTAATAACTTGTTGGAACATGCTTATAATTAATAAAATGAATCATCTTTTAGGCATTTTTATATATTTTTTTTTCCTTTTTTCCACTCTTTATTATATTTGTTCTATTTTTAAATTAAAAAAATAATAGAAATATCTTGTAGCTTATGCTACACGCTACAGAGCGCTAAGCGTTAGGCATCACACTATCACTATTTAAAACACTGCTCCAAACTTTTCACAAATTGGTTAATGCACAATAGTTAGGTTGTCCATCGATCATTGGGCTTATGAACAGTGTCAATAACACACACACATATTATCACTATTAGTATCTAAGCCTTATCTCAAGTCATAACTAATTGGGGTCAACTTCATGAATCCTGTTCTGCCATTACGCTCTATCACCAACCATATACTCAGGTAAACCATGAGTCCTCAAGTCTGTTCTTACTACATCCGTACACATCCTTTTAGGCCTTTCCCTTGCCCTTTTAGAGTCTTCAACTTGAAATAGCTCACTCCTAAATGGTGTAGTTGTTGGTCTTCATTGCACGTGGCCAAACCATCTACGTCTACTTTTCCTCATCTTATTACCTATTGGTGCTACTCCCAACTTCCCTCAAATGCTTTCATTTCTATTTTATCCTTGTATTGTCACTTATCCATCTCAACATTCTCATTTCAACTATGCTTATCCTATGGACATATGGTTCCTTGACTGCCCAACATTCTATCCCGTAAAACATGGTTGGTCTTATAACTATCCTAAATGTCCTCTTTAGCTTCATTGGTGCGCAACAATCACATGAAACTCCAAAGGCACATCTCTACTTTATCCATCTAGCTCTAATTCTATGAGCAACATCCTTCTTAATCTCTTTGCTTGCCTAAATTATTGGCCGAAGACATTGAAAATGGTCATTTTGGGGTAGTTATTATTATCATTATTATCATCATCATCATCATTTTTTGAGGATTGAATTTTGGGGCAGTTCTCGGTAAAAAAATCTTAACTAATTCCTTGTTTCCACTCCTATTGTTACTAAAATTGCATGTGTGCGCACTCCTTGCTCTCCTTTATGGCCAACTACTAGACATGTACATTCCACTTTTGGATGTCGATGGTACATGTTGTGCCTCAGTGCTAACTTGTGTGCCTACATATTATCCAATATGGGGCTGTTCCATGAATGTGTCCCTTGTGCTAAGGAGTATGTTTAGAACTGCCCCTTCATAACCTTCCTTTGCTTACGTGCCCCTTAGGGCGTTCTTATGTTTGTTGCCATGCAAGTGCTCTCAATTGAGCCTTTGCAGTGGCTAGTTCTAGATCCTGGGTAAAAGAGGAAGGTTGATGTCCTTTTGACAGCTGATCATAAAGCTTTCGCCAATCGACCAATGTTCTGCCAGTCTGCCAATGTTTTTATACCTAGACAAGATCCTGACCCACTAACTTCTATAAGTGGTTTAGTCCCGAATAGTCCAATTACTAGTCCAATTGTTTCAACTAGTGACATCAAGTATATTCAATGGTGCTTGTCATCCAAAAAAAGCACCTAGACTAGTGGTTAAGATAAGTAGGAGGTCAATTGCTCAAATCATATCCAAATCAGATAACTTCTTATCTAACTACATTTTGAACTAAAAGTAGTTGGTTAATTGACTCCCCCAATCCAGTGCTTGGCCCTAAATTGAATCGGTTGAAACAGGCAGTCCAAACATTTTCGACTCCTAAGCTCCTGGCCTGTTATCCATCTGGTTCTTGTTGCCAAACCAGTTCGACCGGATGGTCTGCTTCTGGTTTTAAAATATTTTGATCTATCAAGTTGGGAGGAATGATGATACAGGGGCATTTTCACACCTGGTTTGAGTGAGGTTGTCTATGGGATGCAGGGGCACACTTGGGGTGGGCAGCTCATGTGAGGCGGTATGCATGTGATTTGGGGCCCACAAGGGGGGTTCGGCCGAGGTCCTAACCCATGAGATATGGGGCCTGAGCTATGAGATAAAAGGATTGATTCATCATGCTCCAACAGTTCTAGCTTTTAGAGTAAGTTGTTAATTATCCTGTATCAAATTGGTATAAGAGCGGGAGGTCTCATGTTCTTGAGTGGGGTTTCCTGTGGGATGCAGAGGCACACTCAAGGTGGGTGGCCCACGTGAGGCGAGTGGATTGTGTGAAGTGACAGTACCCATGTGATTTGGGGCCCATGTTGGGGGGGGGGGGGGGGTTCGGCCGAGAGTCTGTTCGATCTATTGGTGATCTCATGTTGGTCTTAGTGGAAGTGCTCGGCTGCAGGGCTTTGAAAGGAGCGCAGAGATGATGCAGGCAACTGCGGGAACTCAAATTTCAGGTATGCCGGGCAAGTGCCTAAGACCATTGAAAGCATCATCCTACATAGTTTCAGGTAGGTTGAAACTCGGTAAGGCCTGGAGGCCTATGGCCTTGCCATCCCTCTCTCAACAGAAGGCAATTCCTATGTAAGGTATGCCTCCGAATTTATAGTCGTGATTTGGGTCTAGGAAGCTATTCGTTTTCTACTTCTTTCTAGTGTGTTCGGCTACCTACCACTGTATTGAATGCATCCGTTATCTTGTTACTATTGCACCCGCTCTGTATATCAACAATCTCAAGGTATGCACAGGAATATCGCAATGGGTGGTGGAGTGAAGCTAATAATCTTTTGCATGATTGCCATGTCAGCATGGGTTGTTGGCATGCACTCTAGTCTTGCTTGTCCGGCCAGCTGGATATCTTATCTTTTATTCATTAATTTCTATTTTATTGAATGAAGTCGTATCTTCGCGTGGTCTCTATTGTAATTATTTTGAAAAATGGGCCTCTATTTGGAAATGATTCAATTGATAATCTTTGTCAAGTAATTTTTGTTCCAAATATGTATATGTGGCCTGTTTGGTAGATGCCTGAAAATGAGTTTGTCTCATTTTAGTTAATCATATCATAAATGTACATGTGGCCTGTTTGACAGATGCCTGAAAATGAGTTTGTCTCATTTTAATTAGAGATCATATATATATTTCTTTTTGGCGAGGATTAAAAATAATCTTGATGAATGATAACCAAGATTTGTGATCTTCAATACATAAATATGATTGATTAAAATCAGATGAACTCATTTTCAGGCATCTACCAAACTGGCCATAAAAAAAGTATGATTGACTAAAATGAGATGAACTCAATTTCAGGCATCCACCAAACTGGCCATAAAAACTACTAAGCTTTAAGATGCACTAGTAATTGAAATTGCAAATTGCAATAGTTAGTGGGTAGCAATCAAATTGTATTACCTTTACTTTAATCTTCATATCTGGTAAATTGCAAGGATGTTAATTTCAATTCTGGCTTCAAAGGAATGTAACTGCAATCTACTTACAAACTTTAGGAAATGCAATTACAATTTATTCATCTCCTCCTTTTTAGTTTTCCAATCTCCCGTGAAATGCAAAGTAAATGAACCATCATTATCATTTCCAACTGTTTGTTTAAGCAAGAATTATGACTTGTAAATTGAGAGTCAAATATACTTGTAAAGGAAATAGAAAAAGTAAATTCTCATCATTACAATTTCACATTATAAAATTTCCATTTTTACAGTGATTTCTGGGTGAAGCAAACAACGTGGCAAAATCATCACAGCAGTCAAATGTAAGTGATGTCAGTGTCACCACACAATTAAAAGAGTAAATAATCATTATGCATTTACATCTATTTACCATCGTAATTGGGAAACCAAACAGACCCTTGATTGAACTCAATTTTCAGTTATGCATCTAGATGCAACTTAAGCTATTTGATTCTCAATTTATTAAATGCTTATCTGTTTACACAAAACTTACATGAATTCACTTAACATATCAAGTGATTTTGTTCTCCAGTGCATCTTGCACAAGTTTGGATGAAAATGGCGTGTGTTACATGGTTCTATGTCAAGTCATCATGGGAAATACGGAGGAAATCTTGGTGGGGTCTTGGCAAGTTTTACTAAGCAATGAAGAATTTGACAGTGGTGTTGATAATATGAGAGATCCAACACACTACATTGTTTGGAGCATCAACATTAATACACACATTCTCCCTGAATATGTTGTAAGCTTTAGAATTTCAGTGTGGTTGGAAGGTAGACTATCTAGGACAAATAATTGAAGGATATTATTTTCCGCATTTATCTGAATCGTCTGAATGTTTAATCAAAAAATTTCCTGACCCCTTTAACAATTCTTTGTATACTGTTCTAGATAGAAGAAGGCTTTAGATAGAGATGGGGGTTGTTCTGACATGTCCTCGTTCTCTAAAAGACATCCCAAGACCTGTTTAAGTACTCCTATTCAATCGGTATAATCCATTCCACGTTTTCAAATTGCCTTTCGTAGTAATGTTTTCCAAAATCTACTACCATCTATTAGTTGTGGGTGGGATTCCCATGAGCATTCAAAATAGGATTCATGCCTCCTAAACCCTAGAGTGGGTGGGAATTCTATTTTGGATGTGCACACGGGTCCCATCTACTACCAATGAATGGTGGGACATTTTGGAACACAGTCTCCAACATTCCCATTATCAGACATTGTCTTTTCCATATTATTGTGCATAGTATGCCTTTTTTGTATGTAATTGTTTATTATGGTATCTATGTTCCTCCTCTGGTGCTCCCCCTTCCAACCTTCCTTCATAAGGATAAAGCATGGCAGGACATCCCCATCTTAGAATGGTACCAAACCTATTGTACCCAACACAAGGGCTTAGCATGGGAAAGGTAGGAAGACACTTTCGATTATGTAAAGGGTGCCAACGCATGTAGGGATGTAGAGCACCATAAGTTGCACTTCTCTTGAACCCCAAACTCATCATGGGTAGATCCTATTCCAAGAGAGTCACATGCAAGCCCCAACACCCCGTGTACATCACCACAAGGGGAGGAAAAAGAGAGAAATAGAGAAGAGATCCCATCTCTTGTCCCTCATCTTTCCATCTTGTGTGGCCCATCTAGTGATCGGTTCTCACTTCTCTTCCCTTCTCCAATCATACTCTAAGTGTGATTGTGAAAATACTCTAAGGGCTCCTCTTCATTAGAGATAGATTGGGGAGAGGCCTTCTTCATCGAAGGAACTGTATCTTATTTGCATTAATCAAATGATAAAATCACATATATGATCTCAACCATTGTAACGCCCCATGTTTTCAGGACCCGAGTATATGACCCGTCTCCCAAAAACTCGAGTGTTAACCTTGAAGGATGGTTAAATTTGAGTATCTATATTTTTTTTCCTTCTTTCTTTCAGAGTTAGTAGTTTAACGTAGAATGAACAAATCAACGTAAAGAGAAATTGCATTTACATTTAGAATATACAAGAGGCTGCTCATAATGACTTATACAAACTAATGTCTCTGAATTTAACAAATACAAGATTTACGTGATTCAATACATGAGGAATAATAGAGTGCATGTAAAATTGAGTCGCAAGACTACGCAACTCCCTGTAACAATACAGTCGTGCATCCTTGGCACTTATACCCGGTTCCTCATCAGTCTGAACCTGAAAATCACTTACGCCACCTGTGCTACCTGTATGGTTATATATATTTGATGGATGAGTGGCCAACTCAGTGTAAATTCTCCTCAAGATTACACACCACCACATTAGGTAAGCATAGTTATAAAAACATAACAAGACATACAAAATAATACATGATGCGGTCTTATTAGATGCATGGATGCGTGAATGCATCATCGACCTGGGGATGCTCATTCATTTGGAAGTTGGGCTAGCCACCCAAGTAAAGGCTGGCCAATAGAGAAGCACATCACGTGCGTACATCACGTACCGTATATTGACTGCTTATCGTACATCATGTATATGAGTGATAGACGCTGGTCTGTGCCATGTATGCATGATTAGCTAAGCCATTATTAGTCCAATTACAATCAGCCGGTTTAAATAAGCTTAAGGTCACTACGGGAGGCTCATCACCCAACGTTGGCCGATAGCTCGGGCATAAGTCTCATACTACCATCCCCGACTCATGAAACTACCACCTTAGTATGTTTAATAGAAACCCGTCGACTAGTAGCCAATCATATTTCAGTATATGGGGCATACCATCGCATGTTTGCACAGTATAAAACATTAAGCCCATATAGGGTAAATACCAAAACAAGCCCCCTAGGGCGAATATTAAAACTAAGTCACATAGGGCAATTATCAAAAGTAAGGACATAGGGCAATTATCAAAACTAAACTACATAAGGTAAATATCAAATCCATGTGATAAAAGACCATTCTTAAAAACCACTTAGACACAACAACCCCTGGATGGTAGGCCCACATCAATATTCAAATTTAACCACCATTCAATAACCATTAAGTCGAAGGTCCATTACAACCACAATCAATTGAAATACATCCAAAGTATGGGTGTATATTTATAAGTGGGGGTTTTCCACTGATGTACCAATTTAAGTTCCATAAGCAAACCACAAGTAATCTACAAGTATTAGAAAATATGCAGGATAAATGTTAAGCATGTAATCTAGCAATTCAATTCCAACAATTAACACATAGGATTATAAGATGGAGATATCAATTACTTATTGAAGTTAAAATAAAAATTATCACTTAAGCTAATGGGAAAATGGAAAGCTTAAGGGGAAGAAATCATCACCTTATACTTTGAATCGCCAACTGATGTTGTTAGGAAGTGCGTGCACCCTTAGAATTGAATCATACCATGGATTGTGAAGTTATACATGAGATCAAGTTCCTACAAGGTATTTATGGTCAAGATTAATATAACTTAGGGTTTGGATTACTTGTTTTTAGGGTTTTGATGTAAAATTAGGGTTTTCATCTTAGGGTTTAATTAAATGCTTAGATTCGAGGATTTGAATCCTAAATTATTATTATTATTATTATTATTATATAATGGATTGAATAATATTCATAATAGGAGTATTAATCCATCACTATTAATAATGATGGTTCACCAGTGGGTACTTAAATATAGCAACAATGCCTAATGTTCTTATAATAATTGATAATCTATTAATTAATAGAGGTATTAGAGATAGAATATTTATTAACAATAATATTTATATTAACAATAATTATACTAACCCCATAATGAAAGTGATAATATTTTTTATTAGTAATGATAATAACTATCTATACTGAGTTTTTTCATGATGATACTTAAGGATAGTAAATAAATATAGTTTTGTTTGTAATATTCAATGTTAATATGAAGAATCAGTCAATGGTTAATCCTGCTTAATACATTATTTATGGTTAAAGTCCTAACCCAGGGTTGGATTACCTAGGTCTAGGGTTTCATCATTGGGTTTAGTTTTAGGCTTAGATTTAGGATTTGATGTACATTTAATCGTAATGCTAGTAATACTAATAATCCCAAAACAACCATTAATATTAAAAATGTATGTAATATTAGCCAACGTGACACTAATAATCATTGTGACGAGAATACATGGTATGCTCTACATCAATGATAACATTTAATGATGACGAAATAAAATACTAATAGTTAATAATGATAATTTTGTTTTATATGTAATACTAATATCAATATGGATAATTTACTAATTGTTATTCATTCCTAATATTCATAATCTTAATAACGATAGAAATGACAACAATGATAATTGTAATTGAAAGAATTTCAATATGGAGGAAAGACGTGGACTCACCTTAGTCGACTCGGTTTGAGTCGAGTTGACTTGTCTTAACATAACCACTAACACCTCTCCTTCTCTCTTGGTTACCTCTCTTTTCTCTCTTTTTCCTCATCTTCCTACAGCATGACCAACGAAGTTATTAGGCCCATAACTCAGCCAAAAACTTGCCCTGGTTCAAGTACAATGAGTCAACAACGAGTTAACTCGGTCTCAACCCGAGTCAACTCAGCGACTCTCCCTCCACCTTCTCTTCTTCTTCTTCTTCTTTTCTTTTGCTCTCTCTCTCTCTCTCTCTCTCTCTCTCTCTCTCTCTCTCTTCTCCATAGACTTCCCAAAAGTCTGAATTGGACCCAAACTCATGTCCAAACACAGCCGGACAGCGGCCCGACTTACTCGACTTGGCCTAGCAACTTGGCTCGGCCCGAGCTGGTGCAGCGACGCACCCACTCCTGCTCTCTCTTTCTTATGCTCCATTCCTTAATCTTCTCCTTTTCTCAGACCCATCCAAGGACTAGATCTTGACCCAACTCATGCCAAAGCGGGTCGAGCTCGCTCAACTCGGCAGCGAGTGCAACGACTGCACTCACTCTCTCCCTTCCTCCACTTCTTCTCCATCTTATATTCTCCTTTCTTTCTTTCTTTCAACCACGGCCAATAGGAGGTCCAACCTGACCAGAACTTGTCCCAACTAGCTGCGTCTCGGCGTGGTGCGGCTCAACTCCGATCGAGGAAGAAGGTATGGGTGTTAATGACGGATTGTAAATGGAAGCTCCTTCCTCCAATCTACTTCTTTCAGATGATCTGTATGAGTCTTAAAAAGCTCCCAGACAAGCTTTCTCAAAGCTTGGAGGGGATTATGGTGGTGGGTGTTGATGGTCAAATTTTACATATCAGACCCCAGTTACTGTCTGGATTTACAAACATGGTACTATTTAATGTCCCAATTTAATCGTGTTTATGATGCAAGGTGTAGTTACGAGCTTGGACTAAAACAGGGTGCTAAAAAAAAGGATTTAATGCTCAGAATTCACCAAGGCAAGGGATGGACCCCAAGGGACCAAGATCGACGGACTTACACACTAGAGATCCGAGAAAATCGAGAAACTGAAGCTCAAGTGGCCTGAAAGTCATCCAGAATGCAAGATCGTATGGTTCTCACCATCTGTTCAATTATAAACTTCATAGATGGCCTCAGGACCATAAATTAACCGTACACATCGAAATTCAGCCCTTAGATCCTTCTGAAAGTGGCCCAATGGACAGATTAGCCCCTAAAATCTGGATTATGGGCCCACCTGCAAGCTAGATGTGCCTCAATTTTGGTCCCAACTGTTAAAATGATATGAAAGATCTGATGGACGGAAGAGATTTCTCACGAAAATCACAGTGGATCCCACATGAGAGTGGACGTGCATATAGTGCACGCCCACCTGAATTGCACCGGTCCGTGTAGTCCGATCAAACCGGCCTTGACCGTGTTTCCTTGACCGTCCGTTTTTTGATAGTGGACCCCACCCATCATCGAAAAGGATGATCTGAACCGTCCAATCACTCCAGGGGGTATCCAGGATTCTCACAAAGGTGACTTTTTGTCCCATGAACCCGATCACAAGAAATATCTGTTTAAAATCAAGATGGACGTTGGAATGAAAATCTCATGGGCCACCAAGTTTTAGATCTAAAACCGAGCAAATATATACTTTTTTTCAAGGGAAATACAATTGATGACGTGGATTTTCCACTAGACGTCGATCTGGGGCCCACCAACTATCACAGCACCGCTGCGTCGGTTGTGTTTCGCAACAGAGCCTGCGGACGATTTTGTGGGCCACCATCACGCATCAAAGGTCCGATTCGGACCATCCATTAGGAGCCCAAGGGACCTGTCACCCCAGCCTAGGTGATGAATTTCAAGAAACCACGGAGATCAGTTTTCAATCGGCTAAACAGAGGACTGACGGTGCAATGAGAAATCTCGTGGGACATATCGAATTTGATCTAGAAATCGTCCATATTCCTAAAATTCCAAGGGTAATCCAATGAACGGACTGGATTTCTCAGAGATTGTCAAACATGGGCCCACCAATCATCACAACGCAAGTCAGGTGTGATTCTGTCTGCTGCGTAAGCTGTTTCGCACCGACTCTCTTCACCACCTCCAGACGCATATAGAAGACAAAGGGGACGTGAGATCAGATCATCTTGGCTTGGGCTGGACGTAAAGCACAGAACGAGGGAGAGAGTAGAGTTGTTTTTGCATTTTCTTTTTATTTTTCTTGTGTTTATTTTATTTTTGTTTAAGGGATTTAGCTTAATCATGTTGCTAGGTTAAACCTCTTAGCTAGGGCTAAGAGGTGAAGCTTGTAGCGTGATTGGGGTGTTAGCTTTGCTTTGATTTATGTTATTGAATTTTTATGGATTCTAGTTTGACTATAAAGGTTTGCTTTTAGTTTTTAATGGTTTGTTGTGACTTAAATTACAATGAATCTGCAATAGCTATGAGTATGTTCTTTTCATTATGAGATTGTGAACTTAGGAGGACCTGTTGTTCACCATTTTCTCCTGGGCATGGTTAGGTGACGGAACCCTTCATAACTTTCACAATTCTCTTGCGAATGACTGTGAGATTGGTAAATTGTTGTTGTTTGTCATAGTCTCTGGCATGGTTAGGTGACGGAATCACTTCTAAATCTTCACCAATCTTATCTGTTGATGATTAGATCTATGAAACTTTAGAGACCTGACAAATCTCTTCTTACCAACTGGATAGGATAGGACTCTGATTCCAGTTGTGTCCTTGAATCATTGCTAGGTAACTTCCCAATTGCTACAAGTGGATCCTTGGCACCCTAGTTCCCACCTTTAATTTTATTAGTTTTTAATTAATCTATTCACAATTATTCCCTTCCTTTTACCCGATTTAGATTTCATCTTATCCTAGTTCTAGTTCAAGTTATTTTCATATTACGTATAAGGTTCAGTCCCTATAGATTTGACCTCGGTCTTGCCGAGTTTATTACTACATCACAACCCTATACTTAGGGTGCGAACAGTGGGTTCGAAGGTAGAGTGGAAACGGCCGGTTTTTTGGCTGCGGCTACAACAATGGAGGGTGAGCTCCTTTTCCTCGATCCTCACGCCTCTTATGCTCGCCCTAATCCTTCCTAAACCGTCAGATCAGTAATAAGTGGTCTGAATCTTCTCTGGCCGAAAGCGCCAATAAAACAGTGGGTAGGATAGAATCCGGTCGTGGTTTTCTTTGGTTTGCTAAGAAAGCCTCAAACCAGGGGGAGCAAAGGCTGAGATCTGTCCAAATGGACGGCTAGGATGGATGGACGCTAGGGCACGCGGATTGTCAGCGTGTTGCACGGAAAACAATTTTCGTTTTTGGAAACAAGTGTTTGTAGGTCCCGATTGCAGCAGAGATTGTGTACATGCAAACGAGCTCCTACGTGTGAAATCAGTCGGGGTTTGGTCAGATGGAGTGTCCGGACCTGATGGACGGTTTGGATTGTCCAGGTGGCCGGCGTAGGTGGGCCACCGATCAACATCTCTGGACGATTGCCTGTCTGCTGGCGAAAACGCAGAGAGAGATTCTCTCTGTTTAGAGAAAGCTCAGTCAAGGGAGCTTTGGCTGCTCCAGCTGGTATGGTGCACAGCAGGTGCACCACCCTTGATGCACGTGTGACGATTATGTGGGGTCCACCGTGATGTTTGTGGGAAATCCACTCCGTCCATTCTACTTGGTGGGCCCTGTCATAGCCTTTACCAAAGATGAGGCAGATCCAAGGTCCAGGTGGGCCATACAAGCTGATTCCTAGCTCTAACGGTGGCTTCCCGTTAATCTAACGGTTGGATCATCCCGAAATTGAACGTCAACGGTTAAAAGATCCTAATGGGTCATTTGTAAGGCTTTCATCATATATTACTAACCAATATTAATATTAATATAAATTTTATTACCATTATATATTATTTATAATTACAATGATTAAAATCTCATACACATATATAAATATAATTTTAATATTAACATACTACTATATACGTACTGTTGATCACATATCTATTAATATATAATTCATAATATAAAATATCATATTATACATATATATGAATTGGAAATTGTACAATATCATATTTAAAATCACATTAGTAAATAATATACAATTTTATTAAAATATCTAATAAATTTTATATATATGTTTATAAAAGATATTTAATACTACATTAATATTTATAATTCAATTATATATTGTAAAATTATTATTCATTATGTTTAGTTAATATAATATTATTTTCATAATATTTTACACACATTAAATATATACGTATCACCCTATTACAATACATTTTCATACATTTCTATATAATAAATAAATTATCAAAATATATATATAATTTTTTAAATATATGTTTGTGTAAAATTTATAAGATAATAAATAAAAAAAGAATATACTTATTAAATATTAATGGATGGTTTGATTCATCTATCGAAGTGACCAAAGTCCTAACAATGGGTTGTGCTGATGATGTGATGGTTCGTCCTGAACGTCAACGGATGGATGGGTTAACATATGAATGAGGACTGTTTTGAAATGATTAGATTTAAACCGAAATGAACGTAAATATTTAAGTAGGTTAGGTTTGTATCCATACTAAATGATAACACTCGAGTATGTATTGGAGAGTACGGGGTGTTACCACCGTCCAATCTAATTTTTGGTAAATTTGATTTCATCTATATGAGGATCAGATCTAAAGGATTAAAATCTAAAATTGTAAATCTTTTTTCCTTCCATATTTAAAATATCCCCATAGTTGTTCTTCGGGCAACTAGGCAAAATTCCTTTAATGGCCCCATTGTAACTATCCATGATTCAAATTGTCTTGACGGTTTCACCAAAAAAGAAGAAGAAGAAGAAGAGAGGATCGTAACCTTCTTTGACCTGCCTACCTTACATTAACATAGAATGGAAATAGAGTTGTGGCCCCTACTCCTGCTTGCTTCTCCATTATGCTTCAAGAGACGCAGTGTGGGTTTGGCTTGGCAATGGTAGATGATGATATGGGAATTCTAGAAGAGAGACATACCACACATGATAGAACCCCAACATGAAATTCCTCGATCCAGATTCAAAGCTTGGATAAATCCATTTGACAAGAGAGAGTGAGCACGATTAATGATATGTAGAGGTAGACGAGGTTATATAGCTTGGAGATGGTGAAAGCTTGTTTGTTTGTATCAAACTTTTAAGGGGCCTATTGACGACCTATTCAACTACTATTCAATAGAAAATGAGAACCTTTGTTTCCATCCGTCAGCTTTGGTAAATTCAATCGATCTTTCTAGCTAGCAATAAGCGAAGTGGATTGTTCTAGCTATGCTAGATCACCGTGGGTTCCAAAGTCAACTCCGTCGGTGGAGGGTAAGTAGTTCCTAGTGAAGCTAACACTCCTTAAGTGAAAGAGTCCCTGAAACTTGGTGAGGAATTACTGCATTTTATCCATCCCCTACTGTTTGATAACACCTTCCATTATTGCCGCCTCTCCAAAATTGGATCATCTCTCTCTCTCTCTCTACAATTTATAAAGAGAGCAGAGTTTCTCTCTAACAGTTTGAGACATAAAAGAATTAAGGAGAAAAACATTACACAATTAAAACATAAACGATTACAAAAATAAAAAATAAAAAATAAAAAAAATTAATTTTTGAATTTTCCATTAAAAACATTAAAAAATAAATGTGTGGAAAGGACATGCACACAACACACTGCAATATTGTGCCACGACCATGGTGCGGTGGAACGCATCTCAACTTGGCTTGGCACGCATGCACGTGTGTAAAATTGCACAGGGCATACTCACCCTCATGCCTCTCAATGCATAGTCTCTTGAAAGTGCTTAAGCTCCCAAGGGAGCTCCTTATAAAGTTGATTTAGAGTTCTTCCCTATCCGATGGTACAAAACACGAGCTACAAAAAAAGCATACCAGATATTTGTTCTAAAACCACTACAAGCACAATAATCTTCCATTGTTTCAAAACAAACACTAATATTGAAAACAACGTGCAATGAAGAAAATATGAATAGATATAGTATCTAACGATTTGAACCTTTATCTATTACTGGATCGTTATGAGAATATGGTGAGCCGAGTATTGAACCGATATTCTTTTACCATAAGTATCAGGTTAATTCACTCATAACTTCTAACCAACAAACTTTCTTAAAAAGTCGGCATGTTATGCCATGTGCTATATGCTGGTCCATGAGTGCTCTAGATATTCAACCCAAGTCTCACAGGAAGTGGCCCCACTTCCACACTCATATATGTGAATCTATCAAGGATATCATGTAACCAAATTCTAACTGTGAGAGCTACAGACTCATAAAGAATTTAGTCTAGCCTTCCTCACTTTACAGTAATAGCATAATTTCACACCTTAGGAGTGGGACATTGGGAATCTCAATTCTCATTTACATTGGTGCTATATTTAAACTTCCAATCTTAGTTTCCCGTTGAACATAGATTTTTTGGAATCTCCAGTCTCTAGGTTGGGCTCTTTGAGATTGAAATTTATTTTAAGGGCTGCAATCTCATTCCCCTTAATTTTTATTTTTATTTTTTAAATAAAATAAAAAATCTTATTCATCATAATGATTTCTTGTTAGAGGATATGCCAGATTCTCACAAAGTTGACAATTATCACTTAATAATCTAACAATTTTCTTATATAGTTGTGCTTTAGTTGCACTTGCTTGGATTTCCATTTTTAATTTATTTTATTTTGACCTCTGCTGATAGCTGCTTTAAAATCATAATATATTACAATATGAGGAATAGCTTTCCCCCTTAAAGGCAAATTATCGGTCTATAATCTTAGATTCCATGGTCGAATGAGATATAAGTGTCTGTTTCTTCCACTTTTAAGAGATCTCACCTCTATACAAGATGAAGATACAAACACTTGTGGATTGAGACCAATCAATGTCAAAGTTCCAGCCTGCATTACTGAATCCTTTTAAAACTGCATAGGCTATGTCCGGCCCAATTCATAACATGCATTAAGCTGCCAATCACACTTTATATTCATGTTTTGAAACCCCATGACTTTTGTTGATGCAAACATCTGGTCCACCCTCTTTAGACCTTCAGATACCTGCACAGGAAGAAGACAAAGGAGACCCTAGCTAAAGTAAGGGACCCTCCGATGCCAAAGTCAGGTTAGGAATCTGGGTCTAATAGTATCGATGGATTTTGAGTGAGAGATTCTACGTACCTTTTTATGTAGATGTGTCCCTTATTTATAGTGTAAATGGGCTAGAGACAATTCTCGATCACAGACGTAATCTTTTCGTACGTTTCTCAACCGTTACATGGGATTTGTGTAGGTGATAAGTATTGACGTGGTTGGCCATAGAATCATGTAATGGGTGGTTGAGGTCGACCAGAGTCGAGCCTTTAATTAGATAAGTGCCGAGATCGACTTGAGCCGAGCCCTCGATCAACCAGGCTGAGGTCGACTTGAGCCAAACCCTCGACCAATCAAGCCAAGGCTGACCTAAGCCAAGCCCCCAATCACTCAGGATGATCTCCATGGTCGACTCAGGGTGAATTTCTGTACTGACTGCCATTGGTCGACTGATCGTCCTTTAGTCATACAAATATGGATATTCCTTAGAGATCAGATAAGCTTGGTTGAAGCTCGGAAATGTATGTTACCGAGGCCTAGGCTCGGGAGTTTGGCGCATGCTCTTCCTCAGAACGATCTGAGACAGATGGTTGTTTAGGAGTTCCTTGTTCATGATCAATCCTAGTCCTCTCTTCCAATCTTAGACTGGGAAGTGTGTGTTTGTGAGTCTGAGCTGACCCCATGAGTGGTCAGACCATTTTTACCCATAACAACTTTCATTTATGGTTAATTTAATACTACAATCGAATGGTGTGCTTATCGGTTTACAATCAAGTTTTTGTGTTGTTTAAGAAGATTCTTAATGTAGCGACATTGTGATTTGTGACAAAGCAATTCCATTTTCGATTTTCACAATCTCCATTCCTAGTAGTCTGCTTCACCTTTATCCTTCATTTTAAATGCGAATGATAAAAAAGCTTTTGCCTTTATGAGACAATACAGGTTATTTCATCAACTATTGCCTGTAATTCATGCATTTGAGACAATACAGGTTTCTCTGATCGACATTTGATTTGTAAAATATTTGTTCACAGCGAAATTTTCAGCTCTTGCCTCATCAATTTTATAATACTTTTCTAATGATTTCCATTACTCTCTAGCTGTGCGAATTTTAGAGTGTATGTCTAGATTTGATCAACAACCAGAGTGAGGATATGATTTTTTTTTTTACTTTCTTTTTGCAGATAGAGTCATCATATTTCTATTTCTTATGAGCATTAGATGAATTGGGTTCAAGTTCATTAGTGGGGCAAGGTTCATTAAGCACAGAAGCCAATTTCAATAATGTCAACAAAAACAACAGCTTTTGGGATCCACCCAAGAACTACTAATGGTGGTGATACGGAAGACACAGACTCTGTGACAAATCTAACGTTTGATGGGGAAGTGGAAATGTTTCCATCGTGGAAAATTACTTCCATCAAACTAGTACAACCTAATAAGCTCTTAGTTCATGATTTTTAGAGATGTGTTTGAAGCCATACTATTCTTAAAATTATTAGTCCAAAGATGCTAAGAACAAAAAAGATCTTACTTCTGTATCAGATGAGGATGGTGGCTGTTGTGTAGTTGACGAACTGACAGACCTCTCAGGTTTGCTGTGGCAGCAGAAGCACTTTGTTGAAGCAGTAGTGGCATTGCTTAGAAGATTGAACATAACCATCTCGCTCTCTTTAGGACTAGTTCCACCCCACAAAGGTGCAATGGTTCCACAACAGAGTAGTCAGGATTCAATGGCCTACTGTAGAAGTGACTCAATTTTTTGAGGCTAATCCAACTGCCATGTAGGCCACCAAGTGAATTTGGAGGTTTTGGGTCCCACTTGATGATCAGATGGTCATATTTTTTGGCATTCCATTGTCATATATATTGGGTCTCACATGATGCATAAGTTGGATTCATGCACACATCATGGAAGCTTCACACAAAGTGCTCTAAAAAGGAAATAAAATAATAGAGAACTTTGATAGTATGGCAAGAAGGTTTGATGGACTGAATTTTATACGCAACAACGGCTCATAGTGGTGGTATTACACAAGAGTATGGATACTTAATACACATTTTTCTTTGAAAATTTCAAATCATAAATGAGAATCTCACGCATAATGAGCATGGATATGGCATCCACGGCAGGCCTGGCATGACTTATGTTAGGTTGAAGTACACATTAACCCATACAGGTGTGGTTGCCAACAATTTCCAACCTCAACCCAGCCCATTGGCACACCTATCAACCACATATACGAATTGACCTTGTGCAATCGCTTGGCACTTGTAACTATGCTGTTAGGTTTCGGATTTTGGAGAGATAGGGTGGAGTGATGGTGGTTGTTTGAGGACATTACACGAAAGGCCCGACCCCATATGGCTTGGGCTTGGGCCCTAACCTTGGCCTGACGGTTGTGTTGGCCTTGAAATCTAGTCATCCCTGTGTTTCTACTTACGATTGCCTCAGTCAAACTATTAAGTGGACCACCATTTAAAAAAGAAAAAGTAAAAAAAAAAAATAAAAAATAAAAAAAATAAAAAAAAAAGAGAGAGAGAGAGAAAAAAAGAAAGAAAGATGATTTTTAGGAATTTTATGAGCAGTTTTCATTCACCATACACGCCTCTTCATCTGCGTTTGTGACATTATCAACAGGTTGGATGGCAAATAAACATTCCCGGGGAATCCGTGGAGTTTTTAACAGTGGGGATTCAATCACGACTGTTTCCTATGGTGTGGTCCACCTAAGAATTGAGTCTGTTTCATTTTTGGAATCATGCTGCTAAAATGAGATTTCAAAAAAGTTGGACAGAGTGGATTTAAGGCACATACATCACCCTGAGCCCCACGGTCAGGGTCCCACCCACCTGAGTGAATCCAGGGTCTCACCTAATCCGTTCCCGGTTTGTCCGTTGTGTTAGCTGTATCTCGATATTCTCGCCGGAGATGGAGAGAGGGAGAAGGACGCAGCATGACGTATGGGTTTTATCCCCACCGTCCATTTTTTTATATGATTTTAAGGCTATAGACCCAATAATGGGGCAGATCGAAGGCTTCAGTGGACCACACTACAGAAGCAGCGATTATAATAACACTAGCTGTTGAAACCTTACTAGGGCCCACCATAGTGTTTATTTGTCGTCCAACCTATTCACAGGGTCACATAGACCTAGATGAATGGAAAACACAAACATCATCTTGATCCAAAACTTCTGTGGGCCAAGAAGTTTCAACGTAGGAATTCAATCCCCACCGTGTGGTCCAGTTGAGCCTTAGATTTGCCTTTTCTGATCCTGTACCCTTAAAATGATATGAAAAAAAAGGATGGACGGTGTGGACAAAACCCATACATCATGGTGGCCCCTCGGATCCCCTGCCGGTGCTGAGCTGGAACAGAGGGTAAAGTGTCCAATCCGCGTCCATGCATACCTAACCCATCATCATATACATACATCCGGTCTACAGGGAGATTTTTGGGCATTCTCTAACACGCGTCTACAAGACAGAAGATCTACACACGGTTGACATGGATAGCTGTTTCACTCATCAAGTGGGCCACAACACTAGCTTTGAAAAACTTGCCCAACTTTATTTTAATTGTCCATTTGTCAGGCCTTTGCAAACCCACGCGCGTGTACAAGGGAGCCCATTTACGCGCCACTCATGTGACAGAGTAGAAAACACGTGCCAGATCAAAGCCATCCATCAATCCCTTGAGACTGTTCACTGATCAGTTGCCCAAAACAAACGAATGGTCAAAAATAGCCAAGTTTTTCTAAGGCCTCCTTCTGTCTGTTACATCGGGGCCTGTTTCATGAGCAAATTAGCCAGATTTTACAGGGCATCTACATGGCGGGACCGCATGATGCATGGCTTAGATCTCAGACGTACTTGACATAGTTCCACATGAGTGACGTGTAGATGGCTGCTTGGTACAGGCTCAGCAAACCTAGTAGACTATAGCCCGCCTAATTATAATCAGATTACATACCTTAATTTTGAGCCGGGCACTTACATGCATGGAACCACCTGATGATGGCTTAGATCTCACACCCGTGTGCTATACCTGCACATGTGATGCCGTGCGATGACACACAGCTCAAAATACACGTAACCGAAATCAGTATCATCTCAATAAATTCCAACTAAGGGTTCTTTGCACTTTATTGGATGCTTGCACAGTCTTATTTCAACAAACTAGTGACCCCAAATCAGTGGCTAGGATTCTTCAACCAATCGGATTTTCAGACCCTGCAGCGTGTTAGCCAATTTAGTTAGACCCTGCAGCGTATTAAGCATCTTAAGCTGGCAGAGTATCAAACAAATCTAGAAACGCACCATCGTTTTATTTCGTAATGTCGACAAATTACAAGCTTATTACAGCTACAGAGGTCGGACGCTTGTTAGAGTCCGTAACAGAAAACGAAAGGGTGACTTTGGAAGCGCCTACATTATAAGAGCACCTCAAACCATGAGAAGGTATATATTAAAAGCCCTCAGCTCAAATCACACATCAACGAGTCTCCACAGGCATGAGTGTTGGTGATTCGCGCTGTCCTCTGGAAAGCGACTATTGCAGCTTCTAGAGGCCTTCTTAGCCGTTCGATCTTGCAACCTTGCGTCCTCTTTAATCTCCACCGTTCATCTCTCCTTTATTCTTCCTCTACTCTGGAAATGTCGCCAGGCAGAAATTATGCCAATGCCACTGCCACTACCACTTCTGCCGAAGGCCCCTCCCGTGGGCCCCAGCGCCGCGGCCGCCGCAGCCAATATCATGGCATTGATACAGAACAAGGCCAATTTCGAGAAGAGCGCTGCCCCGGCGCGAGTGATGCATTACCGCGACGGCGGTTGGGTTGATTTTCCGGCCGACGTGGCCGACACTCTGAAGTCGCTTTCGTCGGCAGGATTCCATCCGTAGATGTCAATATCGACGGCTCCGATTTCGTCATCGACTTCTTACAGATGCTTGAGTTCGATCTGAACGCTTGCAGACCCAAGTCCATCGCTTGGATTGATTTTGCCGGGAATTGCTTCTTCCCGAAGGTGTTGATCGGAGAAGAGAGTGGGTCAGGCCCTTCGTCCCCTCGCAAACAGGAAGTTGATGACGTGGCAAAGATGTCGAATGCGGCGGGCCCATCCGAAGTGCGTTTTGAAGCACAGGCCAATGCCGATGGCAATGGCAGTGATGATGATAGGATCAACGCTGGAAAGAGAACCGTTGGATCGGGTGATCGGCTGAATCCGGGCGAAGGATTCGAGATCGCGGTCTGCCTCCCGGATTCGGATGGGAATGGGGGTGCTGCCGTTGGGGGCGGTTCACGAAATGTGGAACCTACCAATGGGAATGAAGTCACAGCACCAGGCAATGCCAATGGCGGGCCGGTAGGTCCGACCGCGCCTGGGGAGGCTGAATACAGTTCTCTTTGGAGGCGGGGTGTGGAGCGACTCACCTCTGTGAAGAGGCGGGCCAGAATGGGATCTGCAGCTCCTTGCGCTGCCGACCCCAGTCCTGTAAATAGGCAGGTCGGGAGGGAAGTTACGGCACCTAGGAAAGCCCGTGGCAAATCTGTAAATAGGCGGGCCAGTAAGGGCAAGAAAGTCGCCGCAGTGCCAGATGCATGAGGTCCAAAGGTGAATACGGCCGGGGATGACAATTTCGTAAATACTGGCCTGAGGAATGCTGCTGACCGTGGAAAGCGGCCTTTGGAGGTGGACCGGAGCAAGAAGGATGGAGGTGAGGGAAGGATTGGAAGGCGGAAAAGGGCCCATCTCGTCAGTGCACAAGAGTACAGCCCCTCTGGCGAGAAGAAGGTACGTGAATGTGGCCCATCGGGCAAGAAACTGGCACTTGAGTGTGGCTCCTTGAGCAGGTTGTCCATGGAGTGGGACATGGTGCCCACTCCTGGAAAACCCACTTTCGACTCGATGGCCGGGAAACTGGTGAGGTTGTTGGAACTCCACGAGTTACGTTGCGGTCGACAATATGTTTCGGGCAGGCATGAGATCAGCCAATAAGAGAGGTCGAGTCTGTTCGATCTATTGGTGATCTCATGCTGGTCCCAGTGGAAGTGCCCCGCTGCAGGGCTTTGAAAGGAGCGGAGATGATGCAGGCAACTGTGGGAACTCAAATGTCAGGTATGCCTGGCATGTGGGGTGACAGACTCTGTTTCAACAATGAGACTAGGGATCGAGTGCCCATGTAGTGTGGGTGGGTGTGTGGGTGCGTGGGAGTGTAGGTGTGTGTGTAAAAAACCATAAACAGAATGGGGCAGTGCCTAGGACCATTGAAAGCATCATCCTGCACAGCTTCGGGCAGATTGAAACTTGGCAGGGCCTGGAGGCCTATGGCATTGGCATCTCTCTCTCAATAGAAGGCCATTCCTATGCAAGGTATGCCTCTGAATTTATAGTCATGATTGGGGTCTAGGAAGCCGTCCGTTTTTCTACTTCGTTCTAGCGAGTTCCGCTACCCGTTACCTACCACCGTATTGAATGCATCCGTTACCTTGTTACTATCGCCCTCGCTCTGTATATCGACAATCTCGAGGTATGCACATGAATATCACGATGGGTGGTGGAGTGAAGCCGATGATCTTTTGCATGATTGCCACGTCAGCATGGGTTGCTGGCACGCACTCTAGTCTCGGTTGTCTAGCTGGCTATCTTATCTTTTATTTATTAATTTCTATTTTATTGAATGAAGTTGTATCTTCGCATGGTCTCTATTGTAATTATTCTAAAAAATTGGCCTCTATTTGGAAATGATTCAATTGATAATTTTTGTCAAATAATTTTTGTCCCAAATATGTAAATGTGGCCTGTTTGATAGATGTGTGAAAATGAATTTGTCTCATTTTAGTTAATCATAAATGTACATGTGGCCTGTTTGGCAGATGCCTGAAAATGAGTTCATCTCATTTTAGTTAGTGATCATATTTCTTTTTGGTGAGGATTAAAAGCAATCTTGATAAATGACAACCAACATTCATGGTGGCCAATACATAAATATTATTGACTAAAATGAGATGAACTCATTTTTAGGTGTCTGCCAAACTGGCCATAAAAACGTATGATTGATTAAAATGAGATGAACTCATTTTCAGGCATCCAACAAACTGGCCATAAAAACTGCTAAGGTTTAAGATGCACTAGTAATTGAAATTGCAAATTGTAATAGTTAGTGGGCAGCAACCAAACTGTATTACCTTTACCTTAGCCTTCATATCTGCTAAATTGCAATGATGTTAATTTCAATTCTGAGTTGAAAGGAATGTAACTGCAATCTACTTATGAACCTTAGGAAATGTAGTACAATTTATTCATCTCCTTCTGTTTGGTTTTCCAATCTCCTGTGAAATGCGAAATAAATGAGCCATCATTATCATTTACAAGTGTTTGTTTAAGTAGGAATTATAGCTTGTAAATCGAGAGTCAAATACACTTGTAAAGGAAATAGGGAAAGTAAATTCTAATAATTACATTTTCACATTATAAAATTTCCATTTTTACAGTGATTTCTAGGTGAAATAAACAATGTGGCAAAATCACTGCAGTCAAATTTAAGTGAAGTCAATGTCACCACACAATTACAAGAGTAAATAATCATTACCCATTTACAGCCATTCACCATCCTAATTGGGAAACCAAATAGACCCTTGATTGAACTCAATTGTCAGTTATGTATCCAAATGCAACCTAAGCTATTTCATTCTCGATCTATTAAATGCTCATCTGTTTACACAAAACTTACATGAATTCACTGAACATATCAAGTGATTTTGTTCTCCAATGCATCTTGCGCGGGTCCGGATGAAGATGGCGTGTGTTACATGGTTCTATGTCAAGTTATCACAGGAAATATGGAGGAAATCTTGGTGGGGTCTTGGCAATTTTTGCTCAGCAATGAAGAATTTAACAATGGTGTTGATAGTTCGAGAGATCCAACACACTACGTTGTTTGGAGCATCAACATGAATACATACATTCTCCCTGAATATGTTGTAAGCTTCGGAGTTTTAGAGTAGTTGGAAGGTAGACTATCTGTGACGAATAACTTAAGAATATTATTTTCTGCATTCATCTGAATCATCTGATTGTTTAATCAGAAAATTTCCTGGCCCCCCTAACAATGCTTTGTACACTTTTCTAGATAGAAGAAAGCTTCAAGAGACGGGGGCTGTTCTGACATGTCCTGGTTCTCCGGGAGACATCTCAATACCTGTTTGAGTACTCATGTTCAACCAGTATAATCCATTCCACATTTTCAAATTATCTTTTGTAGTAATGTTTTCCAAAATCTACTACCATCTATTAGTGGTGGGTGGGATTCCCATGAGCATTCAAAATAGGATTCATGCCTCCTAAACCTCAGAATGGTTTGGGAATTCTATTTTGGATGTGCCTACGGGTCCCATCTACTACCAATGGATGGTGGGACATTTTGGAACGCAGTCTCTAGCATTCCCGTT
Organism: Magnolia sinica; assembly: GCF_029962835.1. NCBI lineage: Eukaryota > Viridiplantae > Streptophyta > Magnoliopsida > Magnoliales > Magnoliaceae > Magnolia > Magnolia sinica. The sequence continues at coordinate 129,118,717 of NC_080573.1, forward strand.
GTCAGACAGTCTTTTCCATATTATTGTACATAGCATGCCCTTTTTGTATGAAATGGTTTATTACGGTATCTAGGTTCCTCCTCTGGTGCTCCCCCTTCCAGCCTTCCTTCAAGGACAGAGCATGGCAGGACATCCCCATCCCAGAATGGTATTAGCATGGCAGAATTTTTCTCATTACAATACCAAACATATTGTACCAGGCATAATTCTCAGCAATGAGAGGAAGCCTTCCTCAAAGTAGTTTTGGAACATTGGAAAACATATAATGATGCACTGGTAATTCATCGTAAGGCTACTAGGTGTTTATTTGTTATGCAATTTTACATAAAGGATATACCGTATGATCCTGATTTCACTATAATTTCCAGGTTGGGAAAATTAGATTACACGACCTTGTTAGAACAATAAGGTTGGTAGAGATGAATTACTTTTTGCGACCGTCAAAGCATGCTGGACAGGTATAACCTTTAAGCTCCTTTTGTCCTAAATGATAGTTCAATTGGGCGTCATTGGAACCTTTTGTTTGGATTTGTCAACATCAGACGTGGGGACTGACACAAGCCACACAAACATGTGGAGAAGAGCTGTTTGATAACATCCTTGGTGTTTTATTCATTGCTTGAGTTGCATTTCCACTGTTGTTATATTAATTTCTACAAAGAGAACATCAAACTTCCTTGCATTTGGATTTAAATGAAGGATATAGTGCAGACATTCGTTTTCATCCAAAGCCACACTTCTTTTGAGAAGGCGGTCAGTACCACTGATTATTTATTGATCAATAAACTCCATTTGCAACTTGTTACTGAAGAAAGTTTGGAATTTTAAAAGAATTGATTTAGTGCTTGATAGTTGCCACAAACCAAGGACCCATTGATTGCTTATGAATCGGTAGGAAGCACACATATTGATTGCTTCGAAAAGGATTAGGGGCTGTTTGATTTTTCATTTCCTCTGTAAATTCCTGGAAATAGCTCATTATTACTCCTTACGCTGGTTTGAAAGTGGGTAAGTATTTTTGCCTCGAGAACTGGTCTGGAAAGGGCTGACTTAAATTTGTGGGCCCGACTGTGATGTACATAACATATCCATGCCGTCCATCCATTTTACTGGAACATTTTAGGGCATGAACCCAAAATTGAGGCAGATCCAAAGCTCAAGTGGCCCACACCACAGGAAATAGTGGTCTTAAACAACAGAACATTGCAAAGCTTCTGTTGTCATTCTACAAGGCCTCATTGGAGGGAAGAGGTTGATTATATCGATGTTGGAGTTTAAGACTGCCAATCACTATTTGTTGCATAAGGGCCTGTTTGGCCGGGCAGGTTGGATTGGATTAGATTGTATTAGAAGGGATTGGAAGGAGTAATCCCGGGATTGGCCGGGCGTGCCAAACAAGCACGATGAAATTCTGCCTGGATTGGAGCAATCCCAAGGGATTGCCAGCAATCCACTGACATCACCATCATTACCTTGAAATCCACCCAATCCCTCCTAATCCCACCTAATCGGTTTATCTTTTGAGATTGAGGCTATCTAGATTTTAGTGTTGGTGATTTTTTCTCTATTATCTGGTCAGTCAAACTATCAGTCACATTTCTTGTTTGTTTAGTGTGGCACTGGTACTTCATGTGCCTTTCTAATTACCTTTGATCTTTTTTGGTTTTTTTTCTTCCACAGGCAATTTCTGCAATGGAGGGAGATGGTTGATGTTCTTGGTTGCTCAAGCAAAGTAGAGGAGCAGAACTCTCCAGTGGAGGTTTCGATGTATGTTTTGGAAGCCAATGAGTGGCTTCCTTGTTTAAAGTTTAATTTTGTAACTGTTTGTTGTCTCCAATGAACCGATGTATCATATATTAAGATTCAGCTCCATTGTAGGAGTTTAAGGGTTTGTTCCTTCCTTCAAAATGTCCTCGCACAATGTGGGGGAACAAAAATGATGAAATTCCAATTCTCGGATGGGCCACAAGCACAAGATCACATCTGAGTGACTAACCACTACTTCTTAACCGTTGATTTATATAGACAATGTTTGGATGGTGTAGATCATCATATTAAAGTAATTATAGTGATACAATTGATAATCTAATTATTTTGGGATATCATAGTGGGTCATGTGCCCAATAGATTAATACTCTAGTGACATATATGTTACACAACTCTTGGAAGGATTTTAGATGTAATCTAGAGCTTTTATCTTAGATTTCAAATCCCCTCTTTGAGGGGACTTGGAAAACCCCGTTACTTTATGGTGCCAAACTTACCGGGGAATTTGAAATCCTCCGAAATCCATGGTGCCAAGTGATCCCTAGCATCCTTCAATAACCACCCTTTTCTGGCAACCTCCATTGTGAATTGTGGTCCATTTTTCTGTAGCCTTGGAATTGTACCCATTGAATGGGGCTTGTTATTACATGAAAGCAGTCTAAGAGTTTTCCTCCTCCTTAGGAAAAAAAGGGACTATGGAAAATACATTAGTCTGCAGGAGGGCTCATGGCCATCTGCTGATAATTGGAGCATACAACAGGCCCATCAATTGGAGTGTACTAGGTATCCAACCTTGCTGTTTTATGATGCTGGACAAATGGCTGCATAAATTACATAGTTTGGTCGAACAAAATGTGCAGTTGAGGCCCACAGGTTGACGATCAGGTTTCCATGGTAGATGATTGGGCCATGTAAAATCTTACTGATTGAATGATCGTAACCATCTAATTGCTGTGGACAACCTGTCCATCTTTTCTCTTCTTTATTTGGGTGCAATTTTAGTCATTTGTTCAGATTTAACATGTAATAAAAGAAATCTTTCGAAACATAAAAGAAGGATTTTTCTAGAGGAGATTGGGGTGTGACTCCTCCAACATGGGCCCACCAGAAGAACAGCCGAAACATAGAATTGTGGGCCCTGCTGGTTTACGTCTCTTACATAATAGAAATACAGCAATGCCAAGTTTTCGTGAAGAGGATTGAGGACTTTCTTTTTGGTGCTATGAGGCACATACAAGCCATTCATCAGGTGGGGCCTCTTACCTTTGTAAAACATGCCTTGTACAGAAATCACGCTTACTCTGCGGATACAATTTACAAGAGTAGGAGAAAAATGGACTGCTAAAAATGAAATGATCAATCACGTGTGGCTCACCTAGCTAGTGGACCAGCCTGTTTTCTTGGGCCACGGCATGTTTAGACTGGACTCCACCTGCTTAGTGTCTCATATCTCGCACATGTACGCGTTGGAACCACTTCGCCTGCAAAGCTGGGGGTGTAATATGCAGCAGAGCTGGGGGTGTAATACGCACCTCTGTTTCCACACCCCCCCCCCCCCTCGCGGCCAAAAAAATAAAATAAAATAAAATAAAAACATAGGACCGGGATCCTTTGCAACACTAGCAGCGCGTGCAACATCGGAGATCTGTGGGTCCCATCAGTGCCTGTGGAACATCCACTCTGTTCATCAATTTCTTCACTTCATATTCACTGCAGATGACGAAAATAAGCATGATCCAAAACTCACATGGGCCACAACATAGGGACAATGTTACATCACACATAAATTTTCTAGGTGTGGCCCACCTGAGTTTTGGATCAGGTTGAATTTTGGGATCTCTTCATCCTAGTGGGGCTCAACTGATATGGGTTGGATGGCATATAATCTAAATAACACCGTGGCCCCAGTAAGGTTTCTATGATGGTGTCCCAATCCCCACAGTTCCGTAAGGTGTGGCCCACCTGAGTTTTGGATCGCCTGATTTTTCAAATAACATACTCACATTAAGTGCCGAAAATGATTGGTGGAGTGGATGTCAAATGCATATCATGGAGGGCCCACAGTGGTCGGGTGTTGCACGCTCTTCCTACGTCGGGCTAAAGAGGATCCCATCCATTTCTTTCCGGATAGTTATTTGATACTCGTGCTAGAGTACGACGGAGATACATTTGATACTCCGGCCCCCAAAAATTGTACACGTGTCATACATGAACACAAATTTACTATCTAAATTGTGAAATCCGTTCTTCTTAAACCTCTGGATCGGGTCCTTATGCTTGCTCGGGTGGTAGACTCTCAGGAGTTTCAACACCTGGTATGTGTGCGCGTGTAAAAAAAAGAAAAAAAATAAAGAAAACTTCTGGATCCGTGGACACTTGTTCGTCGAAATAGGACCATTGGATTTTTTATTTTTTATTTTTCAAAATTTAACCGTCCAATAAATGTCCACTAATCTGATGGTCAGAAAACCAAAGAAGCATAATTTGAGATTTATGATTACATCTAAACCAGGACCCATAATTTGGACAGTTTAATTTGCAGTACTTATATTCCATGTATGCAATTTCACAGTAATTTATAAATGCCTATGTATCATCCATCGTACTCCGCCAGGGAATGAAATTTTCTCTTTCTTCTCATTGGAATAGTCTGCTACAGTTCTTCTCTTACTTTCCGTATGCCGCTGTTTCCTATAGTGCAGTCCACCTGAGATTTGGATCTACTTCATTTTGGGGCTCATGCACTAAAATCATCTGGAAAAACGGATGGGCAGCGTGGATGTAGAATACATACATCAAGGTGGGCCCCAATGTAAGGGCTGCACCGTCTTGGGTGTGACCGGGGCCGCACTTAATCCGCTCCCCGCCTCGTGACCGTTAGGAATTCAAAAAATAAAAAATTCCCATTCTTCCCTCGAAAATCAAAATCCAAGCCGTTAGAACTGACACTATCAACGGTCAAAAAGAAGAAGAGGAAGAAGAAATTAAATCAAATTTCAGATTTGCTATCAATCCCAACGGTCGTCTCTCGCTTATCCCCAATTTCCACATTTCCCCCTTTCGCGAGAAGGAAATACGAAAACAACAGGAAAAGAAGAAAACCGTCGAAGCATTTCTTTGCAAGAAAGAAAGAAGAAGAAAAACCACCATTCAAGAAGAAGAAGATCGAATGGAAATCTCCAAGAACAAAATCTCATTAGCCATGACAAATCAATCTTCCTCTATTCCTAAATCCTTCTCTTCCGGTAAATCTCTTCTGATTTTAATTTTTAATTTTAAAAAAATAAAAAAAAAAAAAATCTCCTGTGATTTTTGACTTTATTTTATTTATTTATTTATTATGGGTTCTTGGATTTTCTTCTAACAGTTTGTTTTTTTAACCACACTTTTGCAGATTTTCATCAACGACTTTCTAAAAAGGCCAATTGCGAGGAGACGGACGAGAATGATCGGCATCTCAGCAGTGGTAGATTACAAAACTCAAGAAAAGCAGCCAAAAACTTCATGTCCCCAACCATTGCTGCCGCTTCAAAGGCCACTGCACCAAGAAAGAAGATCTTGGTTGAGAGGAATGAAGCTTCCGGATCAACCTACATTGAGAAAAACCCAAAGATCAGCATGGAATTTACCTCCAGGGATTTGGGCTCTGGTTTATTTGATGGTTCTTCTTGTATGACGCCGCTATCTTCGAAGGTTTCAGAATCTGGCGATAGCCCTGATTCGTTGTCTTCCCTTCCTTACGATCCAGTGACGAATTATCTGTCACCGAGACCACAGTTCCTTCGGTACAAACCGAACAGGCGCCTAGAAATGGTTCTCCGCAGAGAAAGTGAATTGCGAAGAGGGGAAGAAAGGTTAGGAGTTGATGGATGTTGTTCCGTCAAGTCCAGGAAATCGATCCAAGAGGACATGCCGCTCAATGCTTCCATTTCTTCGCCAGATGAATCTGAAAAACAAGAAGATGGTTCTAATCTATGCACCGATAAACTGGATTTGGAACCATCAAGTAACCCAGAAATCAAAGAAAGTGATGATGATGAGGATGTGGACGAGGAAGAGGAAGAACAAAGTCCTGGACTTTGTAAGCAGGTATTGAGATCTGTGCTTCTCTTACTTGTACTGATTTGTGCTTCCTCATACATATCATCTACAGATCAATCTACCATTCCGCATTCCTTACAAGCTTTACTAGGTTTCAGAGAAGGGTATTTGAAGATTCAAGACCCCGTATACCAAATCATTGAGGATTTAAAAATGGGCCCAGAAAATTTTTCGGAAGTTATTGGTGTATTTTCAGGAACATTCTCAATTTTGGGGGGTGATGTGTTTTCCCCTTATCCTCAGTTGGGAGAAAGAGGGCTCTCCGAGCCTTCCGTTTTAGAAAATGTAGATGAAGAAATTAACGGGAAGTCGCTGTTTGTAGATGATCTCATGGAAAGATCTGACTCAGAAGAAAATGAATCACATGAAACTGCTGGAGTAATGATGACTGAGGAAGTAGGAATGGCTATGGAAACGGATTATCTGTTGAGTGATGATGTGAATTCATTTGAACGGGTGCCTGTTGCAAGAGAGAACAAAGAAACTGGTTTATCTAGTAATTTCATAAAGCAAGAGGAGGCAAAAGAACAAAGAGTAACAGAAGAAACTGGGACTGTCGTTGATGAATGGATTAGAAAGGAAGAGAAGGCTGAAAATGGAATGGTGAAGATTGAGGACATTTCTGAGGAGGCCCAATACGAATCAAAGTCCTTCGCTCTTCAAAATATAGAATCAGAGCTAAATTCAAGCAAGTGGGAATTCTCTTGGATTGAATCCATGCAAGACAAGTTGTTCTCCAAAGTTTCTATTGTATTATCTTTAATTTTAGCACTTGTCGCATCTATGATTCTGGGTTTTCTTCATCTCAAGCATAGGAAAGCCTCTGTGAAGGATTCATCACCTACCTTCCAACAACCATCAGTAGAGAAGAGGATCTCATGTTTTCTAGAGAGTGAACCGATCATTGAGAAGGAGAAGACTCATTCGGCATTTCTTAATAAAGAACTGATCGTTGAGAAGGGTGATTCTTGTGTTATTCCATCTTCGGCACACTCTATTGACAACTATGATAAGTTCAGCTCAACTCGTCCACCGGTGGTTGAATTGCTTGGAGAATACAGAGTGGGAGAAATCAACCACTCTGAGAAGAGCTTTGTCCAGAAATCCAAGAAAACAGGAACTGAGGAAATTGATTTCTCTCTATCTCAAGAGATGAAGATGTCATCAAAAAGCAACAAGCGCCTTTCCTTCAATAGCGATGCTTACCCATCTGTTTCAGACTTTTCAAGTGCAGAATCGTCTTCATTTGGAAGCTTTACTAGTATGGAGAAGCTGAAGAAGAAAGAGGTGAGTGGAAATCTAATCTAATTTCATGCTTTCTATTATTTTATGTCCATCTTAGTTAGGCATGGGCAGCTCTGATTTTAATTAAAGACAGTTATTTAGGCCTGTTCTGCATAAATGCATAGCTGCATGTCCTTGGAAGCTTGAAAGAAGCTTTGCTGGAGGATTTCACTGCTTATTACATCTATTTAACAAGTTTTAGTCATGGTATTCAGATTTTAATTTGAAACTGTCAGACATCTATAAAAATGCATGTAAAACAATATCAATGCATGTCACATACCTACGTAGTCACACATACCTAATATACATGAGCACATTCACTATATTGGAGATGCTAATGCTACGGTGATTCGCTCGGCTAGACCACATTGATAATTAAGGGTCCTTCTAACCTTTCCTTCAAATTTGCTTTTGATTTGAGTGGTGAATCATTGTCCTCTTGATGGCTAGGACCAAATCTCCTTTGCCGAAAACTCAGTGGTCTACCCTTTTCTTTAATATCAAACATCAAACTCAGCCAACTTGCAAGCCTAATATAGATTGGTTCTTTGTCTTGCTTTGACTCATTTTTCATGGAACGATTCCAACTCTAGCAATCGCAGCTTGATGTTTTGTTCTCATGTTGTCTCACTTGTTAATGCTATATGCGGCGAAGGGATTTGGATATATAGGGGCAGTACCGCTTGGCAACGGCAAGACTAGTGAAAATAGTATAACTTGGGTTACCGTCGTACAGTTGTTTTGTATGCCCAGAGAACTTGGTTTTGTCCCTCTTATTTTTCTTTGATACCGTCTTTTCTAAAAGCTTACAGATGGTCTTATTAAATGCTTCTCCAACCCATTAGCTGCCGCATTGTATAGTGTTGATGAAAGCAAATTTGTAAAAGCGATCCATAGTCATTATGAGTTGCTAAGGCACTCCAAATCTGCATATGATGTTCGACTTACAATTCTGTCTTGGCTTCTTTAGTGTGATTCTTCTGCCCACTTTGAAAAGTAGCTAGTTACAGTGAGGATGAAGAGACGTCCTTCAACTGATGGGTGGGTCCTATAATGTTCATACTCCATACACCCATACCTTGAAGGGCCATGAAGCTACTGTTGCATGTAGTGGGGTATTCAGGCTTGGCTCATTTTGGCCCGAAACTGGAAGTCTATCTCATATAAATAATAAAAAACAGAGAATTAACAATTTTTATTTTTTTTTCCAGCTTAGTGGTGAAGAGTGTTCAATTCTTCAGTAGAAGTCATGGGTTTGAGCTTTGATAGAGCCTGGTTGCTTTTCTTTTACATAAGTCTGACAATTCATTGTCAATTCAGTTTGTTTTTATCAAAACACATACATATGCATACACATGCTTATATATACATATTAGTGGCAACCTTGAATCACCAAAACAAATTAGCCTGTTATGCCTCTTTGTTGAGGGTAATAAATCAACGATACAAATGTGTTGTATCCAATTCTTTCACTATTGTAATTCAGTCTATTTTCTTGAATATGCATTCATTACACATGCATGTATTGGTGGTGAACTTGTTTTTGTTTGTTTCTTGTGAATCAGGAGGGCAGTGATGGAAAGGTGGTGGTCATGACACCTGTGAGGCGCTCAAGCCGAATCCACAATCGGGTCATATCTCCATGAATCATATGACAGAAACGTGTGACCCTTTTATGATCATTTTAATGGGCCGCGAAGATCCAGGGAAAACAGCTTCTTGTTGTTTCATTGCTTAAAGATACCATTTTTGTTTTTATTATTATTCCATGGTTCTCTTCCAAGTGCTTTGCTAATGGCAGAACTGAGCTGTTGAGACCCCCCCTCCTTTTTTTTTTTTTTTTTTTTTTCCTCTTTTGATGTTATGGGGATGTTGCTTGATGTCTGTATTTTGTCATCTTGTCTCAACCATTCAACAAGGCATTCTAATGGCACCATTTATATTTTCGATTGAAGTCATTTCTTTCATTATCACGATATCACCCCACTACCATACCATCATAATCATCATCATACATCATAGTCATGTGGTGGTTGTTGTAATTATCTTAGTTATCTTCCACATTCCCATCATCATTTTTTCTGTCATAGTTTGCAAACTAGGTGGGTCAACTCAGGACTCGCCCAAGGCAACCTGGCAAGGTCATGGCCCTGGTTAGTTGGTTGGTTAAACCAGGCAGGCTTTGGGTCAGCTAGGAATTTGGCAAAGAAACGGCATGTAGGTAAATTTCACAAGGAGAAAAGAAAGATCATGCAATAATCATTGATTACGATAATTTATGACCCACCTGGTTGACTCGGGACTGACCGGGTCAACTCGACCCGGTGAGTGACCAAGCCTCTTGAAAACTATGATTTTCACATTGCTTTAATTAATATTTCTTGTCAAGGCACTTCTGCAATGCATTTTTCTTAAGCTGCCACTGTTATTTTGAAAGCATCATTTAGATGTTCTTTTAAGGGCTGTGTTTGGATACCTCTCTTTTGTCCAGCCCAAATCAATATCCATGACATGACATGTGGCAGCGATGTATAACCTACGGTTGTTTGATGCCAGATTTTGATGTGTTGCCCACGTTTGAGCATCACCCTAACAACTATTCTGACCATCCAAAATATGGGTCAGTGTATATCTCTAAAATCACACTAATCAAACAATCTTAGCTACTCAAATTAAGGGTCTCATTCTGGATGGAGCATATTTATAAAAACACATTGATTAGACAATCCTAACCATCCAAGTAAGAGTAACAAATAAACGTTAAGGAAAATATTGAGTGGCTCCAACTTGAAGGAAAAAAGTTCAGCCCTATACAGACTATAACAAATATCAGGTAGGCTTATCCTTATTAGACCCAGACAAGCTTAGAAAAACAGCCAGCGGGCTAAACCTGGACAACTTTGACCTAGCCAAACAAGGCCAACTTAGACATGCTCTCCCAGCTTGAAATTTTACTACTACCAAATGGGCTATGGATTAAGAATTTCAATCGAATTGTTTCTGACATTGAACTTTTACTACTACCAAACAGACCTTGGTTTAAGAATTCCAATAGAATTGTCTCTGGCTTGAATTTTTGCTACCACCAAACAGGCCCTAGATTAAGAATTCCAATCGAATTATCCATTTTTATGTACTATTCACGGCCTGTTTTGTGGTCAACTCAGTGCATAATTCTCTCTAGTCCAATCAGTGCTGTTTTGTAGTTTATACACTTCTCTCTCTCTCTCTCTCTCTCTCTCTCTCTCTCTCTCTCTTCCAATCAGTTGTATTTGGGGTACATCCAGACATCCCAAAGTAATGAAATTTAATAATGTACTTTGAAAAAGAAAAATACGACCAAGAATATAAAAAATACATTAAAATATATGAACTTCCAAAAAGCACACACGCGTATGCAATAAAGCTGATATACATGCCACACATGTGCTAGCATGACACAGGTGTGAAATGCAATTCATCCATTATGTTGGTCTGACCTTCTAACACGTTTAACCAAAAGTAAATATGGTCCATCAGCATGTGAGCTAAGGGGATGGGTTACAAACTTCCGCCAAGTTTTCCAGAGCTCCTTTTTTTTTTTTTTGCAAACTGTGGTCCACCTAACTCGTGGATCAACCTGATTCTTGGGCTACGGCCTCAATATAGTGGGGCCATTCTGATGGATGCATTTGATCTTGGACTTATGATGCCATGCAGGCACTTTTGGTGGTGTAGATGAGCTTTATTGCTTATGCTCTTAGCGCAAAGCTCTAAAATATATATACTATACATGATTAAGAATATATATTAAACTATATGGTGCGTTTGGTGGTCCACATGCATTATTGTAGCGCAAAGCTCTAAAATATATATACTATACATGATTAAGAATATATATTAAACTATATGGTGCATTTGGCGGTCCACATGCATTATTGTATGCTCCAGTGGCCAATTAAAAGCCTGATTTGATTTTGGGGAATGATCAATCAAGAAAATTTTAGGTATAATTGCCCACATGAATTTCCATTCAAGAAAAAAAGAATACTCGAACACACACCCCCACACACTCACGCTAGTGGAATTTCACCACCTATGGATACTCGAACCCTTGACCGGGTGTTGTAACTCAAGTCTGCTGACCATACTTGAGTTACACATATACACTAACTTTCAATTGGATAGTTAGGGTCACAAGTTATTTCAATGGTTATGATCAACTTCCTTGTGCGATTTTCTGGGCCATCGCCCATCCAAGAGGTATCTCTTCTTGTCCTCACTGTTTCGTGTGGTGTGGTCCACTTGAGCATTGGATCTGCCTCATTTTTGGGCTAAGGCACTAAAATGATCTGGAAAAATGGACGGACGGCGTGGATAAAATGAATACATTATGGTGGGGCCCACAGAGATTTTTCACCATCTTGCTGATTGGTGTGGGTCACCAGCCAATCCGCGTCCGAGTGATTGTATTAGATGTTAGATAATGTTCGTATACACTTAGTCATGAGTATCCCACTTTTGGTACGAAATTAGTACAGCTTAGTACAGTTTTTACTAATTTATTATAAGCTAAGCCATTATCCTGACAATCCAACGGTCAGCATCTTACCTGCTCAAGAGGGCTTCGTTTGTAATCCAACGGTCATACCTGCTCAAGAGGGGCTTCTTTTGTAATCCAACGGTCAGCATCTTATCCCGACAATACGGATGGGACACCTGCCATTTAAATGAATTTGGGACCCATTGAAGTTTTTTTTTTTTTTTGAAGAAGCTGATCTTTGTTTTTACCTTCATCCTGGTGGGAATCACCTAATGAACGTGTTAGAGAGCATATAAGAAGGATTCAACGGTGGGCATTCACAAACTCACTGTTTCCTGTGCTGTGGTCCACTTATTTTAAATATTCTTGGATTTTGGAACAAAGGATGAAATGAATAATAACAAAAGTTATGAACAGAGCTGATGCTACATCAGGATCACGGTGGGCCCCCATCATTTTTTATGTTTCCTAACTTGTAGAAGCCGATTTCCGTTCGTGCTTAGTGGAAGGATGTGGGATTACAGGATGCGTGAAAGAAATCTAGGGGTGGCCACTAGCTGACCTCAGCTCGAACTTGGTTCAGCTCCGTCTTCGAGTCTGGCTGGCCAGCTCGGCTCGGTTCAGTTAGCAGCTCGGGCCAGTTCAAGCCAAGATCGAGCCGAGTTCGTTCATTTGGCATTTCCGCAAACACCCAAAATGCACCTTCAAAAACCCACTCTATGTAAAATAATAGCAAATGTTTTTCAGGTTTTATTTTATTTTATTTTTATTTTTATTTTTCACATACACACACACCCCACACATTCACGCCGTAGTGGGCTTTCACCACTTATGGATACTTGAACCCTTGACCGGGTGTTGAAACTCCCGAGAGTCTACCACCCAAGCAAGAGCAAGGATCCAAAAATATTTCGGTATAAGATAAAAAAGTTATCTAATAGCATCGATGTCTATTAAACTTTAATCGACATTTTATCAAACACTTTCTAAGCAACATTAAAAATAAAAACAAAATGAAATAAAATTTTTTAAAAAAAGGACATTTGTTTTATATACATAACTTCCTTGCCACGGGCCACACTTCATTGAGTCATTTCAACAAACACTTGGTGAGCAACATCAATATCAAAGTAACCAAGTCACCGAATTGGTTCGATCTGAGTTCGATTCAAGTTGAGTTCGATCCGAGTTAAGTCTAGCTGAGCCAACTTGAACTTGGCTTGAACTCATTTTCAAGCTCAAAAAATCAGCTCGACTCAGGCTCGAACTAAGCTTCAAACCGAGTCAAATCGGGCTTTCTCGAGTCGAGTCGAGCAAGCTAACCGAGGTAGCTCGGTTCGTGTACACCTCTAATGAAATCTAATCCATCCATTAGATACTTCAGAGCATGCTATCACTGAGACAAAAGTGAGGCTGTTTTGCAAATCATACGGGCTCTGCGCAAATGGATGGTAGGTGTCCTCTCTCACATTATTCCTTGTGGTGTGGCTCACCTGAGCGTTGGATTAGGGCCTGACAAACTGATCAGATGGCTTGAATATATCACGTGGACCCCACATCTATCATGTACCACCGTAAGCTTAGGCCTATCATATTGTATATGTGAAATCTACTCCATTTATTAGGTAGTGATCCGAAAGATTAGCTTGGCCAAAAACTCAGATTGGCCACACCAATGGGAATAATGTAAAATTGCTTCTAAAAATTAAAGCGTGATGTGGCCCTCCTGAGTCTTAAACTAGGATGATTTTTGTATGTTTACTTTATCCTTGTGAGTTATATATACATGATGAGCGGGTTTGACAAAAGATACACATCATGATGGTCCTAAAATTAAGCTTCATGTTTGGCATCCCAACCCCATTGTTACTTATGGTGTGGTCCACCTGAATTTTGGTTCTTGCTGATATTTGGATATAAGGGTCATCAATAAAGAGTGAACCAGATGGAGGGAGTACATATCTCTCTCTCTCTCTCTCTCTCTCTCTCTCTCTCTCTCTCACACACACACACACACACACACATATATATATATATCCCAAAACCTCGGTTATATGACACATGGCATAAAATAGGTAATGTAGATTGCCTCACCCCTCCCTCCACCAAAGGATTTAAATTTATTTAAAAAAAAAAAAAACCCTAATTTCATCACAATTTTTCTCTCTTTAAATTGTCTCTAATTATAAGAACTTTATCTATCATTTTATCATAATTATGTTAGGAGAGTACGTTTGAACTTGGTTAGACAATTTCATCTATATATATAAAGCTTTATATTGGATCCAGCCTTTGGATGGGTCACTTATATAAAAGGGTGGGAGAAATTAAATAGTTACCCCCTTTAATTTTGAGAAAAAAGGAACAGTTAATCAAAGACTGCACGAATCTTGATGCAGGATGTGAAGCAACCACTTTACTATCATACATGGATGTAGAAGAAGTCTGAGAAGGAAATCAACAAAAGTCAGCATAGTTGATCGATCGAGGTGGATCGAGCATACTAATCGAGTTAATCGATCGATCAATCGGTTGGATCGATTGATCGATGGAAATTCAAATTTAGATGAAAAGATTGTTGGACACTTTTTTGCTCAGTTCGATTGATCAACAAGTCGGGTCAGGTCGATAGATCGCAATAAATTCGATTTTATGGATTTTAGTCTCTAGACATTTTTGTGCCTTCCAATCAATCAGTCGATGGAATATGAAAATTTACGAATTTTTCAGTTTTTATTTCCTTATTTGTTTAGGTCTCTTCTAATTGCATCTTAGGGTTTATTTAAAGTTATTTAAGAATGCAAAATCGTTTATTTTTTGAGCTTTTAATAAAATTCTCAAATTTTCCATTATCTCTCTAGTGAATTCGAGAAACTTCTCTTGTGGATTCAGGGTACTTATCATTTGAAGAAGACAGTGATTGACCTCACCAAGCCCACCCCTGCATCAGTTTCGTATTAGAGAGAAGTTTTTTTTTTTGCAGATTGATGTCTTCTAATGAAGGATCGGGCAAAAATCACATGGACAGTGCACAAGGGAATTATCCTTTAATAGTAGCGGCTTTCGAGGCAATGTAATGAGAGAATCGGCAAGTCATGAAAGGGATGCAAGCAACTCTTAACTGCATGATGGAGGGCTTAGGGCAACTACGTGTTCGTAGAGATAATCTACTTCCCATAGGCGATGGAATTCACAATTGTGCTAATTACAAGGCAATGCTCATGAGGAATCGCAAGATCATGCTTAAGGATGTGCAATCCAGCGGTGAGGGGATTAATGACATGATCCTCCAACACCCGGCCTGAGGCGGCGATAGGGTAGATGCAATCAATCAAGAATTCATGATGAAAGTCGATCTTTCCAGTTTCAATGGCTAACTCCATATCGAAGATTTCCTCGATTGACTGCTTAAAGTCAAGCATTTCTTCAACTATATAGAAATCTTTAAAGAGAATAAAGTTAAATTGGTGACTTACAAGTTAAAGGGTAAAGCTTCAGCTCACACAGAAGAGACAAATGAAGGCATTAATCCACACATGGCGGCGGATAAAGCAACTAATGTGCACGCTATTCGTCCCCATCGACTACGATCAGATATTATTTCAACACTACTAAAATTATCGGCAAGGTAGTCGAACAATGAGAGATTACGCAGGGGAGTTCTACCATTTGGCAGCACAGAACAATTAGTCGAGACTGAATCACAACAAGTCGCCTGATTCAACGGAAGGTTGCGTGTTGCGATACATGATCGAATTCAGATGCGGCCCGTTTGAACGATGAATGAAGCGATGAAGTTGGCCACCTGAGCAGAAGCGCAACTCGAATGATCTAACACACGGGCCTATCTCGCTAATAGGGTAGCCACTGCGGGTCCTTCGTAGGGAGGACCATGGGTAAGGGGAAAGAACCTGTAGAGAACACCCTTAACGTCCTACACCCGCGAACTGAGAGTCGAGAAGTGGACAAGTGAGATCTCAAAGGGGTGCAACCACTTCTTCGTATCCAGGAAGGATCCCAAACCCTATGGTTGGCCAAGGCCAGACCAATGCCATCGATGTGGCCAAACGGGTCACCTATCAAACACTTATCTCCAATGACAAGTGGCTAACATCGTTATTAATGATGGAAATACTAAAATATAGAGGATGACCCAGATGTTAATAAAGTGGATAATGTTATGGATGAAAAACCAAGTGAAGCATATTGGGTTCCGCAAGATCATGGTGAGTCCCTAATAATGAGATGACTATTGTATTTGTCCAAAAAAGATGTACACATGCACACAACAACATAACATCTTTCGAATAATGTATACGGTGAATTGAAAAGTTTGTGATGTGATCATAGACAAGGGGAGCAGTGAGAACATTATCTCTAAGGTCATGGTGGAGAAGTAGCGGTTAAAAACAGAAAGACATTCATCCCCGTACATGATCGGCTAGATTAAGAAGGTCAATAAGACAAATGTAACTAAGCAATACACTATATATCTTTCAATTGGTAAGCATTATAAGGACCAAGTCATATGCGGCGTAGTTGACATGGAGGCTTGTCACATATTACTTGGCCGACTGTGGAAATCAAATCATGACGCCACTCATAGAAGATAGGATAATGTGCATATTTTCTTTAAGAACGACCGAAAAAACATTCTCACCCCTATGAACCCAGATGAGCAATCCAAAACTCTCAAAGTTGAGGGTTATTCTCTCTTAGTCATACGAGACTTTGTAAAAGAATCCAAAGAGATGGGTCAAGTCTATACATTAATTGTAAATGGCGAAGAGGTAGAGCTCATAATTATTCCTAACAAACTAAAACTATTGCTATAAAAATTTAAGGCAATTTGGCTTGATGAATTTCCTGATGGGATATTCAATACTATATTAACCTTGACCTAAGGACTATCTTACCCAATCATCCTCATTATTGGATGAGTCCGAAAGAGTGATATTTTACAAAGACAAGTGGAGGAATTGATCTCTAAGGATCTAGTGTGAGAAAGCATGAGCCCTTGTGTCATGCCAGCTCTATTGACGTCTAAGAAGGATGGGAGTTGGTGCATGTGTGTCGATAGCCGATCCATATATAAAATCACCAAAAAGTATAAATTTTACATACCTCGGTTGGAGGATCTGTTGGACATGCTAGACGGGATGAAAATATTTTCCAAACTATATTTGAGGAGTGACTACCATTAGATCCGTATTCAGTCGGGCGATGAGTGGAAGACAACATTTAAGACTAAGGAGGGTCTATATGAGTGGTTGGTCATGCCCTTCGGACTCTCGAATGCACCTAATACGTTTATAAGGGTGATGAACCATATTCTGAAACCATTCATTGATTGATTAATTATAGTTTATTTTGATGATATCTTGATATACAGTCTTGACGAAGCAGATCATGTGGAACATCTTAAACAAATACTTCAAGTGCTCGTCGAGAATAAGTTGCACCTCAATTTTAAAAAGTTCAGCTTTTTAACGAAGTGCCTATTTTTTTTGGGCTTTATCATGATGTCCACAGGCATTTGTGTGGATGGTGAGAAGTTAAGAGCCATCAGAGAATAACCAATTCCAACGAACATTCATGAAGTGTGAAGTTTTCACAAGTTAGCGACGTGCTATCGTTGATTCGTGAAGAATTTTAGTACCATCACGGCACCGATCACTGACTACATGAAGAAAAAACATTTTCAGTAAATTGATGAGGCCGACAAAAGATTTACTATAATTAAGCAGAGCTTGTCCACCACTCTAGTCCTCGTACTTCGCAGCTTTGATAAATTATTTGAAATTAAGTGTGATGCTTTATATGTTGCCATTGAGAGGGTGTTGTCTCGAGAGGGCAGACTGGTGGCCTTCTACAATGAGAAACTTAGTGATGTCGATAAGAAATGGTCGATTATGAGCTAGAATTGTACGCAGTGGTTCAAGCCTTGCATCATTGGAGGCATTACTTAATTCAATATGAGTTTATCTTCTATACGGACCATTAGGCCCTCAAGTTTATTAATAGTAGGCTAACATTAACCATGTGTATACTAGGTGAATTTCTTTCTTGCAGGAATTCACATTTGTACTGAAGAATAAGGCCATGTGGTAGCATGAGGTGGCTGATACACTTAGCTGACTTGTATCCTTGTTGGTCACCATGAGCAACGAGGTTGTCGAGTTCGAGTACCTCAAAGACCTATATGCCAAATATGACGATTTCAAGGATTTGTGGGTTAGATGCTAGGATGGTCAGTCTAATGACCTTCATATTTAGGATGATTTTCTTTTCAAAGGAAATCAGTTGTGCATTCCATAGAGTTCGTTATGAGATTATGTCATTTAAGAGTTATATGTAGGTGGCCTCGACGGTCAACTAGGCGACACAAGACAATAGTTCTTTTAGAGGAATGTTACTATTAGCCACAACCAAGACGAGATGTGGAAAAAGTGGTGCAGTGGTGCCATATGTGTCAGGCATCCAAGGGGTAGTCATAGAACGCGAGCATATTATTCAAACCCCAAGTATAGGGTTGTGATGTAGTAATAAACTCGGTAAGATCGATGTTGAATCCACATGGACTGAAACCTGTATGTAATCTAAAAATAACTAGAACTAGAACTAGAATAAGATGAAATCTAAATCAAGTGAATATGAGGGAATAATAGTGAAATAGGAAATTAAGATTTGTAGAAATCAAATGTGAGAAACTAGGGATTCAGAGGATCCACTTGTAGAGATCAGGGAAGTCTACACTTGATTCATGAACTCAATTGGACTTCGAGTCCCATCTTCATCCAGTTGGAAGATATATCACTAAAGCACAATCTGAACTTCCTTTGATCTAGTTTTTAAAGAGATGAAAAGTATGAGAATTAATCTAGATTCCATCACAAAACCATGTCCATAAACGAAGTAAACAACAGAATTAAACCAATCCACAACCAATCTGAAGATGTATAAATGTTAGGAGGGATTCCATCATCCAACCATGTCCAAGGGGCAATGGTGAACAACAGAGCTGCCTATTTTTATAATCAAAATAAGAGAAAGGAAATACTCAAAGCCATCGCAGATCTATTGTAATTTCAGTCACAACAAACCATTAAAAACTGAAAGCATTCCTATTAATCAAACTAAAATCAACCTAAGTTCAGTCTAACATAAATCAGAGCCGTAGAATTATTCCCATCACACCACAAGCTTCACCTCTCAGCCCTAGCTAAGAGAGCTAAGAGGTTTAGCCCAACATGATTGGACTAGCTCTCATAATAATCATAAGCAAAGAAAACAGTAAAATAAAAGAAAATAGTAAAACAAACAATTCCAAGCTCTTTCTCTCTTTCTCTCTCTCTCTCTCCTCAGGCGTCTCAGCCGTAGATGCCCTCCTCACTTCTTTCTCTCTCCTTCTTATAGGCATTACAGTCGGTTGGAGTGGAGAAACTCCATCCAGAAGCCTTTCTTACACAGCAACAGACAGTGAAGGAAATCACGTGTGCAATGCAGTTGGTTTGGAGCTTTACGCAGCTCTCCTTACACAGCTAAGAAAACAGCGCTGCAACTCCTTACTTTCCTTGCTTTCTTTCCGAAAGAAAAACGTCCCTTGGGACATTTTTGGCAGGCCTACACCATGGATGGTCTAGGTCGGCCATCCGATCAATGTCATGATTGTGCACCAACTAAAAAGAATGGCCAGCGTCCGGCGCAAAAACAGGGCCTGCGTAATGGCTTTTGCGTTGAGACATTGGTGGGGCCATGATCATTGACGGTTGAGAAATCACACCATTCATTAGCTTCGTGACGAAATTTCAGCTGGAGAGGGACGGTTTTGGATTGTTTCTGACACGACCCACTTGATTTTCCATTTTGTCGTCCATCCTACGTTTTGACGGTTGAAATCTGATGCATGCTGGTTCTTGAAAAATTTCCACCTATGTGTCACAGCCCCACTCCGGACATGATGGCCCACCATCATCTAGTTTCACGATGATGGTGGGCCATTGATGGATCAGCGAACGGACGTGCGGATGTCCAGAGACAAGGAAGGGAGAAAGAAATTCCTTCTTTCAATTTTGGAAGGTCAAAGGCGGTTTGACCGTCTTGTATGGCACGGTATACATCGGGTACATGTGCACTGTGTATGCACACGTGCACATTCAGGGCCCACTGTGGTGTGTATGAAAAAACTGCTCCGTCCATCCATTTTTTCACCTCAATTAAGCTGTTGAGACCAATTTTGAAGCATATCCACATAGCAAGTGGGCCCCAAATTGATAATTTATGGGATGATCTGACTTTTGGGCCATTTCAACAAGGATCCAATGGTTGGATTTCGATGTATACGGTTAATTTATGGTCGTTAGACTATATATGAAGTTTCAAGCCGAACGGATGGTGGGAACCCTATGATCTTACAATTTGGACGCTTTTCCTGCCTCTTTAACGTAAATGACTTGATTTTCTCAGATCTCTGGCATGTAAATTCCTCAATCTTGGTCCCCTAGGGTCCATCCCTTGCCTTGGTGACTTCAGAGTATTAATTCCATGCTTTTAGTACCCTTTTCCATTCCATGCTCCTAAATACACTCTGCATCACAAACATGATTAAAATAGGCCGTTAAACAGTATCATGCTCGTAAAAATCAGGTAATAAATGGGGTCTAATATGCAATATTTGACCCTCAACACAACTCTCAACTAGCATTTTACTAGTCTTGAGCAAAGTATGTAAAAAATAAGTTGAGAATTACAAAACAATTTTTATGAACTCTAGTGATTTTTGAAAAACAATCCAGATACTAGAATTCTAAGATTCATGAATGTTGGGCATTACTTTCTCCTAAACTCAAGTGCACGGTAAACTTCATAATCAAGTTCAAAGTATTAATCATTAATTAGAAAAAATTCTAAACACCGAGTTCCATGAGTGTATAGTGTAATCTCGACTTATCATCATTAAGATTCACTTCTCTATTTCATGATATCATTGGTAACTAATAAGAGAATTCATGATAACCAAAACTTAGACCAAAACTTGCCTCACAGATCATCCTTTATCTTTCTTCCAGCTTTTGATTTTTTTCATTAAAAGTAATGCCAAGGAGGGAATTAAATCCTCACCTACAGGGAGCAAACCTATGGTGAAGACCAGTCGCCCAACAATTTTCGAATGTCAATCTTGGGGAATCGAACCTTCACCTATAGGGAGCAAACCTATGGTGAAGACCATTCGCCTAACCCTTTCAATTCTCAGGCTGGTTCCTTTCATGCTTAGTGATTACCAAGTTAATCCTTCAATATCGAACTGAAACCTCAATGTGTAAGCGAGATGTGACATGTGAAATCATGATTTAATCAATGTTCAAAACTAATAATTATGGATTGATAATTCGAACTCAACTGTGGAATCTATCAGATAGCTAAATCCAAGAGACGTAAAGCCACAACACTCTGCATCTTATAATTTTAAATCAACGATGGTCGTCAAAATCACTTCGAATTCACAAGAATTTCCAGAAAAATTTAAATTTTTTCACAATTTTTGCTCAAGACTAAGAAAACACTGATTAGGTAACATAATTTCCCACCCCCAACCAAAAATCTACATTGCCCTCAATATAAAAGAATAAGCATGCAATGCACATGGGACAACGAAAGTTAATGAGGAGAGATGGAAAGATAGTACTTAGACGAAAGAATCAAGAGGCTTTCCAAAGATATCAGTGTAAGAGCAGGTCAGCACAAGAGAGAAACCAACAAAAGCAAACTATCTTAAAATAATATAGAAAGCAAACTAACCTAATGGGATAAAACCGACTAACCTTGAATAGTATAAAGCAAACTACCCTAGTCCTATGAAAGCAATAAACCTACCTATACCTCCGTCAGACTAGGAGATCAATCCTGGCAAACAAGATCATTTAGAGGCATAGACATGTCCTCAGAATCAAATTTCTTGACAAATGGCTTTAATCGATGTTCATTTACTTTAAAGTCATGGCCATTGTCTGCATTTCGAATCTCGACAGCCCCATGAGGATAAACATTGATAACGGTGAAAGGGTCGGTCCAACGAGATTGGAGCTTACCTAAAAAGAGATGTAATCGAGAATTATATAAAAAGACTTTTGACCTGGCATGAATGATTTTCACAGAATGTATTGGTCATGAAACGCTTTCATCCTGTGCTTGTAAATTCTCGAGTTATCGTACGTATCGTTCTGAATTTCTTCAAGTTCATTCAACTGAAGTTTGCGTAACGAGCCAGCATTGTCCAGATTGAAATTCAGATTTTTAATCACCCAGTAGGCTCTATGTTCCAACTCCATAGGCAAGTGGCAAGCCATCCCATAGACAAGTCTAAAAGGAGACATTCTAATAGGGGTTTTTTAAGTAGTACGATAAGCCCATAAGGCATCAGTCAATCAGATTGACTAATCCTTACAGTCAGGATTGAAGTTTATATTTTTGATTGCCCAGTAAGCTCTATGTTCCAACTCCATAGGCAAGTGACAAGCCTTTCCATAGACAAGTATAAAGGAAGATATTCTAATAGAGGTTTTTTAAGCAGTACGATATTCCCATAAGGCATCGGTCAATCAGATTGACTAATCCTTACGGTCAGGGTTAACCGTTTTCTCCAAAATATGTTTGATCTCCCTATTGAAAATCTCAGCTTGCCCACTTGTCCATGGGTGGTATGGGGTGCTCACCTTATGAGAGATACAGTATTTCTTCATTAAACTCTCGAATGGTCTATTACAAAAGTGTGAGCCCCAATCACTAATGATAGCTCGAGGTGTACCGAATCGAAAAAGGATGTTCCCTTTTAGGAATTTAATGACCGTGCGATGGTCATTATTTTGACATAGAATCGCTTCAACCCATTTAGTGACATAGTCTACGACAAGCAAACTATATAGATTTCCAAAAGATTGGGAGAATAGTCCCATGAAATCGATGCCCCAACAATCAAATGCCTCTATGATAAGAATGAGATTCAAGGGCATCATATTTCGATGAGACAACGCTCCCAATTTCTGACAATGCTCACAAGCTTTGCAAAACTCATGAGTGTCCCTGATCATAATGGGCCAGTAAAAGCCACATTACAGAATCTTGGTCATAGTCTTTTAAGCAGAAAAGTGACCACTACATGCTTGTGAGTGACAAAAGGAGATGACACTCTGATACTCATCATCTAGCACACATCTCCTTAAGATTTTGTCTGGGTAATATTTAACCAAATATGGATCGTCCCAGAAAAAGTTGTGCACCTCGGTGAAAATTTTCTTCTTATCTTGTGTAGTCCAATGTGTCGGTATGAAACTTGTGGCAAGATAATTAGCAATATCAACGAACCAAGGTGAATGAGAGACTCTGAACAACTGTTCATCAAGGAACATGTCATTGATATGTGTCGTCTCAAGGAAATCAGAGGGATTAAGGTGAGAAAGATGGTCAGCCACTATATTCCCTACTCCCTTTTTATCTTTTATTTCTACGTCAAATTCTTGGAGTAGGAGGATCCATCTTATCAGGAGGGGCTTAACATCATTCTTAGACAGAAGATACTTGAGTACCGCATGATCTGTGTAAATAATGATCTTTGATTCCATCAAGTAGAACCTAAATTTGTCCAAAGTGAACACTATGGCCAAGAGTTCCTTTTTTCATAGTCGAGTAGTTCACTTGGGTAGGATTTAGATTCTTACTCATATAATGAATAACGTAGGGTTTCTCATCTTTTCTCTAGCCTAAAATCGCCCCAAGAGCATAATCAGACACGTCGCACATAAGTTCAAAAGGAGTGCTCCAGTCAAGTAGCTGTATGATGGGTGCACTGGTCAACATGCCTTTAAGCTTAGTAAAAGCTTCTTGACATGACTCAATCCACTCATATAGTGCATCCTTTTAAAGTAGATTATATAGAGGATGAGAGATGAAACTAAAGTCTTTTATGAATCTTTTGTAAAATCCGGCATGTCTTAAAAAGGATCTCATGTCTCGTATGTTCTTGGGTGGAGGTAGGTTAAAGATAAGATTGATTTTTGCCTTATCCACCTCAATTCCTTTGGACAAGATAATATGTCCAAGGAAAATTCTCTTATGAACCAAGAAATGACACTTCTCCCAATTAAGTACCAAGTTCTTTTCTTCACATCTTTTCAGCACACATTTAAAACTTTCTAAGCACTCGCTGAAAGATGGAATGAAGATAAAAATCGTCCATGAAGACCTCTAGATATTTCCCCACCATGTCAGAAAAGATACTCATCATACATCGCTGAAAGGTGGTAGGGGCATTACATAGTCTGAATGGCATCCTTCGGTGAGCAAAGGTGTCATAGGGACATGTAAATGTGGTTTTTTCCTGATCTTCAAGGGCGATCTCTTTCTAATTGTAGCCCAAATACCTATCAAGGAAACAGTAATAGAAATGACCAGCTAACCTTTCCAAGATCTGATCAATAAAAGGCAAAGGAAAGTGGTCCTTCTTCGTGACAGTATTTAACTTCCTGTAATCAATGCACATTCTCCAACCAGTAGTAACTCTAGTTGGCATGAGGTCATTATTGGCATTAACTACGATAGTGATTCCAGACTTTTTAAGAACCACCTGAGTTGGAATCACCCATTGACTATCAGATATAGGGTATATGATACCCATATCCAATAGTTTAAAAACCTCGGCCTTAACCACTTCTTTCATATTTGGATTTAATCTAAGTTGTGATTATCGAGAGGTCTTCACATTATCCTCAAGATAAATGCGGTGAATACAAATTGAGGCATCAATTTCCTTGAGGTCCGTAATCGTCCATCCAAGGGCTCCTTTATGCTCAATGAAAGTAAATATGAGCATACTCTCTTGTTCTTTCTCAAGGTGGGTAGAAATCACTACCGGGTATGTCTCATCTTGACCTAAATATACATATTTCAAATCAGAGGGTAAAAATTTTAGGTCAAGCTTCAGTGGCTTGAGGTTAGACGGTAAGGGCACTATATTAGTTTGGGACAACTCTTCAGATTGTGGCCTCCATCGGTTAACTTCAAGTACCGGTGTAACATCAAGCATGACACACTTCTCCCTAATCATGTCATCATCAAAATCATGGGAGTGGGCCAGGCACATCTCTAGAGGGTTAGAAGATAAAGTCTAAGGTGTCCTATCTTCTACGAAAGAGTCAATCATGTTAATGTTGTGAAAATCGTTATCATCCTCTAACTATCTGCCTGTATTAAAAAATATATTTGACTCCAATGTCATATTCCCGAAAGACATAGTCATGACATCATTCCTGCAATTGATAATTGCGTTTGAGGTGGCAAGAATGGGTGACTAAGAATGATATGAATCTGAGTGCTGATGTTATCGATGGGTTCGGTATCAAGGATGATAAAATCTACAGGATAGTAAAATCTGTCGACCTGGACTAACACATCCTCAATTATCCCTCTTAATATACAAACAAAGTGATCAGCAAGTTATAATGTGGTTAGGGTGGGTTTTAATTCACCCAAACTTAACTGTTTGTATACCGAGTAGGGAATCAGATTGACGCTCGCTCCTAAGTCAAGAAGTGCGTGCTCAATTCGATAATTCCTGATTACACATGATATGGTTGGGATACCAGGATCCTTGAATTTCTACGGCACATCTTGCTTTAGGATGACACTCACTTTCTCAGTCAAGAAGATTTTCTTTTAAATATTCTACCGTCTTTTGGTCGTGCATAAGTCTTTTAGGAATTTGGCATATGAAGGTATTTATTTCATTACATCAAGTACAGAAATGTTGACCTTTACTTATTTAACACCTCTAGAATATCCTGAGAGTTAGGGAGAGATTTTGGTGCAACTAACCGTTAGGGAAATGGAGCAATTAGCTTCCCTTGAGGTTCCGATTCTACTTCTGGTTGGGACATGGCTAGATCCATCTTTTTTGTCCACTTCCGGGTCCTTAGGATTTTCAGCCCTAACCGGAATAGTTTTGTCAATGATCTTCCTACTCCTAAGAGTGGTGATGGATTTAGCTTGTTCCATCTGATTTGAAGAGCTAGGGTCACTTATTTCATATTACGGTTTGGGATTGGGGAGGGGTTGAGCAGGAAGCATCGATTTTCCTCCACTTGTTAATTGTGACTCTATCCTTTGAATAGACGACGCAAATGTTCCTAATACTGTATGGATATTATGGAATGTTTGTGCCGAATTCTGATTAAGTAGCTCTTGTTCTCGAATATGTTTTTGAACTAGATCCTCTTGAGGTTTCTCTTGATTTAGAGTTTGATTGAAGAAACCTTAAGGAGTAGCCGTTTGTTTATTCATCCAACTGAAGTTTAGATGATTTCTCCAAATGGGATTGTATGTATTAGAGGTAGGTCTATTGAAAGGACTTTGATAATTATTTACGGCATTGGATTGCTCAGTCAATACCTCTTGAAAGGCAGATATAGTTGGACACTTTTTAGTTGTGTGACTGTTGCAACCACAAATACCGCAAATAATTTCCTTACCCTTATCCTTCTTTGATTCCATGGCCTCAAATTTCTTTATGAGATTAGCCACTTTAGCATTGATATCATCATCCTCTTTTAGAAGATATACTCCGCCCCTTTCCTTTGATTGATTTTGGGTATGTGTCCCATGATTGTGCGTTTTCAACAAGTCTATCTAAGTAGTCTCATACATCATCGACATTTTTTTCAAGAATTCTCCATTATACATTGTCTCAATCAATTGGCACATGGAAGATTTCAATCCATCATAGAAAAAGTGTATAATGCGCCATGTTTCAAACCGTGTTGTGGGTATGAACTGATAAGATCCTTGAACCTTTTCCAACATTGGAAGAATGTTTCAAGGGTGTTCGTTTTATGATGTAGAAATAATTTCTTTATGAACTCCCTTTGCATATCATTCCATTTGCCAATAGATCTAGGACGTAGTGAATGCAACCACGTCGTAGCTTTCTCTTTCAAAGAAAAGGGAAAGAGTTTCAGCCTGACTATGTCCTCAGACACGTTTGGAAAATATAAAGTGGCTATGATCTCATCAAACTCTTTCAGATGTAAATATGGATTTTCTTATTCAAGCCCATGAAATTTAGGAAGGAGTTGGATTACCCCTGGCTTGACATCCATATGTCCTGTATTCTCAGAAAAAATTATACATGAGGGCGTGCTCACCCCTGCCAGTTGTAATTAATATCATAAAGTACGAGGCGGGGGTACTTGATGTAGCTCATTCTCATCATGGACTTCCTCAACCCTAAGTTGGGGTAGAAGAAGTTGGTTTTCAGCCATCACTTCAATTAACTCAGGAGATTTCGAGCGATGTCTAGTCCTGCAATGGATAGTTAACCCCTTAACCAATCCTCCTTCAGTCAAGAGACGTCGAGTGTTGTCACGAACCCACTTGGGCATGAAACACTCGCAGCCCTCAATTTAGATTCTAAAACTAACCCAAAAAAGAAGAAAGGAAATAAAAAATCTAGAAAAGAAGAAAGGGTTGGAAAGAAGTTACCAAATTGGAGTCCCTAAGTTAAAAACCTGCAAAACAAACAAAACAAGTTAGTTTCTAAAAATAGAAGGAAAAAAAACCATTTTCTAAAAAAGAAGGAAGAATTCTAAAGATAGTCAGAAATAGAAAGTTTCTAAAAACAAATTAGGAAAGTTCTCAACCTAAAGTAAAGAGTAAGAAATTTCTAAAAGAAAACCTAGAATTAGAAAATTTCTAAAAATATAAAACAAATCCTAATATAGAAATAGAAAGTTAGAAAAACTAAAAAATCAAAAGAGATTACCAATTTAGCAAGTTTATGTTAGGGTCCTACAAAATAGAAAAATTAGGTTAGTTTCTAGAAATCAAATAGAAAGACCTAAATCTAGGAAAACCCTAATCTTAACATAATTCTAAAACTAGTTAATCCCAGAAAAACGTAACCGTCAGTCCCCGGCAACGGCGCCAAAAACAGGGCCTGTGTAATGGCTTTAGCGCTACGACATTGGTGGGGCCATGATCATTAACGGTTGAGAAATCCACACCATCCATCAGCTTCATGACAAAATTTCAACTGGAGAGGGCCGGTTTTGGATTGCTGCTGACACGGCCCACTTGATTTTCCATTTTACCATCCATCCTACGTTTTGACGATTGAAGTCTGATACATGCTACTTCTTGAAAAATTTTCACCTAGGTGAGGGTCACAGCCCCCCTCTGACATAATGAATGGCTCTGATCATTGAGTTGCACGATGATGGTGGGCCATTGATGGATAGTGAACGGACGTGTGGATGTCCAGGGATAAGGAAGAAGGAAATTCCTTCTTTTGGTTTTGGTGGGTCAAAGGCGGTTTGACCATCTTGTATGGCACAGTATACATCGAGTACGTGTGCACTATGTACGCACACATGCACATGCAAGGCCCACTGTGGTGTGTATGAAAAATCCGCTCCGTCCATCCGTTTTTTCACCTCAATTAAGCTTGAGACCAATTTTGAAGCATATCCACATAGTAGGTGGGCCCCAAATTGATAATTTGTGGGCTGATCTGACTGTTGGGCCATTTTCACAAGGATCCAATGGCTGAATTTCGACGTGTATGGTTAATTTATGGTCCTCAAGCTATGTATGAAGTTTCAATCCAAACGGATGGTGGGAACCCTATGATCTTACATTTTGGATGCTTTTCATGCCTCTTTAACGTGAATGACTTGATTTTCTCGGATCTCTGGTATGTAAATTCCTCGATCTTAGTCCCCTGGGGTCCATCCCTTACCTTGGTGACTTCGTAGTGTTAAATTTTGGTGACTTCGTAGTGTTAAATCCATACTTTTAGTACCCTTTTTCAGCCCAGACTCGTAAATACACCTTGCATCACAAACACGATTAAAATAGGCCGTTAAACAGTATCATGCTCGTAAAAATCAGGTAATAACTGGGGTCTAATATGCAATATTTGACCCTAACACATATACACTCCATTGCTTGTTTCTGACGACCCTTAGGAGGATTTGTCTATAAACTTTGTGCTAGGTCTCCCATAGACCCAGCGTGGAATGGACTCAGTGCTTATAGTGGTCGACAGATTCTTCAAGATGCCTCATTTCATACCGTGCAAGAAGACTCTTGACGCTACACAGGTTGTAAATTTATTCTTCCAAGAGGTTTTTCAATTACACGAAGTCTCAAAATCTATCACCTCGGATGTGACATTAAGTTCCTTAAGTCACTTTTAAAGGACTTTATGGAGGCAATTTGACACCAAGTTACAATTCAACAGTGATATCATCCCCAAACAGATGGGCAAATCGAGTTGGGGAATCGTACACTTGGGAACTTTAGAAGATGCATCGCAGGTGATAAGCCCAAACAATAGGATTTTTCCTTGGCTTAAGCAAAATTTGCATTCAACAATATTCAAAACCATTCCACTGACAAGTCTGCGTTTGAAGTTGTGTACGGACGAGTGCTTAAACATACTCTTAATTTGGTTTCATTGCCTAAGCTACCAGGCGTGAGCATTGCTGCAAAACATACGGTGGATCGAATCATAAGTGTACACGTTGATGTTTAGGCTCAATTAAAAGCATCCAGCGATAAGTACAAGGAAAGGGCCGACACACATCGACGTCTTAAGGTGTTCAATGTGGGCAACAACATTATGGTTCACTTGTGCAATAAAAGATTTCTAACCGAAATGTACAACAAGCTAAAGAATAAGAATAAGAAGCTGACGACATGGGGATCTCAAGCACATTCAACGTGGCAGACCTGTACAAGTATCATGAGTCGGAATCGGATGATATCTCAAGGAAGAGTTTTTTTTTCAAGTGTAGGGGATCTGATGTAGGATGTGAAACAAGCACGTGCCTATCATAAATGGACCATAAGAAGTCCAAGAAGGAAATCAACAAAAGTCAACATATTTTGATCGATCGAGGTCGATTAAGCAGATCAATCTAGTCAATCGATCAGTCGGATCGATCAATTGATGGAAATTCAAAATTAGATGAAAAGCTTGCTAGATACTTTTTTTGCTTAGTTCAATTGGTCGATTGATCGGAACAAATTCGATTTTATGGATCTTAGTCTCTGGATGTTTTTGCGCTCTTTCGATCGATCGATTGATATAATGTGAAAATTTGCAAATTTTTCAATTTTTATTTTCTTATTTATTTAGGTTTCTTGTAATTGCATCTTAGAATTTGTTTAGGGTGATTTAAGCGTTCAAACTCGTTTATTTTGGGAGCTTTTACTAAAATTCTTAAATTTTTTATTATCTCTTTCATGGATTCAATAAACTTCTCTTGTGGATTAAAGGTAGCCTCATAAACTCAAGGTACCTATCAGCATTCGAGGAAGATGGTGATCGACTTCACCACATCCACCCATGTGTCAAGCGTACTACCAAAAATATAAAACCAGTGGGTATATTTTATCAATTAAAGGTTGGAAAGAGAGGCTATCAATCAATAAAGCTAGGATCAGGAATTTCAAGGAAGACCATGGTCCATGAATCGATCTCCTCACAACCTTCCAAAGCTGAGGTTTGGATTCTCTCTCCAACTAAGCAATAATAGAAAAATGACGGGTGCTATTGTAAATGCCTTTCTCTCAAAAGAAACAAAAGCTCCACGTTGTTTTGTGCTCCATTGATAACAGTTAAATATAGATTGATGTTCACCTGTAGGTGCCAATTTTCTGTAACCCTAAGTTCTGTGGGGCCCAGTACTGTGATGTCTTTGTTATATTCAATCTGTTCATTGATTGCGCCAGCTTATGTTAGAACGTGAGCTAAAAGTTCACGCATCCCACTATTGAAACCTTTCTTTGGGCCTACGAAAGTTTTGATCATGATTTGGTGTTTGTATTTTTCCTTATCATTGTCCCCACCAGTAGTTTGGATCTTTCTCATTGTTTTTGCTCACGTCCTAACATGAGCTGGTGAGGCTGATGGATGGAGTGAACGTAACACAGAGATCACAGTGGCCTCGGAGAACTTTTATGGTTTCAGGGGCTGGCGTCCGTTACTTGTCCCAGGAGGCACGTACCACACTGACACGCGTGTGTATGATGATCCAAACCATCCATCCTTTCCGCACAACCATTGATTGACTCCTGACTAAATTTCGCTATGATTAATTTGACTATCTGATAATATGGGCCATCCCTCAATTAATGGTAGCAATTACTAATTTGTCTTTTCAGTGTTCATTTCTGGCCACTAATAACAATGAGATTTTCTTAGCCTGGCCCATTCCCTGTTGGAAATACTAGATTGACGGTTCAGATCCAATCTATTTATGCCACGTGCTAGGGATATAACAATACCCTTACACGTGTAGGAAATCAGCGCCTTTCATCTGGTGGGCCCTACCATGGATACCAAAGATCTCAATGGTCTGAAAGGTCTAGCCATTGATGGAAGAGTACTCTTGAGGATCACGGATGGGTGGCCAAGAAAAAGTCCAACCAACATTTCATTGGGAAGAAAATGGCTAGGATTCTCTCATTGGTGTGACTTTCATTGAATGACGTGTGCACCATAGGGCACTGTAGATGAACAGTCCAAATTTCATACGTGTGGGGCAAATGTACGGTAACTGAGTGATTGATAACTAACTTGGAAATTAGTGGCTGGACTACCTTTTTCATGATTCAATGGGGACTCCAAATGACCACCATGATTGAAATCGCCATCATTTTGAAAATGGTGGAGATTCTCTTATCTACACTTTCCACACTTTTACAGCAATCCAAACCGTCCAAATGGATGAATCAATTGTAGCTAGAACATGGCCCGAAAGTGCAGCCAAAAGATGATAGTGACCATCGGATTTTGACAGTGTTATCTGGACCACTCTGTTTTTACATTGAACTGTTCATTTGATAGCCATCCGGTGGATAATTTAATTCGATCAGTATGGTTTTAAAAATATATCCCATCTGCAATCTTTCCTATAATTTGGATGGTCTGGATTTCCATAAATGACTACCACACATGTGAGGAGGATGAGTCATCACCATTTTCAAAACGGTGGTGGACTATCACTGGACTCTATTGCTGATTGAATTACAAAAGCTTATAAAATAGCAAGATACCATAACAAGAGAAAAGCTAAAAAAGTGGCAGGAACTGAATTTCCAATGCCCATCGATGACAAACAAAGGACCTACATGATTCGTCTACCGAGGATGCTGATGAGTATACTTAGGTTTTCAGTTTGTACAGTTGGAGCCCATGTTTCTTCGATCCATACCGTTGATCTATTGGAACATACCATGGATGGACCCAAAAATCATCCAGATTGAAATATCATAGCCACCATTCCTGATCTATTTATCACTTGAATGCGGATGGCTGATGGATTTCTCTTCTTAACAGTCTATTTTCGGGCAAATAATTTATTAATTAGGATTTTTCCATCGAAAGAGCATCTGTCTGATCCATCTACGGTTGGCCGCAACAAACCAATGGTCTAGATCACGTAAAAATGGGCCCCATTTGTATAAACTAAAACCTGAGGATATCCTCAGATCGAGTATCACATGATTTCTTACAGAAGACAAGGCAATGGAATACCGAGGAGCACGCGCCATATCTTATTCAAAAGGTGCACACGTGGCAAAGATAATCCATAACATGCATAGTGCGTAGCATGCACGCCTTGCTTTGTTCTTATTCATAAGCAGTTGGGAACTGTTGACGTCATGGTGAAAGTTAGGCTCACCTGTCCATTACATACCTTGCTCTATATTCCTTACACGTGGAAAAAAACACCAGATGTATGAGAACAGAGCGCGTCTTTACGGCAACTCCTACCGTCTACATGCCTTCATGGTATGCTAAAACGGTTAACGGTCATAACGGTAACAGTGCCAACCACTGCCAACTTGAACCAAAATTACTGTGTACTGTTACACACTAAAATGGAGTTTTTAACAAAATTAAAAGGCCGTAACTCTCGTTACACTTAACGGCTTGTGCCGTTAATTTTAATTTAAAACTTTTTTTTTTTTTGAAAAAAGCACGTGGAATGATAGCTGTTATGGTCACTGTTATCGTTACCAAATTTCTTATGTCTTTACTCAAAAGTCTCTGTACGCGTATGGCCCACTTGATCATCATATCAATTTGATTCTTGAGAGAAATGATATACAGATAGTGTGGGATAGATGATGAGTGGTTCTGATGTCTCACACATGAGGTGCTTACCATTATATGGATGTGTTAAGTATAACTTGAATGGTCGAGATATATGGATGGCATACAAAGTGTTGGAATATTTGGTTGAATTAAATAGACTATTAAAATCGAGAACTAAAAAAGAAATTAAATTTGAGAAAGAAGACTTATTGAATTGAGTCGAGGCGTGATGTGAGTCACTCAGCTTGAAATCAAATTTGCTCCCCTTGGACAACGTCCCAAGTGCAACAGGTTTACAGAGCAATTGACCTCCAGGATACAACAATTATGACTCGGTCTCAACGGTGCACTCACTGTGCGTGGGCTCGAACCACTTGCAGTTTAACCCGAAAATACTGAGTTGACTCAGCAACAAACTTAACGATTAAAACTCGTAAAATAGTATCAGAGAGAGTTTTATAATAGAAATAATTTTTTGTATTTGAAATGTGATCGGAAGTCTTTATATAGACTCCGAAGTGGTGCATAAGCACCCTTTAGAAAGGGTTAGGTCTGTTGGGTTTAAATCCAATAGATGCGACCAACTGGAACAGACATATCTCTCTAGTTTAAAACGAAAAGGCGCAAGTGCGAGTACACACTTGTAACTAAAGTCCCCGAGTACCTATACACACACACCCACGCGAGTACACTCGCACCGCACTCGTGCCCGTACCTGCACCCGCACTAATGCCCAGCTCGTCCCGTCACGTTGCGAACGCGTACATGCACACGCACATGGACTTGGTTCGGCGCTCGCGCGTGTGGTCAATGGCATAAATTAGAACTATTGGTATAGTCACCCCCCCCCCCCCTCTCACAGGACCAAATTCACATGCCCCCTGAATGGGGCTCAAGCCCCAAGGCAAAAAGCATATCTTATATACAAGATATATTTCTTTGTCAAATCCGATGTAGGACAAAATCCATAACTCAAAAACACCAAAAATTTCAAATGTAAAGGGAAACTGAAATTTTGAAAATCAAATTTTAATATTTATTTTAAAACAAAATAAAACAATCCCCCATATGTTTTAAAATAAAACTCTTTCGGGTTAAAGCGTAATAGTTGTGCAATGGTACCGGTGTCAACATAGACTTGAACTTACATCAGAGTAAGAAGGATAGGTCTACAGGAATCAGGCGACACCATAGTCTTGAATCTAAATCCTTTTAATGTAAATCACAAATACATGTCACTCACACAACTCTTCCTCCGTAAGTGATTCTATGGTTCAGCTATACACCATTACCTAGATTTCATAAGTGCTCTAAAGAATGCGCTTAAATTCTCATAGGAAGCGGCCTCCACCTCCACACCTATATTGGTGAATTCCATCAAGTATATGCAGCAACTATATACAACACTAAATATATGGTCATGGATTCAATAAGAGTTCTAAAAACTCATCCTTCTGTGTTGTTGCTCGCATTGTATACTATAGAAGGGGTTTATATAACTTAGTGCAATCGTCTACCTCGTGTCTTGTTGTTTACCCATTGAACCTATCTCATAGGATCTCCACTTGTATAGGTTGGGTTGCCGACAGTGGCAGCTTATATATTAGGCTCAGCTTCATTCCCTTCGATGTATTATTAACTAACCTTTAAGATAGTCCTTTGGTCAGAGAATCTGTCAGATTCTTTTACGACCTTACAAAGTCAATAAATATGACTCCATCACATAACATGTGTTTCACTATGTTATGTCTAAGTCTAATATGTCTGCTCTTTTCATTATATATTTTACTCTTTACGTTTGCTATAGCTGCTTGACAGTCATAATGAATAGACACGGTCGATATAGGCTTTGTCCACAATGGTATATCAGCTAATAAATTTCTAAGCCACTCGGCTTCTGATCCAGCCTTTTCTAAGGCAATAAATTCAGATTTTATAGTCGACTGAGCGATACATATCTGCTTGGTAAACTTCCAAGAGACTGCTCCTCCACCCAAAGTGAAGACATATCCACTAGTGGACTTTGTCTCATCTGAATTACTAATCTAGTTAGCATCACCGTATCCTTCTAATACAACAAAAAAAACCATTATAATGTAAACCATAGGCCATACTGCCTTTTAGGTATCTTAAAAACCTAGACAAGACATTCTAATGCTCTTCTTCAAGCTTATGTGTATATCTACTTAGCCTTCATACTGCAAAAGGTATGTCTGGTCTAGTGCAGTTTGTTAGATACATGAGGCTACCAATTATTCTGCAATACTCTAATTGAGACGTACTACTTCCTATATTCTTCATGAGAGTCACACTGTAATCATAAGGAGTACCGACAGGTAAACAATCAAAATAGTTAAACTTTTTCAATAACTTCTCAACGTAATGACATTGTGATAATATAATAATATCATCTTTTCTTGTTATTTCAATACCCAAGATTACACTAGCCACTCCTAAGTCTTTCATATCAAATTTAGATGACAAAAATTTCTTAGTCGCAAAAACTAATTTAATATTAGTTCAAAAAATAAGTGTGTCATCAACATAAAGACATATAATAACATAATCATTTCTAAAAATTTTACTATATACACATCTATTTATATCATTTATATGATAATCATTTTATTTCAAAACACCATTAAATTTTTCATACCATTGCTTAGAAGCCTATTTTAAACATATAGTGATTTAATTAGTATACATACTTTATTTTCTTTACCTGATATCTTATAACCATCAGGTTGCTTCATATATATTTATTTTTTTAAATCTTCATTTAGGAAAGCCGTAACATCCATCTGGTGTACCACCAGTTTATATATAGAGGCTATCGCTATTAAGACCCTGATAGTTTTAATCCTAGTTATAGGGAAATATGTATCAAAGTAATTTATTCATTCCTTTTGTTTAAAGCCTTTCACTACCAACCTAGCCTTAAACTTATCAATAGTCTCATTCGATTTTAGTTACTTTTTAAATACCCATTTACAGCCTATTGGTTTGTTTCCAGGTGGTAGGTCTACAAGTTCCCAAGTGTTATTAGATATAATAGATTCTAACTCATCATTTATTGCTTCCTTCCAAAAGGTTGCATCTGAAAAATTAATTGTTTCTATATAGGTTGTAAGATCATCTTCTACTAAGAAAGTGAAAAAACCATCTCGTATGTTAGTTTCTCTTTTAACTGTAGTACTTTTTTTTAGTTATATCTCTTCTACTACTTGCTCGCAAGCACTTTTACTGGTAGATGCGATATCTGATTCATTAACTTCCTCTATTCCTATAGATTTAGATTTTATAGGGAATACATTCTCAAAAAATTCGGCATCTCTAGCTTTTATATTTGTATTAGGATCTAAAATCCTTAGTTTTTAAGACTAGAAACCTATAGGCTGCACTGTTTTGTGCGTACCCTATAAATACACAATTGGTTGTTTTAGGGCCTAAATTTCTTTTCTTAGTTTTAGGTAATCCTACTTTAGCGAGACACCCCTACACTTTAATATATTTATAACTAGGAACATGATTCTTTCAAAGTTCATAAGGTGTTTGTTCAGAAGATTTAGAAGGAATTCTATTTAGGATATAACAAGCAGACAGAATTACTTCTCCCATATATTTGAGGGTAAGTCTGAACTATTTAATATAGCATTCATCATCTCCTTTAGAATTTTATTTTTACGTTCTGCTATTCCATTCTGTTCTGCTGTATAAGGAGCTGTAGTTTCGTGAACTATTCTATTATTTTCACATAATTCTCTAAATTAAGAATATTCATATTCACATCCTTTATCTGTTCTAAGTCTTTTAATTTTTATATTTAACTGATTTTTAATTTTAATTTTATACTTAGAAAAAGTATTTAAAGTGTCATCTTTATTCCTTAACAGATAGACTTTAGTGAA
This sequence comes from Magnolia sinica, assembly GCF_029962835.1. Lineage (NCBI taxonomy): Eukaryota > Viridiplantae > Streptophyta > Magnoliopsida > Magnoliales > Magnoliaceae > Magnolia > Magnolia sinica. Next base: position 129,155,456 of record NC_080573.1, read on the forward strand.
CCTAGAATAGTCATTTACAAAAGTTATGTAATATCTTTTTCCACCTCTAGACATGTGATTTCTAAAATCACCTAAGTCGTTGTGTATCAATTCTAATAGAACAGATGATCTTTCTATTCGTTTAAATGGTTTTCTAATGAATTTTGATTTACACATGTTTCACATTTATCGAATTCTTCATTAGATATATTAGGTAATAAACCTAATCTTTTCATTTTCTTCAAAGATACTACATTCACATGACCTAATCTGCTATGCCATAAATAAAAGGGTTCAACGATATAAACAGAACTAGATGTCTTCTTATTATTATCTTTGGATATATTTACAATGAACAAACCATCATTACAGTATCCCTTACCAACAAAAGTTCTATTCTTAATCATTACAAACTTATTTGAATCAAATACTAACTTGACACCAGCCTTATTGAGGAGCGAAATAGAGACCAAGTTTATTCTAATGTCAAACATATGTAGGACATCATTCAATATTAGAATCTTTTAAGAAGTGAGTTTCAGAAGTACTTTCTATTTCCCTACAACTGGAGATGTTCTAACATTATCCATGAACACCTATTTATTATCTCCTGATACTTGATAGGAGGTAAACATGCTATGATCCTTGCACACGTGTCTAGTTACACCAGTGTTTAGTACTCACTCCAAGTTGTTTATAAGAACGACTTCTGACACCACAGCTACTACCATGTCAGACCCATTGCCTGTTTCTTTAAGATTAGCATCTGGCTTATCTTTATTTTTCTTAAGCTTACAAGTTATAATGTAATGCCCAGACTTTCTACAATTGTAACAATTTCATTTTTTCTTGAATTAATTGTTTGCATTATTCTTTTTTAGCCTGCATTCATTTGCATAATGTCAAGGTTTGTCACAGTTATGAAATTTGCCCTTTTTCGTATTGTTTTCCCGACTTGATTCCATAAGATTTGCCTTTGAATGTATCTCATTTCCATTTTCTTTTTTGTCCCTAATTCTATTGGCATCTTCTATTCGTTTGTGTATGATAGCGGTTTCCAAAGAAATACCTTTTTTTATGTTTCATTCTATTCTTATTTTCTTTCCAGGAGGGCTGTAACTTTTCTATTAGCCCTCCTGACAGAAACACTTCATCCAACTTAATTCCTTCTGTCGACAGTTCATCATGAACTAGATTTTGAAAATCATGAATCTGATTTGTGATAGGTTTATCATCTGTCATTTCCTAATGAAGAGAATTAGCAATTGTAAGACCCGTATCCTAGCCCGTATTATTCCATAACTTCCGCGACCCTCCCAGTCAAATTCTGACGACCCGCGACGCGTAGATAGTATTGGCGCACGCTCTTGAGTCACTTCCTGTAAACCCGAGCCGACTCAAAACGAGACCTATGTCATTGCGACCGCGCCGTCGTCGCGGTTTCGTCGACCCGTTTTGTGCGTCAATGCGACGCTCAGATTATGAGATCCGGCCCATGCATTATCTAGGTCATTGATCACTTGATCGTGGGACCCACCTACCCTTATTGTTATACTTCCCTAGAAAAAAAAATAATTACTATGATGTCATCATAGGGGTGACATCACCCTACCTTACCCTAGCCATAACCCCTTACAAGCAACTACCCCTTCCCCCTTTTCCCAAAAGTCAAAATTATTAATTGCCTAGAAACCTTCACCTCTCCCTCACTCCTTCTTCCTCATTCTCCCTGGCAAAAAAAAAAAAAAACCATGGACGTCCAACCATCTCCCACCTTATATCCCCACCAATCCAACTTCTAGATCGTCATCTTCACCATTGATAGAGCTTCTTAAAGGCATTGGAGTATATGGGAAGAAGAAGAGTAAGGTGGGTGATCTTAGATTTTGTCTTTCATTCATTTCTTTTGAGTTAAGGGTCCATATATGTGGACCCACTTTGATGTATGATTGTATGCAAGAGGGGCCCGTAGTGGCGGGGCCCCTCCGTTATCCCCGATTTCTCTCTCTTTCTCTCTTTTTCCATGATCATGGCCCACTTAAGATGAGCGTATTTTACTCATGCCATCCAACTGTTTGGCCACCTTAATCCCTATTTGGGGCTTGCACGACCGGACGGTCACACAGGCCGGGATGAAAGGAAATACAAATATTAGTTGGATCCAAAATCAGGTGGGCCATGTCCATGTGGGACCCACTGTGATGCCTGTGTGCAATCCACACTGTCCAGCGTAAGTAGGCTGGCTATCGGTGAAGTGTAGACTGCCGTGGGGTGTACTGACAGTGTAGTGTGGCTGAGAGTGGGAGTAGCTAACAGGGGAGCGTGCATGGACATTGAGGTCCATGGGACCCATCCTTGCCCTCCACCCCACGTGTGGGGCCACACCATGGTGGATGTGTTCTATCCAAACCGTCCACTGTATCTGGGCAGTGGGACCACATCCGTGTGGGGCCCTCCTTGGTGCGCGTGCACACCCAGGTCCATGGCTCAACTGGCAGATTGAGTGGAGATACCTCATTTCAACACTTGAGGTCTTGGTATTGATCCCTGCAGGGTGACTAGCATGGAGCTTGTGTACTGGCACGGGCATGTGCTGACGGTGGGGTCCAGGGGACCCACCCACGTCATCCATCTATTCCGGTGGGCCCCACTAGTGTACGTGTTTTATCCAGCCGTCCATCATCCTTGGGCGTGGGACCCACGTTCGTGTGGGGCCTCCTTCGATGTATATGCATGTCCAGGCCATCCAGGGCTTGGTGGAAGTTGCATCTTATTAATATAATATTAATATATTATATTATAATATTACCTATTATCATATGTTAGCTAGGAAGGGTGGGCCCTACCTGGGACCACCTTTACTCCCCTCTTTAATGCAGTACAGCTGCACTACTGCAGCTACTTTATTGCATATAATATATACTTTATATATATACTTAAGGGTGGGCCCTACGTGGGACCACCTCTGTTTCTTTTAAAGGCCGCAAAAAGGCTGTATGCTCATACTTAATATAACATTAATATATTATATTTTATATTTGTTGGGGTGGGCCCTACGTGGGACCCACCGCTGCCCTCTTTAACGGCAGAAATGCTGCACGTTTAGCAGCTACGTAGCTACTCTTCCTTTGAACATCCCAAGCTCTGCAGATCCCACGTGATGTACGTGTACATCCCAACTGTTCTGATGGTGTGACCCACTCTAGATGCATGAGATCCATCCCTGTAGCGTGGGCCCCAATGTTGTATGTGCTTTATCTACACAGTCCACTGTTTGGACGGTGGGGCCCACCATGATACATGTGTTGTATCCAAACCGTCCAACCATTTGAGATGTCATATCATGGCATGGGATAAATGAGTGAGATCCAAAATTCAAGTGGACCCCACCATTTGCAATAATAATGAGGTATAGTGACATCCACCGTTTACAACTTTTTTTTGAGCCACAGTGATCCCCACCCAAGCGGATAATTGGTTTTCACTTCATCTATCTCTATGCTAATTATGAATAGGTCGGATCTCAAAATACATAAGGGTGGGCCCGATTTGAAATACATTTGGCTTATTTGACCCAGCCCATTTGACTCGGTCCATTTAAAGCGGCCCATTTGAGCGGCCCACTCAATTGATCCGATGCAATATATGTGAGGCCCATGAGCAAGGCCCAATGTGATGTATGTGTGGCCGTTACATTGTGTATGAATTCCTTATGTAGGACACTCCTTGGGAGCAATGTTGGTTTGATGTCCACATTGATGGGCAATGATGGTTGGATGTCCACACTGTGACCTTCCCTTAGGCCTTGTTAGGCCCTTTCTCTTCATTTCCTTAGTGGGTTAACCCAAATAAGTGGGCCCCATTCGCCGTAGACGGATGGCTCCATGCTATCTAATTAATAAAACCACGGCTGAGTGCCGATCTTTATACTATGGTTGATCTGTTGATCACCTATGGACCCCACCTTGTTTATCTACTGATTATCAATGCCGATTGTCGATTAGCGATCGAGCCTGATTGTCGTGACCGATTTACCGATTTCGATTGTCGTGATCGATTTGTATATTCCGATTTTTGACCAATTCCAATTGTCGTGGCCCATTGTGATGTATTCGAGGCCCATTAGTGCTACCCATTTGATACAACCCACTTGATGAGTACAAGGCCCATTGGTGCGGCCCATTGATGCAAAGCCTATTGTGACAGGTATTGGGCCCATGACGCGTGATCCATTTAATGCGTATAAGACCCATGGGTAGGGCCCACATATTATGTATTTGAAGCCCATGAGCAGGGCCCACCTGAGGTTTATATATGGGCCCTATTAATGTGGCCCACTTGTATTTGAGGCCCACGGGTTGCGGCCCATGGGTCGTGGCCCATTTGATATATACTCGACCCATATGTCGTGGCCCATTGAGATGTGTTCCCGACCCATTTAGTGAAGCCATTGTGAAATATTCCGGCTCATGTGATGAGGCCCATCGAGATGTATTTCTGGCTCATATGATATGGCCCATAGCAATGCATTAGGCCCATGTGATACGACCCACTTGATTTATGAGACCATTGTGTAAGGTCATGGGCCTACTATATGTTTGGCCCTATGTGGGCTACTCGTTTGGAGCAATATTGATTAGATGTCCATACTGTGACCTTCCCTGAGGCCTTGATCGGCCGATTGCCTAATGTCGATCGAGGCTGATTATCGATCGAGGCCGGTTACCGATTCTAATTTGTCGCAACTGATTGTTAATTACCGATCGAGGCTGATTATCGATCGAGGCCGATTACCGATTCTGATTTGTCGCAATTGATTGTTAATTGCCGATCGAGGCTGATTATCAATTGAGGCCGATTACCGATTCTGATTTGTCGCAACTGATCGTTGATTACCGATCGAGGCTGATTATTGATCGAGGCCGATTACCGATTCTGATTTGTCGCAACTGATCGTTGATTGCCGATCGAGGCTGATTATTGATCGAGGCCGATTACTGATTCTGATTTGTCGCAACTGATTGTTGATTGTCGATTGAGGCTGATTACCGATTGAGGCCGATTACCGATTCTGATTGTCGTGGCTGATTGTTGATTATCGATCGAGGTCGATTATCGATTTGGATCTATCTTGACCGATTGTAAAATATCGATCGAAACTGATTATCGATCGAGGGCGATTACTGATTTCGATTGTCGAGGCCGATTTTGATTGCCAAGGCCGATTGTCGAGACCTATAGATGTATATGCAATCCTTAGTTGAGGTCCATTGTGATGCATTTGAGATTCAGACGATGGAGTCCATTGTGATGTATATGAGGCCCATGTGAGAGGCCTATCGTGATATGTATTAAGCTCTTGAGTAAGGGCCATGGTGTTCTATATTTGGCCCTTGTGTGAGGTTATGGGTCCACTATATGTTAGGGTCTATGAGGGCCATTCCTTGGGGACAATGTTGGTTAAATGTCCACATTGTCGAGGTCGATTGTCGATGCCGGTTGTTGATACCGATTATGAGTAAGTGACAGCATAGCATCATGATACATGCCCATACGCATCATCTGCATGTTTGTTATGAGATGTGGTTGATCATTGCATATGCCATTGAGCATGTTGTTATGAGACTCCCTAATAGGCGGAGGTTATCTCACATGAGCACGCGGTGTGCGCAGGATTGATGCATGACTGGATTGTATGACTCATGCATCTCGCATTATGATTACTGTACGCCCTAGCGACATCAGGGTCGTAGCCTCCACAGGCATATCGTGGATGGTCAAATGGGACACCGAAAATGTTTGGTTCTAGTATACGAGCGCCATAGATGTCCCTGGGTGAAAATTCCTAAACCTCCGTGGCCAGGAGATGCTCCAACGTCGAGACCGAGTGGATACATGAGCGCCCGAGTGCCGAATACCAGGAGGCCGCGTCTCCCACTGTGTCGTGGTCGGTTGGGAGGGGATGTGGCCTTACCCGCCCGAGGGTAGGGGCAATACTAGGCTGAGTTTGACCAACTCGTGAATGGGTCCGCTATCGACATGCCGGATAGGTATTGGCAAACTATTGGCTAGGCGGATAGTGAGGTTTCTTACGCTTACTTGGACTATGCGGCTGGGAGAGCGGCAGTGCCATTTGGAGTGTACTAAACCCCGGTGATGATCCCAGAGATGAACCGTACTGATATGTGGACTTAGCGAGTAGGAGTTGCATACTCATTCATTCATTCATCATTCACTATCCACCCGGGCTGGTAATGCGCAACTATTTGTTACATGTACCTTCGCAATGGCCAAGATTTCGGTTGGGGCGCGCGACTAACTTGAGATCAGGAGTTTACCACATTGGATCTGACCATCCAAATTAGGTATGGGACTAGTTTGGATAGAAGTCCATTGTGATGGACCCCATAGCCTGTGATACTACGTACTACCATACCGACTTCACACTCCAGCATGGTCATTCCATTTTCACTGCATGTTGCATTACATCCGCAGCATATGGTATGGTTGACGCTATTCATTTTACTTATCAGGAATGTATATTGCATTGCATCCTCTGCATCTGATATTTGGCTCTCTACGACTCTTCATTTTTATACTGATTTGTATTGTGTATTTTAATATTGTATGATTTATGCACTTACAAATATTTCTGCTTACTCTGTTATCGTGTGATTTATAACTTTGTCAGTATTTCTGTTTACTCTGATAATTTCTACTCTTGTCAGTATTTCTGCTTACTCTGATAATTCATGATCTTGTTCGTATATCTGTTTATTCTGATATTGCACGATTTATGGATCACTAGTATTTTCGGTCTTGTATAATGATGGCATTATGTTGAATACTTGACACTTATCTTGTGCACACACTTACACCACCCTCTAAGCTTTCTATAAGCTTATGCACGATAGATGCATGCAGGAGATGTTAGGTTGCAGCATTGTTAAGCTTGGAGCGTGCAGCGATCTTCTGGAGCTTGATTTTTGATTTATGTATTTCCTTATAGCATTGTACTCAACTGATTATATTAGTGGATATATGATGTTGACGTTGCTTTTGTGAATTGGGTAATCTTGTGGTTGTGCTTATTACGAGTTAAATGTAAAAAAAAAATATATTCCTCCTTGTAGGATCCCAGGATCGGAATCTGGCGCATGGACGCTGGGAGCCAAGAATGGGGTACTACAGAGGCTGTCGGCACCGGATTCGGCAATCGAAAATTTTGTGAATCCGATTTCTGGGTTTAGGGCGTGACAGCAATTGTATGTTTCTTAGCACCAACATCTTCCAATATGTACTTCTTTTCTAAAGCAATCCATATGTCATTAACAGATTCATAAGAAACATGCACGTTATATAGTTTGTTGGACAAAGAGTTTAGAATATAGTTTTTATAATTATTTTCATCTGCTACTTCGGTTTGATTTGCTGGATCTATAGTAAATGATTTAAATAGTATGTACGAAACTTTTAGGGTGGTCAATGCGAACATTAGTTTCTGTTTTCACCTTTTAAAACATTGTCCAGCAAACGGTTCGATGTTGGCTAACTCAGCAGAAGTATTTACTGTTAGGTATCTAAAGTCTATATAATTCAACAAAATTCAATTTCAAGTTTGTTGGAATATTTGGTTGAATTAAATAGACTATTAAAATCAAGAACCAAAAAAGAAATTAAATTTGAGAAAGATGACTTATTGAATTGAGTCGAGGCGTGACATGAGTCACTTGGCTTGAAATCGAATTTGCTCCCCTTGGACAACATCCCAAGTGTAACAGGTTTCTAAAGCAATTGACCTCCAAGATACAATGACTATGACCCGATCCCAGCGGTGCACTCACTGTACGTGGGCTCGAGTCACTTACAGTTTAACTCGAAAGTGCTGAGTTGACTCAGCGACGAACTTAGCAATTAAAATTCATAAAACAGTATCGGAGAGAGTTTTATAAGAGAGATAAATTTTCGTATTTGAAATGTGAATTGGAAGTCTTTATATAGACTCCGAAGTGGTACATAAGCACCCTTTAGAAAGGCTTAGGTTCATTGGGTTTAAATCCAATGGATACGATCAACCGAAACGGACACATCTCTCTGATTTAAAATAAAAAAGTGTAAGTGCGAGTACTCTCGCAACTAAAGTCTCGTGAGTACCCGTACACACACACTCACGCGAGTACACTCGCACCGCATCAGTACCCTTTCCTGCTCCCATGCCCAGCCCAGCCCATCCCGTCGCGCCGCGTCACGTACGCGCACGCGTACACGCATACGCACACGAACTCGGACTCGGCTCCATTCTGCTTAATGTGCGCGCGCGCGTGTATAGTCAATGGCATAGATTAGAGCTATTGGTATAGCCCCCCCTTCCCCCCCCCCCCCCCCAGGACCAAATTCACATGTACCCTGAATAGGGCTCAAGCCCCAAGGCAAAAGGCTATCTTATATACAAGATATATTTCTTTGTCAAATTCGACGTGGGACAACCCACAACTCAAAAACACCAAAAATTTCAAATGTAGAGGGAAACTGAAAATTTGAAAATCAAATTTTAATATTTATTTTAAAACAAAATACAACACAAAGTCCACACTGATCAAGAAACCCCAGCCGCATTATCTCTCATTCGGGAAGAAAAAAGATAGGCGAAAGGATTATCGGTGTTCAGATTCAATAGGGAAAGTCCTATTATGTTGTGTGATGGATGTCCAATTGGTGAGGCTTTGGTAACCGAAAACGGATTAGTTACTCCCCCTGCCACTAGCCCAGTGGCTGGTGGTCAGTGCTCTGTGGGCCCCACAATGATGTATGTGCTTCATACATTCCGTTCATCTAATTTTACAGATTATTTTAGGCTTGACCCCAAAAATGAGAGGGATATAAATCTCAAGTAGACCACACCAAAGGAAAACAATAGTGATTGGATATCCACCATTAAAATCCTCTTAAGGTCCACTGTACTATTTATTTGACATCCATTTTGCTGCTTAGGTCATACAAACCCAGATTAAGGAAAAAAACAAATATCAGCTTGATCCAAAACTCTTATGGCCCCCAAAAAGTTTTTAATGGTCAAAATTCATTCAACACTGTTTCTTGTAATGTGGTCCACTTGAGATTGGGATATACCTAATTTTTGTTCTCATACCATAAAATAATCTATAAAAATAGATGAATGGCATGGATGAAACACATACATCATGGTGGGGCCCACGGAGCACTGATCACAAGCCATTGGCTGGTGGCAGGGGGAGTAGCCAATCCGTTCCCTTGGTAACTTGAGTTGTCCTCTGTGGGGCCTACCAGATGATGGTTGATCTATGTGAATCCATGAGCACAGGATGAACCCAAATGGATTCCTCACCCTGGCTCTGGCAGTGTGATGGTTGATATACAGGCACTCAGAAGTTGTACTTGTGGCAAACATAAATGATTAAAAATATTGTACTGAAAAATAGCAGATAGAAATCTAAAAATAGAAATTAGAATAAATAAAAATTAAATAAGGGAGGGTGATTGTTTTAAGTCGAGGCATGACTGAGTCACTTGGCTTAAGATCAAATTTTTTTTTCTTTTGAAACCGCGTCTCAAGTGCAACAAGAATTATGGACAATTAGCCTTAGGAATATAACAATTATATGACTTAGTCCCAAAGTCCACTCATTGTACATTGAATTGAACTCGCGTGTAGAACTTAAATCAAAGTAAGTTTGACTTGGCAGCATATTCAATTGCGAAATAGTAATGAAGTAGAGTCTTGTTTTGAAGAAGAGAGAAATTTGATTTTTTGAATGAATAAAACTAGATTTGGTTAAGCCTATTTATAGACTTCAATTAAGTGCTTAAAGCACCATTTCAAATGGATTAAGTCTATTGGGTTTAAACCCAACTAGTACAACCACCCGAAGAAATGCATCTTTGGTTTGAAATTTGGCGTAAAAAGAAAAGTGCGAGTATACTTTCGGTCCGTACATAGACCCTGACTCAGACCCGACTTCGCACGATTGGCTAAATGCACTCATGCGGTAAAAGGTATAGGTTAGAGCTAATGGCGTAGTCCCCCTATGGGACAAAATTCACATGCCTCCTAAAAAGGGGCTCAAGTCCTATGCAAAAGTTCTCTCTTATAAACATAATGGTTTCCTTGTTCATTTTCGATGTGGGACAAAGAAAGTTGCTAAAAGACAAAATAACTTTCCTAAACTAAAATAAATAAGGAAATTTTGAAATACCATTTTTTATTTAAAAATTCTTTTAAATATAAAAATTCCTCACAATTTTCAAATTCAAAATATTTCGGTATAAGATAAAAAGTTGTGTAATAATATCGATGTCTATTGAACTTTAATCGACATTTAGAGTATGCAAGACAAATTTACAAGAATCAAGTAATTATCGGTTTATAACCTGACCCTAGAAGCATAAACGGTCATGCATGCCACTTACACAGCTTTTCTATCACAACTGGTTCTGCGATTTGGTGTGTTTTGGCCATGCACTTTTACCTAGAATTTTATGAATTCTTTAGAGAAATGGTACATATATATATATATATATATATATATATATATATATATATATATATATATATATATATATATATATATATATATATATATATATATATATTCTCATAGGACGCAACTCCATTTTCACACTCATATCTGTGAATTCAATCGACTGTACACAACAGCTGGATACTCCACCACATATGGTTATGGATTCATTAAGATTTCAAAAACTCACCCCCCACACATTTCTCATGACACTCGGAAATAGATTGGCTACTCCCCTTACCACCAGCCAATGGCTGGTGGTCAGTGCTCTGTGGGCCCCACCATGATGTATGTGTTTCATCCATGATGTCCATCTATTTTTATAGATCATTTTAGGGTATGAGAACAAAAATGAGGTATATCCAAATCTCAACTGGACCACATTACAGGAAACAATGTTGAATGAATGTTGAACATTAAAAACTTTTTAGGGGCCATAAAAGTTCTGGATCAAGCTAATCTTTGTTTTTTCCCTTCATTAGGTCTGTATGACCTAATCAACAAATTAGAAGTCAAATAAACAGTACAGTGTGCCTTAGGAAGATTTAAATGCTGGATATCCAATTACTAATGTTTTCCTATGGTGTGGTCCATTTGAGATTTATATCCCTCTCATTTTTGGGATCAAGCCATAAAATGATAAGTAAAAATGGATGAACGACATAGGTGAAACACATCCATCATGGTGGGCCCACAGAGCACCGACCACTAGCCACCGGGCTAGTGTAAGAGGGAGTAGTCAATCCGTTTCCTTGACACTCTCCCAGAGTATTTGATAACTAGTCAATCCATTTCCATGTCACTCTCCCAAAGTATTTGATAAGTAAAAATGGATGAACGACATGGATGAAATACATACATCATGGTGGGTCCACAGAGCACCGACCACCAACCACCGGGCTAGTGTAAGGGGGAGTAGTCAATCCGTTTCCATGACACTCTCCCAGAGTATTTGATAACTAGTCAACCACTAGCAAGGTACTCTCCTAGAGTATTTGATAACTGAGTTTTTTCCGTCTGTATATTTCACTTTTTACCCACCGTTTTTTCTCGAACGAGAAAGCCCCTGTAATACAAACCAAAATTTTAAAACCCTTCTATCTCCTTCATACGACAATACCATAGCAGCAAAAACCCATTTTCTAATTTCTCTCCTCTTTGCGAGAGAACACCTTAACACCAAATTCATGATTTCTTCTCTCCTCTTGGTATGAGAATACCCTATCACCAAAAACCTATTTCTTGAAATCTTCTCATTTCTTTCTATTTCTTCTTTTGGTCGGGAATACAATAGCCACACACTTCATTTTCTTCATTTTTCCAATTCAAGAGAGGAGGAAAATAGTGCCTCCATCAAAGAAGCAACGAATTACAGGTATATTCGAAAGTGTTGACTTCATTCTGTGGACCCCACCATATTATATATAATATATCTGCACCGTCCACTATCCATCTATTTTATTTAAACATTTTAGGACATCAGCCGAAAAGTGAGGCAAATTCAATGCTCAAATGTCTCACATGAAAGAAAATAGTGGCTTTAATTCCTCAATCATTGAAAGTTGCTTCCTTCGCTAGACCCACATCGAGGTTTTTTTTATTATCATATAACCCGTTTATAGGGTCACACAGAATGAAGACTGAAGTGAAAATTGATCGAAGACCAAGTGAAATTGACCGAGGACATCGTGAAATTGACCGAGAACTACGTGAAAGTGATCAAGAACTGATCAAATTGACCGACGACGTCGTGAAATTGACGAAGACCTACGGCAAAGTGAGTAAGAACTAAGTCAAATTGACCGAGGACTAGGTGAAATTGACCGATAACTACTTGAAATTGACATCGTGACTGAGAACTGAATCAAATAGATTAAGAACATCATGAAATTGACTAAGAACTGCGTGCAATTGACCGAGAACTTCCGAAAATTAACCAAGAACTTCATGAAATTGACTGAAAAATGAGTGAAAATGGCTGAAAATTGAGTGAAGGTCAATTTTTGCAAGTTCTCGATTAATTTCTACAAGTTATTGGTTAATTTTACTCATTTCTCGGTCAATTTCATGATGTTCTTGTTTCTCGGTCAATTGACTGAGAATTAAGTAATTTAATTATGAATGGTGATTTGTTTGTGAATTGGTATGATTTATCCGAGTTCCTTGGTCAATTTCACTATGTTCTCATTCACTTCAACGCTATTCTCAATCAATTTCACGATTACCTTATTCAATATCATGTACTTCTCGGTCAATTTCATGATGTTCTCGTTCAATTTCATTCAATTCTATATATTTTTACTCATTTCTATGTTAATTTCATTCATTTCTCGATCAATTTCACTTAATTCTCGGCCATTTTCACTCATTTCTCAGTCAATTTTATTCAGTTCTCAGTCAATTTGGTGAAGTTCTCGGTCAATTTCATACGGTTCTCAGTCAATTTTACAATGTCCTTATTAAATATCACGTAGTTATTGGTTAATTTCATTATGTTCTCGGCCATTTTCACTCAATTCTCAGTCAATTTGGCTCATTTCTCGGTCAATTTCATGCAGTTCTTAATCAATTTCATTATGTTCTTGGTCAAATTCATGATGTTCTTGGTCAAATTCACTCAATTCTTAGCTATTTTCACTCATTTCTTGGCCATTTTCACTCAATTCTCGATCAATTTCACAATGTCTTTATTCAATATCACACAATTCTTAATCAATTTTCACTCAATTCTCGGCCATTTTCACTCATTTCTCAGTCAATTTCATACAGTTCTCGGTCAATTTGGTGAAGTTCTTGGTCAATTTTATATAGTTCTCGGTCAATTTTACAATGTAATTATTAAATATCACATAGTTCTTGGTCAATTTTATGATGTTCTGGGTCAATTTCACAATGTCTTATTAAATATCACATAGTTCTTGGTGAATTTCATAATGTCCTTATTAAATATCACACAGTTCTCGGTCATTTTCACTCATTTTCGGCCATTTTCACTTAATTCTCGGCTCAATTCTTGGCCATTTTCACTCAATTTTCGTTGTTTCATTTTGTGTGATCCATTTGATTCAGCTAACATAACAAATGAGCGATGTGGTTAATATTCACAACCTCAAGTGTAGGGTCGCGATGTAATAATAATCTCAGTAAGACTGAGGTCGAATCTATAGGGACTAATCTTATGAGTATTCTGAAAGCAATTAGAAGCAGAACTAGAATAAGATGTAAATCTAAATATGGAATTAAAGGAAGTAATTGTGAAAGTTTTAATTAGAAACTTAAGAATTCAAAGGTGAGAACTAGGCTTTTCAAGGATCCACTTGTAGCAATCAGGGAGATCTATTACTTGATTCAAGGACACAACTGGAATCGGAGTCTTATCCTATCCAGTTAGAAGATATCTCAATAAAACCAAATCTGAATTTCCTTTGACCTAATTCTCAGCGGATGAGAGTTGTGAGAACTGGAAGTAATTCCATCACCTAGCCATGTCCTGGAGACAATGGCAAACAATAGGATATACCAATTATACAATCAAACATAGGAGAATTGTGAGGGTTATAAGGGATTCCATCACCCAACCATGCCTAAGGGACGATGGTGAACAACAAGATTTACTAACTTCACAATCTCAATATATGAAAAGAAGATACTCAAAGCTATTACAGATCTATTGTAGAGTAACAACAATTGTGACAACCCATACTTTTCAGTACTCAGGTATCACCATGGAGATCTAGTTTAATTTGCATGCGTGTGGGAACACATGTAACTTACCTTACATGTCATCATTCGGCGATTCATGATCTCTCCATCTTAACCATTTCGTATGGACCATGGCGATGATGGACCTTTAAGAGTTAGTTCAATCCGCCCTACCTAATGCCTTTTAACCATCCGAATTTGAGTTGGGACAATCCACAACACATCTGTAGGGTCCAAAGTCAATCCACCTTGGATTGACCCTTGAGTGTTTATGGTAAGGTTGCTGTAGCACCCCATACCTTTCAATACTTGGATGCCACCATGGGAACCAAATGTAAGATAGAGACAAAACCTAATTTGACTAGGGTTTGATCCCTTAGGATTAGGAAACGTGTCATCAATTAGGTTCGCCAAACTCTGAACTTTGAAAACCCTACTCCTAATATCCAGGTTATGGCATAACTCTAAGAAATGCCTTGTTAGACAATGTGGATCACCCCAGATCGATATTAAGGTTTGGATCAATAGATTCGCCGTCCATCAGGTTTAAAACATCCCGTTGTATGGCCATCATCCAAAAACTCAAATCGAGATTGTTAACTAGGAGTTCATGTGGCATGGCCCACATAACAGTTAAACAATAAGCATCCTAAACATCTAAGTAAATCTCTAGTGCCCTTTTGGCCGTTGGAATCAGGATCAAAATCAATCCAACCGTTGGATCAGTAAAGGCCAATGGAATAACCCAAAATTAAGTCATGGGGCCCACCTAAAGTTTAGATCTTCTTGATTTTTAGTTAGAGTGCACCAGGGGTGGTGCACCAGCTGTGCACCAGACCGAGAAAATAGGTTAAAATTGCCTTGACCAATAAATCCTGAAAAAATAAGGATTTTCCTTCTTTCGTTTTCCTTCCCACAGGGAATTCAAACAGCAGCCCACTCGAGCATCCAACGGCCCACCTATAGAGATCTGGTCGCTAATCCAAACCGCCCATCTTGTAGAGCTCTCGGGCCTGACTGAAACCTAGTCCCTCCCACATGTAGATGCACATGCATGTGTACACGATCGGCGGCATAGATCTGCTATGCATGGTCGTTTCTACAAAAAATGAAAAGCCTATTTCTCCTCCTGACTGCTAGGGTGGCGATCCAGGTGAGGAGAAACCCTGCTATCCCAACTGTCCCTTTAAAGGGAATCCTAGCCCTACATTTCAACACTAAAAGCAGGCAGACACCCGAATGAGAGACGGAAAAGGCATGGGAAGCCATTCCATTTCAGGAAATCGCGCTGGCGCGACCCAGGCCTTCCGCCAAGCCACGTGGAGAGATCTCTACCATTCCCTACTAGGGTGACAATGGCTCTATTCGAACAAGAGCCTTATCCCATGAGATGCGGTTGCGGCTGAATTTCTCACAAGATGCTATCAAGATCACAGTTATAGATGGGATAAGTGGGCCCCACAGTGATTAGAGGCCCCATCTGATCCGTTCAGAAGGATTGGATTGCTTCTTTAACTAGCTAGCAAAAAGACACCATTGGAGGTCGCGCCATCTTCTCCGTCCAACCCAAAGACCCACCATCATGGCATGGGCCCCATTTCTCGATCAAGGGAGTCTTTTCAGTGTCCCTCCGTGGTAGAAATCCATCCCACGTGGTGGATTGCCTCCATGCATCCAGAAAACAGAAGGATGGCGGGATATGTGGCTACCCATCTTGGCCATCCATGACAACTAAAAGAGGCGGGTGTGAGCAACCCTAAGTCTATAAAACGGCCCCTGCTATCTTAGGATTCTCACCAAAAATCCTGAGAGAGAGAGAAAGGAGGGGAAAGGGAGAGTTCGAGCGGGAGGATTTGATGCCGCTGGTCTCGCCACAACGAGTCGACACAATCGACTCGAGTCGGGCTGACTCGAGGTGAGTTAGAAACCCAGTGTAGGAAGGGAATAGAAAGAGAGAAAAGAGAAAGAGAGGAGGAAGAGTGAGGGAAAAAGAGTTTTGAGGTGAGCCAAGGCGTTGCCGCAACACATGGTGCGAGTGTAGGAATGCCGAGTCACGAGCTCAAGTCGGGTTAGGACGTATGTGTGTCCAGCAAGATGGTTGGAAGGAAGCAAGAAAGAAAGGAAAAGGAGATTAAGAAGAAGAGAGAGAGTTGTGGGTTGGGTTGCTGGGCAAACTGAGTCAGGTTCTGACCAAGTCCGCCTCAGCTAAATGGGCACGCCGGCCATCGATTTTGGGGTTGATTTGTTGTGTTCGGCGAGCTAAATTGAAACCACACATTGCTGATGTGTTTTTAATAGAGAAGGGAGATAGAGAGAGAGTGTGACAGGAGGAAGGAGATAGGACAGGGAGTGTATGTGTGTGCAACATCGACTCTGCCCAACTCATGGGCTATTATCGAGTTGACTCGCTGCCCAGGGCAATGGTTGTCAGGTCTGGAACCGAGTCCAGATAGGTTAGGTTAGGCTTGGGCCTAGTTTGGTCTAGGTCATCCCAGGAAAGATAGGAAGAAGAAAAGAACATAGAGGAGAGACGGAAAGATAGTGAGTGAGTTGACTCGGTTAGAGTCAAGTTGGGTTGAATCACGGTAGCCTAATATTGCATTCTCGATTTCACATTGTTCGGACCGAGAGCAAGCCGAGTCAAGACCATTTGGGAAGGTTCTAAGGGCGTGCACACTTCCTCACGACATTAGAAGGTGAGTCAACACTTTCTAGACTCATTTTAATGTATTATTACCATTGTTACCACTATTTTATGAGAATTGATAACATTAAATATGGTTAGCCATTATTAAATTATATATGCTCAACCTAGTTATTATAAACAAAATTGTGGTTATCAAATAATAAAAATCTATTTAACTCTCTTAAATATTATCCTTAATGGTAGATCATAGTATTTATTATCAGGACTAGATTCATTATTGGTAGTTATTATTATTATTATCATCATTAGAAAATATTATCATGGAATTAGTATAATTCTTGTTAATATGATTATTAGTATTAGTCCTTATCATATTATTGTTAGTAAAAATTTTATTATTATTACTTATATTATTTAATAGATTATTAGCCATCATAAGAATATTATATAATGTTGATATATTTAAATATGAACTTATGAATCATCATTGTTAATATTGATTGATTAATACTTCTATCATGGATATTATTTTATTCATTGTACAAAAAAATAATAATATAATAATCAAAGTTCGAATACTAAAAATCTAAGTCTAGAATTAAACTCTAGGATGAAGCCTTAAACCTAAGTAATCCTAAACCCTAGGTCAATACTTAAAACGTAAATAGTAAGTTAAGTTTGGATCTAATGGTACAATCCCATAATTTATGGTAGGGTTAAAGTCTAAGGGTGTATGTACCTCTTAACGATGATGTGGGCGGTTCAAAACATAAGGTAATGATTCCTTCCCCTTAAGCTTTCCTTTTCAAAATTAGTTTAAGTAATAGTCTTCATTAGAATCACATATGTTATCTCATAGCATACGATCTTTTATTGATTCTCAAGGCATGACTTATACTTGAGTTATAGTTGACAGTTGTGAATCATGATTCCATGCAATAACTACTTATATGATGGTTTTCATTTAGATTTAAATTGAAAGTTCTTATCATGACTTATTGCGATTATTATGAATCAACTTATGTCTGGCATACTATAACTATATGCTTTATCACGAATTATTGTGAGTCGCTTATGGATCTTTATTCACTACACTTAATGGTGGGTGATCCCTCTCGTGTACGTGAACCCATACTTAGGATGTAATAAGATGGGTTGTGGTAAGAAATGGGCCCTCGATTTAGAGGTTATATAAGACATGGAACCTTAATGTGGAATTTACCATCCATAGACAGACGGCTTGAGCGGCATAAAAATGATCCCTTTTAATCGCACTGATTTAGCCTTGCCTGACCCTTTTGCCATTTTAATTTGATGTCTGTGCACCCTTTTTGCTGCTGCAATTTGACATCTATCCCATGTTTTGAGGTTTGCTCGACGTGGCTTTAATGGCCTACCATGCGATGGTAATCCCTACTTACTGAATTTGATTGGCCACTGGTCGATGAGCATCCATTAAACATCCCAAGATGGGAAAATCTCATGGGTCAGGGATGATGGTCATGGGACGCTATGCCTGAGTTGTCAACCTACGCTGGGTGACGAGCCCCCCCATAGTGACCATTGAGTTAGTTAAATTGGCTGATTGTAATTGGAATAATAATAGTTTAGTTAATCATGCATTCATAGCATATTGGCGATGATAGGTGGCTAATCCTGGATGCTATAGCACATGCCCTTAGGCTTAATAGGGTATCGTTTTGCTAGCTCCCAGACCATTAACTATCGACCTACGTACGTGATATGTACGATGACTTGGTCACTATGCTATACGAGATATGTTACACTAGTGACCGATCTTATGCATGAGTGACGAGCTCAAGTCCAATTGGATGAGCATCCCCAAATCGATGTGCATTCATGCATCCATGCATTTAAAATGAGTGCATCATGTATTGTTTTGATTGCCTTGATGTTTTTAACTATACTTAGCTAAGGCGGCGGTGTGTAATCTTAAAGAAAATTCACATTGAGTTGGCCACTCATTCATCAAATATATAACCGTAAAGGTAGCATAGGTGGCTTAAAAGACGTTAATATCCAGATTGATATAGAGTAGGGTACAATTATCAAGGATGCATGATTGTATCTGCCAAGAGAAGCTGCGTGATCTTGCGGATCAAGTTTATATGCATTTTATTATTTTCCTTGTGAAAATCATGTAATTCTTGTATTTGCTATTATTGAGACATTGGTTTGTATAAGTCATTATGAGCAACCGCTTGTATATTCTGGATGTAATGTAAACTTTCCTTTATGTTTGATTTGTCCATCTTTCACTAAATTGCTATCTCTAAAAGAAAAGGAAAAGAAAAGAAAAATACCTGAACTTGATTATCTTTAAAGGTTAACACTCGGGTTTTTAGAAGGTACGTCATATACTCGAGTTCCGAAAGCTCGAGGTGTTACAACAAACCATTAAGAACTAAAAGTATTCCTTAAATATCAAACTAGAATAAAAGAGAATTCAACATAAACAAGAATCAAAGCAATTAAAACATCTCATCACGCTACAAGCTTCACCTCTGAGCCTTATCTAGGAGGTTTAGCCAACCAGAGACATGATTGGACCAAAGTCTCTTAAGAAAAACATGAAAATAACTAAGGAAGAAAAAGAAAAACTCTTGGCAACGGTTTTTTCAGTCTTTTGCTCCACTTCTTAAACCTTAGAAGATGCCTAGGAACATCTTAGGGAGTCTTATTTATAGTTGTGGAACTCTAACTTTCACACCTAGTTGGAAAACTCTAAAATTCGCATCAAATTTACGCAGTTTGTTAAAATAGACTTCACTCTGCACAGTTTTTCAAAAATAAACTTAACTCTGTGCAATTTCACAAAATGACCCAGAGTTTCAGAATACGCTTTTTCAGAATGATTTCAGGATTCCTTTTCTTCACTTCAAATATTTGATTCTCTTCATTCCTCACTTCGTTTTCTTGGATATTTGGAATGTGAATTCTTCAATCTTAATCTCCTAAGATCCATCCATTGCCTTGGTGATTCTTGAGCATCAAATTCATGCTTTTAACACTCTTTTCAATCTAGGCTCTTAAATTCACCTTGCAACACAAACATGAGTAAAAAAGAATATTAAGCATTATCATGTTCATAAAACGAAGAAATAAACGAGGGATAATATGCAATATTTGACTCCCAACACAATCCCCAACCAGCATTTTGCTAGTCCCAATCAAAGTATGCAAAAAATATTTCGAGAACTAGAAGATAATTTCTATAAGCTCAAGTGGTTAAAAAATAATAATAATTCAGATAATAGAATTCTAAAATACATTGATGTTGTGCATTACCTTCTCCTAAACTCTAGCACTCGGTAAGTTTCATAATCAAGTTTAAAGCATTAATCTTCCAATTAGAATAATTTTAAACATTGAGTTCCATGGGTGTATAATAATGTCTAGACTTATCACAATCAAAGATTCAATTTTTCACTTTCATAATAACATTGATAATTAAAAGTGCATTCAGGACAACAAAAACCTAAACCAAAACTTGCTTTACAATTCATCTTTTAATTCCCTCTTTATTCTTCCACCTTTTGATTTTTCCATCGATGACTTTCACGCTATGTCAATCTTTTTAAAAATCTTTAATAGGTGGTCTTTTCGAAGACAACTATTTTTTAGCTGGACATTTTTTTTTTCAATTCTTCTCATTGAACATGATAGACAAATTCCCTAGGTTGGTTCTTTCATGCTAAATAATCACCAAGTTAACAATTCAATGTTAACTAAAACTTTAATGTGACTGCTAAATGTGGCATGTGAAATCATGACTTGATCAATGTTTAAAACTTCTACTCATGGATTAATAACTCAAACTTAACTTTAAAATCTCCAAGTAACTGAATCCAATGGATATAAATCATCAACATTAAGCATTTTATACTTCTATTTTTCAAAAAAATTCCAATTTTTTGCACTTTTTTTAAAAAAATTTTGCTCAAAGACTAGGAGAATAACCTAATCCCCCATCCCCAACCTGAAATCTACATCGTCCTCAATATAAAAGAAATAAGCATGTAATACAAGAGAGGAAATGAAAAGAAAAGGAAAGTGATGGAAAGATAGTACTTAAAGATGGAATTTTAAGGCTTTTCTAATTATCTCAGTACGAAGATGGGTTAGCACAAAAGACTCGAACAGATAATAAGCAAACTATCCTAAACAACGAAAAGCAATAAACCTAACTACACCTTCGTCAGAATATGAGGTCAATCCTGGTAAACAAGATCATTTAGAGGTATAAACATGTCCTCTGAATTAAAGTTTTCAACAAATGGCTTTAAACGGTGTCCATTCACTTTAAAATCATTGTCATTGTTTGGATTCCAAATCTCGACGGCCCCATGAAGATAGACATTAGTAACAGTGAAAGGGCCGGTCCAACAAGATCTGAGTTTACCCGAAACGAGATGTAATCGAGAATTGTACAAAAGGACTTTCTGACCTGGTGTGAATGATTTTTGAAAAATGTGTTGGTCATGAAACACTTTTATTCTGTCCTTGTAAATTCTCGAGTTCTCATATGCATCGTTTTAGATTTTCTCAAGTTCATTCAATTGAAGTTTGCACAGTGAGCTAACGTTGTCCAAATTAAAGTTTAGATTTTTAATCACCCAGTATGCCGTATGTTCTAACTCCACAGGTAAGTGGCAAGTTTTTTCATAGACAAGTCTAAAGGGAGACATTCCAATAAAGTCTTAAATGCAATTTGGTAAGTCCATAAAGCATCGGTCAAGCAGATTGACCAATCCTTGCGGTCAGAGTTAACCGTTTTTTCCAGCATGTGTTTAATTTTTCTATTGAAAATCTCAGCTTACCCACTTGTTTGTGGGTGGTATAGAGTGCTCACTTTATGAGAGATGCTATATTTCTTCATTAAATTTGTGAATGACCTATTGCAAAAGTGTGATCCTTCATCATTAATGATAGCTCGAGGCATTCCGAACCGGGAAAGAATTTTTTTTTAAAAGAATTTAATGACGATTTGATGGTCATTAATCTGGCATGGGATCACTTCGACCCATTGAGTGACAAAGTCTACTGCTAGCAAAATATATAAATTTTTAAAGGATTTGGGGAATGGTCCCATGAAACTAATGCCCCAGCAATCAAATGCTTTTATGATAAGAATGTGGTTTAAAGGTATCATATTTCTACAGGACAATGCTCTCAATTTCTAACAATGCTCACAAGCTTTGTAAAACTCATGAGTATCCCTGAACATAGTGGGCCAATAAAAGTTGTACTACAGAATTTTGGCCATGGTCTTTTTAGCAGAAAAGTGACCACCACAGGTCTGAGAGTGATAAAAGGAGATGACACTTTGGTGTTCATTGTCTAGCACACATCTCCTTAAGATTTGGTCTGGGTAATATTTGAATAAATACAAATCATCCCAGAAGAATTTGCATACCTCGACAAAGAATTTCTTTTTATCTTGCGCAGTCCGATATGTCAGCGTGGAACTTGTGATTAGATAATTAGCAATATCCACGAACAAAGGTGATTGAGAGACTTTAAACATTTATTCGTCAGGGAATATGTCATTTATATGTGTCGTCTGAAGGGAATCAGAGAGATCAAGGTGGAAAATGTGGTCAACCACTATATTCGTTACTCCATTTTTATCTTTTATTTCTAAATCAAATTCCTGTAGTAGAAGGATCCATCTTATCAAGCAGGGCTTAGCATCATTCTTAGAAAGAAGATACTTGAGCGCAACATGATCCGTGTACATAATTATCTTGGATCCAATCAAGTAGGACCTAAATTTGTCTAAAGCGAATACTACGGCTAAGAGTTCTTTTTCTGTAGTAGTGTAATTCACTTGGACATGATTTAAGGTTCTACTTGCACAATGTATAAAGTAGGGTCTCTTATCTTTTCTCTGACCTAATACCGCCCCAAGAGAATGGTCTATGCATTGCACATAAGTTCAAAAGGGATGCTCTAATCGGGTGGCTACATGATAGGTGTGGTGGTTAATATGCCCTTGAGCTTAGAAAAAACTTCATTGCATTGTTCAGTCCACTCGTATGGCACATCCTTATGAAGTAGATTGCATAAAGGATGAGAGAGGTAACTAAAGTCCTTTATGAATCTTCTGTAAAATCTGGTGTGTCCTAAGAAGGATCGCACGCCACGTATGTTCTTAGGTGAAGGTAAGTTAGAGATAAGATCAATCTCAGCCTTATCTACCTCAATTCCTTTGGAAGAGATGATATGTCCCAGGACAATTTCCTTACGAACCATGAAATGACACTTCTCCCAATTTAGTACTAAGTTCTTTTCCTCACATCGCTTTAGCACACATTTAATATTCTTCAAACAATCGTTAAAGGATGAACCAAAAATAAAGAAATCATCCATGAAGACCTCTAGATATTGCCCCACTATGTAAGAAAAAATACTCATTATGCATTGTTAAAAAGTGGGAGCATTACACAATCCGAATGGCATCCTTCGGTAAACAAAGGTGCTAAAGAGACATGTGAATTTGGTCTTTTCCTAATCTTCAAGGGCTGTCTCTATTTGGTTGTAGCTCGAATACTCATTGAGGAAGCAATAGTATGAGTGACCAGCTAGCCTTTCTAAAATTTGATCACTGAAAGGTAAAGAAAAGTGGTCCTTCCTTGTGATGATATTCAATTTCCTGTAGTCAATGCACATTCTCCAACCAGTAATAATTCTAGTTGGCATGAGTTCATTATTGACATTGGCTACTATGGTGATTCCAGATTTCTTAGGAACCACTTGAGTTGGACTTACCCATTGGCTATCCAATATAGGGTATATGATACCCACATCTAATAGCTTAAGAACCTCGGCCTTAATCACTTCCTTCATGTTTGGATTTAATATACATTGTGGTTGCCGTGAGGTCTTAGCATTATACTCTAAATAAATGTGATGAGTATAAATCGAAGGTTCAATTCCCTTGAGGTCCGCAATTGACCATCGAAGGGCTCCCTTATGTTCAATGAGAGTAGAGATAAGCATACTCTCCTATTCCTGCTCAAGATGAGAAGAAATCATTACCAGGTATGTCTCATCTTGACCTAAATAGACATATTTCAAATCAGAGGGCAAATGTTTTAGGTCAAGCTTCGGTGCCTTGAGATTAGACAGTAGAAGCACTACATCAGTTTGGAGTAATTCTTCAAATTATAGTCTCCACCGGTTAATTTCAAGTACCGACATAGTATCCAGCATGGTTCCCATCTCCCTAATCACATCATCATTTAAATCATGAATGTAAAGAGCCCATCAATTTCGTACCATTTTCTATGCATATGTGCATGATGATCAATGCCCTTAGCTAGACCTGGGTTGGCCGTTCATAGTACATGCCCGACTGATCGGAACCCCAAGACCTCGAAACCTATCTCATATTAACTACCCCGTCACCACGATCGTGAAGGTACCACCCGTGCGTCGGTATGATACTCCGTTAGTGAGATACGCCGTGAAGAATAATAAGTGTATCACGTGCGCATGACACCATGTATTTCATTCCACACATGTGCACAACACATGTCATGCACACATGTACATGCCACACATGGGTGAGAGAATCTCTACCCATGTGTGTGATGTCACACACCCATACCTCTTCTCTCTCATGTGCATGAAAAGTCAACTCTCTTCCATGCCACACCTCATGTATGACATTATCACACCATGCCATCTCATGTCCCTTTAATCCACCATTAATTACAAAGTATATATTAATTACCATGATCCTAGCCTAAGCTAACTTAACCAAAAAGTTATCCATTTCTTTATAAATACCCCTCTATCCCTTAGCATTTCACCATTTTCCATGGAGAGAGAGAGAGAGAGAGAGAGAGATAGAGAGAGAGAGGAGTAATTTTGGTGGGCCATCAACACCATCAATTCCATCCCTTCCATCCATCTCAACCATTAATTCCATCCCTTCCATCCATCTCAACAATCCATGTAATTCATTAAGGTGAGTACACCCCCTCCACTCTTATGGTGTGTTCGCTTTTCAATTTTTTTTGATGATTAATAGTGGTTATGATTTGATGATAATGATGTGATTAACGGTGTGGATGTATAGGTGAATACATATAAAAAGATGATTTAATAGTTGTGATGAAATGATGATAATAATGTAATTAATGGTGTGGATGCATAGAAGAAAATATATATATATATATATATATATATATATATATATATATATATATATATCAAATAAAATTATTCTAGAATTCTTGTGGACCCATTGATAGTAGGCCTCACCAAAATATTTGTATGTCATCCAAACTGTGCAAGAATAACCCTTTTGGGCTGGTTAAACTCTCACACACTCACACCTTGCACACATGTGCACACCACACCATAAAAAAATAATAATAATAAGTGATAATAATAATATAAATAAATAAATAAAATGAAATGAAATGGGGGGTGGACGCTGCTGCCAGCGTCGAGAAGACGCTGCAGCAAGCAGCGTCATTCTGCTCAAGTGTAAAGGGGTTGGGACTGTGGGCCCACAACAAGCCCCACCCATGATGTACATGTTTAATCCACGCCGTCCATTCAATTTTTCAGATCATTTTAGGCGTTGAGCTGAAAAATCAGAGTAATCCAAATCTCTGGTAGGCCACACCATAAAAAGGATTATTTTTAACAATGATAGACTGTTAGGGCCCACTATGACATTTCTGTGTGTCAAAACATATTGAATATAGGCTTATTCGACCCGTCACGAGCCAGGGAACCCGACAGACGGAATGGATCGTCTTGATGTGGGCCCCACCTACAAAAAAACAACAAACAACAAACAGCCCTGATGCTGTTGTTGTCAGCGTCTGACGCTGCAGCAAGCAGCGTCTGCTGCTGACGCTGGAAGAAAGTGGGCCCCACCAGAGGCCCCACCTTGATGTATGTCGAACATCAGTACCGTGCATTTAATAGGTCCCCTTTAAAAATGGGGCACCCCCAAATTTTAGCCATACACAGAACTCAGGTGTCCCACACCATCAAAAATCATGTAAAGACATGCTAAGACATATAGAAGTACTCTCTGGGGCCCACCTGAAACTTTGATGCATCTGAAACTTGGACTGACCCCTCCACCAAGTGGGACACACAATGGATGGACTGGATCTCTCAAGTGACCACCTTGATGAGAAAATATACAAATAATAATAATAATATATCAAAATAAAATAATGGTGTGAGGAAGTGACGTCCTCACTAGACGTCCACATTTGGGGTAAAATTTTATGGGCCGATCATGGCCACACCATGATGTATGTGCTAAATTCACACCATTCATCCATCTTACTAGCACCATTTATTGTATGGTCCCAAAATAAATTAGGCCTATTAGAAGTTCATGTAGGCCATGCCACTTAGACAGTGAAAATTGTACACAAAATACTTAGATTTTTTTCTGAGGCCCACCTTGGTGATGAAAGGTATATTTGAGCCATTCATTCACTCCTTCAGACCATTT
The DNA here is from genome assembly GCF_029962835.1 of Magnolia sinica. Classification (NCBI taxonomy): domain Eukaryota; kingdom Viridiplantae; phylum Streptophyta; class Magnoliopsida; order Magnoliales; family Magnoliaceae; genus Magnolia; species Magnolia sinica. Next base: position 129,181,854 of record NC_080573.1, read on the forward strand.
TAAGCCATGAGTAAAGGAATGAGGCAGATCCACAACTTAGGTAGACCACACTATAAGAAACAGTGGAATAAAATTTCCTACTGTTAAATCATTTGAGTTCTACTGTGATGTGTGACTGCCACCAAAGTTGGGTCAGCCATTAGATTATGGAGCCAAGTTGTTACATGTATTTTACATCCCAGTCGTCCATCATTTAGACCATCCATGTGTTATAAGTCCCACTCGACGTATGTACCTTATATCCATGTCATTCATCTAGTGGGTGATATCAGCTATGATGTTGCTTATTATATGAATTGTTCATGGGGTGAACCCCACCATGTCAATGGGACCCACAATTATACAAAATATAATAATAATAATAATAATAAGGAAAGGGAATTGCATGCGTACTAATGAAAGCTTCCCTGGACATAATGCGATGCATGTGAAGCCCACTTAGGTGCATGTGTTTGTAACGCCTTGAAAATCAGGTGTCGAGTAAAAGTCTAATTCCCGAGTTCCAACGCATTACTTATGTAACATAGATAATGATGATTAAATGTTGTCTGTGTTAGTGCATTAATCATGATTGGGATTATGCCAAAACAGTAATTCATACTCCATATCAATTCATATAACGCAAGCGGAAGACTGGAAAATGTATATAAACGTGTATGAGCTAAAAAGATCACGATCGGTTTCCAAAGTATGAATACATCACTGAGTCACCATATACATATGATAGTTCAAAATAGTTCAACTACAATAATAAACGCTGTAGCCCCGTCGATCCAGATGGCCTAAGTGAAACCACCAGAGAATTGCATATATGAGAACTCATCCTGATCATCATAGTAATCGGGCTCCCCCTCCTGAGTCGAATCGTCATCTGCAACTAAGACAGAGTCTAGTGGGTGTTCAGAACACCGTCCCAGAACGTGGGAGTGAGTGGTCAACTTAGTGGGATCATAGAGCAAAGGTTAACATGTTATCAATTCAGTCAAGCAGTAATGATAAAGCAGACATATCAGACATTCCTAGATACTCTTATTAATGCAAGGATGAAATGTAAGCATGATGCATGCCCTCGCCTACACTCCCTCGTGCGACACCATCTTACGGTCGTGGCATGCTTTCTTCCCTCTGTGCCCTTCAACCCGGGGCATATGCAGTGCGATGGAATGAGCATGATTATCGAGTTATTATTAGTCCCTTTCATACAGCAGAATTGGGAAGCTAAGGTACATCCCTTATATCAATTCTCAAACAATGATCCAATCTAGGGTCGTCAATCCTAGTAAATCTTATACGATGTTACGATTCTAGGTCGCTACAAAGGGCTCGTCACCTTTTCAGTGCAGGCCTAGTGTACTCTTGTTGCTATGTAAGGGCTCGTCGCCTCTATGCAGCCTTAGTGTACGCTCGAGGTCACTACAAAGGGCTCGTCACCTTATCAGTGTGGGCCGACAGCACGAATACAGTGTCCCATACCACCGTATTTAGTTCACGAGTCTGGGTTGCTCACTGGTCACTACGGGGAGGCTTGTCACCCCAGCGTAGGCCGACAGCTCGATTACGGTGTCCCATACCACCATGCCCGGCTCATGAGTCTTAGCGGATCGAGGTACCAAAGTTAAAGGAGTTTTCACTGTTGAGTTTGGTACCTTAAATTCAAGCAGTAGCGTTCATACATGGTGAACATACATCGGGTCAATCGGGTTACTTGACGAGCTCGACTAGTATGAGCGCACGTTGAGTTGATTGACATGAAGTGCGAAAGCACTTCGTGTGGCCTAACCACTGCCAACATCCCAAGTATGGTTCGGATTCATCGATCACGTCCTATGTGGCAAAATCAACCTCAGCCACCTATTCAATGCTTGTTACTGAATGCCTAGACTATTCTATAGTCCCAAACAAAATCACCTATAACAGATAATCATACAAACTAATCAGAACAGTAATAGATCAACAATTTCAATCATACAAGCATGTGAGCATTTGATGGATTTCAACTTAAACATGAATTCACACATAGGTAATGTCTAAGTAAAATAGACAAAGAATATAAGTTACATGGAGGAAATCATACACATCGTTAAGGTAGTTGAGAATCTCTTCTCAATATCCATATAAAGTACAATTTATTACACACTTATTCATTCAGACATTTCTACAAACACTTAGACTACATATTCCAACATACATGACGTATGTTGGTGATAGCACGTATTAGGGCAAATCCTTACACTAGGGAGTTGCCCCGTATACCACATGCATATACTCACGGCGGATAATCATGGCATGCATGAATTCGGGTTCCATATTCATTTAATCATTTCCACAAACACTTGGGCTACACATTTTAACATATATAACATATATTGGCCGTGGTGTGATTTAGGGCAAGTCCTTTCACTAAAGAGTTGTCGCATATATAACAAGTATATATCCACAACAGATAATCATGTTAGGCACAATTCCAAATTTCATACGTATTCAAACATCACAACATATACATAGAATACACTATATGCCACATAGTTCATATATACTTATAAAACGAAACAGACGACGCATTTTGCATGTAAAATAGCACCCACATCAATTATAAATCATTAACTGACTTTGAAAGCTTTGAAAACCATAACCTATACATTTATAGTCTGCACCTTTCGCCGGTAGACTCGTAACGAACTCAGTTTTAAAGCTAAGTCTTTGTCTACGGCAGATTGGCAACCTATAGCATAAATTAAGTTAGCTATTTCATAACTTACACTATCTGAAACCCTAAAATAGATTAGGGTTAGGTTTTCTTACCTAAGAACGGGATTGGTATTGCCCGTATAGCAACACAAGAGTGGTGGCTAAGCACGTGGAGCATCAGGGAAAGATCCCAACATCTATCTCTCTCTCTCTCTCTCTCTTCCTCTCTTTCTTCTTCTCTTTTCTCTCTTCTTTCCCTTAGGGTTTGCAAAATTCGTATGGCATATGAGAGGGAGTGTTTAAGGTCCTTATATAGGCCCAGGTTTGATGAGAATGGCCCCATGACCAAGGCATACTTAGGTTATATTCAAATACGGACTGTTCCGGTCCGACGGAGCACTTTTGGTGGCCCCTTTTTTTACGTGCGGTCGGACTTAAGCTCCCTGACCATGGATCTAGGTCAGGCTGAGTTTTCGTTCCGATCGAATTTACAGATCAGCCGTGGCGGACCGGTTTCAGTTCAACGGTTACGGTCACTCGATCAGGGCCACAAGTACATCGACATGTGTGGGACATTTCACCTGATCCGAGGTTGTATTTGGGTCAAATTCTAATGGTCTGAATCCTTATATTTGGCCCGCAAGCGACATGACTCAGATTACTTAAATTCGAATTTTTATTTCTAAATATTTTCACGTTTCTCACACACTTTGCTCCGGGCTCAAGTTGTGCATTTCTAGACACAATCAAGACTTGATTTCCGAGGGAGTTGTCAAGTCCAGTAATGCGGTCATATGCGTATAGTTTCAAGGTAATCGGACTTTCAACGTGTGGTCAAGGTCCTATATGGAGTTTCGGTGAGCTCCCGAGAGCAACCGGGTTTAATGATGGATTCTACATTTCAGGATAATGTATCATCAATGATTCTGCATGTTTTGGGTCTTGCAGATCATATTTAAAGTGATTAGTGCTAATTTCACAGGCACTCTAATTTAACACTTGCTAATATTAACCTAATTTTCTAAAGGTTTTGGTCCTGGGTGATTTCTGCCTGAGGTGGTACTCGGGTCCTTGTACGCATTTTTTCGAGATGTTACAGTGTTGCATACCCACACTGCCTATATATTTTTCAGTCACTTGAGAAGTGAGCCCACCTCCTGCTCGTGGACACAAGATGAAGTAAAACTCAATTTTAAGTGGGTTAGGCCATGCTACAAGTAGAAACAGTGTAATAACCATGGAAAATTCTTAGGCTCTAGTGTGCCCTTATATGCTGATATGCTTCCATGACCATGGACTCCACTTGTAGTATGATGTAGATCTATGCCTTTCATCGGTTTATTCTTATCATTTTAGGGTATGATTCCATAGACTAGTCAGATCCAAATCTCATGCCACGGGAGTAATATTGATCACTTGTCCACCGTTAAATATTTCCTAGAGTTGCAGTAATGTTTGTGAGAAATCTATCCATTTATTCCTTTTAACCGATCACGGATCACCTAATATACATGTTTTACCAGCCATTCATTTATTTTGATTAGATTATTTTAGAGTGTGGGGCTTCCTATATATTTTCTGCAATCTAAGTTGTTTTCATGGTGCCTATTGTAATAGTTATTCCTCATTTAGTCCACCAGTTGGTAGGAATCATGTGGATCACTACAATATAGGAATTTGGGATCTTGGGTGGCCCATCTAGTAGTGTGGGTTGGTGGAAGTTGTGTGGACCACCACATGTGAGTGCTTGATTTTTTATAGCCCACCTAACTGTATGAAAATTGGGGCAATCGTGTGACTACTTGTCAAAGTAGATTTATGAATGTTGTGGTCATTAACCATATGATCACTGACGAGATGAATGATAACTAGATTTGACAAGATGGTGCTAAATATGTAGCTAATAAATCTTGTGATCATGCGTGACGTGGATAGCAGGAAATCATGTGAGTATGTGGGGAAGGTGTAGCCCAACCATATGATCATGTAGTGCTTTGGTGATAACTAAACTATGTGAAATTGTGGTACTGGCCGCCCGGCTACGTGAAAATTTAGTAAAGCGGTTGCCCCATTATGCGAAATATGGTATAATAATAATAATAATAAATAACCATCTCACCTTAAGTCCCTTATTATGACAAGTAGAGTGACATTTGTGTGGCCACTCAACCATAGGGACTTCTGATAATGGAGTGGCCATAAGACCATGTGGGCATATGAGAAATTTTGTGATTACTCAGACTCATGGACTATGCCGATGGTGCAACTTCCTGGGTACATGAACTTAGAACATGTGACAAGTTGATCATAGGCCCATTAAGATATATTTTCAGCCCATATGATGAGGCTCATTGTGATGTATTTCCTGCCCATGTGATGTAGCCCATAGTGATGTGTATTAGGCCCAGGTATGTGGCCTACTTGTGAAATAGATTTAATGCCACTTGCAATGTATTCGAGGCCCATGGGTGAGGCCCAATGTGATGTATTTGGGACCCATGGGCGTGGCTCATTGAGATGTATTTTAGGCCCATGGGTTGTGGCTCATCGTGATGTATTTGAGGCCCATGTGTAGGGCCCACCTATTGTGTATTTAAAGCCTATGGGTCGTGAAGCCTGATGTGGTGTATTCATGGCCCCTGTATCGAGGCCCATAGCAATGTGTAAGGCCCATATGATATGACCCAATGTGATGTCTATGCAGCCCATGAGTGAGGCCCAATGCGATGAATGTGTGGCCCTTGTGAGAGACCCAAAGCGATGTATATAAGGAACGATGTGATGTGTGATTTCGCCATGATGTATGTATTGATGTTTATGTGGGTCACTCCTTGGGAGTAATGTTAGTTAAATGTCCACATTGACGGGCAATGATGGTTGAATGTCCATATTGTGACCTTCCCTTAGGCTTTGTTAGGCCCATTCTCACTGATTCCGATTGACGATGCCGATTACGAGTACATGATAGCATAACATCATGATACATGCTCATACACATTATCTGCATGTTTATTATGAGATGTGGTTGATCATTGCATATGTCATTGAGCATGTTGCTATGAGACTCCCTGATAGGCGGAGGTTATCTCACATGAGTGCACGGTATGTGCAGGATTGATGCATGATTGGATTGTATGACTCATACATCTTACATTGTGTGCCCTAGCGACATCAGGGTCATAGCCTCCACAGGCATATGTGGATGGCCAGACAGGACACTGAAAATATTTGGTTCTAGCATACGGGTGTCATAGATGTCCCTGGGTGAAAATCCCTAAACCTCCAAGGCCAGGAGACGCCCCAGCGTCGAGACCAAGTGGATACATGAGCGGCCGAGTGCCGAATTTCAGGAGGCCGCATCTCCCACTGTGTCATGGTCGGTTGGGAGGGGGTGTGGCCTTACCCGCCCGAGGGTAGGGGGCATTGCTAGGCTGAGTTTGACCAGCTCGTGAATGGGTCCGCTATCGACGTGCCGGATAGGTACTGGCAGACTATTGGCCAAGCGGATAGTGAGGTTTCTTACTCTCACTTGGACTGTGCTGCTAGGAGAGAGACAGTGTTATTTGGAGTGTACTAAACCCCGGTGATGATCCTAGAGATGAACTGTACTGATATGTGGACTTATTGAGCAGGAGTTGTATACTCATTCATTCATTCATTCACAACCCACTTGGGCTGGTGGTGCGCAACTATTTATTACGTGTACCTTTGCAATGGCCAGGATTTCGGTTGGGGCGCGTGAATAACCTGAGATCAGAAATTTACCACATTGAGTCTGACTATCCAAATTAGGTATGGGACTAGTTTGGATAGAAGTCCTTTGTGATAGACCCTATAGTCTGCGATACTACGTACTATCATCCCGACTTCACTCCAGCATAGTCATTTCATTCGCACCACATATTGCATTACATTAATAACATTTAGCATTTCAGGTTACTATGTTTCAGTATTTAGATACGGCTGACGGTATTTGTGAACTCATTTGGAACTGTATATTACATTGCATCCTCGACATCTGATATTTGGCTCTTTATAATTCTTCATTTGCATAGCTGATTTATATTGCGCACTCTGATATTGTATGACTCATGGACTTGTCAGTATTTTTGATATTGTATAATTATGACATTACAATATGATGATGATGATGATGTGATTACGGATGTATGTAATATGGTTATGGCGGTGGTATGATTTCCTTGTAGCATATTTATCTTGCTTGCATGTAGGACACACTGCACACACGTGTGTACTCACTAGGCTTTTTGCCTAAGTCTCCTATTTCTCATTTTTTTTTCAGCGCTGGAGTAGCTTTGAAGACTTAGCTTTCTCAATGCATTGTATCTATTTTTTTATTTAGCAATGTTGACGTCGTGTACCCTTGGAAAGCATGGTACTTGTGACCATCAGGATTTATAATAAAGAGTGTTGCTTGGTATTTGATCATGGATCTTCATGCTCAGGTATTACTATGTATATATATATATATAAAATCTTCCTCATGGTGCGTTGAACTCGGGACTTGGTGAATGGAAGTCGAGTGCCAGATTCGGGGCATCACGGAAGTTGTCTGTCCCTGGGTTTGGGGCATGACAGAAGATGGTATCAGAGTATAAGATTTGGGATCAATTACGAGCAAAGTCCGCAAGTGGAAAATATAGAGGAACTTAAACTAGGTCTCCTAGTATCGTTGATCGAGAGCCTAGATGCTATTAGTACCCCCGATTTGTATGAATCTAGAGACATGAATCTAGGATTCTCGGTTTGAGAACCTAGTCAAAACAGGATCCTCTATTTGAGAACGTAGAGACTATACCTAGCACCCATGCATTCCAAAGTAGGTGGGGCCCACTAGATATACATTTGATATATATATATATATATATATATATATATATATATATATATATATATATATATATATATGGTGATGTATGTTTGGATTCTATGTTGTGAGTTTGATACTGTGCTTGGAATAAGAAAATTCAAGGATGAAATTTTTATTAGGGGGTAGATTGTAAAGACCCCATCAATTTCGTACCATTTTCCATGCATATGTGTATGATGATCGATGCCCTTAACTAGACCTGGGTTGGCCGTTCATAGTACATACTCGACTGACCGGAACCCCAAGACCTCGAAACCTATCTCATATTGACCACTTCGTCACCGCGATTGTCATGCCCTGAACTCGAAAATCAGGCTCACAAAATTCTCGATTGCCGAATTCGGCGCCAACAGCCTCCGTAGAACCCCATTCTCGGATCTCGACACCCATTCACCAGGTTCCGGTCCTGGTATATTACAAGGAGGATTTATAATCATCAGTCTGATTCATAATGAACATAACCAAAAGCATAACCCACGAATAATAACCACAAGAACACCACCACAAAATCCACTATGATCAAAAACTTTTGAGTACAATGCGTTTGAAAGAGAAAAATACAAGATAATGCAAAAGATAGAAACTCCAAAGCTCGACTGCATGCTCCAACTCTGACAAGGCTATGGCTGCGTCCTGGGGTCACCTGCACGCATCAATCGTACATAAGCTTATAGAAAGCTTAGAGGGTGGTGTAAGTATGTGCACAATATAAGCGTGCTCAAAATACAAGGTCAGAGTAATGCGGAATCATGGTGATGAGCACATGAATGCAATCAGCCATACCAAGGCTATGCGGTGTAAGATATGACGCAATATAAGCGTGCTCAAAATACAAGGTCAGAGTAATGCGGAATCATGGTGATGAGCACATGAATGCAATCAGCCGTACCAAGGCTATGCGGTGTAAGATATGAATGTTATCGGCCATAACACGGCCATGCGATGCGAGATACAACTCAAGCATGCCAAACCTTATCATATATCAGTACAGTTCTCATTTTGGATAATCACCGGGGTTCAATACACTCCAAATGGCACCGTCGCTCTCCTAGCCGCACAGTCCAAGTGAGCGTAAGAAACCTCACTATCCATCTGGCTAATAGTCTGCCAATACCTATCCGGCATGTTGATAGAGGACCCATTCGCGAGCTGGTCAAACTCAGCCTAGTATTGCCCCATACCCTCGGGCGAGTAAGGCCACACTCCTTTCCAACTGACCACGACACAGTGGGAGACACGGCCTCCTGGTATTCGGCCCTCGTGCGCTCATATATCCACTCGGTCTCGACGTTGGAGTTATCCTCTGGTACCATCGGGTTTAGGGATTTTCACCCAAGGACATCTATGCGCCCGTATGCTAGAACCAAACATTTCTGGTATCCAACCCAGCCACCCACGATGAGTTTGTGGAGGCTATGGCCCTGATGTTGCTAGGACATACAATAATTATGATCACACAAATGCAAGTGCATGAATCACCCTACCAAACATGCAACAATCCTGCACGTACCGAGCGCTCATGTGGGACGACTCCACCTATCAGGGAGTCCATAACGATCTGCTCGAAGGCAGATGCTATGATCAGTCACTTCTCATATCAGGCACACATATGATGCGTATGATCATGAATCATGGATCTATGTTATACATATTATGTGGTGATGGGCTCTGGTCAAAATGAAGATGGGCCTAGACGGCCTATATACTACAGGTATAGGCCTATTAATGAGCCTTAGGGAGAGTGACAATGCAGACATTTAACCAACATTGTACTTGCAATGTGGACATCAAACCAACATTATTCCCAAGGCATGGCCCACTACAACAATCAACACATGAACCATGGTAGAATCACGTTGCAATGGGCCTTATATAGATCTTGTTGGGCCTCGACCCAAGGGCCCAAATACATCAAATGGGCCTCAAACCATGGGCTCATATATCTCAAGTGGGCCTTAGTGGGCAGACCACAAATACATCAAGCTGGGCCTAAACACACGATTCTTACATACTTCACAATGGGCCTCATAATATGGGCCCTATACAAATCAAGGTGGGCCTCAACAAGGACCACCAATACATCAAGATGGACCTCAACAATGGGCCTTAAATCATTTCCAAAATGATTGGACAGTTGGATGAAACACATGCATCATGGTGGAGCCCACACTAATGGAGGGTGTGGATTACAAAACATACATAGGTGGGTTCTAAGTAGGACTCACCATAATGTTTATTCTCCACCCAGCCTAGGGCCCAACATAATGTTTATTTTCCACCCAACTTAGGGCCCAACATAATGTTTATTTTCCACCCAACTGTTCATAAAGCCACGTGGACCAAGGTAGGGCCCATTGTGATGTTTATTTGCAATCCAATCCATTCAAAAGGTCACGTGCACCTTGAGTAGGGCCCCCTGTGATGTTTGTTTGCCATACAAACAGTTCACGTGGACCATGGGCCACGGTAGCGTTTATTGCCATCCAATCTATTCATAAAATCATGTGGACTAGGGGAGGGCCCATTGGACTGGGGCCCATTGCCATCTAACTGTTCATAAGGTCACGTGGACCAGGGCAGGGCCCACCATGATTTTTTATCCGTCATCCAATCTGTTTGCAAGGTCACGTGGACCAGGGCCCATGGTATTGTTTATTTGCCATTCAAAGTGTTGATGAGATCATGTGGACTAGGGCCCACCGTGATGTGGTTCACAAATCCAGCACATTCACTGTGTGTCCCACAAATTTAAGGGTCCAAATCAAGTTTCAATCACATCCAAAACTCAGGTAGGCCCCACCAAATGATTTTATATGTTTTAGGCATGTCTTCACATGATTTTAGATGGTAATGGCCCGCCTGAGTTCCGTTTACGGTTGATTTTTGGGGTGGACGGCTGGTCTGTGGGGACCCATCAAATGCACGGTGCTGATGGGAGAAACGCATCAAGGTGGGGCCCATAGTTGGGGCCGTGAGGCCCTGCTCGCCGTCCGCCCACCCGCCTTCTGACAGTGACAGCAGCAGATGCTGCTGCCTCTTATTCCATTTTTTTTTAAAAACCAATGATTTCATGGTTTTTGATAGATGGGGCCCACCACAGATGAATGCATCCCAACCATTAGTCCCTGTGGCTCAATATAATCCTACCGAGTCTAATATTGGGTGGTTTTTGATATACAGGAGCATCAGGGAGGTATTTTAATGGCAATACCGCTATTTCCTTTAGTATGGCCCGCTTGATTATCAAATTGGTCTAAATTTTTGGTTCAACGGCTCAAATGAACTGGGTAACGGAATAGACGGTGTGGATCAGTCCCATACATCAAGGTGGGGCCTGCATGGGCAGCCTACTCCAAAAAGGCCCCCTTTTTAGAGTTTTGTTAGCTTGTGAGTACACACCACTGTCAGTATACACACTCCATGTTGGCCACGCCCGTCCAGCGTCCAGTGACACTGGACGGTGTGGATAAACACATGCATTGTGGTGGGTCCCACATGGACGTGGCCCACCAAATATATACATATAATATATATATTATATTATATATATAATACATATTATATTATATATATTATATAATATATAACATATATATATATATATATATATAAAGATGCATTGGGCCCATCCAAACAGTGGATGGTGTGGATCATCACCTGCAATAGAGTGGGCCACACTGTCAGATGTAGATGGACTGGGTAGATATAACACATATTGGTGGGATCCACACCATCACAACGAAAGAGAGAGAGAGAGAGAGAGAGAGAGAGAGAGAGAAATATACGGTGAGATAGAGAGGAGGGACCCCGCCACTATGGGCCCTCCATTGATACAACACATACATCAAAATGGGTCCCACAACAAGTGGGCCCTAAAGATCAAGATTTCAACGGTGGATCACCCACCTTTAAGCCTCCTTCTTGCTCCCTTGGCCTCAAATGCTCCTTGCCTTTGCCTTGGACAATGAATGATGGGGTTTGGATGGTTGAGATGAAAGATGAGAGGGTGGGCCACACTTGTGGCTTGGGAGAGAGAGAGGCTTGGACGTGAGAGGGGTTCTTAGTTGCTTGGAAGATTTGAGAAATGAGAGAAAGAGAGAGATGAAATGGATGGGTGAGGTGTGATGGGTGATGGGTTGGGTTGAAAATTTTGAAAAAGGCGTATGGTTGTTGTTGAAAATGGGAAAAAGATGAATGGTGAGGTGGAAAGAGGGTGGACTTTTGAAAAAGTAGGGATGGGTTGATGTACTTGGGGTAAGGGATGCATTTATGATTGATTGATGGGACTAATTGCAGAGATTTCCTCGAAATCCACAACACGCGATGTTTCTTCGGAATAAACCCAGATCGACATCTTCTTGCCTGGGTATCAGTTCGGTGCGTGAGTCACGGCGTTGGAACCGCGGCGATGACGAGGTCGCTAAGACATAGGTTTCGGATCGAGCCGATGTCGGTGTGCGGGACCTGGCTTAGGATCGCGCGTAAACGTCGGATACAGTGCAAAGGTTGCCAGGATTTGACCAGAAGGACCGTGGAAGCTAACGGAACGGTACGGACTGGGACACGGGTCTTACAGCGATCGTGAAGGTACCACCGATGCGTCGGTATGATACTCCGTTAGTGAGATACGCCGTGAAGAATAATAAGTGTATCATGTGCGCATGGCACCATGTATTTCATTCCACACATGTGCACAACACATGTCATGCACACATGTACATGCCACACATGGGTGAGAGAATCTCTACCTATGTGTGTGATGTCACACACCCATACCTCTTCTCTCTCATGTGCATGAAAAGTCAACTCTCTTCCATGCCACACCTCATGTATGACATCATCACACCATGCCATCTCATGTCCCTTTAATCCACCATTAATTACAAAGCATATATTAATTACCATGATCCTACCTTAAGCTAACTTAACAAAAAATTTATCCATTTCTTTATAAATACTCCTCTATCCCTTAGCATTTCACCATTTTCCATGGAGAGAGAGAGAGAGAGAGAGAGAGAGATAGAGAGAGAGAGAGATGAGTGATTTTGGTGGGCCATCAACACCATCAATTCCATCCCTTCCATCTATCTCAACAATCCATGTAATTCATCAAGGTGAGTACACCCCCTCCACTCTTATGGTTTGTTCCCTTTTCAATTTTTTTTTGATGATTAATAGTGGTTATGATTTGATGATAATGATGTGATCAACGGTGTGGATGTATAGGTGAATACATATAAAAAGATGATTTAATAGTTGTGATGATATGATGATAATAATGTAATTAATAGTGTGGATGCATAGAAGAAAATATATATATATATATATATGTATATATATCAAATAAAATTATTCTATATTCTTGTGAACCCATTAATAGTAGGCCTCACCAAAATATTTGTATGTCATCCAAACTGTGCAAGAATAACCCTTTTGGGCTGGTTAAACTCTCACACACTCACACCTTGCACACATGTGCACACCACACCATAAAAAAATAAAAATAAATGATAATAATAATATAAATAAATAAATAAAATGAAATGAAATGGGGGGTGGATGCTACTGCCAGCATCGAGAAGACACTGCAGCAAGCAGCATCAGTCTGCTCAAGTGTAAAGGGGTTGGGACTATGGGCCCACAACAGGCCCCACCCATGATGTACAAGTTTAATCCACGCCGTCCATTCAATTTTTCAGATCATTTTAGGCGTTGAGCTGAAAAATCAGAGTAATCCAAATCTCTGGTAGGCCACACCATAAAAAGGATTATTTTTAATAATAATAGACTGTTAGGGCCCACTATGATATTTCTGTGTGTCAAAACATATTGAATATAGGCTTATTCGACCTGTCACGAGCCAGGGAACCCGACAGATGGAATGGATCGTCTTAATGTGGGCCCCACCTACAAAAAAATCAACAAACAACAAACAGCCCTGACGCTGTTGTTGTCAGCGTCTGACGCTGCAGCAAGCAGCGTCTGCTGTTGACGTTGGAAGAAAGTGGGCTCCACTAGAGGCCCCACCTTGATGTATGTCGAACATCAGCACCGTGCATTTGATAGGTCCCCTTTAAAAATGGGCCACCCCCAAATTTTAGCCATACACGGAACTCAGGTGGTCCACACCATCAAAAATCATGTAAAGACATGCTAAGACATATAGAAGTACTCTCTGGGGCCCACCTGAAACTTTGATGCATCTGAAACTTGGACTGACCCCTCCACCAAGTGGGACACATACAATGGATGGACTGGATCTCTCAAGTGACCACCTTGATGAGAAAATATACAAATAATAATAATAATGATATATCAAAATAAAAAATGGTGTGAGGAAGTGACGTCCTCATTGGACGTCCACATTTGGGGTAAAATTTTGTAGGCCGATCATAGCCACACCATGATGTATGTGCTAAATCCACACCATTCATCCATCTTACTAGCACCATTTATTGTATAGTCCCAAAAAAAATCAGGCCAATTAGAAGTTCATGTAGGCCATGCCACTTGGACAGTGAAAATTGTACACAAAATACTTAGATTTTTTCTGAGGCCCACCTTGGTGATGAAAGGTATATCTGGGCCATTCATTCACTCCTTCAGACCATTTTAAGTCATGAGTAAAGGAATGAGGCAGATCCACAACTTAGGTGGACCACACTATAAGAAACAGTGGGAATAAAATTCCCTACTGTTAAATCATTTGAGTTTTACTGTGATGTGTGACTGCCACCAAAGTTGGGTCAGCCATTAGATCGTGGAGCCAAGTCGTTACATGTATTTTACATCCCAGTCGTCCATCATTTAGACCATTCATGTGTTATAAGTCCCACTCGACGCATGTACCTTATATCCATGTCATTCATCTAGTGGGTGATATCAGCTATGATGTTGCTTGTTATATGAATTGTTCATGGGGTGAACCCTACCATGTCAATGAGACCCATAATTATACAAAATATAATAATAATAAGGAAAGGGAATTGCATGCGTACTAATGAAAGCTTCCCTGGACATAATGCGATGCATGTGAAGCCCACCTAGGTGCATGTGTTGTATACCCACACTGCCTATATATTTTCCAGTCACTTGGGAAGTGAGCCCACCTCTTGCTCATGGACACAAGATGAAGTAAAACTTAATTTTAAGTGGGTCAGGTCGTGCTACAAGTAGAAACAGTGTAATAACCATGGGAAATTCTTAGGCTCTAGTGTGCCCTTATATGCTGATATGCTTCCATGACCATGGACTCCACTTGTAGTATGATGTAGATCTATGCCTTTCATCGGTTTATTCTCATCATTTTAGGGTATGGTTCCATAGACTAGTCAGATTCAAATCTCATGCCACGGGAGTAATATTGATCACTTGTCCACCGTTAAATATTTTCTAGAGTTGCAGTAATTTTTGTGAGAAATCTATCCATCTATTCCTTTTAACCGATCATGGACCACCTAATATATATGTTTTACCAACCATTTATCTATTTTGATTAGATTATTTTAGAGTGTGGGGCTTCCTATATATTTACTGCAATCTAAGTTGTTTTCATGGTGCCTATTGTAATAGTTATTCCTCATTTAGTCCGCCAGTTGGTAGGAATCATGTGGATCACTAAACTATAGGAATTTGGGATCTTGGGTGGCCCAGCTAGTAGTGTGGGTTGGTGAAAGTTGTGTGGACCACCACATGTGAGTGCTTGATTTTTTATAGCCCACCTAACTATATGAAAATTGGGGCAATCGTGTGACTACTTGTCAAAGTAGATTTATGATTGTTGTGGCCATTAACCATATGATCACTGACGAGATGAATGATAACTAGATTTGACAAGATGGTGCTGAATGTGTAGCTCATAAATCTTAATGGGGATAGCCGTAAATCATGTGAGTATGTGGGGAAGGTGTAGCCCAACCATATGATCAAGTAGTGCTTTGATGACAACTAAACTATGTGAAATTGTGGTACTGGTCGCCCGGCTACGTAAAAATTTAGTAAAGCGGTTGCCCCATTATGCGAAATATGGTATAATAATAATAATAATAATAAATAACCATCTCACCTTAAGTCCCTTATTATGACAAGTAGAGTGACATTTGTGTGGCACTCAACCATACGGACTTCTGATAATGGAGTGGCCATAAGACCATGTGGGCATATGAGAAATTGTGTGATTACTCAGACTCATGGACTATGCCGATGGTGTAACTTCCTGGGTACATGAACTTAGGACATGTGACAGGTTGATCATAGGCCTATTGAGATATATTTTCGGCCCATATGATGAGGCTCATTGTGATCGATGTATTTCCTGCCCATGTGATGTAGCTCATAGTGATGTGTATTAGGCCCAGGTATGTGGCCTACTTGTGAAATAGATTTAAGGCCACTTGCAATGTATTCGAGGCCCATGGGTGAGGCCCAATGTGATGTATTTGAGACCCATGGGCGTGGCTCATTGAGTGTATTTTAGGCCTATGGGTTGTGGCTCATCGTGATGTATTTGAGGCCCATGTGTAGGGCCCACCTATTGTGTATTTGAAGCCCATGGGTCGTGAAGCCTGATGTGGTGTATTCATGGCCCATGTGTCGAGACCCATAGCAATGTGTAAGGCCCATATGAAATGACCCAATGTAATGTCTATGCGGCCCATGAGTGAGGCCCAATGCGATGAATGTGTGACCCTTGTGAGAGACCCAGAGCGATGTATATGAGGACCGATGTGATGTGTGATTTCGCCATGATGTATGTATTGATGTTTATTTGGGTAACTCCTTGGGAATAATGTTGGTTAAATGTCCACATTGATGGGCAATGATGGTTGAATGTCCATATTGTGACCTTCCCTTAGGCCTTGTTAGGCCCATTCCCACCGATTCCGATTGACGATGCCGATTATGAGTACATGGTAGCATAACATCATGATACATGCCTATACGCATCATCTGCATGTTTGTTATGAGATGGGTTGATCATTGTATATATCATTGAGCATGTTGCTATGAGACTCCCTGATAGGCGGAGGTTATCTCACATGAGTGCACGGTATGTGCAGGATTGATGCATGACTGGATTGTATGACTCATGCATCTTGCATTGTGTGCCGTAACGACATCAGGACCATAGCCTCCACAGGCATATCGTGGATGGCCAGATGGGACATCGAAAATATTTAGTTCTAGTATACGGGCACCATAGATGTTCCTGGGTGAAAATTCCTAAACCTTCGAGGCCAGGAGACACCCCAATGTCGAGATCGAGTGGATATATGAGCGCCCGAGTGCTGAATTTTAGGAGGCCGCATCTCCCACTGTGTCGTGGTCGGTTGGGAGGGGGTGTGGCCTTACCCGCCCGAGGGTAGGGGGAATTACTAGGCTGAGTTTGATCAACTCGTGAATGGTTCCGCTATCGACGTGCCAGATAGGTATTGGCAAACTATTGACCAGGCGGATAGTGAGGCTTCTTACTCTCACTTGGACTATGCTGCTAGGAGAGACACAGTGCCATTTGGAGTGTACTAAACCCCGGTGATGATCCTAGAGATGAACTGTACTGATATGTGGACTTATTGAGCAGGAGTTGTATACTCATTCATTCACGTCCACTCGGGCTGGTGGTGCACAACTATTTATTACGTGTACCTTCGCAATGGCCAGGATTTCGGTTGCGACGCGTGACTAACCTAAGATCAGGAGTTTACCACATTGAGTCTGACTATCCAAATTAGGTATGGGACTAGTTTGGATAGAAGTCATTTATGATAGACCCCATAGTCTGTGATATTACGTACTATCATCTCGACTTCACTCCATCATAGTCATTTCATTCGCACCACATATTGCATTGCATTAGTAATATTTAGCATTTCAGGTTACTGTGTTTCAGTATTTAGATACGGCTGACGGTATTCGTAAACTCATCCGGAACTGTATATTGCATTGCATCCTCGACATCTGATATTTGACTCTTTATAACTCTTAATTTGCATAACTGATTTATATTGCGTACTCTGATATTGTATGACTGATGGACTTGTCAGTATTTCCGATATTGTATAATTATGACATGACAATATGATAATGATAATGTGATTACGGATGTATGTAATATGGTTATGGTTGTGGTATGATTTCCTTATAACATATTTATCTTGCTTGCATGTAGGACACACTATACACACGTGTGTAGTCACTAGGCTTTTTGCCTAAGCCTCTTATTTTCTATTTTTTTCAAGGCTGGAGTAACTTGAAAGACTTAGCTTTCTCGATGCATTATATTTATTTTTTTATTTGGCAATGTTGATGTCATATACCCTTGGAAAGCATGGTACTTGTAACCATCAGGATTTATAATGGAGAGTGTTGCTTGGTATTTGATCATTGATCTTCATGCTCAGGTATTACCATGTATATATAAAAAAAATCTTCCTCGTGGTGCGCCGAACTCGGGACTTGGTGAATAGAAGTCGAGTGCCGGATTCGGGGCATCACGGAAGCTGTTCGTCCCTGGGTTTGGGGCGTGACAATGAAAGTGGGCCAGACATGTCTCTTGAGGGTTAGAGGATAAGGTTAGAAAAGTTTTATCTTCTATGAAAGAATCAATCAGGTTAATATCATGGAAATCGTTATCTTCCTCTAGTTGTTTGCCTGCATTGAAAAAGATATTTAGTTCTAATGTTATATTTTCAAAAGACAAACTTATGACTCTGTTCCTGCAATTAATGATTGCATTTGATGTGGTAGGAATGGGTGACCAAGAATGATAGAAATTTGAGTGTTTATGTCCATGATGGGTTGAGTGTCCAAGACGATAAAATCTACTGGGTAGTAGAATTTGTCAACCTGGACCAACACACCTCAGTTATCTCTCTCGGTACACAAACCGAGCGATCGACAAGTTGTAATGTGGTCCAGGTGGGTTTTAATTCACCTAGAACCAGTTGTTCGTAGATCGAGTAAGGGATCAAATTTACGCTTACTCTTAAGTCAAGAAGTGTGTGCTTAATTCGGTAATTCTCAATTACACAAGCAATGGTTGGGCTACCAGGATCTTTATATTTCTGTGGCACATCTTGCTTTAGGATGACATTCACCTTTTCTGTTAAAAAGATTTTCTTTTGAATATTTTGCCCTCTTTTGGTCGTACACAAGTCTTTCAGAAATTTGGTATATGAGGGTATTTGCTTAATGGCATCTAGTATAGGTATATTAACCTTCACTTATTTCAACACCTCTAAAATGTCCTGAGAGTTAGAGAGAGGTTCTTGTGCAATCAACCGTTGGGGAAATGGAGCAATCGCCTTACCTTGAAGTTCCGGTTCTAATTCTTGTGGAGCAGTGCTAGATCTATCATTATTATCATCTTTCGGGTCCTTAGGCTTTTCAGCCCTAACCGGAATGGCTTTGTCAATGGTCTTCCCACTCCAAAGAGTAGTGATAGATTTATCTTACTCAATCTGATTTGAAGAACTTGGGTCGCTGACTTCATATTGCAGTTTTGGATTGGGAAGAGATTGAGCTAGAAGGTTTCCCTTATTCCCAATCACATTCTTTGTCTCAAGCCCTTGTATGGCCTTTATAAGGTCTTGAAAGGCTTATAACATCCCCTGATTGAAAAGCTCTTGATTTTGAAGATGCTTTGGAACCGGATCCTCTTGAGGTTTCCCCTGATTTGGAATTTGATTAAAGAATCCTTGAGGACTAGCAGTTTATCCATTCCTCTAACTGAAATTGGGATGATTTCTCCAATTATGATTGTATGTATTGGAGGTGGATCCATTGAAAGGCCTTTAATAATTATTTACGGCATTAGATTGCTCATTCAATAACTCTTGAAAAACAGGTATTGTTGGGCAATTTTCAGTTGTGTGAATGTTACAAACACAAATACCGTAAACGGTTTCCTTAGCCCGATCCTTCTTTGATTCCATGGCCTCGAATTTTCTTAAGAGATTAGCCACTTTAGCATTGATATCATCATCATTTTTCTGAAGGTATATTCTGCCCCTCTCCTTTGATTGAGTGGGTGGTTGCTTGCCTCCAAGTGCAGAGGTTCATAAGTAATATCCTGTGAATACAGGGTCGATCCCACAGGGAGATGAATTGCGAGAAGGAAAAAATCAAATGCAAAACAAACTAAGTAATAAAAACTAAACTGATGATTTGATTTTTGGATTTTTGAATGGATGTAATTCAATTGAATAAAAAAAACACCCAAGCTTCAAAGTTCCACACATAGATTAATGTTCCAAAATCATGATGACTTGGATAACACAACTAGGATCTGAGCACTATGGTCAGCCTAATCGGAAAATAAAACACTTTAAATATTTTAATAAATGATATAAAAGATTAGAAAATAATAGATTTGCACCATTGACATATATTCTCAAGCGCCAGTGATTTTAAGTATTCAATATCTATAGGATAATGAATATCAAAGAAATATAACAGGTTGAGAACATCTCCTATCTAGGAAATCTGATTAATCTAGGGTAAGCCTATCCATCAATGTAAATCTCATATGATGGAAACATATGGATCTTACAAGAGGATAAAAAATAAAACCTAAATAATAGATAATATGCATACACCATTATTCTCATCATTAAAACAATCAATCATCATAATCTAAAGAAATATTAAACCCATGTGCTTCCCTTCTAGCTTGGGCTAGAGGGAACTTAGAAAAACATAATTAAATTGCAGAAATAAAAAGCAACAAGAAAGAAAGAAGAAAAATTGCAAATAAAAAAGATCTAAAAGGAAATAAACAACTTATAAAGCTTTAATAAAACTAAAAACTCTTTAAAAAACCCTAAATATTGCTCTTGAATGCTTCTAATGATGCTTTAGAATGCCCTAGGAGGCCCTATTTATAAGTAGGGAACTCCAATTTTCGTACAAAGTTGAAAACCCTAGAAAACGCCTCAAATATACGTATTTTTTCAAAATAGACTTCTCGCTGCATAGTTCGTTTAAAACAGACTTCCTGCTGCGCAGTTTTCCAAAATAAACTTCACAGCTTCAAAATACACTTTTTTAGGACAATTTCAGGATTCTTCACTTCAAATCTTCGATTCTCTTCATTCCTCGCTTGGTTTTCTTGGATCTTTGGCATGTGAATTCTTCAATCTTGATCTCCTAAGATCCATCCATTGCCTTGGTGAATTTGAGCATCAAATTCTTACTTTTTAACACCTTTTTCAATCCAAGCTTTTAAATTCACCTTGCAACACATACATGAGTAAAATAGAATATTAAGATGATTTATGTTCATAAAACCAAGATATAAATGAGGAAAATTATGCAATATTTGAGTCTCAACAGTGGGCCTAGAAGTGGTGCTCGATTTTGGGGAGGTGTCCCATGATTGTGTGTTTTTAGTAAGTCTGTCTAAATAATCTCACACATCATTGACATTTTTGTTCATGAATTCCACATTGCACATTGTCTCGACCAATTGACACATGAAAGATGTCAGTCCATTATAGAAAAAGTGTGTAATGCGCCACATGTCAAAACCATGTTATGGGCATGAACTAACAAGATCCTTGAACTACTCTCAACATTGGAAGAATGTTTCATCTTTATTTTGGGCAAAGTTCATGATTGACTTTCTAAGGGTGTTCGTTTTTTTGTGTGAGAAAATTTTCTTTATGAACTCCCTTGTCATGTCATTCCATCTACCAATAAATCGTGGACGTAGTGAATGCAACCACGTTTTAGCTTTCTCTTTTAAGGAAAAGGGAAAGAGTTTCAGCCTAACCGTGTCCTCAGACACGTTTGGAAAATATAGATTGGCTATGATCTCATTAAACTCTTTCACATGTAAATATGAATTTTCATATTCAAGTCCATGAAAATTTGGAAGGAGTTGGGTCACCCCTGGCTTGATATCCATATGTCCTGTATTTTTTGGAAAAACTATACATAAAAGTGTGCTCACCCTTGCTGGTTGTAAATAATTTCGTAAAGTATGAGGCGGGGGTGCTTAATGTACCTTATTCTCATCCTGGATTTCCTCAACCCTAGGTTGAGGTGAATTTGGAGGTTGATTGGCTGGTTAATTGGCAGCTATAACTTTAGTTAACTCTGTGGATATCGAGTAGTATCTAATCCTGTGATAGATAGATAACCCCTCAACCAATCCTCCTTCACTCGATCAAGAGATGTCGAGTGTTATCACGGACCCACTTGGGCATGAAATACTCTCAGCCCTCAATTTCAGAATCTAACCTAAACCTAAAAGGAAAGAGGGATATAGAAATCTAAAAATAGAAAGAGAGAGAATTAGAAAGGAGTTACCAAATTAGAAGTTTTTATTTTGGGATCCTGCAAAAGAAAAAGGAGAGTGAATTAGTTTCTAAAAAGGAACTAAGAAGACAACCTAGTTTCTAAAAACAAAAAAGGAAAGTTTCTAAAAATAGAAAGTAAGTTAATTTCTAAAAATAGAAAAAGGAAAGGAAGTTAGTTTCTAAAAATAAATAAGGAAAGGTTCTAAAAAATAAAAAATTAGTTTCTAAAAACAAATTAGGAAAGTTTCTATCCTAAAATTAGAAAGTAAATTAGTTTTTAAAAATAGAAAAGGCAAGTTTCTAAACCTAAAAATAAAAAACTAAGTTTATAAAATAATTCTTAAAAAAACCCTAACTTAAAAATAGATGGTAGAAAAACCCTAATATTAAACTAATTCTAAAAACTAGTCAATCTCAGAAAAGTGCAACCATTAATCCCCGGCAATAGCGTCAAAAACTTGTTCACAACACCAAGTGTAGGGTCACGATGTAATAATAATCACGGTAAGACCGAAGTCGAATCCACAAGGACTAATCTTATGAGTATTATGAAAGCAATTAGAAGTATAACTAGAAGATGTAAATCTAAATCTGAAATTAAAGGGAGTAATTATGAAAGTTTTAATTAGAAACTTAAGAATTCAAAGGTGGGAACTAGGGTTTCTAAGGATCCACTTGTAGCAATCAGGGAGATCTATTACTTGATTCAAGGACACAATTGGAATCGGAGTCCTGTCCTATCCAGTTGGAAGATATCTCAATAAAACCAAATCTGAATTTCCTTTGACCTAATTCTCAACAGATGAGAGTTGTGAGATCTGGAAGTAATTCCATCACCTAGCCATGTCCAGGAGACAATGGCAAACAACAGGATATACCAATTCCACAATCAAATATATGAGAATTGTGAGGGCTATAAGGGATTTTATCACCTAACCATGCCCAAGGGACGATGATGAACAACAGGATTTACTAACTTCATAATATCAATACATGAAAAGAAGATATTCAAAGCTATTGCAAATCTATTTTATACATTTGAGTCACAACAAGCCATTAAGAACTGAAAGTATTCCTTAAATATCAAACTAGAATAAAAGAGAATTCAACATAAACATGAATCAAAGCAATAGAAACATCCCATCACGCTACAAGCTTCATCTCTTAGCCCTAACTAAGAGGTTTAGCCAACCATAGATATGATTGGACCAAAGTCTCTTAAGAAAAATATGAAAACAACAAGGAAGAAGAAGAAAAACTCTTGGCGACGGCTTTTCCACCCTTTTGCTCCACTTCTTAAACCCTAAAAAATGCCTAGAACATCCTAAAGAGTCTTATTTATAGTTGTGGAACTCTAACTTTCGCACTTAGTTAGGAAACTCTAGAAACCGCCTCAAATTTACTCAGTTTGCTAAAATAGACTTTACTCTACGTAATTTTTTAAAATAGACTTCACTTTGCGCAATTTCACAAAATGATCCAGAGTTTTAGAATACGTTTTTTCAGGACGATTTCAGGATTCCTTTTCTTCACTTCAAATCTTTGATTCTTGTCACGCCCCGAAATTCGGGTACAGAGTGTGCACCCTCAAACTTAAGTTTTAGCTCGTAACTCATACACAAAGTGTACTAATTTAATTCCTTAATTAGTTTAATCAGAGATAATAATTATATTCAGTCTAAGTTCCACCATAACTCTAATCACACATCCATAGCACTTGGCACCAATCAACCAGGTATATATAAATCTTGATGACCTTTAAAATAAAATAAACCTTAAAAATCATTCATTTATTATACCATCATAATATAATGATATTATTATACCATTATATTATAATAATGTTTATTCCATTCTAACATTGTTGCAATGAAATAAATCTAAATAATTCATTAAAATCTTAAAATCAATATAAATATGCATTATACGTTAATCAAACTATGCTAACAAATAAATCACATAATCAGAAATTATCTAATGCCACCACTTCATCTTCAGATAAGTATGGCCACGTTTCACATGGGTCGTGTTCAGGTACAGTAGATCCTTCTGGTTCTTGCGTCACATCATCTACTAATGGCTCCTTTATACGATTTTTTCATCAATAAAAGGTAAGCTGACCAGGCTTAGTGAAATAACCTAGCATGGTTCATAATCATAACAATTAAAATAACATAAAATGGATGTACAATGATATGAATGCAAATGATGTATAAATGCATCAGATGGGGTGATCGTCCATCTGCTTGGGTTGGAGGTTGTCGACCCGCATCCACCCGTTAAGTAGGCTTCCACCTTTCAGTAGACTTGGGCATAGCCCACATCTGGTAATGCTCTACCAGGATTGACATTTCTTCCAAAGAGGGCCCCTAGGATTGACAATGCATTATGTAAATGTAATGAATGATAGATGATATGTAAATGCATATTTTTCATATTTAGCATAGTTGTCTTGATTAGAATATGCACATATGAATTTAGTGTACAATTATCATAAAAAAAATACTCAAATCAGTATATCAATCAATCAAACAATCACAAATGATTTATTTTAATTTTAATGAATTATGAGACAAGTTGTGTTACTCACATGAGTCTGATAGTGTAGAATCCATAAGGTAAATGGGGTGGTTTGAATTCAGATATCTTATTAGTTATACCAACAACATTATTATTCATCTAGTTATTTTATGTGGTGGGGCCCACCTTTGATATATATCCTACATGGCCAAATCTTAAATAATCAAATAATTAAAATTATATATTTATTAAATTTAATTATCAAAATTTAGATTTTCTTTTTAAGATCCTAAAATTGAATGTCAAATAATTAATCGGGGTGGCCCACCGGATGATTGGATCATCCAGATTCTTGAAGTTTTAGCATATTTTGCCTCTACACATTGGATGAATGGTATAGATCTAACCATATATATACCAATGGCCCATCTCAACCTTTTATGCTAAGTGATACCAACACTTGCGTAAAAATCTAAGATTCCTTTATTAAACACTTCTAAATCTGACTAATGTGGCCTATCTGATAGTCAGATTGATCTGAAAAGTATGGCCCTTGTATATTTTAGCCTTAGGGATCATATGATCCGATAGATCTATCTTAACACAATTAGATTCCATCCATTTAATATATTCCTAAAATGCTACTAACCAGATTTGAAATAATAAAAATATCACTTTATTAAAATTAACTCTACACACCTATACAATGATAGTGTGAATAATCCACACCATCCATTGTATAGATTAAGAAGAAATTAACAACATAATAAAAAATTAAAAAGAGCTAATGATTAAAACTTACATGATCGAGCCTTCTTAAAATCTCATCTCCCTTATTCTCCAAAGCTTCCTATTTTTTTCTATTAAGCAGAAACCTCATATCCCTTTTTTTTTTTTTTTTAAGAAACTCCTCTTTATAAGATAGGATGAGCACAAAAAAATCTTAACCTTATAACTTCTCTCTCAAATAATATTTGATAAAAAAATTTATTATTACTACTTCAATAATCGATCCCTAAACCTCTCTCTCAATTAAGAATGTCTCTACCAACTCAACTATTGACTTGTTTTTATTTTTTATTTAAAAATAAAATCTTTATATATTTATTTTAATTTTTTTAATGCACCAAAATTTAGGGTTGTTATAATTCTCGTCATTCCTCACTTAGTTTTCTTGAATTTTTGCATGTGAATTCTTCAATCTTGATCTTCTAAGATCTATCCCTTGCCTTAGTGATTCTTGAGCATCAAATCCATGCTTTTAACATCCTTTTTAAATCCAAGCTCTTAAATTCACCTTGCAACACAAACATGAGTAAAAAAGAACATTAAACATTATCAAGTTCATAAAATTAAGATATAAATGGAGGATAATATGCAATATTTAACCCTCAACACTTAAGTCACATACATCATGATGGGCCCCAGCAAAAAAAAAGAGACAAATTCAATGCTCAGAGGGCTGCTGCACTGTTGATCCGACGGCACCACCACCAAACAGACTAGGGGGTAATGACACCACCGTCGCCCCTTGGGCTATTTTGGTGGTGGTTCCACCAAATCGGCAGTGGTGCCGCCACCCTCTTAGTTGTTTGGCAGTGGTGCCACCGAATTTCTCTCATTTTTCGGCTGGGTCCCTTCCAAATCCCTCTTCCTAAACCCTATAACTTCTTTCCAATCCCCTTTTTCGAAACCCCTCTTTCCAAAAATCATCTTCTATTCCAAACCTCTTTCTAAAACCCATCTTCTTCTTCTTCTAAACCCTTCTTTCTAAAACCTATCTTGTAAAACCCCTATCCTAGACCATACCATTTCGTAGGTTTCCACGGTCCTCCCGATCGAATTCTGGCAACCCTCGACCTGTATCCGACATTTGCGCGTGATCCTCAACCAAGTCCTACAAATCAGAGTCTGCTCGACCCGAGATTTGTACCCTAGCGACCGCGCCGTCACCGCGGTTCCGATGCCGCATCTCGCGCGCCGGTCCGATACCCAGGCCAAGAGATGTGGGCCCACGTTTAGTTCAAGGAAAATGCCACGCGTTACAAAACCCAAGAGAATCTCTACCCAATATCACATCAATCAATCAATCAATCCCATCAAGGGTCAAGTGCATGTCAAGTATACATCACCTCACACCCGATCCCCAAGCAACCCCATAATTCAACAATTCCTTACACAACCCATACCCCTTTTACACAAATTACCCCAAAAGTTAACAAAGCTCTTACACACTCCTCACCCATCACTTCATCACCCATCCCTCTCTCTCTCTCTCCTTACAACCCTCTCTCTCTCATTTCTCAAACTCATTTCCAAGCAACCAAAAGATCATACGTCCAAGCTCTCCCAAATCTCCATGAGAGAGTTTTGTGTGTGGCCCACTTGCTACCCTCTCATTTTCCATCTCAACCATCAAAACTTCATCATCTTCTGTTGAAATCAAAGCTAAGGCGATTTACCTTTCCAAGGAGCCAAGAAGAAGTGGATGGTGGGTGATCTTGGACTCACATTCTCATTCATTTTGTAATTTTCTTTTGTGATTGATGGACCCACATATGGTGGGACCCACCTTGATGTATGCTTTGTATCTAAGAGGGGCCTGTAGTGGGGGGGCCCCTTCGTCATTGCCGATCTCTTTCCTTTCCTCTTTCTCTCCCTCTCTTTCTTTCTCTATGATTAGTGGCACACCTATGATGTGTGTATTTTATCCATGATGTCCAATGAATGGGCCACCTTGATCTTGGTTGGGGCCTACATGACCGGACGGTTACATAGGCCCGGACGAGAGGGAAAGACAAATATTAGCTTGATCGAAATTCCGTGGCCCACTACATGGGATCACCATGATGAAGTGCATCATCCAGCACTGTCCAGTTTATTGGACGGTGGACAGAGGCTGTATATATATACATACTTATATATGTACATGATATGTAAATATAGTGTAATATTATATTATATTATAATATTGTAATATGATATAATATTATCTTTTATAATATAATATATATGGTGTATGTATATGCCCTTAGGAGGGCTTACCAATACGTGTGGGACTCACCCTTTTTGGGATTTCGAGGGACTGGCTGTAACATCCCGGAAAAATCCGTACAAAGACCCGAGTACCCCCTCAGGTAGAAATTACTTAGGACCAAATCCTTTAGAAATTAGACAAGAATTAGCTAGTGCTACACTAGAGTACCTGCAAAATTAGCACTAATCACTTTAAATATGATCTGCAAGACTGAAAATGTGTAGAATCGTTAATGTTACATTATCTTAAAACTTAGGATCCATCTCAAAACCCAGTTGCACTTGGGAGCACTTTGAAACTTCGTATCGGATCTGGACCATATGTCGAAAGTTTGATTACCGCGAAACTAGACGGTTATAACCACATTACTGGACTTGACTCGAAAATCAAGTCCTAATAGTACCCAGAAACGCACAACTTGAGCCCGGAGCGAAGTGTGTGAGAAACGTGAATATCTTTAGAAAACGAACTGAAACTTAAGTGAATTGAGTCGTTCACTTGCAGGCCAAATCTAAGGATTTTGACTATCAGAATCTGACCCAATTACACCCTCGGATCAGGAAAAATTTTCAACACATGTCAGTGCACTTGTGGCCCTGATCAAGTACCGGTGACCGTTGAACTGAAACTGGTCCGCCACGGTCGATCTGTATATCCGATCGGACCGAAAACTCAGCTTAACCTAAATCTAATGTCAGGGACCTCGGATGTAGCCCGCTAAACCAAGAAAACTACGGATCTCGGATGCGTTCGTGGGCTGGCCCCACTGACGTACGGCATCAATCTTTGAGGGGTCCACTGCGACACCCTGTCTCGTCACCACATGACCGAGGAACTTCACCTCCTCCTGCCAGAACTCGCACTTCTCCAGCTTCGCGTAAAGCTTGTGTGCACGAAGGGTCTGCAATGTGATCTCCAGATGCCGCTCATGCTCCTCACGGGTCCTCGAATAGATCAGAATGTCGTCGATGAACACCACAACAAACTGGTCGAGATAAGGACGGAAGACCTCGTTCATCAACTGCATGAACACTGCGGGCGCATTGGTCAGTCCGAAGGACATGACCTGGAACTCAAAATGACCATAGCGAGTCCTGAAGGCTGTCTTCGGGATATCCTCATCTCGAACCCGAACCTGATGATAACCGGACCGCAAGTCTATCTTCGAAAAGAACTGCGCCTCCTGCAGCTGATCAAACAAATCATCGATCCTCGGAAGCGGGTACTTATTCTTGATTGTGACCTTGTTGAGCTCGCGGTAATCTACGCAAAGCCTCAACGAGCCATCATTCTTCTTCACGAAGAGTACCGGTGCTCCCCACGGCGAACTGCTCGGACGGATAAAGCCTAACTCGCGCAACTCGTCCAACTGCTTCTGCAGTTCCCGTAACTCCAACGGTGCCATACGATACGGGGCCTTTGAAATAGGCGCGGTACCAGGCACAAGGTCGATCTGGAATTCGGTGTGCCAACGACATGGTAACCCTGAAATGTCCTAAAACATAAATCACAGATGACCTGCAGCTGGTCGATACTCAAAGCATTTGACTCCTCAACGACACAACAAAAGGCAGGAAAACTGATCTCCTCTGGGCTTCGCTACAAACTAGAACTGCGGCATGCCGGGTATACAAAACGTGACTATCCTCACCTAGCAATCCAATACGGCATGATACTCGGCGAGCCAATCCATGCTCAAGATAACATCAAAATCGGACATCGGCAACACGAATAGGTCCGCAGCAAAAAGATATCCCCAATCGAACGGGCAAGACGAGCAAAATCGGTCTAATATCTGCAGTCTTCCCTAAGGGCGTCGATATTGACAAACCCTCACGGCGGACTCCATCGGCAAACCGGTCGATCGGCGAAAAACGGGCCACAAAGGAATGAGATGCACCGAGTCAAATAATACACGTGCAATGCATGCGTAAATAGGAGAGTACCCTCGCGACCCCTCCCGATGATCGAGGGTCTCGTGCGGCATAAAATCTACCCCGAGCTGCTGGGAGGTGCAGTCCCCTCGAGGTCTCGCGATGCGATGCGATCTGCGCCGCGGTGGTGGCTCGATCTGCCGCTCGCGGCTGTGGGGAAGGCCTGAGGCCGGTGAGGTGGTCGCCGCCCGCGTGGTGGCTGCCGTGGAGGCCGATGCGGTGTCCTAGCCGCCGCCGCGTGGATGAGGACACTCGTGCACGCGATGTCCTATCCTACCGCACCCAAAGCAAGTACCTGTGAATGGTCCCGAAAGTGGTGCTGGGGGTACTGCCGGTGCTCGAAATGCTGGGCGGGTTGTGCGTCGCTACTGTGAACGATGCTGCTGGTGGAAACTACCAGAGGGCGCCTTCCTCTTCTGATCTCCCCTCTGTTCACGGGCTCTCTACAAACTAGCCCAATCTGCCTCATAAATCTGTGCCCTCTCCATGATCTGCTCAAATGTCGGAAGCATGTATCCGATCATAAGACTCCTGAGGGCAGGATGCAAACTATTCTCAAAACAGCGGGCCTTCTGCCCCTCATCGTCAATAAGATACGTCGCAAATCTCGATAGCGCGACGAAACATGCCTCATACTGGGACACAGTCATGTCTCCCTAGACCAGAGTCTCAAACTCTAATACGCGCTGCTGTCGCATATGCTCGGGAAAGAACTTCCGGTCAAACTGGTCTACAAAGTCCTCCCAGGTCCACTCAAAATCGGTCACTACCGATCGGGCTACAGATGCCCACCAATGCTAAGCCTCACCCTGGTCATACATCTCATGGTATCAAATATCTTCTCCACCTCAGAGCACCATATCTCCGCTGCAGTAGGGTCAGGCTCGCCCCAGAAACGCGGAGGATCGTGCTGTCAGAACTCCTTGAGAAGGGCGCTCGCACGCTCTGCTCTACCTGGGCTAGTGAAGGACGCCTGCTCTGCGCCTGAAGAATAGCGGTCATCGCCGGCAGCATCTGCTGCACCTGGGTGGCATCACAGGTACAGTCGGATCCGCACTGGTCTCGGTAAAGGAGTGGCATCCTCGGGCGGGAAATCAGGAATATCTGGTGGCGGAACAGGAGTCGCCGGTGGTAGAGCGGGAGCAGCAGCTGGTGGAGGAGCGGGGGTCGCAGGTGGAGGAGGGGGATTCGCTCGGGTCGATCTTCTAGCCATTTGTCCTACAGGAAGGAACAAGAGTCTATCAGCCTTGAGAATTCTCGAAGGCATGAAGGTTAAGGGTCTAAGTCGAAAAATCGTGAAGTTATTTCGACTTGGAACCTATTCATTCTAAGTTCATTGCAGATATGTGATGTGATCCTCAGGTAACCTTAGTTGCATAAGAACTGTCACGTCCCAAACTCGGAAAACGGGCTCACAAAATTCCCGATCGCCGAATCTAGTGCCGACAGCCTCCGTAGTGTCCCATTCTCGGATTCCGGCACTCTCATGCCAGATTCCGATCCTGGGATCCTACAAGGAGGATTTTCAGTAAAAAAATTTTTGTAATAGAGCATAACCATAAGCATAACCAAGTCACAAAACAACATCACCACATATCCACTATATCGAAAACTTTTAAGTACAATGCAGAAAGGGAAATACAGGGTGATCAAAAGCTTCAAAATAAACTGATGTGCACTCCTGCCTCAGCGCTGCTGCTGTCCAACACTACCTGCACGCAACGGTCGTGCATAAGCTTACAAAAGCTTAGAGGGTACTGTAAGTGTGTGTGCAAGGCCAGCGCCAAGTGTACAATATCAGAGTAATGCGGAAATATGCGATAAGTTCATGAATGCTATCAGCTGGACCAACGCTATATGATGCAAGACATGAATGCTATCGGCCATACCAAGGCCATGCGATGCGAGGCCTATGTAGCCAAATGTCATATGCGAGATGCGAAGCAAGCATATCAGTCCTCATCAAGTACACATATCAGTACAGTTCCTCTCTGGATATCACCGGGGTCTAATACACCTCACACTGACTGCCTCCTCGCTGCACAACAAGCAAGTGGAAGAGACCACACTATCCGCCTAACCAATAGTCGCCAATATCTACCCGGCTTGTCGATAGCGGACTCATTTGCGAGTTGGTCCAACCCAGCTTATAGCCCCTCACTCGGGCGGATAAGGCCACACCCCTTCCAACCACCACGACACGGTGGGAGACGCGGCCTACTGATGGCGCTCGCGCGCTCATGTATCCACTCGGTGGCAGACGTTGGAGCATCTCCTGGTACCAAAAAGGTTCTGGGACTTTCACCCAAGGACATCCTAAGTGCCCACAATGCTAGAGCCAATATTTCCGGTATCCGATACAGCCATCCACGATGTGTCTGTGGAGCCATGACCCTGATGTCGCTAGGGTGTGCAGTGAATCATGACACACAATGCGAAATGCATGAGTCAAACCGTCAATCATGCAGAAATCTCACGCGTACCACGCGCTCATGTGGGGCACTCCGTCTCAAAAGGAGTCCTGTAAATATCTCAGCCCAACGGCTTATGCTATGATCAAGCATTCCTCATATCAAGCATACATATGATGCATATGGGCATGTATCATGGAGCTATACTAAGCATGTTATAAAGTAAGGAACTATCAACAAGTATGGGCCTATCAATGGGCCTTAAGGAGAGTTACAATGCGGACATTTAACCAACATTGTATTTACAATGTGGACGTCAAACCAACATCGCTCCCAAGGCATGGCTCGCCATAAAATACCATTACACAAACCATATGGAATCACACATTGCAATGGACCCTAAGGACATCTCATTGGGCCTCGACCCATGGGCCTTAGACACATCAAATGGGCCGTATCACATGGGCCTTACATTCATCAAATGGGCCGCATTAATGGGCCCTACCAACGGGCCTTATGTACATTGCAATGGGCTATAACCCATGTGCCTTAGAATATATCAGAATGGGCCTAATCACATGGGTTTTACATTCATCAAATGAGCCACATTAATGGGCCTTACCAACGGGCCTTATGTACATTGCAATGGGCCATATCCCACGGGCCTTTGAAAACATCACAATGGGCCTTGTAACATGGTCCTTATGCATGCCAAATGGGCCTAATCATATGGGCCTTATGTATCTCGAATGGACCTAATCATATGGGCCTTATGTATCTCAAATGGACCACACCAATTGGGCTCCATATGTAGATCAAATGGGCCTCATAACACGGGCCTTATAAATGTCAAGGTGGGCCTTAAAAATGGCCATAAATACATATATACATACATATATATAAAATTCATGCCAAAGGATTAACCGATCCTCACTTCAAATAATAGTGGTAGGACCCACTTGAACCACATATCTGACTCATTCTTTTGCTCATGCCTGAGCTTGCAAAAAAAAAAAGCCCGACGGTTGGGGATGCAACACAAGCATCATGGTGGGGTCCACTGTCCAGACAGTGGATAGTGTGGATAACCACATAAATCATGGTGGAGCTCACCGTCCACTGCCGTGGACGGCCTGGAGAGAACACATACGCAGTGGGTTCCACCGTCCCGTGCTGGGGACGGTGTGAATAAAATACATACATCACTGTGGGTCCCACGTGGGGCCCACCATAACGTTTGCTTTCCATCCAACCTGTTGAGGAGGTCACGCAGACCTGGGTTGAAGTGGAAAAACAAATTTCATATTGATCCTAAACTTCTGTGGGCCCAAAACTGGTTTCAATGGTAGAGAGTTCAATCCCACTGTTTCCTTTGGTGTGGGCCAACTGAGTCTTGGAAGAGGCTGAAATTTTGAGGGGGGCTACTTCGAGCAGGGTCCCACCTAATGGACGGATTGGATGGAAAGTATACATCACTGTGGGGCCCACGGCTGGAGCCGTGGGTCTCTGCTGGCCGCCCGTCAAAGAACGCAGCAGCGTGCTGTTGCTGCTGTTGTGTCAGTGGCAGCAGGCGCTGCCCCTTATATTATGTATATTTATTTTTTTTTAAAAAAAACCGGTATTTCCATGGTTTTTCACGTGTGGGGCCCGCTTTAAGGTAATCCACTCTAACCATCAGATTTTATAGCCCACAACAAGTTCATCAAGCCCAATATCGGACCTGTTTCAGCGTGTAGAAAAATCCAGAGAACTTTAAATGGTGGAGATCACTGTTTTGAAAGGTATGGCCCGCCAGAAGCTTGGATCAGTTTCATCTTCTGGCTCAACGCCTAAAATGGTTTGGAAAATGGAATGGACGGTGTGGATTAACCCCATACATCAAGGTGGGGCCTACATGGGCAAACCCCTTCCAAAACTCATGAACCAAGCTCATATTTGTGTTTTCATTTCAGTCCAGGGACGGCCTATGCATAGGGCATGCACAAGGTGGGCCTTGCTCCTGTGGGCCACCAAATGGATGAATGGTAAGGATAAAACATACATTAAGGTGGGGCCCATCCAAGTGGGTCACATGGCCACCCCATCACACATAAAGATAAATAAATGAATAAATAGAAGAGAGGGAGAGAGAGAGATAGAGAGAGAAATGGGACACGCATGATGGAGGGCTCCGCCACTATGAGCCCTCCCTTACAAGCAATCATACATCGAGTGGGTCCCATTGCATGTGGGCCCACCAAATCAAGGATCAACGGTGGAGATCCCTTCTCCACCAAAATGAAAGGTCTAGATGACCCTTTTCAAGCTAGAAAATAAACATCATGATGGGGTTCATAGAGAATGGCCCCATCACGGAATGATCATGAAGATCAAGGTGGGCCATCGACCACATCTTAAGGTCCCAAGTGAGATCCATACCATTGATCGGTAGGCCTCACTTGGTCCATCATCAAAACATGAAAAACCTATCCTATAAGGCACCCACCGTCCGATCTTCTTGGTCCGTTGGAAAGCCGACCTCCTTGTGCTTCACTTTGATGGTGGGAGATGAAGATTCAAGGGCTAAGATGGAAGATTTTGGGATGGAAAGTGGGCCACACTACTCACTTCTCTTTTTCTCTCCTTGGAAAAATGTGGACGTGTGAGGCTTATGGGTTGCTTGGAATTGGTGTGAGAGAGGAGAAAGAGAGAGAGAGGGAGATAAGGAGAGGTGATGGGTGTGATGGGTGAGTGATGTGAGGTGGGGGATGGGTGAAGTGAGAGGTGGTTTGACTTTGGTGAGAAAAAGCATGGGTTGCTTTACTTGTGGAGAAAGGTGATGTGTACTTGACATGAGGTGATGGATGGGATTGATTGATGGGATTGATTTGACACACTGTAGAGATTCTCTTGGGATTGCAAACGCGCGGCGTTTTCTTCGAAATAAACGCCGGCTCACATCTTCCTGCCAGGGTATCGGATCGGTGCGAGAGACGCGGCGTCGGAACCGCGACGACGGTGCGGTCGCAATGGTACAAGTCTTGATTTAAGCCGACTCAAATGTACAGCATACGACTTAGGGTTGATCGCAACGTCAATTATACGTCACAGGTTGCCGAAATTCGACAGGAAGGATCGCGGGATTCGACAGAACAGAACGGACTGGGATACGGGTCTTACACCTAAGTATACCTTGGCCCTGGGGCCATTCCCATCACTTCTGGGCCTATATAAGGGTCTTAAACCCTCTCTCTCCCTTCACATACGAATTTTTAACCCTAGGTGAGAGAAGAGAAAAGAAAGAGAAGGAAAGAGAGAGAAAGTGTGAGAGAGAGAGAGAGTTGACGTTTGTTCCTGGGATTCAATTCCATCACTCCACGTGCTTAACCATCACACCTGTATCGCTTTTTTAGTGATTCCAACTCCGTACTTGGGTAAGAAAACCCAACCCTAATCTGTTTAAGGGTTTTCAATAGTGTAAGTGATGAAATAGATAACCTATTTCATGCTATAGGTTGTCATTGTGCCGTAGACAAAGACATTATTTTTAAACTGAGTTCGTTTCGAGTCTACCGGCGAAAGGTGCGGACTATAAATGTTTAGGTTATGGTTTTCAAGGCTTTCAATGTCAGTTAATGATTTATGACTAACTTAAATACTATCACATGCTTAGATACGATGTTTCCCGCGCTTTACAAATATATATAAACTATGTTGAATATAGTGTATTCCATGTGTTTATTGGTATAATTGAATGAGTATGAAATTTGGATTCGTGCTTGCCATGATTATTCGTCGTGACTATATGGCTGTTATGCGTGTGACAACTCCTTGGTGAAAGGATTTGCCCTAACACTCGTTATCTCTAACATATGTTACGTATGTTGAAGTGTGTAGTCTAATTGCTTGTGAAAATGTCTGAATGAGTAAATGCTTGTTTAAAGGTATGATATAAGGGCGTTGAGACAGGATTCTCAACCCCCTTATCTATATTTATGGCTTCCTTTATGTAACCTATCATACTATTATGTGAGTTGTGATGAAATGCCTATGTATGTTAACATATACACTAGGTGTTTGTTAAAATGCTCAAATAAGATCTCTATGTGGATTGATTGTCACATACTGTTCTTGACTATCACATGTGAAATAAATTATTTTGGAGTGTGTTTGGGACTATGGTATAGTTTAGGCAATCGGTAACAGGTCCTAGATTGGTGGCTGAGGTTGTTTCGCTACACCGGACGGGTTCGATGAATTCGAGTCGTACTTGGGTTGTCGACAGTGGTTAGGCCACACGGAGTGCTTACGTACTTCATGTCGATCAACTCGATGTGCGCTCATACCAGTCGAGCTCATCAAGTAACCTGATTAACCCGATCTATGTTCACCATGTATGGACACTACTGCTTGAACATAAGGTACCAAACTCACTAGTGGAAACCCTGTTAATCTTAATACCTTGATCCGCTAAGACTCATGAGCCAGACATGGTGGTATGGGACACCGTGGTCGAGCTATCGGCTTACGCTGGGGCGACGAGTCTCCCCGTAGTGACCAGTGAGCAACACCACCTCGTGAGCGAATACGGTGGTATGGGATATTGTATTCGAGCTGTCGGCCTACACTGATCAGGTGACGAGCCCTTTGTAGTGACCTCGAGCATACTCTGAGACTGTGTTGAGGTGACGAGTCTTTCTATAGCAACTAGAGTATAAAATAGGCCTACCCCAGCGCAGCCTGGCTGTGGTCCCCAGTCGGGTTGGTGATGAGCCTTCGAAAATAGACTATCAGTTGGTAAGGCGTTGGTGGTAGTGACTTAAACTTGCCTATCGTATGTGACTGCTAGGATTGACGACCCTAGAATGGATCATTGTTTGGGAATTGATATAAGGGAGGTACCTTAACTTTCCAATCCTGCTGTGTGAAAAGGTCTAATAAGAACTAGGTAATCATGTTCATGCACTGCATTGCATGTGCCTTTGGCGTTGGAGTTGAGCACTGTGGAAGGGATGTATGCCGCGACCGTGAGATGAAGTTCGCAGAGGGAGTGCACGCGAGGGCATGCATCATTAATACATATCATATTTGCATTAACCAGAGTACTTAGGGATGCTTGATTGTATTGCTTTATCATTACTACTTGACTGAATTGATAACATGTTAACCTTTACTTTACAGCTCCATTGAGTTAATCACTCACTCCCATGTTACGGGACGGTGTTTTAAACACCAACCAGACCCTGTTTTAGTTTCAGATGATGACGATGCTTACGAAGTGGAGCCGGACTTTTATAATGACAAGGAGGGTTCTTCCTATATGCAGCCATCAGGCGAGTCTATGTAGACCATGTTCTGATCAACGGGGTTACAGGGATGCTAAATAGACGCCATTACACTTGTTATTTTACACTTTTGGAACACCCATGTATATTCATTTTGTTCATTTTTGGAGTATACATGTATATATTTAACTTGGTAACATGTTCACACTCTGGAGACGTACAACAGTTTATATATTTTATATATCTATCACAGTCTTCCGCTTGCGTAATTTAACTGTCTCTGGAGTATGATATGCTGATTTGGTATAATCTCATTCATGCGTAATGCTCTAATATGGACAACATTCAATCATCATTACCTATGTTGCATAAGTGATGTGTTGTAACTTGGGAGCTGAGCTTCTGCTCAACCCTCGATTTTCAGGGCGTTACACGGGCTTGGGTTGATCAGTAGCCGTACCCACCCATCAGGTCGTTCATCCATTTATGTGGGACCCACCCTACACATGTGACATGTGCGAGGGTGGGGCCCACCAGAAATATGTGCCTTTCACCCAGCCGTCCGTCCAGCAGGATGGGACGGTGGGCCAGTAATGTATGTATTTTGTCCAGCCGTCCATTTGGACGCTGGACATTGCAGTTCAGTTTCATATATATATATATATATATATATATATATATATATATAAATATAACCAGATGGTGGGCCCCACGTGGGACCCACCTTGTGATACGTTGTAAATACGCACCGTCCATGGGCTGGGATGGTGGGTCTGGCCGTGTTGTGCATGTGACATTCAGGTCGTCCATCAACCTTTAATCCACACCATCCATCTGCCAGATGGTGGGACCCACTACCATTTATGTCAACCCATTCTGTGGGTCCCATGTGATATTCAACTGTCCAGATGGTGGGACCCATCTACTGACTGACGTCAGCAAGTTCTGTGGGTCCCACGTGTGGATGTATTCTATCCAAACCGTCTATCCATTGGAAAGCTCGTTTTAAGGCTGCCTCTAACTGAGGCAGACTCAAATCTCTAGTGGGCCACCATGTGGTCACCACCATGATGTGTTACTTCATCCACACCGTCCAGATTATGTTGGACAGTGTTGGACAATGTTTGGACGGTGCTGTCTGATGTTTGGACGTGCTATTCAATGTATGGATGGTGCTGATTTACATAGGGAATGTTTGTACAGTGCAGATCATCAGTAGAGAGCCATGTGCCCATGTATGATAGGGTATAGTGATACACATGTTACAATTACAACTATTGAAGTAATTTTGGTGTGGTCTAAGCCCACTTGAGGACCAATGGTGCGGCCCATCCATAAGGCCCATCATGATGTATTTTGGCTCATGGGCGGGGCCCACTTGTTTGTACTGTAAGGCCCAGATATGTGGCCCACACATTGTATATGAGGCCCGCGTATGGAGCCCATGGTGAGGCAATTACGGCCCGATGGTGCAGCCCATATGATGCGGCCTATGTAATGTGGCCCACTTAATATATGAGGCCTAGTATTGAGGCCCATGAGCGAGGTCCATTGTGATGTATTCGAGGCCCGTGGGCGTGGCCCATTGTGATACATTTGTGGCCCTTGAGTGAGGCCCATGACAATGTATATTAGGCCCTTGTGTGAGGCCATGGGCCCACTATACATATGGCTCTGTGTGGGCCACTCCTTAGGAATAATGTCGGTTAAATGACAACATTGATGGGTAATAATAGTTGAATGTCCACATTGTGACCTTCCCTTAGGCTTGGATAATCTCATTCTCATCATTATCTTATGGGTTAACCCTAATTAGTGGGCCCAATTTGCCATAGACAGATGGTTTCGCGCTATCAGATTTGATATAACCACGGCCAAGGGCCGATCTTTATATTAGGGTCGATCAGTTGTTCCTCTATGGACCCCGCCTTGTTTATGTGTTGATTGTCGGTGCCGATTGTCGATCATTGGTACTGATTCCGATTGTCGAGGCCGAGTCAGATTGTCGAGGCTAATTCTAATTATCGAGGTTGAGTCAGATTGTCGAAGCCGATTCCAATTTCGATTGTCGAGGCTGAGTTAAATTGTCGAAGCCAATTCCGATTCTGATTGTCGAGGCTGAGTCAGATTGTCGAGGTCGAGTCAGATTGTCGAGGTTGAGTCAGATTGTTGAGGCCGATTCCGATTCCGATTTACCGAGGCCAATTCTGATTGTCGAGGCCAATTGTATAGGCTGATTCTGATTATATAGGCCGATTCTGATTTTGATTGTCAAGGCTGATTGTATGGCTGATTCTAATTGTTAAGGCTGATTGTTGAGGCCGAGTTAGAATTTCAAGGCTGAGTCAAATTGTCGAGGCCAATTCCGATTCCGATTGTCAATGCTGATTTTGATTCCAATTATCGAGGTCGAGTCAGATTGTCGAGGTAGATTCTGATTCCGATTGTCGAGGCCAATTCTGATTCTGGTTGTCGATGTCGAGTCAGATTGTCGAGGCCGATTCCGATTCTGATTTGTCGAAACTGATTCCGATTATCGAGGCCAATTGTCGATGCCGATTGTATAGGCTGATTCTAATTTCGATTGTTGAGGCCGATTCTGATTGTTGAGGCCGATTCCGATTGTCGAGGCTAATTCTGATTGTCAAGGCCAATTTTAATTGTTGAGGCTGATTGTCAAGGCCGATTCTGATTGTCGAGGCCGATTTCGATTGTATAGGCCGATTCTGATTGTCGAGGCCAATTTCGATTTGCCGAGGCCAATTCCGAGTATCAAGGTCGATTGTCGAGGCTGAATATTGAAGTCGATTGTCGAGGCCTAATGTGATGTATATGCGGCCCGTATTTAAGGCCCATTGTGATGTGTATTCAGCTCGTGTTTAAGGCCCAATGTGATGTATATGAGGCCTATGTAATGAGGCCCATTGTAGTGCATTTGAGGGCCAGGTGATAAAGCCCATTGTGATGCATATTATGCCCATGTGAGAGGCCCATCGTGATGTGTATTAAGATCTTAAGTAAGGCCCATGGTGTGGAATGTGCATGATAGTGAGGCCCTTTGGAAGGACATGTTGTTCATAGGACTCCTTGATAAGCAGAGTTACCCCACATGAGTGCACGATATGAGCAGGATTGATACATGATTGGATTGTGTGACTTATGCATCTCGCATTGTGTGATTATGATTACCATACGCCCTAGTGACATCAGGGTCGTAGCCTCCACAGGCATATCGTGGATGACCAGATGAGATATCAAAAATCTGTTCTACATGGGGTGCTATAGATATCCCTGGGTGAAAGTCCATAAACCCTCTTGGTTCTAAATGTTACTCCAACGTATAGATCGAGTGGATGCATGAGTGCATGAGAGCTGTATACCATTAGGCCACGTCTCTCACAGTGTCGTGGTCGGTTGGAAGGGGGTGCGGCCTTACCTACCCAAGAGGAGGATGTAAAGCTAGGCTGAGTTTGACCAGCTCGAGGAATGGGTCCACTATCGAGGAGCCGGCCTGATATTGGCAGGCGGATAGTGAGGTCTCTTCTACTCACATTGTTGCGCGCGATAGGGCAACAATCTGGTTTGGGGTGTAATAGACCCCTATGATTTTCTAGAGAGGAACAGTATTGATATGTGGACTTATTGAGCAGGAGTTGCATATTCATTCGTTCATTCATTCACTATCCACTCGGGCTAGTGGTGCGCAATTAATTGTTATGTGTACTTTCACAATGGCCAAGATTTTGGTTGGGGGCACGACTAACTTGAGATCAGAAGCTTACCACATTGAGTCTAACTATCCAAATTTAGGTATGAGACTGGTTTGGATAGAAGTCTTTTGTGATAGGCCTCATAGCCTGCGATACCACGTACTATCATCCTAACTTCACACTATAGCTTGGTCATTTCATTCGCACCACATATTACATATTACATTACATCCTTAGCATATGACATTTTGAGTTGTTATGTTTCTGCATTCATATGACTAAGATGAGGCTGATGGTATTCATAGCTCTTCAGAATTACGTATGATATTGCATCATCAGTATCTGATATTTGACTCATTATGTCTCCGCATTGCATAACTAACTCCCATTACTTTCTCAGTTTATGACATCTTCTTACTATGTCTTTTCATCGCATATGCTGGATGAGATTGATGATATTTTATAGACTTGCTAGTATTTCCGCTTACTCTGATATTATATGATTTATGAACTTACCAGTATTTCCGTTTACTCTGATATTACATTCTGAGCATGCAAATACTGCTCACACACTTACACCACCCTCTAATCTTTCTATAAGCTTATGCACGATAGATGCATGTAGGTGATGATATGATGCAGTTGAGCTGAGGCAGGAGTGTGCAGCAGAGCTTCTAGAGCTTTTGGCATTTATCTTGTATTTTCCTTTCAACATTGTACTCGAATGATTATATTAGTGAATATGTGATGATGATGTTGTTCTTGTGATTAAAGTATACTTGTGGTTATGCTTCTTACGAGATAACTGTATGTTGAAAAATCCTCCTTGTAGGATCCCAGGAACGGAATCTGGCTCATGCACACTGGGAGTCGAGAATGGGGTACTACGGAGGTTGTCGGCACCGAATTCGGCGATTGAAAATTTTGTGAGCCCAATTTTCGAGTTTGGGGCGTGACATATCTTCTTTTTCCAAACCCCTCTTTCAAAACCCAAATCCTCTAAAGATGATGCATCGATCAAAGAAGCCACGCATGAGAAGAAGAGGAAAATTTTATGAAATGTTGTATTTTGTTGTTAATAATATCTTGTATAAAATTCATGTTGAATAAAGATTTGTTCATGAATTGTGAATTAATTTAATTGTGGATGGTGATTTCTTTGTGAATTGTTATGATTTTATCGAGTTCTCGATCAAACCAAGAACTTCATGAAATTGTCTGAGAACTACATGAAATTGACCGAAAACTAAGTGAAATTGACTGACCGAGAACTTCATGAAAATGACCGAGAACTTCATGAAATTGATCGAAAAATTAATGAAATTGATCGAGAACTTTAGTAAATTTCATGAAGTTCTCGTTTAATTTCATGAAGTTCTTAGTAAATTTCACAAAGTTCTTGTTTAATTTCACAAAGTTCTCGGTTAATTTCATTGAGTTTTTGGTTAATTTCACCAAGTTCTCGGTCAATTTCATGAAGTTCTCGGTTAATTTCATAAAGTTCTTGGTCAATTTCATGAAGTTCACAGTTAATTTCATGAAGTTCTCGGTCATTTTCATGAAGTTCTCGGTCATTTTCATTCAGTTATCAGTCAATTTTACTCAGTTCACGGTTATTTTCAAGAAGTTATTGGTCACTTTCTCTAACTTTTTGGTCATTTTCATGAAGTTCTCAGTCATTTTCAAGTTCTCGGTCATTTTCACGAAGTTCTCAGTCATTTTTAAGTTCTCGGTCAATTTCATGTATTTCTCGGTAAATTTCACGAAGTTCTCGGTCAATTTCTTGAAGTTCTCAGTCAATTTAACTCAATTCTCAGTCAATTTCATGAAGTTCTCAGTCAATTCCATGATGTTCTCGGTCAATTTCACGCAGTATCATTCAATTTCATTCAATTCTCAGTCCATTTCAAGAAGTCATCAGTCAAATTCACTCAGTTCTCTGTCAATTTCTGCAAGATTTCGATCAATTTCGCTCAATTCTCAGTCAATTTAACTCAATTTTTGGTTAATTTCATGAAGTTTTTATTTAATTTCACAAAGTTCTCGTTC
This sequence comes from Magnolia sinica, assembly GCF_029962835.1. Classification (NCBI taxonomy): domain Eukaryota; kingdom Viridiplantae; phylum Streptophyta; class Magnoliopsida; order Magnoliales; family Magnoliaceae; genus Magnolia; species Magnolia sinica. Next base: position 129,224,658 of record NC_080573.1, read on the forward strand.
AATTTCACGAAGTTCTTGGTTGATTTCATGAAATTCTCATTCAATTTCACGAAGTTTTCGATCAATTTCATAAAGTTCTTGTTCAATTTCATGAGGTTGTTGGTCAATTTTATAAAGTTCTTGTTCGGTTTCACAAAGTTCTCAGTTAATTTCACGAAGTTTTCGACCAATTTCCTGAAGTTCTCAATCAATTTCCGAGTTGTACGAATAATTCAAGGGATATTAAAGTTAAATGGGCCCCAAAATTACTTATTTATTATATCCACACTGTTCATCCATTTGTAGATATCATTTTACATGATGAGGAAAAAAAATGAATCATATCCAAAGATTAAATGGACTATGCCAGAAATAGCAATGGGGATAATTATTTTCACTATTAAAACATTTGTAGGTCCCACCATAATATTTATTTTCGATCCAATCTGTGCATAAGGTCAAAAAGGCTTGGATGAAGAGATAAAACAAATATCATATTTATTCAGAACTTTTGTGACCCCAAAAGAGTTTCAATGGTAGATGTTCAATCCCCAAATGCTTTTTACAAAGTGGTCCACTTGATCTTTAGATCTGTCTTGTTTTTCGGCTCAAGCCTTACAAGGAGCTCTCCAAGTGGACGGATGGTTTGGATATAACATATACCTTATGATGGGACCCATGACCTCAATACAACATGGAAATGGCCGCACCACTGCCGGATATGGTAGTGGGTGGCAGCACCACCGTTGGAATGTTCAAGGGGGCGGCAGTACCACCGCCGGTCCGAAGGCATAACCGCCACACGGGGTAATTTGGTTGGATTCGTACAATGGGGTATTAGTTTGGGAAAGTGTAATATGGAATACACGAAAAGAACGGTGGGAAAAGGTTGGATATACAGTTTGAAAGACCTCTTGATAACCTTTTTCTTTTTTTCTTTTTTTTTTTTTTTACGCATGCACATGCACCCCACGTACTCGGAGCTGATTGGCTGGTGTACCTCACACCAGCTGTATTGACATTAGCAAGATCCGTCTGTCTGATGATAAGGTATGTGTTATAGTTGGGAAAAAGTACTATGCACTCGACCTCACGAGACCGTCCCATGAGGTTGAGTTGTGTGGCCCCACTGTGATGCGTTTCGAACATCTACCCCATCAGTCAGATGCACCATTCCATCGTGGGCCTAGGTCTCAAAAATCAAGTCAATCCGTGACTTGTGTGGGCCACACCACATACAGAAGTGGGGAGGGGCCGTGCACCATTAAAACATTCATAATCATTTTTTGGGCCCACCGAATGTATTTTGCCAATCCAGCCCATCCATTATGTGTGTCCCACTTGGATGAGGGTTCATACCAAGTTTCGGCAGCATTAAAAACTCAAGTAGGCCCCACCAAGTGCTTTTATATGTTTTCAGCATGTCTTCACATGATTTTAGATGGTATGGCCCACCTGAGTTCCGTATACGGCTGATTTTTGGGATATCCCATAATTTAGAGGGGACCCATCAAATGCACGGTGTTGATGGTCGACACGCATCACGGTGGGGCCCACACAGCTCGACCTCATGGGAGCTTATAGTCAGGTCAAGCGCACAGTACCTTTTCCGTTATAGTTATATGTATACTGTATGTACATTTTGCGTCTAAATGCTTGATTCGAAAAATAAGACATATCTAACTATCAAGTGGACCACAGTACAAAAACCAGTGGGAAATTGAACGTGTACCAATGAAACCCTTCTTAGGGTCATGGAAGTTTTGGATCAATATGTTTTTTTTTTCCCCCCTTCATTCAAGTAATTTTGACCTAATGAACAAATTGATGTAAAATAACCGTTGTGGTGGGCCGTAAAAATTGCTAAACGGTGAAAATATTATCTTCACTGATATTTATGGTGTGGTCCAGGTATCGTTTTTTAGATAATGCTCTAAAATGATCTCTAAAAATAAATGAAGGGTCATCACTGTGGAGCCCATGTAACTTTGATTTCCTTTGAACCGTTCATACAACTCGCTCTTCATTCAAGTAATTTTGACCTAATGAACAAATTGATGTAAAATAAATGCTGTGGTGGGCCGTAAAAATTGCTCAACGGTGAAAATCATTATCTTCGCTGATATTTAGGGTGTGGTCCAGATTTGATTTTTTAGAGAATGCTCTAAAATGATCTCTAAAAATAAATGAACAGTCATCACTGTAGAGCCCATGTAACTTTGATTTCCTTTGAATCGTCTGTACAACTTGCTCTTCATTTAGTAATTTTGACCTAATGAACAAATTGATGTAAAATAAACGTTGTGGTGGGCCGTAAAAATTGCTCAACGGTGAAAATCATTATCTCCACTGATTTTTATGGTGTGGTCTAGATTTCATTTTTTAGATAATGCTTTAAAATGATCTCTAAAAATAAATGAACGGTCATCACTATGGAGCCCATGTAACTTTGATTTCCTTTGAACCGTTCGTACAACTCGAAGATCGAAGAGCGTCAGTGCTCGTCTTTGCACGACACATACCTACAACAGCTATATAGCTCGTGTGAGGTACACCAGCCAACTCGCTTCCCACATACTCATGCCATAGTAGAATTTTACAAGTACTGGAGTACCGGCAAGGTAGGACATCAATGCCACTGAAACGGCATTCCCGAGTATAAGCATTACCGGGTACAAAAATCAGCCGGGTCAGCTTCTCAAGTGAACCATACAGCTGGAATCAACGTACAATCGATTGTTTGTCCCAATACATAGGCCTAGTCCACATTGGGAGAAAATCAGTCTGATTTTGGATAAATACGATATTTATGGTAGGACATACCGTTTCCATGGTACCGATTTTCTAAAATAGTAGTACATTGGCAAGAAATATGGAACGGTACCACAGTCTCTGGTAGATTTGTATGCAGTCGACCATTTGTCCCTACCTTTACTAAGAGGTGGGCATTGAGCCAAGTCGAGTCGAGGTGGGCCAAGCTTGGCTTGGCTTATCCATGATGTACTCAAGTTCGAGCTCGAGCTCAACATTGAAGCTTGGCTTGTTTGCCAAAGTTGTCAAGTCGAGTTCGAGTCGAGCTAGTGGTTCGAGTTGAGTCGAGTTTACCTCGAGTCGAGCTCGAGCTTGTTGGGTGAGAGAGTAATGGATTCTATTCTTCGTCCTCCTCCATTGATGAAAAATTTAAAAATCTTAAGAGAATCAAAGCAAAACCCGATGAAAAAATCAAACAAAGCTTTAAATCGGATGAGGAAACCTGAAAGAATCGATCTATTCTTGATCTTCTTTCACTAGCAGAAATCCAAGTACTAGAAAAGAAACAGAGTAGAACACAGATCAGAAATCCAAGTAAAGAGCTCTAACCAATCATATCATTGGATTTCCTTGAAGCTCTAACAAATTTAAGAAGAACCCATCTCGAATTTCTTGGGTTTCTCGCCTAAGAAGTAGATCTCAAGAGATTGAAATTATATTATTGTAGAACTGAAATGAAAACTGGTGGTGGTGGTCGAGGCGGGCGTGCGGCTGGCAGTGGGTAGAAAAAGAGAAGAAAGGGAAAGGGAAGGGGGTGTGTGTGGTTGGGTAGAGACCGTAGGGTTTGTTTTTTGTTTTTTTATTTTTTAAGTTTAAACTTAAAACTTATATTAATAATATATATATATATATATATATATATAATATAATATAATATAATATAATATAATATAATATAATATAATATAATAGATAATATATAATATTTAATATATTTATTAATCAAGACGAGTCGAGCTTGAGTTCGAGCTTCGAGTCGAGTTGAAATGCCCCCTGGTCAAAATTGGCTTGAACTTAACTCGAGCTTCAAATAATTAGCTTGGTTCGGCTCGAATCAGCCATTCAAGCCGAGTCAATCTGAGCTGACTCGAGCCGAGTCGAGGTAGCTTGACTCATGAACAACCCTACCTTTACCATTCCTTCACGTTTCCTGATCATAGTCGGCAAGCAGGACGCGGATTAGATACTGACAGATTGAGTAGCGAGTCGACTACTGAAGTGACGTCACCAACTTTTGTGGGCCCCACTATAATTTATGTGTTATATCCACACTGTCCATCCATTTTGAGATATCATTTTAATTAATGAGCCAAAGAATGAGGCAGATAAAAATTTGTAGTGGGCCCCACCACAGAAAATAGTGGGGAGAGTGATTCCCACCGTTGAAATATCTTAAGGCCCACCATAATGTTTATTTGAAATCCTACCTGTTCAAAAGTTTAAAAGGACATGAAATAAGAGAAAACACAAATATCAGCTTGATCTAAAACTTTTGTAGCCTTTAGAAGTTTTTAACAGTGGGCTTCACTGTCTCCACTGTTTTCTGTGCTAGGTCTGCTCGAGCTTTGGATTTAATTCATTCTTTGGATATTATCCTGAAATGATCTCTTCGAATAGATGGAAGGCCTAGATACAAAATGTACATCATGGTGGGGCCATGTGACTTGGTGACGTCACTCTCGCTACTCAACCTGCTAGTAGCTAATACGCGCCCAAGCAAGTACGGAAGCGGATTGGCTGATGAACCTCACACCAGTTATATTGGTGCTGTATTGACGTAAGCAAGTTCCATAGGTCTGATCACGAGGTATGTGTTATATCCAAACCGTCCATCTATTTGGAGAGCTCGTATTAAGGCTTGAGACGAAAAATAAGACAGATCTAACTATCAAGTGGACCACACTGCAAAATGCAGTGGGGGATTGAACATCTACCATTGAAACCCTTTTCGGGGTCACATAAGTTTTGGATCAATATGAAATTTGTTTTTCCTCTTAATTCAGGTCTTTGTGACCTTATGAACAGATTGGATGGAAAATAAATGTTATGGTGGGCCTTACAAATTGTTTAACGGTGAATATCATTATCTCCACTGCTATTTGTAGTGTGGTCCAGATGATCTTTGGATATTATTAATTTTTTTGATAATGCTTTAAAATGATCTTTAAAATTAGATGAACAATGTAGATATAGTAAATACAACACTTTGGGGCCATGTAACTTTGATCTCCTTTGAACCGTTGGTACAACTGAGAGCTCGAGGAGCGTCAGTGCTCGTCTTCGCACGACTCGTGCCCACAGCAGCTATATAGCTGGTGTGTGGTACACCAGCCAATCCGCTTCCAGCAAGTACGCGTGTAACATTCACCTTTTCTGGTGAAAACGTTGATTCGATGTATCCATAAACAGATACCGATTAAAAAACATTTAACATGCGTTATATATATATATATATATATATATATATATATATATATATATATATCCGTGTATAAGACAACGGTATATAGAAAATATAAAACCTAACTTAATACACCCGAACGAATCCCTTCGAATCCAACGGCCTGGATAATCGCCCTTGCGGATAGCTCTCTCTCTCTCTGGTAGTTTAACAGAGTACGGAAGCTTGATACACAATAAGTCACATCCCAAAAATCTTACTGGTAGAACAATCCTAACCATTGATTTAAGGACACTTATTAGATCAATTAGGATCATTGGATAATTTTCATTTTTATCCATCGAATATATGTCCACCAACGTACTGGTCATAAGATCATGTCGATTCTCTAGGGCCCACTGTGATATTTATTTGTCATCCAACCTATTCATAAGATCACAAAGACATGAGTGAAGGGAAAACACAAATATCATCTTGATCCAAAACTTCTGTGGGCCCAAAAAAGTTTCAACGATAGAATTTTAATTAACACCGTTTCCCGTGGTGAGGTCCACTTGAGATTTGGATATAATTCATTTTTAGGCTCATGCCTTTAAATTATCTTTTAAAATGGATGGACAGAGAAGATAAAAATATTTGAATCAAGGTGGACCCCACAGAGTTTACTCAGTACGCTAGGGTACCGAGTTACTCAGTACGCAATCCGCTTCCTCAATGAAATCAACTCTATCTTTCCATATTTATTTTTATTTTCTTTTTCGTTTCGTTTTGTTTTTTTTGTTTTTTGTTTTTAGTTTTTTAGTTTTTTTTTTTTTTTTTTAAACACACGCTTACACCCCAGGCACTCACACCACAATGGGTACTCGAACCCGTTAGCTTGTGTTGAAACTCTTGAGAGTCTACCACCAACACATGTATCTTTTTAGTTTTAATCATCCAATAAATCTCTAATCCAATAATAAGAAGAATAATTAATTATAATTTTTGGTCTAAGATCAATGCATATAAACTGTATCATTATCATCATCATCATCTAATTTTATCTAAACAAATTGGGGTTGGCTATAAGAATCGATTTTGCCACATTAACTCTATAAAGCGAACCTTCAACATTTAGAAACTCACTCCTAATTGGAGGACTAAACCATATATGATTATTATCTCACACCTTGTCACCTATTTGTGCTACCCTTTAATTCTCTCAAGTATATTCATTTCTAATTCACTTATCCATCTTTGCATCCTTATTTTAGCTACACTCATTATATATGCACTGTTACTTAATTGTCTACTATTTTATCCCATAAAAGCATGGTTGGTCTTATAGCCATCCAAGCTATGATCCATAATTTGGAAAAATAAATTTGAAGACTTACATGTTGTGCTCAAAGTTCCTAAGGGCCTGTTTGTGAGCTTGGATTTGGAATGCATGGGAATCCAAATCACAATTATATTGGAATCAAGGTAATTTTGAATCCTCATTTGTGTTTGGTTGAAATGCACTAGAATCTAAATCTTTTATTTAGGAGCTTGTATTTGGAGGGCATTGAAATTCTTTGGTATATTCACCGGTAGAGTTGGGTATCGAGTTGAGTTGAACCGAGTTAGAGCTAACTCGACTCGATCTAGTTTTAAAATAGACTTGACCCAAACTCGACCCGACTTGGTCCCGAGTCTAGCATGCTTGACCTAATCCAAGTCCAAATCTGGCCATGACTAATCCGGATTGAGTCTGACCTAGTTAGAGGTACCGACTCGATTCGGCACTGAGTCGAGTCGGGTGCAACGAGCATCCACGAGTTGAAATCACAACTCAAAACCTAGGTGCACTTGTCGAAATTGTAGCCTATTTATCAACTATTCGGTATCTCGGATATGAAATGTGTTTATATATATGCACACATATACATATACATATATGTACGAGTCGGGTTTCGAATTGAGTTGAGTCAATACTGAGTTGGATTTTGGGTTGACTCGAGTCGAGTTACTAGGTGACCCAAACTTGATTCGGTTTGACATCAGATTGAATGAAGTCTACTCAGTTCAGATCGACTCACTAACTTAATTTGGGTTGAGTCAAACGAGTCAAGTCTGCTGAGTCGAGTTGTCTTGTACCCAACTTTATTCACAGGACTTAGATTTGTCTAACTAAATCATCTTTCATATCCTAAATTAGTGTATATATATGTGTGTGTATATGTGTGTATGTGTGTAATATTTGATAAAATGATTGTAATAAACCTATTAAAATTTATACTTTAGCAAAAAAATAAAAAAATAAAAAACCGAGTCTTAGGTACGCCACAAATGCAAGGATCACAAATACATGACCCATCAACAATTTTTAACTGTCCATTTAGATGTCCAACGTTTAAATGGTTCAGATTATTGTATCAATTAATGTGATATTCGTGTTGTTCGTGTTGTAGCTGATAATTGAATTGTCTTGGGTATCATTAGTGTATTATGTGTCCAGCAGATCATTCTATTTACCTCTGTATGAATCTGAGACAAAAAAGTAGCTATTTATATTTGAAAAATAACCATTTACCACCAAATCTAAGGTGCCAAAGAGGTGTACGTAATATCTAAGTGCTTGTGTAGAATCCATCACACTCTACTAGAGTATCAAGCCATTTATTTATTTATTTCTCTCTCTTTATCGAGATAAAGGGTTTAGACCTCTTAGATTAGTTATGCGCACCATTCTCACACGTGGTCATCACACTGGTAGACAAATATGTAGGCTATACAAATTCTCAATCTTATTATCAATGAATCGTATCCCCAAAATCATCAGATCAATCAATGCTATAACCATCCGAATATTAGCTATCAAATGGATGGTTAAAACAAAATAGTGAGTGGTCCAAATTTGAAGGGCCAAAGATGAGGCCTACCACATGAAGTGCCACACATGCACAAGAAAGAGGAATATTCGTTCCCAACTTTTTAATTCAAATTCTATCACACCCAAACGAATCTTTCTCCTACTTTTGGCGTTTCCATTTTTATAGCCGAAATTTTAACTATTATTATTATTATTTTTTCATTGTCCTTACCGTATTCTTATGGTGCGCCTGATTAGTAACTATGATCCTAATCCAGATTCTATAAAAAAGCTACAACCCTTCGGTTTAAATCTTCTACTTCTTCAAATTTCTCTCTCTCTCTCTCTCTCTCTTAAATGCCTTTCCTTGAAGAAAACCTCCTTGAAGAGAGGAAATCTCCCACCTCAAAAACATCAAAAACCACCTACCTTTTATTCATATCCATTTCCATCTCTCTCCTACTTTTCACAGCCTCTCCTCCTCCCAAATCCACCTACCACTCCCTCTACGTATCCGTATCCGAATCCGAGAACGTCACCGTATCCCACCACCTCCTCATCCTCACCCGCCGGCCCCACGTCGCCGGCTCCCCCGCCAACGCCGATGCCGCATCCTACGTCCTCTCCACTCTCACTTCCCACTCCCTCCGGACCCACATCTCATCCTACCACGTGGCCCTCAACTACCCCCTTTCCCGTTCCCTCACCCTCACTCGGGCCCACCCGCTGGGCCCCACCATCACCTTCTCTCTCGATCAGGAGATCTACGCCGGTGATCCGTACGCTGACGTAGCCCGGGAAGCCGTCCCCACGTTCCACGCCTACGCCAGGTCGGGATCCGTGGCGGGAAACGTGGCGTACGTCAACTACGGACGCGTGGAAGACTATGCAACGTTGAAAGGAATGGGAGTAAACGTATCCGGTACGGTGGTTTTGGTGAGATACGGCAAGATATATCGCGGGGACATCGTACGGAATGCATATGAGGCGGGCGCCGTGGGAGTGGTGGTGTATACGGATACGAAGGACTACGGTGGTGGAGTAGATGGGAAGTGGTTTCCTGAGGACCGTTGGATGCCGCCGAGTGGGGTCCAGGTGGGGTCTTTGTATATTGGGGCCGGCGATCCGACCACACCTGGGTGGGCCAGCACTAGTGCATGTGAAAGGATGGATGATGAAGAGATAGAGAGAGGAGGAGGGATTCCATTGATACCGTCGCTGCCAGTGTCCTCGGCCGACGGTGAGGCGATCATGGAGGCAATCGGGGGACACGTGGCGCCTGATGATTGGCAAGGTGGAGCAGAGTCGATCGATTACCGGGTGGGCCCGGGCCCAGGGTTTCTGAATCTCACCTATAATGTAAGGTTCCCTAAATGAAATTTACATGAAATTTCAACTAGTTAAGTACGTACACTCATCTGATAGTCACTAACATTTTTAAAACGGTGGTGACTCATCCTACTCACGTTAGTCACTCGTCGCGGCTATCGAAACCGTCCATATCGTGGATGGAGCATACATTAAAAATCAAACTGATATCTTTTATTCTTTTCTCCATTTACGATTTGGTTCGGTTGGAGATTTTGGACGTTTTAGATTACCTCACAACTACTGCATGGTTCAAATTCGTTTTAAACTGGTGGTGAACTATCACATGAGTACACCTCCTGCACTGCTGCTGCTGTTGTTGTTATGAGCAATAAGCTACTTCAGCAACGACGGCAGCACCACGGGTCTGCGCGTTATCTTCCGATATTCAAAGGCAGTTGGCGGGTATCCAGAGGACCCGAAATCCCCAGCGTGTTCATTACTATTGGACGGTGGGAGATGAGTGTCCACACAATCCAATCCATCCATCAGGTTCTATCCTCAATTTGAGTCCTCCCATAAACAAATGAGCCATATCCACAACACAGGTGGTCCACCCCACTGGGAGTAATATGGATAGGATGCTAACCATAGGTTTCTGTGTGGGGGCCACCATGGTGTGTATTTCATAAAACCCATCAGTTGAAGATACAAAAATCAGACTGATCCAAAATTCAAATGGGCCACACCGCACGAGCATGGTGGTTTTAGGAGTAATTTTACATTGTTCTCATTGGTGTGGCCCATGGAAGTATCGTTCTTGCTGATATTTTGTATGTGCCCTTAAAATGAGGTTTATGGCCTGATGGACGGATTGGATCTACATATGCAATATGTTGGGCCACCAAGATTGGGTGTTTATTAATGATTATTTTATGGTCTGGTTTTTATCCCCACGATAGTACAAAGTGGGCCACACCATTTTGCATGGGGAGATGATAAGTTGTGCATTTTACTGTCCCACCGTTCCCCACACTCTTTTTAAAATTTCCTTTTGATGTTTGTTTCTTGTTATTCAATTCCATATGGCCGGGCTGTTTATGAAATTTTCAGGGAAATCAAACAATAACGACAATCCAAAATGTCTTTGGTGTGATCGAAGGAGTAGAAGAGCCTGATCGGTACGTTTATGGCCTTGTTATTATTTTTCTTAGTTATTTTATGGACCCACTTTAGAATAGGCAACGAGCCGTTCCATAACCATCTTCCATCATCCAAAGACACGGTGAAAACCCAATTTATATTTAAAAATGAGATTTTGGAAAGGATAATTTAATTTCCATTTCAAAACATGTTGGGAGTCTCACCATTGTCTTTGAATGGTGCATGAGGCGTTTAGTGAGAAAAATCTCATTAATAGAGGTTGATAATCTACTGAATATACATGATGGCCTATATATAGTCTAATTAAAGGTACTACTCTCGAAAGATACGAAGCATGTCAAAGGATTCATGGAGCCAAACCCTATTAATTGAAATAAGGCTATAATGATGATGACGCTGATGATGAACCTTTTTAATAACATAGAATTACCGAAGAATACATTATGCTAACAATTCAAATGGATCTCAAAGGAATTATACTCATATCGACTAGTGGAATGCATAATAAATTTAGGAAGAGGAACTAAAAATGTGTTTTAGCAAATATATGATTTTCATGAAAAGAATACATTAGAAAATTTGCGGAGAAAAAATAAATCTACGAAGGTTGATTTAACAAATATGATTTTCATGAAAAAATGAAACAATTAAAAGAATAAATATTGTCTCTCAAAAATTGTGGAAAACGATATTATTAGATTTGGGGTTGAAAGGAAAATTATCCATTTTAAAAGAAAATCACATTCAAGCGTCTTTATTATCGAAGTCAGCAAAAAACGTCACATCTATGAAAAATGATTTCCTTTTCACGATTACTTTTAGGATTCAACCAATCCACCGTGCCAGCATCCATCCATGTGGGGGTGTCGAAATCTGTTTACATGCTGTACCTAACTCTACAAGTGTTTGAGGAATAGACACGTGTCATGCTTTGAAACACCTAGGATATGACGCAATGGAGTTGGAATATTATGAGGATGCATGAACCAGGGACGTCTTTGTAGTAGGCCCTATCATAGTAGTAGGCTCTATCATAGATGATTCCTTTCAAACATCACACCTAGTACGCAATCTTATTTATCAGTTCTCTACAATCTTATCTGGCTATATGATGGATGCATGCCTTGTAGACCATATACCAGTTCTCCCCATTCTTTAAATCGCCAAACCTCGAATAATGCCCTTCATGAATGATGTCTCACATCAAGGAATTAATACTCTATTGACCTTATATTCAAAAGATTTGAGTAGGTCTATCAAACAGTCTCTAAATGGTTAGTGAACTCAAATACAAGAAATGAGCAAAATGGTGATTTGGACTAATGATTCATTCAATATAAATATGGAAGGTTTTGTGATATATGTAGTTGTTTTAACTATAATGAAAATGAATGAAATACAGGAATCCCACACCTAGAACGGAGATATGCAATGCTAGAATGAATAGATTGTCAATAATATGAAATAACTAGTGGGTCGAAGCGCATATGTGGTCATTATCTTTGAGATAGTTCATGTCTTTTGATACAATGAATCACAAATGGCTATCGACACGTGGTAATGTAGAGGCATTTTCACACTGGGCTAGAGTAGGGTTGCCTGTGGGATGCATGAGCACACTCGGAGTGAGCGGCCCGTGTGAGGCGATATCCATGTTATTTGGGGCTCACGAGGGGGTTTGACCGGAGTCCTAACCCATGAGATGTCGTACCTAAGCTATGAAATAAATGGATTAATTCGTCATGCTTTATCAATTTGAGCTTTTAGAGCAAATGATTAATTGTCCTGCATCAAATTACTATCAGGTCTTGTGTTTGAGACCCTTCACTAGAAGATAGTTAATGCAACTACATTACCAACTACGCTACCTTCAAATACACTCCCTTCAAGTTTTCCCATCAGAACATTGTTCAATGTACCTCATGGAGTTCGCAGATGACAAATGCTTATAAACCCTTTTTCAACTCTTATTCTATATAATATGAAACTAAAATGCATTAAAAGACAAAACACCAAACAAGATACTTTCACTTTTTATTTAAACACATGCCTTTCTAATTTTTAAAATACTCATAACATACATTAGCATAAGAATTTTTAGAAAAGGACTATTATGATTTACCATTGTTTTGGTGAGAGAGATACTAAACTAATTTTATTATTATGCATTTATGTAAGTTTATGTTAGGGCATGAACAGATATTTTGTTTATTGATACGATTTGTCCAACATGCATCATGTTCACAGATATGTCCTTCTGGGCAATCATCGGGACGCCTGGACATTTGGAGCTGTTGATCCTAACAGTGGAACTGCAACATTACTAGAGGTAATTACATGGATATAACACACTATTTCTTTGTTTCGTTTCATCTCTAGTCCTTGTTGCGGTGGCCATAAATGTAATGATAAAGATGGAGAAATACAATAATGGTCCACCTTCAGTTGAAAAATGTCTAGATAATCTTCCAATCTGGGAGATTATGGGATCATGGTCCATTCAATTAATGGTCTTGAGTGCCGAACCATGGTCCCACTTGTGCATAGACGGGGTCGCTTATACCATTCAATTAATCAAGCTGCATCACATAATTAGTGGACGTTTTTAGAAGCTATGTTCTAAGATAGCTTGTCATTGAGGACCCTCTATACGCTCCTTTACATGCCAAGCTGGCACGTGGTGACCATACAAGACATCAATCAGGTGGGCCCCACAGCCCCACAATGAGCATTCTCCTTACTAGAAGGCTTTTGAGCTGTTCCACTTCTTTTGTCTGCTGTCGCCTGCCTGATTTGTAGGGCGGCCTTGACTTTTAGTCTGCAGAAGCACTTGTGGGGGCGGAAACGGATTGGCTACACCCCCTGCCACCAGCCCGGTAGCTCATGGTCGGTGCTCTGTGGGCCCCTCCGTGATGTATGTGTTTCATCCATTCCGTTCATCCATTTTTAGAGATGATGTTAGGGCTACCAAAATTGAGAGAGATATAAGTCTCAAGTGGACCACACCACAGGAAAACAATAGTGATTGGATATCCACCATTAAAATCCTCCTAAGGCCCACTGAACTGTTTATTTGACATCCAATCTCTTGATTAGGTCATATATGCTCAGATGAAGGGAAAAAACAAAGATCAGCTTGATCCAAAACTTTTATAGCCCCCAAAAGGTTTTTAATGGTCGAAGCACATTCAACACTGTTTCCTGTAACGTGGTCTATTTGAGGTAGGGATATATCTCATTTTTTGTTTCATTCCATAAAATTATCTGGAAAAATAGATGGACGGCATGGATGAAACACATACATCATGGTGGGTCCCACAGAGCACCGACCATCAGCCATTGGCTGGTGGCAGGGGTAGTAGCCAATCCGTTTCCTTGTGGGGCGCACATGAAGTCTTGGCTGGTAAAAGCACGTGCCAGCTTAGCAAGCATGCTGCCGTGTTGAAGGGCTTGGTGGTGAAGGCACGTGGGACACGCCAATAAAGGTATGGTCATATATACAATGCTGCGGAGAGTTTGTAAGGTAATCGGTTTTAAGTTTGTTCGGGTGGCGCCCATGCTTCAGTGATCCAAACTGTTAAGATGATGGGCCTCACTCTCGATGTAGGGGTAGAAAAAATCCCACGGATTTAGAATCTTATCCATTGAACATTTGGCCTTTAAATATAGATCATCGCTGCACACCAATTGGAAGGTTAGGATGTCCCACCTGTACATAAAGAAATCCCGAGCGCACTATACAAACTCTCCACCCTGGCGTTGAATGCTGAGGTATCATACAACGTTGTTGTACAGAATCACTAGGGTTTTCTGTTTGAACAAGTGGGGCCCACCGCTCAATTCTGAAAAACCTGTCCGACGTGTATAAGATTTCCTATTTTTCTTGGCTGAATGTGAACAGTTGAAATAATTTCCTCTTAACCATTAGCTTGTTGACCACCTATTTAACGGTTACGATTCTCCGAGTATGGGGGGATTTTAGTACACGGGCCATCCACAGCCGACCCACACTCAACTCTTTGACTCAGTGACCGTGGGCCCCACTTGCCTCTGCTCGAACGGGAGTGGACTAGGTGTTACCCGGGTGTGGGCCCACTTTAATGTTATTTATTTATTTATTTATTTATTTTTGTATATCCAGGCCGTCCATCTGTTTTTGCATCCCATTTTAGGACATTTTGCCAAAAAAAAAAAAAAAAGGAAAAAAGTGAAGCATATCCAGCCAATGGTAATTTCCACCGTAATTTTTATTTCCATCCAACCTGTTGATAAAGTCAAAAAGAACTGGATGAAGAGAAAATATAAATATTAGCTTGATACAATTTTTTGGTGGCCCACAAAAATCTTTTAATTGTCATTCACCACTGTTTCCAGTGGGGTGGTCCACCTGATATTTGAATCTACTTAATTTTTGGTAAAACATCCTAAAATGATATGGGAAAATGGATGGACGGAGTGGATATACAAATACTTCATCAAGGTGGGCCCCACAGGATAAGGGTTACCCATTGAGGTGTTACCCGCGTAACACTGCTCTCTGGTCCGACAAAGTGAAAATCAGACAGTACAAATTCATGATGTGTATGGACATTCATTTCAAATGAGATCAAAGTTACGTGAGCCTCGTAGTGAATGTATTTATTATTTTCACACCGTTCATTCATTAGGCCAGATAATTTTAAAGCATGATTGGAAAACGAGTCATATCCAAAGCTAAGCTGACCACAAATAGCAGGGCCTACTCACCTTTAAAACATTCGTAAGGCTTTTACTATAACGGTGAGATAATGATTCTCAGAGATAAAACATTCATATGGCTTACTATGACATTTATTTTTCATCCCATCTGCTAATGAGGCCTATTAATTCAAAACTTTTGTGCTCCCAAAAAGGTTTTAATGGTTTCAATGGTAGATGTTCATTTTCCCGTAGCTTTTGACATTGTGGTCCACTTGATCTTTGGATCTGTCTAATTTTTAGGCTCAAGGCTTAAAACGAGATTGTCAAATGGACGGACGGGTTTGGATATAGCACATACCCCATAGTACTTGGTGACGTAGACACACCAGCCAAGTCGGAGGTGTGTGGTACACTAGCCATTCTGCTTCCATTCATATGATGGCCCGTACCATCATTTCCTGTAGTGGTGTCAACGATCGCCATTGACAAAACTGCTCTCAGTGGCGATTGATTGTGGCAACAGTCTTGCCACTAGTACGTCCACTTTATCGTACGGTCCACTGAGTTGCCGGATGCTGTACAAATGGGAACTTCATTTTTTTTTTTTGATGCAAACCATTTGTGTGATAGATATGACGTGGATTGAGGATTCCCCGGAAATCTCCTGGTTGTAACCATCTTCGCCCCTGCTATTTCTGGTGTGGGTCACTTGAGCATTGGATAGGACTCATTTTTTTTTTTGAACAAAGTTACAAGAGCCTCACAATGATGTATATATTATATCCACACCGTTCATCCATTGGCGAGATTATTTTAGAGCATGAGCCTAAAAATGAGTCATATCCAAAGCTTAAGTGGACCACACCACAAGTAGCAGTGGGATATTAATTCTCACCATTAAAATATTTGTAGGCCCACCATAACATCCATTTTCCATTCAATTTGCTCTTACGGCCATACAGACTTAGATGAAGAGGAAAAACAAATATCATATTGACCCAAAACTTTTGTGACCCGAAAAGGGTTTCAATGATAGACATTCAATCCCCCGTTACTTTATGTAGTGTGGTTCACTTGGCCTTTGGATCTGTCTTATTTTTCATCTCAAGCCTTATGTCAGTTTGTGAAGTGAATGGATTATTTAGATATAACACATACATCACGATGGGACCCACAGATTTTGGTGACTTCAACACACCAGCCATGTCGGTGCGGAAGCAAATTGGTTGGTGCACCACACACCACAGACCTAGCTGGTGTGTGCATGTGTCGTGAGAAGATGAGCTTTGACACTCCTCCCGCTCGAGGTAACATGAACGGTTCAAAAGAGATCGAAGCTACGTGGGTGGCACAATAATGTATTTATTATATTTACACCATTCATTCATTTGGTGAGATTATTTTAGAGTATAACCTTAAAAATGAGGCATATCCAAAGCTCAAGTTGACCACACCACAAATAGCAGTGGGATAATGATTTTCACCGTTAGAACATTCATAGGGCCCATAATAACAATTATTTTCCGTCTAACCTTTTCATAGGTCATACGGACCTGGATGAAGAGAAAATACAAATATCATGTTGAACCAAAACTTCTGTAACCACTAACTGGGTTTCAATGGTAGACGTTCAACCTCCTACTGCTTTTTGCAATGTGGTCCACTCAATCTTTAGATTTGTCTTATTTTTCTGCTGATGGATGGTTTGGATATAATACATACCTCATGATACGACCTGGTGATGTCAACCCTCTACTAAGGTCGGTGGTTTGTGGTACATAAGCGAATCGCTTCCCCTTTGAGCCGTTATTTGAACTATATGAATTTCCTGCAAGAGGTTCTTGGGCTGCAAACATAGGTGGGCCCATAATGATCTTTGTGAGATATCTACCCCTTCCAATCGTTATGTCTGCTCATTTTAGGACTTGAGACGATAAATGAGAAGGATCCAAGACTCAAGTGGTCCACATTAAAGAAAAAGGTAGATAGGGAAATTCCTACCACAAATATTAGACTGATTCAAAACTTCTGTGGCCCTCCTAATATTTCAAGTATGTAGGTTTAATCTTACGTTTTTGGCCTACTTGATTATTAGTTTCCGCTTATATTTAGTCCCATGTCCTAAAATGATCTTTTATAAAAATTGGATTAACAAGTGAATTTCTCACTAACACCATAGTGGGCCCATCCAAGTTTTCAGCATAGGAACTTTTTTGCTAAAGGCTTTACCAGGAAGTTACTGCCATGAAAACGTACGTTGCACCGTTCTGTTAGTGAGAAATCAACTTTACGTGGGCACCGTAATGTTTATGAGAGATCTACCTTTTCATCTGTTGTCTGGGCTCATTTCCACGGTCGTGTACCACACACGCTTTCAAGTCGGTGGTTTGTGGTACACCACCCAATCCGCTTCCCTAATTAAGTGCCGCGGGGCATGCTCACTGATGCGTCCACTGTACACGTGGCGTATTAAACTGTGGGCCCTGATCGGACCGTCCTTATGACCAGCAATCGGATGATTAGGATCATTTCATCTGTTTGAATTTTGGGCTACGTATACGCCCCATGGATGGATGACCTAGTTTTAAACAGATGAATGCGATCCTCGACACGATTATCACGCGTCTTGCATCTGCGGTTTCTCAAATATTCTTTAACCATTGCAGGTAGCTCGAAGGCTGGAGAAGTTGCAAAAGAGAGGATGGAAACCTCGACGAACGATCATTTTGTGCAACTGGGATGCTGAAGAATATGGCCTGGTCTCTCTCTCTTTCTCTCCACTTAGCTTAATGCTTGTATGTGATGTTGCACGAGTGAGGACCGTTGATTCATTGAAATTCGGATCTTTTACTTATCACAAATAGAAAAAATCTGTTTGTTGCAATGTAATTGGGCCACATCATCACAAAGTGTATTTAATGCAGCAATGCTAACAACATGAGTGATAACGTGAACCAATCAAAATGCAGAAAAACAGATAAAACCTATTTGTGGCAAGCAAGGGTTAGGATTCGATGCATTGTACTATACCATTGGGGTCAAGCCATGGTTAAAATAAAAAGGAAAAAAAAACAAAGCAAGGGTCATACCCATATGATATCTTATCAATGGGATCATAATGCATGAACATTTTCACATCGGATTCAAGTGGCGTGGCATGTGAAATACAAGATTACATGCAGGGTGAGTAGCCCATGTAAGGTGGGTTGTTTGCTTGTACAAGCCGGGCTCCCTAGTAACTCAACCCATGGGATGTGGGGTGTGGACCCACCCATGTGAAGCGGGTCACTTGTGTGAAGTGGAACCTATGTGATGTGCACCCACTGGGGATTCAACCAAGAACCTAATCTATGGGATGTGGTTCGTGGACAATGAGATAAAGGGATTGACTTTCTATGTTCTATCAACTTGTTCGAGCTTTTAGAACAAGTGGTTAATTATCCTGCATCAGATTAATAGTATGAAAAATTGACAATCAAGATTAAGTGGATTGCTTTGCAAAGAAGCCCTCTAGCTTGGTGATGCTAATCATCTTATACATATGTAGAGGTGTACACGAACCAAGCTAGCTTGGTTAGTTAGCTCGACTTGGCTTGAAAAAGCTTGATTCGACTAGGATTGAAGCTGAGTTTGAGCCGAGTCAAGTTGATTTTTTGAGCTCTAGTTTGGTGATGCTAATCATCTTATATATGTAGAGGTGTACATGAACTGAGCTAGCTTGGTTAGCTTGCTCGACTCAACTCGAAAAAGCTCGATTCGACTTGGATTGAAGTTGAGTTTGAGCTGAGTCAAGTTGATTTTTTTAGCTCAAAAATGAGTTCGAGCTGACCCCAGCTCGACTCTACTCGGATTGAACTAGTTCGGTGACTCGGTTACTTTGCTATTGATGTTACTCACCAAGTGTTTGATGAAATGACTCAACGAAGTGTTGGCTGGTGGCAAGGAAGGTACGTACATGAAACAAGTACTCTTTTTTTCTTGGTTTTTATGTTGCTTAGAAGGTGTTTGATAAAATACCTGTAAAACCATTGCTTCTGTTTTACATATAGTGGGATTTTGAAGATGCAGTCCTAGTGTTTGTGGAAATGCTGCACAGGGGAACTCAGCTCGAACTGGCCCGAATTGTTAACCAAACCAAGCCGAGCTAGCCAGTCAGGCTCGAGGACCTAGCCGAGCCGAGTTTGAGCTGAGGTCAGCTAGTGGCCGACCCAAGTCAAGCTGAGGCCAGCTCGACTCGGTTTGACTCAGATGTACACCCCTATGCATATGGCTTGTAAAAACAGATGGTTGTTAGAGCCATCCAAACGAGGCGATATTTTTTCCTTTTTTACCATGGCTTGTAAAAAACAAACGTGGTAACAAGATGATCTTGAACAACAGTGTCAGGATCATCTAACCGATGGCCTATTATTCCAGTGAAGCACTCTGCATTGATGATACTAACCATCCAATCTATATAGCGTCTGAAAAACAGTCGGTTATAACAAAATGACCGACATTGGAAGGGTCAGGATCATTTGATCAATGTGAATGTTGCACCATGGCCTGTAAATAGTGGTATCGAACAAATGGACGGTCCAGATAGATGATCCGACCATAGAGCAAAGTGCGAACATGCCCATGAAGGTGGAGCTCGTGCGATTTTTTGCCTCCATCAATCTATTTTCTCTGTTATATGATTTTATTTTATTTTTCGCAGATAGGATCGACGGAATGGGTGGAAGAGAACAGGGAAATGCTTGCTTCTAGGGTAGTTGCTTATCTGAATGTAGATTGTGCAGTCTCTGGAGCAGGATTCCATGTTTCTTCAACTCCTCAGCTCGACAAACTCCTCAAGCAGGCTACTCAACAGGTCCATCTCTTACTGTTAGGGTAGCAAATGGCCTCCTGCGTTGGCCTGGTTCCACCCAAGTGCAGTCCCGGTGTGTTGGACTTGAGCCCTAAAGGACCAACAAGTAGGTATGGCTCAGACCAACAATTTTAACATTGATGGGCTGAGTCCTTCGCTCTTAGACTCAGGTCCTTATCTCATGAACTGTACTTGGGCATGCTTTGGCCCATCCCAGCCCAGCCCATTTCCGCCCTACTCGCTGCTGCTGTTGTTTTTGTTGTTTGCCATTGTCATTATGATGCTTGTTCTTGTCGTGTGACTACATACTTTTGGTTTTTTGTAGGTTCAAGACCCAGATAACTCTTCCCAAACAGTATACGAATCGTGGATTCAATCAAATGATTCTCAAATGGTAAGTAGCGTTCGGCAGGTATTGCCATTCTGATTTTCAACCAAAGGCTAATGCAGCTCCCTTGGAGGTCTGAAAATCCCATGGTTAAAAAAGCTCAAATGTGGCATTTCTTAATCCGTTTTGTTTAGTTGTCAATGACTCGCTCAGTAGGCATTTGGCTGCACCGATGATCACGGTCGGCTAAGGTTTCCAAATGTACTGGTCCACTTGCCATCTAGGTTGGCATGGAAAGCCCAGCCTGAAAAAAATGTGCCAGCTTTTCCGTCAGTTACCACCCTCAAATCATGGTTGAGAGAACAATGGGAAGGTTTCTTCCTTCCTTAATTAATTGCCGTTGTAGCATACAACTGGTTGTAGGTGATCATTGCTGTTGTCATCTTCATTTTGGTTGTTGACATTGTTTTCTTCTGTGAAGGTTGGGAGGTTAGGAGGAGGTGGATCAGATTTCGCATCATTCATCCAACATGTTGGTGTTCCTGCCGTCGACATGTTCTATGGAGGAGGTATCTATCTTCTTCTTCTTCTTTTTTTTGTTTTTTGTTTTTCGTTTTTTCACTTTCGCATTTCGACAATCAAAATAATTACACAAGACTTTTCTTAAAGTATAAATGCATTGATATATACTGATAGACAACATAGCTTACTTTATGAAAATCTTCAGTAATTCTCCACTTATGTTGCATGACTCAATAAACATATAATGCTAGTTTTAATGGTTCATTTTCTTCACTATCTTTGTACATAATACTGGAACACTGCACAATGGACAATTAAACATATGGGTAGTTTGGATGTTTGCATTGAGGTGAATTGTTAAATAGTGCCCTTTGGATACACTTTGAGTCTATTCTATTCAATGCGGGATGGTGTTGCTACACTTTCCTAACGAAGAATCAAACAACCAAACAGCGCCTAATATACCGGTGATGATTCCCATGAGATATGAAGAGAGCAACAAGAGAGCCATCCAGCCAGCGAGATAGTCTTTCCTATACTCTTACAAAGAGAGATTGGAGCTTATTACATGTAAATTAACCTAGCTCTAAGTACACACGCGTAGCTAGCATCTTTACTGTATATACGAGAGAAGCTATGCAATTAGTTTGATGGGTTGTTAAAAAAAAAAAAAAAAAAACTATGTATTAAGGGTTTGTTTGGCTGTTGAGGAATTAAATTCCTGAATTTTATGTTTTTGGAGAATGTTACACTCTGCTTAGTATTTCTTGGGAAAAATAACTAAATTTGTTTTAATTGATGCACCATGTTTATGTGGATAAACCTACGAAAAGCTAAAATCTTGTTTCAATTCCGAACAACTGATGTAAAATCCAACCAAAAAACGTGAGCTAAACTATTTTTATAATAGTTTAGAAATCAGGAAATTACTAAGCTATGAAATATAAAAGCCAGCAACCATACATACCCTAGAGAAACTATATTGTTACTGTTGTGGGCTGTGGTTGCTGATTTCCTAGTGGGTTTTCTTTATGATTTGTTGTTTTGGATATTCATTCCATTATTACAGGAATATTTGTCTCTGGCAGAATACGCCGTGTACCATTCACTGTATGATGACTTTGTCTGGATGCAAAAGTTTGGGGACCCAATGTTCCATAGACATGTGGCAGGTATTTTCTCTACTTTTTTTTTTTTTTCTTCTCTTCATTTTTATCTTTTTCTGGAAAAATTGAAAATAATAATTACAATTAGCATTTGAAAATCCTCTATGTTTTGATTTCTAATTATGTTGAAGATTCAACGTTGAGGTGTGACCCACACTACAGATGGCTCAACTCGGATGGTTGCTCAGCTGAGTCATGCCTAGAAATGGACTCACCCGCGTTGAAGAAAATAATATTAAGACATTGGCTGAGTCCTAACAAAAGTATAACTAAATCATATTAATTTTTGTATTTTATTTCCCTCTTCTTCTTCTTCTTCTTCTTCTTCTTCTTCTTCTTTTTCTAAATAGTGGCAAGCATTTGGGGACTTGTTGCTCTTAAACTGGCTGATGATGAGTTCTTGCCTTTTGATTATGTCTCCTACGCGTCTGAGCTCCAAGTAAGTGCATCCATCCATCCATCCATACGTGTGCACATACAGTCTATGGCATAAGTACATATATACACACATGTAACATGCATTCATGATTTAATTAGTATTAATGTAATGATGTTTTTGATTAACAGAGAAGCACAAAGGAATTAGAAAATGAGATTTTGGGAAAGCCTATTAGCCTGAGCCCTTTATATAAGTCTATTGAGCAGCTAAACAAGGCAGCCACTAAAATAAATGACCAAAGAAAGGTTAGGTATCCCTTGATTTTTCTATATATAATATCATTTTTTTTTTCTTGATTTGTTGGTGTTTGGTTTGCAGCCATTTTCAGAGTGGAGAAAAATAATTTGTGAATTGGGAATTTCTACTCTCAGTAGAACTTTAAAAGATCGCAACATGCATCTGTTGTAAGGCTCTTTTGTGGCCATTTCAATGACTTTGGGAAAATTCTACTACGAGTAGAAAAATCCAAAAATCCCAAATTATGTTTCTCATTGCCTGGACCAAAACTATAGTTAGGGAAAAAAAGGAACTGGGTTTTGCACATTCATCTTTTAGATGATTAATGGGATCAAAGGATGTTCTATATAGGCATTAGAAGGCAACGGATGGGCATCAATGTGGGGGAAGGACCCATTAAAAGTGAGAGAGCTAAATGACAGATTAATGATGGCTGAACGAGCATTTACAGATAGAGATGGGCTTTTTGGAAGGCCATGGTACAAGCATTTGGTACCTCTCTCTCTCTCTCTCTCTCTCTCTCTCTCTCTCTCTCTCTCTCTCTCTCTCTCTCTCTCTCCATGCATGATGCATGAACTAGTGGATAAACCATACACCATGACTTTGTCACCATCGTCCTCATTGTAGTTGGAATTGGCTATATATTCAAATTTTCATCAGCCATTCCACTCTATCAAGGATCATACCTTTAGTTAGACCTTAGGTTATAAAGTCATTTCTTAATACCTCGGTTTGGTTTATACATGATATTTTATGTGTTATATGTATTACTATGGTCATTGTTGACCACATTAATCTCACAGATTTATGGGCCATCAAACCACAACGACTATGGATCAAAATCATTTCCAGGTGTCGATGACGCAATTGAAAAGGCAAAGAGCTCAAACACTACAGAGTCATGGAAATCAGTACAACATGAAGTATGGAGGGTTTCAAGAGCTGTAACACATGCATCTCTTGTTCTCAACGGAAAATTCACATGAATGCATACATTGTAGATTACCTTATTTGTAGCACCTATGCACATTCATCAGAATTCGAGTCACAATGTAATAAACTGGACATGTGGAGAGAGAGAGATACTATTTATTAGTCTCTTTTCTCATATGTGAGGGGAAATGGCAAAAAATAAATTTTTTTTTTTTTTTTTTTTTTGGTGTAGACAGAAAATAATTTTTTTTCTTTTGATATTGTAGTCTAAGTGGGATTTTAAATTTTAATTATTTATGAGAGGCATCATTGAAATTATCCCTTGTAAATTGACTATCTTTTACATTATAACACAAATAGTGGGGTACTTATTTTGCCTCTCTAAGTCTTTTACAATGGTAGATTAATTTGTATAATTAAGGTACAACACATTTTAAAAAGAGTTACAGGTATGTAAAAAATTCAAAAAATGTGTCCACTTAACAGCTTGTGGTTAAGATTTCACCCATGAATGCCACCCAACAATTAATATCAACCCACAACTTCGGTTTCCTTTGTAATATTACGTCTGTTATGAAGTAGTTGGAGTGGAGGACTGGTATCTTCCATTTATTATTCCGAATGTAGGGCATTACAAAGACGGCTGCAAGGGCAACATAAGACATTGCCAGTTCAGGTGTGGCTATACCTATGGTGAAAACTTGGGAAGCGAATTAGCTGCTATATCATACACCACCGATTTGGCTGGTGTGTATGCGTGGCACTCAAAGAGAAGCGTGTCAGCTCATTGAGCCCAACCTGATACAAATAGTTGGAAGGAGATCAAGGTTATGTGGGCACCACAATGATGTATTTATTATATCCATACTGTCCATCCATTTGGCAAGGTCATTTTAGTGCATAATCCAAAAAACGAGTCCTATCCAAAGTTCAAGTGGACCACACCCCAAATAGCAGTGGAAACAATGATTCCCACTATTAAAATATTTGTAGGGCTCATCATAATGTTTATTTTTTAAGGTCAGACAGACCTGGATGAAGAGCAAAAACAAATATCAGATTGATCCAAAACTTCTATGAGCCCCAAGAAAGTTTCAATGCCAAATGTGTTAATCCCCTACCGCTTTCTGTAGTGTGGTCCACTTGATCTTTGGATCTATTTTATTTTTTTGGGCTCGAGCCTTATAACGAGCTTGCCAAATGGATGAACAATTTTGATATGACACATACATCATGGTGGGCCCACATAACTTGGTGACGTCAATACACCGGTGAGGTCGGTGGTCAGCTATATTTCACTTCCAAAAACTTGCTTAAGGCAAATCATATGCATATTTGATTGAAATTTGGTCTGGACGTGACTTCCTAAGGGAACCCGTACAACCGAAAGCTATTTGACACACAGATGCCTCGGTGACATCCAATTTATTCATCATTTGTGCTGGATTATGTTTGGAAGTGAACCCAAAAATCATACCAATCTAAAACTCAAGTGAGCCCAAAAATCTTATCAATCTAAAACTCAAGTGAGCCACATGGCAAAAAACAGTGGTGATGAGGACATCCACCATTCAAACTCCACCAGCCCGACTCAAGTTTTGCATATCATGCTGATATTTGTTTGTTTCTGAGCTGCCTTAGTGGAATCACTATGTATGGTCAGATGGAATGTATATGCCATGGTGGGCCTTAAATAAGGTTTTAATGGTGTGTATCTCTTCTCTACACTTTCTTGTGATATGGGCTACTTGAATTTTTTATGTTGCTTATTTTTTAGGTCACATCTTAACATGAACTGGCAAAAATTGATGGATGAAGTAGATGTCAATTAGACAGTTTCGCGGGACAGCTTTTTGTTTCACCAGCTCCCTAGAACAAGTGTTGCAAGACACTTGATTTGGAGCCAAGATGGAAAAGGATGTGAGTTAGGTGTAACCCCAATGTGCAACCCAAAGCTCTGTGAGACCCTCCATGACATCCACGTGATATCCATCATGTACATAAATATAGCCAAATCATCTAAGATTTGAGCAAAAAACATAAGGTCGATCCAAAATTCAAGCAGCCCGCACCACAGGATACAGTGGGGACAGAAACATCAGACCATTGAAACCTTTGTGATCTTTATATGTCATTCAACCTTAGCATAAGATGATTCCCACCTAAATATGTATGAAAGACACAAATATTATCTCTATCAACAACTCCCACATGTCCTAATAAAGTTTCAAAGGTGGGCATTCAATCACTGTTTCTTGTGGTGTGGTCTATAGTTTTCTTTCTGTCTCATTTTAGGTTCACATCCTCTAAATGATTTGGCAAAATTGATGGACAAATGTATATATGTCATATGGACATTATGGTGGGCCCCACGTAATTTTAGGTCACATGCTACTTGCATCAAGATGGCAAGTTTCCCTAATTACATGTCCTTTCACATGATGACCCACACCCAAAAGCATCATGTACATATGTCAGAGGTGGTCCGGCATGACATAAAAACTCTCCATGTGAGGACAAATTTGTTAATTTCCCTGTAGCTCCTATGTCCATCATATCAAATATGTCCATTTTTGTTGCCGGCACGTCATCACTAAATGGGCATTTCAATAGTATCCTATTGAATGGTGGGCTTTCAGTTTTAAGTAGTGAAAATAAAAAGTGGGCCTATTTCTTATTGTCTCGGAATCAGGACATTGATAGGATTCTCCCATGTTAAAACGTCACTATAGCTGTGAATCATATGACTGTTTGGCCTTGACCGGACATGATTTTATGTGAACTCATTACCTTCACTTTCATGGAAGTGGTGGGTTATTGGGTGCCTCTGTGTGCATCATATAACGGTTAGGCCTTGACCGGAGATGATTTTATGTGAGTTCATTGCCTTCACTTAGAGAGAGAGAGAGAGAGAGAGAGAGAGAGTCCATTCTGATAGTGACCCAGTAATTGATAGTGCTGTGGGACTCATCGTGAGTCATGTGTCTTATCCTTGCTGTCCATTCATTTTTCCAGCTCATTTTAGTGCACTTGTCCAAGCAAATCTAAATCTCTTGGGTGGATCACATACTAAGAAACAATGGTAATTGAACGCCCATAGTTAAAAACTTCTTGGAGGCCACAAAAATTTTGGATTAAGGTGATAGTTGTGTTTTTCCATCATCCAAGTCTGTGTGACGAAATTGGTGGGCCCTACGAAAAATTTGGGCATTCAATTACCAGTGGTTTGCCTGAGATTTAGATCTGACTCATTTTTGAGCTCATGGCTAAAATGAGATGGAAAAATGGATGAATGGCACGGATAAAATATATCCATCATGGTGGGGTCCACATCACGATTAGTATGGAGATTTGGGTATTGAAGGGATCACCACGGAAGCCCAGTTCGAAAGGGGGACCCAGCTACTATGAGTGGAAATTAAGCAGATCCATTGTTCAGGTGGGGACCACTAACAATTTGGATGTAAACAAGGGAAAATAACCAATATAATTTCATGACAAAGAACTATTAGGAACTTAGGAGGCTCTTAATATTGCCTGCTTATTATTACATGCAACAAATATTCAAATACAACTATAAAAGGGGTTCCAACCCACCGCTCAGTGGTGGACAGCCTGCATTTCAAGACTAAGATCATGGCTTAACTGCCCATGTAGTGGGTGGATGGGTGTTGTAATAATAATAATAATAATAATAATAATACAACCTTAATTTCCGTGTTAATAACAAGAGCTTAGGCGAAACGCTTGAGGTACTCTCCAGCAGTGACGTACTTGTAGTCCGGGTACAGGTCATGGCTGTCCACACCATGTGGGCCCTTTACTTCGAACTCTAAGTCCCCATGGTAGAAGATCTGGTACAGGTGGGCCACCCCGATTTGCAGTGGAGGCGGCATCTCTGCATTAAAAGCAAAAAATATTACCTAGATTACACCCATTCATTTCCTCTTGAGAAATCATAAGAGTCCTCATGATTCGATTACACATATCATTGATCTGATGGGCCCCATCATGGAAAGGGAATGCCCCAAAATTCTTTACAACCGGAAGATTTTATTGATCCTATTGATTACATGCGATCCTGACCTTTGCCTTTTATCCATATTGTTTTATCATCCTCTTGAGAAGCTAAACATCTATAGACAGGGTACGGGACTTGGATTGCCTACTGATGCTATGGTGCTATGTGGGCCCAACATGATGTATGCTTTTATTCACTCCTTCCATCCATTTTCCTAGATTATTTTAGGCCATGATCCCAAAACTGAGCCAGATTCAAATCTAAAATGAACCACACCACGGGAAATAGTGGTCCAATAAAAACTTCTCAAGGGCCACAAAAGTTAGGGAGAAGATAACATTTGTGTTTTCCCCTCATTCAAGTCTGTATGACCTGATCAACGGTTTAGAAGACAAATAAACATTACAGTATAAGAACTTTTTAACAGTGGGCGTTCAATCATCACTATTATCTTGCCATGCGATCCACTTGAGAATTGGATTTACCTGGGAGGATAGATAGACGGGCGAGGATAAAACGGACACGGTTTGGTACTAACACTGCCACCGGTCAGGTGGCTAGTAGTCGGTGCTATGTGGACCCCACCATGATGTATGTGTTTTATCCATGCCGTCCATCCATTTTGAAAGATAGTTTTAGGGCTTGATACCAAAGCATAAGGTAGATCTAAATCTCAGGTGGACCACACCATGGGAAAATAGTAGTGATTGAATGTCCACCATTAAAAACCTCCTAAGGCCTATCGTGATGGTTATTTGACATCTAACCTATTAATTAGGTCATACATTAGTTGGATGAAGTGAAAAAATATATATCATCTTGATCCAAAACTTTTGTGTCCCCCAAGAAGTTTTTAATAGTGTGCGTTTAATCAACACTGTGCAGTCCACTTGAGATTTGGATCAACCTCATTTTTGGGCTCATGCCATAAAATGATCTGCAAGAATGGGTGGACGACATGGATGAAACACATACATCATAGTGGGGTCCACAGAGAACTGACGACTAGCCATTGGCTACTGGCAAGTAGGGCTAAAAGTTAGGCAGGTTCAACCCAATCGACCTGTGACCGACTCGACATTGAGTTGGGCTCGGGCAAGATGTATCGAGTTTGGTTTAGATCTTGAGCTATAAAAACACCAACCCGATAAAGGTTGGGCCAGGCTTGGGTTAAGGTCTTGGGTTGCTCAACTAGATGGAACCCAATCGATATATAAGTTATAAATGATAATTGAGCATGGATCATCTGCGTTGAAGGCATAGGAAATTCCATTGCAATTACGTCTCATTGGTCTATGCCATTTCCGAAGACTAAAGCTAACAAGATATGCTACATTTCTCTCTCAAATAGATTGCGTCCTACGCAACATGATTTTTAAAGTAGTCTTATTTTTTAGCTTTTTTGGTCAGAAAAAAATGAAGTTCTTTACCCTAAATAACTACATATATAATTAATAAAATTATAGGTATAAAAAATAAGACATGTATTGAAATTAATAGACTAATGTAATAACAAAAATATTACTATGTATTCACTTGACCAATCCTGCTTGGGTTGAACTTGAGTTGAGAATTCTCAACCCAAAATTGAGCTGGGTTAAGTCAAGGTTACGGTACAGACACCTTGGATTGGGCTAGGGTTGGTTCAGCATCAACCTGAGTTAACCCTCCCCACTTTCAGCCCCGTTTCCGAATAAAACACATAAGTCATGATCGGGTTTACGGAGCACCGTCCAGTAGCAGTCTTGCTACTGACAGCGTAAGCAGACAATCCGCGTCCCAAGGTACCACAACTTATGTGCCGTACCGTCCTTTTCAGCCAATTGTGCAGGACATCTGTACCATGAATATGATAGGCTGCATCATGAAAATCACGTGGCACAAAAACTTGGACGGTCCTCTCGCAGGTGGGCCACATGTTGGAATCCGACAATCTGACTCAATATACGGGTGTGGGTCACCTGGTGAACCAATCAGACTGATTTTTTAAAAGGCAGAACTTTATAGTGGGGTGTGTAGTTTTCATGGCCCTGATTTCCTGCACAATTGGCATTTTTGCAGGGAAATGGTACGGTATCACAAGTTGTACCGTTGCCTCTTGGTGATCAGGTCTCTCTTAATGATCAGGACACATGTCCGGACGCATCACCACCCTTCATTTCATTCACAACCCCTAATCCAATCACAAGGATCCAAGAGTCGGTTACGTACTGTCCATGTTGCCAAGCCATTCCTCCTGTGTAACGAAGGTTTTCTTCAGCTCTTTTCCAATCAGTTTCTCCCAGATCTTCACCACCTCCATCTGGGTGAGTATGTTAACAGGTGGACGGAGATAGAGAGTCTTGTTCAGTGTCCGTGGATCATCAACGGCCATCATAGCATACATTGCCATGTCATCCTCATCCACCCAAATACCTGCCACGTCAATAACAAACAACTATCAGCAGTCTAAGTTAGCAATAGAAAGATCGGGGTGGCCCACTTAGAGTGGAACTTACAGTCCTTGTCGGTCTTATCGCCGTTGCCATAGATGTAGACATGATCGGTGGGTGGCATGAAGTGGCCCAGCTGCGCCAGAGCAGCCAGGAAGTAGCCAGCCATACAGTTGGCCGAGACGTAAGTGTAGGGGATCTTGGCCTTTTCAATGGCCCGCCGAATCACACGTTTGTCCTTGAACACATAGTCACCAGGGGGGATTGCGTGCTCCATCCGATCCACGTCCATCCCAAACTCAGAGGGAAGGAACCGCTGCATGGGACCATCAGTAGTTTTATCAACCATTAAAAATCACCACAATGATTTTCTTTATCATTTTAGAAAATTTTGTACACTTGTAGTTGATCCAAACGATTCATCTTCTGGGCCTTATCATGGATGAGCTATTCCCCATAAAGCACACCGATTGGATGATCCAAGCTAGGGCTTTCGGTGATTCGGTAAGAAAAATATACATTCAACGGTTACACTCAATGGCTTGAAAAAACCGTCCAATCGGCTACTGTGATCATTACACCATCCTGCCTTTCAGGTATGATCCATCCAAAAAGTAGGGCCCAGTAGATGAAAGGTCTGGATCACATGCTTATATTCCTAGATGGAAGTGTTTAGGACATAGATCCTTTCCTCTATATAGTTACCTTATTCATAAGAGAATAAAAACTAAATTATGCCCCTTATACAAAACCGTGAGGGCTTATTGATTAGACACACTCACACAACATCAACATGGTTTCCAACCTTTCAAAAAAAAAGTAGGTCACACCATGGATTGGTCATAGCTCTAAACCATATGTCCATGTGTCCTTGTGAGGTGGCATTTCATGTATAGAATCACTCACTGGGTCGAGTCACCCAATGAGTCCCGAGTCAACCAGGTGCGTCATAAATTTACTTAAATGTATTTTCTGTGAGTCGGCTGACTCGTTAAAACAGGCTGAGTTAGCTGATTTTTTAGTTGACCAGCAAACCAGAACCTGCATCGTCCAACTGACCAGGCCCATAATCTGACCAGGTTGAATCGGCGAGTCTCGAGTTGTCATGTAACGTCGAACGTGCCCTCGTACAGTACCCATTTGAATAATCCGCGTTTGAGTAATCTTGCAGCATCTTTGGCATGGACACGGATTGAGAACGACCCCTGCTCGTTCATAACTAGGAACGGACAGGGCCTCTGAGGGGCCACCGTAATGTATGAGTTTTATCCACACCGTCCATCCATTGTTCCATATTATTTTAAGGTGCAAACCTAAAAATGAGGTAGATCCAAGGTTAAAGTGGACCACACCACAGGAAGCAGAGGTGATAACGAACACCCACTGTTGAAACTTTCCTAGGGCCAACTGTGATGGTTAATTACCATCCAACCTGTTCATAGGGTCACATAGACCTGGTTGAAGGGAAACACAAATATCAGCTTGATTCAAACCTTCCGTGACTCCTAAAAAGTTTTCAACTGTAAGTTTTTAATATCAACTGTGTGGTCCCCTTGAGCCTTGGAACTCCCAAATTTTTGGGTCTATAGCCTAAAATGATATTGAAAATTGGATGGACGGTGTGGATATGGCCCATACATCACGATGGCCCCTTAGAGCCCATGTCTGTTCTTAGCTGGGACGGGTGGGTCATAGTACCCAATCCGTGCCCCTTTGGCATCTTTGTCATCTTTCTCTCCATTCTTAGTTATCCATAGGGGTGTACATCGGGCTAAACCAAGTCGAACTTGGCTCAACCCAGCCCGGTCCGGTCACCTATCAAACCCGACCCGGCCCGGCCCGATCACTGGGCCAACATGTCCTGCCCGAACTCAGCCCAGTCAAAAATCAGCCAAGTTCGGGCCAATTTCGGGCTTGCTCCATCTACAAAGGGATGTATGGCGTTCTCACTTCCTGTCTCAAATGATTAAGGTAAGAATTTAGGATATATATATATATATATATAAACAGTTGAGTCGGGCCAGGTCAAGTCGGGTTTCGGACCGAGTCAGGCCGAACTGGGACATATTTGAACTCGGCCTGAACTCAGTTCCAGGTCGGGCCGAGTCGAGCGAGTTAACCGGGCTAGCCCGGTTTGTGTACAGCCATAGTTATCCATCTTCGACAGTGCATCAACGTCAGCCTACACTGTCCAGACAATGAACAGCTTATTGCATAGGCCAGAGCCCAAAAATGACATTGATCAAATGATCCCAGCCATCTGACCAACAAAATTCTGATAGTCATGGAAGCATGATCCCAACCATTTTGACAATATGGCCCATTCAAGATTATTTGACCCGTTTGGATCGATGGGCATGTACACTGTTTGGATGGTAGAGATGGTTTAAACCAGCGATTTGAGTGTGGGGCTTATGCATAGAATTTGCGTAAGCTAGATGGACACTCTCAACATTCTTAAATGAGAGTGTACACCACTTCCAAGTGTAACATACAGAGAGACACAGCAAACCTTGATAGTTCCCACTTCTTCCATGGCTTCAATGAGAGTGAGCTGATCGAGGATAGCATGCCTAAGGTGATTTCCAGCTACAGCTGACACCACAACGTCTACTTGCTTCAATGCCTCCACCAAGCTTTCTTTATCTTCAAGAGAACCCTGCAAATTAATGAGTTCATCTGAATTAGCATTCTTGTGGGATTTAGGGACTATTAACAAATGGCCCATTGTAGGCCATCTAGTGATGATCCTTCCCATATTACCCCAACCACTTACAAGGATTCTACTGAATGGGATGAGATAGACTTTAATATCATAAGACCATTTTCTAGATTATTTAAAGGGATGCTTAATCAAGTGATTAAGGAAGTAAAGTGGTGAAAACCAATGTTCGACGATCCCATCTGCTAAACTCGGAACCACCTTTGAATTACTGGTCCACATCATTTGCATGGATCTCCCACCATCCATCTAAACACACTACTGTTCGCCTCTAGATTTGTATAGTTGTCCACCCACTTCACAACATGTTGGATGGATGGTCTGGATCATCCTATTCCATGAAGCCACATGGGCCCACCATGGACTTATCGACCAGCAAATTTATGATAAAAAAATTAGAGTGGACCACATAACAAAAAATAAAAAATATTAATAATAATAAAGAAAATGAAGAGACAAAACCAAATTTTAAGTATGACAATCGAAACAAAATAGGGTAATTTGGAGTACTTGAAGAAGTGTTACGCCCTCCATTTTGAATCTGATGAGCATCTGGACTTTTTCGGCATCGGATGCAATCTCCGGTCGATAAAGGGCAAATGTCGGATGGCCCAGGGCCATGCTAGCCTTGACAAGCCTTCTTCCTAT
Organism: Magnolia sinica; assembly: GCF_029962835.1. Taxonomy (NCBI): domain Eukaryota; kingdom Viridiplantae; phylum Streptophyta; class Magnoliopsida; order Magnoliales; family Magnoliaceae; genus Magnolia; species Magnolia sinica. Next base: position 129,258,131 of record NC_080573.1, read on the forward strand.
GTAACCAGTGGCCCCAATGATCAAAACCCTATCTTTCCTTCCTCCCATTTCTTTTCTCACTTGTCAAGCAGAACAAATCCTCCAATGAATATTTTTGGTTACTTGAAAAGAATGTGATTTGATCAGGCATTTATACACGCACATATGAAAGGGACCATGATCAAACAAACAAATGTTCTATATTTTGTATTTTACACAAACATGTTGAAAACCAATGAATTGATAAACGATAGAAATTGAGCTAAAACCGATGGTCTTGATTCCTCCCTTTGGATGCTTATTAGATTGGTTCCATAAAATTACCCAATTGCCCTCACACGGGAAATGATTACAATAACCCTACATGAGAATTTAGGAGAAGGATCTTCACATAAAACGTTGCATGACAGTGGTTTATTTCCCGTGCAAAAGGTGGGCCGTACCGTAAAAATCACGGGGAGTGAAGAGGAGGATGTTACATTCATCAGGTGGGATAGGCCGTAGGAATCAATGGATAGTGGATGGTCTTACTCAATGTACACGTGAGGTCCACCTGATGAACGGATTGTTCCAATTTTCCCTCCTAGTAATCTTCTTTGTATGGCCCACCATCTTCACCACTGGAGAACTGAAGCATCAAGAGTGAGCAAAAACATCTTATTTTAAAAATATCATGTACAACGTCGGATGAAACAATTTTTTCTTGTGGAACAATGAATCCTCATTAAACCTGATGTCCCGATTAATCGTGATTTCCTGCATGACTCGGTCATACAACCGGTATCCCTTCACACCATCACCATATCACAGAAAAGTACACTTTTTTAACTCTTTGGTGTAACTTATCTATCGACTAATGGTATATGAAAGTAAGCATCATGGAAAAAAAAAAAAAAGAACTTACAACTGTGAGTAATTTATATCATGACCAATTCACCATTCTTCTGAAATCTTATAGTTTATCGTCGTAGACGGGAATTGAATCACAAGATAATAAGTCATATTATCGGCCTCAGTCCATAATTGATTGTCCAATGTAGCATTGCTCAACATGCTTCGAGCTTTCTCTAACACAGTCAGATATATCCATTCCATAATACTATTCTGATATAGTATGTGTCTTATTATATTGTGTCTCACAATCCCTTCATCTTTATAAAACTAGTTGAATTCCTATGAAGTGAATTCATCACTATTGTACGTCCTTAAGACTTTTGGTTTCTGTCATATTTACTTCTCAACCATTGACGTATACTTTGAATGTGACAACACTTCAAAAAATAAATGCATACTTTCCTAGAACAATCATCTATGAATTAGACAAAAAATGATGACCCCCAGTAGAAATAACGACGGCGTCCATACATCCAAATGCACATAATCAAGTACTCTTTTATAATTATGTTTTAGCGATTTAAAAGATAATCATGATTGTTTACCATATATACATTGCTCGCATATATTAAAATGAACATTTTTAAATGCAAGAATCAAACAATGATCGAAAAATACCTTCATAATCGCTCACTCATGTTGCTTAGGTGTTTATCCCACAAACATGCCAATGTGGACTTCGCTACAAATGTTATAGATCCACCCAATACGGTATTCCCAATCAACTTGTAAATGTTACCGCTCGACTGTGCTTTCATCACTATGAGTACCCCCTTTACAACTTTTAGGAAACAATCTAAACCCATGAATTTGCACCCAAGTACCTTATATGCTCTAAGATATATTGGATTCTTCCTTAGGTCAGAAAAGTGTCTCACATCTATCAAGATACGCTCTACCCTATTAAATATTTTGATGCGCACCGATCCGACACCAATAACTTTACAGGCAATATCATTGCCCATAAACACATGTCCACCATTGCACTTGTTATAACTAGTAAACCAATCTCGTTGAAAAATCATGTGGTATGAAGTCTCCGTATCTAAAATTCACTCGTTGTCTAGATATTCAAATTTGGATGCAGTCAGAACAACACCACCATCAACTTCCTCACTTGATTCCACTGTGTTGGACTCTTTCATTGTAATATCAAAATTTTCTCCCTTCTGAGCTTTAGTATTTCGACAATCCTTCTTCATATGTATCATCGTTCCCCAATTCCAGCACTTCATCTTTTATTTACTTTTCGATTTGGATCTGAATTGTGAGTTACCATTTTTCCAATCAAAATTTCTTCTCCTAGCGACCAATGCATCCATGGAAGAACCCTCACCGCTGTCCTTCTTTCCTAACTGCTTCTCATGAAGGGTTGAGATAACAGTTTCCTTGTTTATGATCTCCCTACCATGGCATATAGTGTCTATAAGATACTCTCATAAGACGGTGTAAGAGAGCTCAACGAGATGACAGTGCGAGAGATTCTTATAAAATTATTTTTTAAAATACAAGCGATTGCCTGAGGATTTTTTTCATGTACAAACTATCAAGTTTGTCCATACCCCTACGATGGTCTTTTGATTCAAGACATTATAGAAGACATTATCTATTAGACACAATTAGATCGAGGTAGTAGCCCTCTCATCAAGTTCATCTCACTTTTCATTGCTCATAGACACAGGACGCTTCACCTTACCAAGGAAAGCATGTTGTAATCCTTGTTGAACTAGAAGGCCTCTCATCTTCACCTTCCATAGCTCAAAATTATTTCTACCAATGAACTTCTCTATTTCATACTTCATATTTTATCCCTTCGACAACATATTTGAGATTCAAAATCGAAGCCTAGTGTTATCTCTGATACCACTTATTAGGAAATCGTGGAAGCAAACACCGAATTCGAATCAAACAAGAGAAAATTAAACGTAGATAAAGAACACAAAAAACACACAAATTTACGTGAAAAACTCTCGCAGAAAAAAAAAAAACCATGATACAAAGCGACAAGGAATCTATTATGAAATCGAATTTAAAAGAGATGGATGGAGTTACCGATCTAAGAAACCTTAAAATCAATTTACAAAACTCTTTCTCTACTATAGAATACCTTAGGAACATCTTAGCATATTATAATCTCGATTACACCTGGTTATATAGTGTTACAACCGAATTAGGAAACAAAATGTACACTTTTGCAAAATCGCACAATTATGTCTATAGGACCTTTGATAGGATCGACAGTCATCGAGGTATGTCGATGGGATCAAAGCCACCTTCGATGTGATCGAAGAATGCCCCAAAAACTGTCTAGCGAGCATATATAGAGGGGAAATCAGGATTTTTTCAATATGATCAAGTGGTCTGTCAATGACATTAACCAACCCTTATTCTAGTCAGATTGAAGACATCAAACATTTACTTGTACCTAATGACCCTTAGGAGGCTTGTCCATGGACTTTGTGCTACGTCTTTTGATGCAAACCATTTGTGTGATAGATATGACGTGGATTGAGGATTCCTCAGAAATCTCTTGGTTGTAACCATCTTCGCCACAGCTATTTCTGGTGTGGGTCACTTGAGCTTTGGATAGGACTCATTTTTTAGTGAACAAAGTTACATGAGCCTCACAATGATGTATATATTATATCTACACTGTTCATCCATTGGCGAGATTATTTTAAAGCATGAGCCTAAAAATGAGTCATATCCAAAGCTTAAGTGGACCACACCACAAGTAGCAGTGGGATATTAATTCTCACCATTAAAATATTTGTAGGCCCACCATAACATTTATTTTCCATTCAATTTGCTCCTACGGCCATACAGACTTAGATGAAGAGGAAAAACAAATATCATATTGATCCAAAACTTTTGTAACCCCAAAAGGGTTTCAATGGTAACATTCAATCCCCCGTTACTTTATACAGTGCGGTTCACTTGGCCTTTGGATCTGTCTTATTTTTCATCTCAAGCCTTATGTCAGTTTGCAAAGTGGATGGATTATTTAGATATAACACATACATCACGATGGGACCCACAGAATTTGGTAACTTCAACACACCAGCCATGTCGGTAGGGAAGCAAATTGGTTGGTGTACCACACACTATTGACCTAGCTGGTGTGTGTATGTGTCGTGAGAAGACGAGCTTTGACACTCCTCCAGCTCGAGGTAGTATGAACGGTTCAAAAGAGGGTGGCACAATAATGTATTTATTATATTCACACCATCCATTCATTTGGTGAGATCATTTTAGAGCGTAACCTTAAAAATGAGGCATATCCAAAGCTCAAGCTCAAGTTGACCACACCGCAAATAGCAGTGGGATAATGATTCTCACCATTAGAACATTCGTAGGGCCCATAATAACGATTATTTTACATCTAACCTTTTTGTAAGGTAACACGGACCTGGATGAAGAGGAAATACGAATATCATGTCGAACCCAAACTTCTGTAAGCACTAACTGGGTTTCAATGGTAGACGTTCAATCTCCTACTGCTTTTTGCATTGTGGTCCACTCAATCTTTGAATTTGTCTTATTTCTCTGCTGATGGATGGTTTGGATATAATACATACCTCATGATAGGACCTGGTGATGTCAACCGTCTAGTAAGGTCGGTGGTCTTTGGTACACAAGCGAATCGCTTCCCCTTTGAGCCGTCTTTTGAACCATATGAATTTCCTGCAAGAGGTTCTTGCGCTGCAAACATAAGTGGGCCCATAATGATGTTTGTGAGATATCTACCCGTTCCATTCATTATGTCTGCTCATTTTAGGACTTGAGACCATAAATGAGAAGGATCCAAGACTCAAGTGGTCCACATTAAAGAAAATGGTGGATAGGGAAATTCCTACCACAAATATTAGACTGATTCAAAACTTCTGCGGCCCCACTAATATTTCAAGTATGTAGGTTCAATCTTACGTTTTTGGCCTACTTGATTATTAGTTTCCGCTCATATTTAGTCCCATGTCCTAAAATGGTCTTTAAAAAAAAAGGATGGACAGGTGTATTTCTCACTAACACCATAGTGGGCCCATCCAAGTTTTCAGCATAGGAACTTTTTAGCCTTTCCCAGGAAGTTACTGCCATGAAAACCTACGTGGCACCGTTATGTTTGTGAGAAATCAACCTTATGTGGGCACTGTAATGTTTATGAGAGATCTACCTTTTCATCTGTTGTGTGGGCTCATTTCCACGGTCGTGTACCACACACGCTTTCAAGTCGGTGGTGTGTGGTACTCCACCTAATCCGCTTTCCTAATTAAGTGCCGCGGGGCATGCTCACTGATGCGTCCACTGTACACGAGGCGTATTAAACTGTGGGCCCTGATCGGACCGTCCTTATGACCAGCAATCGGATGATTAGGATCATTTCATCTGTTTGAATTGTGGGCTACGTATACGCCTCATGGATGGATGACCTAGTTTCAAACAGATGAATGCGATCCTCGACACGGATTATCACGCGTCTTGCATCTGCGGTTTCTCAAGTATTCTTTAACCATTGCAGGTAGCTCGAAGGCTGGAGAAGTTGCAAAAGAAAGGATGGAAACCTCGACGAACGATCATTTTGTGCAACTGGGATGGTGAAGAATATGGCCTGGTCTCTCTCTCTCTCCACTTAGCTTAAAGCTTGTATGTGATGTTTGCACAGCCAAACAAAAGTGCGGACCGTTGATTCATTCAAATTCGGATCTTTTACTTATCACAAATAGAAAAAATCTGTTTGTTGCAGGGTAATTGGATCACATTATCACAAAGTGCATTTAATGCAGCAATGCTGACAACATGAGTGATGACATGAACCAATCAAAATGCAGAAAAACAGATAAAACCTATTCATGGCAAGGAAGGGTTAGGATTTGATTCATTCTACTATACTGTTGGGGTCAAGACATGGTAAAAAAAAAAAAAAAGAAAAAAAAAATGGCGAGAGTCTTGCCCATATGATATCTTATCAATGGGATCATAATGCATGGACATTTTCACATCGGATTCAAGTGGCGTGGCATGTGAAATACAAGATTACACTCAGGGTGAGTAGCCCATGTAAGGTGGGTTGTTTGCTTGTACCAGGCAGGCTCCCCAATAACCCAACCCATGGGATGTGGGGTGTGGACCCACCCATGTAAGGCGGGTCACTTGTGTGAAGTGGAACCTATGTGATGTGCACCCACTGGGGATTCAACCAAGAACCTAATCTATGGGATGTGGTTCGTGGATGATGAGATAAAGGGATTGACTTTCCATGTTCTATCAATTTGTTCGAGCTTTTAGAACAAGTGGTTAATTATCCTACATTAGATTAATAGTATGAAAAATGGACAATCAAGATTAAGTGGATTGTTTTGCAAAGAAGTCCTCTGGCTTGGTGATGCTAATTATCTTATACATATGTAGAGGTGTACACGAACCAAGCTAGCTCAGTTAGTTCGCTCGACTCGACTTGAAAAAGCTCGATTCGACTCGGATTGAAGCTAAGTTCGAGCCGAGTCAAGTTGATCTTTGAGCTCTAGTTTGGTAATGCTAATCATCTTATACATATGTAGAGGCGTACATGAACTGAGCTAGCTCGGTTAGCTCGCTCGACTCAACTTGAAAAAGCTCGATTCGACTCGGATTGAAGCTAAGTTTGAGCCGAGTCAAGTTGATTTTTTGAGCTCGAAAATGAGTTCGAGCCGAGTTCGAGCTGGCCCTAGCTCGACTCTACTCGGATCGAACCAGTTCGGTGACTCGGTTACTTTGCTATTGATGTTACTCACCAAGTGTTTGATGAAATGACTCAACGAAGTGTGGCTGGTGGCAAGGAAGGTATGTACATGAAACAAATACTAGAAGGTGTTTGATAAAATACTTGTAAAACTATTGCTTCTGTTTTACATATAGTAGGATTTTGAAGATGCAGTCTAGGTGTTTGTGGAAATGCTGCACAGGGGAACTCGGCTCGAACTGGCCTGAGCTGCTGACCGAACCGAGCCGAGCTGGCCAGTCAGGATCGAGGACCTAGCCAAGCCGAGTTCGAGCTGAGGTCAGCTAGTGGCCGACCCGAGTCAAGCTGAGGCCAGCTCGACTCGGTTTGACTCAGATGTACACCCCTATACATATGGCTTGTAAAAACAGATGGTTGTTAGAGCCATCCAAACGAGGTGATATTTTTTCCTTTTTTCCCATGGCTTGTAAAAAACAAACGTGGTAACAAGATGATCTTGAACAACATAGTGTCAGGATCATCTAACCGATGGCCTATTATTCCAGTGAAGCACTCTGCATAGATGATACTAAGCATCCAATCTATATAGCGTCTGAAAAACAGTCGGTTATAACAAAATGACCGACATTGGAAGGGTCAGGATCATTTGATCAATGTGAATGTTGCACCATGGCCTGTCAATAGTGGTATCGAACAAATGGACGGTCCAGATAGATGATCAGACCATAGAGCAAAGTGCGAACATGCCCATGAAGGTGGAGCACGTGCGATTTTTTGCCTCCATCAATCTATTTTCTCTGTTATATGATTTTATTTTATTTTTCGCAGATAGGATCGACGGAATGGGTGGAAGAGAACAGGGAAATGCTTGCTTCTAGGGTAGTTGCTTATCTGAATGTAGATTGTGCTGTCTCTGGATCAGGATTCCATGTTTCTTCAACTCCTCAGCTCGACAAACTCCTCAAGCAGGCTACTCAACAGGTCCATCTCTTACTGTTAGGGTAGCAAATGGCCTCCTGCGTTGGCCTGGTTCCACCCAAGTGCAGTCCCGGTGTGTTGGACTTGAGCCCTAAAGGACCAACGAGTAGGTATGGCTCAGACCAACAATTTTAACATTGATGGGCTGAGTCCTTCGCTCTTAGACTCAGGTCCTTATCTCATGAACTGTACTTGGGCATGCTTTGGCCCAGCCCAGCCCATTTCCGCCTTTCTCGCTGATGCTGTTGTTTTTGTTGTTTGCCATTGTCATTATGATGCTTGTTCTTGTCGTGTGACTACATACTTTTGGTTTTTTGTAGGTTCAAGACCCAGATAACTCTTCCCAAACAGTATACGAATCGTGGATTCAATCAAATGATTCTCAAATGGTAAGTAGCGTTCGGCGGGTATTGCCATTCTGATTTTCAAACAAGGGCTAATGCAGCTCCCTTGGAGGTCTGAAAATCCCATGGTTAAAAAAGCTCAAATGTGGCATTTCCTTAATCCGTTTTGTTTAGTTGTCAATGACTCGCTCAGTAGGCATTTGGCTGCACCGATGATCATGGTCGGCTAAGGTTTCCAAATGTACTGGTCCACTTGCCATCTAGGTTGGCATGGAAAGCCCAGCCTGAAAAAAATGTGCCAGCTTTTCCGTCAGTTACCACCCTCAAATCATGGTTGAGACAACAATGGGAAGGTTTCTTCCTTCCTTAATTAATTGCCGTTGTAGGATACAACTGGTTGTAGGTGATCATTGCTGTTGTCATCTTCATTTTGGTTGTTGACATTGTTTTCTTCTGTGAAGGTTGGGAGGTTAGGAGGAGGTGGATCAGATTTCGCATCATTCATCCAACATGTTGGTGTTCCTGCCGTCGACATGTTCTATGGAGGAGGTATCTATCTTCTTCTTCTTCTTTTTTTTGTTTTTTGTTTTTTCACTTTCGCATTTCGACAATCAAAATAATTACACAAGACTTTTCTTAAAGTATAAATGCATTGATATATACTGATAGACAACATAGCTTACTTTATGAAAATCTTCAGTAATTCTCCACTTATGTTGCATGACTCAATAAACATATAATGCTAGTTTTAATGGTTCATTTTCTTCACTATCTTTGTACATAATACTGGAACACTGCACAATGGACAATTAAACATATGGGTAGTTTGGATGTTTGCATTGAGGTGAATTGTTAAATAGTGCCCTTTGGATACACTTTGAGTCTATTCTATTCAATGCGGCATGGTTTTGCTACACTTTCCTAACGAAGAATCAAACAACCAAACAGCGCCTACTATACCGGTGATGATTCCCATGAGATATGAAGAGAGCAACAAGAGGGCCATCCAGCCAGCCAGACAGTCTTTCCTATACTCTTACAAAGAGCGATTGGAGCTTATTACAAGTAAACCCAGCTCTAAGTACACACATGTAGCTAGCATCTTTACTGTATATACGAGAGAAGCTATGCAATTAGTTTGATGGATTGTTAAAAAAAAAAAAAAAACTATGTATTAAGGGTTTGTTTGGCTGTTGAGGAATTAAATTCCTGGATTTTATGTTTTTGGAGAATGTTACACTCTGCTTAGTATTTCTTGGGAAATAACTAAATTTGTTTTAATTGATGCACCATGTTTATGTGGATAAACCTATGAAAAGCTAAAATATTGTTTCAATTCCGAACAACTGATGTAAAATCCAACCAAAAAACGTGAGCTAAACTATTTTTATAATAGTTTAGAAATCAGGAAATTACTAAGCTATGAAATATAAAAACCAGCAACCAAACATACCCTAGAGAAACTATATTTTTATTGTTGTGGCTGTGGTTGCTGATTTCCTAGTGGGTTTTCTTTATGATTTGTTGTTTTGGATATTCATTCCATTAATATTACAGGAATATTTGTCTCTGGCAGAATACGCCGTGTACCATTCACTGTATGATGACTTTGTCCGGATGCAAAAGTTTGGGGACCCAATGTTCCATAGACATGTGGCAGGTATTTTCTCTACGCCTTTTTTTTTTTGGAAAAATTGAAAATAATAATTACCATTAGCATTTGAAAATCCTCCATGTTTTGATTTCTAATTATGTTGAAGATTCACCTTTGAGGTGTGACCCACACTACAGGTGGCTCAACTCGGATGGTTGCTCAGCTGAGTCATGTCTAGAAATGGACTCACCCGCGTTGAAGAAAATAATATTAAGACATTGGCTGAGTCCTAACAAAAGTATAACTAAATCATATTAATTTTTGTATTTTATTTCCCTCTTCTTTTTTTTTTCTAAGTAGTGGCAAGCATTTGGGGACTTGTTGCTCTTAAACTGGCTGATGAAGAGTTCTTGCCTTTTGATTATGTCTCCTATGCTTCTGAGCTCCAAGTAAGTGCATCCATCCATCCATCCATCCATACGTGTGCACATACAGTCTATGGCATAAGTACACACATACATGTAACATGCATTCATGATTTAATTAGTATTAATGTAATGATGTTTTGATTAACAGAGAAGCACAAAGGAATTAGAAAATGAGATTTTGGGAAAGCTTATTAGCCTGAGCCCTTTATATAAGTCTATTGAGGAGCTAAACAAGGCAGCCACTAAAATAAATGACCAACGAAAGGTTAGGCATCCCTTGATTTTTCTATAATATCATTTTTTTTTTTCTTGATTTGTTGGTGTTTGGTTTGCAGCCATTTTTGGGGCGGAGAAAAATAATTTGTGAATTGGGAATTTCTACTCTCAGTAGAACTTTAAAAGATCGCAACATGCAGCTGTTGTAAGGCTCTGTTGTGGCCATTTCAATGACTTTGGGAAAATTCTACTAGGAGTAGAAAAATCCGAAAATCCCAAATTATTTTTCTCATTGCCTGGACCAAAAGTATAGTTAGGGAAAAAAAGGAATTGGGTTTTGCACATTCATCTTTTAGATGATTAATGGGATCAAAGGATGTTCTATATAGGCATTAGAAGGCAATGGATGGGCATCAATGTGGGGGAAGGACCCATTGAAAGTGAGAGAGCTAAATGACAGATTAATGATGGCTGAACGAGCATTTACAGATAGAGATGGGCTTTTTGGAAGGCCATGGTACAAGCATTTGGTACCTCTCTCTCTCTCTCTCTCTCTCTCTCTCTCTCCCCATGCATGCAGGATGTATGAACTAGTGGATAAACCATACACCATGACTTTGTCACCATCGTCCTCATTGTAGTTAGAATTGGCTATATATTCAAAGTATCTTCCGCCATTCCACTCTATCAAGGACCATACCTTTAGTTCGATCTTAGGTTATCAAGTCATTTCTTAATACCTCGGTTTGGTTTATACCTGATATTTTGTGTTATATGTATTACTATGGTCATTGTTGACCACATTAATTTCACAGATTTATGGGCCATCAAACCACAACGACTACGGATCAAAATCATTTCCAGGAGTCGATGACGCAATTGAAAAGGCAAAGAGCTCAAACACCACAGAGTCATGGAAACCAGTACAACATGAAGTATGGAGGGTTTCAAGAGCTGTAACACATGCATCTCTTGTTCTCAAAGGAAAATTCACATGAATGTGCACATTGTAGATTACCTTAATTGTAGCACCTATGCCCATTCATGAGAATTTGAGTCACAATGTAATAAACTGGATATGTGGAGAGAGAGGGAGACTATTTATAAGTCTCTTTTCTCATATGTGAGGGGAAATGGAAATATATATATATATATATATATATATATATATATATATATATATATATATATATATATATATATATTTTTTTTTCTTTTTCTTTTGGTGTAGGCAGAAAATAAGTTTTTTCTTTTGATATTGTAGTCTAAGTGGGATTTTAAATTTTAATTATTTATGAGGGGCATCATTGAAATTGTCCCTTATAAATTGACTATCTTTTACATTAAAACACAAATAGCGGGGTACTTATTTTGCCTCTAAAGTCTTTTCCAATGGTAGACTAATTTGTATAATTAAGGTACAACGCATTTTAAAAAGAGTTACGGGTATGTATAAAATTCAAAAAATGTGTCCACTTAACAGCTTGTGATTAAGATTTCACCGGCAAATGCCACCCAACAATTAATATCAACCCACAACCTAGGTTTCTTTTGTAATATTAAGTCTGTTATAAAGTAGTTGGAGTGGAGGACTGGTGTCTTCCATTTATTATTCTGAATGTAGGGCATTACAAAGACGGCTGCAAGGGCAACATAAGACATTGCCAGTTTAGGTGTGGCTACACCTATGGTGAAAACTTGGGAAGTGGATTAGCTGCTGTATCATATACCACCGATTTGGCTGGTGTGTATGGGTGGCGCTCAAAGAGAAGCGTGTCAGCTCATCGAGCCTGATCTGATACAAACGGTTGGAAGGAGATCAAGGTTATGTGGGCACCACAATGATTTATTTATTATATCCATACTGTCCATCCATTTGGCGAGGTCATTTTAGTGCATAATCCCATAAATGAGTCATATCCAAAGCTCAAGTGGACCACACCACAAATAGCAGTGAAAATCCCACTATTAAAATATTTGTAGGGCTCATCATATTGTTTATTTTTAAGGTCACACAGACCTGGATGAAGAGGAAAAACAACTATCAGATTGATCCAAAACTTCTATTAGTCCCAAGAAAGTTTCAATGCCAGAAGTTTTAATCCCCTAATGCTTTATGTAGTGTGGTCTACTTGATCTTTGGATCTATCTTATTTTTTTGCTCAAACCTTATAACGAGCTTGCCAAATGGATGAACAATTTTGATATGACACATACCTCATGGTGGGCCCACAACTTGGTGACGTCAATACACTGCCGAGGTCGGTGGTCAGCTATTTCACTTCCAAAAACTTGCTCAAGGCAAATCATATACATAGTAGATTGAGATTTGGTCCGGACGTGACTTACTAAGGGAACCCGTACAACCAAAAGCTATTTGAGACACAGATGCCTCTGTGACATCCAATTTATTCATCATTTGTGCTGGACTATGTTTGGAAGTGAGCCAAAAATCATACCAAACTAAAACTCAAGTGAGCCCAAAAATCTTATCAATCTAAAACTCAAGTGAGCCACATGGCAAAAAACAGTGGTGATGAGGACATCCACCATCCCGACTCAAGTTTTGCATTTCATGCTGATATTTGTTTGTTTCCGAGCTGCCTTAGTGGAATCACTCTGTATGGTCAGATGGAATGTAAATGCCATGGTGGGCCCTAATAAGGTTTTAATGGTGTGCATCTCTTCTCCACACTTTCTTGTGATATGGGCTACTTGAATTTTTTATGTTGCTGATTTTTTAGGTCACATCTTAACATGAGCGGGCACAACTGATGGCCGATGAAGTAGATGTCAAATAGACAGTTTCGCTGGACACAGCTTTTTGTTTCGCCAACTCCCTAGAACAAGTGTTGCAAGACACTTGATTTGGAGCTAATATGGAAAAGGAGGTGAGTTTGGTGTAACCCCAGTGTGCAACGCAAAGCTCTGTGAGACCCTCCATGACATCCACGCGACAATGTGACATCCATCCTGTACATAAATGTAGCCAAATCATTTAAGATTTGAACAAAAAAATAAGGATGATCCAAAATTCAAGCAGCCCGCACCACAGGATACAGTGGGGATAGAAACATCAGACCATTGAAACCATTGTGATCTTTATATGCCATTCAACCTTATCATAAGACGATTCCCACCTAAATGTATGAAAGACAAACATTATCTCTATCAACAACTCCCACATGTCCTAATAAAGTTTCAAAGGTGGGCATTCAATCACTGTTTCTTGTGGTGTGGTCTTTAGTTTTCTTTCCGTCTCAATTTAGGTTCACATCCAAAAATGATTTGGCAAAATTGATGGACAAATGTGTGTCATATGGACATTATGGTGGGCCCCACATAATTTTAGGTCACATGCTACTTGCATCAAGATGGTAAGTTTACCTCATTACATGTCCTTTTACATGATAACCCGCACCCAAAAGCATCATGTACGTGTGTCAGAGGTGGTGTGGCACGACATAAAAATTCTCCATGTAAGGACAAATTTGTCATTTTCCCTATAGCTCCTATGTCCATCATATCAAATACGTCCATTTTTGTTGACGGCACGTCATCACTAAATGGGCATTTCAATAGTATCCTAGTGAATGGTGTGCTTTCAGTTTTAAGTAGTGAAGATAAAAAGGTGGGCCCATTTCTCATTATCTTCGAATCAGGTCATTGATAGGATTCTCCCATGTTAAAATGTCACCACAGCTGTGAATCATATGACTGTTTGGCCTTGACCGGACATGATTTTATGTGAACTCATTACCTTCACTTTCATGGAAGTGGTGGGTTATTGGGTGCCTCTCTGTGCATCATATAAGGGTTCGACCTTGACCGGACGTGATTTTATGTGAGTTCATTGCCTTCACTTAGAGAGTTAGGGAGAGAGAGAGAGACCATTCTGATAGCGACCCGGTAATTGATAGTGTTTTGGGACTCACCATGAGTTATGTGTCTTATCCTCGCTGTCTACTCAATTTTCCAGCTCATTTTAGTGCACTTGTCCAAGCAAATTTATATCTCATGGGCGGTGGTTTGCTTGAGATTTAGATTTGACTTAGTTTTGAGCTCATGCCTAAAATGAGATGGAAAAATAGATGACTGTGATGTAGAGTGGGTAGCAGACACTTTCATGTCTAAGATGGACTAGAGAAGGCTCGATTAGAGGCAGAAGTCATCAAGACTGTTAGAACCTTAAAACAAGCGTATATTGTAAACTGGAATGAGTTACTCGACATACCATATATAATTTTGGGGTAGGACGAGCTACTTTAGCCAACCAACTTCGCATACATGCCGAATTTGTAAGATTCCACTGTATCGACAGCTGAATTCCATGTTCAATTCCAATTTTACTATAAATAGTAAGTTTTAATTTGATTATAACTTTTCATCCGTTGGGCTTTAGTAGTTGTGTCCAACATGAAAAATGCTTAAAATAATTAGGAGAATAACATGATTAAGCCACATAGGAAACTTACTATAAAAAGTAAATTTACTATTTATAGTAAGTCGTGAATTTTAGGAGTTTTATTTGTACTTTGATTCTGATTTCTTTCCCATTGCTTGGTATCCCTATTTAAAGGGTTGTGAACTCATTTTCTTTTATTTTTTCCATTCATTCATTAATCAATTTATTTCTATTCTCTCGTTTTCTTTCATTGTCGATTCAAGAAGTCTTTGTGAGAAGTTTAGAGAAGTTCCGTCGATTCGGAATAGTTATCCTTTTGAGGAAGACAGTACTCGACCTCATGTCCTCTCCTGCGTCAGTTTAGTATCAAAGCGAGAACTCTCCTCAGGCCGATGGCAAATAACGAAGGTATGAACATAAATTTTGTGGACAGTGATCAAGGGATTCATTATCTTTCGAAAATAATGGAAGCTTTCCACTTAAAGAGTCAGTTGACCATGCAAAGGCTGCAGGCAACCCTCAACCATATTGCGGATGTGCTAATTCCGTCACGAGCCCCATTTGATACTCAACCGCCCGTGGTTGTTATATGACACAACCTTAATTTTCGTAGAGCACTAGCAGTGGTGAATCGTAAGGCTATACCAAATAATGCAAGTTCTAGCAACAAGGACCTCGACGATAGCTTTGCCTGATGACCAATCCATAGAGGAGATCATATAGATTATATTGAAAGATACTATCGAGATAAGGCCGAACTTTCTAGTTTTAATGAATTATTATGTATAGAAGATTTACTCGATGGATTGCCCCTCATGAGGGACATCCAACAGTATATAGGCATTGTCCCTAGGGCTAGCTTGCCCAACTGCTTTCACTATCAGGTGAGTCAGAAAGAATATTAAATCTTAAAGGCAGGAATGAAGGATCTGATCGATAGTCAAGTCAAGGAAAGCATGAGTATATGTATTGTAACAGTTCAAGAGCCTAATGTCAAGTACAAGAAAAAGACTAATAAACATCGGCATAAAAAAGTATCTCAAAATTATGAACCAAGTCTCTTGAATAACTCAAGGACGAGTTTTTTTCCAAGTGGAGGGGTCTAATGTAGAATGTGTCATAGATTCATTCCTAGCATGGTTGGACCAAAAGAAAGTGGACCGTAAATTGATCATAACTTTTGATCAAGGTATCGTTACGGCGCACCAAACCGAGTATCATGAACCGAAGCAGCACGAGAACTCGAGGACAAGTTCTTTTAAAGTAGAGGAGATTGATGTAGAGCGGGTCGCAGACACTTTTATGTCCAAGATGGATCAGAGAAGGCCCGATTAGAGGCAGAAGTCATCAAGACTGTCAGAACTTTAAAACAAGCATATATCGCAAACCAAAATGAGTTACTTGACGTACCATATGTGATTTTAGGGTAAGACGAGCTACTTTAGCCAACCAACCCGGCTATGCCGGGTTACCCAGCTGAATTTGAGAGATTCCATCATATCGACGGCCGAATTCCATGTTTAATTCCAATTTTACAATAAATAGTAAGTTTTAGTTTGATTATAACTTTTCATCCGTTGGGCTTCAGTAGTTGTGTCCAACATGAAAAGTGCTTAAAATAATTAGGAGAATAACATGGTTAAACCACATAAGAAACTTACTATAAAAAGTAAATTTACTATTTATAGTACGTCGTGATTTCTAAGAGTTTTAGTTATAGCATAATTCTGATTTCTTTTCCATTGCTTGGTATTCCTATTTAAAGGGTTGTGAACTCATTTTATTTTATTTTTGTATTCATTAATCAATTTCAAATTTATTAGAATTTATTTCTATTCTCTTGCTTTCTTTCCTTGTGGATTCGAGAAGTCTATGTGAGGAGTCCAAAGAAGTTCCGTGGATTCGAAATAGTTATCTTCTTAAGGAAGACAGTGCTCGACCTCATGTCCTCCTATGAATTTCTAGGAGTTGCGCCCAATGACCTTATCACATTCATCCCTGTATCAGAATGGCATGGATAAAACATATCCATCATGGTGGGGTCCACAGCACCTATCAGTATGGAGATTTGGATACTGAGGGGGTCACCACCAAAGCGCAGTCGGAAAGGGGGACCAGCTACTATCAGCGTAAATTGAGGGATCCATTGTTCAGGTGAGGACAACAACAATATGGATGTAAATAAGTAAAAATAACCAATATAATTTCATTGACAAAGAGCTATTAGGAATTTAGGAGGACCTTAATATCACCTGCTTATTATTACATGAGACAAATATTCAAATACAACCATAAAGGGATTCCAACCCACCGCTCAGTGGTAAACAGCCTGCATTTCAAGACTAAGATCATGGCTTAAGGGCCCATGTGGTGTGTGCATGGGTGTATGTAATAATAATAATAATAATAATACAACCTTAATTTCCGTGTTAATAATAAGAGCTTAGGCGAAGCGCGTGAGGTAATCTCCAGCAGTGACGTACTTGTAGTCCGGGTACAGGTCATGACTGTCCACACCTTGTGGGCCCTTCACTTTAAACTCCAAGTCTCCATGGTAGAAGATCTGGTACAGGTGAGCCACCCCAATTTGCAGTGGAGGCGGCATCTCTGCATCAATAGCAAGAAATATTACATAGATTACAGCCATTCATCTCCTCTTGAGAAATCATTAGAGTCCTCATTCATCATCCAGACAAGTGGCGCCCGTGGTTCGATTACACAGATCATTGATCTGATGGGCCCCACCGTGAAAATGGAATGCCCCAAAATTCTTTACGACCAGAAGATCTTATTGATCCTATTGATTATATGCGATCCTGACCTTTGCCGTTTGTCCATATTGTTTTATCATCCTCTTGAGAAGCTAAACATCTGTAGACAGGGTACGGGACTCGGATTGCCTACTGATGCCATGGTGCTCTGTGGGCCCAACATGATGTATGCTTTTATCTACTCCTTCAATCCATTTTCCTAGATTATTTTAAGCCGTGATCCCAAAAATGAGGTAGATTCAAATCTAAATTGGACCACATCATAGGAAATAGTGGTCCAATAAAAACTTCTCGGTGGCCACAAAAGTTATGGAGAAGATAATATTTGTGCTTTCCCTTCATTCAAGTCTGCGTGACTTAATCAACGGTTTGGATGGCAAATAAACATTACAGTAGGCGCAGTAGGAACTTTTTAATGGTGGGCCTTCAATCACCACTGTTTCTCATTGTGCGGTCCGCTTGAGATTTGGATTTACCTGGGAAAATAGATAGGCAGGCGTGGATAAAACGGACGCGCGGTTTGGCTACTAACGCTGCCACCAGTTAGGTGGCTAGTGGTCGGTGCTATGTGGACCCCACCATGAGTATGTGTTTTATTCACGCCGTCCATCCATTTTGAAAGATAGTTTTAGGGCTTGATACCAAAAATAAGATAGATCTAAATCTCAGGTGGACCACACCATGAGAAAACAATAGTGATTGAATGTCCACCATTAAAAACCTCCCACGGCCCATTGTAATAGTTATTTGACATCTAACCTGTTAATTAGGTCATACATTACTTGGATGAAGGGAAAAAATATATATAATCTGAATCCAAAACTTTTGTGTCCCCCAAGAAGTTTTTAATGGTGAGAGTTTAATCAACACCATGTAGTCCACTTGAGATTTCGATCAACCTCATTTTTGGGCCTTTACCATATAATGATCGGGAAGAATGGGTGGACGGCATGGATGAAACACACATCATAGTGGGGGCCGCAAAGAACCGACCACTAGCCATTGGGTACCGGCAAGTAGGGCTGAAAGTTAGGCGGGTTAGTGATTGACCCAACATTGGGTTGTGCTGGGCTCAGGTAAGATATATCAGGTTTTGTCTAGATCTTGAGCTATATAAACACAAACCCGATAAAGGTTAGGTAGGGCTTGGGTTAAGGTCTCGGGTTACCTGACTCAACCCGAACCCAAACTCAATCGATATATAAGTTATAAATGATAATTGAGCATGGATCGTCTGCGTTGAAGGCATAGGAAATTCCAATGCCATCAGGTCTCATTGGTCCACGCCATTTCTGATGACTCAAGCTAACAAAATATGCTACATTTCTCTCTCTTAAATAGATTGTGTACTACACAACATGATTTTTAAAGTAGTCCTATATTTTAGTTTTTTTTTATTATTATTAGAAAGTACGAAGTTTTTTACAATAAATAACTATATATATAATTAATAAAATCATAGGTATAAAAAAAAATAAAACATATATTGAAATATAGTAGACTAATATAATAACAAAAATATTAACGTAAATATTTCAAACGAAACCAACAAACCTGACCGAGCTCACTTGGGTTAGGCTTGGGATGAGAAATTTCAATACGAGGTTGAGTTAGGCTTGACGTGTAGAAACCTTGAGTTGGGCCAGGAATGATCACCAACCCGACCCAACCAGCCGACTTTCAGCCCCACTGGCAATCCGTTTCCGTATAAAACATAAAGTCATGATCGGGTTTGCGGAGCACCATCCAGTAGCAGCCTCGCTACTGACAGCGTAAGCAGGCAATCCGCGTCCCAAGTTACCACAACTTACGGTGCCGTACCATCCTTTTCAGCCAATTGTGCAGGACATCTGTACCATGAAAATGGTAGGCTGCATCATGAAGATCACGTGACACGAAAACCAGGACGGTCCTCTCGCAGGTGGGCCATATGTTGGAATCCGACGATCTGACTCAATATACTCAATATACAGGTGTGGCTCACCTGGTGAACCAATCAGACTGATTTTTTACAAGGCAGAACTTTATGGTGGGGCGTGTAGTTTTCACGGCCCTGATTTCCTGCACAAGTAGCATTTTTGGAGGGAAATGGTACGGTATGACAAGTTGCACCATTGCCTCTTGGTGATCAGATCTCTCTTAACCGTCAATTTATAGGACATTGATCGACTGGTTATAATCTTCCAATCTTGAGAATCTTTATGGGCGCATCTCCCACAATAGTCTATGATCAGGACTCATGTCCACCACCCTTCATTTCATTCACAACCCTTAATCCAATCACAAGGATCTAAGTCTGTTACGTACTGTCCATGTTTCTAAGCCATTCCTCCTGTGTAACGAAGGTTTTCTTCAGCTCTTTTCCAATAAGTTTCTCCCAGATCTTCACCACCTCCATCTGGGTGAGTATGTTAGCAGGTGGACGGAGATAGAGAGTCTTGTTCAGTGTCCGTGGATCATCAACGGCCATCATAGCATACATTGCCATGTCATCCTCATCCACCCAAATACCTGCCACGTCAGATACCAAACAACTATCAGCAGTCTGAGTTAGCAATAGAAAGATCGGGGTGGCCCAGTTAGAGTGGAACTTACAATCCTTGTCGGTCTTATCGCCGTTGCCATAGATGTAGACATGATCGGTGGGTGGCATGAAGTGGCCCAGCTGAGCCAGAGCAGCCAGGAAGTAGCCAGCCATACAGTTGGCCGAGACGTAAGTGTAGGGGATCTTGGCCTTTTCAATGGCCCGCCGAATCACACGTTTGTCCTTGAAGACATAGTCACCAGGGGGGATTGCGTGCTCCATCAGATCCACATCCATCCCAAACTCAGAGGGAAGGAACCGCTGCATGGGACCATCAGTAGTTTTATCAACCATTAAAAATCACCACAATGATTTGCTTGATCATTTTAGAAAACTTTGCACACTTGTAGTGGATCCAAACGGTTCATCTTCTGGGTCTTATCATGGATGAGCCATTCCCCAGAAAGCATATACCGATTGGATGATCCAATGGGCTACTGTGATCATTACACCATCCTACCTTTCAGGTATGATCCACATGTGCCCAATAGAATGATAGTATATAGTGACACACATGTTACACCTTCAATTATTGAAATGATTTTAGGTGTAATCCAAGCTCTCACCGTGAATTACAAAACCCCTCAAAGTGGGGATTGGAAACCCCCAGACAACCAGGGGATTTGAAACCCCTCGAATCCCCTCGAATCCCTTCGAATCCACGTACGGTGACCAGCAAATCAGCACTTGCATGGTCCAACTGACCAGGCCCATAACCTGACCAGTTTGAATCTGCGAGTCCCGAAGTGTCTTGTAACTTCGAAGGTGCCCTCATACAGTATCCATTTCAATAATCCGCTTTTGAGTAATCTTGCAGCATCGGTGGCATGGACACGGATTGAGAACTACCCCTGCCCGTCCCTAATTATGAACGGACAGGGCCTTTGAGGGGCCACCGTAATGTATGGGTTTTATCCACACCGTCCATCCATTGTTCCATATTTTTTAAGGATGTAAACCCAAAGATGAGGCAGATACACTGTTTGGACGGTAGAGATGGTTTAAACCCGGCCGTGATTTGAGTGTGGAGCTTATGCATAGGATTTGCATGGGCTAGGTGGACACTCCCGACATTCTTAAATCTCATAATGCTCCGCAAATCATGCAACTGTCAACGATCAAGATGATGATCTAAAGTGTACCCCACTTCCAAGTGTAACATACAGAGAGACACAGCAAACCTTGATAGTTCCCACTTCCTCCATGGCTTCAATGAGAGTGAGCTGATCGAGGATAGCATGCCTAAGGTGATTTCCAGCGACAGCTGACACCACCACGTCTACTTGCTTCAATGCCTCCACCAAGCTTTCTTTTTCTTCAAGGGAACCCTGCAAATTAATGAGTTCATCTGAATTAGCATTCTGGTGGGATTCAGGGACTATTAACAAATGCCCCATTGTAGGCCATCGAGTGATGATCCTTCCCATATTACCCCAACCACTTACAAGGATTCTACTGAATGGGATGTGATAGTACTTTAATATCATAAGACCATTTGCTTGATTATTTAAAGGGATGATTAATCAATAGATTAAGCAAGTAAAGAGGTGAAAAACAATGTTCTACGATCCCATCTGCTAAACTCGGGACCACCTTTAAATAACTGGTCCGCATCATTTGCATGGATCTCCCACCATCCATCTAAACACAGTAAGTACTGTTTGCCTCTATATTTGTATAGTTATCCACCCACTTCACAATATGTTGGATGGATGGTCTGGATCATCCTATTCCATGAAGCCACATGGGCCCACCATGGGCTTATCGACCAGCAAATTTATGATTAAAAAAAAAAAAAAAAAATTCAGAGTGGACCACATAACAAAAAAAAAAAAAAAAAAAAAAAAAGTAAAGAAAATGAAGAAACAAAACCAAATTTTAAGTATAACAATAGAAACAAAATGGGTAATTTGGTGTACTTGAAGAAGTCTCACGCCCTCCATTTTGAATCCGATGAGCATCTGGACTTTTTCGGCATCCGATGCTATCTCTGGCCGATAAAGGGCGAAGGTTGGATGGCCCAGGGCCATGCTAGCCTTGACAAGCCTTCTTCCTATGTAACCAGTGGCCCCAATGATCAAAACCCTATCTTTCTCTCCCCCCATTTCTTTAATTTCTCACTCGCTAATAAGAACAAATTCTCCAACAATGAATATTTTTGCTTACGTGAAGAGAATGTGATATGATCAGGCATTTATACACACACATATGAAAGGGAACATGAAATAAACAAATGTTCTATATTTTGTATTTTACACAAACATGTTGAAAACCAATGATATGATAAACGATAGAAATTGAGCTAAAACCGATGGTCATGATTCCTCCCTTTGGATGCTTATTAGATCAGTTCCATAAAATTACCCAATTGTCCCTCATACGGGAAATGACCACAATAACCCTACATGAGAATTTAGGAGAAGGATCTTCACATAAAACGTTGCATGTGAACCTTCACACACAGTGGTTTATTTCCCGTGCGAAAGGTAGGCCGTACCGTAAAAATCATCGGGGGGTGAAAAGGAGGATGGTCATTTCATCAGGTGGGATAGGCCGTAGGAATCAATGGATAGTGGATGGTCTTACTCAATGTACGCGTGAGGCCCACCTGATGAACGTATTGTTCCAATTTTCCCTCCTAGTGATCTTCTTTGTATGGCCCACCATCTTCACCGCTGGAATTTTCTTCTGGACTGAAACATCGTGAGGGAGCAAAAACATCTGATTTCAAAAATATCATGTACAACTTTGTATGAGACCATTCCCTTCACCGTGGAATCAGAAATTTTTATCAAACTTCACATTCGGCTAATCATGATTTTTCGCATGACCCGGTCATACAACCGGTATCCCTTCACACCATCACTATAATACAAAAAGGTATATATCTTTGCTCTTTTGTATAACTTATCTCTCTTGACCGATGGTATATGAAACTAAGTATAAGATTTTTTTATTTTTTATTTTTAAAAAAACCTCATAATTGTGAGTAATCTACATCATGGTCACTTTATACTTCTTCTAGAATTTTATAATTTATTGTCATACACGAAGATTGATTCACAAAATAATATAAGTCATATTACCAACCTTAGTCAATAATTCATTGCTCAACATACTTCGAACTTTCTCTAAGACAGTCTGATTCATCCATTCCATAACATGATTCTGCTCTAGTATATACCTTACTATATTACACCTCACAATCCCTTCATCTTTACAAAACTAGTTGAATTCCTATTAAGTGAATTCACCATTATTGTATGTCCTTAAGACTTTTGGTTTCTGTCATATTTACTTCTCAACCATTGACATACACTTTGAATGTGGCAACACTTTAGAAAATAAATGCATACTTTCCTAGATTAGTCATCTATAAATGAAACAAATAACGATGACCCCCAATAAAAACAACGGGCGACGGCCTTCATACATTCGAATGCATATAATCAAGTACCCCTTTATAAATATGTTCTACCGATTTAAAAGATAATTATAATTGTTTCCCACATATACAATGCTCGCATATATTAAAATCAACACTTTTAAATGCAAGAATTAAGAAATAATCAAAAAATACATTCATAATGCACTTGCTCATGTTGCCTAGACGCGTATGCCACAAATATGCTAATGTGGATTCCGCTACAGATGTTATGGCTCCACCCGATATGGTATTCCCGATCAACTTATAAAGGTTACCGCTCCACTGCGCTTTCATCACTATAAGTGCCCCCTTTGAAACTTTTAGAAAACGATCTGAACCGGTGAATTTGCACCTAAGTACCTTAAGTGCTCCAAGAGATATTAGATTCTTCCTTAGGTCAGGAACGTGTCTCACATCCATCAGGATACGCTCTGTCCCATCAAACATTTTAATGTGCATCAATCTGACACCAATAACCTTATAGGCAATATATACCATTGCCCATAAACACTTGTCCACCATTGCACTCGTTATAACTAATGAACCAATCTCGTTGAAAAATCATGTGGTATGACGTACTCCCTATATCCAAAATCAACTTGTTGTCGAGATATCCAGATTTGGATGTGGTCAGAACAATACCACCATCAACTTTCTCACTTGATTCCACTGTGTTGGCCTCTTTCATCATATTATCCAATTTTTCTCCATTCAAGCCTTAGGATTCCGACAATCCTTCATATGTACCATCATTCCACAATTCCATCACCTTATCTTGCCTTTACCTTTTCGATTTGGATTTAGATTGTGAGTTACCATTTTTCCGATCAAAATTCATTCCCCTAGCGACCAACACATCCATAGAGGAACCCTGATCGCAACTGTCCTTCTTTCCCAACTGCTTCGCATGAAGGGTTGAGATAACAATTTCGTTGTCTATGATCTCCCTACCATGGCACATAGTGTCCAGGAGATATTCTCGTAAGACGATGCAAGAGAGTTTAACAGGTTGACGATACGAGAAATTCTTGTATAATTGTTTCTTAAGATACGAAAATTGCCCAAGGATTTCTTCATGTACAAACTATCAAGTTTTATCCATATCCCTACAATGGTCTTTTGATCCAAGACATTATAGAGAACATTATCCACTAGCCACAATTAAATTGAGGTAGTATCCTTCTCATCAAGTTCATCTCTATTTTCATTACTCATCGATACAAGACACTTTACCTTACCAAGGAAAGCGTGTTGTAATCCTTGTTGAACTAGAAGGCTTATCATCTTCACCTTCCATAGCTCAAATTTATTTCTACCAGTAAAACCTTTTGTTTTGTACTTCATGTTTGATCCCTTTGAGAACATATTTTAGATTCAAAATCAAAACCTAGCATTAGCTCTGATACCACTTGTTGAAAAATCATGAAAGTAAACACCAAATTCAAATCAAACAAGAGAAAATCAAACGCATATAAAGAACATAGAGAACACATAAATTTATATGAACAAACTCTTGCTGGAAAAAAAAATTATGGCACAAAGCGACAACAAATCCACTATGAAATCAAAATTAAAAGAGATGAATAGACATACCAATCCAAGAAACCTAAAAATCCATTTACAAAACCCTTTCTCTGCTATATAATACCTTAGGAACATCTTAGCATATCATAATCCTGATTACACCTTGCTTATATAGTGTTACAACCAAATTAGGAAACAAAATTTACACTTTCACAAAATCGTACAATTCCGTCAATAAGACCTTCGATAGGATCAACAACCATCAAGGTCTGTTGATGGGATCAAAGCCACCTTCAATGGGATCGAAGAATGCCCCAAAAATTGTCTTGCGAGCATAGGGGGAACATAGGGATTTTCTCGATATGATCGAGTGGTCTGTCAATGACATTGACAAACCCCTATTCCATTCATATTGAAGACATCGAACAACATTTACCTTGGGAACCTCATATGTTGTATCTTTAATGGTAAGCTTAAGTAGTGGAATCTTAATCTAGCTTGTGTGGAGTTCGCCTTTAAGAACATGCAAAATCAGTCCACTGGCCAATCCTCATTCGAGATTGTATATGGTTGAGTTCCCAAGCATATAGTTGACATGTTCCAGTTACCTAAGTTACTAAGAATGAATGTTGCAATGAAAAATATGACAAACCGGATCGCGACTATGCATGACAATGTTTAGAAAATTTTACAATAGTCCAACGCCAAGTACATGGAAGAGGCTGATAAACATAAGCAACTTAGGAAAACCAATGATAATACCTATGTCGTTGATCTCCCCAAGGACACAAAGATCTCGTGAACGTTCAATGTAGCAGATCTATATAAGTATCATGAACCGAATCCGATAAATCACTCGATGTCAAGTTCTTTTAGAGTGGATGGGATTGATGTAGAGTGGGCCACTGACATATTCTTGGCACAACTAGACCAAAAGAAGATTGAACAAAAGTGGATATAGTTTGCCAGATCCAGGCCCAGTCCTACATAACACATGACGTAACTGGGCTCCAAGTACGTCCAGTTCGAAGAAATTCAATCTGTAAGGCAGAAATTGGCGTTTGAAGTGTGAACCGTAAATCGACTATGACTTTTGATCCGAGTATTGTTACGAGACGAACAACTTATCAATCTTTGCTCTTACCAACCATTTGAGGTTAACCCACTTGCGTCGCAGGTCTTGTCTGTCCATTTCGTGAGAAAACACTTCCTTCTTGTTCAAATTTATTATTTTTGAAAAAAAAAAACTTATTATTTTTAATAATTTTTAATTTTGATGAATCTCTTTCATTTTAAAGATTTAGTATATGCAATCTTCTTAGGAAAGCTTATAATCATGCTAGGAATCATCTGACACAATTAATTTATGACTTTTTATTTTTTATAAAATTGTATATGTTGTCTTCTTAGAAATTGATTATAATCATGTTAGGAATCATCCAGCATGATTAATTTAGGACTTTTTATTTTTTGTAAAATTTATTATTTCAAGTAAGTTTTATTTTACTCAAATTAGGACTCCTAATGAGGGTTTTGTTTTTTCTTTATTAGTGATGTAATGGGAAAGTATGAACATAATTGAATAATAATAAAAATTGAATTTTTCTTTTTATCTCTTGGATTCAAGGTTTTACTTACTTGAAGAAGACAATGATCTTTCTCATTATTGTTTCATGCTCTTTTCTATGTCAGTAATCCAATAGGCTATGAAAATATGGTTACATGTGTTTGATCAATGACCCCCTCTCTGTGAGTGAGCTTGCTTTTAGATTCATGGAAAGGAAAGATCATTTCTCATGAAAGTAATTTTCTATCGTTTGTAAAGAGTTTTTATTATTATTATTAAAATTGGTGGGAAACACTATTTCTCACTTTCTCTCACATGTACTACTGCCTGTCTCCCATTGCCTCACATGTATCACATATCCAAATGTCCCATTGTCCATTCTATTTTGTCACCAATGCGCCACTGTCAATCTTCACTTGGGCCTCACATGTACAAAGCACCGCAAATGTGTCACATGTGTCAACTTCTATTATTCATCTTTTGTTGTTTTGCATGTGTGCCTATTTACACTTCTCCTAGCACGCCCATGTTACCATGTATCGGTACTACGTATGAACGAAGAACGAAATCATACTCGCACCTTCAAGATACCTTTCACCTCATTTCCTTCGACAACACGTCAGCTGCAAAAATAGAATGGCTAAGAGTTGGATGCACGCTCATAGACGAGACACTGCAACAAAGGGCACGTAGCCCTCATACAAGTGGCATGTCTGGTCAAAGCATCATGCTCGACAAGCTTATAAAAACCAGTCGAGATAGGAAGTCTATCACAATCCCCTAGTGAGACCGTCTCATATAATCCTGCTAAAATGGAAAACATCCCAGATATGAATAGTGCTTTCATGATGACTATGAAGGTTAAAAGAAATTTAAATCTGGATAGGTTGTGATATGATCCTGTAACCTTTGAGGATCCCATGCCAGCAAAGAAACTGAATGTAGTTGCCGCCTCCCAATCTATATAAGGAGCATATAACGGAGAACTCGAGGCACCAATTGAGCACACGACTGAGAACTTGTGTTTGATTGAATAGCAAAAGTGTCATGATCCATTAGAATCATAAATTAGAATTAATGTTCAACCAGTTTGATTTTGGGACTGTGACTTGGCAACATGGGGTTTCCAATTTGGACATGGATTTCCTTCAACACATTATATAGGGCAGGCAACAAAAATCTGTGAAACCTACCATAGTATCCATGTAACATCCACTGTGGACGTAAGTTGCACTAGCTCATGCTAGGATATAGCCCAAAAATCATGCAACAATCAAGTGAGACATACATACAACTACGAAAATGGGATGGGGAAGCCTACCATTGAAACTTTTTTGGGGCCAACAAAGTTTTGAATCAAGTTGATATTTGTGCTCTCCTTTCATTGCGTGTGGTTAGGTCCCATCATATGAATTGGATAGGTGGCAAATAAACATCAAAAGTGGTCCCAAGGCTTCACTAGTTGGTATCCTCATCCCTATTGTTATGTGGTGTGACCTGTTTGAGATTAGAGTCCGTTTCTTTCACAAATTACCCTAGTAATGTGAAGGAAATGTATCATCATTAGGTTCTTACCACTGCAAAACCAAATAATAAAATCATTCCTCAACTGTAGATGTATTTAGAAGATACATAAATGAATTTATAATTATTTCATTTTTTCTTGTTATTATGCCAAAAATCTACCATACAAACAGTAATATTAGTTTTTTTTTTTTTTTTAATGATTTGATGTTTAATTAATGTAATTAAAAATGTCATCAATACATTTTTATCGTGAATAAACCAAACACAGAAACGACACTCAGATGTTGCTTTTGTTAGGAGATGAGTATAGTAATTTATAATTGTTGTCCATTCCCTATAATTGGTGAAACAAATCGGCCCTTAAATCTGAAAAATGGATGGAATGTATATCACAAAGAATTGGGGCGCAGCCCATAAGTTTTTGCTGCTTGAGCTCTCTACAACATGGGTCACATCCCAAAAACTTAATCTACTTAATTTGAGTTCATGCATGCGATGTATGATTTCTGGGTGCCTCCATATCAAGCATCATCCCCTGCAAGGGTATTAAGTAACTTTCCCGTGTATAATAAATTTGAATATTGCGTGTATTATAAAGTTGTTGTAGGAAGGAGTGACTGACGTCAGAGGAGTATCTTCTTCTATTTTTATGAGGGCTTTCTTCCTTAACCCGCCTTTGGTTTGGCATATGGAGAGTAAAACTGTTATTTTAGAACTATTTCTTCGAAAACAGTCATCTGTTTTCACCGCTAGCCCCAAACCGCTTGCCATGAGTTTGTTGTACACTTTCACCGGAGTATTTTTGTATTGACGAATTTATCCTTCAATTTTTTTTTTTTAACTAGCAACTTTTTCTTTTACGTAGTACTTTTACTAGTCCAGGAAATGAGGTGGTATGAGGTGGTGGGGCCGACTTTAATAATGCTTGTTGCAAATCTGAGCCATCCATCATATTCACCATCTTATTTTAGGGTGTGGCCCCAAATTCTGACGGATCTAGTGTACATGTGGGTCCCACGAAGGGAAAAAAGTGAGCCATGGCTTACTACTGTTGAAAATATCAATAGTCCCATTTTTACGCTTTTAGGCTATTCAAACCATTGAAATGGCATTCTCGACCTTTGACAATTCCATTCAGAGTGTCTTGATCTAAAAAATTTGTGGCACCGTGAAGGGCAGTCATATATTGCACAGATTTGATCGGGATTTAGAGGGGAGACTGAGGGAGCCGTACAACCAAAAGATTTGTGGGCCCACGGATACCTTTGTGACATTCAAATATCTGTCCATCATTTGTGCCAGATTATCTTCGGAAGTGAGACAAAAAATAAGACTGGTATAAAACTCAAGTTAGCTACACCACAGGAAACACTGGGAATGAAGGCGTCCACCATTCAAACCCTACTGGGCCGGACTTAAGTTTTGGATCGGGCTGATATTGTTTCTTCCTTTCTAATAATCGTATGTACGGGGAGCTAGAATATGAACATTATAGTGGGTCTTAGCAAGGTTTTGATGGTGTATGACTCATCTCCATTCTTCCCTGTGAAATGGGCCACTTAGTTTTTTATAACGGGTTTAAGTCACAACATGAGGGCGCAACTTATGGATGAAGTAGATGTTATGTAAATTCACAATAAAGTTTTAGGTCACATATGCAACTTGCATCGAGATGGAAAGGTTCTATCACTATGTCTTTTCTTGTGACGACCCATGGCTAATGGAAAACTCCAAATATAAAGTATTTTTGAGATGAAATGATAAAATAATTCTTTTCATTGTGCTTTTATATCGGTCGTATCATACATGCTTATTTTTCATTGGCGGCATGTTATTGATGAATGAATATATGGTAATGCACAATACAATTCTAAGTAGAATGATAGGTGAGACATTTTCCATGATCCCAATCCAGAACATTAATAATAAGATTCTCCCATGTCAAAATATCACTATGGCTATGAATGGCATTACTTTGCGACCGTCACTGGTCATGATTTTATGTGGGCCCACTGCCCTTACTTTTTTAAAAGTTGGGTTAAAATAGAGCCCAACTACTATCAGTAGCAATTAAGGAGGCCCACTGTTCAGGTGGGGACAACTAATCATATGGATAACATTAGGACTTAAGGGGACCCACTGTTAAGGAAAAATAACTGATAGAATTTCGTTCTGAAAGGGCCATTAGAAATTTAGGAGGCTCTTACGTTTCTTTACTCACTATTTCATGCGCCAAATCTTTAAATATATAATGGTAATTTCGAAACTAATAATAAGAGCTTAGGCAAAACGCTTGAGGTACTCTTCAGCAGTGACGTACTTGTAGTCCGGGTACAGGTCATGGCTGTCCACACCATGTGGACCTTTCACTTCGAATTCCAAGTCCCCATGGTAGAAGATCTGGTACAGGTGGGCCACCCCGATTTGCAGTGGAGGTGGCATCTCTGCATCCAAAACATAAAAGGTTATACAGATCACAACTATTCTTCTCCTCATGAGAAATTTAAATTAAAAAAAAAAAAAAAAAGGTCCTCATGCATCATCTAGACAAGTGGAGCCCATGGTTCTTTTACACCGATCATTGATCTGATGGGCCCCACTGTGGACAGAGAGAATGCCCCAAAGTTCTTTGCAACCGAAATGTCCTGTTGATTATATGCAGTCCTGATATTGGGATGTTTGTCCTGATTGTTATATCATCCCGTTGAGAAGCTGATAATCTACTGTCAAGGTACCAACATATCATTTGTGCAATAAATCTGCACCATGAAAACGATAGGCTAAGTCGTGAAGATCACATGCACAAAACCAGGACGACCCTACTCTCGCAGGTGGGCCACACGTAGGAAACCGACGATCTGACTCAACGTACGGGTGTGACCCACCTAGTGAGCCGATCAGTCTGATTTTTGAGAAGGGTGATGTTTATAGTGGGGCCTGTACTTTTCACAGCCCTGATCTGGGGGAAGATGGTACGGTACCACAAGGTGTACGGTTGCCTCTTGGTGATCAGCTCTCTGTTAACCATCAACTTATAGTCCACTGATCGAGTGGTTATGATCTTCCAATCTGGAGAACTGTTTTGGAAATCTCCCACACTAGTCGGTGATCAGGACGCATTACCACCCTTCATTTCATTCACAACCCCTAATCCAATCACAAGGATCCAAGTGTCTGTTACGTACTCTCCATGTTTCCAAGCCATTCCTCCTGTGTAACGAATGTCTTCTTCAGCTCTTTTCCAATCAGTTTCTCCCAGATCTTCACCACCTCCATCTGGGTCAGTATGTTAGCAGGTGGACGGAGATAGAGAGTCTTGTTCAGCGTCCGTGGATCATCAACGGCCATCATAGCATACATTGCCATGTCATCCTCATCCACCCAAATACCTGCCACCTCAATACCAAACAACTATCAGCAGTCTGAGTTAGCAATCGAAAAATAGATAGGGGTGGCCCAGATAGAGTGGAACTTACAATCCTTGTCGGTCTTATCGCCGTTGCCATAGATGTAGACATGATCGGTGGGTGGCATGAAGTGGCCCAGCTGCGCCAGAGCAGCCAGGAAGTAGCCAGCCATACAGTTGGCCGAGACGTAAGTGTAGGGGATCTTGGCCTTTTCAATGGCCCGCCGAATCACACGTTTGTCCTTGAAAACGTATTCACCAGGGGGGATTGCGTGCTCCATCAGATCCACATCCATCCCAAACTCAGAGGGAAGGAACCGCTGCATGGGACCATCAGTAGTTATATCAACCGTTAAAAATCACCACAATGATTTGCTTGGTCATTTTAGAAAATTTGGTACACTTGTAGTGGATCCAGACGGTTCATCCTCTGGGCCTTAACATGGATGTGCCATTCCCCATAAAACATACCGATCGGATGATCCAAGCTACCAATTCAAGGGCTTTCGGTGACTCGGTAAGAAAAATATACAATCAACAGTGACACTTAATAACGAGAAAAAACCGTTCAATTGGTTCATCAAAAAGTGGGTCACACCGTGGATTGGTCATAGATCTGAACCATATGTGTCCACGTGTCGTTGTGAGGTGTCATTTCATAGAATCAATCCTATTTATACGCCACATGTTAAGAGCATTATAACCATAGTTTGCAAACCTGGAATTGGCTTGTGACTCGGTCACTCACTGGGTCGAGTCAACCGGGTGGGTCATAAATTTACTTAAATGCCTTTTCTGTGACTTTGCTGACTCGTTAAAACCAGGCTGAGTTAGCTGATTTTTTAGTTGACCAGCAAACAAGCACCTGCATGGTTAAACAGACCAACTGATCAGGCCCATAACCTGACCAGGTTGACTCGGAGTGTCCCGAGTTGTCTTGTAACTTCGAAGGTGCCCTCATACAATACCCATTTAAATAATCCGCATTTGAGTAATCTTGCAGTATCTTTGGCATGGACGCGGATTGAGAACTACCCCTGCCCGTCCCTAACTAGGAACGGACAGGGCCTCTGAGGGGCCACCGTAATGTGTAAGTTTTATCCACACCGTCCATCCATTGTGCCATATTATTTTAGTTTGTAAAAAAAATATGAGGCAGATCCAAGGTTCACGTGGACCACACCACAGGAAGCAGCGGTGATAACTACACCCACGGTTGAAACCTTCCTAGGGCCAACCGTGATGATTAATTACCATCCAACCTGTTCATAAGGTCAAATAGACCTTTTTAAAGGGGAACCACAAATATCAGCTTGTTCCAGAACTTCTGTGACCCCTAAAAAATTTCAACGGTAAATGTTTAATCCCCACTGTGTGGTCCATTTAATCTTGCGAAATACCACATTTTTGGGCTTATACCCTAAACTGATATGAAAAATGGATGGACAGTGTGGATAATACCCATACATCACGATGGCCCCTCAGAGCCCCTGTCCGTTCCCAGCACGGGACGGGTGGGGATAGTACCCAATCCGCGCCCCTTTGGCATCTTTGTCATCTATCGCTCCATTCCTAGTTATCCAGCCTTGACAGTGCATCAGCGTCAGCCTACACCGTCCAGACAATGAACCACCTATTGCATGGGCCAGAGCCCAAAAATGACCCTAATCAAATGATGCCCGCCATCTGACCAACAAAATTCTGATAGTCATGGAAGCCTGATCCCTACCATTTTGACAATATGGCCCATTCAAGATTTGGCCAGTCAATTGGATGTTTGGATCGATGGTTTAAACATGCGATTTCAGTGTGGAACATATGCATAGGATTTGCGTTGGCTAGATGGACACTCTCCACATTCTTAAATATCATAATGCTTCACAAATAATGCAACTGTCAACCATCAAGATGATGATCTAAAGTATTCACCACCTCCAAGTGTAACATAGAGAAATGGCAAACCTTGATAGTTCCCACTTCTTCCATGGCTTCAATGAGAGTGAGCTGATCGAGGATAGCATGCCTGAGGTGATTTCCAGCTACAGCTGACACCACAACATCTACTTGCTTTAATGCCACCACCAAGCTATCTTTATCTTCAAGGGAACCCTGCAAATTAATGAGTTCATCTGAATTAGCATTCTTGTGGGATTGAGGGACTATTAACAAATGGCCCATTGTAGGCCATCTAGTGATGATCCTTCCCATATTACCCCAACCACTTACAAGGATTCTACTGAATGGGATGAGATAGTACTTTAATACCATAAGACCATTTTCTAGATTATTTAAAGGGGCAAGCAAAGAGGTGAAAACCAATGTTCGACTATCCCGTCTGCTAAACTCGGGACCACCTTTCAATTACTGGTCTCACATCATTTGCATGGATCTCCCACCATCCATCTAAACACACTACTGTTCGCCTCTATATTTGTATAGTTGTCCACAACATGTTGAATGGATGGTCTAGATCATCCTTCCATGCAGCAGCATGCATGGGTTTATCAACCAACAAATTTCAGACCAACAATCAGAGTGGGCTACATAACAAAGATTCAAAGAGAATGAAGAAACAAAACCAAATTTTAAGTAAAACAATAGAAACAAAATGGGGTAATTTGGTGTACTTGAAGAAGTGTCACGCCCTCCATTTTGAATCCGATGAGCATCTGGACTTTTTCGGCATCCGATGCGATCTCCGGTCGATAAAGGGCGAATGTCGGATGGCCCAGGGCCATGCTAGCCTTGACAAGCCTTCTTCCTATGTACCCAGTGGCCCCAATGATCAAAACCCTATCTTTCTCTCCTCCCATTTCTTTTCTCACTTGTCAAGCAAAACAAATCCTCCAATAATGAATATTTTTGGTTACTTGAAGAGAATGTGATATGATCAGGCATTTATACACGCACATATGCAAGGGACCATCAAACAAACAAATGTTCTATATTTTGTATTTTACACAAACATGTTGAAAACCAATGAATTGATAAACGATAGAAATTGAGCTAAAACCGATGGTCTTGATTCCTCCCTTTGGATGCTTATTAGATCAGTTCCATAAAACTACCCAATTGCCCTCATACGGGAAATGACTACAATAACCTTACATGAGAATTTAGTAGAAGGATCACATAAAACGTTGCATGACAGTGGTTTATTTCCTGTGCAAAAGGTGGGCCGTACCGTAAAAATCACCGGCGGTGAAAAGGAGGATGGTCCATTCATCCTGTAAACTTTCCGACATGAAATGAAAAATCTATTTCCAAATTTATTTTAAAACATATATATATATATATTTTAAAAGGGTGGGATGGCCCGTAGGAATCAATGGATAGTGGGTGGTCTTACTCAATGTACGCGTGAGGCCCGCCCGATGAACAGATTGTTCCAATTTTCCCTCCTAGTGATCTTCTTTGTATGGCCCACCATCTTCACCGCTCAAATTTTCTACCGAACTGAAACATCAGGTGTGTGAAAAAACTTCTAATTTTAAAAATATCCCCTACAATGTTGGTTGGGACCATTCTTTTCATTGCCAAACAAGGAATAATCTTTATCGAATCTCATGTTTCGGCTAATCATGATCTTCCATGTGACCCAATCATAAAATTTATATTTTTTCATAACATCACCATATTAGACAGAAGTACACTTCTTCGCTCTTTGGTCTAAGTTATCTCTAACGGTACATGAGAATAAGCATCATAACCAAATACGCGCAACTGTAAGTAATCTGCATTATGACCACTCCACACTTACAGAATCTTATAGTCTATCTCCATAGACAGGGACCGATTCACAAGATAACAAGTCATATTAATAGCCTCAGTCCATAATTATTTGCCCAATGTTGCATTGTTCAACATATTTTGGGCTCTCTCCAAAAGAGTTTAATTCATCTATTCTACTACATCATTCTGTTATAGTGTGTGCCTTACTGTATTATACCTCGTAATCTCCTTATCTTTGTAAAACTGGTTAAATTCCTTTGAAGTGAATTTACCACATTTGTATGTCCATAAGACTTTTGGTTTTTACCCTATTTGCTTCTCAATCATTGCCTTCTACACTTTGAATGTGCCGAACACTTCAGAAAATAAACACATATTTTTCTTGAGTAGTTATTTATGAATTAAACAAAAAAAATGATGGCCCCCTAGTAAAAACAACGGGCAATAACCCTCATACATCCGAATGCAAATAATTAAGTATCTATTTATAAATATGTTTTACCGACATAAAAGATAGTTGTGATTGTTTATCATATATACAATACTTGCATATATTAAAATCAACAGTTTAAATGTAGGAATTGAGCAATGATCATAAAGCCCTGAAACTTTTGGGACACAATCTAAACAGGCAAATTTACACCCAAGTGCCACAAGAGATTTCAGATTCTTCCTTAGGTCAGGAACATATCACCGTCAGGATACACTCCACCCCAACAAACATTATGATGCGCATCGATCCAACACTAACAACCTTATTGGCAATGTTATTGCCCATAAACATATGTCCACCATCGCACTCATTGTAACTAGTGAACCAATCTCGCAGAAAAATCATGAGGTATAAAGCCTTGTATATAAAATCCACTCGACACTGATATACCTAGATTTGGATGATAAAAACATCACTACCATTAACTTTCTCATTGGATTCTACTACGTTAGCCTCTTTTGACGCATTATCTGATTTCTCTCCCTTTTAGCTTTAAGACTCTGACAATCTTTTTCTTATGTCACAGTATCTCACAGTTCCAACACTTTAATTATCTTATATCTTTACCCTTTAATTTGGATCTCAATCGTGAGTTACCCTTTTCTCGATCAAAATTCATTTCCCTAGCAACTAACACATCCATAAAAGAACCCTCACCGATGTCCTTCTTTCTCAACTTCTTCGCATGAAGGGCTGAGATGACAGTTTTGAAGTCTATAGTGGCACATAGTATCTACGAGATTCTCCTAAGATGGTGGAAGAGAGTTTAAAGGGAATAGGGATTGATCTTCTTTTTCGATCTTCACCTCTACATTTGTCAATTTGTAAAGCAATTCACTAAATGTGTTATTGTGTTCATTGATATCAAACCCTTCCATCATTTTAAAATTGTAGAACTATTTCTTAAGATATAGACAATTGCTTAAAGATTTCTTCATATACAAACTATCAAATTTTTTCCATACCCATGCGGTGGTCTTTTGATTCGAGACATTATAGAGAACATTTTAGCTAGACAAAATTGGATCAAGGTAGTAGCCCTCTTCATCGCTCATAAACACAGGACGCTTGTAACGCCCCATACTTTTCCATACTCGGGTGCTACTGAGTAACCCAATTTAGTATAAGTACAAACCTAGCCCAAACGAACATTCAAGTGCATTCCAGTCAAAATCCGACCATTGAAAGCAGTCCACACCCATACATCAAGCTATCCATCCGTTATTCTTCAAGATGAACCATCACGTCGTTAGAAAAACCTATTCTTAGGATCAATTCTAATTTCATGGATAGACAAATCTAACCGACCATCGTAGATTTAAATTTATGGATCACAAAATCCACCGTTCATCAGGTTACAACACCCTGTTGGATTATCCATCCTTTGAAAACACAAACTGGATCATCTACTCCCATGTTTGACTACCAGATCACATATAAATACTTCTTAGGGTTCCTAGGACTATTAATAACTAAAGATGAGTCAATTAAACCATTGAATTAATTGAGTCATTAGGATGTCGAGAGTTGATAAGTGGACGTTTACTTAGTATGACTCACTTACAAATTTAAAAAAATCTAATATTTCTTATCAAAGCCATATAGGTGGTTGATTGAGTAAATAAATGGCATTGATCAAGATGTAAATGATGATAAACAACTTAGAAAATAATAATAATAATAATAACAATAATAAAAAATAATAATAATAATAATAATAACATTATTATTATTATTATTAAAAATATTGTAAAAAGGATATTTAATATTAAAGGTGTGTATTTGGCCATATGATCCATAATCCAGCCACTAAATTCTAGTTAAGTGGTCCCATGGACCTTTTTACCGTAGATAATAAGTTTGGATGTAATCTGACCATTAGATCGAGGCAAATCCACAAATATGATTAAAATCGAGTCGTGGGGCCCACCCAAGTGTTGGATCTACAAATCATTCAGACAGTAGTCCCGACTAGAACCCCCTTAAACAAGTGAACGGTGTAGATTTCATGTAAGCATCACGATGGGCCTCACCTCAAAGTGCTAGTGCACGAAAGGAGAATGCACCCGTTGTGCATTGAATCACAGCCTTGGTCAAACCGGGTTTTGAAAAGGCCGAGCTAAGAGTCCTAGAGGAGGGGTGAATAGGACTATGCCAAATTAAAAATTTTTAATGTGGAATTAGAAAGAAATAACTAAATATAGTACTCATCAATCCCACAAAGCAGAAATAAATAGCAACCTCAAATGCACAAGTATTGAGAGGTTGATACAGATGTTGTTCTAAGGACAACCTTACACCAAAAACCAATAGCTTATGGTAAGACAACTTGATTTTTAGAACGGTCTATGTATCAAAATCCCAAACCAATACAGAGGAAAATAAAAATAACAAAAAAATAATCTAAGCTATTACAGCATTCCCACAATTGTATAAAATAGATTACAACATTCTCCACGAAGGCTTAAAGAAAAATTACAACATTCACACAAAGCCACAATCAACAAACCACCACTACACCAGATATTATATTGGTTCGTTTGTGTGTACACCAACTGTTAAAAAATAACCACACAACTACTCCACTCCCAATATCCTCTCTCTTGAAATATTGGCTTTCACTATGAAATAGGTTTTTCAAGGTTTACCAAAAACCTTCACAATTGTGTCTTTCAAGTGGGCTTACACAATTCAAAAACCCCATACAATGAGATTTTCTAGATCACCTCAGACAAACCAAAAGGAGATTTTTCCTAGCACAACCTCAAAAACCCAAAAGAAATTTACAAAAATGTAAATATACTTATCTGGATATTCTCCTTTGATGAAGCCCGGTAGAACCAATTCAAAGTAGATGTTCAATGTCCAAACTCACTTATGAAAAGGTTCTAAATGATTTTTAGATTAAATCACTTTAGGCTAGCTTTATTTGATTTTGATTTCAAGAAATGGAAAAAACTTAAATCCCTTCTTCAAATAAGATTGGAATAGAGAACTCAAAATCAAATACAAAAAGCTAATTAAAAAAGAATATTAAACGAGCACAATATAGCTTAAGAATATCACAAACTTATCTCTCAGAGTGGTGTCTTGATTTTGCTTAAATGACTTACCAAACTTTGAAATTCGTGCTCTATTTATAGGTGAAAAAACTGTTCACTCAACTGGCCTAGAGGTCAACTTGACTGGTCAAAGGACCAACAAGAATTCTAAATTTCAGGCACAATAGGATAAGATAGATCCTCGACTGGTCGAGTGGCTAGCTCGACCGGTCGAGTGGCCTGCTCGACTAGTCGAGCCATACACTCGAGTCGAGTGGAACCCTAAAAGGTTGCTGAACTTTGAGTCGAGCCTACTCGACTGGTCCAGCACTATTCAGTCGACTGGTCGAGGGTCCAACAGAATTCCGAAAATCCACAACAAACCTTGGACTGGTCAAGAAAATTCTTAGACTGGTCGAGCCAGTAGTTGGACTAGTCAAACATAAGCTAGGACTAATTGAGAAAAAGTCTATAAAATTATATCATGACCCAAAATAAGAATGTAATTAATATGACCTAACCTATGGTCAATTTAGGGTCATTCATACCTTATAGGTAAAAATTGAACATTGAAACATCATTCGCTTCGGTTGATAGTTTATCTTGAAGTATTTGAAGCTTATCATTGTATATTCGAAGATGAGCTTGAAGCAGTGACCTTGTGACTTTGAGTTTTTACTTGAGAAGATTACTTGAGCTTGAATTCTTTAAATAAATTACATTGTCTTAATATAGTTGAAACTTGAAAAGTTGATCTAGTACTTGGCGTTGTACTTGAATCTCTTATTCTTGTACTTGAAGTTTTTGATGTAGAGTCTCTTGTTCTTGTACTTGAATGTAGGTAAGGATGATATACCGTTGAGCTACACAAGATACAGATTCCAAGAGGTTTTGGCACTACAAAATTTGACAATTCTATGAGCTAGATAAGATAACATTTATAGGTTTGACCGAGGAATGGTCGAAGAAGGAATTTTCTTCCTTCCTTTCTATTTTCTACCAATAGATGGATAGTCTTCCGTGTTTTGATCAGTGGCCTACCTACACTGCCTA
The DNA here is from genome assembly GCF_029962835.1 of Magnolia sinica. NCBI lineage: Eukaryota > Viridiplantae > Streptophyta > Magnoliopsida > Magnoliales > Magnoliaceae > Magnolia > Magnolia sinica. Next base: position 129,297,810 of record NC_080573.1, read on the forward strand.
GATGGAAGATCCGAACCGTCCATCTGATAAAGGGCCCGCGTCTAAACGAACCCCACTCAGATTCACACCTTGGAGCACGTGTGCATGCACACAATTTCTAGCACGATAGACGCAGGCGTGCGGCATCTCCCGAAAATGAAAAGTTTCCATTTCTCTCATTTGCTTCCGGGCTAGCAATCCGCATCCTTTTTGTGTCCGCCCATCCTAGTCATCCATATAGGTAGATCTCACCCTCTGTTTCACCCTATATGAGCCAAAACCACGGCTAATTTTGCATCACCGACTGTATTTAGGGCCATAGCAAAGCATATTGAATCCTGGTTGTTCATACTCATCCAACGGCCTAAGAGGGTTAGGTTTTTCTATAAGGAGGAGGAGAAAATGCCTCTTTTCCATCCCTTTCAAAGAAACCCGAGAAACTAGCCGCCATCTTCCCAAACTCGAACCCACCACTCTAACCTTTCCCAAGCTTCAAAAACAAGTGTATATAAGCTCACTGGAGCTTAGCCAAAGCTTCCACCAGAACCGGAATGAAGGAAGAAGCAATGCAAAAGAGAATGCCATTAATGGCGCCCTTCTTCTCTGTTACCTCAGCTGGGTTATCGGGTGAGTTTGCTCGGGTTTGGAAGGGCTGTTGTAACAACTGCTAGAGAGAGAAAGAATGTGGAGGAAGAAAAAGATTGGGGATGAAGCAAGTGGAAGGAGAGAGAGTTCGAAAGAGGAGTAGTCAACTGTTGTTGTGCTGCACTGGCCCAACCTGAACCGAGTCGCTGACTTGCTCGGACTTGGTCAGGTTGAGCCCCAAGCTTGTTAATGCTGATAAAAAGGAAGAAAAGAAAGAAAATAGGAAGGAACAAGGAAGAAGAAAAAAAAAGAGAAAGAGATAGAGAGAGAGAGAGAGAGGAGATAGTCGGGTGATTGCACCCTCTGAGTCAACTTGACTTGCTGCCAAGTCCGTCCCAAGTCAGGACGAGTCGGGCGTCCATTGTTAGACTTCCAGCAGAAGAATGAAGGAGAAGATGGGAAGAAAGAAAGGAGGAAGTAGAGGAATAGGAAAGAAGGAAAGAGAGGAAAGGAGAGAAGCAAAGGATGATGCATGCTGCCGAGTCAACTCAGCTAAAATCGAGTTTAGCTGGGTTGAGTCCAGTCGTAGGTTGTTGAAAAAAAAAAGAGAGGAAGAAACAAGAGAAAGAGAGAGACAAAGAGAGTGAGTGAGAGGAAGAAGAGAGAAAAGAAGAGAAAGAAGAGTGTGTAGGTAAGGTGTTGCTTAATTTGATTCAAGTCAAGGGGCGATGCTTGCCTCCAAGCCACGTTAAATTGCATAGAGTTGAGCTGCCAAACCGACCAATGTAAGTCAACTTTCTCCCCAAAGTAGATTGTTTTTAATTATTGTTATTGGTATTACCATAATTATCATGATTTTTAAACATGATTAGCCACTAGCAGATTACTTATACTAGTATTAGTTATTATATGTAAAACTACAACTTTAGTTATTAGAATTTTACTCATCATTCCTAAATATTATCATTGATAGCAGAAGTGTACTGGTTACTACCATTATAATGATTATTATTGCCATGATTAGCTAATATTAATTCTATCATTAATATTAATAATTTTGTTATAGTTATAAATTAACATGATAATTAATTTTACATAAATTAGCATTCAAATCCTAAAATTTAAGCCTAGAACCAAACTCTGGGATGAAACCATAAATCTAGGTAATCCAAACCTCAGGTTATAATCTTAACCATAAATAATGTGAAGAACTTTGATCTAACCGCATAATTTCATAATTTGTGGTAGGATTTGACTCGCTAAGGGCGCGCACGCGCTTCCTAGCAACGTTAGTTGGTGATTCGATTCATAAGGTGATAATTTCTTCCCCTTGAGTTTTTCATTTTTCCATTAGCTTAAGTGATAGTTTTTATTTCAATTTTGGTTGATAATTGATGTCCTTATCTTATAATCACATGTGCTAGTCATTGGGATTGAATGCTAGATTACTTGCTCAATATTTATCCTGTATAAACATTTATATGTTGTACTCATATATTTTCTCATACTTGTAGATTGTTCATGAGACTTGAATTGGTACATCGTAGGAGAACCCCACTTACAGATGTACACCTAAACTTGGGATGTAACTTGATTGATTGTGACTATGATGGACTTTCGACTCAGTAGTTACTTGATGATGGTTTAAATGGAATACTAATGTGGGCCTACCATCCATAGGTTGTTGTGTCTAAGTGGCTTTTGAGGATGGTCTTTTTATCGCATTGATTTTGTATTTGCCCTATGCGGCTTCGATTGGATAATTTTCCTATATGATTTCGATTTGTTATTTCCCCTATGTGGCTTTAATGATTTATTTCTACATAACCATGTGATTGTAAGCCCCATATATTGAATTTGATTGACCACTAGTCAATGAGTTTCCATTAAACATCCTAAGGTGGTAGTCCCATAAGCTGGGGATGATGGTCATAGGACACTATGTTCGAGCTGTCGGCCTACGCTAGGTGATGAAACCCCCATAGTGACCTTTGAGCTTCTTAAATTGGCTGGTTGTAAATAGAATAATAATGGTTGGGCTAATCATGCATTCATAGCATACAAGCAATGACAGGTGGCTAATTCTGGATGTTGTAGCACATGCCCTTAGTCGTGATATCGTTTTGCTAGCTCCAGACCATCGACTATCGGCTCACTTTCGGTGAGCTTGGCACTACGCATGTACGATGTACTTTCGCTGGTGACCGGGCACATGCATGGGTTTTGCCTAAAAGCCAACTGGATGAGCATCCCCAATTGATGTGCACTTACACATCCATGCATTTAATAAGACTACATCGTGTATTGTTTTAAATGCCTTTTTGTTTATAACTATGCTTACCTAATGCAGCGGTGTATAATCTTGAGGGGAATTCACACTGAGCTGGCCACTCATTCATTGAATATATAACCATACAGGCAGTGCAGGTGGCCTAAATGATATTCGTGTTCATATTGATGAGGAGTAGAGTACAATTGTCAAGGATGAATGATTGTATTGTTAAGAATTACTACGTGATTTTACAACTCAAGATTTGTTATAATTTACTTTGTTTCACATGCGATATTATTTCATTTTGTAATTGTAATTATTGAGACATTAGTTTGTATAAGTCATTATGGGCAGACGTTCGTATATGCTAAATGCAAATAAAATTTTTTTTTTATGTTTGACTTGTCCATCTTTCCCTAAACTGCTAGCTCTGAAAGAAAAAGAAAAAAATACCTAAATTAGACTATCTTTAAAGGTTAATACTCGAGTTTTTGGAGAACAAGTCATATACTCGGTTTCTGAAAACACGGGGCGTTACAACGCTTCATCTCTCTTCATCGCTCATTAGGTTCATCCCACTCTTCATCGCTCATAAACACAGGACGCTTCACCTTACCAAAGCATGTTGCAATCCTTGTTGAGATAGAAGGCCACTCATTTTCACCTTTCATAGTTCAAAGTTATTTCTACCAATGAACTTCTCCATTACATAATTCACGTTTGATCCATTTGACAACATGATTCAGATTCAAACTCGAAACCCAACGTTAACTCTGATACCACCTATTAGAGAATCACAGAAGCAAACCACAAATTTGAAACAAACAAGAGAAAATCAAATCTAGACAAAACAAACACAGAACAAATGAAATTACGTGAAAAAAACCCTCATGAAAAAACCACGACACAGAGACAATGAATTTATTATGAAATTGAATTTATAAGAGATGGTTAGACTTACCGATCTGAGAAACCTCAAAATCTCTTTACAAAACTCTAGATTTGCTCTAGAACACCTTAGGAACATCTTAGCATACCCTAATCCCGATTACACTTACTTATATAGTGTTATAACCGAATTAGGAAACAAAATACATACTTTTGCAAAATCATAAAATTCTGTCGATCTGACCTTCAATAAGATCGACAACCATCGAGGCATGTCGATGGGATCGAAGAATGCCACCAAAAATTGTCTAACGAGCATAGGGAAAAAATTGAGATTTTGTCGATATAATCAAGCGATCTATCAATGACATCAACAAACCCCTGTTCCAATCATATTGAAGACATCTGACAACCTTTACCTGTACTTGATGACTCTTGAGAGGACTTGTCCATGGATTTCATGCTAAGTCTTCTGTGGACTCATGGAGATATGGATTCAGTATTTGTGGTGGTTGACAGGTTCACCAAAATGGCCCATTTCATCCCATGCGAAAGTCTCTTGATGCGACCCATGTTGTCAATCTATTCTTCAAAGAGGTCGTGCAACTACATGGCATCCCCAAGACTATTACCTCATATCGTGATACCAAGTTCCTCATTCACTTCTTAACGACTTTGTGGCACCGATTTGGCACCACACTATATTTTGGCAGTGCTTACTATCCCAAGACAGATGGATAAACAAAAATGATGAATCGTACGCTCGAAAACATCATATGTTGTACCTTTAGTGATAAGCCTTAAGTAGTGGAATGTCACTTAGCGTAGATGGAGTTTTCCTTTAACAACATGCAGAATGGGTCCATTGGCAAATTCCCATTCAAGATTGTGTATGGTTAAGTTTCCAAGCATACACTTGACCTGTTCCCATTGCTTCTTAAGTTACTGAGAATGAGTGTTAATGCAGAAAATATGGCGAACCGAAACACGACTATGCATGATGATGTTCAGAAAAATTTACTGGAGTACAATGCTAAGTACAAGAAAGAGGTTGATAAATTAACATTGGCAACTCAGAAAAATCAATTATAATACCTATGTCATTAATCTTCCAAAGGATATGGAGATCTCGCGAACATTCAATATGGCATATTTGTATGAGTATCACGAACTAAATCTGATGAATCACTCAATGACAAGTTCTTTTAAAGTAGAAAGAACTTAATATTGATGTATAGCATGCTGTAAACATTCTTGGCACAGCTGGACCAAAAGATGGCCGAATGGAAGCGGACGTAGTCTGTCAAACCCGGGCCCAAGCCTACGTATTGCATGATGTAACTAGGCTCTAGGCACGCCCAATTCAAATAAATTCAGTCCGAAAGAGAGAAATTGGTGTTTAAAGTGTGAACCATAAATCGTCTATAACTTTTAATCTGAGTATTGTTACGGGATGCACGACCTATCAATCTTTACTGTAATGGACCATCCGAGGTTAACCCACCTGCGTTGCAGGTTAGGTCGGTCCGTTTCATGAGAAAACACTTCTTTCCAGATCAATTTTATTATTATTTAAAAAAAAAAAAAACTTATTATTTTTAATTTTGATGAATCTCCTTCATTTTAGAAATTTATTATATGATGTCTTCTTAGGAATTTCTTATAATCATGCTAGGAATCATCCATCATGATTAATTTAAGACTTTTTATTTTTTGTAAAATTTATTATTTCGGATAAGTTTTATTTTAGTTAAATTAGGGTTTTGTTTTTTCTTTATAAGTGATATAATTGGAAAGTATGAACATTATTGAATAATAAAAAAATGAATTTTCCTTTTTATCTTGTGGATTAAAGAATAACCTTGTGGATTCAAGGTTTTACCTACATGAGGAAAACGATGATCTTTCTTATTATTATTTCACATTCTTCCTTGCATCAGTAATCCAGTAGGCTATAAAAATATGGGTACACATGTTTGATCGATTACCCTCTTTGTGAGTGAGCTTGCTTTTGGATTCATGAAAGGAAAGGAAACACCATTTCTCATTAAAGTAATTTTCCATTGTTTGTGAAGACTTTTTTTATTAGGATTGGTGGGAACACTAATTCTCACTTTCTCTCACATATACCATTGCTTGTCTCCCATCGCTTCACATGTATCACATATCCAAATGTCCCATCTAACATTTTATTTTATCATACATTTGTCAATGCGCGACCATTCATCTTTTGTTGTTTTGTAGGTGTGCCTATTTACACTTGTCTTAGCACGTCCATGTGGACCAATGACCTATCGTCATGTGTCAACACTATGTACAAATGAAGAACGAAATCCTACTTGCACTTTGAGGATATCTTTCACCCAATATATTTCGGTGACACGTCACCTAAAAAATAGAATGGCTCGGAATCGTCCGCTCGCTCACAAATGAGACACTACAATGAAGGACATGTAGCCCTCACACAAGTGGCACGTCTGGTCAAAGCATCATGCTCGACAAGCTTATAAAGACCGGCTAAGATAGGAAGTCTGTCGTAATCCACTCAGTGAGGTCGTCTCATATAATCCTGTTAAAATGGGAAATATTTTAAGGATGATTGGTGCTTTCACGATGACTACAAAGGTTCAAGAAGCTAATTCCTCCTAAAACGAAAAGGAATCAACGGGTGCAACGAGGAATCTGAATCTGGCTAGGATATGATCTAATCTCGTAACTTTTGAGGACCCTTGCCAACAAGGAATCCCAATGTAGTTGACGCCTCCCGATCTATATAATGAGCACATGACAGAGAACTCAAGGGACCAACTGATCACACAACAGTGAACTTGTGTTTGATTAAATAGCAACAGTGTCATGATCCTTCAAAATCATATATAGATTGGAAATGTTCAACTAGTTTGATTTTGGGACTATGACTTGGCAACATTGGGTTTCCAATTTGGACATGGATTTCCTTCAACACTCGTTATATGGGGTAGGCAACAAAATCTTTGTGGAACCTACCATGGTATCTATTATGGGTAAATTCGAACCGAGCCGCATCGAGGCTAACTCTGGCACCAAAGAGCAAGGCCTCGGACTAATAAGCTTCAGACCTGAGGTGAGCGTCCGACCCGAGGGCTCTTGTTGAGCTACGACGCCGACCTGGGACTGGAAAGAAGTCTTCACACCTTCTATAAGCAGAACCTCAGAGTAGTGACAATACGTCTGAGCCGATCTGTCTTTTGCAAAAGCTTTCATGAAAGCTCAAAGAACAGTAGTCATCGCGCACCCTTTCATCCTACCTCTGACTCGAACCTCTCTACTCAGCGTGTCAACAATCCGCTTATCTGTGGGCTCGAGTGGTCGAGCAAGATCCTAGCCATGAAGTCGGCTCGGACGAGACCCTGATCAACAACAACATTAATAGACAACCCAGTAACGCACGACAAGAGTAATGCTCTGTGCATGATCTCCGGGTAACTGCCGATGACTGCATGCACGTAGTTCTCGCATAGTGGCAATTACCGTGCTGAGATTATTGGATACGTTCAAGATGACCCTTAGGTATAAGTACGGATCATTTTTATAGGAATAGGTATGCAATATCTGATACTCTCACCTGACTCTACACTACTGAGACCCCGTTTCCTAGCCTAACTTTGGCATCGGAGGGTCCTCTACTCTAGCCAGGGTCTCCTTTGTCTTCTATTTTTACAGGACCAAGGTTCACTCCGAGCACACAAAGCTTGGTGGAGGGTGATCCAGATTTTTGCATTAATAGTATCCATGTAACATCTACTACAGATATAAGTTGCACCAGCTCATGCTAAGATATAGCTCAAAAATCATGTAAAAATCAAGTGTGACATACATACAACTGCGGAAATGGGATGGGGAAGCCCACTGTCGAAACTTTCTTTAGGCCAACAAAGTTTTGAATCAAGTTGATATCTGTCCTTTCCTTTCGCTGTGGTGGGACCCATCATATGAATTGGTTCGGTGGCAGATAAATATCAACAATGGTCGGCCCTAAGGTTTCACGGGCTGGCATCCTCAACCCTATTATTCTGTGGCGTGGCATGTTTGAGTTTTAGAGTCTGTTTCTTTCACCAATTACCTTGATAATGTGAAGGAAATGTATTATTATTATGATCTTACCACTGCCAAACCAAATACTAAATTGTTCATCAACCATAGATGTATTTAGAAGATAGGTAAAGAAATTTATAATTATTGCATTTTTTTTTACTTGTTATTATACCAAAAATCTGCCATACCAACAGTAATATTAGTTTTTTATAAATAATTTGATATTTAATTAATATAAAAATGTCATGAATAAACCAAACACGGGAAACGACACTAAGATGCTCCTATTGTTACGGAATGTATATCACATAGAATAGGGCTGCAGCCCATAGTTTTTTGTTGCTTGAGCTTTCTACAACATGGTTCACATCCCAAAAACTTAGTCTACTTAATTTGAGTTCATGCATGCCATGTATGATTTCTGAGTGCCTCATCCTCCCCTACTAGAGTATCAAATAACTTCCCCCTGTATGATAAAATTTGGAATGTTACGTGTATTATAAGTTGCAGGAAGGAGTGATTGACGTTAGAGGTATATCTTCTATTTTTATTCGGGATTTCTCCTAAACCACCTTTGGTTTGGAATATGGACTGCAAAACTGTTACTTTTCAACTATTTCTTCAAAAACAGTCTTTTATTTACACTGTTAACCCTAAACCGCTCACCATGAGTTTCTTGTAAACTTTGATCGGAGTATTTTTTGCATTGACGAAATTACCCTTCTCTTTTAACCGGCAAATTTTCTTTTACGTACTTAAAAAAAGCCGGGAAATTTCAGGAAATGAGGTGGTGGGCCGACTTTCATAATACTTGTTGCAAATCTGAGCCATCCATCATCTCATTTACAGTGAGGGCGCAAAATTCTGGCAGATCTAGTGCGCATGTGGGTCCCATGATAGAAAAAGTGGGTCATTGCCTAGTATTGTTGAAAATATCAGTAGTCCATTTCTAATGCTTTGAGGTTATTCAAACAATTGAAATGGAATTCTCAACAGTTGAGAATGCCATTCCAAGCGGTTTGATCTAAAAATTCTGTGGCACCGTGAAGGCAAGGTGAATATTGCACAAATTTGATCGAGATTTAGACGGGAGGTACAACTAAAATATTTGTGGGACCCACGGACACTTTTGTGAAGTCCAATCTGTCCATCATTTGTGCCAGATTATCTTTGGAGGTGAGACAAAAAATAAGACTGATCTAAAACTCAAGTGGGCCACACCACAGGGAAACAGTGGGGATGAGGACGTCCACCATTCAAACCCTACTGGGTGGGACTCAAGTTTTGGATCAGACTGATATTATTTGTTCCTTTTTAATCATCCTTATGGAAATCATTCTATGTACGGTCAGCTAGAATATCAACATTATAGTGGGCCTAGTAAGGTTTTGATGGTGTATGTCTCATCTCCACTCTTCCCTGTGAAATGGGCCACTTGAGTTTTTTTTTTTTTTTTTTAAATGACTTTTGGTATCAAGTCACAACATGAGCTGGCGTAACTGACGGATGAGGCGGATGTCATGTAACCACACCGAGCTTTTTGTTTCACCGGCTCGCTACAACAAGTGTTCCAAGCCCGACGTCCAAATGGAACAGAGATGCGAAGGACGCGACTTCGGTGTAACCTCTGTTATACGGAGCGTGCTTTATGGGACCCACCATAACGTTGACATTACATCCATCCTATCCATCAATTTAGCTAGATCATTTCGGATCCGAGCCCCCCCACACAAAAAAAAGCAGATCTAAAATTCAAGTGGGCCACACCACAAAAACTGTGGGGACGAAAATGTCAACCATTGAAACCTTCATGGGACCTTCGTTATATTTATATACCATCCAACCCTATCATAAGATAATTCCCACCAAAATGCATGGAAAACACAATATTATCCTGATCCAAAACTTCCACAGGCCCTAATAAAGCTTCAAAGATGGGCATTCAATACCCACCTATTCTTATCGTATTCCGCTTCAGTTTTTTTTTATATATATTTTAGGATCACATTACAAAATGATTGGGCAAAATTGATGAACTGATGAATATCAGTGGACCCTACAAAGTTTTACGTCACATGCAACTTGCATCGAGATGGAAAGTTTCTGTCATTATATGGCTTTTCCTGTACGATGGCCCATGGCAAATGATATAGAGCCATGTACCTGTATCACACGGGACGAAACATAAAGCTTCTCCCAGATGAAATGATAAATTTGTATTTTTCATTGTAGCTTTTATGTCTTTTATGTCTGTCACATTGTATATGTTTATTTTCATTGGTAGCATGTCATCGATCGATGAATGACTATACCCTAATGTGCAGTACACTTTTAAGTACTATAAAAAGTGGGCCATTTTCCATGATCCCAATCCAGGACATTGATAAGATTCTCCCATATCAAAGTATAACTATAGCAGTGAATCACATGACCGTTCGCCTTTGACCAGTCATGATTTTATGTGGGCCCACTGCCTTCACTTTTTTTTAAGTTGGGTTAAAATAGGGTGCCTCTCAAAGTGAGAGAGAGAGTGGTGAGGGAAATTGGCGCCCACTGTTCAGGTGGGGACAAATAATCATATGGATATCATTAGGAATTAAGGGACCCACTGTTAAGGGAAAATAACCAATAGAATTTTATTTAGAAAGTGTTGTGTATTTTAAAATTATATATATATATATATATATAAACAGAGTGTGTAGTCAGAGTAAGAGTGTGTTTTCACTTCTGCAATCAAGGTTCAAATTTTCTTAAGGTCTGCTCTTGTCCACTTAGCAGTTTTTTTGCATTGGTTCAAATCTTTTTGCACCGTGTACATATGGCACCTATGCCATGTGATGCCTATGTGGCAACAGTTTAGGTGATTAATTGTATAATAGTAGATAACTATTACGGTTGAATGGGTATAGATTTCTTTAAGTGACACATTAGTATCTTTTCAAGAAGAACTCCATACCCTTTCAATTGTTATAAATATAGAAGTAATACTCTTCATGCAAGTATTCTCAATCTTACCTCTTGTTAAGTTTTTTCTTAACGTATTAAAGGTATATCGATGTCAAATTTAGAAATATATTCAACACTTAAATGTATAAATTTGAGTGTTAAAGTTAGGATTAAGAGTTTATTGTATCCTAAAGATAATTTGTAGATTTTCTCCCTTTGCACTTGCCGGAACTATCAGAAAAAAGAAAGCAAATTTATCTCGAGATATTAACTATTCAAGTCAACCCTTGAACGCGATATATCTGATCATCTCATTATCTTTTTCTTCTATTAATCTCCATTGAGTACAAGATTCTTTCATTTCTAACAAAAAGGGCCATTGAAAATTTAAGAGACTCTTAACATTTCTTTATTTACTATTTCATGCGCCAAATCTTTAAATATAACCAAGTAATAATAGGAGCTTAGGCGAAACGCTTGAGGTACTCTTCAGCAGTGACGTACTTGTAGTCCGGGTACAGGTCATGGCTGTCCACACCATGTGGGCCCTTCACTTTGAACTCCAAATCCTCATGGTAGAAGATCTGGTAGAGGTGGGCCACCCCGATTTGCAGTGGAGGTGGCATTTCTGTATCCAAAACAAGAAAGGTTACATAGATCACACCTATTCATCTCCTCATCAGAAATTAAAGGTTCCTCAAGCATCATCCACACAAGTGGGGCCCATCGTTCGTTTACACCGATCATTATTCTGATGGCCCCACCGCGGACAGTATTAGTTCAGCAAAGTTCTTTGCAACCGGGAGATCCTACCGATTATCTGCAGTCCTGATATTTGGCTGTTTGTCCAGATTGTTATAACATCCCCTCGAGAAGCCGATAATCCACAGTCAAGGTACCACAACTTGTGGTACCGCACCATCTCTTTTAGCCAACATATCATTTGTGCAAGAAATCTGCACCATGAAAACGATAGGCTGCGTCATGAAGATCACCTGAAAAAAACCAGGACGGTTCTACTCTCGCAGGTGGGCCACACGTAGGAATCAGACGATCTGACTAAACATACGGGTGTGGTCCACCTAGTAATCCAATCAGTCTGATTTTTGAGAAGGGTTATTTTTATGGTGGGGTCTGTAGTTTTCATGGCCCTGATCTGGGGAAATATGGTACGGTACCACAAATTGTACGGTTGCCTCTTGGTGATCAGCTCTCTGTTAACCATCAACTTATAGTCCACTGATCGAGTGGTTATGATCTTCCAATCTGGAGAACTGTTTTGGAAATCTCCCACACTAGTCGGTGATCAGGACGCATTACGACCCTTCATTTCATTCACAACCTCTAATCCAATCACAAGGATCCAAGAGTCGGTTACGTACTGTCCATGTTGCCAAGCCATTCCTCCCGTGTAACGAAGGTTTTCTTCAGCTCTTTTCCAATCAGTTTCTCCCAGATCTTCACCACCTCCATCTGGGTGAGTATGTTAGCAGGTGGACGGAGATAAAGAGTCTTGTTCAGTGTCCGTGGATCATCAACGGCCATCATAGCATACATTGCCATGTCATCCTCATCCACCCAAATACCTGCCACGTCAATAACAAACAACTATCAGCAGTCTAAGTTAGCAATAGAAAGATCGGGGTGGCCCACTTAGAGTGGAACTTACAATCCTTGTCGGTCTTATCGCCGTTGCCATAGATGTAGACATGATCGGTGGGTGGCATGAAGTGGCCCAGCTGAGCCAGAGCGGCCAGGAAGTAGCCAGCCATACAGTTGGCCGAGACGTAAGTGTAGGGGATCTTGGCCTTTTCAATGGCCCGCCGAATCACACGTTTGTCCTTGAAGACATAGTCACCAGGGGGGATTGCGTGCTCCATCAGATCCACATCCATCCCAAACTCAGAGGGAAGGAACCTCTGCATGGGACCATCAGCAGTTGTATCAACCGTGAAAAATCACCACAAAGATTAGTTTGGTCATTTTAGAAAATGTGGTACACATGTAGTGGATCCAGACGGTTCATCTTCTGGGCCATAACATGGATGTGACATGCCCCATGGGCTGCTGAGATCATTACACCATCCTGCCTTTCAGGTATGATCCATCCACAGTAGGGCCCAGTAGATGAAAGGTCTAGATCACTTGCCTGTATTCCTAGATGGAAGTGTTCAGGACATGGATCCTTTCCTATCTAGTTACCTATTGCACGGGCAAGAACCCAAAAACGACAATGATCAAATGATCCCAGCCATCTAGTCGTGGATGCCTGACCCCTACCATTTTGACAATATGACCCGTTCAAGATTTGGCCCATCAATCGGATGTTTGGATCCATGGGCATGCACACTGTTTGGATGGTAGAGATTGTTTAAACACGCGATTTGAGTGTAGAGCTTATGCAAATTATGCAACTAACAAAGATCAAAATGATCATCTAAGTGGCCATATGTCCAAAATCAATCTCTTAGGGCAGTGTACCCCCACTTCCAAGGGTAACATACAGAGAGACACATCTAACCTTGATAGTTCCCGCTTCTTCCATGGCTTCAATGAGAGTGAGCTGATCGAGGATAGCATGCCTTAGGTGATTTCCAGCTACAGCTGACACCACAACATCTACTTGCTTTAATGCCGCCACCAAGCTATCTTTATCTTCAAGGGAACCCTGCAACGAGTTCATCTGAATTAGCATTCTGGTGGGATTTAGGGACTATTAACAAATGGCCCATTGTAGGCCATATAGTGATGATCCGTCCCATATTACCCCAACCGAAAGGGATGAGATACTTTAATATCATAAGACCATTTTCTAGATTATTTAAAGGGATGCTTAATCAAGTGATTAAGGAGGTAAAGTGGTGAAAACCAATGTTCGACGATCCCATATGCTAAACTCGAGACCACCTTTGAATTACTGGTCTCGCATCATTTGCATGGATCCCCCACCATCGACCTAATTAACACATTATTGTTCGCCCCTACATTTGTATAGTTGTCCACCCACTGCACAACATGTTGGATGGATGGTCTGGATCATCCTATTCCATGAAGCCACATGGGCCCACCATGGGCTTATCGACCAGCAAATTTATGATAAAAAATCAGAGTGGACCACATAACAAAAAACAAAAAAGTAAAGAAAATGAAGAAACAAAACCGAATTTTTAAGTATGACAATCGAAACAAAATGGGGTAATTTGGTGTACTTGAAGAAGTGTCACGCCCTCCATTTTGAATCTGATGAGCATCTGTACTTTTTCAGCATCAGATGCGATCTCCGGTCGATAAAGGGCAAATGTCGGATGGCCCAGGGCCATGCTAGCCTTGACGAGCCTTCTTCCTATGTACCCAGTGGCCCCAATGATCAAAACCCTATCTTTCTCTCCTCCCATTTCTTTTCTCACTTGTCAAGCAGAACAAATCCTCCAATGAATATTTTTGGTTACTTGAAGTGAATGTGATATGATCAGGCATTTATACACGCACATATGAAAGGGACCATCAAACAAACAAATGTTCTATATTTTGTATTTTACACAAACATGTTGAAAACCATTGATATGATAAACAATAGAAATTGAGCTAAAACCAATGGTATTGATTCCTCCCTTCGGATGCTTGTTAGATCAGTTCCAAAAAATTACCCAATTGCCCTTCTTACAGGAAATGACCACAATGCCCCTACAAACGTTCCATGTGAACCTTCACCCACAGTCGTTCATTCCCTGTGCAAAAGGTGGGCCGTGCCATAAAAATAACCAGCGGTGAAAAGGAGGATGGTCCATTCATCAGGTGTGATTCGCCCTAGGAATCAATGGATAATGGATGGACTTAATGTAAGCGTGAGGCCCACTTAATGAACGGATTGTTCCAATTTTCCCTCACAGTGATCTTCTTTGCACTACGTGAAGAATGGAAAAAAAGGACCGATTTTGAGACGGTTCTGAACCGTCTCTAAAATTGCTTGGTTTAAAGCCACTTTAGAGATGGCTGTAAACCGTCTCTAAATTTTTAGACGGCCCCTGACTGTCCTTAATATTGTCTTAAAAATTTTAACGTCCAAAAATCATTTAAAACGGTCGTGGACCGTCATATATGCGGTCATTTGAGATGGTCATTGGCCGTCCGCATTAGAGACGGTCCTTGACCGTATGCAGTCATCTGAGACGGTCATTAGCCGTCTGCATTAGAGACGGTCATTGGCCGTCTTTTACTTGTAATCTGAGACTGTCAAAGACCGTCTCTATTTGAGACGGTCCTCAACCGTCTTATAGCCTTGTCAAAGACTATCTCTAATAGAGACAGTCTTAAACCGTCTCTATTAGAGACTGTCAAAGACCGTCTCTAATAGAGACTATCAAAGACCGCCTTTATTAGAGACGGTCCTAGACTGTCTCTATTAGAGATTGTCAAAGACCGTCTCTATTAGAGACGGTCCTAAACCATCTCTAATGCTCCGATCCAGCCCCTACCTCAAATAAACTATGAATTTCGAAAAAAAAAAAAAAAATAGTTGAGAAGCTTAGAAAAATAATTAACAATATTTAAGAAAATTTTAAATTTTGAAAAATAATTAATAATGTTTAAGAAAATTTTAAATTTTGAAAAAAAAAACTGTAATTTTATAAAAATTTAGATTTTGAAAAAAAATAAAATTAAAAACTTTGAATAATGTTGATAATTTTGAAAAAAAAAATCGATAAAAAATGATATTTTGAAAAAGAAAATTTAAAAAATTAAATAAAATTGTGAAAAAATTGACAAATTGAAAAATATATATATTTTTTTAAAAAGAAAACTAGATTTTGCATTTTGACAAGAAAAATTGAAAAGTTATATAACAAAAGTGAGATAAAAAAATGATATTTTGAAAAAGAAAATTTAAGAAATTAAACAAAATTATGAAAAAATTGACAAATTGTAAAAAATATATATAGATCTTTGTAGTTTACCTGAAAATATATCTCAGGTTTTTAATATATTCATCATTGTTTTGATTGGTATGGCCTACCTGAGATTATTGAGTTCTTGTGATTTGAAATCACATCCTAAAATATGATGGAAAAATATATGGACGGTGT
Source organism: Magnolia sinica (assembly GCF_029962835.1). Taxonomy (NCBI): domain Eukaryota; kingdom Viridiplantae; phylum Streptophyta; class Magnoliopsida; order Magnoliales; family Magnoliaceae; genus Magnolia; species Magnolia sinica. Next base: position 129,313,638 of record NC_080573.1, read on the forward strand.
CGATATACAAAAAATATATCAAGGTGGGCCCTATACGATTAGAGTAATACCCATGAAAGAGTTACCTAAATAGTGAAATGGTACTATAAGGTCACCTCATGGGAACTTCCCATGAGGTTAATCTGTGTGCGCCCCACCATGGTGTGTATAGAACATCAACACCATGCATTTGATGTGTCCTCTTTAAGTCCAAAAATCAGTCGTATACGAAACTCAGGTGGGCCATAACGTCTAAAACTGTGCGAAGACATCCCTAAAACATATAAAAGCATTTGGTGGGGCCCACATGAGTTTTGGATGTGTATGAAACTTGGTCTGACTCTAGGTGGGCCCAATAAATGATTATGAATGTTTTAATGGGAGGGTAACCCTTTCAACTATAGTATGTGGTGTGGCCCACCCAAGTCATGGATTGACTTTATTTTTAAGCTCGTGGCCCACCATGGCATGGTGCATCTGATTGACGGGGCAGATCCAAAGTTCAAGTGGACCCACCATAGAAAAGAGTGGGATAGTGACACCCACTATTGAAACCTTCTTAGGGCTCGTCGCGATGTTTATTTGAGATCCAATCTGTTTATAAGTTAATACAGACATGGATACAATTGAAACTTGGTCTGATTCCTCATCTAAGTGGGACATATAATGAGTGGGTTAGATGTTTGAATCACATTTAGGCAGACCCAATATATGATTATGAATGTTTTAAGGAAACCCTTCTCTACTATATTTAGGTGAGTTACTCATTACTCTTATCAGAGTAAACTCTATTGGGTCCATTGTTAATTATTTATTTTATACACTCCATTTATCCATGTTAACAAATAATTTGAGGTCTAAAGAACAAAAAGGAAGCATATCCAAAGCTCAAGTGGACCACACCATAGGAAATAGTGTGATTGAACCTCTACCATTTAAAATTTCTTGAAGGCCATAGAAGTTTTGGATCAAGCTAATATTTGTGTTTTTTATTCATTCATATATTTTTGATATTATGAACAACCTTTAACCGTTTTTGGACAATCTGATCAGTTCAGATTGAAGAGTAATAACTTCAAATGTTTAAATCAAAATTCACTCAAATTGTTGATTAATCTTGTTTGCCTAATATCTTTCTTATATGTAGCATGATCGGGGCGAGTAACTAGTCAAATTGAGAGTAATGATCAGTAAAATAGAGTGAGTGGACCAGACATGTAAAATGGGTTAAATATTCTAGTCAAAATTGTGACCCAACTTATTGACACCCTGAGATTTTAAGAACTAATGTTAGTAAGTTTTGTGGGGCCCATCATGATGTGTATCGAACATCAACACCGTGCATTTGATAGAAGTTTTGGATCAAGCTGATGTTTGTGTTTTCCCTTCATTCATATCTTTTTTATATTATGAACATGTTGAATGGCAAATAAACATTACTGTGGGCCTAAGGAAGGTATCAACGGTGGAAATCGTTATTCCACACTATTTTGTGTGGCATGGTCCACTTGAGTTTTGGATTTACCGAAAATTTGGGATCAACACACACCGTTCATCCATTTTTCGAGATCATTTTACAGAATTATCTAAAAATTGAATCATATTCAAAGATTAAATGGACCACACCACAAATAAGGGAAACAGATTGGCTACTCCCCCTACACCATCCATTGGCTAGTGGTTGGTGCTGTGTGGGCCTTTCCTTAATTTATGTATTTTTTTTATAAAACATTTGAATAGGTTGGATTTCAAATAAACATTACGATGGGCTTAGGATAGTTTCAACGGTGGGAATCACCCTCCCATTGTTTTCTATGGTGGGGTCCACTACAGATTTTTATCTGTCTCATTCTTTAGCTCGTGACTTAAAATGATATCTCAAAATGGACGGACGGTGTTGATATAACAAATACATAGAATATTATATATATATATATATATATATATATATATATATATATATATATATATATATATATATATATATATATATATATATATATAATATTCTATGCGTCGAGCTCTTGGGAACTCCCCATGAGGTTGAGTTGTGTGGGTCCCACCATGACGTGTGTCGTAAATCAACACCGTGCATTTGATGGGTCCCCTTTAAATTATGGGATATCCCAAAAATCAGCCGTATATAGAACTCTGGTGGGCCATACCATCTAAAATCATGTGAAGACATGCCTAAAATATATAAAAGCACTTGGTGGGGCCCCACCTGAAATTTGGATGCATCTGAAACTTGGTATGACCCCTCATCCAAGTGGCACACACATAATGGATGGGCTAGATTTGTGAACCACATCTATGTGAGCCAAAAAATAATTATGAATGTTTTAATGGAGGGTAACCCCTCTCAACTTTTGTGTTTGGTGGTTGTGGGCCCCACCATGATGTATGTGTTTCATCCATGCCGTCCATCTATTTTTATAGATCATTTTATAATATTACAAAAAAAATGAGTTATATCTCAATCTCGAGTGGACCACATTATAAGAAAAAGTGTTGAATGAATGTCGACCATTAAAAACTTTTTGGGAGCCATAATAGTATTGGATCAAGCTGATCTTTGTTTTTTGCCTTCCTCTGGGCCTTTATGACCAAATCAACAGATTAGATGTCAGATAAACAGTACAGTGGACCTTAGAAGGATTTAAATGATGGATATCCAATCACTATTGTTTTCCTGTAGTGTGGTCCACCTAAGATTTATATCCTCTTATTTTTAAGATAAGAGCCTAAAATGATCTTTAAAAATGGATGAACGGATGGGATGAAACACATACATCATGGTGGGGCCCACAGACCACCGAACACCAGCCACGGGGCTGGTTTCAGGGAAGCAGATTGCGTACTGAGTAACTCAGTACGATAAGCGTACTGAGTAAACTCCGTGGGCCCCTGTGTCATTCATGCATTATATCCACTCCATCCATCTCTTTTAAGACATAATTTTAAGGCTTTATCATAAAAATGGAGTATATCCAAACCTCAAATGGACCACACCACCAGAAACTGTGTGAATTGAACATCTACCATTGAAAAATTATTGGGGACAACAGAGGTTTTAGATCAAGCTGATGTTTGTGTTTTCCCTTCATCCATGTCCTTCTGATCTTATGAACAGGTTGGATGACAAATAAACATCACTGGGGGCCTTAGAAAAATTTCAACGGTTGAAATCAATAGTTCCACCTTTTCCAGTGGTATGGCCCGCTAGATCTTTGTATATGCATCAAATTTGGGTTGAACCCATAAAATGATCTAGAAAAATGAATGGACGGCGTGGATAAACCACATGCATTCGTGGTGGGCCCAACCGAGTTTACTCAGTACACAATCCGGTTTTAGAGCCAATCCGCGCGCGCCCACGACCCCAATCCCTAAAATTTCTCCCTCCCTCCCTCCCTCCCTCCCTGTCTCTCCCTCTCTGCAATCCATCCACTCTCTCTCTCTCTCTCTCTCTCTCTCTCTCTCTCTCTCTCTCGTCGGTAGCTAATCCTCATCCCCCTCTCCTCTCTCTCTCGCCCTCCTCTTCTCCCTTCCTCCCTCCCTCCCTCTCTTGCTCTCTCTCTCTCTCAACCTGTCAATGGCTAATCGGCGTCCCCTCTCTGAACCTGTCAGTAGCTTATCCGCGTCCCCCTCTCCTCTCTCTCTCTCTCTCTCTCTCTCTCTCTCTCTCTCTCTCTCTCTCTCTCGCCCTCCTCTTTCTACTCCAAACCCTAACCCATCATCCACCGACGATGTCCATAGTCTTCCCCATCGGCGGTAGCAGCGGATCAAGTCCCAATGCATGGCCGCCCAACCTCCATCAACAACAGCTACCGTCAAATCGAAGGTACTCTCTCTCGATCTCTCTTCCTTCATCTCTGTCTATCTCACTTCCCCTTTCGATTTGGGGATTTTAGGGCTTACATATTTGGGGATTTTAGGGCTTACAGATTTGGGGATTTTAGGGCTTACAGATTTTAGGGATTTTAGGGCTTATAGATTTGGGGATTTTAGGGCTTACAGATTTTAGGGATTTTAGGGCTTACAGATTTGGGGATTTGAGAACCAGAGTTGTTGGCCTGATGGAAAGCTTGGATCTAATCAGGGGAAAACTCAGTTGGTGATTATTATGAAACTTTAATTGGGTTTCATGTTTTCCTGGTAACATGCATAGTTTTGAATTGGGGATGGTGTTGCCTATGTGATTTGTGAGAGGCCGTCGATCTGTTTGAGTGTTTTGCTGCTGATTTTGCAATGGGTTTTCGTGATTTTCAATGATTTTGGTCTCTAAGGATTTTTCCTTTGATTCTCATGGTAAAGTTGTATTTTGATTTGAGAACTAGACCATGGATGGAGCATATTCGTAAATCACACTTACCAGATAATCCTAACTGTCAAATGCCATTGAATGGGCTGTTGAAAGAACACATTTAGCAGTCCAAATTCATCATGTGAAATCAGGTGGTTAAGATCATCAGATCAGTGTGATTTTTGAACTGCTTCCATGCATGCCATGTTATGTTGAATGAGCAACAGCTTACCATGTTCTAGCTCTTTGTTTTTGAATAATGTTTGTGTATAAACCTTTTCGAAGGGCTTCGTGTCCAGCAATGGAATGTCCTGGTACTGACTAGCTCCTTTATGCAAAATGCTGCAAAATATGGGAAATTTTCATTGTAATGATGATGATTATGATGATTTATTTGCTATTGCACCTGGTTATGACAATTGGTTTGGGTGTTTATATAGAAAGTAATGAGAGATTTATTTTTTTTATGAGCTTTGTTAATGACAAAGCTAGAAAATGTAGCTTTTTTTTTAGTAAAAACTTTGATACTCTGGCAGAGTGTGATGGTTGATATGCAGGCACTTAGAAATTCCATACAGTACATGGAAGATGAGCACTTATGTATAGATAATCTACTTGAACATCTTGGAGAAGTTGCAAATTTCCCATCACCAAGGGCTTTCTATGGGGTGAGTAACATAAATACTACTGATGCATCTTCCGATTTGTCATTGGTTGTTAATTTGCCATACCATTCATCCTCATCTGGTACAATAAAATCATGGTATGGCTAGACGCTTACTTTTATGGCTAATGAAGATAAATGGTGTAATTTATTTTATATTTTCAGTTTCTTTACTAATTCCATTCAATCATGATCATGGAACCTCTTATTTTCCATCATTTGAAATTTAAGAGATAATTGGGGAACAAACCATTTGGTGGATTTGCACTGGTTCATTGATTATGAAGATGATTATGATGATAGATTATGTTGGAGATTTTGTTTGAGTTTCAGTACATTTAAGGATGGGAAAGTTTCAAGTTCTTTTATTGGTAGTTCCACATGTTGCATATCAGCTGGGTTAGTTTAAAACAAAGAGACATGGTGATAACCCTCCTGCCTGTGAGTTGATAGTTTTGGAACTCAAAAGAGTTGTATGCATTTGGGTTCTAGTTAAAATTGCCAAGGCCACAGTACAATTATCAGTCACCTTTGTTTCATGAACCAAGTCTCCAACATGCCTTACATGCGTCAACTCGCTTAGATACATCTTGATTTTTCAATTGGTATTGCAATGGGTGAGCTAATGCAATACTGCGGGTTCCAAATACCTTAAGTAAAGATCTCTCTCTCTCTCTCTCTCTCTCTCTCTCTCTCTCTCTCTCTCTCTCTCTCTCTTTTCTTTTTTTTAAACCTCATTTGGGTTCCTGATAAAATTACAATGGTCAGCCTAAAATGGTCAATCCACCTTACTCTTATGAACCAATCTCATACATGGCAGAGTGAGATTCTACTGCTTTTCTTACCAATCTTTTTTTTTTTTTTCATGTCGGCTCTTTTATGTGTATCTTTGACCTGTCTCAATTTTCTTAGATGGATGATGAATGTATTTGTGAATGTAAATGAAAATAAAGAATTTATAATATATAACCTATTCTCAAATCCCAAAACATATAACCTAAACGTTAACCTTAACCTAAACCTAAACCTATAACCTAATGCTATAACCTATAACCTAAACCTAAACCTAAAACCCAAATGTAAACCCAATCTTGAACCCGAACCCGATTTCCTAAACTTAAAACTTGACGTATTCTCAAATCCGTAAACCTAAACCTACACCTAATCCTAATCTCAACTCCCTAACCTAAAACCTAAACTCAATTCCCTAAACCTTAACCTATAACCTAACCTAAACCTAAACCTATAACCTACACTTATAACCTAAACCTAAACATATAACTTAAACCTATAACTTTAACCTAAACATAAAACCTAAACCTAAACCTATAACCTATTCCTATAACCTAAACCTAAACTTATAACTTAAACTTATAACCTTAACCTAAACATAAAACCTAAACCTAAACCTATTCTTATAACCTAAACCTATCCTTATAACCTAAACCTATTCTCAAATCCCAAAACCTATAACCTAAACCTTAACCCGAACCCGAACCTGATTTCCTAAACCTAAACCTACACCTATTCTCAATTCCCTAAACCTTAACCTATAACCTAACCTAAACCTAAACCTATAACCTACACTTATAACCTAAACCTATAATCTTAACCTAAACTTAAAACCTAACCTATAACCTATAACCTAAACCTAAACCTTAACCTATAACCTAAACTTATAACCTTTACCTAAACTTGTAACCTTAACCTAAACCTATTCTCAAATCCCAACCAGAAACGATTTGAGACCACATTCAGTGATACTTTGCTAAATATGAAATTTATGACCTATAATAACTTGGTTAATTAAAAAGAACTACGTAGTGGCTTGATCCCAATTTGACTTTTTGGATACATAGGCAGCCGTTCGTAATGTACTAGAATATCGGTGCAGCCACAAATTTTTTTTCTCCTTTGAATTGTAATAGACTGTATCGGTTGCATTTTTTCGTGTCATACAGGTTGTGGCTATCAAAGATATAATATCACCTCCTTATAGGGAAACATTTAATGATGTGTATAGGTAAATTCATTTTTTCTTATTCCTTATATTGTTTTCCAGTTCTATTTGTGTTGGTTTCAGAGTACAGGTAGCAATAGAAAGTGTTGGTCGATTGTCGCTTATGGACAAAGGGATGAGTAACCAACAATACGAATATGAGAGGCCTTCCCCAGATATCCAAATGCTTTTAGATATAATTATGTTGTTTTTAAATGTATTAGATCGAAATTGATGGAGCAGACCCGGATGTGTGTCGGAGCTATCCGGATGTTAAACGGGGGTCCCTGGAAGGTAGGAACCGCTGTTATGACCATGTTGAAGCTGTCCATTTCCTATGGACAGCATTGGAGTGGCCTGACCATTTGGACAAGCCATGTTTATATATTAACTCGAAATTGATGGAGCAGACCCGGATGTGCGTCGGAACTATTCGGATGTTGAGCGGTGGTCCCTGGAAGGTGGGAACCGCTGTTATGACCATGATGAAGCTGTCTATTTCCTATGGACAGCATTGGAGGGGCCTGGCCATTTGGACATGCCGTGTTTATGTATTTGATCAAAATTAATGGAGCAGACCCGGATGTGCGTCGGAGCTATTCGGAAGAACGGGGTTCCCTAGAAAGAGGGAACCGCTATTATGACCATGATGAAGCTGTCCATTTTTTATGGACAGCATTGGAAGGGCCCAGATGGCTGTGTTTATATTTGTATTTGCAGGGACCATACCCTTAACCTAAACCAAAACCTATGACTTAACCTATAACCTAAACCTCAACCTTAACCTAAACCTAAACCTAAAACCTAAATGTATTCTCAAATCCCTAAACCTAAACCTACATTTAATCCTAATCTTAATTCCCTAACCTAAACCTATACCTAAACTTGAAAACCCAAACATAAACCCAATCCCGAACCCGAACCTAAACCTTAACCTTAACCTATTCTCAATTCCCTAAACCTATATCTTATAACCTAAACCTAAACCTAAACCTAAACCTTAACCTATACCTATAACCTTAACCTAAACCTAAACCTTAACCTTAACCTTAACCTAAAACCTAAACCTATAACCTAAACCTAAATCAAAACATATAACTAAAATCAACACCTATATCCTAAACCCGAACGCATTCTCAAATCCTATAACCCATAATCTAAACCTAAACCTAAACCTAAACCTATAACCTATAACCTAAACCAAAACCTATAACCTAAACCAAAGCCAAAACCTATAGCCTAAACCCGAACCCATTCTCAAATCCAAAAACCTATAACCTAAACCGTTAATTTATAACCTAAATCAAAAGCTATAACCTAAACCAAACCAAACCTAAACCTAAAACCAAAACCTAAACCTAAACCCTAAACCTATAATCTATAACCTAAATCAAAACATATAATTAAAACCAAATCCCAAATCCCAAAACCCAAACCCAAACCTAAACCTAAACCTAAAACCTAAACCTAAACCTATAACCTAAACTCAAATCCCTAAACCTAAACCTATACCTAATCCTATAACCTAAACTCAAATTCCTAAACCTTAACTTATAACCTAACCTAAACCTATACTTATAACCTAAAACTATTCTCAAATCCCAAAACCTATAACCTAAACCTAACCTTTCCCTAAACCTATAACCTAAACTCAATTCCCTAAACCTGAACCTAGACCTAAACCTATACCTATAGCCTAAACTCATATCCCTAAACCTTAACCTATAACCTAACCTAAACCTATACTTATAACCTAAAACTATTCCCAAATCCCAACACCTATAACCTAAACCTAAGCTTTCCCTAAACCTATAAGCTAAACTCAATTCCCTAAAGCTAAACCTACACCTAATCCTAATCTCAACTCCCTAACCTAAACCTAAACATAAACTTGAAAACTCAAACTTAAACCCAATCCCGAACCTGAACCCGATTTCCTAAACCTAAACCATAACCCATTCTCAAATCCAAAAACCTATAACCTAAACCAAAACCAAAACCAAAACTTATAACCTAAACCCGAACCCATTCTCAAATCCCAAAACCTATAACCAAGACATAAACCTTAACCTAAACCTATAACCTATAACATAAATCAAAACCTAAACCTAAACCTAAAACCTAGACTTATAACCTATAACCTAAATCAAAACCTATTACCTTTCCCTAAACCTTAACCTAAACCTAAACTTGAAAACCCAAACCTATAACCTTAACCTAAACCTATAACCTATAGCCTTAACCTCAACATGTCGCCTATAACCTAAACCTAAACCTAAAACCTAAATATATTCTCAAATCCCTAAACCTAAACCTACACCTAATCCTAATCTCAACTCCCTCGCCTAAACCTAAACCTAAACTTGAAAACCAAAACTTAAACCTGATCCCGAACCCGAACTCGATTTCTTAAACCTAAACCTTAACCTATTCTCAATTCCCTAAACCTATAGCTTATAACCTAAACTTAAACCTAAACCTAAACCTTAACCTAAACCTATAACCTATAGCAAAAACCTAAACCTAAACCTAAACTTGTAACCTATAACCTAGACCTAAACCTAAAACCTAAATGTATTCTCAAATCCTTAAACCTAAATCTAAACATAAACCTAAACCTTAACCTAAACCTATAGCCTATAGCCATAACCTAAACCTATAACCTATAACCTAAACATAAACCTAAAACCTAAATGTATTCTCAAATCCCTAAACCTAAACCTACACCTTATCCTAATCTCAACTCCCTAACCTAAACCTAAACCTAAACTTGAAAACTTAAACCTAAACCCGATCTCGAACCCGAACCCGATTTCCTAAACCTAAACCTTAACCTATTCTCAATTCCCTAAACCTATAGCTTATAACCTAAACTTAAACCTAAACCTAAACCTTAACTTAAACCTTAACCTAAACCTATAGCCTATAGCATAAACCTAAACCTAAACCTAAACTTGTAACATATAACCTAAACATAAACCTAAAACCTAAATGTATTCTCAAATCCTTAAACCTAAACCTAAACCTTAACCTAAACCTATAACCTATAGCCTTAACCTAAACATGTAACCTATAACCTAAACCTAAGCCTAAAACCTAAATGTATTCTCAAATCCCTAAACCTATGTGAGACCTGTCCTGAGTTCGCATGTGTGCATTTGTGTGTGTGAGTATGCATCTCATGTATTTTGGTCCCGCGGTCCTACCGGTCAAATTTCAACGACCCGCGACCTTCGGATAGTGATTGCGGTCACCCTCGAGTTTAGTCATGTAGACCCAACTCGGATTGACCCAAGACCTATGCCATTCCGACCGCATCGTCGCCGCGATTCCAGTGCCGCGTCTCATGCATAAATCCGGCATGTCCATCAAAAGTTATGGGCCGCGCATTATTTGGACCGTTGATTGCATTTTTGGTGGGACCCACCTGATTGCACATTTCCCCATGTGCACTATTCCCAATGTAAGTCACCTTTAGGCTAGCAATAATGGCTTCTTTTCTCAAGAAAACCATGATGAGATTAGCTTCTCTAGGTAATGATGAGTCACCCTATCCCATGAGCAATGATTATTTCTCTTTTCAAAAATTTATCTTTTTCTAAGAAAGCAATCATTTCAACCTTAGAAACTCTCTCATCTCCCTCTCTCTTTCTTCATTTCTCTCTTCTCCTCTTTGCAAATGTCCTCCATTGCTGAATTTTTCCAGCCCTCTATCCTCTTCATCTCCCCTAGATCTAACCATCAAAGATCCATCATCACCATTGAACCTCCTTCCTTGTAGCTTAAGGAGCATGGTGGTTGAAGAATCTTGAAGATCCAACAAGTGGGTGAGCATGTAGGATAGATTGCATGATTCTTATTGTCATAAATCTTTTGTTGCTTCATATGGAGAGTGTAGGACTCACCACATCAATGGTGAAGGTCCACCACTCCTTGGATAAGGTCTTTTTAGCCATCACTTGTATGTATGTGATCTTGATGGGGCCATTCTCCATGGACCCCATCTTGATGAGATTTCCTTTATTCCTCTCTTCTCCACTTTCTATGGTTTGGATGTAATGATTATGTGGCCCACCTGATGTGCCATGCAACCAGAATTTTTAAATTTTGGGACATCCAGGCCCAAGTTGTTGGACACCCAGGCCCAACTGTGCTGCCTAGTTTTGCTGCTTGATTTGGAAAGCCTTTGGGCCTGATTTTATGAATTTTCTTGGGGAGGTGCTGGGCCTAGGAGTTGTGTGACACATCAGGGTGGAACCCACCTTATGGAATCTATGATTTATTTCCCATTTATTAAATTTTGGGGCTGATCTAGACAGCAACATGTTGCTGTCCAGATTGCTGGAATTTTTTTATGCTGTAATGTATGTGTTGTAGGCCTTGTTTGTGGTCTCATTTTTCCTGATTTCTTAGACTTCTCTTTGAGGTATGGACCCCACCTAAAAGTATGCTAAACCTCAGCTTCAAATGTCCCTATTTGATCACCCAAAAGGGTGGGCCAAGGAGGGTGGACGGTCCAGATTTTTCTGGACTGTCCAGCTACACTGTTTGCTGGAAACTCATAAATATCAGCCAGATTTTGAAATGCTGGGCCACCTTTGTGGACCCCACCTTAATGTATACTTGTATAGGAAGGTTGGCCTTGTATTTTTCCAAACTTACATAGACCTGGACCCACTCAAATGGGGTGCTAAAGTCAGGGACAGCAGCATTGCTGCAGCAGGAAAATAAAAATCTGGACCTTGCTGTCCATAAATTGCATGAGTTAAATAAAATATTTCTACTATCCCAAAAATCCTAAATTTTTGTAGGGAGGTGTCCCACCTATGGTAGGACCTATCCACATAATTTCAGGGGCAAGGAATCCTATTTGGGCATCCAAAAGGGGGGGGCAACATACTAGACTGCCAGAAATTTCTGCTGTGCAGTCCAGCAGCATAGTCCCATAAAAATAATATTAAAAAAAAAATAATTTCTAAGAAGGAGGGCCATATTTCTGGATGCCAACTTGTTTTAGGCTTGATGAGGGACCTTGGGTCCAAATTTCAGGAATTTTGGAGGCCCAGAACCCACCCATTGGATGGCCCAAATTCAGGACAGTTATATTCCAGCAATATTTTACCCTGGATAGATTATATTATTTAAATTAATTTAAATACTTTTGAGTATCCTAAAATCATGAAAATTTACAGAGAGGTGGTCCACCCATGGTGGGACTCACCTACAAATTTTTGGGGCCAATGGAGCCCTGTGTACACCGTAACAAGTGCTGGAATGGCTCACCACGTCCAGGTGTCCCGATTCACCAGATTTTCTTAATGGTCTGATTTATTTAAATTAATTAAAATACTTTTGATCGTCCAAAAATCACAAAATTTTGAGGATTCGTGGTCCACCTATGGGAGGACCATCTTGTAAATTTTCATGGCCATCGGGCCCCTGTACTGATCGTGGTGTGGCTGCAAACTTGGGTCAGTTTTGGGCCAGATACTCAGGCCCATAGGACTACCCACCACGGGAAGCCCCTACCTTGAGCGGTTGCTGGGCCTGTATTCCAACGGCATGGCCCACTTCTAATGTGTGTTGTGTATTCCCCTCTCATCTGGTGGGACCCACTGTGATATGTGTGGGTCACCATGGGCCAGTAACCCATCTGAATTAAATAAATTTCTGGATTCTAGCAGGCCCAGGAAGTGGGTGGGCTGGAATTCCAACAAGGGGCCCAAATTCGCTCCATAGTGGATTGTTTTGGAGTTGTTGTGGCCCACCAGATTTAAGGGAGTATTACACACACTCCTTGCCTTATTTCCTTAGATATTTTTGGCCGTAATTAGTGGCTCTTAAGGCTCACCTTTGTGGTGATGTTGGGGGTTAGCCTTAATCAGATTTTTGAAAGTTTATAGACCCAATGGGCTGGAAACCTATTTCTTAAGCCCAAGATCGTGTAGGGCCTGACCTTATTGTTTCACGGGCCCAACGAGCCGTCTACAGGCTGACCGTGTGTATTTATTAGCCGTGATGCCCTCATGAAATGCTTAATTATGGGCTGACTTGCGGGGCCCACATAAATGTATAGTATGGAGGGCCTTGCTAAGTCTTTGGGCTGATGTGGCAAGGCCCACACTGTCAGTATAGGCCTTGCCTATGTGTATTCTTGGGTTTATGGGCTGCCCTCAAGCCCACCATAATGTATGAATTGGATGACTTTTGTTTTGGGCTATTTCTTTAGGGCCCATTATGTGATATAGTATATGCATGTTTGTGTTAGCAAGTAGGCCTTGTGGACTCAGTTCTTTTGGATAGGCCCATTGATCTTGAGCCTATACTCTCCTATCTATTGTGAGGGGCTTAGGGGCAATGATACACAAGAAGTCGGGCCCATGGCTGCCCATTAAACTGACCCTGTACTTAGGCCAAAAGTGAGGCCCAACTCACTTGTGTTAAATGTGAAACTTGCCCATGTAAATGAATTACTGGGCTGCCCATGAAGCCCACCACAATAGGTGGAATTATGACCTTTGTGGTTGGGCCCAAACCTTACTTGAGGGCCCACTATATGGCTTATGAGTTGGGCTTGGTGTATGGCCTACTAGTCCACACATTGCTTAGGCCTTAGATCTTTCATTACATGGGTAGTGGTGAGCTACCTCTTGGAAACCAGTTGAGGTTGGGTGTCCTCCTGGGTGATCCTAAGGTAAGCTCATAGGTTTCTCTATGGGTGGTTAAAGGCCCACCATAGACCTTAGGCTATTTATTTAAGGCTCAATGTGCATGTATGTGGAACCTACCTTAATGCATGTTTGGTCCAAGCCGTCCAAGCCTTAGATCGCCCGATTGTGGAAGCACTCTCTGCCTTGGGTTGCTGTTGGACTCACAATCCAGTAGCAGGCCCACTTGATCTTTTCATGATATATACACACTCTCCATCTGGTGCGGTTCCCCAGTGAGTATAGTTGGCCTTCATGAGATTATTTCCACATACTCAACTAATTTCTGGACCTTAGCAGGCCCAGGAAGTCAAACGGGCCAAAAGTTTATCAAAGGGCCTTCGATGTACAATTTTATAGTTACAACTTTATTTGGCTGTGGGGCTTACCATATTGAGAACTTGTGTACGTGTTACATGCTTATGCTTTCTTATAATCTTTGGCCTTAATCAGTGCATTCTTTTGGGTCACTTTTAGTGATCTTATGAGGACCTCATCTTAAGATCAGAATTTTGGGACATCCAGTGAGCCCAGATTGGGCAGGGACATCCCAGCTTGGCCCAACCATACATTGGGCCGACTTCCACCATTTTGATGGACTTGTGGGCTGAGGTAAGGATAGTATTGGGCCCTCGGTTGCCTACTTAAATTGCTAATTATTGGGCTGATGTAGTGGGGCCCATTTCATCCAAACTTAAACCTATTTTTGGGCCGTATATTGTGTACGCGGGCTGCCCACCAAGTCCAACTTAATGCATGGATTCTATGGCCATTGGGAATTGGGCCTTGGGCCTTAATTCCCTTCTTAGAGCCCATGTTGTAAAAAGTGGTATTATATCTTTTTATGGCCTATTATGAGGAATATATGTATGTGGTTACTTTTATTTCTATCTTAAATGTAGGCCTTGGGCCTTTTATCCATATAGTTCATGGTAGATATGCCTTTTTGGGGAATGGTGGTTAAATGTCCCCATTATGGACCCCTCTAGGTCTAATTGTATTTAAAAGTGATTGGATACTTATCTTAGACAGTTGTTAGGCTCATTTCTATATTACTTAGACCCGCAGTTGTATGCTTAGTCTCGTGGGCTACCCCAGGTAAATGGGCCCCCACTAGAGGTGGGATTCCTTATGGATATTGTCTAAGTACCTAGTCTTGGTTCCTTCTTGGATAGGAGGAATGTAATTTACTTTGTATATCGCCGCATAATGCGCCTAGACCCATCTTCATGACCCATGTGCATCATTGTATGCTTGGATGACACTGTGTGTGTGGTTATGATTGTGCCATTGGGCATTGCATGCTGTCTTCCCGAGGGACGTAATATTCTCTCTTGAGCATGTTGGATGCTTGGAATTGATGCATAGTTGATTGTGTGATTCATGCATCTGGCATTGCATAATATGAGCATTATCACCTTTGCTTCATCAGGGTTGTAGCCTCCATAGATACATCATGGATGGCCATGTTTGGACACCGGAAATGTTACTTGAGCATACTGGGTGCATAGGATGCCCATGGGTGAAATTCCCAAAACTTCCATGGTACCAAGGATCTGCTCCAACGCCGTGACCGAGTGGAATATATGAGCGCACGAGGGCCTTATACCATTAGGCCGCGACTCCCACTGTCGTGTAGTCGGTTGGATAGGGGTGTGGCCTTACTCGCCTGATGTAAGAGGGCATTGCTAGCCGATTTGACCGGCTCGTGAATGGGTCCGCTACGTCGGGCCTTGCTGGTGATTGGTTGTCCACGGGCGGTAGTGAGGTCTCTTACGCTCGTTTGGTATGCGGGGTCTGTAGAGCGGTATAGCAGTGTAATGGACCCCGGTGATTTCCTTATGATTGGAAATATACTTGACATACGGTTTGGTTATGAACACTGGCATTACTTGCATCGCATTAGTATTGGTTATGTAAGCCCCTTCATGCATTGCCTTGGTATGGCGTCCAGTACTCATTGCATCATATTCATGATAAGCCTTGGTAAGGCTAGTGATATTCTCATTGAGCATGTCTCCTTCCTGTATCTCCTATTATTCTTCTGTGCACTATTATCACACACTTACACCACCCTCTAAGCTTCTATAAGCTTATGCATGATTGATGCGTGCAGGAGATCCTAGGCAGGTGTCGCAGTGGCAGAGTTTGGATTAGAGCTGAGCTTGAGGACCCAGTATTGCATCCTTCCTTTCTTTCTTCTATTATCTTATGTATGTCCTTTTGGACCTCATGTAAACTTGTAAAAGTTCAAATTCTTAGTGGATTTTGTGATAAGTGCCTTTTTTATTCTCAGATTTACTTGTTGTGATCTTGGGTATGCTCGTATTGGAAATGGTTATATTGTTATGGAAATCCTCCTTGTAGGATCCCAGGATCGGAACCTACTTCAGGAGCCGAGAATGGGGTACTACGGAGGCTGTTGCGACCAGAACCGGCCATCTGGTTCCTTGTGAATCCGGTTACCGAGTCTGGGGCGTGACAACCTAAACCTATACCTAATCCTAATATCAACTCCCTAACCTAAACCTAAAACTAAACTTGAAAATCCAAACCTAAACTCAATCCCGAACCCGAACCCGATTTCCTAAACCTAAACTTGAACCTATTCTCAATTCCCTAAACCTATTGCTTACAACCTAAACCTATACCAAAACCTAAACCTATAACTTATAACCTAAAATAAACCTAAAACCTAAATGTATTCTCAAATCCCTAAACCTAAACCTACACCTAATCATAATCTAAACTTTCTAACCTAAACCTAAACCTAAACTTGATAACCCAAACCTAAACCCGATCCCGAATCCGAACCCGATTTCCTAAACCTAAACCTTAACCTATTCTCAATTCCCTAAACCTATAGCTTATAACCTAAACTTAAACCTAAACCTAAACCTTAACCTAAACCTTAACTTAAGCCTATAGCCTATAGCATAAACCTAAACCTAAACCTAAACCTGTAACCTATAACCTAAACCTAAACCTAAAACCTAAATGTATTCTCAAATCCTTAAACCTAAACCTAAACCTTAACCTAAACCTATAACCTATAGCCTTAACCTAAACATGTAACCTATAACCTAAACCTAAGCCTAAAACCTAAATGTATTCTCAAATCCCTAAACCTAAACCTATACCTAATCCTAATATCAACTCCCTAACCTAAACCTAAACTTAAACTTAAAAATCCAAACCTAAACCCGATCCCGAACCCGAACCCGATTTCCTAAACCTAAACCTTAACCTATTCTCAATTCCCTAAACCTATTGCTTATGACCTAAACCGAAACCTAAACCTATACCTATACCTAAACCTATAACGTAAACATAAACCTAAAACCTAAATGTATTCTCAAATCCCTAAACCTAAACCTACACCTAATCCTAATCTAAACTTTCTAACCTAAACGTAAACCTAAACTTAATAACCCAAATCTAAACCCGATCCCGAATCCGAACCCGATTTCCTAAACCTAAACCTTAACCTATTCTCAATTCCCTAAACCTATTGCTTATAACCTAAACTGAAACCTAAACCTATACCTTAACCTAAACCTAAACCTAAACCTAAAACCTAAATGTATTCTCAAATCCCTAAACCTAAACCTAAACCTACACCTAATCCTAATCTCAACTCCCTAACCTAAACTTGAAAACCAAAACCTAAACCCGATCCCGAACCCGATTTCCTAAACCTAAACCTTAACCTATTCTCAATTCCCTAAACCTATTGCTTATAACCTAAACCTATACCTTAACCTAAACCTATAACCTATAACCTAAACATAAACCTAAAACCTAAATGTATTCTCAAATCCCTAAACCTAAACCTACACCTAATCCTAATCTCAACTACCTAACCTAAACCTAAACCTAAACTTGAAAACTCAAACCTAAACCCGATCCCGAACCCGAACCCGATTTCCTCAACCTAAACCTTAACCTATTCTCACTTCCCTAAACCCATTGCTTATAACCTAAACCGAAACTTAAACCTATACCTTAACCTAAACCTATAACCTATAACCTAAACATAAACCTATAACATAAATGTATTCTCAAATCCCGAAACCTAAACCTACACCTAATCCTAATCTCAACTCCCTAACCTAAACCTAAACCTAAACTTGAAAACTCAAACCTAAACCCAAACCCAAACCCGAACCCAATTTCCTAAACCTAAACCTTAACCTATTCTCAATTCCCTAAACCTATAGCTTATAACCTAAACTTAAATCTAAACCTTAACCTAAACCTATAACCTATAGCATAAACCTAAACTTAAACCTAAACCCGTAACCTATAACATAAACCTAAACCCAAAACCTAAATATATTCTCAAATTCTTAAACCTAAATCTAAGCCTTAACCTAAACCTATAACCTATAGCCTTAACCTAAACCTGTAACCTATAATTTAAATATAAACCTAAAACCTAAATGTATTCTCAAATCCCTAAACCTAAACCTACACCTAATCCTAATCTCAACTCCCTAACCTAAACCTAAACCTAAACTTGAAAACCAAAACCTAAACCCGATCCCGAACCCGAACTCGATTTCCTAAACCTAAACCTTAACCTATTCTCAATTCCCTAAGCCTATAATTTATAACCTAAACTTAAACCTTAACCTAAACTTAAACCTTAACCTAAACCTTAACCTAAACCTATAGCCTATAGCATAAACCTAAACCTAAACTTAAAACCTAAATGTATTCTCAAATCCTTAAACCTAAACCTAAACCTTAACCTAAACCTATAACCTATAGCCTTAACCTAAACATGTAACCTATAACCTAAACCTAAGCCTAAAACCTACATGTATTCTCAAATTCCTAAACATAAACCTATACCTAATCCTAATATCAACTCCCTAACCTAAATCTAAACCTAAACTTGAAAATCCAAACCTAAACCCGATCCCGAACCCGAACCCGATTTCCTAAACCTAAACCTTAACCTATTCTCAATTCCCTAAACCTATTGCTTATAACCTAAACCGAAACCTAAACCTATACCTAAACCTAAACCTAAACCTATACCTAAACTTATAACCTATAACCTAAACATAAACCTAAAACCTAAATGTATTCTCAAATCCCTAAACCTAAACCTACACCTAATCCTAATCTAAACTTTCTAATCTAAACCTAAACCTAAACTTGATAACCCAAACCTAAACCCGATCCCGAACCCAAACTCGATTTCCTAAACCTAAACCTTAACCTATTCTCAATTCTCTAAATCTATTGCTTATAACCTAAACCGAAACCTAAACCTATACCTATACCTATACCTAAACCTATAACCTATAACCTAAACATAAACCTAAAACCTAAATGTATTCTCAAATCCTTAAACCCAAACCTATACCTAATCCTAATCTCAACTCCCTAACCTAAACCTAAACCTAAACTTGAAAACTCAAAGCTAAACCCGATCCCGAACCCAAACCCGATTTCCTAAACCTACACATTAATGTATTCTCAAATCCCTAAACCTAAACCTACACCTAATCCTAATCTCAACTCCCTAACCTAAACCTAAACCTGAACTTCAAAATTCAAACCTAAACCCGATCCCGAACCCGAACCTGATTTCCTAAACCTGAACCTTAACCTATTCTTAATTCCCTAAACTTATTGCTTATAACCTAAACCGAAACCTAAACTTAAACCTAAACTTATAACCTATAACCTATAACTTTAACATAAACCTAAAACCTAAATATATTCTCAAATCCCTAAACCTAAACCTAAACCTACACCTAATCCTAATCTCAACTCCCTAACCTAAACCTAAACCTAAACTTGAAAACTCAAACCTAAACCCGATCCCGAACCCGAATCCGATTTCCTAAACCTAAACCTTAACCTATTCTCAATTCCCTAAACCTATAACTTATAACCTAAATCGAAACCTAAACCTATACCTTAACCTAAACCTAAACCTATAACCTATAACCTATAACCTAAACCTAAACCTAAAACCTAAATGTATTCTCAAATCCCTACACCTAAACCTAAACCTACACCTAATTCTAATCTCAACTCGCTAACCTAAATCTAAACCTAAACTTGAAAACTAAAACCTAAACCCGATCCTGAACCCGAACCCGAACCCGATTTCCTAAACCTAAACCTTAACCTATTCTCAATTCCCTAAACCTATTGCTTATAACCTAAACCTATACCTTAACCTAAACCTATAACCTATAACCTAAACATAAACCTAAAACCTAAATGTATTCTCAAATCCCTAAACCTAAACCTATACCTAATCCTAATCTCAACTCCCTAACCTAAACCTAAACCTAAACTTGAAAATTCAAACTTAAACCCGATCCCGAACCCGAACCGAATTTCCTCAACCTAAACTTTAACCTATTCTCAATTCCCTAAACCCATTGCTTATAACCTAAACCTATACCTTAACTTAAACCTATAACCTATAACCTAAACATAAACCTATAACCTAAATGTATTCTCAAATCCCTAAACCTAAACCTACACCTAATCCTAATCTCAATTCCCTAACCTAAACCTAAACCTAAACTTGAAAACTCAAACCTAAACTCGATCCCGAACCCGAATCCGATTTCCTAAACTTAAACCTTAATGTATTCTCAAATCCCTAAACCTAAGCCTACACATAATCCTAATCTCAACTCCCTAACATAAACCTAAACCTAAACTTAAAAACCAAAACCTAAACCCGATCCTGAACCCGAACCCGATTTCCTAAACCTAAACCTTAACCTATTCTCAATTTCCTAAACCTATAGCTTATAACCTAAACCTAAACCTAAACTTAAACCTAAACCTAAACCTTAACCTAAACCTAAAACCTAAATGTATTCTCGAATCCCTAAACCTAAACCTACACCTAATCCTAATCTCAACTCCCTAACCTAAACCTAAACCTAAACTTGAAAACCCAAACCTAAACCCGATCTCGAACCCGAACCCGATTTCCTAAACCTAAACCTTATCCTATTCTCAATTCTCTAAACCTTTATCTTGTAACCTAAACTTAAGCCTAAAGCTATACCTAAACCTGTAACCTATAACTTAAACCTAAACCTAAAACCTATTGCTTATAAGCTAAACCTAAACCTAAACCTAAACCTAGACCTTAACCTAAACCTAAATGTATTCTCAAATCCCTAAACCTAAACCTACACCTAATCTTAATCTCAACTCCCTATTCCGAACCTATAACCCGATCTCGAACCCGAACCCGATTTCCTAAACCTAAACGTTAACCTATAACCTAACATAAACCTAAACCTATTACCTGCACTTATAACCTAAACCTCTAACCTAAACATAAGCCTAAAACCTAAACCTAAACCTAAAATCGAAATGTATTTTCAAATCCTTGAACCTAAACCTACACCTAATCCTAATCTCAACTCCCTAACCTAAACTTGATAACCCAAACCTAAACCCGATCCCAAACTCGGACCCGATTTCCTAAACCTAAACCTTAACCTTAAGCTATTCTCAATTCCTACAGGTATAACCTATATACTATAACCTATAACTAAAACCTAAACCTTAACCTAAACCTATAACCTAAGCCTAAACCTTAACCTAAACCAAAACCAAAACCTATAACCTAAACCTTAACCTATAACCTATACCTATAACCTAAACTTATAACCTATAACCTAAAACCTAATCCTAAACCTAAACCTAAAACCTAACACCTAAAATCTAAAACCTAAACCTAAACCTATTTTAATGATTGGTTTTATTTTTAAAAAGTGCTCACTTTTTTGGAAGAAGTTTATGCAATTCTTCATGATTTTGAATTATAATGTTTTGTTGGTTTAATATTTTTTTTTTCAGGTGAAAGACACAAAAAGAAAATTGTTGCTGATTTTTTTTCTTTTTTTTATTTATGATGTTAAACTTATATGTATTTATGTGTGGATGAATGTAATGTGGATAAGATTTCTTGTGTTTGGATGGATGTAGTTTATGTTTGGATTAATGTAGTTTATGTTGGATTTACGTAGTTTGGGTTTAGATGGATGTAGTTTATGTTTGGATGAATGTAGTTTATGTTGGATTTACGTAGTTTAGGTTTAGATGGATGTGAATGTGAATATGATGAAATATATTATATAACAGGTGTATATCAGGAAGAATATGATGATGTAGCAGGTGTATAATGACCCTCTTATAAGGGACAGTTCATAACAGTCCTTTTTAAGGATGGTTTATGACCGTCCTTTTAAAGGACGGTCTGTGGCCGTCCTTTGAAGGTCCATAAGAGACGGACCATGACAGTCCTTTTTAAGGACAGTCATGGACCGTCCTTAAAAAGGACGGTCTATGGCCGTCCTTTAAAGGCTTATTAGAGACGGTCTACGACAGTCTTTTTTAAGGACGGTCCATGACCATCCTTCTAAAGGACGGTTGATGGCCGTCCTTTAAAGGCTCATAAGAGACTGTCCGAGACCGTCCTTTTTTAGGACGGTTCACGACCGTCCTTTTTTAGGACAGTCCATGACCGTCTTTTTTTTGTCAATAAAAATGACAGTTTTCGACCGTCCTTTAAGTAATACGACACGTCAAAATTTGATGGCCCTTGCGACGGTCCATGACCGTCCTTTTTGATCGTTTGAGATGGTTTTGGACCATCCTTTTTTCGCAGTTTTGGCGTAGTGTTGTATGGCACATCATCTTCATGACTCAAATTTTCTACTAAAATGAAACATCAGGTGTGAGAAAAAACATCTAATTTTAAAAATTTCAGTAATCGTTGGTTCCGACTATTCTCTTTATTGAGAAACAATGAATCTTCATCAAACCTCACATCCTGGCTAATCACAATCTTCTGTGTGACCCGATCATAGAGCCTGTATTTCTTTACATCATAACTATGGCATACAAAACTACACTTCTTCGTGTTTTGACAAGAAACGAATGCGTTTGATTTGGAGGATTTATTCAATGATAACAAAGAATTCTATGAGAGAACAATGATCACATTTATTCTGAGTTCATTTATATCCTCGGATTCCCTTGATTCTGAAAACAGAGTACAATCAATGTAATGCAATGAATGAAATAGAAGATAGTCTGATGACAATTTTGGCAGTATTTCGACGCTTTTTTTATCACATCTCCAGGAGAGATGGGTTGTGCGGGTTTGAAACCCTTGATCTGACCGTTGACATCAATTCTGACAATCCTTCCATTCATTCTTCCTTGATCTGACCATTAAGATCAGTTCTGATATCCTTCCGTTCATTCTTCCTTGATTAGACCGTTGAGATCAGTTCTGATCATCCTTCCATTCGTACAGGCAGATTTTCTTTATTCTGGAGATCTCTTTCTATACTTCATATTTCCTACATTTTTCTCTGAAGATGGAGCACACAAGCCTTGAAATGTGGAACGATCCCTTGAAATGTGGAGCAGCGATCCTTTGAAATGTGGAGTGGCGATCATCCCTTGAAAGGTGGAGCGATCCCTTGAAATGTGGAGCGGCGTTCATCCCTTGAAATGTCCATTAAGATGACCAAAGGCTTGCTTTAGGAAAAAAGGGAGAGAGAAGTGGTGCATGGAGTATCCGTTAAGACAACAAAAGCCTCTTCTTAAGACAAATGGGAGAGAGAAGTGACGCATGGAGTATCCATTAAGACAACAAAAGCATTTCCTTAAGACAAAGGGGAGAGAGAAGTGGCGCATGGAGTATCCGTTAAGGGAACAAAAGCCTCTCCTTAAGAAAAAGGGGAGAGAGAAGTGGCGCATGGAAGAGGCCTTAGGACAAAGTTCCTTTGGAAGTGGCGCAACTCCACAACTTGTGGCGCAATGGAGTTTCCTCCAAAGTGTATTGCGTGGTTTGCGGAAGAGAAATGTTCCAGCAGGACAAACTCCACAATGTATGGCGCAATGGGATTTATTCCCAAAGTATGTTGCACGAGCGGTTCGCGCAAGAGAAACCCTCCAGGACAAACTCCACTTTAAGTGGCACAATGGGAGTTATTCCTAAAGTACATTGCGCGGATGGCACAATGAATCTCCACAAAAGGTGGTGCAAGGGAGTTTTCTCCATTCCCATTGTGCGGGTTGCGCAATGGATTTCTTATTGCAGGGGTCGCGCAATGGCTTCCTTGTTAGGTGGGTCGCGCAATGGCTTCCCTCTCTCCCTCTCTCACCTTCCTTCTTTCTGATTTTCTAGCCAACCAACCCCTCAAATGTGACATGGGGAGGGGTATTTATAGGCATCCCAGTCCCCTCCCTTCTTAAATTGTGGTGATCACCACCACTTCTTCCTTCACAAAATATCCAACCTCCTCTTTTAAACAATGGTGTCCACCAAGCTCTCCCTTAAATAGTGGTGTACAACCACTTCTTCCTCCATACAAAGTAATGTCCATCCACTCCTTTTTACCAAAATACCCTCAGTTACTCATTTTTACCAAAATACCCCAACTTACTAATTGTTACCAAAATACCCTAAATACCCCCGGATGCTGATTTTGACCCTAAATACCCAAAATATCCCCGGATGCTGATTTTTACCAAAATATCCAAAATACCCCCGGATGCTAATTTTTACCAAAATACGAAATGAGCGACCCTGGGAAAGATCTGCACCATGGAATTCTCTGACCACTGCAATGAAATATTTTTTGTGCCTCAACAGATGCCCTCTCGATCCTTTTTTATTGATTCATGAAATCAAATGGAGGATTGATCTTCTTTCAACCAAAGAACTGAATGAACTGCAACTAGAAGATGACTAGATGATCATGCTTGCATGGAAGACTGGATAATTATACTTGACCAGAAGATCGAATGATCACGCTCAAACGGAAAACTTGAATGATCGCGCTCGATCAAAAGACTGGAATGATTGCAGTACTCGAATGGAAGACTTGAATGATCGTGCTCAAATGGAAGATTTGAATGATCGTGCTCGAACGAAAGACTTGGATGATCGCTCTCGAACGAAAGATTTGAATTCCCTCTGCCAGCAGCATCGATCGGATGCTTCACTAGAGAAGATAAAATTCTCTTTCCATCGAAACTGTAATAGCTGTGATGACTTTGTCCCTAAGTATCTTGGTCAGAGAACTATCTTTCAATGTTGTTGCTGCTGCAATGGTTTATTTGATCAACTCTGACAACTCTTTCTTTGAACTCTGTGTCTAGGGAGTTGTTCTTTAATGTTGCTCCTGCCGCAATAAATTTTTTGATTGTTTTCTTTATTCATGATCTGCATAACCCAAGCTTTTGAATGATAGTCTTTCCTGCCAAATTAATCAGAATTAGTATCTTAATACATTGTAATTTTAGTTTCATGGAGCATTGATAATTTTTTGAAATATATTTAAAAACTTCTCCTCTTTTTAAGCTGATTGTGATATTTGCTATATGATAATGATTTAATCATTTCATCTTCGCGCTTGTCATTGTTCCTTGCATTGCATTTGTTGCATTCTTTACTCGTTATATCGCACTTTTAGAGATATCATTTTCAGCTCCAAAGGTTCAACCGTTGAGTCTTTTATTGAGTCTTCTCTAGTTTGTACTCTTTGGCATTTCTTTATAAACTTTTCCTTAGATCTTTGCTGATTCTGAAAAATAGACAAGACTTCTTTCACTTTTCATTTATTAACTTTTCGAAGGCCATAAAAGTTACTGATGATGATTCCATTTATTCTTTGTCTCCATCGGATCTGGTACTTGGAGTCTTGCGATATCATTACTAGAATAGCGAGAAGTTACGACATCGGCATATGAATTTCTCCACCGTGCATAAGAGATTATCAGAAAGACCAAGGCATAGATTACTTTGAAGAGATAGATCATGCCCCCTTTCCAGGTCAGTTTCGCATAAAGATTTCTTCAAAAGATAATATCTCTGAAGTGAAGCTTGCCGATACCCTTGAAGGATGGATAATCTTTGATGTTCCTTTAATAAATCGAAAGAATATATCTGAATCTTTAAATTGTCCGGGAGAGAATGATGATTCTTCGCTAGTTTATTTTCTGCCGCCTTTGCGAATCTTATGCGATAATATTTCTTTATATCAAGAAGGCGAGAGATAAAAAGACCTTACGGATCTTATCGGCAGGACAAATATATTGCAATTGAAAACTAATAGTTGATCTTGAAGATTTAAACTTTTAAGTAGATAATTGCCAATATCTTGAAGGCATTTACTGTTGCTGTAATTTGAATCTGATTCAAGAGAAACACATTTTTGCATGTTGTTTACTCAATATTTAAAATTTTCATCAGGCAATTGCATATTTGAGCATATCTAAAGTGAAATATATATATATATATATATATATATATATATATATATATATATATATACATGTAGCATTTTGAATGCTACACATGGTTTATGCTTTTTGAGCAATGGTGCTAATGTACTTTTGACTGACCATACTTCAACTGGAAAAACCTGGACTTGTCCTGACTTGACTAGACTTGACTTGACTAGACTAGTCTAGATTGACACTACTGAACTTAACTGGACTGACACTTACTAGACTGAAACTTACTAAACTGACACCTACACACGCAGTTTAGGCTCTTGAGTAGTGGAGCAGGCAGTTTCTTAGACTCATGCGGGAGTCGAGTCTCACATGAAGGTCTCTGTAACTCATATGAGTTCGCTGGACTTCTCACTGCCTAGTGAGTTCACAAACCGCGATCCATCAAAGGGGCCCAGTGAAGCTATTGGGGCCGTGAGCTCGATTGGATTTACGCACAGGGTTAGCTGCAGTAACTCTCTAGAGTTCACGGGGCTTGCAAGGCAACCTTTGGGGTACCAAATCTAGGGTCACCAATCCATTAATGAGTAGGTTTAGGCCCTTCCTCATGAGTTAATACTAAAATCAAGCTAGAGATCTGGGGGGTCTTATGCATGGTTGGCCTATCTATGGACATGGCCAAAGAGCTCACACTGCAGCCCACGTTTTCTTCGCCTGTAAGGTCAGACCCATTCACGGGAGGGTATTTTCCTCCGTTCCCCATGACGCAGTCGAAGAGATATATAGATGGCATTGGTCTCACGCGTGACTGGCCGTTGATGACTTTTTTACCTTCTAGGGCATTTAGTCGCTGGCTCCGTCCGCTGCCCGCATGGGTGTGCATATGATTGCCTTCACGGGCTTTTTATGGCCACTGGCTTCTCACTGCTACCCGAATGACGATGGTGATAGGCCTTATGCGTAATTGGCTGGCCGTATAGGGCTTGGCTAGGTTGCCTTTTAGGGCTTTAGTCACTGACGTGATAGTTGATCATATAGGCTTTGCTGAAGATAACAGATCAATAATTGATATATCGCCCCATTGCTGTTGATGATATTACAAAATTTGGTCCGAATGGAGCTTCAGCTTGGTAATAATATCAATTCTGATAAACTTCGATAATAGAATAATCTTCATGTCGGCGATACGGCGATAACAATATTGGTAACTACTGTTGATTTGGCAATAACCGTCAGCACTTGAAAGTCTGTCTTTTCTTCATGTATGGCATCAGAATTCTAAGACTTTGACATTCTAAGACTTTGCATTCTAAAACTTTGCATTCTGAAACTTTTCATTCCGAAACTTTAGCCTTCTTGATACTTTGAGGCTTTGACATCCTTGATATTCTTCTTATCTCACCCCCTTTTGTTTTTGAAGTATTATGCTAATAATCTTCGGAATCAAAACTGTAATTATCTTTAAGGATAACGTATTTTGTATGCTTTTTTCTGCCCCCTGAATAATTACGCCGTGAATCTTCTGAGTCAATAAGCTGTGAATCCTCTTGGTATTCACGGATGATATATTTTACTGAACTGACAGGTATGAAAATTTGCCCACATGATGGACATACTTGTCTTGCTTTCTTCTTGCTTGCCTGTTCTTCTATGGAGTGAATATTTTCAATCGGGACCATATGTTGTTACTTTCTCGCTTATTTCATGTCTTCTTTATGACAATTTCTACTATTATAAATCATCTTCGGTAGAATGCATTTTTCTTCTTTGCTTCATTTCCTTTGATTTTCTCTGCATCTAGCCATTGATTCCTCATAGGAAGTATATCGTTCTTCTTCGACTGTATGTTTCCCGTAGTCCTTGAATTGCCTAAACCCTTTCTTTACTTTCTTAATTGTAGAATCACCCATGTTTTCTTTATCAAAATTTCAACGCTTTACTTTTAACGATCCTTCGTTTTGCTTTTCTTTCTTCGACAATATCTGTTGTTGTTCTCTTAAGACTTTGAAATAGCCGATTCATATGAGAGTTGAGCAGCTTCACTTTAACTCCTTTCAAATCACATATTTAACTTGCTCTTCTACTCTGTCCAGTAGTGACGATGCCCCCAGGGTTCTCTATTGACTGATGAATTTGTTAATTGATTTGTCTTCTCATTGGCGAGCAGCGCCTAATTCAGTCGAACTAACTTCTCATCTGAAGGCTTTCCTTAGGGAGAAATGTTGTTCATGGTAGTTGTTGATATTGTCTGTCCTTGATCGCAACTGATTAGATCTTCTCTGATGCTTTCTGGTGGAAATCCGTTGGATGCGAAGCAGACAACCACGTTAGTCAGGAGAAAGGTCGTTGCGGTATACCTGTCATTCAGAACAGAGTGTTAGTTATTTTATTTAAATAAAATTGTACTTTATTTTTAGAGATGAAGGGGAAGATGTTCCCATTGAGAGTCGCCATTTTGGCGTCTATATAGACGCCAAAAAGTGATAAATATTCTCTGAATATTTTCTAAGTTATCATTGTAAAGTATCTACAGAAGAGTCGATGTTTTGTTTCGACAATAAACGAATGCATTTAATTTGGGGGATTTGTTCAATGATAACAAAGAATTCTATGAGAGAACAATGATCACATTTATTATGAGTTCATTTACATCCTTGGATTCCCTTGATTCTGAAAACAGAGTACAATCAATGCAACACAATAAATGAAATAGAAGATAGTCCGATGACAATTTCGGCAGTATTTCGATACTTTGTTATCACATCTCCAAGGGAGATGGGTTATGCGGGTTTGAAACCCTTGATCTGACCGTTGAAATCAATTTTGATCATCCTTTCGTTCATTCTTCCTTGATCGGACAGTTGAAATCAATTCTAATATCCTTCCGTTCATTCTTCCTTGATCGGACCGTTGAGATCAGTTCTAATCATCCTTCCATTCGTACAGGTGAATTTTCTTACTTCTGGAGATCTCTTTCTGTACTTCATATTTCTTGCATTTTTCTCTGAAGATGGAGCACACAACCCTTGAAATGTGAAGCGGCGATCATCCCTTGAAATGTGGAGCGATTCCTTAAAATGTGGAGAGGCGTTCATCCCTTGAAATGTCCATTAAGACGACTAAAGGCTTGCTTCAGGACAAAAGGGAGAGAGAAGTGGTGCATGGAGTATCCGTTAAGACAACAAAAGCCTCTCCTTAAGACAAAGGGGAGAGAGAAGTGGCGCATGGAGTATCCATTAAGACAACAAAAGCCTCTTCTCAAGACAAATGGGAGAAGAGAAGTGGCGCATGGAAGAGGCCTTAGGACAAAGTTCCTCTGGAAGTGGCGCAACTCCACAACATGTGGCGCAATGGAGTTTCCTCCAAAGTGTATTGCGTGGTTCGCGCAAGAGAAATGTTCCAGAACAAAGTCCACAATTTATGGTGCAATGGGATTTATTCCCAAAGTATGTTGTGCGGGTGGTTCGCGCAAGAGAAACCCTCTAGGACAAACTCCACTTTAAGTGGTGCAATGGGATTTATTCCCAAAGTACGTTGCGTGGATGGCATAACGAATCTCCACAAAAGGTGGCGCAAGGGAGTTTTCTCCATTCCCATTGTGTGGGTCATGCAATGGATTTCTTGTTGCGCGAGTCACACAATGGCTTCCCTCTCTCCCTCTCTCACCTTCCTTCTTTCTTATTTTCTAGCCAACCAACCCCTCAAATGTGACATGGGGAGGGGAATTTATAGGCATCCCAGTCCCCTCCCTTCTTAAATTGTGGTGATCACCACCACTTCTTCCTTCACACAATATCCAACCTCCTCTTTTAAACAATGGTGTCCACCAAGCTCTCCCTTAAATAGTGGTGTACAACCACTTCTTCCTCCATACAAAGTAATGTTCATCCACTCCTTTTTACCAAAATACCCTCAGTCACTCATTTTTACCAAAATACCCCAACTTACTGATTTTTAGCAAAATACCTCTGGATGCTGATTTTTACTAAAAATACTCCCAGATGCTTATTTTTACCAAAATATCCAAAATACCCCCAGATGCTGATTTTTACCAAAATACAGAGTGAGTGACCCTGGGAAAGATCTGCACCATGGAATTCTCTGACCACTACAATGGAATATTTTTTGTGCCTCAACACTTCGCCATTTAATCTAGCTTATCTCTCTCAATTGAAGGTATATGAGAATAAGCATCACAACCAAATATGCACAATTATTAGTAATTTACATCATGACCACTTCACACTTCTTCTGAAATCTTATAGTCTACCACCATAGACGGGGACCGATTTACAAGATAACAAGTCGTATTAATGACCTCAGTCCATAATTCTTGGCCCAATACAGTATTGCTCAATATATTTTAAGCTCTCTTCAAAAGAATCTGATTCATCCGTTCTGTTATACCATTCTTTTCTGGTATATGTCTTATTATATTGTGCCTCACAATCCCCCCATCTTTACAAAATAGGTTGAATTCCTTTGAAGTGAATTCACCAACATTGTATGTCATCTGCAAGACTTCTAGTTTCTGCCTTATTTGCTTCTCAATCATTGCCTTCCAAACTTTGAATGTGGCGAACACTTCAGAAAATAATCCCATAACTTCCTAAAGTAGGCATTTATGAATGAGACAAAAAATGATAGCCCCCAATAAAAACAACAAGCGACGTCCCCCATACATTTGAATGTACATAATCAAGTATCTCTTTCATAAACATATTTTCCTAACTTAAAAGATAACTGTGATTGTTTACCATATACATATATTAAAATCTACACTTTTAAATGTAGAAATCAAGCAACGATCAGAAAGTACCTTCATACCATGCTCGCTTATGTGGCCTAAAAGTGTATGCCACATACGTACCAATGTAGACTCTGCTGTAGACACTGCAATTCAATCTAATACGGTATTCTCGATCAACTTGTAAAAGTTACTGCTCCACTGCACTTCCATCACTATGAGTACCCCCTTTGAAACTTTTAGGATATGATCAAATAGGTAAATTTACACCCAAGTGCCTCATGATATATCAGATTCTTTATTAGGTCAAGAACGTGTCCCACATCCGTTAGGATATGCTCCACCCCATCAAGCATTTTGATGTGTACCGATTCGGTACTAACAACCTTATAGACAATGTCATTGCTCATAAACACTTGTCCACCATCATACTCGTTGTAACTAGCGAACAAATCTCACTGAAAAATCATGTGGTATGAGGCCCCTGTATCCAAAATTCACTTGTTGCTGAGATACTCGGATTTGGATGCAGTCAGAACATCACCACAAACTTCCTCACTAGATTCCACTATGTTAGCTTCTTTCGATGTATTATCTTATTTCTCTCCCTTCTAAGCTTTAGGATTCCGACAATCCTTCTTCATATATCCCATCATCACACTATTCCAATACTTTTTTTAAAAATTTCTTTTTCAAAAAGAAGCACTTATATATATATATATATATATATATATATATATATATATATATATATATATATATATATATATATATATCAAGAAACAGGATTTACAACGCCTTCGGAAGGGCATCACAAAAAGGCCAATGCCGCACCTATCATATACTGGTAGAAGGAAAAAACTAACCTTCCCTCAAGTAGCCCAAGCCTACCTTATCCAGAAATAGAAGGCCCCGAGTAATACTAGGGAGAGAAGCCTGAGTATCGTAAAATGAATTGGCTTGAGTTACGCTACGTCTCCTTGTCAGGTCATCTACTACTGCATTTGCTTCCATGGGGGTATGGGTGAAGGAAATGTCTAACACCTCCCGCATCACCTTGACCCTTGCATACCAGTAGCACATGGACCACGCAGGATTGAAGCTCTTCGAGAGAACCGTTACTATTGATTTTGAGTCACTCGCCATCTCCACCTTGGAGAAACCCAAAACAACACACTTTGTTAGGCCCTCCCAGATCGCTCGAAACTGGTTACACGGATGCTGATTGGGTTGCTAACATTGATGATCAAAAATCAACTAGTGGTGGTTGTTTCTATGTTGGGAACTGCTTAGTTTCTTAGCAAAGTAAAAAAATAAAGTTCCGTATCGCTTTCAACAGCTGAGGCTGAATACATTGCTGCTGGTAATGCATGCACTCAACTTGTATGGATGAAAAGAATGCTAAGCGATTACGGAATTGCGCAAGATACTATGGTTTTATATTGTGATAATTCAAGCGCAATTAATATCTCCAAAAATCCAATCCAGCATTCACGAACCAAGCATATTGACATTAGATATCACTATATTTGTGAATTAGTGAAAGACAAGACAATTTCCTTGGAATATATTCTGACCGATACTCACACTACCAAAAAATGATCAAAGGCTATGGACTATACTAGTTTTTAGCTACGGATATAGATCGTAGCTACTTTGGTACGGCTTAAAACTGTAGCTAAAAGATCCCCAAACCGTAGCTAAAAGGTAACACTTCTAAACGTTCAATTAGCCTGGGATAGCCCTATAAGTGGCTCTACGAGGCCTATTAAAATGTGTGTGCTCCATCTAATACGTCTATCGATTTTAAAATAGAATATTAGGGCAAGAGTCCAAAAAATGAAGTAGATCGAATGCTCAAGTGGACCACATGGTAGGAAACAGTGGAGATTAATTCCTACCATTGATTGATGGTGTGGTTTAATTGAACCTTCAATTTGCCTAGATGTTGGGGTCATTCCCTATTAAAAAAAATTATAAAATTAATGGATGGAGTGGATATATCAAATGCATCATGATGGACCCGACAAAGCCCTCGACAAAACCGTCTGTCTAGCACCGTCAAATGTGGTACGAACGCGGGGGGGCTACGAAGGATGTACAATGGCTACAGTTCGAGGGATTTTAGCTACGGTTTAAAACCGTAATAAGTAAAAATGCAGAATTCGCGCTGCCTTTTTCTATTCCCCCTCTCGCGAAACGTTTCATTTCCCTCTGCTCCTTGGAAAAAAAACCACATTCCCTCTCTCTCTCTCTCTCTCTCTCTCTCTCTCTCTCTCTCTCTCAATCTCGATCTCCCGTGCCCCTCTCTCTCTCTCTCATTTGCTTCTCATTTATAGTGATCTAATTAGATCTGATATTTTGTCTTCCATCTCTTTCTTTCCTTTTGTTTGATCTGATCATCTCTATATTTTTCTTTTTTCAGCTTTGGATTGTAGGTGAAAATGGGGCTCACGTTTACGAAGCTGTTCAGCCATCTGTTTGCAAAGAAGGAGATGAGGATTTTGATGGTCGGTCTTGATGCCGCCGGTAAAACAACCATCCTTTACAAGCTTAAGCTTGGAGAGATCGTCACCACCATCCCCACTATTGGTATTAGATCTCACCCCTGTCTCTCTCAATCTTGGATGCTGGAAGGTTTTTGTTCTCTTTTTTAACCCAGATTGTGTAATTCTGCATGTTTTTGGTGATTGATTGATGTCTAATCTGGTTTTCATGCTTTTGGACTCAATTGGATCCTTTCTCTATCTGTAGAATCGGAACTAGGTTGTTGAAGCATGTATGTTTCTGGATCTGTTCATCTGTTTGTACAGTTAGGTTTCTTAGCTTGATTCTATTGGAACTTGTATGCATGTCATAGATCCGTACATTGTATTGTTGAAATCTGAAGATGTGCTTGTGAAGAATGAGAGATCCATACCTGTTGGCTTTAGTCGGGGCTCTATGTTCATGGCTCCATAGGTGAGAGGTTGGGCTCAGACTTATGCTGGTTAGCCATTGTTTGCATGGTTTTAAGACTTACACCAACTCATTTGGTCTTGAGATGAGTTGCACTGGAGTTGGGGTGACTCAGCTGAGTCACCACCATGTTTCTCAAAATAGAAGGAAAAATAAAGAAATATATAGAATTAAAAAAAATGGCACCTAGGGTAGTTTTATGATAAAATCTAGTTAATGTGTGACCTTGAAATGCACTAAATATCAATTGGTTGTGTGAAATGTGGATAGGTATCTAATTGATTTCTTTGGTAATAGATCCACACCATTCAGGAAAACATGTTTCTTGATGGTAGTTGTAACCTACATATGTGAAATAGTTCATCTTGACCATGGTAGCTGGAAACACCCTAGGGCCATCTGAAATGCATTTCAGAAGAGGCAGATTTGCATTTCAAATGTTCTGTCATAATTGAAATGCATTCCCTTGCTAAAAAATTTTGTTATTGTCAATGTGGTGGCCTATGTGCCTGCAAATTAACTTCAATTTTATTGTTGTCAATGTGGTGGCCTGTGTGCCTACAAATTAACTTCAATTTTCTTGTCAAAGCTTGCAAATTAAGTTTTAGATTGACGTTCTTGCTACTATTGTGACAGTTTCCATTAAATTCGGATATCATTACAATTTCAGAATCTGAAAATGCAGTTACAAAATGCTTAGTTGACATTCAAGTAGTTGGCAATATCTTCAAAAGAATGATTCAATGCTCGAACCCAAGGATATTTAAAGTATCCTCAGGCCTTTTGAGTCTCTACAAGAGGGGCACATGGTTTGGTGATCTAGACATGGATGGGCCATGAGCCCAAAAACGTCACCCCATTCTGACCATTCTAACCATCTGGTCCTAGGCCAGCAAATTGCGTCACTTGTCGTCTCGACAGTTTTGTTCGCTATTGCTAATGTTGCAACTACAATGTCTTGAATTGCAGTCATGAGATTAGGCAGTTGGCATTTTAATCTTTGTTGGATATAGAAATCTTTAAGTGTTTTGAGTCTGTTTCACAAATCATTTCTTCTCAATCAATGTTTCTCCAAGGAAGCATTTATTCTAGTTCGAATTGTGGTGGTCCCACAACTTCAGTCCCTGTGCACAGTATACAACAAAATGAGTATATGAATCCAAATGAAATATCTCCACAGTTGCAGTTTCCTTCTAAAGAAAGGAAGTGGGCGCTTGGGCTTCAGGTCATTTCATTTGTACTCCATTCCAATGACAATCATTACTTTATGATCTTGTTAAGGGTCAAATACTGCATATTAGACCCCAATTATTTCCTGGATTTACAAGCATGATGCCGGTTAATGACCTGATTTAATCGTATTTGTGATGCAGAGTATGTTTACGAGCATGGGCTGGAAAAGATGTTAAAAGCATGGATTTAAAGCTCAGGCATTACCAAGGGCAAGGGACGGACTCCAGGGGACAAAGATCGAAGAAATTACATGCCAGGGGTCCGAGAAAATTGAGAAACTGAAGCTCAAGTGGCTTGAAAGTCAGTCGGATTGCAAGATCACAAGGTTTCCACCATCCGCTTGGTTCGAAACTTCATACATGGCCTGAGGACCAAAAACTAACCGAACACGTCAAATTTCAGCCATTGGATCCTCGTGAAAGTGGCTGAACTAACAGATCAGTATATAAAATCCTGATTTGGGGCCCACCCGCTGTCCAGATACGCTTTAACTTCGGCCCCCACGGCTCAAATGAAAGGGGGAACAAGATGGATGGTGTGGATTTCTCATAATCGTCATACAGTGTACATAGTACACTTTTTGCACTAAGACGTGCATGGCAACAGGGACGTCTCTTCTTAAAAAAAAAACAGAACTCTATTTCTGGTATGAAACATAGACTGATCTCAGTGGGCCATCATCATGGTCCAAATGCTCAATCCGAGCCGTCCATCATGCAGAGGGGCTCGATTTAGCCAAACCCATGTTGACTTTATGCACTCATGCACGCACACGTGTTGGTTTCAATGGTCACAAATGGACTGCCCTACAACTATTGCAGCTGATTTCTTTCGTCGGTCACGCCGAATCTGATCCAAAACCGTCCCTTCCCAACTGAAATTTCGAGAGGAATTCAATGAACGGCTTGGATCTCTCATTTGAAATAGATAGTGGACCCCACCATCGTCACAGCGTAATAGCTACGCTCCCTGTTTTGCGTCCGGAAAAACTGAAAATTCCGGACTGTTTTGCGAATTTGGCGAGGATCGGTCCGACGATCTGAGCCGTTCAAAACCTCTCCAAGGAAGTGCTGAACCGTGGCAAGAAGACTGAACGTCTTAAGATTGGTTTTTTTGGCCGAAAAGATGAGCTGACACGAGGCAGTTTCCAAGCTGGCTGACTGCGTGCTGCGGAAGGAGATGACGCACTCCGCGTCTGACTCCAACTCGGTCGGTTCCTTGCAACTGACCCATCCAGCGACGCCTCTCTAATATAAGGAAGAAAAGAGAGGGAGCTTAAGAGGGGAAAAACGTGAAGGAAGGGAGAGGGAGCTGCTGGACGTGGCAGGCAGAGGAAAAGCTGGGGAGGAAGACAGGGAGGGCAGCCGTGAGGATTGGACAGGCTTGAACGTAAGGACGGAAACATGAAGAAAAGAGGAAGGCGGGGACGTGGAACTTGGCTGCTGGAACGTAGCCGTGGAGCAGACAGGGAGGCTTGGAGACGCTGGAACATGAGAAAGAGAGAGAGGGGCAGCCTGCCTGGTTTTTTTTCTTCTTTTTTCTTTATATTTCTTTTATTTTTTTAAGGTTAGCCCATTCATGTGTGGCTAAACCCCTTAGCTAGGGCTAAGGGGTGAAGCTTGTAGTGGGATGGGAGACTTTATTTGTTGATTTAACTATTTAATCGTGAATTGAACTTGATTATGGTTTAATTATTAAGGAAATGTTTGTAGTTTTTTTTAATGGTCTATTGTGACTGAAATTACAATGGGTCTGTGATAGCTTTGAGCATGTTCCTTTCCTTTTATGTTTATGATGTCAGGAAGTCCTATTGTTCACCATCGTCTCATGGGCATGGTCGGATGACGGTACCCTTCCTAACTTTCATGCACTACTGATTGGTTGGTAATTAGTTTAATCCTGTTGTTTGCTTTTGTCTCCTAGGCATGGTTAGATGATGGAATCCATTCTAATTCATATACCTTTCATCTCTTGAAAGCCAGATCAAGTAAGTTCAGTTTAAATTCAATAATTCTTGATGCAGGCATAAGATCTCCCTGATCTGTACAAGTGGATCCTCTGAATCCCTAGTTTCCTTCCTCTGAATTCTCTAAGTTTTACATTAATCTCTCACCATTATTCATCAATTTATATTTGATTTAGATTGCATCTTAGGCTAGTTTTATTTCTACCTAGTTTCAGGAAACGTACAAGTTTCAGTCCCTGTGGATTCGACCTCGGTCTTACCGAGTTATTACTACATCACAACCCTATACTTGGGGAGTGAACAGATCTTAAACTCTGTATGTGGCTAACATGTGTAGGACACCTAGGCCATGTAACAGGAGGGATTGCAATCTTGATGAACTAGCCTAGTAATCTGGCCATAAAAAATCACCAGGTAGACCACACATGTAAGGAAACAATGGATGGTCCAAAAGAATTTGGCG
Organism: Magnolia sinica; assembly: GCF_029962835.1. NCBI lineage: Eukaryota > Viridiplantae > Streptophyta > Magnoliopsida > Magnoliales > Magnoliaceae > Magnolia > Magnolia sinica. The sequence goes on from NC_080573.1 coordinate 129,350,915, forward strand.
AGTTCTTATAAACCAGCCATCATTTTCATACATTTCCTACCCCGTTGACCCGCCTGATTTTTAGCCAAGTCATCTCATAGGTAGCAAAACTCTGTATTTTTGAAAAAAAAAAAAAAAAAAAAAAAAACCTCATATAATTGATTTAGCATTTAAAACTCCCTATATTTTGAAATATAGGAAAGAAGGAAAAAAAAAAGATTTTTGGGGCGAAAATGAATTAAACATGTTAAAAAGAAAGTCTAATTTTTTAATTGAAGTTTTCTCTTTTAACCTTATTTATATATAATACACACGTGTGGATATATGGCCATTTTTTCTTTTTCTTTTTTTTTTTTTTAAACAAAGTTCAAAACTATATTAAACCAGAACTTCTCATTTTCCATTTTGCTATCTATCTGTCATCTATACAGCTCAGATGTCCTACACATGCTAGTTTGCCACATGCCCATATATAGAGGTGTGCCTGTGGCTATCCTGGAAATGCACCCAATACTACTCTATGCATGAATGGCTTCTCTACTGATGGGCCTTCTATTGTCGAAACTGATGGAGTTGGCAGCGGATCAGATAATGCTGTTAAGTTTGAAATGCGGGTAATCTGGTGCCACTTCATGGCTCAGTTTCATCATTTGGCTCGATGGTTGTGCTGAAAATGACCAAAGTGTACCTGAGCTTCTTTGGAATGACTTTGTTCGTAAACAACTTGGATTGTTCTTTTTCAGTGACTGTTGATTTAATGCCAATCTTGCAAAATATAGAAAATTATCACTTGCACGTGTTTGGATATGTGGAATCCCTGGGTTTTTTAAAGAAAATAATATCCAATGGTAATTTCCTGCTAATTGTAGAAAATTGGATACGGATCCTAGAAAATGGGGCTGTGTTTGGGTATCAAGTGGAATTCTCGAATTCATTAGACAACAGTTACCTCATTTCTTGTGCCCAAGAATTCTGATCATGGATAAGAGTGATTATTACTATGTCAAGGTCACGTATCCAAATAGCCCAATTGTCTTGTCAGTGGAAAACAATTTCTATTTCCCCATGGATTCTGTGTATCCAAACATGCCTGAACACATGTACAAGATTTGAACCATTCCTCTGGTAGGCCTTACCATGGATGGGCATAGACTGAAAATCACACCACAGACAACCCAACCCTTCCACTGGAGGATTTTCCTAACTGATGGTCAATCGTACTTTATTTATTTCTTTTAATCATCCATTTTCTTTCCTCAAAGTCCTCCAATTAAATGGCATAGAATTGCAGGAGTTGTGTTATTTTTTCATCATGGCCCATCCAAGGTAGGGGGCACAGCCAGATGTGTGGCTTCAATTTATCTTTCATTTGTACAAGAATAGAGTTGCAGATAGCTTAAGAAAATAAGTACTTCACACTCTTTAAGTCTTTCCCTTATTAAAGTAGCCAATAATTTCTTAGTGAAAAGTAAGCAATACGAGTCTTGTCATCTTTGTTGAATGACAATCTTTCAAGACTTCCTTTTTGTGGAGTAAATTTCATTTTCTGGCTGCATATGACACTTGATACACAGGCACTTAGAAATGGTATGCATGGCATTCATTAACTCAAATTAAATAGACTAAATTGTGGAGTTTTGCAAATATCAGGTTAATTGGACAAGGCTAACCTCTTATTGTTGACACTTGTTTGTTGAAAAAAGATCATTGGATATTTTTCATTATTAACTGTCTAATAAATATCTATAAATCTTTAGTTTGCAGTCCATCTAAACTGTTATACATAATTTGGATGGTATAATTTGAATTACTTGAATGAAAAATGTGTGGTGTCGAAGTATAATTTCTAAGTGCCTGCTTATCATCTGTCTCACTCTGCTAGAATATCAAAGTATTTCTTTTCCTTGAAATTCTGCCCTCTCCCTCCCTGCCATCTTGAAATTCTGCCCTCCCCCTCCCTGCCTCCCCCTCTCTCTCATTTGAAAAAGTTATATATGAGAAGATATACAATTATGGACCAATTCAGTTGTTCAAGTTAGTTAAAGCTGATTGTTTTGCTACATATGCTAAACCAAAATTCCATTTGGTAACCTTGTAGTCATGAGGCAGTTATTCAATACTTGTCTCCTCTCTTTTTTATTGTAGGAAATAGTACCACTAAGAAAAATCTGTCATCGACCTGAAACTGATTATCGGTTGCAACAACTGCATGCATCCAAGGATTTAAAATCTATGGGGCAACAAAACATGATGACAGATCCTTCTTTAGTAAGCTCTTCCAGTGATTTCAATTTGGTCGACCGAAAGATGATTAAGACGAACAAAAAGCAATTTCTACTGAAACAGAAATTTTTGTTTGCTTAATGATGTCAATTTGGTTTTCATATTTTGGTAATTATGTGATTTGTTTATTTTTTTCATTAATTTTTCATTTTGTTGTGATGATTTGTTCGCTTCTAATCATGTGATGGTTGGCAACATGAATAGAGCTGTGTTTTCTTTAGCTTGGTGAACTTGCATGTTCTTAATAAAATGGTGTTCTTATCTTTTTACTGAACTGACCCATTCGCTAAGGAGTTTCAGTCCCAGCCAAAAACCCGTCCTGTTCAGTGATGAGTTCTGATCCCAACCAATTCGACAGTCTGGTGCATTCCAGGTAAGTAAACACTGGCCATTGCTGAGGCTCATTAAGCTGGAAGCTCCTCATTGATCAAGTGAGTTTAATGTGATTTTTTTCCCTCTTATGATTGCTAGATGAATTTGATTATTTTTCACTTTAGCCATACAATTGATGTAAATGAATTAGCTAGTTAGAAGATCAAATCAACGAGATAATTGATCATCTGAATCAACTTGCCATGAAACTACCTTCCAAAAATGATAATGATAATATTAATAAAACTAAACTAAACTAAACAAGGTCTGAAACTTGATTCAGGCCTACTGCTACCATAAACTAAACAAGGTCATTAAGGAGCAAATGTCTAGGTGAAGTTGAAGTAGTGGCTACCTTTCTCTTGGACAGTAGTGGCTACATTTCTAGCCTTTGCCTTAATTTCTTAATTGTAATTAGGTTTTGGCTCTTGGCTAAAATATCTCCACTTGTCCTTAAAAAGGATCACATCATATGCTTGTTGTAAAGCATAATCATTTGCTTGTAGCCTCACCTTTTCCCTTAAGTCTTTCTCTATACTGCATTGCACACACCAGTAACAATAATTATAATAATAATTAATCTCTTCAATGTATAAAGCAAAGAGCTGTGACATTTTTGCCCATGCAATTTATTTTAGGAGAGATTCGACCAGATATTAAATGATATTTCTAATATAAATTAGTAGTATTTCTGAAAATTTAAAAACATACATCCTTATAAATGAATGAAGTAGATTTAAGCCATGTCAATGAACGCCTTGGATTTTATCCGCTTCTTATTTTTGTCTTTTTCACTTTCTCACCCCCTGACTTTCCCCAATCATTACAATAATAACAATGATAATAGCCAAAGGGCAAGAAAACATTTCTTTAGATTAACCGTAACCACTGGAATAAAGCTAGACCCAGACCATGGCATCGACTTAGATCTCATTGGCTGACAGACTGTAACATGTCTTTTGGGCATTCCATTTATGAAAAGTCCGACTCAGTTTTCCAGTTACCACACCCATGAAAAAGAAAAAGAAAAAAAAATCCTAAAACTCTCAAGGGAATCCAATCAGTAAAAGATCTGTGAATCTGTAGGAGTTTTGGTCATTGTCGCAATAGATTCTGACAAGGTTGAGGCCAACTCATTCCTTGGAAAAAAAAAAAATCAAACCACATTTGGGTACACAACAACACTGGTTATTGGTGGAATGTTGGTCTTATCTAAAAATGAGCACACACTTGCCACTTGGAGCTAGTTTGATGAACTTTCTCCATTATGGGGAGTGGGGTTTCTGCACTTTCCAAACAAGGCACTGATCTAATTTAAAGTGGGTGCATCTATTATGAATCAAGATGATGCAGTTGCCATTTGTGCCCCTCTCCTAATGGTGTGCCTTACTGTCTTGAGAATATTAGAGTTTTTCTGAAGCCGGAGAGAATGGAATCAAGATCTGTTACTTTTGTGCAACATCAATATGTATCGATGTAAAATTCTTGTCGGGAATCGTTGCTATGACAAAATTGTTATTGTCATTGTTGCATAAAGCAACAACAGATGCTTGAGTTATCACCGTTCCTTCAGGTAGAATGTATACAAACCTCTTAACTTAAAGTGCTTTTTATTAAGTAATGTTTAAATTTTGTTCCACTCAACCAAGTGATAAATTTGGTAGAACAAGGGCTTTTCAACTAGATGCAATCCCACTTATAGTTGGAGCATTTCTCTGGTCTGTGACATATCCTTTGACTGTAAGTTTGTAAAATTGGATTTAGTAGTAGCAAGGTATTTTGTGTAATGTGCTTAGCAAATTTTTGCAGTGCTACAGCCCATAGTGTACAAAAGATGATAATTGGTCATTTACTTTCTGGGATTGGGATAGGCACTCATCTGCCATTGTGCCACTTTACATATATGAGGTAGTGGACTTTGGAAGTTAAAATGGTTCATATATAATCTTTAGTGTTCAATTTTTTTCAAATTAAAAGGAAATCCTTTACTATATTTCTTCCTCTCATACGTCTGTTACCATCTCTAAAACACCAGATAGGCATGTGGTGTTTCAGACCAGATTTAGAGGGAGCTCATTTCACTACTGCTTATGGTTTTGGATACAGTTGCCAAATTTAAGAGAGCTGATGAACATGGAAAAGAAATATGAGAAAGATGACATTACTGTAATTCTCTCTTTCCAGCAGTATCATCTTTTTCATAATTCTTTGCCATTATGAGATGATAATGATTATGACATTACTGTGCAGGTCTGCTGGGAGCAATTTGTGAAGTTTCTTGATATATATTGTTGAATATTGTTCACCTGATTCTAGAGAAGTTGTTGACCAGTAATTGCCTTTCAAAATTTCTTTCTTTTTATTTTGGTGGGATATTTGTAAATATTCAAACTCTGACTTCAGATTTTTGAGACATGGTATTTTACTTGTATGATCAACTGATGACTGCTGTCCAATTTTATTTTATTTTTGTGGGATATTTGTAAATGTTCATACCATGACTCTCGATTTATGAGGCATGGTATTTCACCTGTATAATGAAATAAAGATGAGGTAATGAGTTGCATAAATGGGAAAGGACCATCGTGATAGGCTTGATTAAATGTAGGCTTGATTAAGTAACTTTAGAAACATGGAGTTTTGAAGCACCCTAACTTTTACTAATGAACACCTTGACCATATGAATGACTCTACCCAAGTCATTGGCTGAGTTTAGCTGAAATGGTTGATTTATTCTATTTTTGCAAATTTAGTTGGTATTGCTATACCTATATTACTTGGTATTTTGAATAGCTTAATGTTTATTTTGTCTTTGGCTGTTGCAGATTTTGCTTGTTCAAAAATGAGAAGATCAGTGTATGCTCCCGAGTATTGTTTTTCTTTTTTATGTCATCTTATCGTCGTTTTTCTCTATAATTTAGTTATTCAGTTTTGGGGCATAACTTTTTCATATGACTACATTGTTTATATAATGAAATTGATTTTTAGCCATGTGCAGTAAGCTTTCGGATCAAAGCGAAGCTGAGAATAGGGTGTTAGTTGATGGCGAATTGATAACCAGTAGAGGCACATCCATGGAGTTCTCGCTTGCGATTGTTGAGAAGCTATTTGGCTGCGAGAAGGCATTGGATCTTGCTGTCAATGAGAACTTTAAATAGACATATAACTATTATGTTGGCATTGTACTTTTGTAAATGGATTAAAATGAATGATTGTATTTTTGATTGAATGAATGAATAATTGTGTTTGATTGAATGAATGAATGATTTAGCCATGAAGTATTTATCTATATTAGCTTATATGAGTTGATCTATCAGGGCATGTACTACAGTGGTAAGATATGCCATTATTATATTTTATTTGATTATTTAATTTTTTAAAAAAAAATAGGCAGTAGCTACAGCTATTAACCATAGCCCTTTATCTCAAAACTGTAGCTGTTACTAATTTCAGCCTATTGCTACGGTTCTTGCTCTACTTTTAGCCATAGATATAATCCGTAGCTGTATATCCTCTAGAGCTACGAACAATATTGCTACGAATTTAAGTCATACTTATTGTTTCTATGTCTACGGTTTAAATTCGTAGCCATAGCTTTAAGACCTATGGCTACGGTACTAATGGCTACAGTCGTGCTACGAACTATAACCGTAGTCATATGCCTTTAGCTACGACTTTTATCCATAGCCTTTGCCCAATTTTCTGGTAGTGTTAACTTGCTGACATATTCACAAAATCGCTAGACAAAAGCAAGTTTGCTAAATTAAAATTTGATCTTGGTATGTGCAATTTGAATTGTTAATTCATGTATTTCTGTATCATAATGTATATATTTGTTATTTTAAATGTTTAAAATTTCAAATTTTATGAAAATTGCACATTTTGGGCTGTGCACGACCAGTCGAGTATATACTGGACCAGTCATGGCACGACCGGTCGAGCATGTACTCGACCAGCCATGTAGAGTGGGTTTGGTGCTTTATTTGGAGGGAAAAATCACTTTTTCCTCATTTTGGTTGTCTTCTCCAATGGCTCCTAAGTCTACCGGTCGAACCCATCTTAAGGTTAGTACATTTTTTTATTTTTCTTATAGATTCAAGTCCTTTGCACTCCATTTTCATCATTTGTGTGGTTTATTTCTTGATTTATAGTAGTTTTTGGGGTTTTCTTCTCAAAAATTTGATTTATTGGAAACTCACTCTACCTCTCTTGCAATTTCTTTATTTCTTGATATCTTTGGTGCAAATGGAAGGTAGAACCAAGAAGAAAGGATCTCGTGCTCCTTCTACAGTCAACTCCTATAACAGTGCGCCACCTTCGGTCGCCTGAAGATGATCCTTCTTATGTACGGGATATTAGGTTGCGTAATGTTATAGTAGAACGACCTATTAATGTTGATCATTTAGCTCCATTTGATATCTTTCCTCTCCTTTAGTCTGTAAGATAGGATAACATACTACATTCGGGTGGGCTGGCATACCACTTCATTGCGCAGGCTATCTATGCTTGCATTACTGATTTTTCTACTGAAAATCTGACATTCACTATCTCAACCAGAGAAGGTCCAATTGATGTAGATCGTCATCTTATCTCTGGATTAATGGATTTACCAGTCAATGATGAGGGTATTCCCATTAGCACTCTAGTGGCAAAACTATCTGAAACTGAGAAGCGAATGCTTAATGGAGATTTATGCAATATAGATGCGGAATAGAATACTACTGGAAATGCGATTGCCTCAAAGTATTTGTTACCCAGATACAAAATCCTTCATAGGATATTCATTTCGAATGTTTATCCTCGTTCTGGTAACAAAACCGAACTCACTACGTTCATGGTCTGTATTCTTCATTCCATTATTTCTGGTACCTCTGTATGTTTTCCTTCCTTGATTTGCCATTGCATCATTTAGTTCTGTTTCCATCCAGGACATAATGACAATCCCTTCACTTATCTTATGATTATGTTGGCCACCCATAGTTTAGTGGCTATGCCTGTAGGAGAATCTCCCATTCACCACCTACCATTCAAGAACTTCAATATTAACAAGATGAATTTGAAGTTGGTCCTAGGTCAAGTCAATGTGGGTGCTGGTGGAGCTGATGCCGCAAATAAATTAGAGGAAGGTGATTTGCCTCCAAATGACATCAATATAGATGATATTTTTTATGAAATCAAATCCAACTCAGCAGATGATCCTGATTATCAGCCATCTGACTTTGATGCGCGGGTACGCTCACTTGAAGAGAAGGTAGAAAACATGAATGTGTCACATGATATGCAATTCAAATATATGCACAAATATCTTAAGCGCCTTAACAAGGGACTTCAACAACTTGATCCTACCATACCTGCTCCTTCATCGGGTTCTGATTAGTATTTGATTATGTGGTTTGTAATAACTTTTATGATACTTAGATTTCTTCTGTTTTATGGGGTTGAACATGCTTGAACATGATTGCTTATGAATTTGGTTAACTTGATAATTTAGATCATATATTTTCTTCTTCCTTATTACTCTTCTTATTCTTCCTTATTTATCTACTTCCATTATCATTTATTGGCTCCTTCTTTTGTTATATCGTGATAAAAGGGGGGAGAATTTTATCATGCTTGTGATATGTGGCATGTAGATTGTGAATTGTGGATTGTGGATAGGTAGCCATCCATTATTTTATTTTATTTTATAAGGGGGAGTATTGTTGGGGGAGTAGATGTGAATTATTTTGACTTGTTTATAACTGGTGCATGATTCTTTAACCAAGTTGTAACTAGTTTATATTGATAACTGATGCATGATTCTTTATTGTGCATATTATGCTTATTTCTAACGAAGTGTGTTTTGTCATTTATTTGACAAAGGGGGAGATTATAAGTGCTATGTTTTCTAGCTCCTATGATTGTCAAATTTTGTAGTGTCAAAACCTCTTGGAATCTGTGGCTTGTGTAGTGCATTTACATATTCAAGACTGTGCATCTCATGTATAAGAACTAAGGTCTTTACTTCAAGAACTTCAAATGCAAGATCAAGATATATACATGCTCAAGTACAACACCATGTGATAGTTCACTCCTTTAAGCTTCAAAGTTCAAGGTTTCAAAGCTACATCTAAAGGCAAGACAATAGTCTTTACTATGGTACTCAAAGCTCAAGATGAAATGCAAGTCAAGTGCTTCAATTTCAAGCTTCAAAAGGTCTCAAGTTCAAGCTTCATCATATGTTAAGATCTCAAGCTTAGTGAACTTCAAAGAATAACTATCAACTGAAGTAAAAGAATATTAATATTCATACATCGCTTACAAGGTATGAATGACCCTAAATTGACCATAGGATAGGTCATTTTAAATACATAATTTAATTGGGTCACTTTATAAGTGCATATACTATTTTTCGACTAGTCTTAGACTAAGTTCGATTAGTCTTAGCACTGGCTCGACCAGTCCAAGAAATCCTCAACCAGTCCTAAGTTTGTTACTAATTTTTAGGATTTTTTATTATTGCCTCGACCAGTCTTGGAGACTGCTCGACCAGTCGAGTGAACAATGCTCAACCAGTCCTGCAGGCTCGACTCAAAGTCCAGCAACTAAATTGAGTTCCACACGACCAATCGTGGACAAGACTCGACCGGTCGTGGAGGTCACTCGACCGGTCGAGCAGGTCCTTCGACCAGTCGTGGAACGGCCTAATCTTATTGGGCCCAAATTATTAAAAGTTTGTTGGTCCTTCGACCAATCGAGCCGACCTCTGGACTAGTCTAAGGTGCGATTTCTGCACTTATAAATAGAGCACGATTTTTAGAGTTTGATATTCAATTCAAGCAAAATCAATATGCCGCTCTGAGAGATAAGTTAGTGATATTCTTAAGCTATTTAGTGCTCATTTTATATTCTCTTTAATTAGCTTTCTTTGTATTTAATTTTGAGTTTCTACACTCCAATCTTATATGAAAGAGGGATTGAAATTTTTCCATTTCTTGGAATCAAAATCAAATCAAGCTAGCCCAAGGTGATTTAATCTAAAATAAATTTAGAACTTAGAACTTTTTCATAAGTGAGTGTGAACATTGAACATCTACGTTAAACTTCTACTCTGAATTGGTTCTTCCGGGCTGCATCAAAAGAAGAATATCTAGATAAGTATTTTACAGTTTTGTAAATCAAATCATTCTTTTGGTTTCATTGAGATTGTGCCAGAAAAATCTCTTTCTTTTGGTTTGTCTGAGGTGATCCAGAAAAATCAAAGTGTGGGGTTTTTGACTTGTGTAAGCCCACTTAAAAGACACAATTGTGAAGGTCTTAGGTGAACCTTGAAAAACCTATTTCATAGTGAACGCTAATATCCACTGTGTGAGGATATTAAGAGTGGAGTAGTTGTGTGACTGTTTTTCTAAATAGTTGGTGTACACACAAGCGAACCACTATAATTTCTGGTCTTATGGTGATTGATTGATTATTTCATTTTGTGGATGTTGTAATTTCCCTTTATACATTTGTGGAGAATGTTGTAATTTCTTTTATGCAAGTGTGGGAATGTTGTAATAGCATAGTTATTTCATTTGCTATTTACTTCTTTATTCCTCTATATCAGTTTGAGATTTTGATACACAGATCGTTCTAGGAATCAGGTTGTCCTACCATAAGCCATTAGTTTTTGGTATAAAGTTATCCTTAGAACAACATTTATATCAACCTCTCAATACTTGTACACTTGAGGTTGTTTTATATTTCTACATTGTGTGATTGTTTAAGTGCTATCTTTATTTATATTTGTTTAAATTTCGCATTTAATTTTTAATTTGGCATAGTCCTATTCACCCCCCCTGTAGGACTCGTAGCTCGGCCTTTTCAGGAATCCCCAAGACTATTACCTCAGATTACGATACTAAGTTCCTCAGTCACTTTTAAAGGACTTTGTGGTAGCAATTTGGCACCACACACACATTTTGACAGTGCTTACTACCCCTTGATGGATGGACAAACATAAGTGGTGAACCATACATTCAGGAACCTCACACATTGTATCTTTAGTGTTAAACCTAAGCAGTGGAATCTTACTCTAGCTTAGGCAGAGTTTGCCTTTAACAACATGCAAAATCGGTTTGCCGGCAAGTTCCAATTCAAGATTGTGTATGGTCGAGTTCCCAAGCATACACTCGACAAATTCCCATTACCTAAATTACCGAGAATGAGTGTTGTTATAGAAAATATGGCAGACCAGATCACGACTATGCATGACGATGTTAAGAAAAAATTATAGGAGTCAAGCACCAAGTACAAGGAAGAGGCTGATAAAGTTTAGCAACTTAGGAAAATCCATGATAATGCCTATGTCGTTGGTCTTCCCGAGGATATGAAGATCTCATGAACGTTGAATGTGGTAGATTTGTGTGAGTATCATGAGCTAATTAAATCTGATGAACCACTCGATGACAAGTTCTTTTAAAGTGGATGAGACTGATGTAGAGCGGGCCGTAAACATATTGTTACTACAACTGGACCAAAAGAAGCCTGAATGGAAGTAGACATATTCTATCAGATCAGGGCCCAGTCCTCAGTAGTGCATGACATAATTGGGCTCTGGGCACATCCAGTTCGAAGATATTCAATTTGAATGGAAGAAATTGGTGTTTGAAGTTTGAACCCTAAATTGGCTATAACTTTTTATTTAAATATTGTTACGGGATGCGCGACCTATCAATCTTTACTGTAATGGACCATCCGAGGTTAACCCACTCGCTTCATAGGTCACATATGTCCATTTCGTGAGAAAACACTTCCTTCAAGTTCAATTTTTATTTTTATTTTTTTGAAAAACTTATTATTTTTAATAAATTTTAATTTTGATATATATCCTTCATTTTAGAGATTTAGACTATGACGTCTTTTTAGGAATTGCTTTTAATCATACTAGGAATCATCTGACATGATAAATTTAGGATTTTTTTTTTTTTTTTTATAAATTTGTATATGTTGTCTTCTTAGAAATTTTTTGTAATCATGCTAGGGATCATTTGTCATGATTAGGTTAGGATTTTTATTTTTTTTAAAAAAAAATATTATTTCAGGTAAGTTTTATTTTACTATAATTAGGACTCCTAATTATGTTTTGTTTTTCTTTATAAGTGATGTAATCGGGAAGTATGAACATTATTGAATAATAAAAAATTTTGAGGTTTCCTTTTTATCTTGTGGATTCAAGAATAACCTTGTGTATTCAAGGTTTTGCGTACTTAAAGAAGATAGTGATCTTTCTCATTATTATTTCACACTCTTCCCTGCATCAGTAATCCAGTATACTATAAAATTATGGGTACACATTGTTGAGGGTCAAATATTGCATACCAGACCCTAGTTATTGCCTAGATTTATGAACATGGTACTGTTTAACGGCCCGATTTAATCGTGTTTGTGATGCAAGGTACATTTGCGAGCTTGGACCGAAATAGAGTATTAAAAGCATAGATTTGATGCTCAGAATGCACCAAGGCAAGGGACAGACCCCAGGGGATCAAGATCGACGGATTTGCATACTAAAGATCCAAGGAAATTGAGAAACTGAAGCTCAAGTGGCCTGAAAGTCAGCCAGAATGCAAGATCATAAGGTTTCCACTATCCATTCGGCTCGAAAATTCATACATGGACTAAAGACCATAAATTAACCATACACATCAAAATTTATCCGTTGGATCCTTATGAAAGTGTCCCAACGGACAGATCAACCTAGAAATCATCAATCATGGGCTCACTCGATATCTGGATATGCTCCAAAATTAGTCTCAACCCCTTAAATGAGGTGATAAAACGGATGGATGGACGGATCTCTCTAGTACAGCATCATGGGACCCATACACGCGATACGTATACACAGCCGCCGGGCACCAAACCGTCAAGGCAGCGTTGACTGCCTTGACCCGATCAGTCTCCCACCAGGAGACAGCGGACGGACATCCGACTGTGGGTTTGTGACTGTGGGCCCCACACATCAACATGTTTGCAAATCTGAACTGTCAATTACATCCATAGGGCGGGCGTAACCCACGTCTAGATGTCCTTTTGGCCTCATACACGCTATCATAGGATTTCCACCATCAAACGCAGGATGAACGGTAGTTTGAATTAGTATAGTGGGTCATGCTAGAACTTACCAAAACCACTCCTTCCTGACTGGTTTTTCACCAAGAATCCAATGGACGGGGTGGATTCTTCCAAAAAATATCATTTTGGGCCACCAAACACGTCAGCGTACTCTGTTTACGCAGGTACATGCGTCTGTGAAAACTGGCCTCTGTGGGCCATTGCGTGCGCACATCTTTGACCGGATGAACGATCTAGATTGTTCAGAAGATCCAGCAGTAGGCCACAACCCCAACCATGAAGTCGGACTCCGTGGACAGGCCGTCCACCATCTCGAATCTTAGGCCGAAGGCGAGAAGCTCCTGCGCACACGGCTGTGCTAAGTAAAAATTCGCACCGACTCCCGCTGTGAACTGTGGAAAACAAGGTCGGTTTTGTAAACCGACCTGCTGGCTGCGGACATGTTATAAAAAGGGAGAGAGAGGGCGTAAGATGGGGGATCTGAGCTAAAGACGTGGGAAGCCAAGAAGAGCAAGGAGAGAGAGAGTTTCGGCCGGCTGGTTCTGTCTGTTCCCTGTTTTCTTTTAAAGATGTTTAGCCTAATCATGTCTATGAGTAGTTAAACCTCTTAGCTAGGGCTAAGACGTGAAGCCTGTAGCGTGATGGGAGACTTTTTGCTATGCCTTTTGTTTAGACTGAATTGATGTTGATTTTTGTTTAATTAAGCGAATGTTTTTTAGTTTTTAATGGTCTGTTGTGACTAAAATTACAATGGGTCTGCGATGACTTTGAGCATGTTCCTTTCCTTTTTATATTTATGACGGGAGGAAGCCCTGTTGTTCGCCATCGTCTCCTGGGCATGGTCGGATGATGGTACCCTTCCTAACCTTCATATATTGTTGATTGGTTGGTAATTAGTTTAATTTTATTGTTTACTTTGTCTCCTGGGCATGGTTTGGTGATGGAATCCATTCTAATTCATATACCTTTTATCCCTTAAAAATTAGATCAAAGGAAGTTCAGTTTTGATCTTCATGGTTACACCCTTCAATTGGATGAAGATGCACTCTAAGTCCAGTTGAGTTTTTGATGCAGGCATAAGATCTCCCTGATCTCTACAAGTGGATCCTCTGAATCCCTAGTTTCCTTTTCCTAAATTCTTTAAAATTTTAGATAATTATTCCATCATTATTAATCAAATTACATTCGATTTAGATTTTATCTTAGTCTAGTTCTAGTTCTACTTAGTTTCAGATAACAAACAAGTATCAGTCCCTTGGGATTCGACCTCGATCTTACCGAGTTTATTACTACATCACAACCCTATACTTGGGGAGTGAACACACATGTTTGATCAATGACCCTCTCTGTGAGTGAGCTTGCTTTTGGATCATGGTAAGGAAAGGAAACACCATTTCTCATTAAAGTAATTTTCCGTCATTTGTGAAGACTTTTTTTAATTATGATTGGTGGGAAACACTATTTATCACTTCTCTCACATATACCATCGCCTATCTCCCATCACCTGACATGTATCACATATCCAATATCCCATCGTACATTCTATTTTGTCATACATTTGCCAATGTGCCCCATCCATCTTCACTTGGGCCTCACATGTACAAAGCACTTCAAATATACCGCATGTGTCAACTTTCATTGTTCATCTTCTGTTTTTTTGCATGTGTGCATGTTTACACTTGTCCTAGCCCATCCATGCGGACCAATGACATGTCACCATGTGTTAGCATTGCGTACGAATGATGAACGAAATCATATTCGCACCTTGAGAATACATTTTACCTCATATACTTCGGCGACACATTACTTGCAAAAATAGAATGACTTAGAGTCGTACGCACACTCATAAACGAGATACTAAAATGATGAACATGTAGCCCTCTCACAAGTGGCACATCTGGTCAAAGCATCATGCTCGATAGGCTTATAAAGACCTATTGAGATAGGAAGTTTATCGTAATCCACTCACTGAGGACGTCTCAGATAATCCTGGATAAATTGAAAACATCCTAGGGTGGCGGCAACTACAAAGGTTTGAGAAGGCAATTCCTCCCAAAACGAAAAGGAATCAACGGATACAACGAGGAATCTGAATCTAGCTAGGATATGATTTGATCCTGTAATGTTCGAGGATCTCATGCCAGCAAGAAAACCCAATGTAGCTGCCGCCTCCCGATCTATATAAGAAGCACACGATGGAAAACTCGACACACCAACTGTGCACACAACAAAGAACTCATGTTTGATTGAATAGCAATAATGCCATGATTCATCAAAATCATAGATTAGAAATGTTCAACCGATTGATTTTGGGATTGTAACTTGGCAACATTGGGTTTCCAATTTAGACATGGATTTCCTTCAACACTCATTGTATGGGGCAAGCAACAAAAATCGTTGTGGAACCTACCATAGTATCCATGAAACATCCACTACAGACATAAGTTGCACCAGCTCATGTTGGTATATAACCCAAAAATCATGCAACAATCGAGTGGGACATACATGCAACAGGGGAAATGGGATGGGGAAGCCCACAATGCATGCATTGAAACTTTATTGAGGCCAACAAGTTTTGAATCAAGTTGATATTTGTGTTTTCCTTTCACTGTGGTGGGAGCCATCATATGAATTGGTTGGATGGCAGATAAATATCAACAGTGGCCCTAAGGTTTCATTGGTGGGCCAGCATCCTCGCCCCTATTGTTCTATGGTGTGGTATGTTTAAGTTTAGAGTATGTTTCTTTTTATCCTGATAATGTGAAGGAGACAAATCATCATTAGGATCTTACTGTCACAAAGAATTGGGGTGTAGCCCATAGTTTTTCGTTGATCCAGCTCTCTACATCATGGTTCACATCCCAATAACTTATGTCTACTTAATTTGAGTTCATGCATGCTATGTATGATTTTTGAGTGCCTCCACGTCAAGCATCATCCCCTACGAGAGTATCAAATAACTTCCCCACGTATGATAAATTTTGGAATATTGCATGTATTATAAAGTAGTTGTGGGAAGGCGTGATTGACCGCCAGAGGTGCATCTTCTATTTTTATTAGGAATTTTGCCCCTGAACCGCCTTTGGCTTGGAACATGGACCTTAAAACTGTTACTTTTAAACTATGACCTTGTTGTGCACTTTGACCGGAGTATTTTTTTTATTGACGAAATTACCCATCTCTTTTTTTAACCAGCAACTTGTTGACGTACTTTAAAATGTCTAGAAAACTTCAAGAAATGAGGTGGTGGTGCCGACTTTCATAATGCTTGTTGTAAATCTGAGCCATCCATCATATTCACCATCTCATTTTAGGGTGTGGGCTTAAAATTGTGGCGGATCTAGTGTACATGTGGGTCCCATGATAGAAAAAAGTGGATCAATGATTACTATTGTGGAAAATATCGATAGTTCATTTTTAATGCTTTCAAGCTATTCAAACCATTGAAATGGCATTATCAACCGTTGAGAATTTCATTCCGAGTAGTTTGATCTAAAATTTTTGTGGCAGTGTGAAGGCAAGGCTAATATTGCACGATTTGACCCAGATTTAGAGGGAAGACTGAGGGAGCCGTATAATCGAAAGACACATTCACTCTGTCCATCATTTGTGAGACTGCAAATACAAATGATCTAAAAATGGCCATTTACAGTGAAACTATAAATAAAAATGATTTAAAACTCAAGTGGGCCACACCACGAGAAACAGTGGGGATGAGGACGTCCACCATTCACACCCTACTGGGCCGGACTCAAGTTTTGGATCAGGCTGATATTTGTTCCTTTCTAATCATCCTTATTGAAATCATAGTATGTGAGGTCAGCTAGAATATGAACATTATAATGGGCCTTAGTCAGGTTTTGATGGTGTATGTCTCATCTCCACTTTTTCACGTGAAATGAGCCACTTGAGTTGTTTTCAAAAAAAAAAAAAAAAAAAAAATTTGACTTTTAGGTTCAAGTCACAACATGAGCTGGCGCAACTGACGGTTAAAGGGAATAAGGGGATGTCATGTAAACACACCGAGCTTCTTGTTTCACCTGCTTCCAACAACAAGTGTTCCAAGACACCCGACGTCCAAATGGAACAGTGATGCAAAGGACGCGACATTGGTGTAACCTCTGTTATACAGAGCGTGCAATCAAAGTTCTATAGGACCCACCATAACGTCCATGTTACGTCCATCCTATCCATCAATTTAGCTAGATCATATAAGATCTTAGCAAAAAAAAATTAAAAAGGCAGATCTAAAATTTCAAGTGCGCCACACCATAAAAACCATGGGGACGGAAATGTCAACCATTGAAACCTTCATGATATTTATATGCCATCCAACCCTATCATAAGATGATTCCCACCAAAATGCATATACGGAAAACACAATATTATCTTGATCCAAAACTTCTGCCAAGATAAAGCTTCAAAAGTGGGCATTCAATCCCCACCGTTTCTTACTGTATTCCACACACAAACACACACACACACACATATATATATATATATATATATATATATTAGGGTCACATCCTAAAATGGTTTGGCAAAATTGATGGACTAATGAATGTCAGTGGGCCCCACAAAATTTTAGGTCATATGCAGATGGAAAGCTTCTGTCACCATGTCTCTTCCTGTGATGACCCATGGCTAATGAAAAAGAGCCATGTAAAGCTTCTTCCGGGTGAAATGATAATTTATGATGTATTTGTCTTTTTCACCGTAATTTTTATGTCCGTCACATCATGTATGCTTATTTTTATTGGCGGCATACCATCGATGAATGCCTATATTCTCAATGCACAATGCAGTTTTAAGTAAAATAAAAGGTGGGCCATTTTTCCATACTATGGCTGACTGTTCGACCTTGACCGGACATGATTTTAAAGTAGGGTGCCTCTGTGAGAGAGAGAGAGAGAGAGAGAGAGAGAGAGGAAAACGGATCCCACTACTATCCTCAACAATTAAGGATCCACCCCATTGTTCAGGTGCTCGCACAATTAGGTGTGGGGGTTTGCCTGCTGGGTGGTGTTCATATCTACATGGGTGTATATGTTAGTGGGCTGAGGCATTACTCTCGTTAGCCCAATATGATAGGAGGGTCCCGTCTTTTATGGGGCCTCCCCGAATTAGCTAAGTTGTAATCATTCTCTTTGCAATATATTCCAGGGGGTATT
Source organism: Magnolia sinica (assembly GCF_029962835.1). Taxonomy (NCBI): domain Eukaryota; kingdom Viridiplantae; phylum Streptophyta; class Magnoliopsida; order Magnoliales; family Magnoliaceae; genus Magnolia; species Magnolia sinica. The sequence continues at coordinate 129,368,815 of NC_080573.1, forward strand.
CTTCTTATTTCCTTTAAATAAAAAAAATATTTAAAAAAAAAAGAAAAGAAAAAAGAACCCCCACTGTTTAGGTGGGGACAACTAATCCTATGGATATCATAAGGAATTAAGGGGACCCAATGTTAAGAGAAAATAACCAATAGAATTTCATTCAGAAAGGGCCATAAGAAAATTTAGGAGGCTTTTAGCATTTCTATATTTACTATTTCATGCACCAAATCTTTAAATATAACCATAATTTCCAAAGTAATAATAAGGACTTAGGCGAAACGCTTGAGGTACTCTTCAGCAGTGACGTACTTGTAGTCCGGGTACAGGTCATAGCTGTCCACATCATGTGGGCCCTTCACTTTGAACTCTAAATCCCCATGGTAGAAGATCTGGTACATGTGGGCCACCCCGATTTGCAGTGGAGGTGGCATCTCTGCATCCAAAACAAGAAAGGTTACATAGATCACACCTATTCATCTCCTCCTGACAAGTGACGCCCATGGTTCTGTTACAACGATCATTAATCTGATGGGCCCACAGTTGACAGAGAATGCCCCAAAGTTCTTTACAACGGAAATGTCCTATTGATTATATGCAGTGCTGATATTTGGCTGTTCATCCGCATTGTTATATCATCCCCTCCAGAAGCTGATAATCTACCGTCAAGGTACCACAACTTGTGGTACCGCACCATCTCTTTCAGCCAACATATCATTCGTGCAAGACATCTGCACCATGAAAATGATAGGCTGCGTCATGAATATCACCTGCACAAAACCAGGACGGTTCCACTCTCTCAGGTGGGCCACACGTAGGAATCCGACAATCTGACTCAACATACGGGTGTGGCTCACCTAGTAATCCGATCAGTCGGATTTTTGAGATTGGTGATTTTTATGGTGGGGCCAGTTGTTTTCATGGCCCTGATATGGGGAAAGATGGTACGATACCACAGGTTGTACGGTTACCTCTTGGTGATCAGCTCTCTGTTAACCATCAACTTATAGTCCACTGATCGAGTGGTTATGATATTCCAATCTGGAGAACTGTTTTGGAAATATCTCATACTAGTCGGTGATCAAGACACATGTCTGGACGCATCACCACCCTTCATTTCATTCACAACCCCTAATCCAAGCACAAGGATCCAAGAGTCGGTTACGTACTGTCCATTTTGCCAAGCCATTCCTCCTGTGTAACGAAGGTTTTCTTCAGCTCTTTTCCAATCAGTTTCTCCCATATCTTCACCACCTCCATCTGGGTGAGTATGTTAGCAGGTGGACGGAGATAGAGAGTCTTGTTCAGTGTCCGTGGATCATCAACGGCCATCATAGCATACATTGCCATGTCATCTTCATCCACCCAAATACCTGCCACGTCAATAACAAACAACTATCAGCAGTCTAAGTTAGCAATAGAAAGCTCGGGGTGGCCCACTTAGAGTGGAACTTACAATCCTTGTCGGTCTTATCGCCCTTGCCATAGATGTAGACATGATCAGTGGGTGGCATGAAGTGGCCCAACTGAGCCAGAGCGGCCAGGAAGTAGCCAGCCATACAGTTGGCCGAGACGTAAGTGTAGGGGATCTTGGCCTTTTCAACGGCCCGCCGAATCACACGTTTGTCCTTGAACACATGGTCACCAGGGGGGATTGCGTGCTCCATCCGATCCGCGTCCATCCCAAACTCAGAGGGAAGGAACCGCTGCATGGGACCATCAGTAGTTTTATCAACCATTAAAAATCACCACAATGATTTTCTTGATCATTTTAGTAAATTTTGTACACTTGTAGTGGACCCAAACGGTTCATCTTCTGGTCCTGATCATGATGGAGGCATACCCCATAAGGCGAACCGATTGGATGATCCAAGCTACCAATTCAAGGGCTTAAGGTGATTCGGTAAGAAAAATATACAATCAACGGTGACACTCAATAACGAGAAAAAAACTGTCCAATTGGTTCATCAAAAAGTGGATCACACCATGGATTGATCATAGATCTGAACCATATGTCCAGATGTTGTTGTGAGGTGGCATTTCATAGAATCAATCCTATTAATCTGCCACATGTTAAGGTCATTATAACCATAGTTTACAAACCTGGAATTGGCTTGTGACTTGGTCACACACTAGGTTAAGTCAACCCGATGAGTCCCGAGTCAACCAGGTGGGTCATAAATATACTTAAATGCCTTTTTTGTGACTCTGCTGGCTCGTTAAAACCAAGCTGAGTTAGCTGATTTTTTAGTTGACCAGCAAACCAGCACCTGTATGGTTAAACCGACCAACTGATCAGGCCCATAACCTGACCAGGTTGACTCGGAGAGTCCCGAGTTGTCTTGTAACTTCGAAGGTGCCCTCATACAATACCCATCTCAGTAATCCGCATTTGAGTAATCCTGCAGCATCTTTGCAATGGACGCGGATTGAGAACTTCCCCTGCCCGACCCTAGCTAGGAACAGACAGGGCCTCTGAGGGGCCACTGTAAAGTGTGGATTTTATCCACACCGTACATCCATTGTGGCATATTATTTTAGGGTGTAAAAACAAAAAGTTGAGGCAGATCCAAGGTTCAAGTGGACCACACCACAGGAAGCGGTGGTGATAACGACACCCACTGTTGAAACCTTCCTAAGGCCAACCGTGATGGTTAATAACCATCCAACCTGTTCATAACGTCAAATAGACCTGGTTAAAGGGGAAACACAAATATCAGCTTGTTCCAAAACTTCCTGTGACCCCTAAAAAAATTTCAACGGTAAATGTTTAATCCCCATTGTGTGCTCCACTTAATCTTGCGAAATACCACATTTTTGGGTTTATACCCTAAATTGATATGAAAAAATGGATGAACGGTGTGGATAAAACCCACACATCACATTGGCCCCTCAGAGCCCCTGTCCGTTCCTAGCACGGGACGGGTGGGGATAGTAACCAATCCGCGCCCCTTTCGCATCTATTTCATCTACCTTTCCATCCCTAGTCATCCACCTTTGACAGTGCATCAACGTCAGCCTACAAATTAACGTCCAGACAATGAACTACCTGTTGCATGGGCCAGAGTCCAAAAAAGACCCTGATCAAATGATCCCAGCCATCTGACCAACAAATTTCTGATAGTCATGGAAGCCTGATCCCTACCATTTTGACATTAATACGGCCCATTCAAGATTTGGGCAGTCAATCGGATGTTTGGATGGATGGGCATGTAAGCTATTTGGACGTTAGAGATGGTTTAAACACGCGATTTGAGTGTGGAACATATGCATAGGATTTGCGCAAGCTAGATGGACACTCTCAACATTCTTAAATATCATAATGCTCCACAAATAATGCAACTGTCAACCATCAAGATGATGATCTAAAGTTTTCATCACCACATCCGAGTGTAACATAGAGAAATGGCAAACCTTGATAGTTCCCACTTCTTCGATGGCTTCAATAAGAGTGAGCTGATCGAGGATAGCATGCCTAAGGTGATTTCCAGCGACAGCTGACACCACAACGTCTACTTGCTTCAATGCCGCCACCAAGCTTTCTTTATCTTCAAGGGAACCCTGCAAATTAATGAGTTCATGTGAATTAGCATTCTGGTGGGATTTAGGGACTATTAACAAATGGCCCATTGTATGCCATCTAGTCATCTAGTGATGATCCTTCCCATATTACCCCAACCACTTACAAGGATTCTAATGAATGGGATGAGATAGTACTTTAATATCACAATACCATTTGCTTGATTATTTAAAGGGATGATCAATCAAGAGATTAAGCAAGTAAAGAGGTAAAAACCAATGTTCGAAGATCCCATCTGCTAAACTTGGGACTACCTTTAAATTACTGGTCCGCATCATTTGCACGGATCTCCCACCAGCCATCTAAACACAGCAAGTACTGTTTGCCTCTATATTTGTATAGTTATCCACCCATTGCACAAAATGTTGGATGGATGGTCTGGATCATCCTATTCCATGCAGCCACATGGGCCCACCATGGGCTTATTGACCAGCAAAGTTATGATAAAAAATCAGAGTGGGCCACATAACAAAAAAAAAATTTTAATTAAATTGTAAAGAAAATGAAGAAACAAAACCAAATTTTAAGTATAACAATCGAAACAAAATGGGGTAATTTGGTGTACTTGAAGAAGTGTCACGCCCTCCATTTTGAATCCGATGAGCATCTGGACTTTTTCGGCATCGGATGCGATCTCCGGTCGATAAAGGGCGAATGTTGGATGGCCCAGGGCCATGCTAGCCTTGACAAGCCTTCTTCCCATGTAACCAGTGGCCCCAATGATCAAAACCCTATCTTTCTCTCCGTCCATCTCTTTTCTCACTGGCTAATCAGAACAAATCCTTCAATGATTTTTTTGGGTTGCTGGAAAAGAAGGGACATGCTCAGGAATTTATACACACACATATGAAAGGACCATCAAATAAACAAATGTTTTGTATTTTATATCCACAAACATGTTGTAAACCAATGAATTGATAAACGATGGAAATTGAGCTAAAACCGATGGTCTTGATTCCTTCCTTTGGATGCTTATTAGATCAGTTCCATAAAATTACCCAATTGCCCTCATATGGAAAATGACTACAATAACCCTACATGAGAATTAAGGATAAGGGTCACATAAAACGTTTCGTTTTTTCTATTCTTTTTTGGTTAGCTTGTTAGTACACCCACTGTCAGTTCACACTTCACTGTTAGCCCTTTTATTTTTTATTTATTTATTTTTGTTAGCTTGTTGGTAAACCCATTGTTAGTTCACACTTCACTGTTAGCCCTTTTTTTTTTCTTTTGTTAGCTTGTTAGTACACCCACTGTCAATTCACACTTCACTGTTAGCCCCCTTTTTTTTTGTTAGCTTGTTAGTACACCCACTGTCAGTTCACACTTCACTGTTAGTCCTTTTTTTTTGTTAGCTTGTTAGTACACCCAGTGTATGTTCACACTTCACTGTTAGCTCTTTTTTTTTATTGTTTTGGTTAGCTTCTTAGTACACCCACTTTCAGTTCACACATCCCTGTTAGCCCATGTTTTTTCTTTTGTTAGCTTGCTAGTACACCCACTGTCAGTTCACACTTCAGTAGTTAGCCCCCCCCGTTAGCTTGTTAGTACACCCACTGTCAATTCACACTTCATTGTTAGCCCTTTTTTTTCTTTTTCTTTTTATTTTTTTATTTTTTTTTTATTTTTTATTTATACCTTGTTAGCACACCCACTGCTAGTTCACACTTCACTATTAGTCCCTTAAAAAAAAATTATTTTTTTTTTTTTTCTTGGCTTGTTAGTACACCCACTGTCAGTTCACACTTCACTGTTAGCTCTTTTTTGTTAGCGTGCTAGTAAACCCACTGTCAGTTCACACTTCATTGTTAACCCCTTTTTTTTGTTATCTTGTTAGTACACCCATTGTCAGTTCACAGTTCACTGTTTGCCCTTTTTTTTTTGTTAGCTTGTTAGTACACCCACTGTTAGATCACACTTTACTATTAGCCCTTTTTTTGTTAGCTTGTTAGTACACCCACTGTCAATTCACACCTCACTGTTAGCCCTTTTATTTTTTATTTATTTATTTTTGTTAGCTTGTTAGTACACCCACTGTCAGTTCACACTTCACTGTTAGCCCCTTTTTTATTGTTAGCTTATTAGTATATACACTGTCAGTTCACACTTCACTATTAGCCCCTTTTTTTTTGTTAGCTTGTTAGTACACCCACTGTCAGTTCACACTTCACTGTTAGCCCTTTTTTTGTTAGCTTGTTAGTACACCCAGTGTCGGTTCACACTTCACTGTTAGCCCCTTTTTTCAAATTATTTGGTTAGCTTGTTAGTACACCCACTGTCAGTTCACACTTTACTATTACCTCCTTTTTTTTTGTTACCATGTTAGTACACCCACTGTCAGTTCACACTTCACTGTTAGACCTTTTTTTTTTTAAGCTTGTTAGTACACCCATTGTCAATTCACACTTCACTGTTAGCCCTTTTTCTTTTGTTAGCTTGTTAGTACACCCACAATCAGTTCACACTTCACCGTTTGCCCCTTTTAAAAAAAAAAAAAAAAAAAAAATTTATTTTTGTTGCCTTGTTAATACACCCACTGTCAGTTCATACTTCACTATTAGCCCTTTTTTTGTTAGCGTGTTAGTACACCCGTTGTTAGTTCACACTTCACTGTTAGCCCTTTTTTTTTGTCACCCACTATCTGTTCACACTTCACTGTTAGCCCTTTTTTGTGTTAGCTTGCTAGTACACCCACTGTCAATTCACACTTCACTGTTAGCCCTTTTTTGTGTTAGCTTGCTAGTACACCCACTATCAATTCACACTTCACTGTTAGCCCTTTTATTTTTTATTTATTTATTTTTGTTAGCTTGTTAGTACACCCACTGTCAGTTCACACTTCATTGTTAGCCCCTTTTTTTGTTAGCTTATTAGTACACGCACTGTCAGTTCACACTTCACTGTTAGCCCCTTCTTCTTTTTTTTTGTTAGCTTGTTAGTACACCCACTGTCAGCTCACACTTCACTGTTAGCTCCTTTTTTTTTTAGCTTGTTAGTAAACCCAGTGTCGGTTCACATTTCACTGTTAGCCCTTTTTTTATTTTTTTGGTTAGCTTGTTAGTACACCCACTTTCAGTTCACACTTCACTGTTAGCCCCCTTTTTTTTGTTACCTTGTTAGTACACCCACTGTCAATTCACACTTACTTGTTAGCCCTTTTTTTGTTAGCTTGTTTGTACACCCACTGTCAATTCACACTTCACTGTTAGACCATTTTTTTAAAAAAAAAATTTATTTTTATTTTTGTTAGCTTGTTAGTACACTCACTGTCAGTTCACACTTCATTGTTAGCCCTTTTTTATCGTTAGCTTGTTAGTACACCCAGTGTCAATTCACACTTCAGTGTTAGCCCTTTCTTAATTTTTTTGGTTAGCTTGTTAGTACACCCACTGTCAGTTCACACTTCATTGTTAGACCCCCTCCCCCCCCAGCTTATTAGTACACCCAGTGTCAGTTCAAACTTCACTGTTAGCCCTTTTTTTATTATTTTTGGTTAGCTTGTTAGTACTCCTAGTGTCAGTTCACACTTCACTGTTAGCCCTTTTATTTTTTATTTATTTATTTTTGTTAGCTTGTTAGTACACCCACTGTCAGTTCACACTTCATTGTTAGCCCCTTTTTTTTGTTAGCTTATTAGTACACGCACTGTCAGTTCACACTTCACTATTAGCCCCTTTTTTTTTGTTAGCTTGTTAGTACACCCAGTGTCAGTTCACACTTCATTGTTAGCCCCCTTTTTTAGCTTGTTCGTACACCCCATTGTCCATCATCGGTTATCACTCGAGCTTTTTTATTTTTTTGGTTAGCTTGTTAGTACACCCATTGTCAGTTCACAATTCACTGTTAGCCCCCTTTTTTTTTTTTACCTTGTTAGTACACCCACTGTCAGTTCACACTTCCCTATTAGCCCTTTTTTTGTTAGCTTGTTAGTACACCCACTATCAATTCACACTTCATTGTTAGACCATTTTTTTAAAAAAAAATTTATTTTTATTTTTGTTAGCTTGTTAGTACACCTACTGTCAGTTCACACTTCATTGTTAGCCCTTTTTTTTCGTTAGCTTGTTAGTACACCCAGTGTCAATTCACACTTCAGTGTTAGCCCTTTCTTAATTTTTTTGGTTAGCTTGTTAGTACACCCACCTTGATATTAATCATTTAGCGCCCCCCCCTTTTTGTTAGCTTGTTAGTACACCCGGTTGACAGTTCACAGTTAGCTATTTTCTTTTTATTTTTTTGGTTAGCTTGTTAGTACACCCAATGTCAGTTCACACTTCACTGTTAGCCCTTTTATTTATTTATTTATTTATTTTTGTTAGCTTGTTAGTACACCCACTGTCAGTTCACACTTCATTATTAGCCCTTTTTTTTGTTAGCTTATTAGTACACGCACTGTCAGTTCACACTTCACTGTTAGCCCCTTTTTTTTTTGTTAGCTTGTTAGTACACCCACTGTCAGTTCACACTTCACTTAGCATTGAATATTCTCTTTTTTTTAGCTTGTTAGTACACCCAGTGTCGATTCACATTTCACTGTTAGCCCTTTTTTTTTTTTTTGGTTAGCTTGTTAGTACACCCATTGTCAGTTCACACTTCATTGTTAGCCCCCTTTTTTTTGTTACCTTGTTAGTACACCCACTGTCAGTTCACACTTCCCTGTTAGCCCTTTTTTTGTTAGCTTGTTAGTACACCCACTGTCAATTCACACTTCACTGTTAGACCATTTTTTTAAAAAAAAAAAAATTATTTTTATTTTTGTTAGCTTGTTAGTACACGCACTGTCAGTTCACACTTCACTGTTAGCCCCTTTTTTTTTTGTTAGCTTGTTAGTACACCCACTGTCAGTTCACACTTCACTGTTAGCCACTTCCTTCTCTCTTTTTTTAGCTTGTTAGTACACCCAGTGTCGATTCACATTTCACTGTTAGCCCTTTTTTTTTTTTTTTGGTTAGCTTGTTAGTACACCCATTGTCAGTTCACACTTCATTGTTAGCCCCCTTTTTTTTGTTACCTTGTTAGTACACCCACTGTCAGTTCACACTTCCCTGTTAGCCCTTTTTTTGTTAGCTTGTTAGTACACCCACTGTCAATTCACACTTCACTGTTAGACCATTTTTTTTTTAAAAAAAATTTATTTTTATTTTTGTTAGCTTGTTAGTACACCCACTGTCAGTTCACACTTCATTGTTAGCCCTTTTTTTTTCATTAGCTTGTTAGTACACCCAGTGTCAATTCACACTTCAGTGTTAGCCCTTTCTTAATTTTTTTTGGTTAGCTTGTTAGTACACCCACTGTCCGTTCACACTTCATTGTTAGACCCCCTCCCCCCCCAGCTTGTTAGTACACCCAGTGTCAGTTCAAACTTCATTGTTAGCCCTTTTTTTTTTTGGTTAGCTTGTTAGTACACCCAGTGTTAGTTCACACTTCAATGTTTACCCCTTTTTTTTTCTTAGCTTGTTAGTACACCGACTGTCAGTTCACACTTCACTGTTAGCCCTTTTTTTTTGTTAGCTTGTTAGTACACCCACAGTCAATTCACACTTCATTGTTACCCTTTTTTTTTGTTAGCTTGTTAGTACACCCACTATCAGTTCACACTTCACTGTTAGCCCCTTCTTTAAAATATATATATATATATATATATATATATATATATATATATATATATATATATATATATATATATATATATATATATTTGTTAACATGGGAAGGAATGCCAAATAATTTAATCCAGGTACCAACCGGGTTAAAGGACGAGGACCAGGGAACCAAACCCACCAGCCCCATAGTCACCACCAGTTGTGCATCCGCTAGGAAGTCTGACAGTTCCACTTTCGATTTGAACACTATGAGGAACTGAGACCATGAAAGACGAGCAATCTCCACCAAAGACGGGTAAATTGAGACTTACGGAGAACGTCGTTCAAATGGAGGACAGAAATGGCTGAGGAGGCCACTGTACCCACCAACCCTAGCATAAGATGATGGAGTTTCGTAGCCACTGAATCAAGGTCGGCAATAGTCGCATCTACCTCTGAAATAGACTGGGTTGGAGGTCTTTGTTTGTTTTTCTGATGTTGCCAGGCAGGTATCTCCCAAGCCCTATGAGCGAGTCGAGGGTCCCCGAAAAATGGGGAAACGCCCCTCTTCTTCTGTGCTTGGGTCTGTTGAGTAGGCATAGCGAGGTCGATTGGAGAGGAACGCCTCCCGGATCTAGGTTTAACAATCTGAACTGAGGCGACCCTTCCGTCAATATGCTGGCCATCCAACACCCCTTTGGCCACCCAAGCATCATCTTCGTACATGAATCTGACAAATGCATATCCCCTAGGTTTGACGGACCTTGGGAAATATGGAAGAAATACCTCCGAAATTCTCCCGTAGCATTGGAAAATTTTGTAGAGATCCTCGAAAGAGCAGCTGAACAGCAGGTTTCCTACAAACAGGGTTTTTCGATCTTCGGTTGAAGCTTTACGACCTGTTCTCGAGGGGGACCTTCCCCTCAAGCGCCCTCTCATGGTGCCCGTTAGGCCCTGCTACCCCTGCTTCACCGCTCGACCTTGCATGCAGTCGTTGCGCTTTCATGATTACTCGTGCCCCCTTAAATACTTTAAGAGCACCATCAATACCTATGAACTTTTAGTCCATTGCCTTAAGTACACCAAAAGAAATCAGATTTTTCTTCAAAACAAGAACATGTTTGACATCAATCAAGGTACGCTCCACCCCATCAAACATCTTGATGCGCACCGTACCAACAGCCACAACATTACATGCAATGCCATTACCCATAAACACCTAACCACCATCGCACTCGCTATAGCTGGTGAACCAACTCCGATTAGTAGTCATGTGAAAGGATGCCCCTGTGTCTAGAATCCACTCGCCTTTACGATCATCGTATGGGCATCTGATCGTAAACACAGACAAGACATCACCATCACATCCACTCGATTCATCTGATGTGTCAGCATTGGCTTCACTGGATGAAGCCCTAAATTCTTCTCTCTTGGATTTAGGATTTGTACAATCCTTCTTCACATGTCCTTCTATCCCACAATTCCAGTACTTTAACTTACCTTTGCCTTTGCCCATAGACTTAGGTCTTGATGTTGAAGATCCTGTACCTTGCTTAGAATTCCTTCCCTTCGTAATCAGTACATCGAAAAATGTCCCCATGTCACCATTAAACTTTCTCATGGCCTTCCCTTGAAGGGCTAAGATGACGGTGTCTACACTTAGAGTTCTGTTTGCGCTACACATTGTGTCCTTGAATGACTCATACGATGAAGGAAGGGAATTCAACAATATACATGCATGTTCTTCATCTTTGACCGCTTCCTCCATATCCAACAATTTACACATCAATTTATTAAAGTTGCTGATGTGTGCTTCCAGATCTCCACCCTCTGTTATCTTGAAGGTATAACACTGTAACTTCAAGTGTAGGCGATTTTCAAAGGACTTCTTTGCATAGATGTTCTCTAACTTCGCCCATAAATTAGCCACAGTTTTCTCCCTCAAAACATTATAGAGAACCTCATCCATAAGACATAAACGAATAGAGGACAAAGCATTACTATCAAAGGTTTCTCATTCTTCATCTTTCATAAAAGATTTTCGCTCCTCAAGAGCCTTAATTTTGCCTTGCTTGGTTCATGGCTAATCATCTTAACCTTCCATAACTCAAAATTATTTTTGCCTGAGTACTTCTCAATATCAAACTTGGCATTACCCATTATTGTTAATCCTTTAGATTCAGATCTATGCCCCAACAATTTCTTTGATACCACTTATTGGGATTTGTGCTGCGGAATCACACAGATCTAGATCTAGGATAGCAATCCAAGAGTACCAAGTAAACATAAAAGAACACAAAGATTTAACGTGGAAAACCCTTGTGGAAAAAAAACCACGGCACAAAGCGACAGAAAATTTCACTGTGAAAGCACAAATTAGAAAGATAGAGGACTTACCCAGCTTGATCAATCCTCAAACCTCTCCTTTTCTCCACCCTTTGAAACCCTAGAACCCTTTTAGAAATACTTAGAACCCCTTAAAATACCCTAGAATACCTCTCAATCCCGCATACATCCCTTTATATAGGTTTTAAAAGAAATAGAATCAGAATAGGAAACAAAAATCGCGGAATCTGCGTTTTCGCAAATGAAATTGCGTAAACCGTTAATGTCATCGAAGGTCCTTCGATGACATCAAAGAACAACCAAAACTGTCCAGCGACCAGGGGCGAAAAATTTTTAAAATACTTGATGGCATCGACCGTCTTCGATGTCATCAAGCTGGCTTCGATGACATCGAAGCTAGTTCAATGTCATCGAACCACCATATCTGACAGATTTAAAGGCATCTGTTTACAACAATCCTAAGCACTGGAATCTTAATCTAGCTTAAGTAGAGTTTGTCTTTAATAACATGCAAAATCGGTCCATCGGCAAGTCTTCATTCTAGATTGTGTATAGTCAAGCTCCCAAACATATAGTTGACATGTTCCCATTGCCTAAGTTACCAAGAATGAATGTTGCTATGAAAAATATGGTGGACCAAATCGCGACTATGCATGACAATGTTTAGAAAATTTTACAAGAGTCCAACGCCAAGTATAAGGAAGAGGCTGATAAATATCAGCAACTTAAGAAAATCAATGATAATGCCTACGTCGTTGATCTTCCCGAGGACATGGAGATCTCGTGAACGTTTAATGTGGCAGATCTATATGAGTATCATGAACCGAATCCAATGAATCACTCGATGACAAGTTCTTTTAAAGTGGAGGAGATTGATGTAGAGCGGGCCACTGACATAATCTTGGCACAAGTCGACCAAAAGAAGCTTTAACAAAAGTAGACGTATTTCGTTAGATCCAAGCCCAGTCCTACGTAGCGCATGACGTAACTGGGCTCCAGGCACGTCCAATTCGAAGAAATGCAATCCGAAAGGGAGAAATTGGCATTTGAAGTGTAAACCATAAATCAATTATAACTTTTGATCTGAGTATTGTTACAAGACGAATAACCTATCAATATTTGCTCTTATATATGGACCATCCGGGGTTAACCCACTTGCGCTATAGGTCATGTCAGTACATTTCGTGGGAAAACGCTTCCTTCATGTTCAATTTTATTATTTTTGAAAAAAACTTATTATTTTTTTTACAATTTTTAAATTTGATGAATCTCCTTCATTTTAGAGATTTAGTATATGCAGTCTTCTTAAGAATGCTTATAATCATGCTAGGAATCATCCGACACGATTAATTTATGACTTTTTATTTTTTCTAAAATTGTACATGTTGTCTTCTTAGAAATTGATTGTAATCATGCTAAGAATCATCTGGCCCGAATAATTTAAGACCTTTTATTTTTTGTAAAATTTATTTTTTAGGTAAGTTTTATTTTACTCGAATTAGGACTCCTAATTAGGGTCTTGTTTTTTCTTTATTAGGGATGTAATCGGAAAGTATGAACATCATTGAATAATAATAATAATAATAATAATAAATTTGAATTTTCCTTTTTATCTTGTGGATTCAAGAATAACCTTGTGGATTTAAGGTTTTACTTCTTTGAGGAAGACAGCAATCATTCTCATTATTGTTTCACGTTCTTCCCTATATCACAAATCCAGTAGGCTATGAAAATATGGTTACACTTGTTTGATCAGTGACCCTCCCTGTGAGTGAGCTTCCTTTAGATTCATGGAAAGGAAATTAAGGAAAGGAAATACCATTTCTCATGAAAGTAATTTTCTATCATTTGTAAAGACTTTTTTTCTATTATTATTAAGATTGGTGGGAAACACTATTTCTCACTTTCTCTCATATATACCACTGCCTATCTCCCATCGCCTCGCATGTATCACATATCCAAATGTCCCATTGTCCATCCTATTTTGTCATACATTCGCCAATGCACCATAGTCCATCTTCACTTGGGCCTCACATATACAAAGCACCTCAAATTTGTCGCATGTGTCAACTTTCATTGTTCATCTTTTGTTGTTTTGCATGTGTACATGTTTACACTTCTCCTAGCACATCCACAAGGACCAACGACATGTGGCCACGTATCGGTACTACGTACGAATGATTAATGAAATCATACTCACGCCTTGAGGATACCTTTCACCTCATTTCCTTCAGCAACACGTCACCTGCAAAAATAGAATGGCTCGGAGTTGTACACGTGCTCACAGACAAGTCACTACAACAAAGGACACATAGCCCTCATACAAGTGGCATGTCTGGTCAAAGCATCATGCTCGACAAGCTTATAAAGACTTGCCAAGATAGAAAGTCTATCGCAATCCATCAGCGAGGCCATCTCATATAATCCTGCTAAAATGGGAAACATCTCAGAGATGATTAGTGCTTTCACAACAACTATGAAAGTTCAATATATCTGAATCTAGTTAGGATACGATCTGATCCCATAACCTTTAAGGATCCCATGCCAGTAAGAAAACCCAATGTAGTTGCCTCTTCCCAATCTATATAAGGAGCAGATGACGGAAAACTTGAGGCACCTACTAAGCACACGACAGAGAACTCGTGTTTGATTGAATAGCAACAGTACCATGATCCATCAAAATCATAGATTTGAAATATTCAACCAGTTCAATTTAGGACTGTGACTTGGCAACATTGGGTACATTTCCATTTTGGACATGGATTCCTTCAACACTAATTGTACGGGGCAGGCAACAAAAATCTTTGTGGAACCTACCATAGAATCCATGTAACATGCATCCACTACAGACATAAGTTGCACCAGGTCGTGCTAGGATATGGCCCATAAATCATGCAACAATCAAGTGAGATATACATACAACATGGGAAATGGGATGGGGAAGCCCACCATTAATTGAAACTTTCTTATGGTCAACAAAGTTTTGAATCAAGTTAATAGTGGCAGATAAATATCAACAGTTGCCCCAAGATTTCACTGGTAGGCATCCTCGCCCCCATTGCTCTGTGGTGTGGCATGTTTGAGTTTAGAGTATGTTTCTTTCACCAATTACCCTGATAATGTGAAGGAAATATATCATCATTATGATCTTATTATTGCCAAAACAAAGACTAAAATCGTTCATTAACTGCAGATATATTTATAAGATAGTTAAAGGAATTTAAAATTATTGCACTTTTTCCCTGTTCTTATACCAAAAATCCACCAATATCCAAACGACCGTATTAGTTTTTTCTTTTTTTTTTATAACAACACTCAAATGTTGCTATTGTTATGAGATATGTAAAGTAATTTGTAATTGTTGTCCATTCCTATTACCTTATTATAGTAATTGGTGAAACAAATCAGCCTTTAGATCTGACCCAATTGATGGAATGTATATCACAAAGAATTAGGGTGCGTCCATCATGTCCAGGGGAGGGCGTCGACCAAAACCCAGTTAGTGTCATGCACCCATGCAGTCATTCAAAAACGCAGAGCGAGGAACAAGCTGCCACATTGAGTATTGGTGTGATCCACCCAGAGCTCGAATCCACTTCAATCTAGGAAGAGTAGCCTAAATCGATACCATGAAACTAGTAGACAGACCTGATTCTTCAGTAACCATAGAAGATGGGCCGCACCAAGCATCAACGCAAGATGAGTTCCTTTCTTACACACGGCGTGACTTGCACGCAGCATGCTTATTTGCTGTGTAAAGAAGGATCCGCACCGACTTCAGCTCTCCACCGTCCCTCCTTGCTCTATAAAAGGAAGAGAGACAGAGAGAGAGAGAGAGAGAGAGAGAGAGAGAGAGAGAGAAAGAGAGAGAAATCATCGGATCCTTGGGGCAGCCGTGGAGGCACTGGGAGACGTGAGCAGCCGTGGAGCGTGCGCCGGTTAAACGAGTTTTTCTTCTCTTTTTTTTCCTTTTACTTAATTTATTTTATTAAGAGATTTTGGCCACTCATGTCTATGATCAGCTAAACCTCTTAGCTAGGGCTAAGAGGTGAAGCTTGTAGCATGATTGAGATGTTAGCTTTGCTTTGATTTATGTTTATTGAACTCTTTTGGATTCTAGTTTGATTATAAGGAATGTTTTTAGTTTTAATAGTTTGTTGTGACTTAAATTACAATAGATCTGCGATAGCTTGAGATATTTTCTTTTCATGTATTGAGATTGTGAACTTGAGAACTCTGTTGTTTACCATCGTCTCATGGGCATGGTTGGGTGATGGAATCCTTCCTAACTTTCACAATTCTCGTATGATTGGTTGTGGGTTTGGTAAATTACTGTTGTTTGCCATAATCTCCTGGGCATGATTAGGTGACGAAATCACTTCCAAATCTTCACCATTCTCATCTATTGATGATTAGATCCATGAGAAGTTCAGAGATCTAACAAATCTCTTATTACCAATTGAATAAGATAGGACTCTGATTCCAGTTGTGTCCTTGAATCATTGCAAGGTAGCTTTCCAAATTGCTACAAGTGGATCCTTGGCACCCTAGTTCCCTACCTTTGAACTCTACATATTTTAGTTTACTATTTTACCATTATTTTCTAATTTTTTTAGATTTAGATTTCATCTTATTCTAGTTCTAGTTCTGGTTATTTTCATATTACGTACAGGTTTCAGTCCCTGTGGATTCGACCTCGGTCTTACTAAGTTTATTACTACATCCCAACCCTATACTTGGGGTGTGATCACCTCATTCTTTGGTTCATGCCCTAAAATGATATCTCAAAACAGATGGACGGTGTGGATACAATAAATATATTATAGTGAGGCCTGTGGATACAATAAATATATTATAGTGAGGCCTCCAGAACTTGGAACTTGGCGACATCACTTCATCAGGAGTCTCGCTACTCAACCTGTCAGCAGCTAATCCGCGCTCATTGCTTTTAAACTATTTCTTCGGAAATAGTCACCTGTTTTCACCGCTAGCGCCCCCAAACCACTCGCCATGAGTTTCTTGTACTTTGACTAGAGTATTTTTGTTTTACGAAATTACCCTTCTGTATTTTTAACCAGCAACTTTTCTTTCATGTACTTTAAAAAGTCCTGGAGATTCCAAGAAATGAGGTGGTGGGGCCGACTTTCACAATGCTTGTTGCAAATTTGAGCCATCCATCATAGTCACCGTCTCATTTTAGGATGTGGACCCAAAATTCTGGCAGATTTAGTGTACATGTGGGTCCCTAGAGAGGAAAAAGTGGGTCATTGCTTACTACTGTTGAAAATATCAGTTGTCCATTTTTTATGCTTCTAGGCTATTCAAACCATTGAAATGGAATTCTCAACCGGCAAGGTGAATATTGCACAGATTTGATCGAGATTTAGAAGGGAGACAAGGGAGCTATACAACCAAAAGATTTGTGGGGCCCACGGACACCTTTGTGACATCCTATCTGTCCATCATTTGGACCAGATTATCTTTGGAATTGAGACAAAAATTAAGACTGATCTAAAACTCAAGTGGGCCACACCACAGGAAACAGTGGGGATGAGGACGTCCACCAGTCAAACCCTACTGGGCCGAACTCATGTTTTGGGTCAGGCTGATATTTGTTTCTTTCTAATCATCCTTATGGAAATCATGTGAATGTAGTGTCAGGTAGAATATGAACATTATAGTGGGCTTTAGTAAGGTTTTGATGGTGTATGTCTCATCTCCACCATTCCCTGTGAAATAGGCCACTTAAAGTTTTCTTTTTAATCTTTCTGGCGGAACCGCAGATGAAGCGGATGTCATGTAAAAACACTGAGCTTTTTGTTTCATCGCCTTAATACAACGAGTGTTCCAAGACACCCGACGTCCAAACGGAAAAGAGATGCAAAGGACACACTTCAGCGTGACCTCTGTTAAACAGAGCGTGCAACCAAAGCTCTATGGGACCCACCATGACGTCCACATTAAGTCCATCTAATCCATCAATTTAACTGGATCATTTAGAATCTGAGCTAAAATAAAAATGAGGCAGATCCAAAATTCAAGTGGGCCACACCACAGAAACCATGGGGACAGAAATGTCAACCATTGAAAACTTCATGGGACCTTCGTGATATTTGTATGCTATCCAATCCTATCATAAGATGATTCCCACCAAAATGCATGGAAAACATAATATTATCCTGATCCAAAACTTCTGCAGGCCGTAGTAAAGCTTCAAACGTGGGCATTCAATCCCCACCATTTCTCATTGTATTCCACTTCAGCTTTTTATATATTTTAGAATCACATCCCAAAGTATTGGGCAAAATTGATGGACCGATGAATGTCAGTGGACCCCACAAAGTTTTAGGTCACATTATATGTCTCTTCCTGTGATGACCCATGGTTAATGAGAAAAAGCCACTTAGCCATGTCACACCGGACAAACATAAAGTTTCCGCCGGATGGAATGAAAAATGTCTTTCTCGTTGTAGCTTTTACGTCAGTTGGATCGAATTGCTTATTTTCATTAGCGGCATGTCATTGAAAAGTAAATATACCCCAATGCACATTAATAAGATTCTCCCCACGCAAAATATCACTATGGCTGACTGTTCGACCTTGATCGGACATGATTTTATATGGGCCCACTGACTTCACTTTTTTGAAAGTTGGGTTAAAATAGGGTGCCTTTGAGAGAGAGAGAGAGAGTGAGTGGGGACCCATTGTTGAGGGAAAATAACCATTAGAAATTTAGGACACTTAACATTTCTTTATTTACTATTTCATGCACCAAATCTTTAAATATAACCATAATTTCCAAAGCAATAATAAGAGCTTAGGTGAAACGCTTGAGGTACTCTTCAACAGTGCCGTACTTGTAGTCTGGGTACAGGTCATGGCTGTCCACACCATGTGGGCCCTTCACTTTGAACTCCAAGTCACCATGGTAGAAGATCTGGTACAGGTGGGCCACCCCGATTTGCAGTGGAGGTGGCATCTCTGCATCCAAAACAAGAAAGGTTACATGGATACACCCATTCATCTCCTCCTTATCAGAAATCAAAGGGTCATCAAGCATCATCCACACAAGTGGCACCCATCCTTCGTTTACACCCATCATTATTCTGATGGGCCCCACCGTGGAAAGGGAATGCCCCAAAATTCTTTACGACCGGAAGATTCATTGATCCTATTGATTATATGCGATCCTGACCTTTTCCGTTTGTCCATATTGTTTTATCATCCTCTTGAGAAGCTAAACATCTAATAGACAGGGTATGGGACTCGGATTGCCTACTGATGATGCTATGGTGCTCTGTGGGCCCAACATGATGTATGCTTTTATTCACCCCTTCCATCCATTTTCCTAGATCATTTTAGGCCATGATCTCAAAAATGAGCTAGATTCAAATCTAAAGTGGACCACACCACAGGAAACAGTGGTCCAATAAAAACTTCTCAGGGGCTACAAAAGTTTTGGAGAAGATAATATTTGTGTTTTCCCTTCGATCAGGTCTATGTGACCTAATCAACAGGTTGGATGGCAACTAAACATTACAGTAGGCACACCAGGAACATTTTAACGGTGGGGCTTCAATCACCACTGTTTTTTTAATTGTGCGGTCCACTTGAGATTTGGATTTATCTGGTAAAATAGATATACAGGTAGGCTTGTACATCAAGTCCTGCCGAGTTAAGCTGGCCTCAGCTCGACTCGGCTTGGCCACCAGCTGACTCACCTCGAACTTGGCTTGTCCCGGTCTTCGAGCCTAACTGGCCAGCTCGGCTCAGTTCGGTCAGCAACTCGGGCCAATTCGAACCGAGTTCAAGCCAAGATCGAGTTAAGTTCGTCATTGCAGCATTTTCACAAACACCTGGACTACACCTTCAAAATCTCACTCTATTTGAGACAGCGGCAATGGTTTTACAGGTATTTTATCAAACACCTTCTAAGCAACATAAAAATCAAGAAAAAAAAAAAAAGGGTGTTTGTTTCATATACATACCTTCCTTGTCACCAGCCACACTTCTTTGAGTCATTTCATCAAACACTTGGTGAGCAACATCAATATCAAAGTAACCAAGTTACCGAACTGAGTCGATTTGAGCTGGGTTCAATCTAAGTCAAGTCTAGCGCCAACTCGAACTCGGCTCGAACTCATTTTCAAGCTCAAAAAATCAGCTTAACTCGACTCAAACTCAGCTTTGAACTGAGTCGAATTGAGCTTTTTGGAGTCGAGTCAAGCGAGCTAACCGAGCTAGCTCTGTTCGTGTACACCTACGTATGCAGGCGTGGATAAAACCGACGTGATGTTGCCACCACCCAAGTGGCTAGTGTTCGGTGCTATGTGGACCCCACCATGATGTATGTGCTTTCTCCATGCCGTCCATCTATTTTATAAGATAATTTTAGTGCTTGATCCCAAAAATAAGGTAGATCTAAATCTCAGGTGGACCACACCATGGGAAAACATTAGTGATTAAGTGTCCACCATTAAAAACCTCCTAGGGCCCATTGTAATGGTTATTTGACATCTAACCTGTTAATTAGGTCATACAGACTTGGATGAAGTGAAAAAATATATATCATATTGATCCAAAACTTTTGTGTCCCCTAAGAAGCTTTTAATCATGGGCGTTCAATCAACAGTGTGCGGTTCCACTTGAGATTTGGATCACCCTCATTTTTTGGGCTCATACCATAAAATGATATGGAAGAACGGTTGACCGGCATGGATGAAACAAATACATCATAGTGGGACCCACATAGAACCGACCACTAGCCATTGGCTACTGGCTAGCCAATCCGTTCCGGATAAAACACACAAGTCATGATCGGGCGCGGAATAGGTACTACCTCCGCCTGTTTGGGGCTCGGGACAGGTAGAGGCTCTGAGGTCAACTGAGAGGCCACTGTAATGTATAACTTTTATCCACACCGTCCATCCATTTTTTCTATATTATTTTAGAGGACTGGACTAAAAATAATGAAGATCCGAACCTCCAGTGGACCACACCACAAGAAGTAGCTGTGCCAAGCACGTCCACCATTGAAACCTTCTTAGGGTCCATCGTGTTCTTTACTTTCCATCTAACCTGTTGATATGGTCATATACAACCGGATGAAGTGAAAAAACGAATACCATCTTGATCCAAAACTTCTGTGGTCCCTAAGCTGTCCCAATTTAAAACCCACCGTGTGGCCCATTTGAGCCTTATATCTTCATTATTTTTGAAACAAAACTCTAGAACAATATGAAAAATTGTATGGACGATATGGATGAAATTCATACATAACGGTGGCCCCTCAGTGGCCCTCAGAGCCTACCTAATCTGCGCGCGTCATAATTGAGTTCATGGAGCGCCGTCCACTAGTAGCCTTCCTACTGACAGCGTAAGCAGGCAATCCGCATCCCAATTACCACAACTTATGGTGCCGTACCATTTTTTCAGCCAATTGTGCAGGACATCTATACCATGACAATGGTAGGCTGCATCATGAAGATCACGTGGCACAAAAACCAGGACGGTTCCTCTCGCAGGTGGGCCACATGTTGGAATTCGATGATCTGACTCAATATACAGGTGTGCCTAATCTGGTGAACCAATCAGACTGATTTTTTTAGACGGCAAAACTTTACGGTGGGGCGTGTAGTTTTCATGGCCCTGATTTCCTACACAAGTGGCATTTTTGGAGGGAAATGGTACGGTATCACAAGTTGTACCGTTGCCTCTTGGTGATCGGGTCTCTCTTAACCGTCAATTTATAGGCCACTGATCTACTTGTTATAATTTTCCAATCTTGAGAATCTTTATGGGCGCATCTCCCACAATAGTCTATGATCAAGACACATGTCTGGACGCATCACCACCCTTCATTTCATTCACAACCCCTAATCCAATCACAAGGATCCAAGAGTCGGTTACGTACTGTCCATGTTGCCAAGCCATTCCTCCTGTGTAACGAAGGTTTTCTTCAGCTCTTTTCCAATCAGTTTCTCCCAGATCTTCACCACCTCCATCTGGGTCAGTATATTAGCAGGTGGACGGAGATAGAGAGTCTTGTTCAGTGTCCGTGGATCATCAACGGCCATCATAGCATACATTGCCATGTCATCCTCATCCACCCAAATACCTGCCATGTCAATACCAAACAACTATCAGCAGTCGGAGTTAGCAATAGAAAGATCGGGGTGGCCCACTTAGAGTGGAACTTACAATCCTTGTCGGTCTTATCGCCGTTGCCATAGATGTAGACATGATCGGTGGGTGGCATGAAGTGGCCCAGCTGAGCCAGAGCGGCCAGGAAGTAGCCAGCCATACAGTTGGCCGAGAAGTAAGTGTAGGGGATCTTGGCCTTTTCAACGGCCCGCCGAATCACACGTTTGTCCTTGAACACATAGTCACCAGGGGGGATTGCGTGCTCCATCCGATCCACGTCCATCCCAAACTCAGAGGGAAGGAACCGCTGCATGGGACCATCAGTAGTTTTATCAACCATTAAAAATCACCACAATGATTTTCTTGATCATTTTCGTAAATTTTGTACACTTGTAGTGGACCCAAACGGTTCATCTTCTGGTCCTGATCATGATGGAGGCATACCGTGTGCACCCCTAAGTGTTACCTATTAACGTGTTAATGGGTGTTTGTTTCCGTGTGGGGCCTATCTTGATATATGTATTATATATCCACGTCATCTATCAATTTTTTTTATGTCATTTTAGGGTATGGACCAAAAAATGAGACAAATCCAGATCTCAAGTGCACCACATAGTAGGGATTGAATGCCGACCATTAAAATTTTCTTGAGGGCTACAAAAATTTTGGATCAAGCTGACATTTGTGTCTTCCCTTCATCCAGGTCGTGTGACCTTGTCAACAAGTTGGATGGCAAATAAACATTAAGGTGAGCCCTAAGAAGTTTTCGATGATGGGTGTTCAATCACCACTATTTCTTGTGGTGTGACTTGCCTGAATCATAGGTCACCCTGAAATTTTGGCCCTAGGCGTTTCCTTTGATGACTCATCTAATGGTGGGAGTGGATTTCACATACAGAATACTATGGCATCTAAAAGAATTGTATGAGAATATAATAGGAGATTCTAATGCTTCTAGAACACACGCTACCAAACATAAACTTTGAATTCCAGTGCGCATTCCAATTATAGGATGCCGAATATAATTATGGATTCTAAATGCATTGGATTCTAATATATTTGGGATTAGGAATTCAATACATTCCAAATACAAGCAACCAAATGAGCCTTTAATTTTTTGATTTGGATTAAAATGGATAACAAATATAAACCTCCCAAACGAGCCCAAGTAAGCTTTCTCATCGGTGACTAAAATTGTGAAAGCACTGAAGCTCTTAAGCCGTATAAATCTCTTTGCCTACATTCTCCTCAGAAACCCTAGTTATCAAGTTATATTTGATAGAAAATAGAAAGTACTTCAAAAAGGCCCCATACAACTCCTACCTCTGAACCGTGGCTGAGGTGATCCCAACCGTGACCTCTTCCAAAAGTCAGCCTGGTACACTCATCAGGTGGGTCACACCTGTATGAAAACGACAGATGGTTTGAAAAAATAAATGCCAACTGCCTAGATTCAAAGTGTGCATTTTGTCCTCTTGATGAGTATTCCAGCCTGATTTTTCACTCGGTCAACTGCATAGTGAGCCCACCTAAGCTAAGGCTGTAAATGTGCCGGGCTTGAGTCTGCCTAAATCAAACTTTTGAATAGACCCAGTAAGACAGCCCAACCCAAAACAGTTCAAAATCCAGGCCGAGCCTGTTGACGGGACTAAGCCACAACTCAGATGAATCGCACATGTACCATGTTGGCATGTGCATCACACGTGAAAGTGTGTATAAAGAAGGTGCATCTGGAGCTACCATACCTCAGTTTTACGTTAGAGTTGATTGTGGCCTAAGTTCTTTGTGATCAGATACTTGTAAGCTGTGAATGGCCTGGGAAACCTCATATCATACAAGAGGTTTCGACTTCAGATCATCATGAAATTACTAAAATGCACATATTTTCTGCATTAAAGGTTCCTTCTAGGCTCCTGAAAATGATTCCCACACCTTAATCCCGTGAAGCCATTTGCACAGTTGCGGACTCAAAAAATCTCTGCAGGTACGAGTCCAAGGTTCCTTCTAGGCTGTTGAAAGACAGGCGTAATCTTGGACAGTTAAATATAATATTAGGATAGAAGATTGAAAGGAGAGAATAGTATTAACCGGCCCACATACATTGTGCGTGGTTTAAAAAAATGGGATGTTTGGCTGCTCCAGTGGACAGCCTATATCAATGTTGATATTCACTGCTCTGCACCGATGAAAGCTTTAAAAGGTCGGAACTAGATCATCTTCTTGGGCATTTGGCCCCGCTTTCGCATTGGCTCAGGTGTTCAAAGCACCGTGCATGTGGTCTATGGTCAATTTCTTGCACGAGTAACTATTATCAATCTTTAGCTCCATTCACGTAAACTTCATTACAACTTTTTCAACATTCTCCCTCATTAAAAGCTTTTCTGGGACTATAATTTCACATTCCAGTCTCCAGCCACAACACACAAAATACTCAATAACTGCACTCAAATGCAAAGTTACCAGAGCACATATACTAGTCGACCCATTGGGATTGTGCATGGACACATCAGGCAAAACTCACCAAAAAAAGAAAAAAGAAAAGAAGAATGATCAACATTCAACAGGCAAAACTCAAAAAAGAGTCAGTTGTCCTGATCACCATCATTACAGTAGAGTTGCCAGTCAGATGAACAGTTGTAATCGCCATTCCCATTTTCCAAGTGCAGTGTGAAGGCACCTCAGCACTTAGAAGCACATGCCATATGAGCATTTCTTGAATGTTAACATCAGATTATGGTTATGTTTTCAAGTGAATCATCTCAGTCCAGGGGTTTGAAACAGTAGTAGTAGGATATGACACCAATACACAACAAGCAAATAAGAACATGCATTAGGAAAAGGTCAATGCACGCATATCCATTAATAAATAAACAAATAGAATCCAAATCTCTTCATAGATAGATAGGTATTACTCACTTGAAAATCATTATCCCTTACACAGGGAAAAATACACAGACAGAGCATTTTTAGCAGGAAAGGGATCATACCACCTTACAAGCAAAACTACCAAAATACCTTTGTCCCCACACAGACTCCCCCTATGACCTCAACATACTATTTATTATTCACTGCAACAATTCCAATCCCAGATAGTCACAAGACCATGCCAAAGCTTACAGCCCATACAAGGAGAGGTGAAAATTACACCAACAGAAGAAACATACCCGAGCTAAAGCCCCTGATCAATCAGATAATCGCCGAGCCTCTCCACAATCATGTTGCACTGGCCGGGAGTCAACGGTTCTTCATATACACCGATAATAAGAGCCTGATTGGTTTTCTTGATGGTAACACCACCTGAGCCCTGGAAACAAGTGGACAAGTCAAAAGACAGCTCTGGCACAACACAACCCAGGAAGAGGAGAGGCATCACAAATAGCAGACCTTTTCTTTATGGATGGGGGGAAGATAAACGAGTACACCTCAAGAACAGGTGGCCAGGTGTAAATTTTACTAGGTAAAGAAATGAGACTCTAAGAAGTTCTCTAAGTGAGTTCTCCAAACAGTTATTTTGATTAACAGAAGTATTTCAGTAAAGTAAAATTATGGTGTTGAGTTCTTCAATCAATGGGAAATATGTGACTGGTGGCACCAAATTCTGAAAATTCAATCAGATAGTAAAGATCAGAAGAAAGCTAGATCAGATCAAAAACAGTACAATTTTTTTACTTTGTAACAGAGAATTAAAGTAAATGGAAACGATAAAAGGGTGGCCTAGCAATGGGTCAGGTCGACACACAGGCCAACCAACCTGACCTGCTTAAAAGTGGATCAGGCAGAGTTTATTCAGTTTCCAGTTAGGCTCCAGGTTGGAAAATGTCACCAATTTAAGTAAACTGGGTTGTGCTCAGGTGGCCCCCAACTCAACCCAACCCAACTTGGCCACGTAGTTTATTTACATTTTCAAGTGTATGCTTGCTTGGTGCGGTAGGGATTTGAGGATTATATGCAAGACTTGTGTTTGAACACTTCTCAGCACAATTTTCATACAGAAGGGTTAAGTTGGTCTGGGCTTGGGCTTAAGAATATGCTCATGGGTCCAACCTTGTCATTTCATTACTGGTCAAGGGTCTGACTCAGGCCTGGAATCTGGACCCATTTGGTAAACAAGTCAGGCTCGGGCTGAGACTAAAGACAGGTGAACCTAACCAATTGCCAACCCTATGCTCAGCAGGCTCAGCTGGCGCTCCATGATATTATCAACTGTTTGCAAATTCCCCTTTGTGAGTAACATCCCAATAGTTGCACTCCGGTGCAACATGGGGGGCTTATGGAGTTGGCATGTGAATGATGTTGACAATCCTGTATCAGTGGGTTCCCTGGCTGATTGTAAAACTTTTGCCAATCGGCCACATAAAAGCCCACCATAAATTATAAGGGTAAAGGCTAATATGATGCGATTGGTGGTGTGCAATGGGGTGCTGCTCATATAGTCATACGAACATCAGTTGTTTTCTTTGCAGGAGGATCAGACCTAATAAATGCTGCCAATCACAAGACTTCTTTCTAGTTCTTCGCACAAGGATTCCTTAGTAATAAAGGGAAGAGATTCAATGCCCCCAGAAGCATGAAAATTTAAGCGCCTTTACCGTACATGTGGCATACATACAATGTCCCAACAGTTCATTTATTGGGGACAACCATGATTGGACAATAAACCACAATTTGAAATGATTGGACAAACGTACCCATTTCAAAGATGGTTTGCGAATTCATTAAAATCCAATAAGCAATTTTTATACACCACAAGACAACCACTGTGAAAGAATTCCTTCACCATCAACTTTTTTCAGCTAATCATGCATCTCATGAGTTTTTTTCACTTCAGTAGGATTTGAGCTGAATCGTGAATCATTTTCTGTGGGATTCAACTAGATTAGTATAATGTTAACAACACCTGCTACTTGACTAAAGAGAAAAACTTTCAGGCATCAGCCGCATGGTACAAAAGAAGCAACCGTTGCTTATGATCAACTTCATTGTGCTCAAATTTTTGGTACACATCTGATGGGGAAAAAAAAGTTACACATGCATTATCAGAATGCAGAGCAAAGTGACTCCGTAAAGTCCTTAAGTTTTGCATATACAAAATCCAAATACTTAATGGCTTAGGACAGGTCATATATTTATCAGATTTTTTAATGGCAATTTAAATTTTATTAAAAAATAAAAGACAGAAAAGAAAGGCCAACCCAGCCAATATTTATCTGATTCAGTAATACTTTTAATAAATTTTGAAAGCAGCCAATAAGCAGAAAGAAAAATAATGGAGATGATGGATGAGATGCAAAGGTTGTCACCTTCTTCCCTCGAATGACAGCCCCTTGCTCGCCTTGGATGACCATATACTTAGTGGAGCCGAGGTATAAGCCAGTAGGGGCAAGCGATCCAGGTTCAGCAAAGTCGTTCATGACACCAGTTACCTCCTCAGGCTTAAGCTTTACACATTGACATAAAACAATGAACGATCATCAGCAAAAGGAATGAAATATGCAGAAAGCAAAAACACAAGTGTCTGCATGTGTCTACATACATCCATATACTTATATAAGATGGATATCGATAGAATAATGCTTATCAACTGGACCATACATCTTACTCTACTGGTCAAGAATTCAATTTGAAAGAACATGGCAAGTTGCAGTATGAAAGACTGATTGCAATGATAATCAAACCAAAAAAAAGAAGAAGAAGAAGAAGAAGAAGAAAGAAAGAAAGAAAGAAAGAAAGACAAAACAAAACCATATCATCCACTCTTAATAGAGCTACAAACACGTGCATGCTCAGCAGAAACGGATATACTTGTCAAAAGCTGGTCAACAGAAAACCTGAATCATCCCAGCAAACGTTGCACATATTCCTCCATAACTCATGGTTCAAAATCTCACCAGATCTAAATTTAAATAAGCAGAATAAAACCAACCCCAAAATACCAAAACCCACACCAATCCAATGATTAGTTTAGGGTACGTATGGGTGTTACTGGTTTTGTGGGCAGACAGCATACATTCAACCAGAATCTCCAACCAAATAGCTTTAAGGTTGATCAACGTGCTATCCAGATGTTTCATGTGGGCAGAAATTTCAAATTCTTCAGACGCAAATCTCTATAAGAAAGCACCTGCCCCAAACACTATGCCGCGAGGACATAATTTGAATCATAATGCATATCCACTCCGATAGCAAACTCGGAAATATTCATATGAGCCTGGTAACATGGATACCCTTGTGATGCAACAAGGTTTCACATTCAAGTCGATTGACGGTTAACATCAAAGGTTAAGGGGATGATGGATGTACCCTAAACCCATTACATCAGATGCCCATGATGAAGCAGATTAATATCATAATGATAAGATGATAGCAAGAAAATATATTTTGTTTTTCTTATTTTTTTTCTTTTTTTCTTTTTTTTTTTTTTTTGACAGCATGAGTGTCCCTGCCCCATATTCGAGGCAAGACTGTTCCCTGTAGATGCACGCAATCACGTGCATCAGGTAATGCCGGGGAGGGGAGTCGAACCCACGCCTGTAGGGAGCAAACCCACAGTGCTGGCCGCTCGCCCAAAATCTTAAATTAAAGAAACACAAACAATAAATCTGTAATTAGTCATAAGACCAGCTCCAACTAGGCTGTCAATGGGCCTGGCTGATCTGTCCAAGCCCAGCCAGCAGTGCAGAAACTAGGCCCAAGCGTAGCTTGAGCCCAAGACAGCCCAAGACGGATAGGCCTGAACCCAGCCTGAGTTGCTGATGCCCCAGCCCACTTTATGTGGGTATAGACTCTACTTTTGCATCAGTATCCATTACTTATCAGGCCAACAATCCAAGTGTTACAGCTGCCAATTGAGTGTAAGGCATCATTCACCCATTGTTAGTCCTGATATCAACGGTCTATATCATTGCACCATTGGCCCTTGATGTAGGAGCATGGGCCAGCACCTATCTAGAACAGATGGATCAAGTGAAGCAAGGACCAGCTCCACATATGATGACACACTTGATACCCATGGACTGTGAACACCAGAATCAGATTCCAAGGTCAAAGTAGAGCAATTGTGCTCTTTTTTCTTTTTCTTTTCTTTTCTTTTCTTTTGCAGAGAATGCAGCAGTGTGGTCATTTAGATACTCTAGCCTTGAGTGGGTTTTAAAGGGGGTATTTTTGTCAATTCTATGGATAGTTACTTGGTTGAGTGGTTATTAGAGTAAGTGCTTACTTGGGATTAGTTACGATTAGCATTTTAATTCCTTTGATTAGTTGAGATTGTAGAAAGCTATGTTTTCTTATAACGGTAGTTAGTTTTTTATATTTGCAATTTACAACAAAGTGAGAGATCTGATTAGCACTTTAGTTGCTTTGGTTAGTTGAGATTGTAGAAAGCTATTTTTTTCTCATTCTAGCCTCTCCCTGTTCTATCTCTGGCGAGCTTTTGGGTTGATTTGCTCCCAAATTCCTCGAACTCTCCTTATTTCCTTTCTCAACTTCTCTTTTGATTGTGTGATTGACCTTGGGGTTTTCATTGATTTGAGTGATTTGAATGCCCATCAATTGGTAACGGAGAGGTTTTTGACAGAAACCTGTTCATGATTTGCTCAATTCCTTGCGAGAATCTTCATTGAGAGGCTTTCAAAGATGCAGAGCATAAGCTGACAACAGATCACAAGATCAGAGCTGAAATCATTCAGCCGGGGGTTGTAGCTATGTGTGCCTGAATTCAAAGCTTACTTGAGCTACATCTGAGGTGTTTCGAGGGAGATAATGCAGATAGTGCCTCGCAGGAGGGGCCATGCATTAGCAGTGGCGAATGACTAACCAGCAAATGATCTGTGAGACAGAGATCGAGAGAAACTGAAGGCAAGGAAAAAATATCCATTGCACTATGCGAAATATTTCATTAGCTCCCGATGATAAAGAACCAGTGTCCCTAAATGAGTCCAAAAGCTCATCTCATCATCAAGCTTCATTACACAGCATCTATGAGTGGGAGGATTGTGACGGATCCCAGATTCAAAAAAAAAAAAAAAACAAAGTTATGATCTTGTCATGTTGGAATTAATAACGAAATCCCCAAGTCAATTCCATGTTAAAGATATTATGCATTGGCTTGACATGGTTGAGTGAATCTTTGAGTTGCCTGTAGTACCAAAAGATTGGTGTGTCAGATTAGCAGCAATATGATTTAAGATTCGAGCATTGTATGGTGGGAGTAAATCCACTGAATGCAGTACTTCCTAGGGCAGTCTGTGACACCACATGGTTGAAGGTTCCACTTGTTGAAGGAGACATTCCTTCCCTTCAACTAGACATGTGTTAGTTATATTGACACCTTCATGCATTGCATCAAGGGGATCAAAGCATTGATTCCTACATAAGGAATTCAACCATCTGATTGTCAGAAAATGATCCTAATGAATCAGGTAAGTAACTCACTGCTAAATAGTAAATACATTGGAAGCTTACACCTTTCATTCATGAGAAATTGATAGTGCCGCCTACATGGTTAGTCTCTGAGGAGTACACCAAGCTTCTATGGAGGGTATTCTAAGGAGCTACATGATGAAGGTCACCTTGGAAGAGACAAGAAATGCCACTAGTTAGATCATGGTACTTTTGGCCAGGTTAAATCGAGATGTGAAGATGAAACAATTTGAACCAAGTTTGCCAAGTGTTGCAAGGAACATCAGATTATACACACCTCTTCCCATTGCCACTTACCATTCAGTCCTATGAGGATGCAAGTCTCCATTTTGTATTGGGATTGCCAAGGATACAGATTGTATCATGGCTGTGGTGGACCAATTCTCTAAAATGACACATTTCATCCCATGCCGGAAAACCATAGATGCATCAAATATTGGCAATCTCTACTTCAAGGAAATTGTGCACCTACCTAAATTCCCAAAGAGCCTTACCTCAAACCAGAATTCCAAATACATAAGCCAATTTTGGAGGTGGTTGTGGATGAGGATAGGTAGGCAGTCAAATTTAGCAATGCATAGCATCCCCAAATGGATGGTCAAACCTAGGTCATCAATTTTAGTTTGGTCAAAACTAAGCCTCTCCAGAGAAAAGCCGAAGCAATGGGACCAAGTGCTATCTCAAGCCTGCCCACCCGGGACCAAGTGCTATCTCAAGCCTGCCCACCCAGGACCAAGTGCTATCTTAACTCAAGCCGAATTTGCTTACAATCAATTTAAAAGCAGACTACAAAACTCACTCTTTTTGAGATTGTAAACATTGTGAATCCAGCTCATATTTTAGATTTAGCTCCACCTCAAAATCCAGGCTGAGCGATTGGAAAGGCCAACGTCTTGGCCAATCATATCAAAGCTGTATAGGAGAAGGCAATGGCTCATATTGAAGCTAGTAATTAGCCATACAAAGTGGCTGTTGATAACCATCATTGAAAAGTTTTGTTTGAGGCGGGTGATTTCATGCCATGATCACCAAGGAGAGGTTTCTTGCACGTAAGATTCAACCATATGACATTGTTGAGAAGATGAACACATTTGCCAAATTATATCCATACCCCAGATGTTTCAATCTCCAGCATCTCGTTCCATACAACAGTGATACTTCAAGTGAGGAGGCGACGTCAACTCAAGTTCGAGTTCTCTCCAACTAGGGAAGATTAATGCAGGAGTATGTACCAACACCTATCTAGAACAGAGGGATAAAAGAAAGCGAGGATCAGCTCAACACATACCTGGACCGTTGAGTGCAGGAATCAAATTTCCCCGCCCAGTGTCCAGCTACGGCACTCTGTTTTTTTCAGACAATCCAGCAATTGTACTTCGTTTTGTGGTCATTTTGAAAATCTAAACTTAAGTGGAGGTCGTACAGGGTATTTTTATCAATTCAATGGATAGTTGGTTGAGTGGTTATTAGCATGGTTTAAAAACTCATCCGATGCGATTCAGTATAGCCTGAGTCATCAATTTCTGTGGGAACGAAACGAGTCTGCTGGCCAGTGCGGTATAATTGACTCAGCCCCTCTTGGTCCAACTCGGGACGAGTCAATCCTATTCAGGATGAGTCACCCTGATGTGGACCCAGCCAACGCGATCAGACTTGTTAGGGGAGAGAGAGAGAGAGAGAGAGAGAGAGAGAGAGAGAGAGAGAGAGAGAATGTGGAGCCCAACATGGTTTCTACCATTAAATGGTACATGTGTCAGAGATTCAGGCCATTTATCAGGGAGTGAATGCTATGAGCATGCACTGGACCAAAAGTAATGTTGGTCTACCAATCAGGCAGATCACAGATGTATTATAAAAACAAGTGGCTGCGAAAAAAAATCCAATATTCCAAATTCCATGTAGATGTACTACGGCTCACTTGATGAGCTTACTACCCTAATTGTTGTACATGGCGGGTTCACAATGTGCCCCACTTAATGAATGGCATGGGTCGAAAACATGGCACAACGTATCTCTAGCACATGTGGCATCTGATGGTGGGAGCTAGGCCATGTGTGATAGCTCTTCATGATAGATGATAGGCGAAAGAGGGCTATTTTAATGATAACAAATTGACACCTGATTTGATGGATGACATTTCAAAAGGGTGGAGAAAGGGAAAAATAATCTTTACATCATTGATTAGAAAAAGGTTGGGAAAAAAAAAAAAAAAAAGAATAAAAGACAAGAAAGCAAGTGGAGAGAGAGAGAGAGAGAGAGAGAGAGAGAGAGAGAGAGAGAGAGAAGTAAATCTCATCATTTCATCTCAAAAAGGTGGCGTGAGAAAAGAAAATAATCAGCCCTCTATTTTGATTTTCTGATAGCTTGCAATGTGGAGAGATACAGAGAGATTTTTATGATTTTACTTTTTAGATTTTCACATTTAAAAAAAAAAAAAAAATTAAATGACTTTTTATAATTTTTTTGTTCATTCTTTTCACTTGTCCCATATCAGATAAGTTGTCTCAGCATATCACGAATCGCACACCCCCAAAGTCTCTAAAACATGGTTATAGCTAGTCATGGTTAGATGAGGATTAGTTGTGATTGGCGCACTAATTACTTACAGTTAGTTGAGATTGAGTAACCTCTATTTTCTTGTAGTAGTTAGTTTTTGAGGTTTAGAATTTTTCAAGAACTTGAGATGCCTGAGAAAGGCTTTGTTTGAGCTTCTTCCTCTTCTTTCTTGGGTGGGTTTTGGGTTTTTGTTTTTTTTTTCTTTTTTTAAGAGAGAGAGAGAGATGGTTTTGGAGTTGATTTGACCCCAAGCTCCTTGAACTCTCCTGATATCTCTTCTTCTTTCTCTTTTGATTATGTGATTGCCACTTCTTAAATCAAGTGATCCAAATCTCCATCGGCCTTGCTTATGCAAAATAACAAGCCAAGGATACAATGCATATCCTTAGGTTTGAGGATCATAAAAATTCCTCTTTGCAGCCCAACATGTACAAAAGGGTCATATTGAATCTAGAGGTTGATTGTGTGATTGCCACTTCTTAAATCAAGTGATCCAAATCTCCATCGGCCTTGCTTATGCAAAATAACAAGCCAAGGATACAATGCATATCCTTAGGTTTGAGGATCATAAAAATTCCTCTTTGCAGCCCAACATGTACAAAAGGGTCATATTGAATCTAGAGGTTGATTGTGTGATTGCCACTTCTTAAATCAAGTGATCCAAATCTCCATCGGCCTTGCTTATGCAAAATAACAAGCCAAGGATACAATGCATATCCTTAGGTTTGAGGATCATAAAAATTTCTCTTTGCAGCCCAACATGTACAAAAGGGTCATATTGAATCTAGAGGTTGATTGTGTGATTGCCACTTCTTAAATCAAGTGATCAAATCTCCATCGGCCTTGCTTATGCAAAATAACAAGCCAAGGATACAATGCATATACTTAGGTTTGAGGATCATAAAAATTCCTCTTTGCAGCCCAACATGTACAAAAGGGTCATATTGAATCTAGAGGTTGATTGTGTGATTGCCACTTCTTAAATCAAGTGATCCAAATCTCCATCGGCCTTGCTTATGCAAAATAACAAGCCAAGGATACAATGCATATCCTTAGGTTTGAGGATCATAAAAATTCCTCTTTGCAGCCCAACATGTACAAATGGGTCATATTGAATCTAGAGGTTGATTGTGTGATTGCCACTTCTTAAATCAAGTGATCCAAATCTCCATCGGCCTTGCTTATGCAAAATAACAAGCCAAGGATACAATACATATCCTTAGGTTTGAGGATCATAAAAATTCCTCTTTGCAGCCCAACATGTACAAAAGGGTCATATTGAATCTAGAGGTTGATTGTGTAATTGCCACTTCTTAAATCAAGTGATCCAAATCTCCATCGGCCTTGCTTATGCAAAATAACAAGCCAAGGATACAATGCATATCCTTAGGTTTGAGGATCATAAAAATTCCTCTTTGCAGCCCAACATGTACAAAAGGGTCATATTGAATCTAGAGGTTGATTGTGTGATTGCCACTTCTTAAATCAAGTGATCCAAATCTCCATCGGCCTTGCTTATGCAAAATAACAAGCCAAGGATACAATGCATATACTTAGGTTTGAGGATCATAAAAATTCCTCTTTGCAGCCCAACATGTACAAAAGGGTCATATTGAATCTAGAGGTTGATTGTGTGATTGCCACTTCTTAAATCAAGTGATCCAAATCTCCATCGGCCTTGCTTATGCAAAATAACAAGCCAAGGATACAATGCATATACTTAGGTTTGAGGATCATAAAAATTCCTCTTTGCAGCCCAACATGTACAAAAGGGTCATATTGAATCTAGAGGTTGATTGTGTGATTGCCACTTCTTAAATCAAGTGATCCAAATCTCCATCGGCCTTGCTTATGCAAAATAACAAGCCAAGGATACAATGCATATCCTTAGGTTTGAGGATCATAAAAATTCCTCTTTGCAGCCCAACATGTACAAAAGGGTCATATTGAATCTAGAGGTTGATTGTGTGATTGCCACTTCTTAAATCAAGTGATCCAAATCTCCATCGGCCTTGCTTATGCAAAATAACAAGCCAAGGATACAATGCATATCCTTAGGTTTGAGGATCATAAAAATTCCTCTTTGCAGCCCAACATGTACAAAAGGGTCATATTGAATCTAGAGGTTGATTGTGTGATTGCCACTTCTTAAATCAAGTGATCCAAATCTCCATCGGCCTTGCTTATGCAAAATAACAAGCCAAGGATACAATGCATATCCTTGGGTTTGAGGATCGTAAAAATTCCTCTTTGCAGCCCAACATGTACAAAAGGGTCATATTGAATCTAGAGGTTGATCTGATTGGCTCCACATTGGATGGGGGATGGTCCAAAAATCTTGCCAAAGCAATAAGTCTAACCCTTTTGACTGGCAACAAAAAATTAACAGTGAAGAAAAAAATACAGCAGCAATCCACATTCATCAGAAAAAGCATCTTCCTAAGTGGGAGATTATTGACATATGGAGCATCCATGTTGGGTTCCATAAGATCAAAGGTCTAGATCACCAAGCTAGGTGGTTCCAATAGAACAGATTCAAGGCTGAGAATATTGTTCGTAACCATACAGTTCCACTCTAAACAATTGGCAAGAGTGAGAAAAACACGATGAAGGGGACAGTCACCTGTCAAAGATTTTTGGACAAGATAGCAACTGAGTATCCAAGCATCTTTAACATCGTAGAACTTCTTTAGATCTAGCTTGACAATTTGCTTATAACTCACAGTAATGGCAATTGCCCAAATCTGACCCTTAAACAGTAACCCCATTGTTCCCCCTCCTATGTACATGTTATGCATGTATGCTCATGTGTGTATGACATTTCTAAAATGCCCTTAAAACCCCTAAATTGGCTTGGGTCAATGGGACTTCTTTACAAAAGCCCAAGCTTGGCCCTAAGTGGGCCAGCCCACCCCCTAGACAGCCCAACTGCAGCCCACTCATATAAGTACCAACATATCTTTTTCACAGATATAATTCTCTAAGATCAAACATATCTTCCTTACATATACAGTTCCATAAGAGATCCAACATGACAATGACAAGAATGATAATTATAAAATCCAAAAATGCTTGCGTGACTTATACAAACCAGATGATGTTACTTTCACTGATGGGGACGGAACCAAGTTCATGCCCAAGAGATCCACCCAATCCATCTTGATTGCTGCCATGTGTTTTGTACTGGGGCTCAAAAATCAGGCAAATTCAACACTCAGGTAGGCTAAGCCATGGGAAACCGTTGAGATGGGAAGTCCCACCATTAAAATCGTCCAAATTTTATGTGGGGTCCATCGCCGTGCGTATATGCCATCCACTCCACTCATCTGACCCCAGGATAAATGGATTCCCTGAAACTAGAGACATTCTATGACCCATGTGGGCCACACCACGTGAATTTAAAGGTTTTAGGAATGATTTTACACCACTTCCTATGGTGCAGCATGCCTAACTCTTGGATTTGACTGATGCTTAGGATCCTTGGTGAAAATGTGACTGCACCTAATGGGCAGGGTGGATCTGATGATTTTTTTTCCTACACAGCTCTTCGTCACCGCAAGCAACTTTTTCGGTGTGCCTAAACAAACCAGCTAGCGGATTCCTATAAAATCCCAATATTATCCAAACAAATCATACTCTAATAGATCACTATCCCTGAAATGCAAATCCATTAATCAAATATAGAAAAACGAAAGATACAAACACATCGCCTCTGCAACCTCAAATCCGATCCTGAAAATAAACAAAACCCACATCCGAAATCTTCTCAAACCCAGATTAAAACAGCAAACCCAAATCAAATGCATGAATGTTCCCCCCTCAAACCAATCCCAAAAATAATCCAACATGATAAAAAACCGATAACCCACATCGAATCCGCAGATCAAAACAGAGCAATTCCACACCAAATCTAACAAAATCTGCAACACCTGGTTGAGTTTTCCTACAGATCAAACAAGAGATCCAATCAATCACCAAATCTCATGAGCTATTTAAACATAGAAGCAAACACCCAATCGAAAATCTCCATCGAAGCATTGGAACCAGACCCGATTGGACTGGTAACATCTTATACAATCCACATAAGCAATCAAAAGAAAACCCATCTCAGATTTCAGTCAAAGAATACAAACAGAAACAAGGAAAACAAACCTGAGGGAAAGTCTCGCTCTGAGCCCATACACTTCCATCGTGTCCGATGATTGCCGCGGCCGTGAGATGATGGCCGTCGATGTCGCACATCAGATGATCGTCGACGTACGTTTGCCACGACATCTTCTCTTTCTCCCCGGTTGTTGCGGGAAAGGAACACTTGTATCCAAGAACGAGAGTGTAGCGTTGAAACTCAGCGGATGGGAATTGGCTGGCTAAATAGCATGAGGCACGTGCGGTGCACGTGAGTGAGAATATGAAGTGGATTTTCTCCGGTGCGGACATTATGAATTTCTCCCTCTTGCTATCCAGAATTACAAATTTGCCATTTTTGTCTATAGATGATGAAGCGATTCGCGGGAAGGGTAATTGAAGTGGTGATCCGTGAGAATTGGGAGCAACCTTTGCGAGATCCGTACCGTTCGTTCAGTTCGGCCCATAGTGAAAATACCTTGGTACGAAATAAAGGTCGTCTATTATAGGGTGAGATGCACGTTTACGTTGAACTCGAACATAGACCGTTGGTCATCCTTTCTCCAACAGTTAATTTTTTCTCGTGTGGTGACTGTACGGATCTGATAAGGAGAAGAGTTGAGGGGATGTAGCCAAAATTAAAAACTTGGGCGGTTGGCATCTCTGTAAATAACACCTTATTTGTCATTTCTAAAAAAAATTAGCCTTTTTATCGTCCTTAAATGATTGGGATTTTCACTACAAAATTCTTCAGAAAAAGAATATTACAAAAATGTCCTCTTTTAATTGTAAGTAGACTTGTGGGGCCAAGTGGCTTGAGTATGACGAGCACCGTAGATCTTTGAATCCACTAAGGTGGATGGGATCCCTAACCATAGGGCACACTATAATGTAATTGTCTTATAGCCATGTAGGGCATGATAAAAAAAACAAAAAATGAAGCAATTGACATCTAAAGTCGACCATAATATAGGAATAGTAGTGATAGATCATTAAAAGCTTCTTCTGAGGGATAAAGGTTGTGGATAAAGCTGGTATTTGTGTGGTTTCTTTTCTTTGTAACCTTATCAATTGATTAGATGACAAATAAACACTCCAGTGGCCCCTATGAATTTTATAACATTGGGGATTCAATCACTACTATTTCCTATCCTACATTCCACCTAAAATTTGGATCTACATCATTTATGGGATTACGCCCTAAAATAAGCTTTCAAAATGAATGGACAAGGTGAATATAAGGCACATGCATCACATTTAGCACCATAATTAAGGATCCACTGCATCGTTGACCCACGAATCCACCCTAATCACACCCATGTATGACATTCCACCCATGAAACGCACGCACCACACCATGGTCATAATATATATATATATATATATATATATATATATATATATATCAAATGAAACAGATCACTAGATGGGCTCCGCTTGAATCCTGATATTTTAAATAGTGTACATTATTTTTTTACGGATTAGCTCGCTTTACAATTAGAACTACAGTATTTTTGTTTTGTCTAATACTAATAATGTTGGTGTGCATTTGTTGGACAAAATAGATGTGAGACAACATATGGGCTTGCAACTTTTGATTTTCTACTTTATCATAGAGAGAAAGCAAAGGAGGACATTAATGTAATTTCTGCTCTTTTAAAGTACTTTCCTAAATATGAGTCACTCCGGGCACTACATGTAAAATCTAATTGCTTGGGTAATTTTGTGGTAAAAATCCAATTACTTTAGGAATTTTGTTGTACATTGTTTGATAATTGTCTCGTATGACATCATCTATTATTTTAGGAGTAAGGGGTTCACCTCTTTAACTCTTTAAAAATAGAAAGTTTATTTTTTCATTGGCAACTTGTTATGCCAGAGGAAGTAGACATTTAATTTCCTCTCCTCATGTTTCTCATCTCCCCACGTGCAAAGGTGGCCTAACATGATGGATGGCCTTAGGGGTGTACATTGAGTCAAACCGAGTTGAGCTGGCCTCAGCTTGACTTGGCTCGACCACTAGCTAACCTCAGCTCGAACTCGATCCTCAAGCCTAACTGGCCAACTCAGCTCGGTTTGGTCAGCAGCTCAGGCCAGCTCAAGCCGAGTTCGCCATTGAGGCATTTTCACAAACATCACAAACACTTGGACTACAACTTCAAAATCTCACTGTATGTAAGACAGAAGCAATTGTTTTACAGGTATTTTATCAAACACCTTCTAAGCAACATAAAAACCAAGAAAAAAAATGGTTTTTGTTTCATGTACATACCTTCATTGGCACCAACCACACTTTGTTAAGTCATTTTGTCAAACAGGGTGAGCAACATCAATAGCAAAGTAACCAAGTCACCAAACTGGTTCGATTCGAGTTTGATTCAAGCTAGATTTGGTCTGAGTCGAGTCCAGCGGGAGCCAGCTTGAACTCGGCTCAAACTCATTTTTGAGCTCAAAAAATCAACTCAACTCGGCTCAAACTCAGCTTCAAATCAAGTCGAATCGAGCTTTTTCGAGTCAAGTCGAGCGAGTTAACCGAGCTAGCTTGGTTCGTGTACACCCCTAGATGGCCTACATCAGAGGTGGGGCCAGTCACTCAAAGCACTATTGGGTAAAATCCAATTGTACTTGAGAATTCAATTATTTGAGAATTTTTGTTGTAAAAAATATTAAATTGTTTGATAATTGTCTAATTTAACATCTAAAATGAGTTTCACCTCTTGACTCTTTAGAGATAGAAAGTTTACTTTTTCATTGGCGGCTTATTATGTTAAAGGAGGTGAATGTTTTATTTCTTCTCCTCCTCATGTATCTCATTTCTCCACGTGATGGATGATTCATATCAAAGGTGGCCCCTCATGATAGACAGCCCACGTCTAAGGTAGGGCCTACACAATTAACAATCAACATCAAAGGTGGGCTCCACATGATGGGTAATGGATATTAAAGGTGGCTCCACATGATGGACAATTAACATTGATGGTGAGCTTCACATAATGGATGGCTTACATTAAGGTAGGCCTCATATAATAGATAGTCCACAATAAAGGTTGGCCCCTAACAATGAATGACCCACATCCAAGGCAAGCTCCACATGATGGACAATTAACATTGATGGTGGGCTTCACATAACGGATGGCTTACATTAAGGTGAGCCTCGTATAATAAATAGTCCACAAAAAAGGTTGGCTCCTAACAATGAATGACCCACATTCAAGGCAAGCTCCACATGATGGATAGCCCACTTCGAAGTTGGAGCCTGTATGATGGATAATCTACATTAAAGGTGAGCCCTACATGATGGATGATCCACATCCAATGTCTGACATAATGGGTAACCCATATCCAAGGTGAGCTCCCCATGACGGATGACCCATATCAAGGTGGGCCCCATATAATGGACGGTCCACAACAAAGGTCAACACCTAATAATGAATGACCCACATCCAAGATGGCCCCGCATGATGGATGGCCCAATTCGAAGTTGAACCCCACATGATGGATGATCCACATCTAATGCGTAACATGATGGACAACATACATCGAAGGTGGGCCACACATGATGGATGACCCACTTCAAGGTAGGCCCCACAAAATGGACAATCCACATTAAAGGTTGG
Source organism: Magnolia sinica (assembly GCF_029962835.1). Lineage (NCBI taxonomy): Eukaryota > Viridiplantae > Streptophyta > Magnoliopsida > Magnoliales > Magnoliaceae > Magnolia > Magnolia sinica. Next base: position 129,409,170 of record NC_080573.1, read on the forward strand.
ACCCTAAAAATGAATGACCCACATCCAAGGCACACGCCACATGATAGACGACCCACTTCAAAGTTGGGTCTCACATGATGGATAGCCCACATTAAAGGTGTGCCCCGTACAATGGATAACCCACATCGAAGTTAGACCCTTTATAATGGATGGTCCACATTAAAGATGTGTCCTGCATGATGGACGATTCATATCCAATGTCTGACATGATGGATAACCAACATCCAAGGTGGGCTCCTAATGATGGACGACCCGCATCAAATTGAGCTCCAATAATGAATGGTCCACATTAAAGTTCGGCTCCTAACAATGAATGACCCACAACTAAGGTGGCCCCGCATGATAGGACGAACCACTTTAAAATTGGGCCCCGCATGGTAGACTACCCTTTAAAGAAAGCTCTCATTTACATGTTTTACCAACTTCGCACTTATTTCTTTTGATCTCAATTCTAAAAAAAGTAATTTTACCAAACAATCTTATTGTAAACAAAAGGTAGAACAGAGAGTCTTCTTACTAGATTAGACGAGAGTTTCCAAATGGACCTCGGAAGATCTTAAACTTTAAATCAATGGACCACAAAAAATATGGCCAAGGAGATGGTACGTATTCAAGGGAAAATAGTTCAATGATCAAAAGAAGATATTTAACTGTCCACTGCCCCAAAAATTAAAACTACTCTGCCCCCTGTGATCCCATACCTATTTTAGCGTGGGTTTTCACATAAAAATGGGACCTTGGTTTGATAGTCCAAACCATTTCTTTGTAGATGCCCTGCCATGGAAGAACCCTCCCCTAAAAATTTGCCAAGTTACAGGATCCTATATAGTAGATAGCAAAATATCTAGACATCCTTAGATATGGGCCATTGCTTAAAACATTAATCTTAGGCCAAAAAAAAAAAAACAAAAGTTATCATTGTCAAGTAGAAGGAATTTTTGCAGCATGGACAATCTTCAATTGGACACAATAGTCAAAGGTGTGTGTGTGTGTAGAGAGAGAGAGAGAGAGTCATGGACCACATCGACTCACATCATTACGACCACAAGTAGCAAGGGATAATTTTACCTGTGCAATTAGCTTCTAGAGGTACAACTTTACCTTTATGAAGGACATGAGATGGTTTATACCAAAAAAATAGTAGGTATTTAAGTCATTTTAAAGTGATGTACGGCTGATCATCTCTTCCAACTCTTGCTTTTTTAAATGAGAGAGGAGATATACGATATATCAACACCAAAAACAGTAAAAGTACAAACCCATAAATATTAAAATAAATTGTACCAATCATGAGTATATTTGATCTAGATGGATTTTAAATTCAATAATGTAACAACTTGATTTTTTTAGTTGTCTGATTGGTGGATAGTGAACAGCCAAAAGAAATTAGTAGATGGACCAAATTTTACAACTAAATACTTATGGAAGATTAAGAACATAAAAGTCAATTTGAATTTCAAAAAATAATATATCTAATGTGAGCCGCATAATTTAGACATTGTGTTGATCTAATACATGTCACATGTACAATTGCAAAGTGCATGAGTATCAAACATCCCACCATTTTAGAGTATCAAATAATTCCTGTGTCTCCACCCCTCCCTTGTTCCAAAGAAACCACTTCATCTTTCTCATGTGTATTGCTTGTGCCACACTCCATTAGTTTTGTTTAGGAGGCTGGGTCAACTTTTGTAGAAAAACCTTTCACACCACTCATATTCACCCTATTAACATGCATGCAACTTATTTACCTATGTGTAAATGTTAATCAATTATTGTGTATAGGCAATCCAACCCAAGCATCAAGTAATTAAGTCCCACTATGATAATGAGGTGTCCTAAAATTCACCTCTATAAGATCACTAGGTGGGCCACACCATTAAAAACATTAATGTACATCCATCCAAAAACTTTCAAATTCATGTGGTGCCCACATGATGGTTGGCTTGGCCTTATTTTTTGGCATCACTTGGTAGGCCAACCATTTTTACATGGTTGAATTCCATACAAGCAAAGTTGTAGAAAAATCTTTTTTCTACAAATGTTATAGATCGAACTGGCCATTTCTTTTACTTCGTAGCAAAGACAATGCTCTCCAGTTGAAAATTTGTAATTTACAATATCAACTTTGGCTAGTTATTACATGTACCATCGAGTGAGTTTGCCATGTAATCATGCTATGCGTTGTGTGTGACATGCATGTATATAGGGCATTAGTGCATACGTGTCATATGCATTTTCTCTTATGTCTATCAGACTTAGTAGGTTTATGTGTGCACGGCCTATGAGTACAAGTGTCTCATCTGCAACAGTTAATTTCCTATGTAAAAAGTATTGTGTTGAAATGAAATAAAATAGTCCCTAGCTTATGACACTTTGCTTTTCTCTAATCTTATTTAATTAAGAAGAACTTAGGCCATGTTTGCTAGACACCTGAAAATGAATTGATCTCATTTTAGTTAACAATAACTAGGTTTGTGGCATGGGCATTGCATGTGGAGAGGGGTGAGAGATCGGGAGAGAGAAAGCAAGCGCCTAGAGAAATGTGGGACACACATAGAGCTGGAAGCCTTTTTGAAATAATAAAAATGATTTTTGTTGATAACTCACTTTTTTAATGCCCAAAAATACTGGAACCTATATAGAAAATCACACGTGCATACTTTCAAATCTTAAAAGTACTTACTTTCCTAAAAACTAATTGCAAGGGCAAAATCATCCAAAATTACTTGGTTACATAAAAGAGATGTATTGGAGATCTTGACCTCTGATATAGAAGTATTGTTAACATGAACTTAGTATATATTGGACATCAAGATCTCTAATATATAATCAATGTTAACTAATACAAGGCCAACTATCCAAATGAAGTCTCAATCCAACCTAAACTATCTAAACCATCCAACCCAACCCAAACCCATGGCCTTTTGGGCACTTGGGCCCCTGCTAAAAATAACAGATTTACGAAAATACAAGGAAAATTGGATTCTCACTCTGCTAGGCATCCCTAAATAGCCTCTATCTATCTCTGCAATTAATGATTAATATCTAAGGTGTCATAAATACGTTAAAAATGGAGGGTGAAAATATCTTTCTGCTTTTGATGACAACCACATTATGACATTATTTTTTCATTTTTATTTTTATTTTTTCTAAATCAACACTTATTCATCATAGATATTTTTAAAGTTTTTTTTTCCAAAAAATACTAAAAATATATTTTTTACACCTTATATCATACTAAGCCTACCATCCTAACCACCCAATAAGAAAGTATTGTGTTTAAGAGCTTTTAAGAGCCAATCATAACAAGATCTGTGGTATTTTACCCTTCACTATCTACTAAGAACCAAAATGTCATCATCTCACATATGAATATCCAACTCTTCTCACTTCCAACACACCGGCAAGCCTTGGTAAAAAATGAAGCATTAAAAATTAGCACATGAGATCTCTCTCTCTCTCTCTCTCTCTCTCTCTCTCTCTCTCTCTCTCTCTCTCTCTCTCTCTCGCGCTCTCTCTCTCTCTCGTCTTACCATTTTTATCCAATAGGGTGTTCTCCCTTTTCTGCTCATAACTCTTATTAAGGTATGTCATCTTACAGTTAAAGCTTTTATAAAATTGAGTTGAAGATCTAAAAATGCTTATCATCTCCTTTCTCAAAGGAATGTCAAAGTTTGCTCATCTCCAATCACATCTCTAAGTTCTCGATTAATCGGAGTGGCCAATTTATTGATTTTCTTTACATTGCTTTGTACTTATTGTGTTACTACATTCTACTTCTCATACACTAATTGCATTTCTACTTTATTTCTTATTTTGTTCACTCATTTATTTTCAAGCAATAATTTAAAGGGAAATCCCAATAACCTCAAATTTCATAAAGGGGAGACTGCATATTTGTACTTGGGAGAAAGAATGTTTCACACATTCCTTTTTCGTAACTGAAACCATTATTCAAAATCTGCAAACATTAACAATATGAAGTTATTCAAATACAAATCGCACATCTTAAACTTCTAGGTTTAGTGATTCTATGGTGTCTAATCTATCATAGATTATGAGAATTTTGGTTAGTGGCTACTCCATAAAAACCTTTTTCATCTTTCTGTCACACTCTCTTGATGTGTTCTGTCAGACTCTTCCATAAGTAGGCATATCATGTGAGAAAAAAATGCATTCCAACATCAACATTGTGCCACATCTGCATATCTTGAGGCTAGCTCATGTTAAATATGGGCTTATGGGGATTTTTCCTTAAAATATCTCTAGATAAATATCACTCTCGAAGCTTGTATTTGAATTTAAATGGAGAAAATAAATAAATAAATAATGATAAGGGATAGAGTTCGAACGTGATAGGAATAAGTCCCATTGTATTTCAACTCCTAATCTCCGCTGTTCATCTTTTCATAAAAGGGTGACATTCTCTAGTAAATGCATCCATCTAAGAAAAGGAGAAAAAAATATCTAAAAAAACAATGAGAAAATATTCATTATCTATTTAATTGCCTATAAATGATTTAAACTATCAATTACATCTATTAGCCATCCTAACCATGGAATTGGAGGAGTCATTAACTCATTTCTACTCTATGAGCTATCCATCTTCAACTTTGTGCGACAGTGCCTAGCATTATCTAAATACCGTTAAATCTTATGGTTCCACCCATAGGACCCTTCCAATTTGGAAGTTGCAAGGGAAGGAAACTATGTATCTTAAAACACTGTTTATCGCTATTATATTGACGAGCAATGAAATGTTATAAGAAATATATATAGAACTCTTTTCCGCCATGAACCCAGTTATGATGATATGACATGACGTGAGAGGCGACTTGGTTGTAACCATTACATCCCATCAGAGGAGTTTGTTTAATTTTTAAATATGAGAAAATTTCAGCCCATGATTGTGTGATGGTCCCACAAAAATGTCCTAAATGTGGAGATCCTAGCCATCAAATATTGGATTTTTTTCCCCTCTGAACGTGACCACTACTGCATTTTCTTTTCTATTAATCAAATACATGAAAAGCCACTGTTCCAACAGTTAGAATTGGCCTCATCGGTTGTCCATCACACATCAGTGACCAAGAACTATATGACCCATTTGTGGAGACTTGAGGGCTCATGTTTCACTCCCTTCGTAGGGACATTTTGGTCTAAAAAATTAGTGAGGCGTCATGATTTCACCTTCCCTTTGAAGGGTATTCTGGTCAGCAACGGTCGGTAGTATTTCATAATTTCACCTTATGGCATATGCCTTGGGAGGTTATTTTGGTCAGATATGGCTGGCGCCCATCCATAAAAGCGTGCCTTGCTTGCTGGGGAGTAGCTATATGATCCTCGGCCTAGTTTATGAACAATATACTCATTTTTTAGGGGAGCGGATTGCTGGTGTACCGTATTGACGTCAGCAAGTTCTGTGAGTCACATCATGATGTATATGTTATATCTAAACCGTCCATCCATTTTTCGAACTCTTATTAAGGCTTAAGACGAAAAATAAGGTAACTATAAAGATCAAGTGGACCACACACTATAAAAAGCAGTGGGGATTGAACGTCGCTGGGAACGCGGATTCGGTACCCCACCAGGACCTAGATAGAGACGGACAGTCCTGGCAGGGTCTCTGTGGGGTCCACCTTGATGTATGTTTTATCGACGCCGTCCATCCATTTTTGATCGATCATCTTAAGGCATGGCCCTAAAAGGAGGTCAGATATACCGCTCAAGTGGACCACATGACAGGAAAAAGTGGGGATAGAACACTTACCATTGAAAACCTCTCGGGGCCACAGAAGTTTTGGATCAAGCTGATTTATTTTTTCCTCTTCATCCACGTCTGTGTGACATTATCAGGGAAGGAAATAAACATCACGGTGGGCCCTAGGAAGGTTTCAACTGTGAGCGTCTTTGTCACCGCTGCTTCCTGTGGTGTGGTCCACTAAGCCTTCAATCTGCCTCCTTTTTAGTATCGTTATTTAAAATTATCGTTCAAAGTGGATGGGCCGCACGGATAAAATTCATACATCACTATGGACCCCACAGATCCCCTGCCAGAACCGTCCGTCTCTTGCTTTGTCCCGGCGGGAGTAGTACGAATCCGCGTCCTGGGCTGACCAGTGCAATGGCGGAGGATCACAGAAAGTCCTCGGGTGCAACGTCTCAAAACAATGGCACTCTGGTTATTTTCTGAGAAAAACTTTGATACTCTGGCGGAGTGCGATGGATGATTCTCAAGCACTTAGAAATTGCACATGTGGCGTACATTTAATTAAAATAAACCGCCCAAATTATAGTTTAATCGTATATGTATCATTAAAAAAAAATAAGCTTATTTGATTATCTAAATTCGGATTGATGACATGTATTAGACGGCTAAAAATGAAAAAGATCAACGGTCCTATTTCCACGGACAAGTGTCCTCAAATCAGAGGTTAAAATTGTTTAACCAACCTGTTCTTAGGAACATAACTTCAATACAGTGTGAATGACAATTCAGTCAATCTTATGTAAGTCAATATATTCCACGTGTACAATTTCTGAGTTCCTGCGTATCAAACTTCATACGCCTGAGTATCATATTCACATAGCTCCTGAATTTAATTGCCAAGAAAAACTTTGAAAAAATTAGCACGGTAGATGGGTCCGTACAATATTCTTCTGTTTTTTCCCCGCCCGGAAACTTATCCCACCAAAGGCTATTTTAATGTACGGACGTTAATTTTTTTAAAAAAATATCCTGCTCGTTGGAAAGCGGCTAAAAAATTAGAAGTATTTTTATCTTTCTTAGTTCGTCTGTACAAACAATAACCTACTTTGATAATTAAAGTTTTTCTTCGGGTGGAATGAAATAACGTAGGTAGTCCGTTGGCTCTATACTAAAAACGTACCCGAAAAACCTCGTTGCGCTTTCAGACCAAGATGGTACATACTCATGCAGACGGAAATTGCACGTGTGGAATATTTCAAAATCGAATTAAACCTTACAATAAATGGGCCCACCATATATCGATCATATCTGAAATATAATATAAAAAAACCTTTGAAAATATTAACTTAGCTATCTGATCGGTGGACAATCCATCGAAAGTTAAAGTAGAAAATAGTCAAGGGTCAAAAAGTATATGCCCAGTAATCAGTGGTCAGAATCGTCTAATCAATCTGATTTTGGTCCAATATTCCATCTAAAATTGGTCCCACCGTCATAGAGGTTTTATTTTATGTATGTCCATGTGAGGTGTACAAGATTTTGTGTGAACGTATATTGCGAACCAACACTGCCAGAGGCCCAGAGTATATAAAGCGCCTCAAGTATTTTTTATTTATTTATTTTTTATTTATTTTTTATTATTATTTTTTTTTATACACCCAGGTCCATAGCTCAACTAGCGGACTGAGTGGAGATACCTCGTTTCAGCACTTGAGGTCGTTGTTTCTCGGTCCCTAGGGCTGACATGGAGTGTGTGTACTGACGTGGGTGCGTAGGGGGGCTGACATGGGGGTGTCTGTACTGACGAACAAGCTAACCCAAAAAGGAAAAAAAATATGAATAAAAATTTAAGGCCTATTTATTATTTACTGAGAAATGCTCCAGTGCTCTACAGCATTATAAGTTGTAGTGCTCCTCGTTTCATCGGTTCACTTAGAATGTCCATTTGATCCATCTAAACTGTCCATCGTAAACAAAAAAAATAAAAATAAAAAATACATTGATCGAATCAACCAATCCATTCATTATTCCTTATTCTCTACGGCCATTCATTTTTTAAGCGAGGGATGCGATTGTGAAAATTGCCTCTAAAAAAAGGTGTTTCTTTAGAATCATAAGCAATACATGATATTCCCTGTTTTGGTTAAATTATCTTGACCGTCCATATTAAATACCATCAACCAAATGGTTTATATTTACTAGATGGATATGAAGTTTTCCTGATAGCCTATGAAATGTTCGCTGAACCTAATGAACGGTCTAGATCAATGGCCAATGGAACTAGGAGCACTATACCTTATGGTCTAAGAGACGCGGAGCATCTCTCTTATTTATTTATTTATTTATTATTTAATATTAAAGCTGGGAGAATATCACCCTGTCATTACTCTTTTCCTGGTTGTCCTCTTGGCTGAGGTCGCTTTCCGGTGACTAGATGTTTTTGACCGGATCCGGTCGATGTTCGCTGAAGTGACTGCCAGCGCCCTCTCACCTTTGGGCCACCAGATCGGGAAGATCAAAGCCTTCGGATTTTTCACTTTTTTTTTAGATACCTTCTTTTCAATGAATAAAGGGCCCAGACAGCTCTTGCTTTTCCACCATTTTATTAAAGAGTGATAGCTCATCCTTGGCTTAATCAAACTGCAATCCCATGTCCCCCGATTACTGGAGAAATACCTCTAAAGGGCCATTTGCGAGGGGAGGCATTTTGGTCATCATCCACGCTCAATTGGACAAGCTATCCGTCACTACAAATAAGCTTATACGAATGGATTATTCCGTGGTTTGTTGAACACCTTCGAGAAGGTGAGATAGATTAGCATTTGTGACTTGCTATGAGATGTCTTAAATTTATACATGAAACAGGAGTTTAATTGTAGATCAACTGCGTAAACCCTGAATTATGCATATTAGTCTCTGGATAGTTATGAATAATCTCGATCAATCAACAGAATTTAAAAAATACCTCTAAATTCTTTGGACATTTTTAGTCGTGTTCAAGCGATCAAACACGTTGGCTTGATCAATCGAGGGTTGCTCGATCGGTTTCGATTAGTTGATATTTTGATCGACGCACGTAATTTTGTGGAATTGCACGGATTGTTTCATATTTCAGGTGTAACACTATAAATATGAGTGTAATTGTGGAATTATGGTATTGTAATCGGGGTTTGAAGGTTTTTAGGATTTGGTGAGGAGAAAACAAGAGTTTTCGATATTGTAAAGTCTTTTATTCTCTTATAACTTGTTATTCATATTGATTCATTGTTTCTATGTGTCGTTGTTTTTTTTTTTGTGAGGATTTTTTCACGTAAAAACTCGTGTATACTTTGCGTTTGTGATTACTTGTTTATATTTATCTTTTAACTATTTTATTTGAATTTGATGTTTGCTTTCACGGCTATCCCAACAAGTGGTATCGGAGCGAACGTTGGGATTCAAATTCAGATCCGAATTATGTCGATAAAAGGATCGAACATGAAGTATGAAATAGAGAAGTTCACCAGTAAAACAACTTCGAACTATAAAAGGTGAAGATGAGAGGCCTTCTAGTTCAGCAAGAGCTGCAACATGCATTCCTTGGTGTCTTGAAGTATGCAATATATATGAGTGATGAAAAGTGAGAAGAGTTGGAGAAAGGAGTGAAAACCTCGGTCCAACCATGTTGGACAGATGATGTCCTCGATATAAAAAAAAAAAAAAAAAAACCACTACAGGACTTTAGAAGAAGTTAGATAACTTGTACATGACGAAATTGTTATTTGAATCGTCTGTATATGAAGAAACAATTCTATAATCTAAAGATGGTGGAAGGGTCGGATCTTAATGATCATATCAAGGCATTTAATCCGATCATTTGCAAATTAATTAGTATGGAAGTGAAAATTGGCGAAGAAGATCAAGGCCTAATTCTGTTAAACTCTCTTCCAAAGCCTTACGATAGCTTCATAGACACCATGCATGTGCCATGGTAGAGAGAATATTGATATTGAGACTGTCATCTCAACCCTTCAGTTGAGGGTGTTGAGAAAGAATGACATTAACGCGAGATCATCTCTTGATGCGTTGGTAGTTAGGGGAAAGAATTCTAAGCGAAAAAATAAAAAACTCATCACGTTCATGGTGCAATTCTAAAGGTAAGAGAAAGATGAAGTGTTGGAATTGTAGAAGACAATGACATATGAAAAATGATTTTTAGAATTTTAAAGTTCAAAAGGGAGATAAAGCAGATGAAGTGTCAAAGGAGGTCAATGGAGCAAAATCGAGTGACGATGTGGACACTAATGATGTTCTGACCGCATCCAAATCCAACTATCTTAGCGATGAGTGGATTTTAAATATAGGAGCATCATACCACATGACCTCACATCAGGATTAGTTCACCACAAATAACGAGCATGATGGTGGTCAGGTGTTTATGTGCAACGACGTTGCCTATAAGGCCATTGGAATTGGATCAGGGCACAACAAAATATCTAATGGGATGGTGCGCATTTTGACAGATGTGAGACACATTCCTAACCTATGGAAAAAATTTGCTCTCTTTGGGGGCTCTTGAAGTAATTTGGTGTAAATTCACCGATTTTAATCGTGTCCTAAAGATTTTAAAGGAGTACTCGTAGTGATGAAGGCACAACAGAACGATAACCTTTACATGTTGATCAAGAATACAATATCGACTCAAGCTGTAGTGTATGTAGTGGAGTCCATGTCGGCACGTTTGTGGCCACATGAGCGAGCGCAGCATGAATGTACTTTTTATTTATTCCTTGATTCTTGCATTTAAAATTATTGATTTTGATATATATGAGCACTATATATATATATATAGAGAGAGAGAGAGAGAGAAAGAGAGAGAGTAAACAATCATAGTTATCTTTTAAATTGCGTAAACATGTTAATAAGAGTGTTCTAGATTATATGCATTCTGATGTATGGGGGTCGCCGTCCGTAGTTTATGGAGAGTATCATTGTTCTTTGTATCATTCATAAATGATGATTCTAGAAAGTTTGGGTGTATTTTATGAAAGTATCGACTTCAATGAGATATTCGCGCTTGTGGTTAAGTAGATATCTATTAGATTTGTAATGACACTAGTTGTTCAATGCAACCTTAAATTGGAACAAATAGATGTAAAAACTGCTTTCCTACATGACGAATTGAAATAGCAGATATACATGAAGCAAATAGATGGGTTCAAGGTGTAAATGGTGGAGAATAAGGTTTATAGGTTGAGAATGTCGATGTACGACCTAAAATAATCACATAGGCAGTGGTATAATAAGTTTGGTACTTTTATGGTGAGTCAACATTTTATTATGAATAAATATAATCATTGTGTCTACTTCAAGATACTAAGTGATGAAAGATTGATTCTATTGGTATTATATATTGATGGCATTCTTATAGTTAGTCAAAGCATGTCTGATATCTGTATATTGAAGACTCGGCTTTCAGGGACATTTAAAATGAAATATCTAGGGCCTGCAAAGGAGATTCTCGGCATAGATATACACAGAGATATGCAAAGTAACAAATTACAATTATCTCAGGCGGAGTACCTTGAGAAGTTATTGGTAAAGCTTGGGATGGACAAGGCTAATCCAGTTAATACATCCCATGCTGATCACTTTAGGCTTTCTTCAGAGTAATGTCATATTATAGATGAAGAAAAACATATTATGTCTCGTGTGCCCTATTTGAATACAGTTAGTAGTTTAATGCATGTCACAGTCTTTATGAGTTCAAATATTTCACATACAATTGGTGTTGTGAGCAGATATATATCAAACCCCGGCAGGTAACATTGGGAGGTAGTAAAATGACTACTTCATTATTTACGAGGTACAACGAACTATGTCTTGACATTTCAGAAATTAGAGAAAATTTTAGTAGGATATTTGGATTCAAATTATGCAGAGAATGTATACAATAAAAGGTCGACTTCCAGTTACTTATTTGTATTAACGGGTGGAGTGATCAGTTGGATATCGAAGCTTCAATTCGTGATTGCCCTTTCCACAACAGAAGCTGCGTATATGACAGTGATGGAAGCTTTCAAGGAAGGTGTTTGGTTAAAATGAATGATGAGTGAACTCGGGCTTTAGCAAGAGGCTGTGCCGGTTAATTGTGACAGTGAAAGCATGATCAATTTGGCGAAGAATTCAATTTACTATTCTAAAACTAAACATATTGATGTTCATCATTTCATCCAACGACTACTTAAGGAAGGTGGTGTGACTTTTGAGAAGATTCATACGAGTGTTAATCTAGCGAATATACTTACAAAGGTGGTTCCCACATAAAAGTTCTAATTCTGTTCGAATTCTCTGGGTATAATGAAATGTTAATGAAGACAGAGTGTGCACGAAAAGTGATAAAAATGGTGAATCTGTTATGGATGTTATTAGAAATAAAACTTGGAGTTATGGTTCATGAATGAAGATTGAAGCTATGGTGAAGATTGTTATGAGATATCTTAAATTTGTACATGAAATATGGGTTCAATCAATCGACTATCCTGGTCGATCAATCGAGTGATCCCTGAATTATGTAGATTGGTCTCTGAACAATTTTGGATAGTCTCGATTGATTGAACTCTCGGGTTGATCGATTGATAAAATTCGAAAAATACATTTAAACTTTCTAGACACTTTTGGGCGTGTTCAATCGCTCAAATGATCGAGGGTTGCTCGATTTATGGAATTGAGTAGATTGTTTCCTATTTCGAGTACGACATTATAAATATGGGTGTAATTGTGGAATTAGGATATTCTAATTGGGGCTTAAAGATTTTTAGGGTTTGGAGATGAGAAAATGAGGGTTTTCATCATTGTAAGTTCTTCTATTCTCTTGTAACTTGTTATTCATAGTGATTCGTTGTCACTTTATGTTGCGGTTTTTTCTCACGAGGGTTTTTCCATGTAAAAACTCATGTGTTTTTTGAGTTTATGATTGTTTGCTTGTGTTTATCTTTCGACTATTGGATTTGAATTCAAAGTTTACTTCCGCGACTTTCCCAAAATGGCTCTTGTAAATGTGTGCCACATGTGGTCCAAAATTCTAAAACGTATGACTACTTAGGTTCCAACCCATGGCTCAATCAAAGTGGTAGGTAGAGTGCATTTCAACACTGAGGTCATGGGCTCGAGTGCCCACGTGGTGTGTGTGTAAATTAAAAATAAAAAATGTTAAGATATTGACGCAAGAAAGGACATGAAGAGATAGATCACTATCTACCGTAAGCATGCAAACATTAAATCCACAAAATTAATCTTGAATCCATAAGAATTTAAAAATAAAATAAAATAAAATAAAAAATCAAAATTTTATTAATCAATAATGCTTTTACATCACTTACAAAGAAAAGCAAAAATATAATTAAGAGTCCTAATTCAACTAAACTAAAATTTATCCAAAATAATAAAATTTACTAAAAATATAAAGTTCTAATTTAATCCTTCCGAATGATTTATGGTATTATTAGAAGCAAATACTAAGAAGACTGCATATGCTAAAACTCTGAAAGGAAGGAGATATATCCAACTTAAAATTTATTAAAAATAATAAGTTTTTTTTTTTTTTCTAAAGTTGTGATTTTAAATAGGAAGAAAGTGTTTTCTCACAAAAAGGGACAATATGATATGTTTATGGGAGTCGGTTGGCTCGAATGGCATGTTTTTAGTCAAAATTCATAGATGTTATGTTCCATAACAATATTCGGATCACAAGTTATGACCGATTCACCTCAAAACAGTCATTTCTCCCTATCTGAAATGAATTTCTCCAATCCAAAGGTCCAGTTACATCATGCCTCATGTAGAATTGAGCCTGAATACAACGAACTAAGTCTACATAAGTTCGGGCTTCTTTTAGTCCATTTATGCCAAGAACAGGTCTGAGGTCCGTGTGTGTGTGTGTGTGTGTGTATATGCCAACTTTGCTATTTATTTATTTATTATTTTCCCGTAAAATATAAATGTGTACTCAGCTAAGGTTGGATGATGCCTACAGGCACTCATACATGGCTGGCAATGGGTTGGCTTGGGCCATAAGCCTAAGGAGCAAACCCCTTTTCCATGATGCTTAATTTTTTTTTGGTTAGCTTGTTAGCACACCCCCACTAGGTAATCGATGCCAAGACCTCGGTGTTGAAACGAGGTATCTTTCACTCAGTGGTTCACTCAGTCTACCAATTGAGCTATGCATCTAGGTGTCCATGACACTTAATTGACCTTGACCTGACATGACTGTTGGAAAGTCCCGACCCTCCGGTTGGTGTCTATCAAATAATGGTCAGCATTTGTACAAAAATGATCCAAATATTCAACTCATAGACTCTTCTAACCAGGGACATTTTCAGTACATGGTCCACTGACAATGATGCTCATCACATGGACGATCTGGATCGCTATAATGGTACGATACTAAAATAATAAGCAGACCATGAACCCTTCCTAGAGTATCGTACTGAAATAGGGTAGAACCATGTTGCTTGTACCCATCTACCATGATGAAACCTTGTTATTTCTCTCCTTATTTTCTTGTATGTCTATTTTCTCAACCCCGTTTGCATTAGCCAACATTAATAGACCACCAGATTCCAAATACATGAGACCCACGCAAAGCATTTGTTAGATTGATTAATTCTAAAAGAATTAATGGACTTCTACATAATCGGCTGCCGTTCAACAAGCTTGAAGGGCTAGAGAACAAGGAGAGTTATTCAATACTCTCACAGCCTATAATGCTTGAAACACGGCCACCTTAAAATGTGCATTAACTTAAAGTCAGCCGTATAAAATTATGGAACGAACTATCTCTATGTTGTAGTCCTAAAATCATATTGGTTAATCACTCCTGACCTCTTAGCTCTGACAATTGTTTGTTCCTTGAAGTCATTGGATTAAACCATTGTGTGAATTTATTTATTTTTTCTTGAACCATTTCAGCTAATTTTCCGTAATTGTACTGTGGTTCAACAATGAGGATCGTTGGTATGTCGTGTCTTGTTTATACTAAAATTTGGCAGAATTAGATATGTGCCAAATATATGGTGGACAAATCCTATTTTTTTGAAGCTTTGGTGTTTACGCTATTCCCAAATAAGGATGAGTATTCGTTATGGCAATGTAAGCACGGGAGAACATTTAAGGCGTTCGACAAAGGCAAAATCACGATCAAGGAAAAGTAACCACGCTCTTTCTTAACTGGTTACACTGGAAGGTGCTACGTGGACAGGCGATTATTCTCACACCTCTCTTAAGGAAGGCTGTAAATAGAGAAGGCAAATACGAAGATAATGATTCGAATCCAATCAAACACACAATCAAATCCAACAAGCTCAACGTTGTTTATCTTAGTTTAGGTTACCATCCTTACCAATCTTCAGACGTGAGATGCTTAGTCTTTATGAGTAGTCTAGTTGAAGTCCATCCTAGTGATCACGCCAAACCGACTTTAATCATAGCCAATGGTTGTAATTCCCTTCCATCTGTGCTTGTGTGACAGATCTGAAGGAAAACCATAGTTTTAAGAGTCATCGACCTATACTCATAAGTTAATCTGACCGTAGCTGTAATCTCGAGTATTGCTTTCACTTTGCCCACCAACATGCTGCTTTACAATCGCGATATGACAGAACATCGCTTTATCTCAATGACAGGGGCCGATGGTCATGGTTTGAATTAGACCTAATCAATTATAACACACCCACAAACCTCTCACACGTGTTCTGTGTGGCTGAATTCAAGACCAACATGTCCCAACATGGATATAATATATCTCAATCATTTTTCTTACCAAGAAATACTCACCACTTGATTTGTACCCTATATAAATTAACAGTTAAATTTATTTTTATTTTTTTAAAAGAAATAGAGAGAGAGATAATAACAATAGGCAACTAATACTAGAAGGGAAATATAGTTTCGAACAAGTGTTGCCATCATGGCACCCCTCTCATCACTTCTTTCTATTATTCATATTCCTAAAATTTCCTTTAATATTAGGCATGAAGAGAGATGCAGAAAAATTATGTCATGTCCTATGTGTATATGTGATACAATGGAATATTTGAGGAAAGGTAAAACACAGAGGAGCTGTGGGGCTAACTATGTTGTTCATAGGACATCCACTTCATTCATCAGGTGATCCTTCTCTGACTTATTGAATATCCCAAACATCAGCCTGCTAAAAACCCCCATGCATGGACAAGGTAAAATCACGGCTAAAATCTCTTAGTTCAGGTGATATAGCTCATTTTACATTTAAATTGAGTTTTTATTTTTACAAGTGCATCCTGATGAAGAGCACCTAGGAATGAATTATATTAGATGGACCACGACCGCCATGGTGGGCACAAACCTATGGTTGGATTTGATGCACGTGTCCTTGTCTTCTTTCTTTTCTTTTTTCCAATTGTTCCTTCTTTCCTCTAAAACACTAATCATATGTTTATAATACCACACTTAAAACTCATACATATTATAAAACTCAGGTGGAGCGTTGTGTAAGAATTCTATAAAGCGGGCCTCATTGATCAACTGTTTGAATTCCACATCATTGGTTGCCATTGATGTAAGTCTTTTTGGGTGGGCGGGGGAGTAATCTTTTATATATACCATAAGGATAAGATTTCCTACTTAATGATAAAGCGGATTTAGACCTACAATATGGCGGGCCCCACAGGGATCAAATACGTCATGCAGCTACGATAAAACATCCGTAGACAATTCTATTTGGGTGCTTAGGCCCGATCCTGTGTTTTATATATATGAATCCTATAAAACCCCGTGTGAAAAATTTTCACCCTCCTCTAATATTCTGGTGGGCCATAGAAAAGAGAAATGCAAATCAAGGGAGGAAACTGTTTTCATTTTTTATGGCCGATCAAAGTTTTAGAACAAAGTAAAACTTGGGCCCGGGGGGTTTTAGGAAGTGCTGCTTCACATGAACGGTTCAGAATTTGGATCCACATCACGTATGATGGGTTCTCAAAAAAGTTCATACTGTGTACGTACGAACTGGTACGCAGGTGAGCGTTTCCGTGTATGCATATGTGTACGTCTATATATATATATATATGCAATGACGCATATGCCTATATATGCCCCCACCTCTGGAAACTTCCTGTAAGCTAGAGCCATGTGAGACCATTGCGATTATGTATGGCATCTGTTCCATCTATTAGTTTTGCCAGCTCATGTTAGTATATTATTCCAAAAACTATTTGAATTCAAAACTCGGCTGGAACATGCCATTGGAAATAGTGGGATTAAACGTCCACAGCTGACACTTTCGTGGCGTCATATAAGTTTTGGGATTAAACTAATATTTATATTTTCAATTCATTATGGTGTTTGGTTGGCAAATAAGTACATTACGGTCAGCACCTGGAAGGTTTGAACGGTGAGCGTTTCATCCCCACTATTTTCTATGACGTGGCCCACTTGAATTTTGGATTTGACTCATTTTTAGATTGGTTTCATAACACCAGGTGGAGAAGCTGATGGACGGAGTAGATTTCTAACTGAGATTGCAGTAGGCCCTGCAGAGCTTCTGCAATGAAATTTGTCGGATCTGAATTGAGTTATGAAAGATTATATACATGCTATTGAGATATATATGCTCCAGTTGAACGGGGATATTTAAACAACCCCATTCGATTGATCTAGACGGTCCATCAAGTCCAGCATGCATTACTTGTGTTACCATGCAAATATCACACTGATATAATGGTCTAAATTATCTGATCAATGGCCTCAAATACGGACGGGCAGGATCATTTGTTCAAAAGTATATTTAATATCTATTTAATAAATCCCATTATGGATTGCTCATAATTACGGATTTACATATCCAGAATTCCTACAAACCTCAGAGTCTATACCCAAAGAGCTGAAACACAGATCTACACGTCTATGAGCAGTGGGCCATCAGGAGGTCAGGTAAAGCTGTCACACCTCCAACAGGCCAAACGTCCACTTCATAGGTGACAGCTACGAGCACTTCTTCTTGCAAACGGCTCCACAGACAAAGGGGCACCAAAGTGGCTATTCCTCGCTTTAGGAATTAGGAGTGTCCACTCACTCAATAAGTGTAGATGTACAATCTCTCTCTCTCTCTCTCTCTCTCTCTCTCTCTCTCTCCGGTGAGGCCGTGACCGTGGGGCCCACTTTGATGTATATGTTGTATATCCACACCGTCCATTCGTTTTTCCAACTGATGTTGGGCATAGCCCGAAAATGAAGCAGAACCAAATCACAGGTGTGGAGCATATCCCACAAGGAACAAGGGTGATTGCACGCGTACCATTAAAATCTACCTAGAGTCCACCGTATTGTTCATTTGCTATCTAACCTATTCAAAATGTCACACAGACCTAGATGAAGGGTAACCATAAATATCAGCTTGATCGAAAACTTTTGTGGTCCACAAGAAGTTTTTAATGGTGGGTATTCAATCACCACTATTTCCTGTGGTGTGCTCCACATGAGATTTGGATTGGATTCTTTTTCGGGCCCATGCCCTAAAATGAGCTGACAAAACGGATGGACAGCGTGGATATACAATTAGATGGGCCCCATGATCACGGCCTCACCCAAGGTGGTGTTTCCCCCACAGCAGAGGCTTTCAAGCTGTATGATTGCCGCTTTCTTCCGTGGTCCCTTCGGGACAGAAATTAGACTGTTATCTAGTACGGTGATGTGGCCCATGGAGAGGAGAGCGGATTAGGTGAGACGCCGGCCTCATCTAAGATACCGTGGGGTCCACCTTGATGTATGTATTCTCTATACACATCATCCGTCCACTCGTTTTTCCAAATCATTTTCGGTGGTGATACCAAAAATGAATAAGATCACCATCCGTCCATTCGTTTTTCCAAATCATTTTTGGTGGTGATACCAAAAATGAATAAGATCACCATCCGTCCATTCGTTTTTCCGAATCATTTTTGGTGGTGATACCAAAAATGAATAAGATCACCATCCGTCCATTCATTTTTCCGAATCATTTTTGGTGGTGATACCAAATAGGAATAAGATCCAAAATCTCAGGTGGACCGTATTCTAAGATACTATGAGGATTGAACGCCCCACCATTAAAAACTTCTTAGGGTGCACTTTCCAATAAGCCAGGAAAAGGAAAAAACAAATATAAGATGGATCCAAAACTTTTATTATTCATTAATAGTCAATTACCACTGTTTCCTATAATATGGGCCACTTGAAAAATGGATCTACTTCATTTTTTAGATAATGCCCTAAAATGACTGGAAAAAATGATGGATTATACATGATGGGGTTTTCCTCCTCAATTCAGAGAAGATGTGGTGCAGATCGGATGCCACAAGTCTTAGCGACTCAAAGTCTATCGAGGTTTTGGTTTCAGAATCCCATGGTGCTCGACCAGTCGAAGAGTTTGCTCGACCGGTCGAGGTTACGCAGATTCATGTTCGGATTTTGTGCGGACTGCGTAAATTTGAGGTTGTTTTCACAAAGGTGCGGAAAGGAGTTTCCTAAACTATAAATATAGGTTTCTAGGGTTGTTCTAGGCAATGCAAGAGAGTTTCCTAAAGTTTTATATGAGTTTGCTAAAGGGTTTAGGGCTATCAAAGGTGTGTGCGTGTGTGTGTGTGTGAGAGAGAGAGAGAGAGGGGAGCTTATGGAAGGGAGGTTCTGCTCGTAGAGGTGATATACGTTGCAATCAATGGCTCAGCTCTTCTACGCCTTCGTGATCGCTGAGATCCTCCGTTTTCTTTATTCTTTTATTGTTTATCCACTCTTGCATGAGTAAAGAAGATTTGATCCAAGTGGTGTGTGCTTGTGATCGGTTGTAACATTCTACTTCATAGTGGATTGTTGATCTGGACGAAGTCTAGTGGTTTTTACTTCTTTGAGGGTTTTTCACGTAAAAATCTCTTGTGTCGTGTTATTGATGCTTTGATTTATTTCATTACTTTATTATCCCATAATTCTGATGTTTTTAGGAGGCTAGATCCTAAGGCTTTGTGCAACGGCCCCTAATAATACATAATACATACATCAAGGTGGTCCCCACAATAAGGGTTGCACTTTTTTTTTTTAATTATTGAAAGTGGCAAAAAGATGTTATTATGTTTGGAGTTGTGTTTAAGTGAGGGAGACTCCTGTGATGGGCCAAGACATGTTGGAGATTGGGGTGGAGGGCAAGAGGGAACATACTCTATTTGAGAATATATACTTACTCTAAAAGGTAAAGCCGTCAAAAGATGGTGTATCAATGTATATAAAGGGACTTGTATACATAGATATATTGGTTGTCCCAGTTATCATCATCTAAGTTTTACACCAATTAATTGGTGTTAGCTACATGCATCATGATGCATTCCGCTATCCTACTCTATTAAAGGCCAAACCTTCACTCAGATTGTAAGCCATTAAGTCTTTTTTTATTACGTTCATCTACATTCTTTAGGGTCATTTCCTTATATTTTTAGGGCCTGTTTGGTGCCTAGCTTAGATGGGATTAGGGAGGATGAAATTGCATTTGGTCCGTGCAAATTTTATTTGGTGTTTGAGGAGGACGGAAAGAGTTAGGATTAGGTGGGATGGAATTGCATTTGGCCCCATACAAGATTTTTGGTAGATTTTGAAATCCGCTACACATGTGGCCCGACAATATTGATGCATGTGTGTTGTCCATGTTACAAAAATTTACAGAATAGATTTTTCTGTAAAATATGAAAACTGAAAATCCAAATGATCTGAAATAAGGACAGGCTGAAGCACGTCTGGAACGCTATCTTTAAAGCGTTATTTGCCCCTAGTCAAGTGAATTGAGTATACTGAAAGGTTACAGACAAACGACTTCTAGGATACGACGAGCCTGATGTAAGTCTGCGTTCAACAAACATGAAGGCCAACTACTGGAACTCTGTTACACAGTCTAGCAGAAATACAGAAAAGAAAAATCCCAGAAAGAAAAGAGAGAAAAAGATTTGTGATTTAGACCACTGCACTGGTCTGTTCTTCAGTTAGACCATACCGCTGATCTAATCTTTAGGCAATTGTTCAACCTTGTTATCTTGTTGGAGTCACTGGAGTATATGAGAAGAATGGTTATAGCTCAATTCATATGGGTCTGCTGGAGTGGGTTGAGAGATGGTTTGGAAACTCATACAGGCCATGTTTATATAGGCATTTGTGGCTGGGGGTTATGGTCTAGGGAATTAACTCCCATTAAGCCAATTCTAGTTGTTGGAAAACTAATCATTTTCTGACTGTTGTACATATCTCATAACAGCAACTGCATGCTGACTATTGTGGGAGCTGGCTAGCCATTTTCTAGCTGTTGAGCTAGCCATGCAGCAGTTGCAACAGCCATATTCCAGCATCTATATATACTGAGGGACTCTCATTCAGTCTTTTAGTTTTTTCTTCTAGCCAGTCATCCGCCTTAGCCACTTAGTCACACCGCGACTCGCACACGTTTCGCTTCGGTTAGCATAAGGTTGCGAAAGAGCGACCCTCTGCGACACAATGCGGACGTGCGGAGTGCGCCACTAGCGCCTCTATAGCCACACTGCCTCACATGCCCACGCCCTCGCATCGAGCCCGTGACCGAGACCGTGCCCGAGCGCGGCGTGTTCCAGTGCGTAACACGCAAGTTCCATGGTCCATGGACTATGTAGGCAAATAATAAGGTACTCCACTGTTTTCATTTAAACCACAAAATCTTCTCTTCCCTTTCCCATGTGGGACTATTCTCAAAACCTCTAAAAAAAACTTTTTACAAAACTTTTTAATATATTATATTATATTATATTATATTTTAAATATATTTTATAAAATCATTATTTTATAACAGTCCATCTATATACGCCCTTTACACGTGACATTCTATTTATAAACGTCGTGACCGACATCTGTTGTGAATTTGGTTTGTTGATTATAAATCCATGGTCGACTTAATCTAGTGTTTTTCCCATGGCAATAATTTTATCTAAAACATAAGGATTGGATGGCCAAAATACCAAAGTTTTTCCATATATGCAATCATTGTGCAATTATGGTATTAATCCCATTTGATACAATTCAAAACCATTTAATCCCACTGACCAAACATTTCATCTGGTACCAACTCTGGAAATGGAAGAGTTAAGCATGCAAACATGATTTATTTTTTTCACACACGCACTCACACAATAGTGGGATTTCACCACAATGGGCACTGTAACCATGGCCTCGTGTTGAAACTCTTGTGAGTCTACCACTGAGCTATGAGGACCTTGGAAACATGGGTTACATTTACAAGTGTAGTGTTTGTTGTGCAAGTGGAAATCGAAATCCCCTGGCAGTAACAGTTATATACATTTCTCAAGAAATGCACAATAAGGATGAAAATGTTATCTTGGCATCTATAGTTTTCATCAACATTGGAACATGTGCATTTGTCAAATCAAGGGAAAACATTTTCCTCTTTCGTGACATTCCGTGTCCATCCAAACATTTTCACTATTGGTCCACCAGTTTAGGTATGTCAAACTTACCTAAGAAAAATGGGCAGTAAGAAATGAAAATTCAATACTCTATTAGAAAGAAAAGTACAAAGCTTTTCATGTGCACACTACTTGAGGAATGGCTGAGATCAATGACACATTTGTTGTCACCCCCAACTTCCACCAACCCACATGTGAGGCCTCACTAATCTCAACCCTTCTAAAGACTTCTGTCATTATATTTTTCTTCATTGTGTGGCCATGAAGGTCAGGTTGTGTCAACGAAAAAAAATCCAGTCAAGATGAATACCAATGTCCACATTATTGTGTCAAGCTAGTGTTAAGAAGCAAACTAATACGTAAAAAAAGCCTTAGGGTTGAGGGAACGTGTTAAGCTATTAAACCATTGGAATCTTAACATTCCACTACACTTTATAGCCGATGTCCAGGACAGCCTACTCTCTGGTAAGATTCACTCGCACTTCTTTTCTAGGTAGCCCTTTTTACTCATTGAGAAAGGTATACTCTAGTTGTTAAGGCAATTCTCTCCATGTCACTGTGGCTTTTGCTCTTATCTAGGTTTCCATTTCTACGAGAGTCAACCTTTTCATCACTCAAACACAAGATGTAGTATTGGCTTTGATGCTCATTGTTAAAACTTTAACTAATATGTCAAAAGACTTAGAATTAATAGAACTTGCCAAGTTAGGCTATTAAACTATTGAGGTCCTACTAATAATTAGATTGTTCCTAGTCAAATGGAGACATATGACTTGTGCTCAATGATATGCTAGAGAAACATACATTAGATCTATTCAGTCCATCAAGTGGACTACCACACTTAGTCCAATCCGATTACCCAAACGGGAGCCACCATAGGAATAGTGTAAAATCATTCATAAACCTATAAATGCACGCTGTGTGATCTAGCCAGCACAAGTCTTGGAATGTCATGATTTTTTAAGGCATCCTTCGTCCCAATGTTGTGTGTTAGATAAGTGGATTGGATGGCACATAAACACTATGGTGTACCCCACACGTAATTTTGACAATTTTAATTGTGGGACTCCACATCTCAACCATTCACCTTGGTGCAACAAACCTCCGGATCACTCATGGTATCAAACCGGATTGGGCAGTACCAAATCCAAGTCGGCTGACTCACCCAAGTCTTAAAACCATGCATGCAAGTCAGGCAACTGCCTAGTGCCTACCAAGCTTGTATGGTTGCACCTGTCCGTTAAGGTTTTTAGTCTGTGCAAGTGGTGTCAATGATTGAAATATCCGAACCATTGACATGATGGGACCCACTGCAGATAGTCCATCCACCAAATGCATCCTAGATGGAAAAATCCTGTCCCTCCAACAGATTATGAAATTAATGCAGTTACTGGGCTTGTTTGGATTCACAGGTAAATAATGTTTCTTAAGAGTTTCATTTCAGGAAATTATGGAAAATGAAACATTGTTTTTCTTGTTTGTTTCTCAATAAGATTTTTTTTTTTTTCATTTAGAATATATTTTTCATATTTGTTGTTTGGTTGTGTGAGCGCTTGAAGTTGAATTGTGACACACATGATACATGTGAGGTTCTTGAAGTTGTAGGGTGGCTGATATGGCTAGGCATTGGCACATTTGACATGTGGACACTTAAATCTAAATGACAACACTTGTGTACATTGACACTATTAGCACGTGGTATATTAGGAGTGATTGAAGATGGACAACGGCAGGTGACACATAGGAGCATGCGGAGTACTTTACACATGTGGGGAGCAATAGAAGAATGGTGGTAACATGTAGCACATCAGCACATATGGAGTGCAAGAAAAGATGGATAGTTTCACATGTGGCCTATTAGCACATGTGGACACTTTACACATGTGAGGTGAAAGAGAAAATGGATGGTAATATATGGAACATTGGCAAGTAGCACTTGCCTAGCATAACGAAAGATGTACAATGGCTCGTTGGGTACATTGGCACGTCCGGTGCCATTAAAGATGGATGAGAGTACATATGAGCTTTATCCCTCAAAGAAACTCATTTTCCTTTCATCAAGGAGAATGCCTTGTTTAGGAGCAGATGTAAGAAACTAATATATTTATTTTTCAACAAAGAAAGTGAGAAGTGGAAAAAATGGTATTTGCCACGTACTCCCAAAAAAGGCTTAACAAACAATATAAGTGAATTCTAAAAAACTGATGTTTTCTTTACTTTTCATGAATCCAGACAGGCCCTAGGAGGGGAAATACTAACATACTCATTGAACAATATAATTACTAAGATGCTCATAGAACAATATTAGTTATAGTGCTCCTAGTTGCATTTAGTTGCATTGGGACACTTGCTATCCAATCAATTGGCTAGGTCCGCAACCATGCAAGCATGAAACCAATCCGACGAATATTAACTATTTGGTCAATGGTCTTTGATCTATCTGATCAACAATGTGATCTATCTAGTAGATTGAATGTATCATGTATTGCTTATGATTCTAAAGAATGGCTTTTGTTAGGCAACCATAAACATCCCATCCATTGCCTAGAAAAAGAATGGTTATAGAAATAAGGCCAAACTGAGGATGTATTGGATCATCGGATTACTGCAATCTTTGGATGGTAGCCTTAGAAATGTGTTGTGGACTTGATGTCAGTTCAGATCAATTGATTAGGCTAACTGAACCGATGCAACCTGAGAGCACTAAGGAGCATTTCTCAAAATACAGGAATTCACATTGAAAAATACAAAGACCAACGGTGTATGGCATAAGTGAAGGTTATGGCCCTTGAATGGCATAAAAGGATTCATGTCGCCGGCTTAGCTGATGATGGTGATGATGAGATCTTCCAATCTCTGGAATCTTTTTGTGCATGCCGCTGTCAAGATTCAAGTGTGAGCCCACCACATGAATAATCTACAGTATGTTGTGGAAGTCAGATCCAAACCATTGATAAGATAGACCTTGAGCATTGATGTGGATTGCTCATGTACAAAATGTCATCCAGATCAACGCAATCCTAGCCATAAAATTTTTGGCCTTGACTTAGGTTGAGCACACGAGCGATTGCTCATTTTTAACCGCCAATTTCTAGGCAAGCTATTGAAGAGTCAATAATTTCAGGTGATGTTCAGTGCATCAAGCATCCAACGTGAGGCCCATCAAATCAATGGCTTCGATCATTGAACCATGGTTGCCAGAAGGTGGACAACCTAAAGACATGCGAAAACGACCCACGAATAAGAAAAATAAAACCAAGCTAAAATGGCACCTGAAGCTAATATTGCAAGGCCCAACAGAATATCAAAAGACTTCGGATATGCAAAACTCAGCTGCAAACAGTAGTTATAATACACATAAATTGAAGAAAGAGGGGGGGAAAAATGTGAAGGGTGATGAGGAGATCAGAAGGCCCCCTTTAGAGGACACCATAACTACTCTTTCGTCCTCACGAGGTTTATTGTCTGCAAAACAAACTCCAGAGCCAGTCCATGGACACAGAAGGAAAAACGAAAGCCCAAACTGGGGGGCGGGGGGGGAAGGAATAAAGAGAGAAACACGAATCAAGAAAAGAAATGAAATAGTGTGGAATCTGAAGAGCTCTCTACAGGCCCTGGTCAATGAGGTAATCACCCATCCTCTCAACAATCATGTTACACTGGCCAGGAGTCAAGGGCTCCTCGTAGATCCCAAAAATTAGAGCTTGGCTGGTCTTCTTTATAGTGATGCCGCCGGAACCCTGCCCAATGCATCAAAGAAAATAAAAGGGATGGGAGTTGAAGTGTCAGTCAATAATGTAATCCCTTCGAAGAATTAGATATACAGGTAAGATGCGGATGTTGTTGATAATTTTGAGAAGGGAGGTTTTATTTTATACTCTGTCAGAGGGAGATGGTTGATATGCAGGAACCCAGAATTGTCCATTGCCGTGTATATTAACTCAAATTAAACCATCCAAGTCGTGGGCCCCACTGTAGATATGTCATTAACTCAAATCAAACATGCATATAACCTTTGCTTTGGTTTTTATTTTCCTCCATCGAAATTTCGAATTGAGCAGTTTGGGATGGAATGGGTTTTCTTTCATATCTTGATTTGTTTGAGTTGCACATCGTTTCTTACTTCGTTAAGTTAAAGGATTGGATTTTGTTGGAAAAATAGGCATTTATTTTGAATTTCTATCACATTGAAATTGTAAAAATTGCAAAAGAAGTTTGGTGAAGTGGGTTTTCTTTGAAATTGTCTCCTGGAAGTTGGTTTTTTTTTTTTTTTTTTTTAATTTCCTTTTTCATTCAATGCAAGAAACCTAATCTCATTAAAATGCGGGATTGTAATTGGATTTTGTTGAAAATAGACCTTCGGCTTTTATTTTTTCCCCATTAAAAATGGTAGAAGAAGAGGTTCCATGCAGTGGGTTCTGAAATGTTGACTTTTGGAAGTTAAATTTGCGGGTTTCGCAATTAGCATCTTCCAAGATAGAAAGGCTATCCCTTTTTAGAATCTCATTGTTGCCAATGGGCTTCATTTCGGTATTAACTTTTCATTAAGCTACTTCATTAATCAAGTTAAATGGGCAATTTTGTCGTTTACGGAAAAAAAAAAAAAAAAACACATTAGTACCGCTATGACAAGTTCACTGGCAGACTGAGTGGAGATACCTCGTTTCAACACTTGAGGTCTTGGTATCTATCCCTAGTGGGGGTGGCTAACTTGGAGTGTGTGTACTGACATGGGTGTGTACTGACATGCTAACCCAAAAAAAAACAAGTTGACAACTAACTTGAGTAGCTTCATGAAAACTTAATTTAAATAGGTAGCAGAATGTAAATAACATATTAATGATGTAGTATTACGTAAAAATCCCTGAGGAAAAAGAAAAAAAAAAAAAAAAAATCCTCTTAGTGAACTGAAAAGAATCAATGCTCTGGAAATAAAGAAAAGAAAGAAACATGAAAGTATATTAATTTAGCTCAAACAAACACATCACCTTCTTTCCACGGATCACAGATCCAGCCTCTCCTTGGATTACCATGTACTTCGTAGCCCCAAGGAATAAGCCAGTGGGGGCAAGGAACCCCGGTTCATTGAAGTCATTCATAATACCGGTGATCTCTTCGGGCTTAAACTACACGTAAAACATAGACACATCCAAGTTAATAGCTATCACGCAAACAACCATAATATGACATGTGAACAAGAAACACTCTACAAGATTTAATAGCTAAATTGTAGAAACAAATACAAGGGAAGAGATCATAGTGTTCATGCCAAAAAGCCAAAAATGCCATAATGCAACTTTATAATTTCTATGCATATTTACATAAAACTATGTTACCCAGATACCACATGAATACAGGATAGGTAAAATGTTACCCAGATACCACATGAATACAGGATACATCACGGATCCAGCATCTGCACTTTAAAAATTCAAGTACTGGGGATGTTTATGGCCCTCATTTCGAAGAATGTGAGATGGAAGGCATGAACATGTGTTCGCTCATCAAGAGACAAGAACAAAAAGAAGAGAAATAAATAAATTGTTGCTAATGCAAGACAATCTCCCAGAACCCAATTGAGCATAGAATACAAGCACAAAATATCAAAAGACTGAATGACAACAAACACTCATAATTGCTTTTTCTTTTGATAAATAAGAAATTTTCAAGATAATTGGTAAAAGGGTTCATAGCATCATTGGTATGATTGAAATAGCCTACTATAAACAATTTTAAAGAAAAATAAATAGATGGTAAGATAAAAATCAATAATAAAATCATTCAAATCAAGAACTAAACTAGAAAATGGAAGACTTTAATTCATGCAAACTACTTGGGTTTAATAGTTGAAAACAATATACACCATTAAAAATAAAATTTCAAATAAGAACATACAAAGAAGAAAGAAGACTTGTGGAAATTTGAATCAAGTCAAGTCAAGGTGTGATTTGGAATCACTCGGCTTGAAGTTGAATTTGTCCTCCTTGGACCACATTCTAAGTGTAACAGGAATTTTCGACAATCAACCTTCAAGATACAACGACTATAACCCAATCAAAGTGGTGAACTCATTGTACATAAGCTCGAATCACTTGTGGTTTTAACCTGAACTAATAAGTCAACTCAGTGAACCAAAACCAAAGAATCAAGGATTTGAGACAAAGACTTGATTGATTTTGATTGTGTGAAAACCAGATTAAAAAAAGTCTATTGAATGATTTCAAAAGGACTCGAATGGGATGCTAAAACAACCTTTCAAAAAGGTTAGGTCTATTGGGTTTAAACCCAACTGATAGGATCCTTACTCTTGCTCGGGTGGTAGACTCTTAGGAGTTTCAACACCCGGTCAAGGGTTCGAGTATCCATAGGTGGTGAAATTCCAATAGCGTGAGTGAGTGAGTGTGTGTGTGTGTGTGTGTGTGTGTGTGTGTGTGTGTGTAAACCCAACTGATAAAAGATGCCATGTTATGTTTGTAGATATACTTAAGATACACTTAAGTATATCTACTTAGAAATAGAGCTTAAGCTTTATTATTATTTTTTTATTAAATATAGAACTGAAGTTGAAAACTAATTGAATATGAAAATTAAAAGACAGGCCAATAAAGAAGAAGAGTATGAAGCTCTCCAATTTAAAAAACTTTATGAAAAGAAGAAATAATTTACGAAACTACTACTCATATATCAGGACAAAATGGAATTGCGAAACATAGGAATAAATATTAAAAGAAATGATTAATGCTATGATAAATAGTTTTGGCTTGCCCTCTAAAATGTGGGAAGAAGTAATCCTATTTTCCTATTATATTCAAAATAGGATACTCTATAAGACAATTGAAAAAAAATATTATATGAACTTTGAAAAAACTGCACTTTAAGTTATAAATATCTTAAGTGTGGGGGTGTTCTGTTAAAGTATTGTTATCAAAAATTAAGAAAATGAAATTAGGTCCTAAAACAATTGACTGTATGTTTATAGAATATACAAAACATAGCACAACATATAGATGCAAAGTTTTAAAATCTAAAGATAATATTCTATATCTAAATAATATAATCGAAGCAAGAGATGGAAAGTTTTTCAAAAGTATACTTCTTGTGAAATCTAAGTCAATGGAAATAGCATAAAAATTGGTGAAACAAAATTGCATCAACTAGTAAAAATATAGAAGATAAAAATAAAGAACGACTAGAACTAAGTAGAAGAAAAGGAGTTATGAAAGAAACTTAAAAGATTATTTTTATATCTTCTTAATAGAAGATGACCTACTAACATATACAAAAGCACTTAACTCACTCCATACAACCTTTTGGAAAAAGGCAATGAATGATGAATTCTATCTATAATATTCAATGATACCTAGAAACTTGTAAACCTACCACCTGTAAATAAATTAATAGTTTACAAATGAATATTTAAGAAAAAAAAACTAAAATTAAATGCAACCATTGATAAATTTAAAACTAGGTTAGTTGTTAGAGGCTTTAAAGAAAATAAAGGGATTGGTTAACTTGACACCTATTTCTCTATAACTAAAATTATAGCCATTAGGGTCTTAATAGCAATAATGTCTATACACAAACTAATAGTATAGTAAATGAATGTTAAAACTGTATTTCTAAATAAAAATTAGAAGAAGATATATGTGTGTGTGTGTGTGTGTGTGTGTGTGTGTGTGTGTGTGTGTGTGGAACAGCTTGAGGTTACAAAGTTTTAGGTAATGAAAATAAAGTTTATCAGTTAGTTAAATCATTGTATAGTCTGAAACAAGCCCCTAAACAATGATATGAAAATTCTAATAATGTCATTAAATCAAATGAATATTAACTAAATGATGTATATATGTAGATGATATGCTTTATCTTTAGAAGCAATATTAAATTAGTCAATTCACTAAGAAATTATTATCTTTAAACTTTGACATTAAAAGACTTTGGAGAAGCCAATGTGATATGATTAAGAGCCAAGGTGATCAAGAGGAATGGTGGTTTCTTCTTATCCAATCTCATTACATTAAAAAAAAAAAAAAAAAAAAACTCCTTAAGAAGATTTAACTACTTTGACTGTTTGTCTATTACTACACTTTATGTTAACTCTAATAAAAGATACATATATATATATATATATATATATATATATATATATATATATATATATATATATATATATATATATATATATATATCAACTAGAATATTCTCAAATAATTGGTAGCCTAATGTATTTAATGTACTGCACTAGATCAGACATAATTTTTGAAGTAGACTGGTTAAATAGATATACACACAATCTTGAATATGAACATTGAAATGTTTTGTCTAAAATTCTAAGATATATAAAAGGAACTATTACATATGGTATAAATTATATTAGTTTTCCTGCTATATTAGAAGGAAAATGTGATGCTATCTTGATCACTAATTCAGATGAAACTAAATCCACTAGTAGATATATTTTCATTGAAAGTGAAGAACAGTCTCTTAGAGGTCTAGCAAGCAAACCTGTATCACTTGGTCCACTATGGAATCCAAGTTCATTACTTTAGAAAAAGCAGGATCAAAAGTTGCGTGGTTTAGAAACCTCTTAGTTAATAGAACTCTATGGCCAATCCTCATTTTAAATATATCTTTACATTCTGATTGCCAAGCACCTACATTAAAGGCCAAAAGTAAAATATATAATAGTAAAATGAGACATTAGAATCTGCCATAACATAATGAAAAATTCGTTGCACAACTGATAGAGCATGGCAAATTAATCCCCTTATCTCATAGCCCAAACCTCACATCGCATGGGTTAGGACCTCAGCCAATCCCCCGTTATAGGCCCCACATCACATGGGTACCGTCTCATACGACCCCACTCGAGCCCAGTGTAAAAATACTCATGCATTAATTACCTCCGGTGAGGAGTTTCGAACACGAAACCTCCCACTAATACCACTTTAATGCGAGACAATTAACCACTTTCTCTAAAAGCTCGAACTGATAGAGCATGGCGAATTAATCCATTTTTCTTATAACTCAGGGCCCACATCACATGGGTTAGGACCTTAATCGAACCTCCTCGTGGGCCCCACATCACATGGGTACTGCCTCAGCCCGCCTCACACAGGCCGCCCACCCCGAATGTGTCCCCGCATCCCACAGGTTACCCCACTCAAGCTCGGTGTGAAAATGCCCCTACATTAAGAACTCTCTAAAAAGGTGGTCATCGATGCATCAAAAAGACTGGAGCTAAGCTTAAAAGAATAGGCTACTCATATCAACAACCTAACCTATGCAAGCGGAGCTCCCATGAGATATGTTTTTAATTAGTAAATAACAAGACACTAAGAGACATTTGAGCACGGTTATATTTATGCCGCTTCTATAGTGTAGGCAGTATAAGCTGCAATGTGTAGGGGTAAGTTTTTTTTCTTAATAAATCTATATTACATATATTGGTAGTGTACCGAATTATTGCGTACACGTAATTCATCTATATTAGTGTGGAGGTGGAGCTACTTTCTATAAGAACATATGCTAATTCTCTAGACACTCATGAAATTCGAGTAATAGTGCATGGCCAAAAAGCATCGAACTGCAAAGCAATTAATAACAGAAAAGTTGTGTTACTAGTGTATATAGCCAATTTACATTGAAGGAATCATGTTAAAGGACAATTGGCATCTGACTTTTGCAAACCTTTCTTACTTACCCTGGTGCTGATTAAAGTCTATAGACATCATCAACACCAATGCATAACTCTTCCAACCTACCCCGAAGTGTCATGCAAAACTCTTCCACCCTACCCCGTAGTGTCTTAAATTTTAAAAAATGTGGTATATTATTATATTTTTACTATATTCTAAATTTTGGGTGTTTTAAAATTTTTCACTAAAACTTTCCCGCAAAATATTTCATTCGAATCTTTTGATTCTGCATATGTGTTTCCTTGAGGATAGTCCCACATCAGAAATCCCTTGGATTTCTAAAATATTTATAGGTAGAAAGTGTTGTGGAAGGCTTAGGCCTTCAAGGGACGTGGGTATGGTTGTTGGATCATTTCTTTGCAATGCGCGCACTAAGTTGTGCCAGGCCGGGGCCATGGCTCGTGCATGCACCAAGTCAGGCCGCGCCAGGGGTGCAGGTTTGTGCATGCATGTGCAGGTTTGCATGTGTACATGCGCACCCCACGGGATAATGCGAGTGTACTCACATATAGCCTACTCACACATCCCCTTGTTTTCAAGTAGAAAGATGTATCAGTCTACCACACTAGTTGGGTTTAGACACAACCAAAGTGTCCCGTATCGGTATCGGTTGGCGTAACAGTGCCCTCCGAAACCAATACGGATACGGGGGCGTAACGGCGATACGGGGGCGTAACGGCCTGTAATGGCGCATGGCGCAATTTTTTTTTTTTGCTAAAAAAATATGAAAAAATATGGATTAAATCCAGAATATTCTAAGCATTCCAAATATGCATTCATTTATAAATTGGAACATGTTTATGGTAGTGTAACGGTCCACTCTTTGGTAAGAAGTTGTATCGGCCTGTCTGATTAATTTTTTAACCAGGTAACTTGAATTTGACTAAAAAATTCATATATTTAATTTTTTAAATATGTAATTTATATACTTAACATCTTGTTATCATTTCTCCCAATAGTTCTTTAAAAAAATGAAATTAAATTCAGGTAGATGGCGTTGCCAATTTGGAGCTGACTTGGAGGACCAATTTATTCTCCAAATCAGCCTCAAATTCATGCCATTTATTGTCATTATCCCACTTATAAATTGGTGGATGTTTATTGGATAGTGAATCATAAAAATAAAAAATAAAAATCAAAAGGCCCTATTTTTAAAAATAAAAGTTCACAAATTAACAATTAAAACTATTCAAATAATTTAATTTTGGCATTGTGAGTTAGCAATTGCAGTCCATAATTTAATTGTCAAATTTCAAGTTAATATATGTCTCGTGTACAATTTTTTAAGGCTTGAATTAGGAGGGACTCAGATATAAAGTGCAACACACGTGTCAAAGTTTTTTGGGCCTCACCCGTGATGAATGTGTTATATCTACACCGTCCATCCATTTTGCTAAATAATTTTAGAGCATGAGCCCAAAAATGAGGCACATCCAAAGCTTGGGTGGATTGCACTGTAGGAAACAATAATAATTAAATGTTCACCGTTAAAAATTTATTGGGGGCTAAAAAAGTTTTAGATCAAGCTAACATGTGTGTTTTCCCTTCATCCACGTCAATGTAACTCAATTAATAGCTTAGATTGAAAATAAACATTACAGTAGACTTTAGGAAAATTTTAATGGTAAGTATTCTATAACCACTATTTCCTATGATGTGGTCCACCTGAGATTTGGATATTACTAATTTTTTGAATCCCGACTTAAAATGACGTGGCAAAATGGATGGACGATATGGATAAAATATATACATTACGGTGAGGCCCACTCGGGTCTAATCTGATTGGATGGAAAATAAACGTTACCGTGCGCCCTAAAAATCATTTAACCGTGAAAATCATTATGCCTGCTGCTATTTTGGTGTGGTCCAGATGATCTCTGGATATAATTCATTTTTTCGCTAGTGCTCTAAAATGATCTCTGAAAATAGGTGAACGGTGTAGATGTAATAAATACATCACTGTCGAGCCCATATAACTTTGATCTCCTTTTGAACCGTTCGTACAACTCGGAGCTCGAGGAGTGTCAGCGCTCGTCTTTTGCGTGACACGTACCCACGGCAGTCAGCCACTGCAAATAAATAAAAAAAAAAAAAGGAGAGAGAGGGAAACAAAAAGAAAAAAAAAGGGAAAGAAAGAAAAGAAAAAGAGGGAAAGAAGAGATTGAGAGAGAGAGAGCGAGAGAGAGAGTGGGAGAGAGAGGAAGAAGAAGAAGAAGATCAGGAAGCAGCCGGGCGCAGCCGCAGCCGCTCGAGAAGAAGAAGAAGAAGAAGAAGAAGAAGAAGAAAGAGAAGAAGAAGAAGAAAAGAAAGGAAAAAAAGGTAAGTTTTTTCTTTTCTTTTTTTTGTCAAGGCCCATAACAGCTGTTACGGGTTCGTAATGGCCGTTATGGTCACAGAATTCCATAACGGTCGTTTCAACCCCATATCGCGTAACGGGTCCCACCGTTACCGTTACGTATCGGCCGTTACGGCCGATACGTAACCGATTTGGGATACCCTGGACACAACAGACCTAACCCTTTTGAAAGGATTTTAACACCCCATTCTAGTCCATTCAAAGTCTATAAATAGACTTCTCTTAATTCAATTTTCATGCAATCCAAAATCAATCAAGTCTTCCTTTCTAGTCTTCCTTTCTCAAATATCCAGTTCTTTGATTTTGGTTTACTGAGTCTGCTTATTGGTTTAAGTTGAAACAACACGTGGTTTGATCCTGGTCTAAGGAAGGCAAATTCAACTTCAAGCCGAGTGATTCTAAATCATGCCTCAACTCGACTCAAATTTCCATAAGTCCTCTTGACTTCTTTTGTATTTTCTTTTTGGAAATTTTATTTTCAACATGTATTGTTTTCACCAATCAAACTAAATGATCTTGAAATAATAACAACTTCAAAAAAAGCATTAAATCCAACATCAAATAAATAAAGCAGAGGTTTTCATCAAATCAATCAAGATCAAATAATGAAATCTTGAATATTAACAACAATTTACGCTACAAATACCGCAGAGAAACATGAGAACATTAATGTGACACAAGTTCCATACAAGTCATATGCAGTTCTTTGCCAGAACGTGGCAAATATGTAAGGTGATTGGGTGTTTTCCTGTAGATGCGGTGATTGGGAGTATTGATCTGGTGGGCCAGCAGTCATTCTATATCCATCCCCAATTCTGACCATCCAGTTGCTGACAGTTTTCGTCCATTGTTGATCCATTGCTCTGTTTTAAGTGAGCATTACCTTTTCTGACCACTGCTCAGATAACTAAAGCAGTATAATCTCCTTTGTTTATGGCATATACCCCATCAATATGGTGGCTAACCAACTCAATAGTCCTGATTACCACACATAACTTCCACATGCACCATTAGAGATGTTTTAGTGCGTGTCCAATAGAACTCCCAAGAGATGTGCACATGTTGCAATAGCATTCCAAAAAGAAAAAGGAAAGAAAGAAAAGAAAAGAAAAAATAAATACAATAGAAAGAAAACGGAAAAAAGAAGAAAGAAGTCAAAGCTACCCTTGAAAATGAAGAAGAATTGGGCTACCTTTGAAGTGGATCCTCACTCTTGCTCCGGTGGTAGACTCTCGGGAGTTTCAACACCAGGTCAAAGGTTTGAGCATCCATAGGTGGTAAAATCCCACTACGGTGTGGGCTACCCAAATTGTGATTACTTATGGGCTTTCAATAAACAATAGACGAATAATCTTTATTTATTGGGATTTTTCCTTATAACAACCTGCCTTCTAGGATATTCCCGGATGGACGGATAAACACGTGTTTTCAAAATATTTAAAGAAAAATATGGAATTGAGCTGTTTGCTTGTCTAAATGACTAAATAACGGATTTGCTCTTACACTCTTTATTTTTTTTACGGTTACACCCATTGAAATGGCAGGCATGTCGAGGATTCCACGGACCCACCTTTATGTATATCTATGATTGACGCCATCCATTTTTGCGCTCTTATTTTAGGCCACGAGCCCAAAAATGAGCCAGATTTGAAGCAGACTTCGCCCTGGAAAATGCTGGTGATGAAATGCCTATCATTAAAAACATGTTGGGGCCATGGAAGTTCAGATGGAGCTGATTTTGTGTCTTCCCTTCGTCCACGTCTGTGTGGCCTTATCAACCGGTTGGATGGCCCTGATAGACATCGGGGTGGGCCCTAGGAAGTTTGCGTGTAAAAACATGGGACGCCGGCTCGCGTACTGGTGGGGGTAAAACATTATGGGATGCGTATGCTTCGGTAGATCTCCACCGAGGTGGGTGGGCTCGTGACTGTGTGGCCCACCTTGATGTATATGCCTTATATCCATGCCGTCCAGCCGTTTTGAAAACTCATTTTAGGGCATGATCCCAAAAATGAAGTATAGCCAATCTCAGGTGGACCATGGTACACAAAACAGTGGTAATCAAATAATAAAAACTTACCGTGGGATCAAAAGTCTTGGATCTAAGCTGATATTTGTGTGGTCTATTTATCCAGGCCTTAGTGACCTTATCAACAGGTTGAATGGAAAATAAACATTCTGGTGGGCCCCGTGAAGTTCCTAACGGTGGGAATTCAACAACGACTGTTTCCTGTGGTGTGGTCCACGTAAAGTTTGTATCTGCTTCTTTTTGGGGAACATTTGTCGGCGTAAGATTTGGATCAAATTGGCATTTGGTCTTTCATATATTCAGTACGCTGCGACTTTATAAACAGGTTAGATGGCAAATAAACACCGTAGTGGCCCTAGAAAGTTTGAAGGCATTATCTTCCCCAGTACCTTCTCCAGTGCGGGCCCTAAGAAAGTTTGCCCTTACAAAATGAATAGACTGTGAATATAACACATACATCATGGTGCGCCCACCAAACTCGGTGATGTTAACACACCATGGAAGCCTCTCAGAGATTCTACACTGGGAACCTAGGAAGCCCCACCATGATGTTTGAGTCCATCCGTTTTGCAAGCTCATTTAAGTACATGCCACCAAAAATTGAGCCGGCTGCAGGATCCAAGTGATCCACATAAGAGGAAACAGTGAGGATTGAACAACTACGGTTGAAACATTCGTATTGCCACAAAAGTTTTATATCAGGCAAGTTTTTCACGTTTTCAGTTCATCCTGAAGGGAATGACCTTATAAAGGGTTTGGCTGGCTTGTAAATATCAAGGTGGAGCCTGAAAGGTTTCAACTGTAGGCAATTCTTTTTCCAGTTTTCCCTCCTGCGGCCCACTTGAATCTTGGAACTTGCTCATTTCTTATCAAACGTCCTAAAATGATCTTGAAAAATGTTTGGACGGGTGGATTTCTCACAAACATCTCAGTGGGCCCCACCTAGGCTCCCAGGACAAGAACTCCCCGCGAAAGCCCAGTCGGCGTCCGCGTACATGGTAGACCACACAAGCCCTTCCTCTAGGAGCGATCTTGCTACTACAGTGCTCTGTGAGCCCCTACATGATGTATATTTTTATCCTCACCGTTCATTCAATTTTCAAGATCATTTTAGGGCATGTGCCTAAAAATGAGGTAGATCAAAACCTCTAGTGGACCACACCACAGGAAAACAGTGGTGATTGAACAAGGGTAGTTTTGTTATTTTAAAAAATATTGTTCATAAACCGTATATAAACCTAACGGTTAATGACAGCAAGCGGCTCAATGTCTAAAGATGTAAATGTTAGGTGTTTTACTTTAAATATTTTGAATGCATGCTTTTATTTGACAATAGCCTAAAAGTTAAGCGGTTATATGTAAAATACCTTATTCCAAGCAAACAAGAATATCACGCAAGAACCAAAGTTTAAAACAGAGCACTGCTATAGGCTCCAACCAAATGCATACTCAATCGTGA
Organism: Magnolia sinica; assembly: GCF_029962835.1. Taxonomy (NCBI): domain Eukaryota; kingdom Viridiplantae; phylum Streptophyta; class Magnoliopsida; order Magnoliales; family Magnoliaceae; genus Magnolia; species Magnolia sinica. The sequence goes on from NC_080573.1 coordinate 129,446,906, forward strand.
TTCACTTCCACATTGTTGCGTCTTAATATTTGAAATCAAAATCAACTGGGCATCTAAACCTAGCCTTAATCATGATCCCCAACCACCATTATGTCTGTTGTGAAATCGATGACCGGAGCTCTTCACACAAACCACAGAGCAAAACATCCAAAACAAATGCAACCAAAGATAGCAAAATGCTTTACAATCTAAGTGCCGGAACTGATCTAATTCACAAATTGACCAAATCCCTTAAGGGAAATAACAGATCTCTATCACAATCAACATCCCAAGGCTAATCAAATCAAAAGAGATCGAGCTAGTAATCCGATCTTCAACCAAAAAAAAAAGATCTGAAAACAGAAATGCCTACAATAAATTCAGACAAAAAGATCAATCTAATTACTTACAACATATTAAACAAAAACTATCATACACGAATAAAAAAGAATCAGATCAAATCACATTCCACTGAAATACAATCAAATCCATTCTATCAGCTTTCAATCAGATACGACAGATCCAATTCATTATCAGTGAAATCCAAACCAGAACAGATCAAACCCTAAAATTGCAAAAGATCAAACATGAAAGAGAAATCAAAATCATCACATCAATTTGCAGCCACATTCCATCAAAACAATGCTCATCCCAAACAGATCGATCCGATTCCACCTCCAAAGGGGAATCCGACTCAAACAAAGCTAAAAAGATACCAAAAACAAAATCCAGAGGAAAAGGGTGACAAGGAGATTACCTGAGGGAAGGCGGCGCTTTGAGCCCAGACGCTTCCATCGTGGCCGATGATCGCTGCGGCCGTGAGATGATTACCGTCGATGTCACACATCAGATGATCGTCGACGTATATTTGCCACGACATCTTCTCTTCTTTCTTCTGGGAATTGTTTCTTCTTTCTTCTTCTTTTTTTCCGAAGAGGAGTGATAGAACGATTCGGAGCCGAGAGAAACGAACGTACGAATAAATAGATGAGTTGGGGAGTTTGTTGAAGACCGAATCTCATCCCTCGCGTTGGTTCGGGAAGTTGTGTTCATCGTCCAGGATCTGATACTCTTAGAAGGGAACTTAGATCCTATCCGTTAAAAAGGCTTTTCATACCTAAATCTGCTCTTTCTTCTAAATATCACCAACGATCCTAGCCGTTATTTATCTTGTTGGTGTGGTTTCCATTTTCTCCGTCCATTCGTTCCTCATTCCCGATCCAGCGCGCCTAATCCTTACCCACACATCCTCTGGTTGCCTGAATCAAAGGTAACGCTCATCAGCATTGTCTGCTCCATGGGACCTGCATGCATTATCTGATGGTTGGTGCCGTCCATCTTGTGGGGCCATTATCATTCTTGATCATGCTGAGAGGATAACGTGACCATTGATGTGGTGAAGCAATAACATTCATTTTAACGGTCCAGGTTCATCTATAAATATAGATGGTTAGAATTATTACAAAGCATGCGTAATGGATCAGGGCCCACCCAAGTGCATGGACGATGGATCGGCCCCACGAGGCAACGTGCGCAAAACGAACTCGGAGAGATAGTAAGAGGAATGGGACCGTCCAATCAACTCGATTTAGGAAGTGCTCCTCACGTCCGCGTTTAAATATCGAAGATAAATGCTGGGTCCACATGAATCTACAAGCGCCAAATGCAAACGCAGCACAAGTGGCCACGTGTCACGTGTGCACGAGATCCGGGGCACGTGAATATTCGTTACTGAGAAACCCATCCAGTCCGTTTATCAGGTAGGCCACATATGTTCGAGGAGATGGGCCACTATAATTTTTAGTATAAGACGCGCGGTATCGTTTCACCAGTGTACGCGATCTCATAAACATGGCAACACGCGCGTTTGTGGTTGGCGCTTGCGGATGTTGTGTCTGAACTAGATATCCTCAGCGTCTAGGAATTGTAACGAGATTCGTTACGGGAGATTATGGGTTCATGCGCATGCGAGATCCACGCCGTCTCACCTTTCCCGCCCACACGTGTCATGTGTTGAAGGATCAAAAGGGAAAAGAAATCAGGTCGGCCACACCATTAGATCAACGGACAACGGAGTGCCTGATTCAACGAATAAGAGTGGGCCACCAAATGAGTCTGTTCACCGTGATTTTCAAGACGGGTGATGTTTTTAAAAATAAAAATTCATCTTAATTAAGAGATTGTCCTGTAATTTATTGTTTTGGCTGTAATTCTTACAGAAATGGATTGCATGATGGGTCACACACCACCGAGGTCCGTGGTGTGTTGATGTTACCAAGTTCTATGGGCCTACCATGGTGCGTGTATTATATCCGCAACATTCATTCATTTTACCAGATCATTTCAGGGCATGAGCCCAAAATTTTGGCAGATCTGAAGCGCAAGTGGACCAAACCAAAGAAAGCAGTGGGGATTGAACGTCTACCATTGAAAACTTCTTGGAGGCCACGGAAGCTCTAGATCAATCTGATATTTGTTTTTTCTCTTCATCCTGGTCTGTGTGACCTCATGAACAGGTTGGATGGCAAATAAATGTCATGATGGGCACTAGGAAGGTTTCAACGGTAGGAATGATTGTCTCACTGGTATTGTTCACTTGAGTTGCAAATCTATCTCATTTTTTCGTTCATGACTTAAAATGATCTCACGAAATTGATGGACAGTGTAGATATAACACATACATTATGATGGGGCCCACAGAATTTAGTGACGTCTACACACCATGCAATCAGCTTCCAATTCTTACCGCTAATAATCATTTGAATATAATGAACAAGAGAAGATCTCAAGCAGTATTTGCTTTTCAATGTCTTGTCATGGGCTTTCCGGGGAAATCTTCTTATCTGGCGAAATCCTAGAAGTCTGGTGGCCTATGGAGTATTTACTACTTTTGCTCTCTCATACATTTCATTTTCAATCCCAACTTTCTACAAATCCTCCTACGTTAAAACGAAGCTTCAACATAGTGAAGTCATAGCAATTTTGGATTAGGGATCCACCGCATGGTAAAAGCTCTTAGACGGTGGATAATTCAAATGGAAGCAATTTGATGGTCTTAAAAAAATTATCTTACTTATGTAATTATCATCCTTCTTATATAAATTTTTTGAACGGAAAAATATTATTTAGTTAATGGTAGATATGTACCTTTCCTAAGTTCATGGCACCATATACCAAAGTGTACATTACCACCCGTAGGAATATTGAACAAGGTGCAATTCCAAAACAATGAATTGTTTAATTACTGCATTGCACAATTGAGGAATGCAATTGAAATGTGCTTTAGGCTACCAAGGCTAGGTTTTCAATAATATGAACTACACCAGTGTTTAAGTTTGAGACAAGTAAAAGTTGTGATTGCTTGTTGTATACTCCACAATTTTCATTCAGATTGATGATGATGTGATGTAGAGTAGGTCGCAGACAGTTTCATGGCCAAGGACCAGAAAATGCCCGATAAAAGACGGAGATGATCCGGACCATCAAAACTTAAAATGGATGTATATCACAAACCGAAATGAGCTATTGGGCGTACCATATGTGATTTTGGGGTAGGACGAGCTATTTTAGCCACCCAACCTGGCTATGCCAGGTTGCGCATAGTGAATTTGTGAAATACCATCAGATCCACAGTTGAATTCATGTTTTAATTTTATTTTTCCTATTTATAGTAAATTTTAATTTGAGTATAATTCTTCATCCATTGGCATTTAGGAGCCGCGCACAACATGAAAAGTATTTCGAATGGTTAGAGGAACATCATCGTTTGGCCAAATAGGACACTTACTATTTTTGGCCGAAAACCATGCACACTACTAGTAATCGTGATCATTTACAAATAATAAGTTTACTATTCATAGTAAGTCGCAATTTCTATGAATTTTAGTTGTATTTTAATTGTGAAACTTCTTCCTAGAGTCAATGTTATCATTTAAGAGATTGGAAATTTGTTTTTCATCATCAATTAATTTATTATGAATTTCTGAAAATTATTCTAATTTTCTTATGGATTCAAGGCATCTTTGTGCGGAGTCCAGAGAAGTTCTGTGAATTCGGAATAGATATCTCGCTAAGGAAGATAGTGCTTGACCTCAAGCAAGTAGGATTTAGATGCTGAGTTAAAATCACCTTAAGGATATGCTAGCGATTAATGGATTTGGTTGGGATCCTGAGCTAAAGATTTTCATAGCTACTGATATAAAGTATGGGATGCGTACGTACATGCACATGCAGGTACCTCATATGTCTAGTTAAGATGTGTCCCACATTACCGACATATTTTGCACCCTCCTATTAAGTTTTTATCATTATTTCAGAAATAGATAATTATACGAATGTGTCATATCAGTCCCATCCAAGAGCTAATAAATTAAGAGGGAAGCCTGTCCTTAGATATGATGACCTAACAACAATCTGTGGGGTGATTGAGCCACTGGTTGACGTTCGCATCTGCAAGTAGACGGCGAGGACGAGAAGACGGAGACAGCAAGTAGACACAAGTCCTGAAATTGTGCAAATAACTCTCACCAAAGCCTAATGGGACCACATAACACTTTGGAGACAACCCGTAGTACAGTCAATTCTCAAAAGAAGGGAAGGGTTGAACGACCCTGCGATATAATGTGCACAGATATAAAGACGAATCAAATTTCTGATGTAGTAGCTTGCCTTAAAAGAGATTTGAGGGCTTGACTTAAAAGGAAGACCTCACCGCCACATGTGTACTCTCCCGGGATGAAGGTTTGGCCTCTCCGTTTCTCACCTTGCCTCTACATAAGATTAAAGGCCTTTTATGGATCAAGATGGAAATGGGTGCCATACATAAGGTGACCATGCGAATGCAGTAGATTAGACTAATTAAACTACCAGATGGAAATGGGAGCCATACATATAATATTCTAGACATACTTTTCAGGCTGCTTCTACCCACTATCATGTATGATGGTACGAGTATGTATAGAAGACTACATTTTGTTGGCCTCAACTAACAACACCTAGTTCATACAGTTGCTTACAACTTTACCCGTGCAAAATTGGTGGTAAATACCAAACACGAGATATTTGAGTTTTTCATTTCCAGCCCAACTTTGAAGATCTTATGTATACGCAGAAGCGGCATACCATTTGCATGTACGTATGACAATGTCTAGCGTATGCGTATGCACAAGCATATGGAGTCCAAACAAATTAGTTGAGGTTCTGAACATATAGGGTACATATATCACATACATCTAGCTGGCAAATGGGGGAGCACGTTACAGGCCCTAAAAAGAAAATAAAGCCAACATGCCCTTAAAAGAAAATAAACTATGGCTATATGCATCCTCTCTCTCAGAAGAGACAGGTGAGTGGCTATGGCATATTATGTATGGACCAGAACGCCAGAATGTGTCACCAAGTCAATCAGGTACATCTACGAGCTCAGATCTCACACAGGTCCGATCAGGAGCGGTCTTAATAATGAGATTGCATGAAACAAATTGGATTGTAATCTCGGCCGTTGGAACTCCTGTTGCGAGTACTACAACATCTCTCATTGTGTTAACCGTAGTATGCAGCCATGATAGCAGATATAAATGTAGAAATTACTCCAAAAGGCACCAAAAGGATTGCCCGATCAAGCACCTTTCGATGCACCAAGGTAACCCATCCAAGTCTAGAAATGCTAGCTAGATTCTTTAGCGTTCAGAAATTCCCATTCCATACACCACTAGATGCTTTCATTCTCTCACCTAAACTCTCACTTTACTTCTCTCTGTTCTCCCCTATAAATCGCTCTCTTGAAATTCTCTGTTTTGTTAACAGAACTCAATCTGTCCAAATTCAGGAACATTTGCTAAAGTTGTGGTAGGTGAGTGCTTTCTTTTGTTTTGTGAGTCGCAAATAACCCTACCTCATTTTTTAGCTGTTTGCTTGGTAGTTGGTATGAACATCCTACATGTCCTGCACAAGTGGTATGGGAGAGATTTCTTTTTGAAGGTTTGGCGTTGTAAGTGGCAGTAATGTTATAGCGGCCATCTCTAATCTTCATTACACGTCCAAACCATCTAAATGTACTCTCCATCATCTTAGCTTTTATTGGAACTACTCCTTAAGCTGTTTTGGATGATTCCATTCTTATCTTGGCACACATCCAACTTGATTTCAGCCCAGTGCACGAGCTGGTCAAGCTACAGAACTCATGCACACTTCCAATCATACCTTCCTTGCATGCATGCCGATCTCAGCAATCCAAATCAAGGACCCACTGCATGTTCATGGGGAATATTGTAAACTAACAGGCTGATGGCAGGTCCAAAAAAAAAGGTTGGTGGACCAAAATTATGTTATATGTCAATGTTATGGTACATACATTAGTGCATAATGGAGAGAGAGAGAGAGAGAGAGAGAGAGAGAGAGAGAGAGAGAGAGAGAGGTTAAACTCTCACATGGGTAGAGAGAGAGAGAGAGAGAGAGAGAGAGAGAGATTAAACTCTCACATGGGTCTTTACAAAAATGCATCATCTCTTCTAATCCCAAGGGGAAAAAAGGTTCAAAATTCTCACCATCAGTCAAAGATTTCAACACAAGAAAAAGAAAATAAGGATCTCCTTTTCGAAAGCTTGTCATATAAAAGACCCAACACCATTAGCAGGATAAAAGGCAAAGAAATTTGAGACTGATGGGCAGCTGATTACAGACCCCATTGAGTGAAGGGAAGAGAGAGTTGTCCTTGTTTTTTCTGTGCTTTTTTCTTCCTTCATGAAATCATTATCCATTGAGCCTATAGCCCCTCCCTCTGAAAGCCGCACCCGTACTCCTATTGGGCTGGACAGTGGCATTGGCCTGAGCTCCACCCACACCCCACCTAGCCACAAGCTTCTGCCTGTATAAAAAGTTAAGGACCTTGCACCCAAAAAAGGAAAGGAAAAAGAACTTTAAAAAAAAAAAGAAGTATTCCATTGTAGGCTCCATGAAAGAAAGGTGACAGCATTTTTTTGTTCAACCCAGCAACTGTAGTCTAAGCCATTCATCTGGCTAAACCGATCGTGAACCCAATTTCTCCCCTACAGGATGATCATATCCATCAGATAGGTGGCCTGTAAAACAATTACAGCCACCAGTTCACATTTTACAAAGGGCCCAATCGTTAAAAATAATAATAATAAATAAATAAATATAAAAATAAAAAATCTTACAGTTGGAGAGATTGGATCACTTCCCATCTATGAGTGGGCCCCACATGAACAGTTGGACCGAGCAAATTGCTTGATGGAATGGAAGACTTCCTCTCAGAGAAGAGTCTCAAAATCCTTTCCTGGGCTGCGCGCTTGACATGCCCCATGCACACTCCGCAATGGTGGGGGGCCCAACAGATAGATGGATCACTAGTCCAAAAGGCAATGGTTGTGGGAAGCAGCTTGACCATAGGAGGGCAGGCTGGATTTGGTTTTCCAGACTTCGGCATTGCTTAGTGGCTCTAGGAACCCTGAAAGCGTTTCACACAGGTTTGGAGAACCAGGAAATCATCCAGTACATTCGTCTCCACTGAATCTTTCATACAACCACCCGTTACATTTAGTTCGCCCCAGTGTAGATGGTTAAATTTCAAAAAACTATCAATGATCAGACGATCCTAGCCATCAATTTCCCCCCAGTTTCCGATGCTGAAAGTTGGCCAATAACTATACAGTTTGTCAATTTAGAGGCCCTTTGATCAGATGGGTACTGATAAAGTATGGTTTCTCAGCCTTTGGCCATCCATGGTAAGGGGCACCGAATGGACCTTACCATGTGAACTGGAGAAGGTAGACTATATGTGAATTTCAATGAAGACAACTCCACTGAATCATTTCAGTTGGAGGAACATGACCTATCAGTACAGAGTTTGGTTGTACAACAGATTGATGTTGATGGGAACCTAAAAGCCATTGGACATGGAAGCTGAGAACTATTAAAAGTATGGCTTTGAAATAGAACACAGAGAAACTAAAATCAGATGATAAGAAACAACTGTAAGAAATGAAATACAATTGGATTGGAGGGAGCTCAATTTTACATGGACTGGCATGCACAAGACCACCTTCAAAGATCAGAAGGTTAGAATGCATTAGAGAATGTGAAGCTCCTGAACAAAACAGTGGGATACAGGAATGCTCAGCGAGCATTCATATCCATGAATTGTGTTGCCTGTGAATTCTGCATAATTTTGAGACACCCTAAATTTTGACTTCAGACCCCCAATCTACTTTATAAACACACTTCAGTTTGCAACTTCCCAAATGAAAATTAGTACTTAATCTAGTAGCACTATGGCATCCATGGGTGGCAACAGATAGAGCCTGAGGGGTCAACCCAAGCCCGACCTGTTTACCTAAATGGACTAAAAGTTTTGGCCCAAATCCAACCCACTAACTGCTTAGCACGGCCCAAACCCAGCTCAGATGTAGGTCGGAGAGCTGGACACTGGTCAACCTGATCCACTACCACCTCTAATGGTATCATCTATATATTATGCTCCTGATAAATCACAAAGGGAATGTTGTCCTGACATAGGCCTAGTGAATAACATTGGGCCCAATTCTCAGTGATCTAGACTGTTGGAAGATCCTAGTCAACAAACCATTCACCCTTTTTTTTCCTGGACAACTGCCGCATTTGTTTCTTACCCATGTCTACTTGTGGGGCGCTAATCAAACGGTTAGGTCCATCAAAATTGGGAGTCTTTAGTTTAGGCACGTCTGCCATCCGCGATGGAGCGAATCCGATCAGTGGTGTGGACAACAAACCCATGGCTCCAGTTCATGGACTGGGAAGTCAGGACCCCACTATATAGTGATGCACAGACCCTATAATTTTCTCCCATATTATACACAAGTGAAATGCTAATCGGAAAATGCAGATGATTCTGGAAAGAGGAAAATAAACAAGGATACACCCAAACTGGAGTCTTCAGTATATTTCTTCCACCAGCAAGGGGATGCAATACTGTCAAGAAGTAATACAGATGCCCTGCTATGATTCCCAACAGGTCTGGTGTGAGGGGTGAACCAAATATAACATCCAATGCAAGCATTGCCCAAGGTAGATAAAATGCCTGCAAGCCAATAAGAACACGTACCACTTGTTATGAGAATCACCAACAGACCCAATAAAAAAACGCAGAAGGGAAGCCAAAGCGTTAGGATGTACTCTCAAACCAATTTCCAGTGGAAATCTTTGAGGCCACCTCGCATTGAAAAGGTGCCATTTTTTGGAAAAGCATGGAAAATGGAATCCAAACTTAGCTGGGTATCTGTTTTTTTGTATATTGGCCAGGAATAGTGATTCCCACCCGTCCAACAAGCAGGCTGATGGTTTTAAGCAGATCTTTGAAAGAAAGGGGAAAAAAAAAAAATCAATCCCACCCAATCATTATTCAAGACAGCCGGATGTGGCCTCAGCTACAAGAGCAACCTAACCCAAAGCAGTAAGGAAACCAGATGAGTTATATGATCCACGACCCAAAGCAGTAAGGACCTCTCACTTCTAGCCCTCCTTTGGAGCATTTGGGCAGAAAGAAAAGATCGCTGCTTTAGGAACAAAAGCAGCTCGTCGTCTGTGGTCTCTAGTAGGGTGTGGTCTCTTGTGAGAGACTGGTCTTTTTAACGCATTTTCGGTCGGGTTTAGTTTTGGCTGTCATATTTTATGGTGCTTTTGCTTTTCCTTCGTTTTTTCTTGACTTGGTTCCAATAAATTCAGTATCTTTCAAAAAGAAAAAGAAAAAAATAAAAATAAAAATCCTCGGGTTTCTCAGATTGCACAAGTGGGATCTACCATTCAGAGATCCAGAGTGGGATATGGTGGGACCAACTGTGGATGTGCAGTGGCCCAAGAATCTCCCTGATATGAAGACCAAGCTGTTCAACCCATGGCCTTTGTCCTAGCAAATATAGACAGTTACAGTATTTCCTTTCTTGACTGTCTGTTTACAGGCCACCAAGTGAAGGGTTCAGATTGTCCATCAAAGAGACATCTTGGGCATGATCCATCTGCACCGTTGCCTACTAGATCAACAGTCAGGATTGCCAACCTATGGCCCCACCTGCACAAACTAAGACCCATGTATACTACATAACATAATTACATACCCTCGGGCCAAGGATTATATAATTCCTCAGGAAATGGATAGGACACCAGTAGCTTCCATACCTTTAGGGTGACAAGGCCATATATGTTGATTTGTGCATTCGGGAACTCTCTACTCCAAACATAGAGAAGCATGAACACCAGTGAAATTCCAAGGAAAGGAGACCAGAATATTGGAATCGCAGACAGCGCCTAATACATCAAGGAATAAAAAAAAGAGGCACACGTTAAAATCATATGAACAAACAGCTAATAGCTGCACTCACACATCTAAATTGCCCTTTGGAGATAACCTTGACCAAAGGGTCAAAAAACAATATACATAAGGATGAGATGAAAGTAGCTCACACCCACCAGTAATGAGAAGGCTCCAAATATAACCATCCACAAAAAATCGGCCGTACGCCTTTCAAATGGCCCATTCTCTAGCTGAACTCCATATCTCGCTCTATAATACAAAACCCCATGGGATTTAAAAGGTATGTTATACAAAACTATAAAATTGGGGATCCTTAAAAGATAAATCTATTGTCCAATAAGCACTAAAGCCTCTGTGGAGAAATAAATAGTAAAAGCTATAACCAACAGAACCAAATCAAGGACTAAGTTTGTTAGAATTCTTACTTACATCATCAGGAGACGAATTCCAAAATTAATAGAAAATTTACCAAGGAAAAAGAAGTTTCCAATCAGCCTCCACACCTAGAATTGAATTTTAGAACAATTCAGAACAGTAATAAAAATAGGAAAAAAAAAAAAGAGGTCGCAAAAGAAGGCCGCATCCATTAATGACTTCAGGATAATTAAAGACATGAAGACCATAGGATTGAGGTAAGATCATGCTTTCCAGAGACTCCTACAAACATAAGATTATATACGGGTGTACATGAAAGTGGGCACACATGCACATGTGCATGGTTGCATGTATATACATATATATATTACTGAGAACTTCCCCAAAACAGGAAATCATGCAAACAAATACCACAGTACAGCCATAAACATGTCATCCAACGGTAATTTATCCAAGAATCTATCGCATTATCTTTCAATTGATGTCTTATATGACAAAGCAACAAAAGTAGAAATATGCTCAAAATTAATATTACAGCGAGTCCCGAATTATCAAAATAACAGCTACATACATTGTACTCAGGGACTGATGGATCTAGAGATTGTCAACCACCGAAGACTGAAGTACGAATCAGGAGCACATCTTAAGACATTAACATACTCAAAGGAAGGAATTTTCTCAGTCAAATCTAATTTCACAATATGTGTTGGGCATGCATTGCCCAGATGTAGACAATTTGTGGATGCCTCTTTCTGTACTGTTGACATGCCATTTACTAAAAAGATTCAACTCTCGATTTTTTTTTCCTGATAGGTAATGGAATATCATTAAATAGAAAACAAGGCTTTATCCATTAAGATATATAAAGACATTCAGCTCAAACCTTCCTTGGCCAAAACACAAGCCATAGAGTTATCCTCTCTAGGGAAAAGATTTTTTTTTTAAATGGAAAAATAATAAGAAGAACCATTTCTCTAAATCCGTTTACAATGAATTGCTGCTTCCAAGGAATCGACTCAGGACCAGCAGTCCAAGCGATGTCATTCTTTGAGTCACCAATGATGGTCCTGGGATAGCCCACTCAGTCCTTAACTTTAGACCATTCTCTATTTATTTTATTATTTTATTATTTTTTGAAGGATGACAACTTTGTTAGGAGAAAACGGCAAATGCTGGAAAGAATGCAGCAGAAGAAAGAGGAGAAAAAGAAAAAAGAAAAAACAGCCCTAATGGAGGCACTACATTTGCCTACTCAGAAACTGAAGAAAAAGCTTCCACCACCCCCCCACACCCCCCAAAAAAAAAAAACCTTGAAGTACCACTCTTGTTTCGAAAGCATCTATCATTTTTTTCAAACTGAAGAGACCACAGGCCAACAAGGAGGAACAATCTCCATTTTCTTCTGTTTAACAAGGGAAGGCCTACACTGTACATTTAGCGAAGAACTCGACGATTGATCTTGGCATCACTCAGCTTACATCGAAAAGTCCCAAAATGCAACTCCATACCTCACCGGAGAACAGACAGTCTTTAGCGCTGGCAATTCAGCTTGGTTAGAGTTGCCAATTCTTAGAGGCCCCAAAAAGGCAAGGATGATTCCAGAATGGAACCACCCGGTCCACAACTGACCAACTAAGCTCCCAATAAACTGCCATCTGTATTTAGCTTCCACCATCCCAAGGGGGTGGGTTCCAACTAGCAATCTATGATGGCAGCTTACTGCCTGTGTTAATTATATTTCTCCACTCTTTTGACTAAAACACCTTTGAACTCCAAGATCCAGGCACATTCAACAAGAGAAATTTTAATTCCTCCAACCACACAATTCAACAATGGTGACTTATCCTTGAAAATTCTATTATTCCTTTCCTTCCAAATGCCACAAAGAAAAGCATGAGGGAGCATCCTCCACAATATCTTGCCATATGATTTGAAAGGACTCCTCAACTGTTGAAACATCCTCCACACATTGGCATGGCTCAGCAAATTTCAGAAAGATCTATGAAGGATTGCCAAATGCACTGAGCTGCCTTGCAATGAATGGAAAGGTGGTCAACGGTCTCCTCATCCTTTCTGCAAAAGGCACACATTCGGTAGAGCCCAATTCCATTTTTCCAAATGCACTTGTTGACCTCATTTATCGAGAGAAACACCTCATCAAGGGTTTCACACATTTCTTCGTGCTTTTGGATCTCTTGATCCCGCATGTTCCTCCTGATTCTTACATTCACACCATGTTTCCTCCCCAAAATTCATAAATTGTAACATTCCTTTTAACTTCTTAAACTCATGAATGATTGAATATAGCCTTCAAAATCTTTATGCTAAAGGAGTCCCCACTCATTTGTACTCCCAGAATCAGATTTTTTTCATTATAACTTTCCACATTTCTCTTTTGGTAATGGTGAAGGAAATATAAATATAAAAAGAACAAAAATAGAACATCTAAAATTTCAACCACCGCCTAAAACATTATTGTCGAGGAAATTTTACAAATTTTCATTTCTTTTCATTTTTAAAGTCCATACAAAAAAGAAGGGGGATAAGAAAATTAAAAATAAAAAGAACTTAAAAAAGATGGTAAAAGGAATGCTTAAAATAAAATAAAATAAAGTAACATCAATGTTCCATTAATGAAAATAAGAGTGCAGCAGACTCTAGTTTATTATTTGGAGAGGAAAAGCCACATTGAAAGTCGGTGAGATATCTAAGTCATCTGGCAACTCGATTTCATAAGCATTGTTACCCAACTTCCTCTTAACTCAGCATGGACCAATCTTCTTAGACTTGGGCTTATTACAAGTTCCCCTGGGAAACCTTTCTTTGCAAAGATAGACCATAACTAAGACACATTCGCTATATATCTTCTCACGCCAATGTTCATTCACAGCTTCTTGGTACTCGGTATTGTTGTCTTCAATCTTCTTCTTTATTTGAACTTGCAAGTCTTGGACGTGCTTGGTGAAAGCATCGGCATCTTCGCTCACTTGATCTTCCACAGGTAATGGTACAGAGTCAAGTACATGATGTGAACTTCTTCCATTTACAATCTCAAACGGAGATTTTTCCAGTAGTACGATTCACTGAATTGTTGAAAGCAAACTCAGCTTGAGATAAAACAAAGTTCCACTGGGATACATTGTCGCCTACGATACTCCTCAAGAGATTGCCAAGGCTTTTGTTGATTACCTTGGTTTGGTCATCTGTTTTAGGATGATATGCGATAGAGAATTGAAGCTCCGTACCCAATCACTTCCATAAAGTGCGCCAGAAGTGACCCACAAACTTCGAATCACAATCCAAGGTTATTATCTTCAGTACTCCATTAAGCCGCACAATTTCTTTGAAAAATATGTTGGCAATATGTGTAGCATCCATTGTCTTTTTGCATGGAATGAAGTGGGCAATCTTTGAAAAACAATCCACCACCACAAAAATCGAATATGCTCTCCTTTGAGTGTTAAGAAGACCCTAAATGAAGTCCATAGAAATATCCACCCAAGGCGCAACTGAAACAAGAAGCGACGTATAAAGACCGATATTTTGCACATGACTTTTTGAAACTTGACATCAGTGACATCGTGCTACGAATTGTTCAATGTCACACCGCATACGAGGCCAGTAGTATTTTTCCTCCGAAGTGTCCACCTAGTCATCCATGTAACTCAAATAGCATCTTTTCTCACACTTAGCATCTTCTGGGAGTTGAGATATCTCAACGCCTCATGGTCTGAGTATAGAAGTCTGAGTAAAGAATGAACTCCCGATGAATCAAGTAATGTCTCTAATGTCATAGTGCTTCGGCCACTGCATAAAACTCGAGATCATACGTGAAGTAGTTCTTTCGTGCATCATTAAGCTTCTCGCTAAAGAAAGCGATCGACTTTCTTTCCTAACTTAACACCGCGCCAATGCCAACATTTGAAGCATCGCTTTCCATTTCAAAGACTTTATTAAAGTCTGAAAGTGCAAGAACTGGAGCTTCTGTCATTTTCTTTTTTATGGAACCAAAGCTTTGATCCGCTACTTTAGTCCACTCGAATTTACCTCCTCGCATGTAGTCAATGATAGGTGCGATGATGGTTCTGAAATTCCAGATAAATATCCCGTAAAATGTTGCCAAGTCGTGGAAAGAACGAACCTCCGAAAGGGTTCGTGGGGCGGGCCACTTCGCAATGGCTTTGATTTTCTCTTGATCAACCTTGATCCCTTCTACAGACACAATATACCCCAAAAACACAACACTATCGACAAGGAAGGGGCACTCTTTTAAGTTAACAAATAGTGACTCCTTCCATAGTACAGCAAATATTTGTTGTAAAATATCAAGATGAACATATGCATCAGGACTAAAAATAAGAACATCATCAAAATATACAACTAAGAACTTTCTCATAAAAGGGCAGAGTACCTCTGCCAACAACCTCATGAAAGTGCTTGGTGCATTTGAAAGGCCGAATGGCATCACGAGCCACTCATACAATCCACCTCAAGTCTTAAATGTGGTCTTCCACTCGTCCCTGGGCCGAATACGTATGTGATGATATCCGCTCCGCAGGTCAATCGTTGAAAAGACCTTTGCTATCATCCAAGCGAGGAATGGGAAACCAGTACTTGATAATAATCCGGTTAATTACACGACTGTCCATGCACATCCTCCAAGATCCATCTTTCTTAGGGGTTAATAATGCAGGAACAACACATGGTGACATGCTTTCCCAAAATGGACCCTTCTGTGGTAACTTAATAACCTATCAATGGAGCTCGGCATGTTTAGCTAGACTCATTCAGTAGTACATAAGATTAGATAGACTCCAACCCAGCACTAAATCAATGTAAGGTTGAATGTTCCTTATAGGAGGAAATCCAACTAGGAGCTCTTCGAGCACCAAGTCTTTATATTCATGAAGAAGCTCCAGTGTAGGAGGCAGAACATCTATTTGCTTCGTGTCTTCTTTAGCAACCAAGACATAGATTATGCCAGTCTCATTGCTTTCCTCTTCAAATTTCTGCACACTAAGTGATTTTTACCCTCTTCTTTATCAAATTTGGGTGTTGGAAGATTTTTCATAAGATGCAATGTGATATTAACACCATCCTTCACGAAGGAATAGGTGTTGGCCCAAGTCATGTACATCATATCTCGATCCCACAACCACGGTCTCCCTAACAAAACGTGGCATGCATCCATAGGGAACACATCATACCACACATCATCCTTGTACTTAGATCCAATAGAGAAGGAAACTAAGAACCTGGAGTTAACAGAAACTTCTCCCCCTTTCTTGAACTAACAAATATGATATAATCACGGATGCTTATGTTCTTTGAGTTTTAATTTGTTCGCCATTTCTTGTGAGACAATATTCTCACTGCTCCCTCCGTCTACCAAATGGCGCATATCTTGCGCATATCTTTCTACCAGGAGTACAAGTGATGTGAAAGATACTGTGTGGCAACCGTTGCCCCCCATCGACCATTTGAGTCGTCGATAACATAGTTTGTTGGATAACCAACAACTCTCCCCTACCACCATACACATATGTTGCATCATCCCCAACAGGCACCTCATCTTCATAGGCATGGTCTTCATACTCTGTGTCCTCTTCAATTTTGTTTTGCCTACGGGTGGGAGTGTCTTCAACGTATTCTCCTTCCTCAACTAAATTTACTTTAATTGTGGACTGATGTTCAGGACAATGAAATGAACAATGTCCCAGTTGCCCACACTTAAAGCACGTGAAAGAGTGTTGCTTTGTCCCATTTTGTGTGTATTAGCCCCTCATCCATAACCACCTCCCCCCCGTCAGGGGATTTGGCTTTATTATTGGACGCTGGCCCATTGTCCCCTCGGTCTACGGGAAGCCTTGTGGTTGCCTAACGTGGGAAGTTAGCATGTTTCCCCGTCGTCGATGACAGCCCTCGTAGGGCACCAAATCGTCTCCCAAGTCCCCAATTAATTATCTCATATCTTGAAATCTTTTGGTCTTCATACTCACGAAACTCTGTCTGTGATGTGTCAAGGTATGGAACTCCTCAGTGTATTCATTTACCGACTTGTTCCCTTGACGTAAATTGTGACATCTTTGATAAAACATGGGCGTAAGTCATAGGTAAGAACTTCCCTTTTAACTCTTTTCTTCCATCTTTTCCAAGAGTTTATTTTTTCCTCACCTTGACGGATTCGTTTAGCTTGGATATCATCCCACCATGCTAACACGTGACCGAAAAACTTCAAAGCTACTAGCTTCACCTTCCGATTATCCACAACTTCCCTGTATTCGAACACTTTTTTCACCTTGCTTAGCCAATCAATGAAGTCATCAACATGCAATCGACCATGGAATTGTGAAATTTCTACCTTAATTTCGGGCTCTCTATCACATTCCAACAATTGAATAATCCGATCATTGGTATCTTCATAAATCAGGGCCGCTCATAGTTGGTTAGGAACTTGTTGGGGACCTCCTAGTCCACGTGCTTTAACTTCGGTCTCCAGATTCCCTCCACACTGGAGCTCCCCCAATTGATTAGTGAGGTTGCCTACTGCATGCATGAGTTGATCTACCAGCTCTGTGAGTGTGCGGATGAAATGAGTTACTTGCACAAACTCCTCCTATGTCACCTCTTTCGATGCCATTAAGAGATGATGTAGAGTCGAAAATTCCCATAGACAACCCACGTTGATACCAAAATGGTGCGGCCCAGTTATTGAGTCAATGAGATCTTCATACCCAAATTGCAAAGAAATTAAAAAACAAATACTCACAAGAATAATGGAGTAGAGAGGGAGAGAACTTTTATTGATATCGACCTTTTCACTTACAAAGCTTAAAGAAAATGAAAATGAAAATGAAAAAAAAAAAAAACACACACACACTAAGAAAAATATTTGAATCTACCAACTCCTATTCCACTACCCCCTTTTATAGATCCTAAAGAAATCATTGATTGAAATCCTTACAACTAAGAAAATCAATCAAAATTTATTGCACCCTAATCTAATCTTTCTTCATATGGAAAAGTATAAAGAAAAGCAAACATGGAAAGCAATCAAATCTGTAAATCTAGCCCATATCTTCAATCATATCAATTATACCCTCATCACATCTTTAAATCAGCCCCCCATATCTCCCAAATATAGTAAATTATAATCCCCAAATCTATAAATAATCAGCCTAAAATCAGCAAATGTTGGGCCTACGGTGGGCTGTGGGCCTACATTATTGATGGGTCCTACGATGAGCCTAGATGGGCCGTGGGCCTACATCAGTATGTCGTTGCATACTCGCATATGTGATCGCATACTTATTGCACAAAAAGTATGCCATCGCATACTATCATGTATCGCATATGCCATGATGGCATATGCAATCCTTTTTTTAATGGCATATGCAATCACACATGATAACAATGATTGTGACCAACCAACAAGACGGTTTTTGTTTTTTTAAACACAAAAACCACATGGGCACTCGGAACCCATGATGAAGTGATTTTTTTTTTTTTTTTTTTTGGCAAAAGAGATTCTATTTGTTTTGGGGAGTGATCCTCAACTCGTGGGTGTGCTCGATATGCCTGGTAGGATCCAATGCTATGTGTTGTGTGATGATAAACACAATACCAATCAAACATAGGTTGTGTGATGTTCTTGCCATCAGAATACACAGGCCGCTAAGTTTTATTTCTCCTAGAAGAAACTGAGATTGAGATTATGGGCTGATAGTGACAACCATGATATTTAAAAAAAGTAATGTAACGGCTGTGATGTAACGGTAAAGGTGGGTTCCATTACGCAATACAAGGCTGTAACAATTGTTCTGCAAAAAAAAAATGGCCCATAACAAGCCGATACAGGGTTGTAATGGACTGATACAGGCATACGGCCCATAACAGTCCGATATCGGGCCAATACAGATTCTTTTTTTATAACCATTATACGGTCGTAAGGCTAGCCATTACAGCCACCATTACCATTATTGAATACCTTGTTGATGATCCAACAGTCACAATCCTGCCTTATCATTTGGTATTGGAGAAAGTTTTGATCCTTGGGAACATGTTGGAAAATTGCTACAAAACCCCTTGAAAACGTGACTTTTTGGAAGATATTTAACCATGGTGATCAATCTTACACTCCAAGATTGACAGAAAACCAACAAGATGCAATAATAATGGGGATGCTGAAACAAATACAGTTGCAAAACAATTGGCTCCAATCCCTCATTGATCGTTTGTTGTATCAGGTCTTGAGCCATGACAACAACTCAAGATCTATACACCGCTATGGTAGAGTCAATTCTCTAAATGAACGAATAGTTTACCAGATGTCCACCCCTTACTTTCTGGACCACTTTTTAGGGTCAAATAGTAACCAAGAGACACAAAATCCGTCCTACTTGAAAATCTATTGAGTTAGCTTTCAAGAAAGGTGAAGATCATGCAATTACAGCAATAATTGAGTGTGTCATGACTAAATTATAGAAAGGCTACATGGGTGCGAGGAATTTAGTGTCATTCTAGTCACTGTAATATTTTATTAAGAACTATCGTTCGAGAGAGACCGTTCTTTTATGATTGGTAGGATGTAGAAAGTTTTTTTTTGTTTTTTTAAATAAAATGCTTATAAAGAGATATCTCTTTAATACGAGGCCTTATTCCTCAATGATTTTGTTGTGATTGGTGTTTTAAAAACCAAACCAGAGGCCAACCCATTTTCATAAGCAGTTTGTCCAAACCGGTCCAAGCTGGTCAACCTGGGTTAAGTGTCAAGCTGATAGTCAAATCAGTAACCCAATTTGGCGCATACATTGAACGTGTACAGGTTCCCGTAAGCTTGAGCTGCGTGGGCTCACTGTGATATTTATGTGCAATCCAACCCATCCATCAGATGTGACCCCACATGTTATGCCCAGATCCCAAAAATCGGCCTAATAAAGAATTCATATGGCCCGCGGAACAGGGAACAACGATGGAAAATGGAGAGGGAAACACCCACCATAAAAACTTCCAGATTGTGTGTGGGGCGCAGCATTCAGTGTATATCTCATACAACCCATTCATCAGATAAGGAAAACCAGGATGGAGGGGCAATGCAAAGATCATGTCATTCTACAGCTTCGGGGAGCCGCACCACATGAATTTAGATAGAGGAGGTTCTAGTCTTCTGAACTTGATTTTACATTTCTCCTTGTGGTGTTGTCCACCTGAGTTTTATATTGACTTGGATCTTGGTATGCACAGTTAGCATTAATCTTATAACCTGCTTCACGGTTTAGATTTTACATGCACATCACGTGCCCATGTGGGAGGATGATGTGTGACCACTTATTTTTGAAGGGTGAAAAACTAACATAAGAATATGTCCCAGTTTGACAAGACTGTAATCAGTCAACTGGTTGACTGCTTCTGGGTAAGTCATTTGATACACTGGTAGAGTATGAAACTTGATACCCTGGCACTCCAAAATTGTATGTGTCATATGTTAATTGTTAACTCAAATTAAGTCAACTAAATTTTGGAACCTAAATTCTAATGTCACTTGGCCATGGTCACAAAATTAGATTGATAGACTGACAATGACCATCCAACGATCACCACCCTGTGCCAGGGAGGCTGCAGAGAGCAGTCTTTATCAACTATAAAAATGACATGCTCTGTTTTCCAACAATATGCCAACCCCTTAACACAAGGGATTTCTTCATTTTCTATAAAACAAAAGGTACCCAAAAACCAAAAAAAAAAAAAAAAAAGAATCTCAAGGCATGGAAGAGAAATGTGTTTGAATGAAAGCCCCATGAATGGATCAGGCCACCTGGCTATCGCATTAAATACTAAAATCCCCACTGTAGTGTCATGAGACACTAATGTATCATGCCTGTTAAACGAACAATACATTAATAAGAGGAATGTTCACCTTCAACCCATTAACTGATTGATGCAGGACAATTAACCACTTGCTCTAAAAGCTCGAACTGTTAGAGCATGGCGAATCAATCCATTTATCTCATAGCCCAGGCCCCACATCGCATGGGTTAGGACCTCGGCCAAACCCCCCTCGTGGGCCCCAAATCACATGGGTCGCCCACCCCAAGTGTGTCCCCGCATCCCACGGGCTACCCCACTCGAGCCCGGTGTGAAATGCCCCTGCATTAGTCACCCCCAGTGAGGAGTCTCGAACATGAGACCTCCCGCTCGAAAATACCAATTTGATGCAGGACAATTAACCACTTACTCCAAAAGCTCGAACTGTTAGAGTACGATGAATTAATCCCTTCATCTCATAGCCCAAGCCCCACATCTCATGGGTTAGGACCTCGGCTGAAACCCCCTCGAGGGCTCAAGCGCCCCAAATCACATGGGTCGCCCACCCCGAGTGTGTCCCCGCATCCCCCGGGCTATCCCGCTCGAGCCCGGTGTGAAATGCCCCTACATTAATTACCCCCGATGAGGATTCTCAAACACGAGACCTCCCCCGTGGGCCCCAAATCACATGGGTCACCCACCCCGAGTGTGTCCCAGCATCCCACGGGCCACCCCACTCGAGCCCAGTGTGAAAATACCCCTGCGCATATTGCGTAATTTTCTGTTATCCACTTAAGCCCGGTGTGAATGTGTGCGTCATCAACCTATCTCTTTTTTTTTTCTTTTTTTTTTTCTTTTTTTTAACACACACACACACCACCACACACTCACGCCTTAGTGGGATTTCACCACCTATGGGTGCTCGAACCCTTAACTAGGTGTTGAAACTCCTAAAGAGTCTACCACTGGAGTAAGAGCAAAGACCCCTCATCAACCTGTCTCTAATACCTATTTGATGCAGGATAATTAACAACTTGCTCTAAAAGCTCGAACTGTTAGAGCATGGCGAATCAATCCTTTTATCTCATAGCCCAGGCACTACATCGCATGGGTTAGGACCTTGGCCGAACCCTCCTCGTGGGCCCCAAATCACATGGGCCACCCACCCTGAGTGTGTCCCCGCATCCCACTGGCTACCGTGCTCAAGCTCGGTATGAAATGCCCCTGCATTATTGACCTATACACCAGCACTGCATTTGGTGGATTTTAAAATCCCTTGAAATTTTGAAATTCAAGAGTCCAAAGTGGATATGCATCACTAATTACCATGGAATGGGCTGTAACAATGATTCAATATTGATAAAGCATACTGAAAATGTAAAAAGATTGTATTAATACCTGAAAACGTGAAATTACTAATTGATATACCAACGCAATGCTAGTAGGATCAAGTAATCCCAAGTGATATGCTGTCGTAGTCAACAAACAGAGAGTCCCATAAGCCTTGCTTACTGGCGGAAGTGAATTGTAGAATCTGAAACACGTTGACCAACAAAAGATTAGCACGGTTTATAATCGCACTAACACAAAAAGGGAAAAAGCTTTTATGCAAAACACTGACATATGTAGTTTCTCTGTCAAAGGGGGAACTGGTTAAAGGAAAACGGTAATTAGAATAGAACATAATATTTGTCATCTTAAAAATTAAAAAAGAATAGAATGTTACTCATGGATAATTAGAACTATTAGAATAAAATGGTAACTAGAATAGAACGTACCTTCCTATATATAGAAGGTACTATTTATGGGCTTGCAATAAGGAGGATATTGTTATGCATAGGCATGCACGTAGATGGCTCTAAAGTGCAGAATTTTACCAGAAAGACGGTTCCATCAGAACAGCTGTTACGCAAAACAGCTCTAGGAACCCTCTTCTTACCAGAGAAAAAAAGGGGGGGGGGGGTGGAATAGACTTAAATGAGTGTGGATTCAAATTTCAAACTCATGGACAAATCCTTTTTTATCTCCTTCTAGATTTTTGTTGTTGACCCTTGATCCAACACCTAACAGATTACTATTGCAGCGATTTCCCCTCCTGCCCTCAAGTTTTCCTGGTCCCTACTGCCAAATATTTCCATTGATTCCTTTCTTTATCACCGCTTATATCCCTTTAGATTCAAAGAAAAACATTGATCTCGATACCTGTATTTTCTAAAAACTGAACGGAAGGACGACAAAGCATCATCCAAAATACAGAATGAAAACACTCCCGAAAACCCTTTACAGAAATTCCAGAGGATCTCTAGATACAATCGAAATTTGGGCCCAATCTATGACCAGGTGCGTAGCTTTGAGGATTGCTGCCTCGGGGTGACACAGCTCGTCATGGAATATCCAGTTGTTGCACTCTTGCCACACCAACGCACTGCAAGCAATTATAGGCGCCATAAAGCCATCATTCTCCTAAAACACTTCTATGCACCATACTAGGGCCTTAAAAGGTCCCCTATGGAGAGCAACATCACCCACTAGCCACTCTTCAACAGAAAGAGAGGAAGACAGTGCATGAGTGGTCGACCAACTCTGCCTCCTTGAGACACATAGTGCAGCCAATAATAATGAAGAACCATCACTTCTTGAGATTGTTCATCATTAGCACCTTGCTTTTGCCCACCTGTCCGTCTTAGAAGTATCAATTCCAACGGGAATAGAACTCATCAATCTCTTCCTCATACAGATTTCTTCTAAGTGCACAAACTAAACCACATTCTCACCCACATGGGGCATAATGAGAGATGGGGACATCTCACTCCAACACTAACATGAAAAGCCTGGGAAAGACTAAGTAGAGAGTGCTGTCCCTGCACCATCTACCCAATCACAACCAGACTCTAGATCCCTCCCCAAGCCTAAAGAGAATCTTCTCTTAAAGGAATTCGCCACTTAGATCTCCGGCCTAACACAGAATAAGGGCCACCGCCCATCTACTGAAGTGAAATCCTTCTGACTCTTACCTCTATATGCTTTCCTCTCCCTCCTCAAGAATTTTGCAAATTATGCAATTTTCCCTTCCATCCTCTCACTACCCTTCCCTACACTTCCAAGAATTTGCCTATTTCATTTAAAACAAAACAAATCAAGAGACTCATTCTTCGGGGTGGCAATGGACCGGGCAGGGCTTTGGGCCAACCTTGGACCCATTGGCTTGGCGCATGGGCTGGTCTCGAGCCCAGCATGTAAAACCCAATCAATTTTCAGGCTGAGATTGGGCTCAGATCATTTTAGCCCAACTTAGCATGACACAACTTATCTGTACATGTATCCCATTCTACAGATATGTTGTTCCAATCATTGGTTAGGCAACACATGCATCTTGTGTATAGGATGTTGGTTCACATTTTTATAAATGTTTACATCTTTGCATTTGCAATCCACCTAATAAATAGATTGATTAGGAACATTTACCATGGGAAATAGTGATTTTATCAAATTTTGGGCCGGGCCCCAAGCATTTTCTGAGGCTCAAGCTTAGACCTGGTGTGTTAGGTACATGCCAAGATTTGGCCAGGCTCAGGCCTTGGGCATTACGGTGTCAGCCAGGGAAAAGGATGAATTTCAAGTCAATGGGAATGACGAAATCTTTTCATTGATTTGACAATGTTTGCCCATCGCCATTTGAGGAGCAGATTAAAAAAACTTATGACTTTGGAATTTCTATGCCCTGGAAGAATTCCCAAAAACTGTGAACTGTCTTTTTTTGTGTTGCTTTGGAAAGACAGAGATCAGCTCATATCCACACAAGTAGCAATTCATGATTTTGGGGTGCATCCAACTTGTTAGGTGAGCTGGTTGGTGCCCACCACTCAAGGTTCGAAATATCGGTATCATGTCAGCCAATACTATCATATTCATATCCATATTGGCAGGATACGATACGATACATGATACGGTTCCGTATTGGCCCATGTCAAAAGAAGATCATGTATCGGCTCATATCAACTGATATGGGCCTTGATGGCACTGACATTTAAGAGTGTATCAGTCATGGCTGATAAATGTTGTGTTTTTTAATCATGCTTTTCACTTTTTCCCCCTCTTCCTTCTCCTTTCATTTTTTTTGCTCTTGGGATTCTTCTAAGGCAATTTTCAATAACATTTATGCTTGGTTTTAAGATCAAAACAAGGTATTTGTGCTTGAATTGAATAATCAAAAACCCAGTGGCCGCCTGGCCGGTCTTGTTGTAATCATGTTGAATCAACACGCAAACTCTAAATCAACCAAATTATGCATGATTTGTGTTTAACTGAGGATATTTGCCAATTTTTTTTCTTTTTTTTATTGTCATTTTTTCAAAAAAAAACAAGTTTTTTTTTCAAAAATTTCCACAATTTTCTTACTTCTTTATTTTCTTCAAATAATTTTCAACATAACTGTGATGGATCTACAGATGCATTGCTTAAATTAGTTGTTTACAACAATCTTTTGTATTTTTTTGGGCCATTTTGGGGCATTTTCTGAATCTTTTATTTTTTAAAATAACTTTAGGGGAATAATAGATCTGGGTAAATCCATGTTTTCTGAACATAGATTTACCATCAATCGCTAGATGTTAATTATGAGTGCATTTTTGGGCCATTTTTTGCCATCTCAGGGACATTTTCCGATTTTTTTTTCCCTAAATTACATCGTATATGTGAATTGATTAACATACATAATTATATTAGTAATATATCATATCAATTTAAGACATACATAATTTTTATTTTTATTTTTTAAATGTAGCTTGAAAACTCATATTCATTTTTGGGCCATTTTTTGCCATCTCAGGGACATTTTCCGATTTTTTTTTTCCCTAAATTACATCGTATATGTGAATTGATTAACATACATAATTATATTAGTAATATATCATATTAATTTAAGACATACATAATTTTTATTTTTATTTTTTAAATGTAGCTTGAAAACTCATATTCATTTTTGGGCCATTTTTTGCCATCTCAGGGAGAGAGAGAGATTCTTAATAGCTTTTTTTTTTAACCTTTTTATCTGATATTTTCAGTAATTTTTTGCTCAAAAAAATTGTCCCATACAGGGCCGATGCCGACACTGATACACAATGGGTTTTCAGCCGGGCAGATACACCCGCCAATACCAATATTCAGAACCATGTCACCCCTATTAGAGGGGAGATATGGGGTCGAATCCTAGTAATGTGCTGGTTTCAATCTTGCGCAAACCAACTACAATATTTTCCCGATCATAACAGTTCATGATTCTTGGAAATTACAGAGAGAGTAGAGATCCCCAAGAAAAGAAAATTATTTTTCTAGCACTCCAAGTCAAACGCAGCGTTGATGTTACACGTCCAATTCTTTGGGAATATATGTCAAATTTCCAACCAACGACTCTTCTAAAGAAATTGCAAAAATAATTCCTTTTTAGCTACTCAAGGTAATCCTCGCCACAATCAAACTTCATCCTTCCAAAAAAACTCAGTGTTTCTCTCAACAAACAGAAAGGCTGAATTCTGTCCCCATCCAAACACAACCTTCTCTCGCATAGAAAATGCTGTGTGATGGGTATTGAATTTGAGATAATGGTCTATCGAAGGTCGGTTTCCCCACTTATAACCCAATAAAGACTGATCAGCGAACAGGAGCAAGATAGTCAAGAAAATGAGAAAAAACCCGCGAAGAATCATACACAATCCATTCCCCATTCTTCCATTTCCCACAAATCACAATCCCACGACGAAAATCCAAATCCTAATCAGACTCATCCACCCAAAAAAATAAAAACCCAAATCGAGAAAGCAGCGAAATCTGAAAACAAGAACAAGAAAAAAAGAAAACAAGGCAATCCAGATAGAAAAAGAATCTGTTTTCTTGGGTTTTACATTGAAATTCAAAACCCCATTTGGAAATTTCAATGTTTCTGTAGAAAGAAGATAATAGAATCAAAATCATTGAAAAAGAAAGAATAAGAATAAGAAGAAGGGGAGTGCTTACTCTGCAGGAGAAGACATTGTCGACTCAACTCTCTCTCTCTCTGTCAAGAAACGAAAATTGAAAAATCAAAGACGGAAGAGAGGGTCGGTAGCTCGTAGCTATTAAGCCAGAAGCTTCCGGTTACGCACCTGATGGTGCACGTGACTTGCACGTTGCTTGAACGAAACCAAACTTCAAGAGTTTCGGCTGATCCGGAACGCGGATCGGCGCACATGAAGTTCAGGGAGTCGGAAGCTGTGTGGAGCCCAAAGAGATGACCGTCATATATCCACTCTGTCCATCAGTTTTTAAAGGAAACAATAGCACAGGATTCTACAAATCAGACAGATCCACTACTCTTGTGGCCCACACCACATGAAACGGTGGAAAAGGGTAGCATCCACAGCGTCCACCGTTGAAACCTTCATGGAGCCGACCTTGATGTTTTTATGATATCCAAACCGTTCATAGGGTTATTACTACGCAGATAAACTATATATAAACCAATATCATCTTGATAAAAAAAAAAAACTTCTGTGACCCCAAAAAGCTTCCAAAGATGGACGTTCAATGCTTTTTTGTTTTTTATGTTGTGTCCCACCTGAGTCTTGAATCGTTTTGATGTTTAAAATCATGTTCTGTTATTGTCTTTCAAAACTGATGTACAGGGTGGATTTGTCATAGGAATATCTGCGGGCCCATGCAGCCACTGTGCCTCCATGTCGCATTCGTGACAATATCTAAACATTTTGAGAGGTTTGACATTGCTTCGACGATTCCAACCTCCGGTCGATTGCGTGTAGATGAAACGACTCATCAATGCCTCAGAATTCAACGAGAAAAGGTTCGTTCGTTAGATGGTTAGGATAGTCGGATGACGGAGCGGATTCCATCAGGGTCGAGTGGGATCAGGTCGTGACCGTGGGGACCACCTTAACATGTGGTGTATACCTATGCCATCCATCATTTTTAAAGCTCACTTTACAGCATGGCCGAAAAATGAAGTAGATCTAAATGTGGGGTGGACCACATCACAGAAAATAGTGGTGATTGGCCATCAAAAAATTTTAGTGGGCTACAAAAGTTCTGGATCAAGCTGGTGTTTTTGTTAGATCAAGCTGCTATTTTTTTTTTCTTTTGTCAAAGTTCATGCAACCTTATTAGTAAGTTGGATGTCAAATAAACATTACAAAGGACTTTATAAAGTTTTTAATAGAGGATATTCAATCCCCATTGTTTCAGTGGCATGTTCCACTTAACTTGATAATTAAATCTGCTTTATTTTTTCTTTTAGCTTATACACTGAATAATTTGGCAAAATAGATGGATAACATGCATATACAACACATGCATCAAGGTGGGCCCCACGGTCACAGCGGAACCAAATTTGATGTTACTCCCACCTAACGTAATCCGCCCCTGCCAAATGAAACATGATTAGTTGACGTTGACGTGAACCTTTGGTCATTTGTTGACGTTGCCCTCGAAATTCAATCGTTGATATGTGTGTAGCGCTTAAGATGCCATGCCACATATATTTGAAGACCAAAATTCCAACTGTTTGACTATCCATTCAGCGGCTTAAAATTAAGAATACATACTGTGCAAAGGAGAGAGTTTATCCTTTTACTGGGTTTTTTTTTCCTTTTAAGTTAAAAGAACTTTTTATCATTATGGTAGCAAAATTTAGCCGATTACAATAAGGCAAATGTAACCAAGTTTTAAAAGGAATAAAAAAAAATTTATATTTATAAATATTTACAAAATTGAACTTGCACTG
This sequence comes from Magnolia sinica, assembly GCF_029962835.1. Taxonomy (NCBI): domain Eukaryota; kingdom Viridiplantae; phylum Streptophyta; class Magnoliopsida; order Magnoliales; family Magnoliaceae; genus Magnolia; species Magnolia sinica. Next base: position 129,475,141 of record NC_080573.1, read on the forward strand.
ATTTTATAAAAAATCTCTTATGATCCAACTACATTAGTGTAGATGGCAGGTTAACTACATTAACAGCCAATCTAATATGGTAGCATGGACGGGTGAGATTACACTATTATTAAGTTTAAGCCAATCCAATGTAATAACATAGACAAACTTGATTACATTACTTCTGGGCTAAAGTGACTCCAGTGCGATTTGTGTAAATGACCTAGATTACGTTAAGAAATAAGGTAAGACCTAAACTAAGGCTATGTTTGTTAACGTTGAATTTTTGCACTTAACACGGAATGGAGAAAATTTTTGGTGTTTAGCAGTGTTTGTTAATGCATTGTTAACGCGGAAGATGGAAAGCGCTAAGTGGTTTTTCACTGAATTCTTTCCGTGATAGAAGTCTGACTTAATGGTGAACGCGGAATGCGCTCCGTAATTTTTTATTAAACAAAAAAAAAATTTGCTTCTAAAAGTACCCATTTTCAAGTTACTACGGAAATTTTTTTCTTTTAGATTATTTACGCAATACAAAATCAACCTTTAACCGGTGAAACTTCTTTATGCCCCACCATGATTTATGTGTTTGATCAACACCGTCCATCAACTTTTTCAGATAATTTAAGGTGTGATCCAATAAAAGAAGCAGGTCCAATGATTAGTTGGACCATAAGGTGGGGATTGAACGTCCACCATTAAAAACTTCTTGAGAGCTGGAGAAGTTTCAGATCAAGCTGATATTTGTGTTTCACTTCATCCACGTCTACATGACCTAATAAATAGGTTGGATGGTAAAAAAACATCACAGTGGACCTGTGAATTTTTTAATGGTGAAAATCATTATCCCGCTGTTATTTTTGGTGTGGTCCATTTGAGCGTTGTATCTGTCTCATTTTTGTGTTTATGCCTTAAAATAATATGAGAAAAGGGATTGACGGTTTAGATGTACAAATACATCAGGGTAGGCCCGCCCATAGAACTGCCCGTTCGGAGCTAGGGACGGGCGAGGGTAGTACGCAATCCGCGTCCTCGTGGAACTCTGCGCTCGTCCTGGACAATGCCGCCGGCCAATGGCTGATGGTTGGTGCTCTGTGGGCCCTACCATGATGTATGTGTTTCATCCATGCCATCCATCTATTTTTTCAAATCATTTCATATGTGATATATCAAAATCTCAAGTGGGCCCTAACATGATGTATGTGTTTCATCCATGCCATCCATCTATTTTTTCAAATCATTTCATATGTGATATATCAAAATCTCAAGTGGGCCACATGACAAGAAACAGTGTTGAATGAGTGTCGACCATTAAAAACCTTTTGGGGGCCATAAAAGTTTTGGATCATGCTGATCTTTGTTTTTTCCCTTCATCTGGGCCCGTATGACCTAATAAAAATATTGGATGTCAAATAAACAGTACGGTGGGCCTTAGGAGGATTTTAATGATGCATAGCCAATTATTATTGTTTTCCTATGGTGTGGTCCACCTGAGATTTATATCCCTCTAATTTTTGGGATGAAGCACTAGAATGATCTGTAAAAATGGATGAACAGAATGGATGAAACACATACATCATGGAGGGGCTAACAGAGCACCGCCCAGGGAGTAGCCAATCCGTCTCGAGTCAAGGGGACGTGGATTTCCTGCACAAGGCTTTTGCAGGAAGTTCCTGCACTGGAAACTTAAGTGGGGCCTACGGTGATGTTTGTGAGAAATCCACCCCATCCATCCGTTTTTTGAGATCATTCTAGGACTTGAGAGAAAAATTGAGAAGGATCCATGACTCAAGTGGGCCGCAATAAAGGAAAATGTGTACAAGAAAATTCCTGCCGTTGAAACGTTCCTGGCGTAGACAGTGATGTTTATATACCATCTATACCGTTTATAATGTCATTCATACTAGGATGAAATTAAAACAAAAATATTATCCTGATTCAAAGCTTCTGTGGCCACACAAATATTTCAACTATTGATGTTCAATACTCACATTTTTGTCCCACCTGAGTATCAGATACGGTTCATTTTTATCCTCATGTCCTAAAATGAACTCACAAAACGGATGAATGGAGTGGATTTCTCACAAACATCATGGTAGGCCCCACCTAAGTTCCCAGCGCCGGAACTTCATGAGAAAGCCTTCCGCGAGGAATCCCCGTCCGAGTCAGGGACGGGGTTGGGAAGCGGATTGGCCAGTGTATTTACGTAAGCAAGTTCTATGGGTCCCATTATGATGTATTTGTTATATCCAAACCGTCCATCCATTTTGCGAGCTCGTCATAAGACTTGAGCTGAAAAATAAGACATATATAAAGATAAGCTGGACCACACTGTAAAAAGCAGTAGGGGATTGAACGTGTACCATTGAAACCGTTTTAGAAGTTTCGGATCAATATGAAATTTGTTTTTCCTCTTCATCCAGATATTTTTGACCTTATGAATACATTAGATGGAAAAATAAACGTTATAGTGGGCCTTGAGAATTTTTTAACGGTGAAAATCATTATCCCACTGCTATTTTTGGTGTGGTCCATTTGAGTTTTGGATATGATTCATTTTTTGGACAATGCTCTAAAATAATCTTAAAAAACTTATGAACGATGCGGATAAAATAAATACATTATTGTAGGGCCCATGTAACTTTGATCTCCTTTGAAACCTTCATACAAGGCCGACCTCGAGGAGCGTCTTCGCACGACACGTATCCACGTATCAACAGATTGGCTATTCCCCCATCCACCAGCCTGGTGGGTGATGGTCAGTGCTGTGAGGTCCCATGATGTATGTGTTTCATCCATTCAATTCATTCATTTTTTACATATCATTTTATATCTTTATCCCAAAAAATTCCACCACACTTATACATACAAATCATTAATTTGCAATCTGTATTCATGAATAATGATATTTTAATTTTCTATTGAGTATTTTATAGTTTATTTGAATTAAATAGAATAATTTTGTTTTCATTTAATAAAAAATAATTTCTTTATAATGTAAATATATTTCCAAACAGGAGATAGGGGGAAATGTGTCAAATTAACATATTTTAGACAATTCATATGTTTGTTAACAAACAGATTATTTCAAATTTAATACTTAATTTTCAGACTTCAGCCATAATTACCAAACAACTTTTTTGACTTCATATTTCAGATTTAGGCTTCAGATTTCAGATTCAGCTTCAGATTTCAAATTTAAGCTTTGGACTTCAAATTTAACAAACGAGGCCTAAGAGAAAAAACTTGGGTTAGATTGACAAGGACCAAAGCGTTTCAGTTTTTATCCTAATTATAAAACTTCTAGGTAATTGTTGAAGAAGAATCTTCGTGGCCACTAAGCACATTTGCAAACATGCACTCGATTACATTTGTTGACGTGAAATAACTATTTAGAGTTATAAGTTGTTATAGCTTATTACATAACACCACATATACTAGTTATTTATTAGAGTTGGTCATTAGTTACTTGCACGTTCTCAACCCGCCACGCAAGTGAAAATACATCATACAATGTCACATATAGATAATCATTATCCATTATTTATTTATTTTTCTTGAATATATGCTATGCACTTTGAAAATCAGCCAATTGACATTGGTATTAGTCATTTCATCACTCATGTAGCAGTTTTAGTTGCAAACGTATATTCTGTACAATAATAGGTGCATCGGTTGAATTTGTCACTAGGCGATCATGTGATTGAGATAGGTGACATGCATGCCCTAATAATGATTGATTGGGCTTAGGTTTTGAATTTTCATCACCGGAATAATTAAAGTAATCAAAGAGAGCTATAGTTCACCTTATATTGAGATTTCAATGCCACGTTGCATCATTTATGCCATTGGATTGATACGATAGACAGGCATAGACATTTAAACATGTAGCCCACCGGCTAAGCCTACGAGACTTGGGCCACAGGGTTATGCCGGCCGTTGATGAATGGCGTAGATCTTTGGTACGTGTGCACGGTCTCCCGTGCATTGAAAGTCCATGTGGGCAAGTTAGTGGACCTCTCCTAACCACACATAGTTGGTATGTGGCCACTCACCTGTTGTGTGGTGAACAGTTTGCACCAAAAATCCAATTTTTATGCACGTCAAAAAATGAGCAGCTTAGGCTAAATGGTGGATCTTATGCCTCTTGCGCCGGAAACGAATTTGCTACTCCCCCTGACACCATGATGTATGTGTTTCATCCATTTTAAAAGATCATTTTATTGCTTAATCTAAATATTGAGAGGGATATAAATCTCAGGTGGACCACACCACATAAAAACAATAGTGATTGGATATCAACCATTAAAATCCTCCCATGGCCCACTATACTGTTTATTTGACATCCAATATGTTGATTAGGTCATACAGGCCCAGATGAAGAGAAAAAACAAATATCAGCTTCATCCAAAACTTTTATGGCCCCCAAAATGTTTTTAATGGTCGACCCTCATTCAACACTGTTTCCTGTAATGTGGTCCAATTGAGATTTGGATATAACTCATTTTTGGATTTATACTGTAAAATGAACTTTGAAAACAGATGGATGGCATGGATGAAACACATACATCATGGTGTGGCCCACGTAGGACCGACCACCAGCCATTGGCTGGTGTCAGGGGGAGTAGCCAATCCGTTCCCCTTGCGCCCACCGAATGTACCATTCAATCACTGTCCACATTCGAGGCCTAGTCATCATTTCATTAATTCGTGTATTTTTTTGTATGCTGGGAACGCTGATTCCAGCACACGTGCTTACCTTGGCACGCTTTTGTGCAAGATCCGGGATTTCAACGAGGTGAACCCTGGGGTAAATATTCCTCCGCGCCAAAATCCAGCCGTTTAATTCACCCGGTGGACCGCATATGGAATAGTAAATGGATGGTCAGAAATGGACCACCAGCGGTTTACACTTAATGAATTTGTGTCAATCATCCGACTACTGGTCCATCCTAATTTTAGGACAACATACGATCAAATGAACATCCCTGATCCTACACACGTGCCACGAAGCACGATTAGTGCTGCGTTTGTGTTTGGCGCTTGAAGATCGGATGTGAATTAGCAGTAGTGCGTCTGATAATTCATCGATGATGGCGTGCCACCATCACATCACATGTAATTATCGGCATCACATGTAATTATCGGCGTCATTGTTAACGGAAGCAGCGGATTGCGTGGTGTGACACACACCACCGACCTCGGTGGTGTGTTGACATCAACAAATATTTTGGACCCCACCATGATGTATATGTTATATATCTACTGTCCATTCATTATGAGAGATCATTTTAGGCCATAGTCTCAAAAATGAAACATATCAGAGTTCAAATGAGTCACACCGCCACCGAAAGCAACGGGGATTATACACCTACCATTGAAAACGTACCGAGGCTACCGGAAGATCCGTGGTGCTGAGTGTCATTGTCCCAACTGTGGAAGGGGATTGCAGGGGTGTGATGAAGTCCCCAAGTTATGTGGGTCCCACCATAATATATGTATTATATCCATACCCTCCATCCAATTAGTGAAATTATTTTTGGTGATGAATAAAAAAATGAGACATTTAAAGCTAAAGTAGACCACACCACGGAAAGAAGTGGAGACAATGATGGGAGTGGATTAGGTGAGACCCCGGGGTCACCCAAGAGGGTGAGGCCTTATTATGGGATTACAGTGGGGCCCGCCTTGATGTATGTATTATGTATTGATGATGTCCATCCATTTTTACAGATCATTTTAGGGCATTATCTCAAAAATGAAGTAGATCCATTTATCAGGTGGACCATGTCATAAAAATAGTGGTGATTGACCATTAACAATCCACAAAGGTTTCAAATCGAGTTTATATTTGTTTTTTCCCTTCATCCATGCTCATGTGACCTTATGGTAAATAAAAATTGTGGAAACATCAAGGTGTGGGAGTTTTGAGTGATATCATAAGATCAGTGGCCTCCAAATCAACGGTTAAAGAAGCAGTGCACATTCCACCAACCGGATGGCCAATAGTTGTCCAGATCACCATGATGTTGATCAACACCCTAGGATGCTTGCCATGTGTACTGCCAAACGGAACTGCATGACTACAAAACAATTCTCCTACTGCCTACCTCCGTGGTGGCAAAACTGTGTGGCCCACCATGATGTATATGTTTTATCACGTTGTCTATCCATTTAGCTAGCTCATTTTAGTCACAAGCCCAAAACAAAAACATATCCAAACATAACTCCATAATATTAGATGAGATTAGGTGGTAAAAGAAATATGATCATTACATATAATAAGGATTGTCCCTTATCATCATGGGATACCATAGGACTAACATAACTTCATAGTGTGTTTGTGTCATATGACATTGGGTGATTAATTTGTTGACCATTGAATAAGTATATCAATTAGTATTTAGAACCATTGACAATACCATGTATATGTTATATCCAGACCATTTATCGGTTTCGATCTCTCCAAACATTGAATGGAACTTGCATGGGACCTGATGCACTTCCATCCCACCTGACCTAATCCCATTTAATAACCTCGTTTCAACAGAGAGGTCTTGGGATCAACTCCCCGGTGGGGTGGCTAATAGTGAAGTGTGAACTGACCGCAGGGTGTCCTAACAAGCTAACATAATAATAATAATAATAATAATAATAATAATCCCAGTCAATACCGTGAGCCAAAACCCAAACCCCTGGAATGCAGCCCCATCTCTTCAGTGGCGCACTGCGCTTTGCCCGTACATCTCATGCTGTGGGTCTCACATTGGGATGATTACGTCCAATCCCTGCCGTCCAGAAATTTCTAGAGGGCAGATTACCTCATGATCCAAGAGATCAACATCCGTCAATGCCGAACAAAACCATCCAGAAATCTGAAATAGAAGAAATTTAACGGTCTAGTTGCTTTCACCCTCATATATGATATTTAGGTCAGTCAAATGATCGTGTTTAATGTCATGTACGGGATCAAACTGTACATAAGTGGACCCATGCAGATGGAACGCACCAAACATGATATATTGCATAGGTGGGGCATGGGATATCTGAAGTTCAAAATTAGGGTTCAATGCTGGAAGACTTCCTCGTGAAGCTTTAAGAACCATTTATACCCGACAATTTTGGTGGATTTCAAACAGGCGGTTGGAAGAGATTTGGAAGTAAACGGACGTGGATTTCTTGCAAAAGCCTTTCTGTGCTGGGATGCTAGGTGGGTCCCACCGTGATGTTTATGATAAATCCACACCATCCATCCGTTTTAAGAGCTCATTTTAGTGCATGCAGACAATAATGAAGTGTACCCAAGACTCAAGTGGGCCGAACGATAGGAAACAGTGTAGATTCAATGACCACCGTTTGAAGCATTCATATGGCTACATGGTTTCATATCAGGTGAAGTTTTTGATGTTTTTACTTCATCTGAGTGGGAATGACCTTATAAACGGTTTGGATGGCATATAAATATCAAGGTAGATCCCACGAAGGTTTCAACGGTAGGAAATTGTTTCCCCGGTTTTCTCTCTCGTCTGGCCCACAAGAGTTTTGGATCCACCTCATTTTTTGCAAAATCTCCTAAAATGATTTCCCACAACGGATGGACAGTGTAGATCTCTCACAAAGATTACTGTGGGCCCACCTAGCATCCGAGCGCAGGAACTTCGAAATGCTTTCGTCGTGGGAAATCCGCGTCCGAAGTAAACGCGGTGAAAGGAAGCGGATTGGCTGGTGCGAAGACAACGCTCCCCAGGTTGTACGAACGGTTCAAAGTAGATTAAAGTTAAATGGCCCTAAAATGATGTGTTTATTACATCCACACCATTCATCCATTTTTTAAGATTATTTTAGAGCATGAGGAAAAAATGAATCACATACAAAGCTCAACTAGACCACACCACAACTAAGAGTGAGATAATGATTTTCACCATTAAAACATTGGTAGGACTACCATAACGTTTATTTTAAATTCAATTTGTTCACAAGGTCACAGAGACCTGGATGAATACAAAAAAACAAATATCATATTGATCCAAAACTTATGTGACTCTTAGAAGGGTTTCAATGGTAGATGTTCAATCCCACATTACTTTTCACAGTGTGGTCCACTTGATCTTTAGATCCGTCTTATTTTTAGGTTCAAGCACTAGACAAGCTAGCCAAATGGATGCGTTTCAACACTTGAGGTCTTGGTGTCGATCCCAGCGGGGGTGGCTAACATGGAGTGTGTGTACTGACATGGCTTGTACTAACAAGCTAACCCCCCCCAAAAAAAAAAAAAAAAAAAAACTAGCCAAATGGATGAACGGTTTGGATATAACACATACCTCATGATGGACTCACAAAACTTGTTGATGTAAACACACTAGATAGATCGACAGTGTGTGGTACACTAGCAAATCTGCCACCGCACATGTGACACATTGATATGCTCAAAAATAATCCAATCATAACTACATAACTAAAATTACATTAATTAAACGATCCAAGTTATACAAAAGTTAGGTTATTTAAATAGGCAATTAAAAAACATTAAAAAAATTGAAACCTTCTTAATTTGAAATCCTCCTATTGTATTTGGCATCCTAGATTCCAAAAGTAACTACGTATAATATATTTACAATTGTTTGAATTTAATTTCTTTAATATCTCTAATTAGTGAGAGTATATAATGTTTGACACAATGGTTGTAATAAGCCCATTGGAATACGTACTTCACCCAAAAATGAAGAAATTCCAAGTCTCGGATGGGCTACAAGCACAAGATCACGTCTGAGTGACTAACCAACGAGCTACAAGCACAAGATCACGTCCGAGTGACAAACCAGCGATTTTTGACCATTGATTTACATGGACAATGTTTGGGTAGTGTTGATCATCGTATTAAAGTAATTATAGTGATACAATTGATAATCTAATTATTTTAGAATATCTTTAGTGGGCCATGTGTCCAATAGATTAATAGTCTAGTGACACACATGTTACACATGCAACTCTTGGAAGGATTTTAAATGTAATACAAGATTTTACATGGATTTGAAACCCCTCTTTGGACGGATTTGAAAACCCCATCATTTTATGATGCCAAACAACTATAAGGGATTTGAAATCCCTTCAAATCCCCCCAAATCCATGGTGCCAAACAACCCCTTTGTGATCCACATTATGTTCAAAATTTCTTCATTTTTACAAAAGTTTATATTCCAATGAGGTTATTATAATCATTATATTAAATATCACAAATGTAAATTAATTTAAAATATTAAAATTGATTTAGAATATCACATGTTTTTGTGAATATATTGAAAAATTCCAATGCATTTCAATTCCTTGCACACAAAATATTTGAATTTTAAATACATTTCATTTACTCTCATCCAAACACAACCGAGTAAGCCCTTTACTCCCAATTCATTTACCTCACATTCCATTTCCCATTTACCTTCATTTACAAGCTCTCAAATGAGCCCTAAAATCAATTAAAAGGGGATTTTTACACGATCAAAATAATGGGAAACAGAGGATCGAATGCCCAACGTTGAAACCAGCAGGGCTACAAATTTGGATCAAGGTAACATATATGTATTCATGTTTTCAGTTCATCTCAGTGTGAATGACCCTAGGAATGGTTTGGATGGCACATAAACATCACAAAGGTATCAACAAGAGGGTTTTTCATCACCACTGTTTTGAGTCTACCCCTTTTTTTGGATCATGTCCTAACAGGTGGTGAGTGTGACATGAAACCCATCCATGATCCAACAAGCACACTCCGTGATGCTCTACTTCAACGTTGAGATCATGGGATGAGTGCCCATATGGTGTGTATGGTGCAGATGTGTGTAAAAAAAAAGGGTATAGCTCCCAAAAGCTCCAAATTTGTGTGGCCGACCTGATCATCCAATGGGCCAGAATTTTGGATTGCCTGATCATCATAGTAGGATACACCTGTTGGATAGCTTGGATGTCACACACATAAATGGGCCGTACAATGCTGGACTCTGCTTTGGTCAGGTAAAAAAGAAAATGTGTGGATTTTGGTGGTAAAAATTCATACAACAAACAACCACCACCTGCAAGTGCCCATAAATACAAGTAGAGAGAGCTCTTCTCCCTAAACATTCCATGACACAAAAATAGGGGAGCTCAAATAATAAAACAATAGGGGCAAGACTCACGTATTACCACCACACTGTATCTACAGATGTTTCCCACTCCAGTTCCTGTCCATGTCTCTAAAAATACACATCTCCAATCCTCTTTTTCCAAAATCTGTTCTAATCTAATGGTGCGCTCGATCTCACTCGTTAGGTGGAGCATATAACCAAAGACGAGAGAAAAACCACAAGTGGGCCCCCTAATACCGAGATAGAAATACCATATCTTACAGCTGAGGATGAAGACGCACCAGCGGACACAGTTGAATTACTCACGCTTGTGGTAGTACTCCTGCACAAAAACTCAAAAGACCCATTAATGAAATCATTATTAAGAAGCTAAATCCACAGCAAAAGAAATCAAGTACTGAAGAAGAAACTCTGTGTATAGGCCATCTCCACCATTGCTACAGAACTCCATGGGCCACTTCTCAGATGCGACTTAGCTCAAAACTGATGGGAGTTCATAACAGTTCTTCCAATCCAAGAATATGCCACAGCTATAGGTGATTGGCATAAATTCGATATGAATTTTTTGGGCTATGGCCCATCTATTGGGTGGGCAGGATGGATGAGCAAGTGTGACAATTAAATAGTGGATATTGGAAATGGAATTCATTTCATAAACGAGATAGTTTCTCACATTTAACACCTCAAAGAAATGAAAACAAGATATTGGATCATGAACTTACCCTGTCGTTTGGTACAGGCACTTGTCATAGCCTGCACAAAAATGAAACTGTAAGTTACAAAACCGACACGATGTTTTAACAGATATGCAAGTTACAGAGACATTCCAATCCAGTTTTAGAATTTATTCACCTCGAGGGAGTGGATCTATGCCTCTGCAGGCATGCCATTTTCTGTCCCTCGAATGTGATTCTGAACACGTGGCACACATGGCCATCAATTTGTATTTGTGATAGTGAATGTGCCATGGTCTGAAAATCACAATATTTGCACGATTCTAGCCCTTGGTGGCATGCAAATGAACACTAAAAGAGTAAAATCAGCAGCAGCTTCTATTACGGAAAGGCCCCATTTTTTGTTTTTTTATTTTTGGGTTAGCTTGTCAGTACACACACTCCATGTTAGCCACCCCCGCTAGGGATCGATACCAAGACCTCAAGTGTTGAAACGAGGTATCTCCGCTCAGTCTGCCAGTTGAATGATTAAGATGGTCCAAACAAAGCAAAATGTGATTAGAGGTCAATCATGGTTTGGATTAGTGTTCAAAATATCGGTATCGCTACAAGTTTCGCTGGCCAGGGATACGGAAATAATATCGATATCACCGATAATATCGCTGATAACCGGAAATGCGGGAAAACATAGAAAACATAGGGAAAACGGTAGAATTTTTAGTGAAACTTCAGGAGATGCTAAAATACACGTATTTGTATAGTTAGGAGTAAAAAGTTTGCAAAAAGAATGTATACACAGTAAGTTTCCATTTAATGGGGGCTTAAAAGCAAGTGTTGCCGTAAGTAGAGGTGTACACGAACCGAGCTAGCTCGGTTAGCTCGCTCAACTCGACTTGAAAAAGCTCGATTCGACTCGGTTCGAAGCTGAGTTTGAACCGAGTCGAGCTGATTTTTTGAGCTTGAAAATGAGTTCGAGCCGAGTTCGAGCTGGCCCCAGCTCGACTCGACTCAGATTGAACCCAACTCGAATCGAACTCGGATCGAACCAGTTCGGTAACTTGGTTACTTTGATATTGATGTTGCTCACCAAGTGTTTGATGAAATGACTCAAAGAAGTGTGGCTGGTGGCAAGGAAGGTATGTATATGAAACCAACACCCTTTTTTTTTTTTTTTCTTGATTTTTATGTTGCTTAGAGGGTGTTTGATAAAATACCTACAAAACCATTGCTGTTGTCTCAAATACAGTGAGATTTTGAAGGTGCAGTCCAGGTGTTTGTAAAAATGCTGCAATGGCGAACTCGGCTCAATCTGGGCTTGAACTCGGCTCAAACTAGCCTGAGCTGCCGACCGAACCGAGCCAAGTTGACCAGTCAGGTTCGAGGACTGAGCCGAGTTGAGTTCGAGCTGAGGTCAGCTAGTGGCCTAGCCGAGTTGAGCTGAGGCCAGCTCGACTCGGTTCGAATCGGTGTACACCCCTAGCCGTAAGAAACAATCTAACCATCCAATCATCCATCCAACCTTCCATCTAAACATCCATCAATATTGCAAAATATCGGCAACTCATGATATTTTGCCAAAAAATCATCAACAACTGGAAAGGAAACGAAACAATGGGGGCTTGATATCACGCATGTTGCAATAACGATAATATTGAGATATTATCAATAGTAGTAATGACAAATTGAAAACTGCATACCCTAATGTGCTCATAAAAAAATGAAATAGATTTTTTTTAATAAACAAACTTTCTTTGATATCTTTACGTTGGCGATATTATTGAAATATCGCCGATACACTTGTGATGCAAGCGTTACCTAGAATTTATGTAGTCGAAAATATTGACGACATCGATACATTGGTAATATAAGCAACACCTAGAATTTACACAATTGAAAATAATTGCAATATCGATACGTTGGCGATACTCAGCGATACATTGTTGAGGCCTAGAATTTCTAATACTACCAGTGTTATCGGTATCGCTACCGGTGTTATTGGCATCACCAAGCTAGAGATAATGATAATATCGGAGATAATTCAAACAATGGTTTGGATCATTATACAATGTGCCACAAAATCTCAAGGCACCAACAGATGCACGCCATTTGATCATATACATATGTGCCACGTGTGCAGTACACAATCTGGAGATGCCAAAATGCAGTGCCACACTAGAGATGGCAATAATTGGTCGAACAAAGTGGAGATGATCAAGTTACAAGGTTTGCAAGCTTGCATGCACCCATCCACATGCAGCAGGTGCGTGAGGCATCCAAGCTGCATACCAGGTGGGACCCACTGTAGATGTTCTCTCCCAAAAAAAACATGCAGGTAAGGTACCAGTTGCACATGCATACATGTGAACAGTGTGGAGAAACTAGCAAAATTTTCTTCTTTTTTTCTTTTAACTGTCCATTATCTTCAATAATGTTTGCCTACTGGATTGTTCACCCGGTTTCATTTTTTCGGTCAGATCTCAGATCACCTAACAGAGTGTCCTGCCCGATACACAGCTCAGATGTTCTATACATATACCAGGTTGGGACATGTGGCCTGCATGTAGATGTGAGTGTGGAGTGCATCTGGGGCTAGCAAACATCATTACAATTACATTTCTAACTATTCACTTGCAATTACATTCCTTTCAGGTTGGATTGCTCATGAATATGACTTTAATATCAAGGCAATTTCCTCATTATTATGAATGCTAAGGGCATGCCCTCTTGATTGAACTAATTACTGGAGTTCAATTCATCACTGCATCCAGATGCAGCCTTAGTTGAAATGATACCACACACATTGCTGATATGGGATCAACAGGCAAGGAACATATTAATGTAAAGGTGGTGTATGTGAAATCAATAGTAGGCAAAGGAAATTTATGATGTATATGAATGACCCAGGAAGCACAATTCCCCCACACTCTAAGAAAAGGTCAGTTCCCGAGTTCAAGCAAAGGCCTCCTCATTACAAGAAGAAGAGTTATAAGTTCTAACTAAAGAATTGATGCAAACCATCTGGGGTCAGGCAAGCTGCATCACATTCATACTCTAGTTAAAACAAAAGCATGCAAACAGTAATTTAAGAATTTCTGTCGCACTAAATTGGCGGGTCCAAGTGATCAGAATGGTGGTCATGTATGAAACTAACTGTTCTGAACATGAAATTTGAGGAATCTATTCCACTCATTTCCAGTGATAAAGGGGTGGGAAATTGACTCCGCATAGTCTGGAGATAAGGTATGTGAACACATGAAACTTATGACTGACTGGTAGTCTCAGTAATGCAAATTGACAGCATTTTTTATAGGCCTATAAATCAAAGGTTGAGATTATGCAGAACTGCTGACCCCACCATCAAAACCAAGGAATACACTCGTTCTCTCCCTTTCATGACAAAAATAAGCTGGCATCCCTAGTGATGCCATTTATGTCATTTCAGTCAGTGTGGGTGTTCATGTTACCCAAGGCTGCAGGATATGCCACAGATTTGTGGCTAAGATCCTTATTATGTCACATGTAATCTGGAGCAGAAAAAGAACAAACATTCTAGCCTACAATGCAATGCCAGTTATGCTTTCTGCCCCACCCCAAACACTGATCTTGTTAGTGCACTTGGGAAGCCTGCCAATCACATTTGGTGGTATACCCAAACGCTACCTTGAAATATTAAAATTATGTCATTACAGGAAAATACAAGTGTTAAGGTGAATAGGACGATGAAACTTCCTATGTAATTAAAGGAGTTCGCCAAACAAAAGGAATAACAATTATAAGATAAAAGCTAGTCTTAGATATATTTGAAGAAAAAAAGGAAAAAGTATACTTACTTGGGTTCTTAGTAGTTTTTACCCCTGCACCTCCAAAGCTGCAAGCGACGTCAGAAGCCCCATTCTGTTGGTAATAACTGTTGAATGCATATGAAGCATGGGATTGCAAAGTATCTGGCTGATAACAACCCTGGCTAGGCTGAATAGCCGAACAATCAACATTTCCAGGACCACAAGCCCAATCCAACGCGCTCTGCAAATCCAACTCTGAAGCAGTAGGCGAAGCAATGCACCACGTTCCATTTGAACTTGTAGCGTTCGCAGGTGTGGTCACTCCTACAGCTCCTCTCCCAGTCATATCCAGACTATAAACACTAGTCTGATCGGGATAAAACAACCCCCAGTTCCTTTCAGATTCCAACCCGGGCTTCCTGTTCTCGTTGAACAATGAAAAGATATACAAGTCGATCTCTTCTCCAGGCTTCGCTGGCGTCCCCGTGTTGTTGAGGACATGGCGGATCAGATTAGTATTATACGTCTGGGCATTGTCAGGAGTTGCGGCTTTCTCCTTTGCAGATCCTTTGGTTGGCCAGCCCGTCTCTGTGACCATGATCCTCAAAGTTCTGAAATTTAGAGACGTAAGTGCAAAATACAGCGCGTCTATTTGAGCATCGAACATGTTGGTATATATGAAACCAGTGTTTGGATCAATGACATTGGAAGAGGACGGTGAAAATAGAGCATAATCTAGAGAAACATTAGTAAGGGAGTCTCTATAAGCATAGTAAGGATAAATATCAACCATGAACGGAGAGTTGTTCTCCGCGAGAAATTCCAACATGGGTTTTAGAAAGAATGCGTGGCTGCTGTTAAAAGCCCCAGCAGATGGTGGAAAGGATCGAGACAAGATTCCAAGTGAATGGGTGCTCGAGACTTTGATTTTCCTTTGCAGACCAACTTTTCTCAGAGCTACTTGGACATTGTGCATGGTGGGGACAACAAGGGAGGATACATTAGCCGGGCTTTCAGTCACTTCAGCTCCTACAGTTATATATGAGATCTTTGTAGCAGGGTAGTATGGAAGGATGTTGTTCTTCATCCATGAATCAACATTTGATTGGTATTGGGAGAAGGGCAACAAGTCGGAGTTTGGAATGCCGATCATCAGTTCTACACCAGTGTTGGCAAAGGCCTTCAGAACCTGAATATTGGAGTCGTAGATTCTCAGGTATTTGATGTTGTGAAGTTGAACCAGTTGGGAAACTTTGTCAGGGGTCGGAAGGTCATCCGCATTTCGCCCATAGCAGACTCCAATTTTGCTTCCATAGCTGAAGTCTGTCAAAGAAGTTGAGAAATCTCAGAACGTATCAAAACCATAATGGGTGATTCAAATGATTGAAAATCAATGCAACTTCGAATAAAAGAAATTTGCTAAAAAAAAGAAAAGAAATGAAAAGGGAAATCCAGTAGAACAGATTGGCAACATTTGAAGTATCAGTATTGTATCCGAGCAATACTGTAAAGGAATAAATCAAAAGGACCAAAAAAGGTAATCCCGTAGAACATGAAAGAAGAAAGGAACTACTGCTATCGAGTTAATAAACAGTGTGGCAAGGTTTGAGGTATCAGTATTATATCTAAGTATTAGCCACCTCCAAAACTGATAAATGTTGGTATGTATTGGAAATTTGGAAGATGCATGCTGTAACAGTATAAACTTGACCACTTTTAGTGCAGCATCAGCAAAATGGTTACAACATTGTATCAATTGTACCACAGAGTCAAAAAGGATTGAGAAATTTCTGATGATAGTTTAAACCATGCTGTTCAGGAGCTGAAATAGAGAGACCGATACAGTGCTTTGTAAATATATAACTATCTTGAAAACATATCAACCATTTCTTTATTCTCCAATAGCCTAGAAGGGAGAAAAGGAACACCTTGTTGTTTCTCCAACAATTTCTGAAATCCAGTGGAACTCTTAGTAAGATTCGTGCCGATGTGAAGTTCCAACCATCTACTAGAGAAAAAGAACATATTGATCTTGTAGGGTCCACAAAATATTCTTCAATTTCTTCCAAAATCAAGTATGAGTGATGGCATCCTCTAAGGGAGAAAAGGAACACCTTGTTGTTTCTCCAACAATTTCTGAAATCCAGTGGAACTCTCAGTAAGATTCATGCCGACGTGAAGTTCCAACCATCTACTAGAGAAAAAGAACAAATTGATCTTGTAGGGTCCTCAATCCCCTCCCCCCCGCCCAAAAAAAAAAAAAAAAAAAACACCCACACATACAAAAGCATTTTTTTTTTAATTAATTCATTTTCCTTTTCAACTATTCCAGTTTTCATTATGATTTGTTTGGTGATTAGTACATGAAATCGTAGGGACATAATTCATCATATGCAGGAATGGGAAAGGATTGAATAGAGAAACTCTGGAGTATTTGGCGATCTCAGTTTTCATTATGATTTGTTTGATGATTAGTACATGAAATCGTAGGACATAATTCATCATATGCAGCAACAGCAAAGGACTGAATAGAGAAACTTCGGAGCATTTGGTGATATTAGATGCATCCATTAATGTTAATGGACCAGGTGACTCGTTATTCAATGAACCATTTTTCAAAATGTCAACTATAATATTCAAATTTTAGAAAGACAGTCCACTTTTTCCTTTTTCTTTTCTTTTTATGTGAGCGTGTGTGTTTGGGAGGGGGGTGGAAGGTGGAATGGGGATGGATGATACATCTAATCCATGCATAATATCATGAAACATGGATACAACATCTGAATACCCATTCCATTCATTTTGTGACGACCGACAACACACCCAGGGCGAAAGAAAAAAAAGAAAGAAAAAGAAAAAAGAAGAACTACTAAATTGCAATTTACCTAATGGGCCAGGCTTGGGCCAAGCAAAGTCAAAAATTTTTATAGGGCTGGCCCAACAGACCCACCCAATCAGCCCAACATCCAGGCCGAAATCAATCCCAGGTGTCCTAAATCTATTGTTTGAAAATTACCAAAGTGCAGAGAAGGTGAGAATGCAGTATAGCTTAGCTTGGGCACATAAATATTGAGAAATGTTCCTTAAAAAGAAACCCCATTTCACATTCTATCATTGATAGCAAAAGGGGGCACATAAAAAAGTGATGCATGATCCATACAAAAGATAAGGGTTGGAAATCTAAGGTTGCCCAAGATTGTAGCATAGGATCCTCGATTTAGGGAAGCATGCAATGAAGAGATGCTGTCGCCTTGTCCTTGAAGGATGCTGTGACCTATCTAATAGTATGCAGGAGTTAAAACCCAACAAATCTCAAGGCAACCCAAAGGCAGATGCCTCAAATTGAGCTGGTAAATATCATTCCATGTAAAACTTACATTCATCCACAAAGTGAATTAACATTAACATGCTACAAAAAAACAAAGATGCACGCATGCACACACACTAAAATACCAATAAAAAATAAAAATACAAAACCACAGTAAAAACCAAATACATGAGTATGGAATGAATGCGAATGCATTCAGCAAACCCCTAAAAACAATTTGTGAATTCGGAAGTACGCATACCAGTCAGTTTTAGAAAATTCAAATGTTTGCATATTACTCAGGTGGTAATGGCTTCCTTCTATAATGGGTAAGATAAATGCAATGTCATATTTCCATAGAAACAATTCTACTCAAAAGGGTGGAATATAGTAGCTAATGTAAACAAGGATTTATATTTTATAGTATGAGATATATAAACGAAACTGAACAAAAGAAGCCCAAGTAACATGTCGGAATCCATACGATGGACGACACATGAATTCCTGATTTCAAGGGTTCATCGTGGCATCCATTTCAAGAAGAATCACAGCTCCAAAAACAAGTAACAACATCTGTTTTGTTTGCTCCCGGGCTAGAATTCAGTGTCAGTTCACTACACAATAAGGGCATGATGGGCAACTCAATCAGTGTAGGTGTCAATCATGGGTGACATTGCGGATGGGGCATGGACCAAAATTCCACTCATGGGCAATCTTGGATTTTGACTGTTGACCAGTTTCCTCCTAACCCACCATTCGACAGCCATGGATTGGGCGGTCAGGATCACCCAATCAGTATGCCTTTTCACCCTATGCTCCATTCATAGTGGGACCCATGATTTGGACATATGGATTGACATAGAGACATGACACATAAACATTGATGAATTGCTGCAATGTAGCAAAATGTGGCAAACCCACGCTACAATCCAGCCCACAATAAAACGTTGAAAGTAATAAATAAATAAATAAAATCAATAAAAAAAGATCTTTTCCATTTTTATCATTTGGATGCCTGTAAGTTCTGTAAGTGGGTGGTAAGTGACTTCCAGGTGGTGTTTGATGGAGAAAAATCACCTGTAAGTCACTTACAATCAAAACTGCCAGTGTGAGAAGTACCTTCCCTGTAAGTGACTTACAGCTGAAAGGCACTGTCAGCTGACAACTTTAAAACTTACAGGCATCCAAACGACCCGAACAAGCTCAAAAACTAGAAAAATGATGGAAAACGCAGATTTTTAAACTCCAGAGCATTAAAAATAATAATAATAATAATAATAAAGCCAAAAGAAACTCAAGCAAGAGAAAAATGGAAGAAAATGGAGATTCAAAACATGAGGGAAAATGCAAAAA
The DNA here is from genome assembly GCF_029962835.1 of Magnolia sinica. Lineage (NCBI taxonomy): Eukaryota > Viridiplantae > Streptophyta > Magnoliopsida > Magnoliales > Magnoliaceae > Magnolia > Magnolia sinica. Next base: position 129,494,357 of record NC_080573.1, read on the forward strand.
TAAAATAAAATAAAATAAAAAACAGAAATGGCTGAAAATGAAATCGGTCCAAATCGGTGTTTTTCTTTTTGGCAGTTATAAGAGCTCTAACCAAAACAAAGGAAATGACATTCACACCCCCTATTTATTTTATAGAAGCACCCACTGCATACATATCGAAATCATTGAAATGCACTTCATCCATACAGAAAAGGGTGAGTGAATAAAAAAAAATGGGAGCTATAAATATCAACTTCCGAAAAAAATGGAAATGATAATTTCCACCCCCATTTTTCTTCTTAAATCTACACCTTTTTCAGCCACATTAATACAGAAAAGGGTGTGAGTGTAAACATAAAAAATAGGGGTGTAAATATCAGCTCCAGAAAAAAAATAATAATAATTAAAAAAATTCAAAAAAAAAAAAATTAAGAAGAAGCTGGAAATGGAGCAAAACACAGTAATCCAACCGACCTGCAAATGAGAACAGAAGAAGAAGAAAAGAAACCGATGAAAGAAACCTTCTCTCCATGTGCAAAATCCCCCTCCTTCTCGCCTCGATTTTTCCAGAAATACCCCCCCTTTTTTTTCTTTTTTGCTTTTTAACCCTCTCTTCTTTTTCTATTTAGTATTTAGCACCTTCTATTCTACTCAGCCTCTTCTTCCCTCTCAGTGCTCGATAGAGAGAAATAAGAGAATCGTACGGCGATTTTGATCACCGTGCAGCGGATTTGAAAGGGTTTGTAAATTGTGGTGAAGGAAAGTCTTCTCGATTCCGGAAGAGGGATGTCTGTCCGTCACAGTAGACAGACATAACATCTACATACATGACTTCAACGGGAAAGAAATCAAGCTTTGGTTTTGATTTGGGTTTGCCAGTTCGGCAGGTTGTCTTTTTCTCTTTTCCACTTTTCGCGCTTGTGCATTAGAACGTGTGTACTGATCCGCTGGTTTATGTATGTGGGGTCCATATCTATTGGATCTCTACCGTTGATTTGAATTATCCCACGATGGTTTAGCGATATGTGGAAATCTCCTTGATGATGTTTTTTTTAACTCTTGGGTTGGAGGTGGGTGGATAAAGGGCTGTGGAGAAGAATATCAACGGCTGATGATAACATTCTTCAATGATTTGGATGGAATCATAGGATCACAAGAAAGAGGACCAATATTCTATCCATTGTGGAACTTGTCGTATCGACGGTCCAGATCGGCAGAACACGTGCAGAATATAAATGCATGAGGACCTTATTCAAACTATTGGCGTTCTTATGGATAGTGGGACCGGATTCGTGTACTGAGGCAGTGACCTGTTTCACGTGGCTGCGTAAAACACCCAAGCTGCGGGGACCCGATTAGGTGCGGCCCTGGCCTCACCTAACATGGTGCGACCCTGACAATTTGGGGGAGGGGGGGGGAGAGACGGGTCAATATATACGATGTATCATATATTCACGGGGAGACGGGTCAATATATCTTTCCAACTAATTTTAAGAGCATGAACCCAAGTTTGAAGTAGATCTAGTTCTTAGGTGAGCCACACCACGGGAAACAGTGGTGATTGATTATTTAAAACTTCCTGGGGCTACAAAAGGTTTCGATTAAATTGATATTTGTTTTTTCCTTCGTTCAGGTTTGTGCGACGCTATCAACATGCTGGATGTAGAAAATAAAGTTGCAGCATTAATGAGCCTTAAGAAATTTTTAATGGTAAGCGTTCAATCACTATCGGTTTCTGCAGTGTGGCCTATCTGCCACTTGGATTTGCTTCGTTATGGTTCTTAAATTTGAAATGAGCTGTCAAAATTGATAGACGCGGATAGATGTATTTCAGGACGCGGATCTCATGCGAAAGCCCATAGGTAGTTCCTGCCCTTAAAACTTAGGTGGGGTCTATTGTGATGTTTTTCAGAAATCCACTCGGTCCATCCGTCTTGTGAGCTCATTTTAAGTGATGAAACCAAAATTGAGAAAGATAAGAGACTCAAGTTGGCCGTACGAATGGAAATGGTGGTTCAGGAAATTTCTACAGTTAAAACCCTCCTATGTCCTACAGCAATGTTTACATGCCATCCATACCATTAGTAAGGTCATTTGTACTGCGATGAACTGAAAACATAAATAATAGCATGATTCTAAACTTTTTGGGCTCATGAATATTTTAACCGTGGACATTTAATTATTATGTTTTCTGCCGACTTGAGCATTGGAAACGGTTCACTTTTGGCCTCATATCATGAAATAAACTCAAGAAAACGGATGGATGGAGAGGATTTTTCACAAATATGACAGCGGCCCCACCTGCCAGCGCAGAACTTCCCGCAGAAGGCTTTTGCAGGAAATCCGCGTCCTGCATTGCATTGGATGAGTCCCAGCGCGCACATCATCCGCTCCCTGATCTATGTGGGCCACGATACTGTATTTCTAAATCCAAGCAGTTCATCGGGATGTTATTTGGTGGTGAGGAGCCCACGTCCCACCTTGGAGGTGTTATGATGGGGCAAGATTTGAATGGTATGGTATGCTACTGTCATTTCTGAGGTGCTTGAGTTTGAGCGTGTACTGGCTAGATTACTGCCCAACCACGACTTGCCTAGATACGGACAGTCTTATAAGAGATGATTTATGCGCCTACATGATATATTTATTTTATCCTAGCCATCTATCCATTTTAAAAAATCATTTCAGGACACGAGCTCATAAAGAAACATATCAGATGACATTACTAAAAGCAACAGTGACAATGACAACCACCATTGAAACCTATATGGGCCTATCATAATGTTTATTTTGTTCGTAGGATCACATGACCTAAATGTTGGAAAATCATAAATATCAAGATCCAAAACTTATGTAGCATCAAAGGGTTTTTAGCTACAAACATTAAATCTTTACTGTTTCAAATGGTGTGACCCACTTGAGAATTATATTACTTCATTTTTGGGCTCATCATCTTAAATAATTTTTTTTTAAAAAATGAATAGACAACATATATAAATTTGATATGTCATGGTGAGCTCTAGCGAAGACCGATAGGACTGCTCATCTTTAGTTAGGTCCTAGTTGAGGTAATACTCAGATATTCGCCTATCATAGGTGGACAGGGTAATACCCCTACCATCCATTTATTTTGGTTGATTATTTTAAGATAGATCAAAAGGCTCGTACTTACAAAAAGTGGTAAGGATTGAACACCTTTCTTTAGGGATCATAAAAGATCAAGTTAATATTTATGGTTTCTCTTTATTTAGATCTACATGGCCTTATGAACCGGCTTGACAGTGAATAAACATGATATGGGCTATAGGAAGGTTTCAAAGGTGAGTGCCATCCCCATCGCTGTATCTTGTTGTGTGGCCTGCTTGAACCTTCGATTTACTTTCTTTTTGAAATCTTGGGCTAAAATAATATGTCAAAATGAATAGATGAGGTGGATGAGGTGGATAAAACATATACATTACGGTGGGCCTCACAGAGCCACGGTTAGAACCGTATGTCTCTAGCCAGGTCTGGATGGGGTAGCACCCAATCCACGCCCGGAGCCACCACAGCAATTAAATTTTGACATGCCATGTTACCACCAAGGTGGTGCGTCTTTCCACCGGCGCATCAGGAGATCTCTCCTTTGCAAAGTCAAAATTTCAGTCAAAAACAAATAAACTCCTGCGATTCACCATCAAGAACAATGAAACGTTACTCTTCAAAGCATTTAAAGTCACATCATGTGGCCCACCTAAGCTTCCTATCAATTGGACTCGGATTGCTGCCTACCCCGCCCGTCTCCTGTTGGGAACGGATAGGAGCTTTGAGTGGCCACCATGATGTATAGATTTTGTCCACACCATTCATCCATTTTTCGTAGGATATAAGCTCAAAACTGAGGTGAAATTAAGACAGACGGACTTCACGATGGGATTAAACTATTACTGTAGAAAACTTCTTGAGGCTATAGAAGTTTTGGATCAGCTTATATTTGTGCTTTCTCTTCCTCCCGTTCACGTAACTTTATGAATAAGCTAGATGGCAAATAAATATCCCCAAGGGCCCAGAAAAGTTTCGATGGTGAGAATTATTATCACCACTGCCTCCTTTGGTGTGGTCCACTTGAGCCTTGGATCTGCCTAAATTTTGATTATATATCTTAAAATGATATAGGAAAATGGATGGATGGTGTGGATAAAACCCATACATCACCATGGCCACTCAAAACTCCTGTCCATTCCCACGTGGAGACGAGCAGGGTAGGACGCTATAAGTGGATTTATCAATTCAACTTTTGCATATTCACATCATTCTCGTGAGTTACGCTTGAATAGTGGATTAGATAAAAGATATAAATGGCAATTAGGTGGTGCACCCGCAGCTATGTAGTGAAGAAGCGGTGAGATTTGATCGGTGGGCGTGCGATGTCATACATGAAATTGAATTTTTAAAATTTCTACGACGGAAATTTCCTGCAAAAGACTTTCGCACGAAGTTGATGTGTGGGGATGCTAGGTGGAGCCTACATGATGTTTCAGATCTGTCCATCTATAAACACAGATGGATCCAAAAATATTAGAAGAAAACTTAGAGAAAGAGTTTCCTATTGTTGAAATTTTGATGCTTATATGCCATCCAAACCGTTTATAAGTGGGAAAAACATAAAACACTTAGCCTAATATAAAAATTTTATAGCCATACTAATGTTTAAATGGTGGTTACTGAATATCCACTTTTTTCTCCCGCACAGCCCAATTGAGTTTTGTATACAGCTGAGTTTTGGTCTCATGTCATAAAATTATCTTGAAAAATGGATGGACGAGGTAGGCTTTTTAGAAATATCATGTGGCCCACCTAGCATCCAGCACAGGAGCTTCCAGCGAAAGGCTTCGCGTCCAAAATTTTGGGCCTAGTACGTTATCCATCCCACGGCCCACGAATCAAATCTTGCCACGTGACCACACCACCACCAAAGAGGGTGATGAGGGCCTCACCGCCAAACCCGCTTCCAAAAGTTATACCCCATGTTGGCCCACGGGCAAATCTATGGGTGGCTTTTCATCCCTGTTTATTAGTTTATTCCCTGGATGGGGCTAGGTCTTTTCTTTCGTGCGGCTGTGGATGATAGAAACAGGTGGACAGAGTGAATTTTATATATGCAGCTGGTGGGCCCACGGAGCTTTGGTGTCTATGCACGCTTTGTAAAGTATATATCGCAGAGGATTCCAGTTCGAGGTTCTTCTGATTGGAGATGATATGGTGGGCCTTCGGATCATGGGAATATGGAATATTAGCCTCTCTTGAATACTTGTAGCAGGACTACTTGGCATTCTAGACCGTCCATCAGGAGTCATTGCTGTGGATGTGAAGTGGCTTAAAGTGTCAGTGTGTGGACATGATGTACCGTCCATCCGATTAGTGGCATCAAAGTGGGGAGCAGAATAGGTGAGTGTAGACACCATCACTTTAAAACAAGATGTAATCTTGCCCGTCGATTTCAGTGGACCCCAACTGAGGGAGTTATACGGCTAAAATTGTGCCCTGGAGATGGTCATCGGGGCGGATTGACCACTATCTGTCATACAGGTGGCCCCCAGGACTAGAAACCCCCTGGATTTGGAACCCCAGGACTAGAAACCCATGGATTTGCAATCCTCTCAGTGTATTTGGCAACCTAGAGTGTGAATCAACTTTAATCCAAAGGTACCTATCCATGATATATTTACAGTGATTTGAATTTAATTACTAAATCAACTCTAATATCTCTAATTAGAGAGATATTTAATTTTTGATACAATGGTTGAATATATGTTTTGCCCGAAAATAATGAAATTACAAGTCTTGGATGGGCCACAACCACAAGATCATGTCTGAGTGATTAACCAATCATTTTTAATTGTTGATTTACATGGACAATGTTTGGACGGTTCTGGACAATGTTTGGACGGTGTTGATCATCATTAGTGGGCCATGTGCCCAATAGAATGATAGTGTACAGTGTCACATGTTACACCTGTCACTATTGAAATGATTTCAGCTGTAATCTAAGCTCTCACTGTGGATTGCAAGCCCCCTCAAAGAGGGATTAGGAACCCCAGGATTTGCAAGCCCCCCGTTACTTCACAACCGGGGGATTTGAAACCCCCTCAAATCCCCTCCAAGCCACTGTGCTAAACAACCCCTTAGATTTTCAAAAAAATTAAAAAAAATTAAAAAAAATTGTAGAATTTTGTGAAGTATAGACCATGCTTTACACTTCTACAACGATGTTTATTTATCATCCAACCAAGTCACACGGATATGAATAAAGGGAAAATACAAACATTAGCTTGATCCAAAACTTCTTGCCCCCTAGATGTTTCCAATGGTAGGCACTTAATTTATACTATTTTCGTTGGTGTGGTTCATGTAGCTTTGAACATGCTTCAATTTGTTTCATGCCCTACAATGAGTTGTTAAATGGATGATAGTGCCAATAAAACTCTTGTATCAAGGAGAGTTTACTCAGTACGTGATTTGCTTCCCAGCATCTATCACTAATCCTAAGCATTGCATGAAAAAAAAAAAAAAAGCCAGAAAAGCTAGGTTCACAACTCGGATGGGCCACACCAGAGGAAACAATGGAGAACAAATGCAAACCATGGATTTGTGCCGGGAAATGTATCTTTCATCAGGACTCGGATTCGGTGGTGACCCCTCCAGTACTGATGTGGTATTTGTTTAAGACATGATCTAAAAAATGAGGCAGGTCCAAATCTTACCATTAGAAACTTGATGTAGAGCAGGTCGCGGACAATTTCATGGCAAGATGGATCAGAAAAGGCCCGGTCGACGACAGAAGTGATCTGGACCGTCGGACCTTAGATCGGGCATATCTCACAATCTGGAATGAGTTATCTGACGTAAAATATATGATTTTGGGGTAGAACGAGCTACTTTAGCCAACCAACCCTGCTATGCCCGGTTACGCAGCCCGGAATTGCGAAAAACCCCTTGATCGACAGTCGTTTCCTTGTTTTAATTTCGTTTTTACTATAAATAGTAAGTTTTAGTTTGATTATAACTCTTCATCCGTCAGGCTTTAGGAGTTGCGCCCAACATGAAAAGAGCTTAGAATAATTAGGAGAACGGTTTGGTGAAGCCAAATAGGACACTTACTATTTTTGGCCGAAAACCTTGCACACTAGTAGACATCACGACCGTCTATAAATAGTAAGTTTATTATTTGTAGTAAGTCGCGAATTCTAGGAGTTTTAGTTGTAGTTTGATTCTGATTTCTTTCCAATTGCTTCGTACCCCTATTTAAAGGGTTGTAAACTCGTTTTTATGGATCAATTAATCAATTTCGAATTTATTAGAATTTATTTCTATTTTACTGCTTTCTTACCTCATAGATTCGAGAAGTCTCTGTGAGGAGTCCAGAGAAGCGCCATGGATTCGGAGTAGTTATCTTCTTGAGGAAGACGGTGCTTGACCTCACGTCCTCCCCTGCGTCAAAACTCCAACTTGTTGATTAGGTCACAGACCTCCATGAAGTTTAAATGAGCAAAAAATAAAAATAAAATAAAAAATAAAACAAATATTAGCTTAATTCAAAACTTTTACTGGCCCAAGAACTTTTTAATAGTAGGCATTCAATCACCACTATTTTTGTTGTGTTGTCATTTGAGATTTGGATTTGTTTCATTTTTGGGTTCATGCATTGGAATGAGCTAGCAAAATATGGATGGACAAACACATGCAGATGGTATGAAGACAAAAGATGAGCGTGGGCCAAAACTCAACCATGAACCTTGAGGTTTTTGTTCTCTTGGGCTCTCTGTATGATGCATATAGAGGATCCACTGTGGTGTATGGGATCCCTGGTTGTGAGGCCCATTGCGATGTATGTGGCTTATACCCATACCTTTCCATCTATTTTGAAAACTCATTTTAGGGCATGATCTAGAAAAAAATTTGAAGTAAATCCAAATCTCATGTAGACCATAACACAACAAACAATGGTAATCAACTATTAAAAACTTCTTGCATGATACGAAGGTTTTGGATCAAGCTGATATTTGTGTGGCCTCTTCACTCAGGTCTTTATGAGCTTATCAACAGTGTGGATGGAAAATAAACATTCTGATGGCCCCCTTGAAAGTTTTTAATGGTGGGAATTCAATCATGACCGTTTCCTATGGTATGGTCCACCTAAGATTTATATATGCTTCATCTTTGTGATCATACCCTAAAATGAGCTATCAAAATAGATAGTGTGGATGTAAGACACATTCATCTCAGTGGTGGGGCGGGGATTCAATCATGACTGTTTCCTATGATATGGTCCACCTAAGATTTAGAACTGCTTCTATTTGGGATCATGCTCTGAAATGAGCTGTCAAAATAGATGGAGAGTGTGGATGTAAGGCACATACATCACAGTGGCCCCAAGTAAGGGATCCACTGCCCTCAATGGATTGGGGGATCCACCCAAATAGCACCCCCCTCAAAACACATCCTGGCCCACCATAGTGAATGAAGTACTTGAGAGGAGACACCCACCATAGAATCTTTCAAATGAAATATGGGTCCACTGTCTTATTTATATGTCATCTAATTCATTTACTAGGCTATAGCCACTAGGAACCTTCTAATTGGTCACCATGGAGTTTAAATACCATGCAAATTGTTTATAAAATTACTCCACTAGGATGAATAGAAAACAAAATTTTCAGCTTGATCTTATTCTTTTGTGGCCCATGAAGGTTTTAATGGTGAGCATTCAATCCCCACCGTTGGAATGCAATGATAGGTGCAGAGTGAGAGGCTACATGCAAGTATTTCTATGTTAGAGAGGTTAGTGGAATCTATACAAACTACAAAAATATCCTAACACCGGAGTTTGTTTTGCTTGTGTGTTGTTCCCATCACTATGTGCAGATCATATCTAACCCATTCATCAAGGTCCCTCCACTATAAACATTGGATGTCCAAAATATCAGGCTAATCTAGTCATCAAATATGCCACACCATATAAGACAATGGAGAACCATCTAAAAATCTCTAAATTAGTAGATGGAGCTGTGCTAGGAAAAATTAATGTGCACCCTAATCCACTAGCCATGTGAATGTGATGGGGTCAATCTTAGTTGTTAATCTTGATGATCGATAAACCGTTCAGATAATGTGATATCATTATTAATATCCAGTGTCGTTGTGAAGTTATATCATGTGTTATGGGTTACGTGTGAAAATATTCCCCATAGCCTTTGGAAACTTGAGATTAAACACGGTATTCTAACTAGGGAGAGTTGTGGTCAATATATCTTGGTACTCTGTTGATTTACATATTTATGAAAATCATTCTCCGAAATGTACAGTCATCTCCCATGTGCAAGGACTAGAATCAGAATGAAGGTCTCTACCATTAAAAACTAACTTGATATTGGTTGTGCCTTTGTTTTTACCTGGCACGTGAGTGTAAGTATTGAACTTTGGACACTTGCATTAGTGGATCAAAATTTAAGTGAATAGTTTGGGTCACATTAACGTATACTATAATCATGTGGTTAAGGACTTGATGATATATGAAAGTTGATTACTCTTTAAACCGGGGTACGTGTTAGGGTTATTATCCTATTGGGTGACTTTAATTTGACGTTCACTTTACAAGATTTCCTAGAGGTTATTGGAAGTGAGTGATACGTGGTGCATCTATTAGGATTTATTACTTATTGCATGGGCTGACATGACATTCACTCGATTTACCTACGGGCTTATTTACGACTAAAATCTAATTAGGTCATGAATTCATTAAATAGTTTTATTATTATTATTATTACCAAGCCTAGTATTTAAAAGATTTTAGTTCGAAGGTTCTTGACTGTTGAAATTTTATTTTAATTATTAACATTGTTTTGATTAGTTTTGATGTTAACCTGATGATACTGATTTGATAATCAACCACTTATTTTAAGAATAAACTATTCAATCATTTACTTAAAATTTTAATTTGAAAAATTAAGCTACTTGCCCTTTATTATAAGCATTTAGACGCCTGGATCCTTACTCTTGCTCCAGTAGTAGACTCTCAGGAGTTTCAACACCCAGTTAAGAGGTTCAAGTATCCATAGATGATGAAATTTGTTATAAAATATATTTTAAAATAAAATATAATAGAATATATTAAAAGTTTTATAAAAAGCTTTTTAGGGGTTTTTAAGAATATTCTCACATGGGAAAGGGAAGAGAAGATTTTGTGGTTTATACGAAGGATGTGGAGGATTATAATACTTACACACATGGTCCAAAGGAGAATGAAACTTGCGTGACTGGAACACTTGCGCTCGGTCTCAGGCTCGGGCTCGGTGCGAGGGCATGGGCATGTGAGGCAGTGTGGGTGTAGAGGCGCTAGTGGCGCACTTCGCACGTACGTACGTGTCGCAGAGGGTTGCTTCTTCGCGACCTTAAGCGAACCGGAGCAAGACGTGTGCGAGTCGCGGTGCGACTAAGTGGCTAAGGCAGATGGCTGAATGAAAGGAAGACTAAAAGACTGAATGATAGTCCTCCAATATATATAGAGAGTTGAAATAGAGCTGTTACAGCATATCTATAATAGTTGTGTCATTAGTGTAGGGTCCAACTATAATCGCTGCAAGGCTAGCCCAACAGCTAGAAAACGGCTAGTTGCTGTCTCACAACAGTCAGCATGCAGCAGCTTAATGGCCCATCCACAACAGTCAGAAAACGGCCATAAAACGGCTAGTTTTCTCCAACAGTTAGAAAATGGTCATAGGATTTATTTCCCTGGACCATAACCTCCAGCTACTATAGCCTATAAAAGGAGGTCCTAGATGGGTTTTCAAACCATCTCACCACACTCCAGCAATCCCAATACGAATCAAAGCATCTCCTCTCCTATGGACCAAAACATCATCAGTATAGTAAGGTTGATCAGAACCATTGCTTGAAAAATAGACAAATGGTGTGGCCTAGAACGGTTCAACTGAACCAGTGCCTGAAAACCTAACCAGTGCAGTGGTCTAAATCATAAATTTTCTTCTCTTTTTCCTTTTGAAAACCCACACCAGGCTCGTCGTATCTTAGAAGTGATTTGCCTGTAACCTATCAGCATACTCAATTTACTTGAGTAGGGGCAAATAACGCTTTAAGGACAGCGTTTCAGATGTGCTTCAGCCTGTCCTTATTTCAAATTAATTTGCATTTTTCGATTTCCATATTTTACAAAAAAAATATTATTCTGTAAATTTTTCTAACAATCTTAAAGCATTACTTGTGATGGAAGCCGACAATGTTTCATCCATCAAGTTGATGAATCAGGACTTGATACGTCTTGATCGGTTCGATGGAACCAATTTTACGAGGTGGCAAGACAAGCTGAAATTTCTTTTGACGGCACTGAAGATCTACTACATATAAGATCCAAATCTACAAGTACTACCTGAAGCATTCGACAAAGACACACCTGAACAGGTGGCTGCCCGCACCAAACAAGCTGAAGACGAACTCTTGCGTCGAGGACACATTCTAAACACACTCTCTGACCGCCTGTACTATTTGTACCAATAGACGTCATCAGCAAAGGAGATCTAGGCTGCTTTGGAGTTCAAATACAAGGCTGAAGAAGAAAGAACCGACAAAATTTTCATCGCCGGGTATTTTGACTTCAACATAGTAGATAATAAACCGCTGCTGCCCCAAATTCAAGAACTGCAACTAATAGTAAACAAAATCAAAGCAATCAAAATTGATCTTCCTGAATCATTCCAAGTCGTGGCTATAATTACCAAATTGCCACCGATGTGGAAAGACTATAGAAAGAAGTTGTTGCATAAAACTGAGGACTACACATTGGAATAAATCCAAAAATACCTTAGAATTGAGGAAGAATCCCTTCACCGTGACAAAAAGAATGATAACAGGAATGCTTCGTCCAAGGTACACGCAGCAGAGAATACTAGTAACAAGAATCATGAGAAGGACGAATCCCTGAAACCCAATAAAGAAAAATTCAAGAAAAACGCTCAAAAGAAGAACGGAAAGTTCAAAGGCCCATGGCATGTTTGTGGGAAAACCGGGCACTATGCTCGAGTATGCCAATATCGCAAATCTAAAAAAGAAGCAAGTGCAGTAGAAGAAGGTGATATTGTGGCCATGATCACTGAGGGGAATACCATCTAAAGCAAAGTTCCAGGTTGGTGGTATGATACTGCCACTACAGTGCATGTGTGCTACGCCAAATCAGCCTTTAAAACCTATGAAGAATTGACTGATAGTCAAGAAGTCCAAATGGGTAATGAAGTCCGATCAAAGGTTGTCGGCAAAGGAACTATCGAACTGATATTCACCTCTAGAAAGAAAGTGATTCTGACTAATGTACTGTACGTCCTAGATATGAGGCGAAACCTAGTTTCTAGGGATCTTATGGGTAAACCAGACATAAGGGTGGTGTACGAGTCAGGTAAACTGATTCTGTCCATGAATGAGAATTTTGTCGGAAATGGATATACTTGTAACGAGATGGTTAAATTTTCTCTATAAATGAAAGTAGCACTTCTGCGTATATGATTGAATCCGCTGGACTATGGCATGATAGACTATCCCATATAGGGTATAGTACATTGAAGTTCATGGCTAGGAATGGTTTAATCTCATACATAGATAATGAAATTGATAAATGTCAAGTGTGCATACGATCCAAAATGACGAAGAAACAGTTTCCAAGTGTTGAAAAATTGTCTCAAGTATTAGATCTTATGCACAGTGATATCTGTGAGTTAAATGGCATTTTTACTCGTGAAAGTAAACGGTACTTCATAACCTCTATAGATGATTGCTCTAGATATGTATATGTTTATCTATTAAAGAGCAAAGATGAAGCATTGAATATGTTTAAAATATATAAAACAGAAGTAGAGAATTAACTAAATAAGAAGATAAAAATTCTTCGTAGCGATAGAGGAGGAGAATACTTCTCAAATGAATTTCATAACTTCTGTGAAGAACATGGACTAATACATCAATGTACTGCGTCATACACACCCTAACAAAACGGAATAACTGAAAGGAAGAATAGAACATTAGTTGAGATGGTCAACTCAATGCTGATAAGAGTAAAGTTGCCACTAAGTCTATGGGGTGAGGCACTGCTTGCAGCGTGCCATATTCTAAACAGAATTCCATCTAAAAAATATCAAATATCTCCATATGAAACATTGAGAGGTAAAAAACTTAACCTAGGATATCTAAAAGTGTGGAGGTGTCTTGCATATTGCAGAACCCCTGATAAAAAAAGAACTAAGTTAGGACCAAGAGCTATTAAGTGCGCATTCGTAGGGTATGCACAAAATAATAAAGCTTATAGACTTCTAGATATAGAGTCTAATACAATAATAGAATCAAAAGACGTTGAGTTCTTTGAGAACTTACTATCCTTAAAGTCAAAAGATAATGAAATCCAAACTCCTAATAGAAAATCAGATAGCACAACTCCATAGATAGTGGAAGCTCCTGTTGAACCTTGTAGGAGTTAAAGGACAAAAATAGAGAAGAGTTTAGGAGATGGTTACATAGATTCACAGCGCATAATTTTTCATATTGTAGAAGGAGATAGAGAAAATATTATAAGACAAATACCTATAGTAATGACTATAAAAGATGATCCTAAAACATATAAAGAGGTTGTATCCTCTAAAGACTCAGCTTTCTGGAAAGAAGCTATAACGATGAAATGGAATCCATAATGTCAAATCAAACATGAGAACTAATTAACTTACCTCCAGGTTCTAGACCCATAGGTTGCAAGTGGGTATTTAGAAAGAAATATCTCATGATGGGACTATCTAAACCTTTAAAGCTCGACTAGTAGCTAAGGGTTTTCAATAAAAAGAAATGATATATTATTTTGACACATACTCTCCTGTAGCTAGGATCACGTCTATTAGGATATTATTTGCGCTAGCTTCCATACATCATCTTCACATCCATCAAATGGATGTAAAGACCACATTCCTCAATAGTGACCTCAATGAGGAGGTATACATGGAACAACCTAAAGGTTTCATTCTATTAGGAAATGAAAATAAAGTATGTAGATTAGTCAAATCTTTGTATGAATTAAAACAAGTACCAAAACAATGACATGAGAAATTTGATTCCAAAATACTATCTCATGGTTTCATGAATAATGTAGCTGACAAATGCATATATTCTAAAGTAGATGGTAGTTGTATCGTTATTATTTGTCTGTATGTTAATGACATGTTAATAAGAAGTAATAAAATGGAAGGTGTAACTGAAACGAAGAGGTTTTTGTCTTCTGTATTCAAAATGAAAAATCTTGGACAAGTTGATACCATCCTACGTATCAATGGTAAAAAACATTATGAGGGTTATGCTTTGTGTCAATCTCATTATATTGAGAAGATACTACACAAGTTTAACCATCTAAATATAAAAGAAACAAAGACCACATTTAATCTAAGTATCAAGTTAAAAGAAAATACTGAAAGAACAGTTGCACAATTGGAATATGCGAGTGCTATAGAGAGTTTTATGTATGTTATGCAATGCACTAGACCCGATATCGCATATGCTGTGAGTAAACTTAGTAGGTTTATTAGTAACCCCAATACTAAACACTGGAATGCAATCAGTAGAGTCTTTGGTTACTTAAAAGCAACCAAAGACTTAAGACTATTTTATTCAAAATTTCCTGGCGTATTGGAAGGATATACCAAAGCGAGTTGGATATCGAGTGTAGGGGACAACAAGTCTACTATAGGGTGGATATTCACCCTAGGAGGTGCAGCTGTATCTTGGGGATCCAAGAAACAGACTTGCATAACGTACTCGACTATGGAGCCTGAATTCATAGCCCTGGCTGCAACCGACAAAAAAACTGAGTGGCTAAGGGATCTTCTATTAGAAATTTCTTTCTGTATAAAGCTTATATCAGCTGTATCACTACATTGTGATAATGAAGCCACATTAGTTAGAGCCTATAGCGGTACTTATAATGGTAAGTCTAGACATATCAGTCTTCGACATGATTATGTCAGACAATTGATTCAAGATGAAATCATTGATATTTTATATGTGAAATCAAGCAATAACCTGGCAGATCCGTTTACTAAACCTCTACCGAAAGAGGTAGTAAAGGCTAAATCTAGAGGGATGGGATTGAAACTCTTCAACCAAAGTTTCACCAGAAATGGTAACCCAACCTAAAGTCAGAAAATCTCTAATATTGAGTTTAATGGATAAGAACAAGTCATTGATATGTGAAAAAAAATTTAGTACTAAATTATAAAACCTCATCCATAATAGATAAGTGCTGAGCGTTACGAAAGAGGGTTGAGTCTTAGAACTCTTAATAAATTTCAGTCTAAATGATAAGTGCCTTATAGTAACGAAGACATTGGAAGGATTTCACCTATATGAACGTAGAGATGGTGCCGCCTCTCATGAGAGTTAGGAGTTTTCTCTCGGGATTGTTCACGAGTTAGGATAAGCACATAGCCATTAATTGTTCTGAGTAAGATTGTGAGAACTCTAACAAACACATAGCGAATATATGTGTGGTTTCTCTGACTCTGTTATCTAGGAATAGTTGGTTTAACGCTACGGCTACCAGTAATTTCGATAGAGTTTTGAAATACTTACACTAAGGGAAGATTAAGATCGAAAGATATCTTTCTTTATGCATATAAGCTGATTATTCTGGTAGAAAAGTTTAATCGAGGAAATATATTTTTAAAAAATCAATGGGGGATTGTTATAAAATATTGATCTTATAAAATATATTTTAAAATAAAATATAATAAAATATATTAAAAGTTTTGTAAAAAGCTTTTTGAGGGTTTTTAAGAATAGTCTCACATGGGAAAGGGAAGAGAAGATTTTATGGTTTATATGAAAGATGTGGAGTATTATAATACTTACACACATAGTCCAAAAGAGAATGAAATTTGCGTGTTCCAGTGCATAGCATTGGAATACCCGCGCGCGCGCCCGCGCCCATGCTCAGGCTCGGGCTCGGTGCTAGGGCGTGGGCATGTGAGGCAGTGTGGCTGTAGAGGCGCTAGTGGCGCACTTTGCACTTCGCACGTCCGTAACGTGTCGCAAAGGGTCACTCCTTCGCGGACTGAATGACAGTCCTCCAGTATATATAGAGAGCTCGGGCTCGATGCAAGGGTGTGGGAATATGAGGCAGTATGGTTGTAGAGGCGATAGTGGTGCACTTTGCACTTCGCACGTCCGCATCATGTCACAAAGGGTCGCTTTTTCGCGACCTTGAGCGAACCGGAGCGAGACGTGTGCGAGTTGTGGTGCGACTAAGTGGCTAAGGTGGATAGCTGGATGAAAGGAAGACTAGAAGACTGAATGAGAGTCCTCCAATATATATAGAGAGTTAAAATAGAGCTGTTGCAGCGGATCTGTAACAGTTGTGCCATTAGTGTAGGGTCCAGCTGTAACTGCTACATGGCTAGCCCAACAACTAGAAAATGGCTAGCTGTTATCTCACAACAATTAGCATGCAGCAACTTAATGGCCGATGCACAACAGTCAGAAAACGGTCATAAAACGGCTAGTTTTCTCCAATAGCTAGAAAACGGTTATAGGATTTATTTTCCTAGACCATAACCCCCAGCCACCATAGCCTATAAAAGGAGGGCCTAGATGAGTTTCCAAACCATCTCACCACACTCCAGTAATCCCAATACGAATCAAAGCATCTCCTGTCCTTCAGACCAAAATATCATCAGTATAGCAAGGTTGATCAGAACCATTGCTTGAAGAATAGACCAACGGTGTAGTCTAGAACGGTTCAACTGAACCAGTGGCTGAAAACCTGACCAGTGCAGTGGTCTAAATCACAAATTTTCTTCTCTTTTTTCCTTTTGAGAATTTTCTTTTATTGTAATTCTGCCGGATGGTGCATACAAGAGTTCCATTGGTGGGCCTTCGTGTTTGTTGAACGCAGACCCACACCAGGCTCGTCGTATTTTAGAAGTGTTTTGCCTGTAACCTATCAGCATACTCAATTTACTTGAGTAGGAGCAAATAATGCTTTAAGGACAATGTTTTAGACGTGCTTCAGCCTGTCCTTATTTTAGATTAATTTGTATTTTTTGGTTTCCCATATTTTACAGAAAAAATATTATCCTATAAATTTTTCCAACAAAATCCCACTAAGGTGTGAGTGTGAGGGGCATATGTGTGCGTGTTTCTGTAAACTAATAATAGGAATGTCTTTATGCAGAGTAGATATTTAAGTGATTTTTAATACAAAAAGGAAGAAAATTAGTCCAAGGTTGGGTGTCTCAATGTTCTTTTATCAATATTGCTGTGAAATTTTAGCCATCGGCATGCACTTAAAAAATGCTTTACTGTATACTTAAAAAATGATGATGACTACCAAGTAAAACTCAACGGCCTAGATTTTCAATTTGTACTGCGTGCAGTGTGGCTGAGATCATATCTAACCCACTAGACAATGAAAATTGTCCAAAACTCACCACATTAGAAGAGCCTAGCCATCACCTTATCGATGCTTCTACTGTTGAATGTGCATTGTTCTCTATCTTAATTGCGTACCAGGAAAGAGCTCAACAGTGAGGGACTCGGATTGTGACCCTTCAGTATTAAGTACTGATTGATGTTGGAAAAAGCTCTGTGAGACCCACGATGATGTGTGTGTGTGTGTGTGTGTGTGTGTATGTGTTTTATCAACTCCATCCATCTATGTTTCTATATCATTTTAGGACATGAGCAAAAAAGATGAGGCATATCCAAATCTCAAGTGGACCACACTGTAGGAAACAATGGTAATTGGTTCACCATTAAAAACTTCTTAGGAGTCACAAAAGTTTTGGATGAAGCTGATATTTGTGTTTTCTCTTAATCCAGGTTTGTGACCCAATCAACAAGTATTTGGTAAATAAAAAATACAGTGGGCGGTAAGAAATTTTTAACGATCTGCGTTTAATCACCATTGTTTCATGTGAATGTGGTAGAGTCCATCTTAGTTGTTAATCTTGATGATGGATAAACTATCTAGATAATGTAATGTTTTTATCAATATCCAGTGTTATCCTAAACTTATATAATTTGTTATGGGTCATGTGTGTAATTATTCCTATAGCCTTTGAAAACTTGAGATTGAACGATAGTCTAACCAGGGAGAGTTGTGGTCAATGTATCTCAATACTCTTATGAGTTATGAGTAGCACAGATATTTAGGACATATTTGTCAACATCAATGTATGATTATCTTGTGTGAGAGGACCGACTTAAATCAGGATGAAGGTCTCTGTTGTTAGAAGCTAACCTGAGGTTGGTTGTGCCTTTGCTTTTACACCACACATGAGCGTACGTATTAAACCTTGGACACTTGCATTAGTGGATCAAAATTTAAGTCAATAGTCCAAGGCATATTAATCTATGCTATGGTTATATGGTTAAGGAGTTAATGATGGATAAAAGTTGATTACTCTTTAGACTGGGAGACGTATTAGGGTTATGATCCTATTGGGTGACTTTAGATGTTCACCTTATGAGATTTCTTAAAGTTCATTGAAAGTGAGTGGCATAGGACATGTTTATTAAAATCTATTGAATATTGCATGGGCTAACATGAGATTCATTGGGTTTACTAAAGGCCTTATTTATGACTTAAATCTAATTAGATTACAAATTCATCAAGTAGTTTTTTTTTTTTTTCAAGCCTGGTATTTAAAATATTTTATAAAAAGGTTTTCAATTGTTAGAGTTTTATTTTAACTATTAACACTGTTTTGTTCGACCTTGATGTTAACCTGATTGTGATATCGATTTGATAATCAACTACTTGTTTTAAGAACAAACTATTAAATGCATTTACTTAAAATTTTAATTTGAAAATTAAGCTAATTGCCTTTATGATAAGCATTTAGATGCCGCTTTTTAGAGTTTTAACGTGAAAATGGGGTTTTTAATACCTTTAAAACATGCATTTAAGTCTTTATCTAAGTCTGTAACCTAAGAATAGGAATGTCTTTATGCAGGATAGATATTTAAGTGGCTTTTACTAGAGTTTTAATTCAAAAGAAGATATATTTAGATGTTATTGCATGAAATTTAATACAAAAGGAAAGAATATTAGTCCAAGTTTGGGTGTCTCAATGTTCATTTATCAATATTATGGTTTAAGATTAAGTGTAAATAGGATCATTTTTGTGTTGGAGCCCCAAGAGGGCAAGGACCTTTGAGGGCCCACATAGCTTATTGGTGAATTTTTAGCCGTCGGCATACACTTAAAAAATGCTTTACCATATGCTTAAAAAATGACGATGACTACCAAGTAAAACTCAACGGCTTAGCTTTTCAATTTGCACTGTATGCAGCGTGGTTGAGATCATATCTAACCCACTGGACGACGGAGATTGTCCAAAACTCACCGCATTAGAAGAGCCAAGCCATCATTTTATTGGTGCTTCTAGTGTTGAATGTGCACCAGTCTCTATCTTAACCATATATGGAGAAAGAGATCAACGTAAGGGACTTGGATTGTGACCCTACAGTATTAAGTACTAGTTGGTGCTAAAATAAAGCTATGTGAGACCCACCATTGTGTTTTATCAACTCCTTCCGACCATTATTTTAGGAGGTGGATTAGGGTACCTGTTGAGTAGGCAGACTCTGTACTTAAGTGACGTCACCATGTTCCAAGGCCCCACCATAATGTATGTGTTATATCCATACCATCCATCTATTTGGAGAGATAATTTTAGAGAATGAACCAAAGAATGAGTAAGATACAAAACTCGAGATGACCCCACCACATAAAACAGTGGGAAGAGTGACACCCACCGTTAAAACCTTCTAATAGTCCAACTTATTTATAAGTTAACACAGACTTCAAGGAAGGGAAAACATAAATATCAGCTTGATGGAAAACTTCTGTGGCTCCTAGAAGTTTTTAATGGTATGCGTCCAATATCCACTGTTTTCTGTGGTGGAGTACACTTGAATTTTGGATCTAACTCATTCCTTATCTCATGCCCAAAAATGTTCTATCTGAATGGATGGACATTGTAGATACACCACATACACAGTGAGCCCCACAAAATATGGTAACATCACTTCATTAGCGAATCTCCGTACTCAACCTATAAGTGGCTAATCGACAACAATTTTTTTCATACCATTTTAAGATATGAGCCAGATATAGGCAAATTCAAATCTCAAGTGAAACAAGCTATATGAAACAGTGGTGAGTGGTTCACCGTTAAAAACTTGAGTCACATAAGTTTTGGATGAAGTTAATATTTGTATTTTCCCTGTATTCAGTTACGTGTGACCTAATGAACAGGCTGGATGGTAAATAAAAAGTTCAGTGGGCTGTGAGAAATTTTTAACGTGGGCATTTAATCACCAATATTTCCTTTGATGTGAATCACGTCGTACTTGAATCCATCTCATTTTCAAGCCATTAAATGACCAGGCAAAATGATTGAAGAGCGTAGTAAGATGTAAAAATAGATCGCTCTTATCATACTGAATAAATGTATGTAATCTATCCACACCAACTATCCATTTTTCCATCTAATATAAGGGGTTGAGCCCAAAATTAAAGCATATCTAAAAATCAAGTGGATCATACTACAGGGAAACAATGGAGATAATGATTTCCACCATTGAAACCATGCTAGACACAACAGTGATGTTTATTTGTCATCCAATCTATTCATAAGATCACACAGACATTGATGAATGGAAAAAACAAATATAATCTTGATCCAAAACTTCAGTGGCCCCTAAGAAATTTTCAACGGTAGAAATTCAATTCAAGTTTTTCTTGTGGTGTGGTTCATTTGAACATTGGATATGCTTTGTTTTTAAGCTC
The DNA here is from genome assembly GCF_029962835.1 of Magnolia sinica. Classification (NCBI taxonomy): domain Eukaryota; kingdom Viridiplantae; phylum Streptophyta; class Magnoliopsida; order Magnoliales; family Magnoliaceae; genus Magnolia; species Magnolia sinica. The sequence goes on from NC_080573.1 coordinate 129,515,208, forward strand.
AAGCTATAAAATTATGTAGTAAAATGGATGGATGTAGTGGATAAAATACATAGATCATGGTGGACCTCACAAGGTTTACTCAGTACACTAAGGGAGTATTTGGCGGATGGTATCGGGAAGGATTAGGTGGGATGGAATTCAAAAAATATGTAATTATTAAGTATGACAGTGATCATCCCCTCTTACCATGGTATAAGCCTAATTCCATGTTATGTTTAATGCAGTGGGATTTACTTTTTAGTTTGTTGTACATTGAATAAATACACTTTTTAGTTTGTTGTACATTGAATAAATACACCTACTATCGTTTAAAATTATTGAGTGTAACACATATGTATTATATCCAAACCGTTCATCTGTTTTGTAACCTCATTTTATAGCATGGGCCTAAAAATGAGGCAGATTCAAAACTTATGTGTCCCCAAAGAAGTTTTCAATGGTAGATATTCAATTCATGCTGCTTTCTGTGGTGGGTCCACTTGAGCTTTAGATCTACTTGATTTTTTGGCTTATGCTCTAAAATGATCTCGAAAAATAGGTGGAAGGTGTGGATATAGCTCACTCATTATGGTGGGCCCTACACAACTTGTTAACATTGAGTGAAATCCACACGTGTTTATGCAAGAGGAGCGACACCTTATTCTGTCGGGTGGCGTTGCAATTGCATTTTTACCCTTTCTCTGTTTCAAAAATACCATTATTAGCCTCAATGGCGGCCACGACTCACACGAGCCGTTTCAGCTTTGAACACTCCCAAAAGGATTTACCCTGTAGTCTGGCGACTATGTGGGTCGTACGAGAAGCGGATTGCGTCCCGCCATTAATCCGTCCAGTAAGAGGCTCTGTGGGACTCACCGTTATGTGTGTATTTCATCCACTCCGTCCATCCATCTTTCCAGACTATTTCATACCATGTTCCAAAAAATAAAACAGATTTTAAACCTGAAATAGACCACACAGAAGCAGTGGAACAATGACGCTCACTGTTGAAAGCTTTCTAAGGCACACAATGACATTTGTTTTCCATCCAACCTGTTAATAAGGTCATAGAGACCTGGATGAAGGGAAAAACAAACATCAGCTTGATCCAAAATTTATGCGGCTCCTAAAAAGTTTTAATGGTGAACGTTCAATCCCCAATTCGTGGTTCACTTGAGACTTATATACACTCATTTTTATATTCATAAGCTAAAATGATCTGAAAAAATGAATGGACGGTTTGGATAAAACCCATACAACACGGTGGGCCCCACATGTCCTTGCCTGGACGGAATCGTCCGAGGGGGGGCAGGACGCAATCCGCTTCCGCGTCGTACGCATTCACTTGTATAGATGAAATAAACCTTATCAAATAGGACCGTTGGAATTATTGGCGCGATGTCGATAAGTCCGCCCCCTTAAATCAGAGTATTTGGACCGTCATAACGTTTTGTTTAATGGACACAAACAAATGTATCGGTTGAAATTTTCCATTTTTACCGTACTCTTACGTCGATAGTTTGATAGTGCCTGCGTATAAACACCCACGCTCTCGAGTATCATAAATGGTTCGAACGCCGAAAAAAAAGAAGGCTACTCTCGGCAGGCATACCCAAGTAGCAATAGCACGTGATCCTGGACGTGGATTGCGTGCGACCTCAACCACATGAAGTTCCCACGGTGGGAAGCTAGGTGGGGCCATCACGATGTTTGTGAGAAATCTACCCCGTCCATCCGTTTTTCCACCGGGCATGAGCTAAAAAGTGAGGCAGATCCGATAGTCAAGTGGATCACACGACAACAAACATTCTCATTTTTAACAATCCGTTTGATGGCCATAAATGGATGGTTAGCATCTTTCAATCGGTATGCTTTTCTTGTTGATCTCCAGCCATACTGGACCTAAGGATTTGGACTACGAGGATTGGAGAACCTCTATTTGTATTGTATAACTTGGACAGTCCAACAGATTGATCTGAACTGTCCAGCAAGTTTATAACACATTTCAAGGGATGCCGGGCAAAAAGACTGGAATCAAATCTGCCTCAGGAGGGCATTTGGCGCATGGGTTTGAATGGGATCAGGTGGGAGTGGGTCTTAAGATTTCATGGATGCTATGCATTGTGAAGCCCCATCTTGAAATCAGTGCAGGGCAAGAGTTTCTGCAATCCTACTTTGGGTTTCGTGTGGCTAGTGATCGGTGCTATGTGGACCCCACCATGATGTATGTGTTTTATACATGCCGTCCATCTATTTTGAAATATAATTTTAGGACTTGATCCCAAAAATGAGGTAATATAAATCTCAGGTGGACCACATCATGGAAAAACAATAGTGATTGGATTACACCATTAAAAACCTCCTAGGGCCAACTGTGCGGTCCACTCGAGATTTGGATCAAACTCATTTTTGGTCTCATACCGTAAAATGACATGGAAGAATGGGTGGACGGCATGGATGAAACACATACATCATAGTGGGGCTCACAGAGCACCGACCGATAGTGGCAAGGTGAGTAGCCAAGCCGTTTCCCAAACATAAAGTGGGATGACCTCCAAGCCATGGGATTAGATGACAATCCCTCACACAATATAATCATTACATTTTAGTAATTTTATCCCACTTAAATCCATGTAATCCCATGCTCCAAACACCCCTAGGCTTGTTTGGGAGCGTGGATTTGGAACCCTCAGGATTCGGAACCCTCGGGATTTGAAACCCCCTGGATTTGCAATCCTCTCGGTATGTTTGGCACCTGGAGTGTGAATCAAATTTAATCCAAAAGTTCCTATGCATGATATATTTATAGAGGTTTGAATTTAATTACTAAATCAACTTTAATATCTCTAAGTAGTGAGATATGTAATTTTGACATAATGGTTGTGATAAGCTCGCTGAAATATATGCTTTGCCTAAAAATGATGAAATTCCAAGTCTCGGATGGGCTGCAAGTACAAGATCATGTCTGAGTGACTAACCAATGATTTTTAATCGTTGATTAACATGGACAATGTTTGGACGGTGTTGGACAATGTTTGGATAGTGCTGATTAACATGGAAAATGTTTGGACGGTGCTGATCATCATTAGTGGGCCATGTGCCCAATAGAATGATAGTATAGTGACACACATGTTACATCTGTAACAATTGAAATGATTTTAGGTGCAATCCAAGCTCTCATCGTGGATTGCAAACCCGCTAAAAGAGGCGATTTGAAACCCCTTGGATTTGAAACACCCAGTTACTTTATGCTGCCAAACAATTAGGGGATTTGAAACTCTCTCAAATCTGCTCCAATCCCCTCAAATGCATGGTGCCAGACGATCCCTTGAGTCACAGGCAATCCATGACAAAACCATCACATAAATGGATCGAATTGTTGGTTAAACCTATCTTGTACAATTGATATTGGCCTTACATAATAAAAGCTATTGATAAGATGGCTATGATGGTCTGCTTGATATTTGCATGGTAGCTCCTGAAAATATGTTTTGGACCTAATAGACAGTCTAGATCAAACGACTAGACTTCTCAAGTGTCCTATTACAATTAGGAGCGCTGTAACTTATGGGGTCGTTTGGATGCCCGTAAAGTTTTAAAATAAAAATTTGTTTATAGATATAATCAGATTATAAGGTTCGTTTGGATGAATATATCTGTCTATAATCAAATGATAAAAAAAAATTATGAGTTATAATCTGAATCATGAAAGTTTAGACAACAATATATATATATATATATATATATATATATATATATATATATATATATATATATATATATATATATATATATATATATATGGGAAAAGGTACTATGCGCTCCACCTCACGAGTCTGTCCCATGAGGTCGAGCTGTGTGGGCCCCACCGCAATGCGTTTCGAACATCTAACTCATCAGTCAGATGCACCATTCCATTGTGGGCCTAGGTCTCAAAAATCAAGTCAATCTGTGACTTGTGTGGGCCACACCACATACAGAAGTGGGGAGGGGCCGTGCACCATTAAAACATTCATAATCAGTTTTTTGGGCCCACCGAGATGTGGTTTGCAAATCCAGCCCATTCATTATGTGTGTCCCACTTGCATGAGGGTTAAGACCAAGTTTCAGCAGCATTTAAAACTCAGGTGGGCCCCACCAAGTGCTTTTATATGTTTTAACGGTGTTTCAAATGATTTTAGATGGTATGGCCCACCTGAGTTTTGTATACGGCTGATTTTTGGGATATCCCATAATTTAGAGGGTACCCATCAAATGCACGGTGTTGATGGTCACAACTTGACCTCACGAGAGCTAAGAGTGAGGTTGAGCGCATAGTACATTTTCCCTATATATATAGGGAAACGCTCACCTGCGAACCAGTTCATACGTACTACGTACGAACTTTTTTGAGAACCCATCATACGTGATGTGGATCCGAAATCTGAACTGTTCATGTGAAGCAGCACCTCCTGAAACCCTAAGGCCCAAGTTTTACTTTGATCTAAAACTTTGATGGGCCATGAAAAATGAAAACAGTTTCCTCCCTTGATTTGCATTTCTCTTTGCTATGGCCCACCAGAATATTAGATCGGGGTGAAAATTTGTCCCATGAGGTTTAATGGGATTCCGCATCACATGGACCGTTCAGATTAGAAACCCATGGCACGTGTGCAAAGGTGCGCACGTGCGTAGGTGCGCAGGGGAGCATGACTCTATATATATATATATATATTGAGTTAGCTTGTTAGCACACACCCATGTTAGTACACACACTCCATGTTAGCCAAACCCGCTAGGGATCGATACCAAGACTTCAAGTGTTGAAACTAGGTAGCTCCACTTAGTCTGCCAGTTGAGATATGTATCTGGGTATTTTATATACACACACACGCATATATATATATATATATATATATATAGAGAGAGAGAGAGAGAGAGAGAGAGAGAGAGAGAGAGAGATTTGTAGATTATCTTCCAATAGTTACAAGGATTCAAAATAAAAGAAAAAAAATGAAGAAGAAGATAAACATCTTTATTTTTCTCTTTATATTACTGTTACTAGGGTTGAAAATTGTTATGTATTGGGATATTGTCAAACCTTAATGTTATGTTTGAATTAGTATGGCTAAATCCGCAAGCCACTAAATAATTTGTTTATTATAAAAATTGACTATAAACTTTTTTGAGTGGGATATATATTACATAAAAAAATTTATATATCTTTTAATCATTAAAAAAAAAAAAAATACCACTCAAACTTTGTTACAACTGAATACCTAAATATACACTAATATCTACTATAAATTGTAAACAGATTCAAAGTTATCCAAATATTCACACAAACAACTATTTTCTTATAATTAAATTATAGCTTACTGTCAAATAAAATAGTATGCAAACACTTCCCAGAGGTTATAATTTAATGACTTTACAGGCATCCAAATGACACGTGCGCACGAGTAAAGGTATTGTACTTTACTCCCGGTCAACCGCAAGCGCAAGAGCAGCTCTTCCGGAGCTCCCTTTGTTTTTTTTTTTACCGGACAAGGGTATGCGCACTGCGCAACAAGCGTACGGGTGTGAATGGGCCGAGTCGGGCCTAATCAGAAGTTTGTATAGGACCAGCCGGACATACCGGACCGAAACAGTTCAAAATCCGTGGGCGAGACCTACACGAACAAGGCTCTTGTATAAAATTACAAAGAGAGATTCTTCACGGAATCACATACAGAAAGAAATGGGTTTTCCCTCGGAAATGAGAGACGCTTGGGCAAACAGAAGGAAATCCATCTTGATTGCTTCCCCTGAAGAAGAGAGGATCCTCAATGCAAAGCGCTGCCAAGAAGGTAATCAAAACCCAACTCCAATTTCAACTCAATTTCTTCGTTTGATGTAATTCGGTTTCCTTTTTATGGGTTTTATTGTCTTTGGTATGATTCCAATAACCCATTTTCTTCATTCGGTTTAAACCACAAACCCACTTCATTTTTTCATCCTGCTTCGATTAGTTTATCTTGTGGTGTGCTTTTATTTTTAGAGGTACCGTTGTCTTTGGTAGGATTCAAAGAACCGACTTCAATTTTCATTTGATTTCGAGTAATTATTGTTGTAATTCGATTTTGTTTTCATGGGTATTATTGCCATTGATCTGATTCAAGGAACCCTCTTTTTTCTTTTCTTTTTTGTTTCTTTTTTGTTTGTTTGATTGATTGATCAAAGCCCATATCGTTTTTGTTGTCACTTGTAATTTGATTTTCTTTCAAGAGGCATGCTCCGATGCGCCTCGGGTGCACTCAAGGTTTAGGTGCATCCGGGTGCTTTTTGAACATGTGGACAGTCCAATGATTTATCTGGACTGTTCATTAGCTTCAGTCGATTCTTCGTGGGCCACTGTGAAAATTTCTCACTGATCAGATGACTTTTCCCATCTATCAGTGGCCAACAAAATGGATGGTCTGGATCATGTACAAACACAATAAAGTCGAATTATCAATATGTATAGTTGATAATTTTTGGAATATTATGATCCTCCCATCTATGTAGCTTTTCAATGATCAACCTTGAAGGTTGGTCAAACCCAATGGAGGGGCTAGATGGATGATTGGGGTGTCCAAGTTGTTAAAAGTCAGGGGTGCACACACTTGAGCATTTCTCATCTTCTTATAGCTATTTTTATCATTGGTATCATCCAAATAGCTTCCTTTTTTGTTTTCCTTCAGTTTGATTTATACCCACTGGATCAGAGAATCAATGACCAACAAAGTGGATGGTCCAGATTACGTACAGAAAATAAAGTAGAATAATCAATTCATATGATCCATTCAGTAGAGTCCACCTTGGATGGCATATTATCCAACGAACCATTTTGATTAGATGGATGAAACCTTCCCATCGGTGGCTTGGAAGGCTGATGGTTACAAAAATAGGCCAATTTTTGGAATACTAGGATCCTTGCGTCTGTGTAGCCTTTCATTATGGCCATGAAGAGTTAGTGAGACCTAATGGGTGGTCCAGATGGATGGTTGGAGTATCCACATTGCAAAAAACTCAGGGTTGCACTCGAGCATTACTCTTCCTTATATAGCCATTTTAATCTTTGGTATTATCCAAATTCCATATATATATGTATATAATTTGAACCAACGTTTGTTACAGAGGTTTGATAGGTGGGGGTATTATCATCTTTGGTAATAATTCAACGAACCCATCTTCAGTACTCCAAATAACTTAGATTTGGGCCCACTTCTTTTCCTTTATAAATTTTTTTGGTTAGTTGGATTTTTTTTATTTTATTTTTTTATTGGTTAAGTTTTGGTGTATAGACCTAACGAGGTTTGGGCGAATGGTCTTCACCATAGGTTTGCTCCCTATAGGTGAGGGTTCGATTCCCTCCTTGGCTTTACCCGATACACGTGGTTGTGGGTGATTGTGTGTATCCGCAGGGATTAGTCTCACTTCAAAAAAGAGGTGGGGACACCCTGTGTCTTCAAAAAAATAAAATAAAAATGTTTTGTTGTATAGAATGCAGTGAAGAGTCTGGATTTGATTGCTTAGAAGATCATTTCTCCTTTTCTTCCTTAATATCTATTGCATATTTATGTATTTATTTGAATTTTTATTCTTGGTATTTTTTTTTCCTGATTGTTTATTTTATTCTTTGGTTTGCAGAGGGGGTCCGTGCTGGGTTGAAGGCTGCTTCCATTGCATGTGTTGTTAGCGCAGTGCCAACAGTATGCCACTTCCATTTTATTTTATTTCTTTCTTTAGTGGATTTCAGGTTTTATTTTTATTTATTATACAATTTGCGGGTACAAGAACCGCACTAGTTAGGACTGAGTTGGTTCAAGCTAAAGGCTTTATAAAAGGGCAAGGGAAGGCCGAAAAGGACATGGGTAGAGGTAGTAAGAAAAGACTTGATGACCTATGGTTTCATTGATTATATGGTTCTTGATAGAGTGAAATGGCGAATAGGATTTGTGCAGCCAATCCCATTTAGTTGGGATAAGGCTTAGATGGTGGTGGTGGAATGATGGTGATGATACAATTTTGGATAGAAAGGTTGTTTGATTTGGGTTTCTGGATTCTAATTTTGACTGGGCTGCGAATCATGATATCAATGTGCATTTTGGAATTGGGTTTGACTTGTTTTTTACAGCTAGCAATTGTACAATCTCATACATTAACATAACCATTTGTTTCATATATTGTGGCCGCCTGATGAATTGACCAACCTGAGTTTCTGGCTATGGCATCAACATGGTGGGGCCAAAATTATGGACAGATTGGATATTCACCATGTGTGCCAGCTTAGCATGCATTCTGACTTGTTAGATGTGGACAGGCTATACAAGCCTATGGGATGATCTCAACCCAGTCATGCCTTGAGGAATCCAAGTTTAATCTAGTTTGATTAGCTAACATCTCTTCTTTAATCACTAATGGATGATCTTAATCTAGGCCTCTCTTGAGGATTTTTTTTTTGGACCTCTATAAGATAACTATAAGACCAACCATGATTTATGGGATAGAATGTTGGGCAGTTAAGGAACAACATGTTAATAGGATGTGTAGCTGAAGTGAGGATCTTGAGATGGATGAGTGGCAAGATGAGGAAGGATATAATTAGAAATGAATGTATTCGATGGAACTTAGGAGTAGCACTAATGGTTAATAAAATGAGGGAAAGTAGACTTAGATGGTTCGGTCATGTACAACGGAGACCAAGAATTGTGCCGGTTAGGAGTGAGTTGGTACAAGTTGAAGGCGCTAACCAGTGTTTTAAATATCGACGATATCGGCCGATATATCCCACGATATTTCTTGTATCCCACCTATGCGATATAAAACGCACAGGTAGTGGGATGTATCTCACATGTTCGATCTAGTGAGCATTTTTTATTTTCGATTATTATTATTATTTTTTTTGTAAATCATATTAAATCAATGTCAAATTGTTTTCATGTTTCGCATGAAAAATCATGGATTGGGATCTTTGATTTTGAGACTTGGAGAAGGACCAAGTTGTGGAAAATTGAAAAAAAAAATATTCCCAATTTCCCACAAATCAGTTGCAATCTTTGTGTCCAAACATAAAATCAAACATGTATATAACCTAATTTAGTGATTCTTCTTTTTTTTGTTGAATGTATTGCTTGTGTTTCCACACGTCTTCTGACATTTATAAATTATACGAATAAACTTTGAATATACTTGCATAATTTTAATTAGATAATGCATAGATTAGGGCCTCATACAAAGAAAACCTATTATGTGCACTTGTTTTTTTATAATGTTTTGATTTTTAAGTGTGTATTGATGTCTTTTTCAACAATCACTGAAATTTCATTGAAAAAATCGACCAATTTCTAATGTTTCCAACAACAGCGATACATTACGCAATACAATTGATATATCCCATTCGATAACCAATACGTATCCGTATCCCAAGGGTGCGATACGTAACGTGATACCGATATTTCGAACACTGACGCTAACAAGTAACAAGGCAAGGGAAAGGCCCAAAAGGACTTAGATGGAGGTAGGAAGAAAAGACTTGATGACATGTGGTCTAATTGAGGGTATGGCGCTTATAGAGCAGAATGGCAGAACAAGATTCATGTAGCCGACCCCTATTAATTGGGATAAGGTTGAGATGATGATGATGATGATTTCTCCTGTTTGTAAATAATATTTCATGTTTCCACATCATGTGCTTTCTCGTTTTCTCATGTTCTATCCTTTTTCTTTATGCTTCATCCATCAGTTGATCGGTGTTCGAGTCATACCTTGGGCAAAGGCTAACCTTAATTACACTGCACAGGCGCTCATCATATCAGCAGGTAATCTCAAAATTGATATCAAAAGTAGACCATGCATTCATCTGCCATTTTCATTTGGGGATTTATAAGTCATTTTAGACATAAACTGCCTGCACTTTCATCTTAATTTCAATGATTTCATCTTAGATACGAACATGTTGAAATTTTCTTTTTTCTAATCATCGATTTCCCATGATTGATTTTTATTAGGGCCTCATTTTGACAAGTTAAAAAGCGTGATTGTAAAACATTTAGCTGTCGAAGATAACACATGGTCTCAGTGTCATAGCATTAGAACTTACAAATTTCATCCATCTTGCTTGGAATGCAGTCTTTAAAGAATATGATAGATGTGGATTCCAGTTTGTAGTTTCTAATTTTTGGGCTGATGCATCCCATATAGCTAGTAATTGGATACAGAGGGTTAGTACAGTTTGACTGGAAGTTGTTTGTTGAAGTTTAGATTCTTACGACTCCTTTCGGTTAAGATTGAGGATGGCCATCTTAATTTGATATTAATTCCATTTTATTGGAAGGCTAAAGTAAATTGGACATCCCAGTATTCTAATAATGAAACACGAGGGTCAAGCCCATAGGCTTGCCTAGTAGGAAGTCTTATGAATATATAATGACTTTATTGAGTGTGTAAATTTTTATCAACTCCTTCCTACACATCTTTATCAAGTGGCATAATCAAATATACACCGTAATTAGACTTTATTAGCGGCTGACAACAGGAAAATTGCCTTTCAAAGGTATGTTGTAATTGCACAGTGGAGAATGGTTGATTTCAAATCAGGGGATGATGGACTAAACGATCTCTAATCGGTGTGTTTCTTGGCTCATTGGAAAGCTTGTTCAATCATCTTTCATGCACAATTGAGTTTACTCCGATCCAATCAATATTGAGAGAGATCGGGTTCAATTATTGAAACTACACAAAGCTGATCGAAAAGGCAATATAGGCCACACCATTGAGAGCTTTAGGGTCATGCTTGGTGGGTTAAATGGTTTCAATGGTCATGATTTATAGTTAGATGGAAAGCTCATTCAATTAATTATTTTTCAAACGAGCCCAAAAACACCTCAAATGGATCAATATTGGGGGAGATACTTGTTTTTTTGAGATTGCGTAGTGTTGCCTGCAAATGGCGTTGTAAGCTAAGATGGGCCATTAAATCTTTAACCAATTAGACAGTGCCACGTGGCACTTCGGGGAGTGGGATACAACTGTTGTCTCAACCCCATGAGTGGGGTACAATTGTTATTTGGGATTAAGTGGACCAATCACGGTGTGATATGTGGCATAAAGGTCCTCTTGGTTGCATATATAAGCCACATCATACTCGTTTGAAAGGGCCATCCCCCCATCCACACCCCCCCCCCCCCCACACACACACACACCAATTCCCTCTCTCTCCTCTCTTTCTATCTCAAATTTGAGATCATTCGAATTCAATTATAAATTATCTGAATTCTCCATCTCTCTCATCTTTTGGATTGAGCCGTATCATCTCATTTGAAAGGGCATCACACCCCCCCCAATTCTCTCATTCTCTCTCTCCTCTCTTTCTATCTCATATTTGAGATCATTCGAATTCAACACTAAATTATCTGAGTTCTCCATCTGAATTTTCCTCAATTGCTGCTAACTGCGAATCATGAAGTTCTTCAACAGCAGATCATGAAGTTCTTCAACAACAGATCATGAGCTCCTTTAGCAGCTGATCGTGATCTCCTTCAATAACTGATTGTGATCTCTACTACTACTGATCTTCAGTTGCTCCTCTTCATCTTCATCTGCTATCAAATTGCCATTCATAGCAGATTGCTGATCATTTGATTCATTTCGCTGATTTTCCTCTCCAGATCAGATCGTTGATCGTTGATCATTCAGATGTGTAGATCACTGATCATTTAGATCAGCCAATGCTGTTCAATTTGGATCTCAATTTAATTCATTTTTAGAACTGAGTTTAGTTTATTTTCAGATCCGATGACAGCTCATTTTCATACTGATTATAGTTCATTTTTAGATATGAGTTTAGGTTATTTTGAATATATAGTGACTTAATCAATACACATCGAAACAGCTCTCATCTTGAATGGCTTCTTTATGAGTGAAAATCGAAGCAAATGCATGACACTTGGTCCCTTGAGGTCACAGTGACAGGACATCCTGTTGAGGAGGATGAGTCAGATCTACCACTCTTCTCATGCCACACAACTCGGGTGGCCAAAGCCACAAACTTGAGGGGCTTGGGATATAAGAGAATTCACTTCATGATTACCTGCAATGCCTTTTCTAGATATGAGGCTCTTAACATATGGAGGTGTCAGGTGAAGACTTGAGCATAGTTTGTGAGAAGCACTGGAGGAATTAGGGGAAACTGTCCTCCATGGGTTCAATTGTGGCTTAAAGGAGGCTGGAGCAATCTTCACAAAAGCTCTTGTATGGAGGATGTTATAAGCTCAGAGGCTTTAAAGAACGGCCTTTGGTGTGACAACCTTAGTTATAGTGAACATCTTGGTTGTTGTAGAAACTCTGGCACACAAATGTTTTCATGCTTCAGGACCATGAGTGATGGTGAAGTCAGCCGCCGATTAAAGCAAGAAATTGGTTAGACGCTGTGTGGTCTTCCTTTCCAGGCTCTCTTGGCTTCACGAACAATTACCTGCAAAACAATAAACCAATATTCTCCGATAGGCTAAGGCAAGAGAGATTTCGTGTGCGTACACACCATGTTCGTAGATGAACTTTCTTGAGTTTTGCCTTAGAGATGAAGGGGGGAATGTCCTGTCAGGAGTCACCTATTTAGCGCTGCGTGCGATGCTGAAGAGCGTTTCAATGATATGCACTCTAAGTGTATTGGCAATGTAGAAGAATGCCTGTGAAGAGGGAGATCTCTGAAGCTCTGGTACTATGAGCAGAACTAGGGATTCTGGGTTTAATCCCCAGTGGAGCCACCTCTTTGTTTACATCGATTTGGCGATCGGTATTGATTTGCATAGGCATTCATAGATCATTCACAAAACATTGCTACATCCAAATGCTTTTATTAAGTCTTTTAGTAGGATGGGTTCTTATTACATCCTAGGCCATGATATATCACACGCCCGTAATTACGTTCCAGGGGAAATACCATGGATTATAAGACAAAGCTCAAGGGAGCTATGAATGAATGTGCATTATGCAAATGATCCATGCTATGCGAGTGAGTTTAAGCTATTTAGATCTCATCCTTGGGACATCTTTGATTATGCAAAGGGTGCTGAATCTTGGGGAGGTGGCATTCCAATAGCTTACCAATGCATCAGTAGGTCAAATCCAAAAAGTGAAGGAACCCATCTTTGGAAGGTCTCTAATCGTGGTCTAGCCATATAGGGCTAATGCACCTCAAAGGAGAGATAAACTAGCTATACACAAGGGAGACAGACTAGCTATGCAATGGAGATACAACAATATAAATAGAGAGATATTATATGGAGAACATCATATAGAGAAATGTCATGTGTATCAATACAGTGTTTTCAAATGGACTGTATCAGATATCAAATAAATCGTTATGTATATCTGCTATTGATCAAACAAAGGAATATTATTTGATACAACACAATAGACTGCATTGCAATGGATTGCTTTGTAATAGCCAGCATTGCAGCATCTAAGATAATATAGCATCAATTCAAATATTATAGCAGTAATTCAAATAACATGGCAATTATTATTCAAATGGAGCAACTATAGCAGTGTATGGAATCAACAATATAGTACGAAAATCAGCAATCTAGCTGTGTGTGGACAGCAATCTAGCAATTCAATGGATATCAAATGGGCAGCATTTTGTAGCTGAGAATGGTCTTCAACTAAGCAGCAGCTGATAGCTAAAATGGATAGCAAATAAGCAGCAGATGATAGCTGAAATGGACAACAAATAAGCAGCAGATTATCAATATGTCCAGCAATCAGTTAATTAAAAAAACTATGATCAGGTAAATCTGCTATCATCAGCCATTGAAATGAACTGTAATCAGCTCTTAAAATGAACGGTGATTGGCTGTTAAAATGAACTGCAATTGGCCAAGGAAATGAGCTGCAATCGGCCAAGGAACTGAGCTGCAATCAGCTATGGAACTGAGCTGCAATCAACTTAGAAATGAGCTGCAATCAGCTGTAGAAATGAGCTACAGTCAGCTATGGAAATGTGATCAGATCTGCTATGGGAATGAGCTGTAATCAAGCATGAAAGTGAACTATGATCAGGCGATGAAAATGGACTGTAATCAGGCCGTGAAAGTGACTGTGATCTGCATCCGTTATAGGTTGTGACTTGTAACTGCTATAGGCCGTGATCTGTCTGCTATATGCTGTGATCAGCATCTGTAAATGGACAAGGATCTACACCTCTCAATTATCAGCGATCTACATCTCTGAACTGAATAGTTATATGAACTGGATTGTGATCAATGCCTGCTATGGACTGTGATCAGCACCTCAAAGGGACAACGATCTGCACTTCAAAGGAACGATCATCAAATAGCAGTTGGAGAAGAAGAAAAGTAGATGAAGAAGAAGAAGATCAAATGAAGATGAAGATAAGCAAATGAAGATGAGTTGAAGATCAACTGTAGATCAGCAGTTGAAGATGAGTTGAAGATCATCAATCGACAATTGAAAAACTAGACAATGATCTGCAATTGGATTTGTTAATCTTGATGTTGTTTATAGAGGCAATCAAGGGGACCCCATGCCACATGATACACCCTGATTGGTCCACTTAATCTAAAATGATAGTTGTACCCCACTCAAGGGGTTGGAGTGATAGCTGCATCCCCACTCACCGCGGTTCTATTGGTTAAGATCGAATGGTTCATCTCAGCGTACATCATCATTTGCAGGCAGTACTGCATAGTCCCAGGAAAACATGTGTGTCTCAGAATAGATACTTCTGCGCTGTCCAATTATAACTTTCCCGATTTTCTCAGTGGCTATCATTTGTCAGCTAGTGATAGGTCTTTTCTTTCTTGCCAGTAACTAGCATATGGGATTTTGCGCCTAACAACCAAGTGTATTCATCTTATTGTTCAAAGAGGCTTTTGTTATGTTGCCCATACTTCGTAAGGATGCTGCTTTGATATTTTGGGTTCAAAATCCACAGTCGAGTAATGCATATGGAATTTGACCCACCTTTTCTTGATTTTTAATCACTTAGACAGGTGTGGCATCAGTGCCCGTTGTTTCTACTTTTGGCTATACAATAGTACAACTTTGTACTATTGCATTACCCAAAAGTAGAAAAGATGGGTGCGTTTATCAGTTAAAGTGGGCAGCGATAATCTTATTCCAACTAGCTGCATGAAGCCTTTTCTGCCATTCCACTCTATCAACGACCACAGCCTCAGTAAATGGTAAATATACTAATAAAAGAAAACCCATCTTATGCAAGCTAAAATGGTTGCAATCAAGGTATGTCATGGCCACAAAATTTCCACTTGCAATGGGGTGTTGGGCATGGTAGAGGTGTCATTATAAGCTTCAAAGTGTCCAAATCACATGGAGGGAGGCATGGCAGAATGTGATGGCATTGTAAACTAAAATTCATGGTAAATGGCATCCAGTTTGCAAGAGATAAGTCTACAAATGGTTTAAGCAGATTGTACCTTTCCTGGAAGTTGAGTTATTTTAACTTCATGTACATGATCTTTTATTTTTATTTTTTTATTTTTTATTTATACATCGACGGAATATTTTGTAAATTTGGAAGGAGGTAAGTTACGGTCCACTATGATGTTGTAGATGTTCGTACTAGTTGTAGCACGGGACACCATTCCACTGATAAGATAATCCCGAAAGTATGCTTCTAGCGGCAACATTCACTGCTAAATTTGTGCCATCATTGACTTTATATTCAACAAATCGCCTCTGAAAAGAAGGAAAGAAATAGGTGATGTAAGAAATTCTAGAATATAGAATGCCATCGTTAGATATGATTTTTAGTGATTCATGTTGAAATACCTCGTTCATTTTTCATTCTGAACTATTTGGTCATGGAAACACAAAATACATGTGGCCCATAGCATCTTGCTCTCTGGAGTGGGGGCAACAACATTTGCATGGAGGGATATGCTAGAATTACCAACATCACACCCAATCCATGGGCCATGTGGTTCATGTGCCCTATGCTAAGATTGCTCATTCCATGGCCCTGTAAATCACATCAAGTGATCTTGGCAGTTCAAATGAGGACTTCTGTCCATTGACAGTGAACCATTGGCCAACTTTCTGTAAGCATCCCTTCTTTCCCTTAAAATTCCTCCAACCAAATGATGAGGGTCATCCAACCGGTGTGATTTTGGGCAATGCCTGTGATGGCCCATCAATGATGCTTTGCCACATGAGCAGTCTAGAAATTGCGCACGTGTCACATTTACCCAATGGAGTGATGTGATTGCATTCCTCGTTTAGACAAGTCATTTGTCACTACCCTTCTAGATGCTCTCATTTTGTCTTAATTATGTAATTGTAGATCTAAAATTTCATCCTGATCTGCTACCAGTTTGACAAATCTAACTGTCTTTAAACTGTCATTTTTTTTTTTCACTTGCCCAACGAGGAACAGCTTCAATTTCTGCCTACTTCATTGTAGCTGATAAAACTATTCTAGAGAGTGCGAGGAAAAACAGCTTTGAGAATTACAAGAAAGAAGCTTGATTGGTTAGAGGCTGCATAAGACGGAGCTCCCATTTCCCGTGGAATGACTTGGACCATTTGCTAATGTTGGTTAGTCATAAAGCATGCAAGCGTTTTGCTTTGGCAATGTTCATAGCCATTGCATTTTGTTTCATATCAGATGTTTTTTTTTTTTTTGAAAACATAGGGTGTCCCCACCTCTTTTTTTGAAGTGAGACTAATTCCTACAGAGACACGCAATCACCCCCAACCACATGTATCGGGTAAAGCCAAGGAGGGGAATCGAACCCTCACCTATAGGGAGCAAACCTATGGTGAAAGACCATTCGCCCAAACCTCGTTGGGTGATTGCGTGTTTCATATCAGATGTCGAACTCATTTCCTATGCTTCTCTTGTAGTAGTACGATTGTGTTGCCTGTTTTTCAAGCCTTTGTTTCCATAATATAATGTGGACTTGAGTTGTCTGGACTTGACTGTGTGTTTGCCCTTTTCCTCCATTCCAGTACAAGATGATTTTTGTGTGTTTTGTATTCTGCAACACTATTCGTGGAAGAGTCATCACACGGAGAACTGATCAATACAGACCATAGTTCAAGAACCCAAAAACTCAGCTCAACTACACCCCATATCTAGTCGAATCGAGTAAAAAACCGCGCTGATTTCCCATTTAGGTGTTATTTGGTAAAATCTGAACTAGTGAGTAATTTTGCTGTAAAAATCCCTCTATTAAAACTAGCTGTACCTGACTAGTCCTGATTTTTCACAGGCTTGTAAAGGCAAGACCCGAACTTGAGACCTGATTTCTTAATGGGCCTGTAAACAACGCCCGGACCCGTTAAAATCAGATTGGTGGTTCCATGGGGCACCAGTGGGTCCCATTGTACTGTGGACAGTAGGGGGTGCTCCGTATACATGGTAGAAGAATGCTGAATGCCCTTGAGAGGGAAGCAGATGGCGACCTGCCCTTTGCATGGACAGACTCGGTCCAGGCAAGGGCTTTATGGGGCTCACCATGATGTATGGATTTTATCCACGCCATCCATCCATTTTGCCAGATCATTTTAGCGAATGAGCCCAAAAATGAGACAGATCTAACGCTCAAGTGGACCACACCAGAGGAAGCAGCGGTGATAATGACGTCAATTTATCATCCACCGTTGAAAACTTCCTAGTGAGCTTTTCCAGCTCACCCCTCTCACGCGCCAAATTATCCTAGATCCAGGCAACTCATCAGGTGGGCACACCATTTAGATTCTTTTTTCTTTTTCTTGAAAATTAGTATTTGCTAACCATCCTTCCGGCATGTATGAATGTGGTCCGTTGGTTGATTCTCCTGACCATCCGTGCCTTTTGTGGACGTCTAAACCACCTGATGGTCAGTTTGGGCTGATATTTTAGAAAAAAAAAAATCCTGCACAAATTATGACTCGTTAAATTTCAATTGGACGACTATTGATTGCGATAGTCCTCTTCTGGTGGAAGGAAAATGTCTAACACCCAATCAGGTGTAGGCACTTGTAATATGCGTGGCCCACCAAAACCATTCACTTTAACTGTCCGATGGTGTCAGTTAGGCTCCACTTCGGATGGACCATGGCCCATGGGTGAAATACCCTCACCAATGAGATAGATGAGCTGCTTGTCGAACCGTGAACTGGATCGTTGGCTCCTTCTTAGCAAGTCTGTTTACTTGGCAAAGATCGAATGGCTGGGATTATCAGATCAGGAAGGTTTTAATTCATCGCCTAGCTATATACGCCTTGCCCAATGGATTAATGGTTTGGATCACTAGACCATGGCTCTGGAAATATCAGAGCTTCGACTGGCCGTTTATCTCCTGCGTACTCTTACGTAAAAACATTATGAATACAATATCAGAGGACAAAGTACGTTGGATTCACTCACGGGCACTATTCATTTGAAGGGGTAAAGGACCTTTAATATTTTTCCACGCGTCTTCCGCTTTAATATTATATTAAACAACTGCATGCTCTAATACCATGTCAAATAACCATTTGATCTAAAAGCTCGTGCAATTAGAGGATAGTGAGGATAGTGTATTAATATATATTAATAAAAGGACTTTAACAGTTGATATGCTCATTTTTATTGTCTCCATAATGGTTTATAATGAAAACATAAAAGGCATACTCATGATTTTCAAATGCTCATGTGGAGTGTTCGTGTTTTAAGTTCCTAAACCTCCCTTTTCACTCGGCCTTAAAAAGAGTTTTTTTCTTTTCTTTTCTTATTTAATGCTATCCGTTCATATTATTACCTTATGGACGTGAACATGTCTTTGGGGATAGAGGTTGTGATTTAGGCCCTAGATCATCTGATTGGAGAGAAGTTCGGCCATGGCCTATCCAATGTGGGCCCATTTCTTCCCGTGATTCCGTGTGGTGGGCCCGCCGGGGTTTTATATTAGTCAAAATTTTGAGATCCGGTCGGTTTTGGATCTCATATAAACGTCACATATATAAAACCGGTTTTGTATGAGATAAGGGTAAAAGGGTCAATTTTATTCCTTGCACCCAAAATCCGCAAAAACTGTGGGGGAGAAGTGTTTGTAATGATCCAAAACAGGGCAAGCTTCGTACGATTATCCACACGCAAGGAAGCTCTAAAAGCAATATCTTTGTCACCGACACGTGTGTAAGTGTTAAACGGATGCATTTGAGTCATTGAGTGAAAGTGCAATTGCCTTGACACGTGTCAAAACAAGGCACACATATGGAGTACTGGATAACTGGCTTCAGGTGGTCCCAATAATGGATGATGTCATATATCGAAAATTAAATAGTATGTTTTGAGGGTATGGAAGATGTCATATTTCTAAAAATTAAAGCGTGGGTTTTATGCTCTGGACGTGGCAGATGTGGTCGTGACATCAAGGACATTTATTAAGTGGTCCAGCGTGAATATGCCGTGGCCCAAAAACAAGCTAATGCAAACGTAAGGTCGGTCCCACATGAAATTGGAAAAGAATCCGTATCCAATATGAAAATTGAGGTGAGAAATGGGCCGGATGGTCAAAAGATTAGCCAACTCAGACTAACTCGTATGGTCCTGAGTTGACTCGTGACTGAGTCCACCTTTCTCACTAAAGGGAGCGGATTGGTTGCGGCCTGACTCACCCCAGCCCACTTTGATGTCTTTATCATATATTCACAAAGTCCATCCATTTTGCCCTATCATTTTACAGCATGCGCCCAAAATTGAAGAAGATCCAAATCTCAGGTGGACTAAATTATAAGAAATGGTGGTAATTGAATGCCCCACCGAAATGTTTGCATAATATATATTTGTCACCTATTTTGTTCATAAGGTCACATAAACCTATATGAAGGAAGAGGAACAAATATCAGCCTGATCCAAAACTCTTGCGGCTCATTAGTGGTCAATCACCAATATTTCCTATGGTATGTGTTGGGGCACAAAAATCAGTAAACGAGGAGTCATAAAAATACGAAGATTCAAGGAGGAAAGATAAAGAAAGAGAAAAGAATGTAATATTTTGGCAAAAAAGGAGTATTGTGTGCGCAACATAGAGTTAACATGTGACCCATTGCGCAGCGGGCAACAAGTACTCTGTTGCGCGCAGTGGGCCATGTAGCACATGGATCGAAGCTACATGTATGGGATGCCTATAAATACTCCTCCACCCCCCTCATTTGATTCACTCATGAATCCAAAGCTCTAGAAAATTCTGAAGAAATATTTCAAGTATCCTACGGAAGGAGAATGGGAAGGAGAAAGAAGACATAAGAAGGAATTCCCTGTTGCACAGGTGGCGCGCAGCAAGATCCCTTGCGTGCCGCGCAACGACCCTGTTATGCGCTCAACATTTTTAAGGAACCTGTATGTTTTGGTTGCAATCTTTCATGATCGGAATCTCTCACTTCCTCAAGATTGTTACTCCAGAAAAATCAGGCCAGAATGCCGTCGAAATCATTATTCGAATTATGATATACAAATTTGTCTCATTCATTAGTTGTACTTTTATCAAAATCAAGGAAAATATGAGGATGTAAATTAATTCCAGAATTAATAAAATATTCAATAATGATTGTTCTCCCATTTTCCTTTGTTACTATCGAATAATAATCCTCCATCAAAATCATTAGTCATTTCTTGTTGAAACAAAATGGGTATGGTCCACTTGAGAATTGGATCTGCTTCACTTTTGGGCTCACGCCTTGAAATGATTTGGAAAAATGAATCGAAGGCATGGATATAGAACACATACACCAAGGCAGGCCCCATAGAAAAAGGGGCATCTAATCCACTCCCTTCACTCAAATCAGGAGCCATTAGGGGGCGGTTGGATCATAAGTTGCTTAATTAGATATGCTACTTATTCCACAATTAGCTTATCTAGGTTTCTACTTATTGAGAAGATAAGTATGTTTAGCTGACAACATACTTACCGGCTTCTCCTCTCTTTCGTATCTCTCCATGCCTCTATTCAATAATTTATGAAAAACTAAAAAAAAAACTAAAGTAATTATGTACTTTTAAGTAAAAAAGTTACTTATAACTGACCATAAACCAAACTTACTTATCTGAAGTAAGTCACTTATCTATTGCTGTGAGTAGAAAAAGCAACTTATTAGATGAGAATGGATTACGTGTTACCCTTACCATGTGGGGCCACCTCCATGAATTGGTTGTATATCCACGATGCCCATCCTTTTTTTGCCAATTCATTTTAAGACATTATCCCAAAACATAAGCAGATCCAAATCTTTGTTGGACCAAACCACTAGATACAGTGGCGAATGATGATTAGAAAAAGTTTTGGATAAGTTGATCTTTGTATTTTACCTTCGTCCAGGTATTTTTGACCTTATCAACACGTCGGATGGAAAATTAAAAATACGGATCAACATACATCTACTTACAGTGAGCCCATGGAAGTTGTTAATGATAGGCGCTCAATCACCACTATGTTTGTTGTGTGGTCCTCCTGGCATCCAAATCTACTTAATTTTTGGAACTACATCCTAAAATGAGCTAGAAAATGGATGGACGGTGTGGATATACAACACATTAACAAGGTGGGTCTCACAGTGAGGGTAACACCTAATTCACTCCCCAAGGTGTTCATGGTGGGTCCGCCACATGTGTTCCACGCTCCCATATGACATATGGGAAGATATAGGAAGCCTATTGCTTCCTACCCCAGCCTCGACAGACTTGGTCATGTTGTATCTTAATTCTGGCTGAGCCAATTAGAAGAAGACATGTGGCATTGTATAAGAATTGTACAACACATGCTATCTACTGGGATACGGGGAGTGTGCTTTCCGAATAACAACCGTTGCTGGATGATTGGAACACGTCGTTTAGAGATGGATAGTGATTGGGTGAGGTGTGCAAATGATTAAGGAAGAAGCGTCCAAGAAATTAAGGGAACACTAAAAGGCCACTGTAATGGTCAAATATGAAGCATATCGTCTAGATGATTCTTTTTCTGTAAAAAAGTTCATAAATAGTAGAGGAAATTAACAGAGCAAATCGTCTCATACCAATCCAACAAACCAACCAAATTATCTTTCTTTACCATATCTTAAATATATCTTAGAAATAGCGGTAATCCTTAGTCATAATCTGTAATCTTTAATTGTAGTTTAAGTCTATACTTTTGTGCTGGACTATCCATGGTATCAATATAATTATTTTATTTTTTTAGAAAATGCGTTTTATTATTGCTCTATGTAATTGACCGTAAGTATTTTTTTTTATTCGATTGTTTTCGTTTATAAAAATACTTTCATACGAAAGGCAATGTGTAACCCATCTTCAGAGGAAGAACTCCACCTTACAATAATCGCCCGATCATCTTACAACTATATTGTGAGTGGCTAAATAAGTGACTAATCTACTCAAGTTTTGGTAATATACGCTCATGTTTAATATTTCTACTTATTTTGGCGCCCGTGGGTTAAGTTGCTCCATTTGAATCAAGTAGTACAATCGACTCTCTCACCACACATGTCATACATGACTTAACCAAACCCAAAGCCAATAGGTCCAAGCAGGGTCTCTGCAGCGCCGTGTTTTATGGGCGTTGTTTATCCACATTGCAGATCATTTTAAGGCGAGAGCCAAAAAACGAAGCAGATCCAAGGCTCAAGTGTGCCACACAGTGGGAATTGAATGTCCACCGTTAGAAACTTCTTAGAAGCTGCAGAAGTTCTAATCGAGGTGATATGTATGTTTTCCCTTCGTACACGTCTCCGTGAACATATGAAGAGGTGGCCCGAGGAAGGCTCCAGCAGTAGGCGTCATTATCACCGCTTTTTCATAAGGTGCAGGCCACGGTGAAATACACATCCTGTTGCGCCCTACGGATCCCCCATCAGGACGGAATCTGAACCGTGTCAAAGCTTTGTGGGGGCTACTTTTAGGGCATGAGCCAAAAACGAGGCAGATCTAAATCTAATGTGGACCACACTACAGGAAAACAGCGTTGATGGAACATCCACCATTAAAATCTTTCTAATGTCCATTATAATGTTTATTTGACATCCAACCAATTGATAAGGTTACAAAGGCCGGATGCAGGGAAAACATAAATATCAGCTTGATCCAAAACTTCAGTGGCCCCCAAAAGGTTTTGGGATAGGCCACGTGAGATGAACGGGAGAAATAGACAGTGGGTATAAAGAGTATACATCACGATGGAGCCCACAGAGATTTGACACCAGCTAGCTGGCGGAAGCGGATTGGCTGGTGTAACACACCACCGACCTGGCTGGTGTGGGTGCGACGTCGTGGGAAGACGAGCTGACATTCCTCAATCTCCGAGTTGTACGAACGGTTCAAGGGATATCAAAGTTACACTGGCCCATCCATCCCGTTCATCCATTCAGTGAGATCATTTTAGATAATGAACCAAAAAATGAGTCACATCCAAAGTTCAAGTTGACCAGACGCGGATTGCGTCCTACCCCGCTATCTCTAGCCACGAACGGTCAGTTCTGCATGTGGGAGCACTGTGATGTATCTGTTTATCCAAACCGTCCATTACTTCTATCATATCATTTTAAGGTATGTGCATAAAAATGAGGTAGATCTAACGCTAAAATAGACCACACCAAATAATAATCTTGGTTACATTAAATGGACAACATTAAATGCATGTTGTATTAAATGCAAGAGTCATCGGTGGTGTGGCCCACTTGATCGCTGGATCTGACTCATTTTTGTGTCATACCTTAGAATGATATAAGAGAAGGGATGAACAGCATAGCTAAACAGATACACGACGGTGGGGCCGCCAACCGAACTGCCCGTTCGTGGCTAGAGACGGGCGGGGTAGGACGCAATCTGCGTTCGTCGACCACACCACGTATACCAATGGGGCAATGATTCTTACCGTTAAAAAAATAAAACATTCACCCTGAAAACGTTTATTTTCCATCCAATCTATTCACAAGGTCACACAGACCTAGATGAATAGGAAAACAAATATCATATTCCCCAGAAGGGTTTCAATGGTAGACGTTCAATCCCTCAATACTTTTTGCAGTGTGGCCTATTGATCTTTGGATTTGTCTTATTTTTAGGCTCAAGTCTTACGATGAGCTCGCCAAATGGATGGACGGTTTGGATATAACATATACCTCATGATGGGACCCACAGAACTTGGTTACGTCAACACATCAGCCAGATCGGTGGTGTGTACTGCACCAGCCAATCCGCTTTCCTAGCTGGCTGGTGTTGGTGTCAGTAGCCAAACTGCGTCCGACGCAATGCACTTCCCAGGAGATGGTTCCCAACAATGTCTGGGACTTTCGCTTTTTTAAAGTCATCAAGGGACGTTGTGGGGCCCACGTGTTCCCCAACCACGGTGAAAAAGTGCGAGAAAAGGTGGGACGGAGGGTTTAAGGTCAACGGTCATATTCCGTTGAACGATCTTTGGTTGCCGATTCGATCGGTTCCTCGTTGATTGAAGCTCCCCTATGTGTGTGGATAAGGATGGATAGCAACGAACGGTGGAAATTAAAGTGCCCATCAAAACCATGACTCGTAGCATCGTCGGCTTCCTTATCTGTTCCTACCTTCCTCCTTCCTTGACACGATCAATGGGGCCCACCTGACTTACGGAATTTTTTAAGAGACTCGTCCCGGCCTGCGTACATCTACACTGAAACTCCGTGTATATACTCTTCCAAGAGGACCCGGATTGCGTCCTGCCACTGATATGATCCAAACAATGAGGCAGGTACCACAAAGTGGGGATTGAACTTCCACCGTTAAAAACTTCTTGAGAGTTAGAAAAGTTTCGGATCAAGCTGATATTTGTTTTTCCACTTCATCCCGGACTAAATGACCTTATGAATAGGTTGGATGATAAAAAAACATCATGGTGGCCCTTATAAAGGTTTCAACGGTGGGTGTCATTAACACTGCACCTTCCTTTGATGTGGTCCACTGGAGCTATGGATATGATTCATTTTTTGTCTCATAACTTTAAATGATATGAGAAAAGCTAGGAACGGCTTGGATAAAACACTTACATAGCGGTGGGCCCCACAGAGCCCTGCTCGGATAGATTACTGTGCAAACCGCGTCCCTTCCAAGAGGTTTGCTTATAGACTGCACATATACACTGAAACTTCATGTATATACTCTTTCAAGGGTTTGAGTACCCATAGGTGGTGAAATTCCACTAGCGTGAGTGTGTGTGCGTGTGTAAAAAAAAAAAAAAAAGGGGGTTTGCTTACAGACGCGTTAAAGCTTTACACATTCACATGCGGTTTTTTGATCCATGATGTAGTATGCGTTGATGGGGTTTTCCTCCTCAGTTTGGAGGAGAGATAGTGCAGCCGGTTGAATATCGAAGTGTTTCATCGCGCTGCTCAACCAGTTGAGTGGACTGCTTGACCATTCGAGGGTCACTATACTCAAAGTCCAGTGAGCTCAGTTTTTTAGTCTCGACCAGTCGAGTGAACAGTATTAGACCAGTTGAGGCCCTAGCTCGACTAGTTGAGAGTTACGCAGATTTGCGCGGATTTTGTGCGGATTATGTAAATTAGAGGCGGTTTCATAGAGGCGCGAAAGGGAAGTTGCTTAAACTATAAATAGGGATCCCTAAGGCTTTTCTAGGGCATTGAAAAAGGCTTTCTAAAGCTATTGTGTTAAGGGTTTTCATGACTAAGGTGAGAAAGAGAGAGAGAGGGAGAGAGAGGAAGCTTGTGGAATGGAGTTTTTGCAGTTGATGCCTCAGCGCTTCTATGTCCTCGTGATCGGTGAGATCTCTTCATTTTTCATTATTCTCTTATTGTTTATCCACTTCTGCGTGAGTGAAGAAGGTTTGATCTAAGCGGTGTGTGCTTGTGATCGGTTGTAACGTTTTACTTCATAGTGAATTGTTGCTGTGGACTAGGTCCCGTGGTTTTTACCTCTTTGAGGGTTTTCTAAGTAAAAATCTCTTGTGTCATATAGTTTATGCTTTGATCTATTTCATTGCTTTATTATCTCATAATTCTGGTGTTTTGGGAAGTGAGATCCTAAGGTTTTTGTGCAATGCCTCCAACAAAGTGGTATCAGAGCGTCCGGGTTGGTTGAACGGAGTGGAATCGGTTCTGAATTATGGAAGGTGGCTTATCAAGGATGATCAGTCTCAATGGTTCTAACTGGATTATATGGAAGTCTAAGATGGAAGACTTGCTTTATTGGAAGGACTTGTATGCTCAAATCTTAGGCATATCAA
Organism: Magnolia sinica; assembly: GCF_029962835.1. Taxonomy (NCBI): domain Eukaryota; kingdom Viridiplantae; phylum Streptophyta; class Magnoliopsida; order Magnoliales; family Magnoliaceae; genus Magnolia; species Magnolia sinica. The sequence goes on from NC_080573.1 coordinate 129,541,403, forward strand.
CAAAAACAAAGGATACGACAGATTATGATTGAAAGAAATTTGGACCGGAAGGCGGTGAAGTTTATTAGACAATGGTTGGACGATTTCGTATTCCACCATGTGTCTACGGAAACCTTAACCGCTAGCCTATGGTTGAAATTGGAAGGGCTGTATGAGAGGAAGATAGCCGACAATAAGATTTTTTTGATAAGACGACTTGTGAATCTCAAGTTCAAAGATGGTGGTTCAGTGGCTGAGCACATGAATGAAGTCAGTAATATATTGAACCAGCTCTCCGCTATGAAGATGGTCCTGCACGATGAATTATAGGCTTTGCTATTGCTTAACTCATTTCCTGATAGTTAGGAGACATTGGTAGTGTCTCTGAGTAACTCTGCGCCAGACGGAAAGGTGTGCATGGAACATGTAACTAGTTGTCTCTTCAATGAGGCCCTTGTGACACAAGAGCGGGGGAGAGGAAAGAACAGAAAGAGTGGAAAGGCCTGAGATAAATCAAAAGGCAAGTCAAGTACCACAAAGGATGTTAAATGCTGGAATTGTGGCAAGAAGGGCTACTATAAGCATTAATGTCGTAATAAGAAGAACGACAAGAAATGAAAAGGAAAGGAGAAGGAAGATGAATCAAACTCCACTGCGGTTGATTCAAATGGTGACGTTGTAATTATTCTTTCAGCAGATCATAATATTTGTCTCACGGCTACGAGTCAGGACACCGATTGGGTGATAGACTCGGGAGCCTCGTTTCATACGACTCCACGCAGGGACTTCTTCCCAAGCTACAAGTCAGGTGACTTTGAGACCGTGAAGATGGGAAATTCTGGCATATTAAAGATCGTAGGGGTCGGTGATATTTGTGTGAAGACCGATGTGGACTGCACATTGGTTCTCAGGAATGTGAGGCATATCCCAGACCTTCGCTTTAACTTGATATCGACGGAAAAGTTGGATGATGATGGTTATGAAAGCCGATTTGTTGGTGGGTGCTGGAAGCTCATCAAGGGTTCGTTGATTGTAGCCAAAGGAAAGAATTGTTGCACCCTTTGCAAGGCAAGTGTCAGTGTGTGCAAGGGTAGGTTGAACGAAGCGAAAGATTCAACTATTGACATATGGCACAAGCGTTTAGGCCACATGAGTGAAAAATGGCTTCAACTACTAGAAAAGAAGAAGCTCCTTCCAAACGTGATAGGTATACCTCTCAAAACCTGTATTGATTGTTTATCAGGGAAACAACATAGAGTTTCATTTGTTAAATCTACTTCTCATGTTAATAAAGTACATGTATTAGATTTGGTTTATTTTGATGTTTGTGGTCCTATGAGGACAAAAACCTTGGGTGGGGCATTGTATTTTGTTACTTTTATATATGATACATCTAGGAGGGTTTGAGTTTATGCTTTGAAATCCAAGAATGAGGTCTTTGGTGTGTTTAAATTGTTTCATACTATGGTTAAGAGAGAGACATGTAGATAATTGAAGTGCATCCGCACTGACAATGGTGGTGAATACATTGGTGACTTCCATGAGTATTATAAGTCCCTGGGTATACGGCATAAATAGACGGTTCCCAAGACCCCCAGCATAATGGTGTGGCTGAGCGAATGAATCATACCATTGTAGAGAGAATCAGATGCATATTATCCCATGCAAAGTTGTACAAGACGTTCTAGGGAGAAGCAATACACATGGCAATGTATCTGATAAACAGGTCCCATCAACCCTGTTAAATAAAGAAGTACCCGAGAAGGTGCGGACTGCACAAGATCCATCGTATAGTCATCTCAGGGTGTTTGGATATAGGGCATCCGATCACATACCAAAGGACGAGAGGTCCAAGCTCGATACGAAAATCAGGCAATGTGTGTTTTTGTGGTATGGTGATGAAAAGTTCGGCTACAGATTGTGGGATCCGACTGAGAAGAAACTCATCAGGAGTAGAGATGTGGTTTTCTTTGAAGACAAATGTATTGAAGACCTTTGTAAGCCAGAAAAGACGCAACCTAGTTCAAGAGAGCTAGAAGATATGGATCCGGTTATTCCTCCCATAGTGCCTGATGATGGGGGAGTACAGCAAGGTGTAGAGGATGAGGGAATTCCTACAGAAGATGGACCGGGGGAGTAGCTCCCACTTGATCCACCTGTTGAGCCACAGGTGAGGAAGTCATCTAAGGACAGACAGTCATCCAAGAGGTACTCGCCGCATGAGTACATTATGTTCACTAATAATGGAGAGCCAGAAGATTATTCTGAGGCCTTAGTCGACGAGCATAAGGGGGAGTGGTTAAAAGCTATGCAAGAGAAGATGAAATCCTTGCATAAGAACCACGCATATGATATGGTGAAACTGTCTAATGGCAAGAAAGCTCTAAGCAACAAGTGGGTGTTCAGAAAGAAGATTGAGCAGAAGAATTAACAAACGAGGTTCAAGGCCAGACTTGTGGTGAAAGGGTTTGGTCAGAGGAAATTCATAGATTTCGAGGAGATATTCTCATCAATGGTGAAGATGACATCCATACGGGTGTTGCTTGGGTTGACGGCTAGCATGGATATGGAGATAGAGCAGTTAGACGTTAAAACTATCTTTCTCCATGGTGACCTGGAAGAAAAGATCTATGATTGCTTGCCTCCAAGTGCAGAGGTTCGTAAGTAATATCCTGTGAATACAGGGTCGATCCCACGGGGAGATGAATTACGAGAAGGAAAAAATCAAATGCAAAACAAAGTAAGTAATAAAAACTAAACTAATGATTTGATTTTGGAATTTTTGAATGGATGTAATTCAACTAAATTAAAATAACACTCAAGCTTCAAAGTTCCACACATAGGTTAATGTTCCAAAATCATGATGACTTGGATAACACAACTAGGATCTGAGCACTATGGTCAGCCTAATCAGAAAATAAAACAGTTTAAATATTTTAATAAATGATATAAAAGATTAGAAAATCATGGATTTGCACCATTGACCTAGATTCTTAAGCGCCAGTGATTTTAAGTATTCAATATCCATAGGATAATGAATATCAAAGAAATGTAGCAGGTTGAGAACCTCTCCTATTTAAGAAATCTGATTGATTCAGGGTAAGCCTATCCATCAATGTGAATTTCATATGATGGAAACATATGGATCTCACAAGAGGATAAAAAATAAAATCTAAATAATAGATAACATGCATATACCATTCTTTTCATCATTAAAACAATCAATCATCGTAACTTAAAGAATTATTAAACCCATGTGCTTCCCTTCTACCTTGGGCTAGAAGGAACTTAGAAAAACATAACCAAAATAGAGAAAGAAAGCAACAAGAAAGAATAAATGCAAATAGAAAAGATTTTAAAGAAAAAATAATTTATAAAACTTAAATAAAATTGAAAACCCTCTAGAAACCCTAAATCTTGCTCTTGAATACTTTGAATAATGCTTAGGAATGCCCTATGAAGCCCTATTTATAAGTGGGGAACTATAATTTTCATACAAAGTTGGAAAACTCTAGAAACCACCTCAAATTTATGCAGTTTTTTAAAATAGACTTCTCACTGCACAGTTTGTTTAAAATAGATTTGTCGCTGTGCAGTTTTTCAAAATAGACTTCAGAACTTTAGAATACACTTTTTCAGAACGATTTCAGGATTCTTCACTTGGTTTTCTTGGATATTTGTCATGTGAATTCTTCAATCTTGATCTCCTAAGATCCATCCCTTGCCTTGGTGATCTTGAGCATCAAATCCATGCTTTTTAGCACCCTTTTTCAATCTAAGCTCTTAAATTCACCTTGCAACACATACATAAGTAAAATAGAACATTAAGCTGATTCATGTTCATAAAACCAAGATGTAAATGGGAAAAATTATACAATATTTGAGTCTCAACACACACCCCAACCAGCATTTTTTTAGTCCCGAGCAAAATAAGCGAAGAAAAAATAAAAATAAGAATAAAAACTAATTTTAGAAACAAAATTAAAATGAAAAAAAATTCTAACTACACCACATTCGCAGGTAATCTTAATTGCATTTAGCATATGCAACAAGCCTTTAAACCCCTAGGTTTTTCCTAGTGGACGAGTTATAGTATCGTGAGGGTTTTCAGAAATGTTACCCACAAACATTGAAAACATGAAAAATAGTTCAACACTCAAAAATTTATACAATTATGCCTCCATTCATCATGTGAATTCCAAAATAAAATAATACTTACCTTAAGTCTGAAGTTAGTTAGAATCTTAATTTCCTAATCCATTACATCCTTGAGTTCAGAGACCTAATCAAAATTTAGAATAGTTATGATCCAATATACTTAGGTGCTCCGTGACACTAGTCTAACTTTGAGAAATATGTATGTTCTCTATCCTAACTCCTTTCAATCATTCCAAAAATATGAAATCTCTAGTTATCTCGTTTTCTTTCTTTATCATCTTATATATCCTCATTATTATAGATCACCCTTAGATGAAGATTCCCACCAGGTTTGCTTCATAACCTAAGGTATCGTACTTGTAATGGTAATAGTAATGGATACTTAGGTATCCTTACTCCGAATTACTGACATGATTGTTATGGTCATTGCATTCATGTTTATAAAAAAAAAAATAATTTCCATCACTTTTTTTTCCTTCAATATTCTCTCTTTTAAGCATATATCAATGGTACTAGTTCATTCAACCTTATTTGAATAAAAATTTGTTATTCTAGTTCACATATCATATCCTCACTTAGTTAGCTAAGGTGTATTGTGAATTCAGGACATCAAATTACAACTCACTTTAAATTAGTGATTAGATAATTAAGCTCAAGTCTATAATTTTCAGTTATCAGAATTCTAACTACTATCGACCTAGAGTAAGTATTAAGTTTGCCTTTGGAATTCGCATAATATCATGTTCACATTCTTGTATATAAATATATTATTTTGAAAATGTTGAAAAAAATTCTCCATAAACTTTATAAAAAAAAAACTGAAACCTAAAAAAAATAAATCACATGGATGACTATCCACACCCCTCAGCCTAAATCTACATTGTCCCTAATGTAATGATAATGTAATGCAGAGAACAATAAAAATAAAAGAAATGGTGGATAATACCTACCATGAAGAACTCACCTGCTAGGTAACACTAAAAAAATTTGAATATGATACAAATCCTACACAAATGCTCCGTTAGAGTAGGAGTATCAATTTGAATATGCTGGCTCATGAAGAGGGACAGACTCCTCTCCCAAATAAAAGTTTTCCACATAAGGCTTTAATCTCTAACCATTAACCTTGTACACATTGTCATTATGTAAATTCTCAATTTCAACAGCCCCATGAGTATAAACATTCTTCACAATGAAGGGGCCTGTCCATCTTGATCTTAACTTTCCCGGAAAGAACTGGAGACGGGAATTGTACAATAAGACCTTTTGCTGAGGTTCAAATTTTTTCCTTAAAATGTTTTTGTCATGAAAAGTTTTAGTCATTTCTTTGTATATTTTAGAATTTTCATAGGAGTCTCTCATCAGCTTCTCTAAATCATTTAATTCTAATTTCCTTTGTCCACTTGCTTGGTCCACATCAAAGTTTAATTTCTTTATTGCCCAGTAAGCTCTATGTTCCAATTCCACAGGTAACTGACAAGCCTTCTCACACACTAATCTAGATGGAGACATTCCAAGCAGTCTTATAAACAGTCCTATAAGCCCATAAAGTGTCGGATAGTCTGAGGGACCAATCCTTCCTATCTAGCCTTATAGTTTTCTCTAAAATGTGTTTGATTTTTCAATTAGAAATCTCAACTTACCCACTCGTTTGTGGGTGCTATGGGGTGCTCACTTTATGCTTGATGCCCTATTTCTTCATCAAAACCTCAAATGTCCTATTGCATTAGTGAGACCCGTCATCACTAATGATGGCCTTTAGAGTTCTAAATTTAGAAAAAATATTTTCCTTTAAAAATCGTATGACCACTTTATTGTCATTGGTCCTACTTGGAACTGCCTCAATCCACTTTGAAACATAGTCCACACCAACCAATATATAAAAAAATTTAAAAGAAGATGGAAATGGACCCATAAAATCAATACCCCAATAATCAAATATGTCCTATGGTAAAATTGGGGATAAAAGCATCATGTTACGCCGGAACACTCTTCCTAACCTTTGACATATATCACAAGCAATACAGAAAGCATGAGTGTCTTTAAACATGGTCAACCAGTAAAAACCATACTGCAGGATTTTTGCAGTAGTTTTCTTAGCAGAAAAATGGTCACCACATGCTTCCATGTGACAAAAGGAAATAACACTCTGAACTTTATCCTCTGAGACACAACGTCTAAAGATTTGATCAATCTCATATTTATATAAATACGGGTCATCCCAGTAACCTCGGTTTCAAAACGCTTCCTATCTTGTGACTTCTAATGATATGACATTTTTTCCGTTATAAGATAGTTCACTATATCCGCATACCAAGGTAATTTGGAGATCGTAAATAATTGTTCATCAGGAAAAGTGTCCTGGATATGCATCTCCTTAGTGGAATCATCTAACATTAATCTGGAAAGGTGATCAGTCACTACGTTTTCTACTCCCTTATCTTTTATCTCTAAATCAAATTCTTGGAGTAGGAGGATCCATCTCAAAAGTCTCAGCTTTGCATCTTTCTTAGATAGCAAATATTTCAAAGCCGAGTGATCCGTGAAAATGACTACTTTGGATTCCAGCAAGTAAGACCTAAACTTATCCAAAGTAAAAACTACTGCAAGTAATTCTTTTTCAGTTGTTGAGTAGTTCACTTAGGCCGAGTTTAGAGTTCTACTCGCATAGTGAATAACATAGGGCCGTTTATCTTTCCTTTGGCTCAAAACAACCCGTATGGCATAATCACTTGCATCGCATATTAGTTCAAAAGGAAGTGTCCAATCTGGTGGACGCATGATAGGTGTAGTGGTAAGGGATGATTTAATTTTATTTAAGGCACTTGCAAACTCATCTGTCCACTTAAATGGAACATCCTTTTGAAGAAGATTAGTCAATGGTCTAGTAATGACACTAAAGTCCTTGATGAATCTTCTATAAAAACTAACGTGCCCTAAAAGTGATCTAATATCTCTAACAGTTCGGGGGATAGGTAGATTAGTTATAATGTTTAATTTTGAGAGATCTACCTTGATTCCATTTTTGGAGATAACATGGCCCAAAACAATTCATTTTTGAAAGATGAAATGACATTTCTCCTAATTTAAGACAAGATGCTTCTCTTCACACCTAGATAAGACAAGAGATAAATTGTTGATGCATTCCTCAAAACTATTCACAAATACAGAGAAGTCATCCATGAAAACCTTAAGAAACTTCTCAACCATATTTGTAAAAATACTTAACATACACCGTTGAAAAGTTGTTGGGGCGTTACACAATCCAAATGGCATCCATCTGAAAGCAAACGTACCAAATGGACAAGTGAACATGGTTTTCTCTTGGTCTTCTAGGGCTATCTCTATTTGGTTATATCCGGAATATCTATCAAGAAAACTATAGAAGGAGTAACCTGCTACCCTCTCTAAAACTTGATCAATGAATGATAGAGGGAAATAGTCCTTCTTTATGACCTGGTTCAATTTTTTATAGTCAATACAAATACGTCAACCTGTGGTGACACATGTTCGTATGAGTTCATTATTAGAATTCTACATGATAATTATTCCGGATTTCTTTGAGACTACTTGAGTTGGACTCACCCAAACACTATCGGATATTGGGTAGATGATTACCACATCTAATAATTTGATCACCTTATTTTTTACAACTTCCATCATGTTTGAATTGAGACGCCTTTGAGGTTGTTTAATTGGTTTGGCGTCCTCATCGAGGTGGATTCGATGGGTGCATATGGAAGGGCTTATACCCTTGATGTCAGAAATGGTCCAGCCTAAGGCTCCTTTGTGGTCCCTTAGAATATTCAACAATTTAATCTCTTGATCCTTTGTGGTCACTCAACTTAAAGTTCAGCGATCTCAGTTTTCTGGCCTCGACCAGTCGAGGGCCTAACTCGACCAGTTGAGGCCCTGGCTCGACTAGTCGAGGGTTACGCAGATTTGAGCGGATTTTGTGCGGATTACGTAAATTGGAGGCGATTTTGCAGAGGTGCGAAAGGAAAGTTGCCTAAACTATAAATAAAGGTCCCTAGGGCTTTTCTAGGGCATTGAGAAGGCTTTTAAAAGCTATTGTATTAAGGGTTTTCACTACTAAGGTGAGGGAGAGAGAGATAGAGAGGAAGCTTCTGGAAGGGAGTTTTCGCAGTCGACGTCTCAGCGCTTCTACATCCTCGTGATTGGTGAGATCTCTTCATTTTTTTCATTATTCTCTTATTATTTATCCACTCCTGCGTAAGTGAAGAAGGTTTGATCCAAGCGGTGTGTGCTTGTGATCGGTTGTAACGTTTTACTTCATAGTGAATGTTGCTCTGGACTAAGTCCCATGGTTTTTACCTCTTCGAGGGTTTTCCATGTAAAAATCTCTTGTGTTGTATGGTTTATGCCTTGATTTATTTCATTATTCTATTATCCCATAATTCTGGTGTTTTGGGAGGTGAGATCCTAAGGTTTTTGTGCAACGCCTCCAACATGCGTGTGCTAGGCTGTTTAGGTCCCGTTTGAGAGATTGTATTTCGGATGCACTAGATTACAAATTACAAATTAAAGTAATTCTAAATTCTCAGTTGCGTTATGGGAACTTCAGAAATAGCAATGTATTGAGATTATGTAGTATGCTCATGTGAAATTGAAATTGATTACTAAATTAACTTTAATAGCCTTAATATTTTTTATTTTGTGTGTGTGTGTGTGTGTGTGTGTGTGTGTGTGTGTGTGTATTGTAATAAGTCCATTGAAACATGCACTTAAGCAAAAAAATGATGAAATTTCAAGCCTTGAGTGGGCCACAAGCATATGATCACAAATGAGTGACTTGTTGATGTTTTTAAACTGTGGATTTATATGGGCAATGTTAAGAATGTCCAGATCATTCTATTAATGTAAATTTAGTAGTGCTGCCAATAATTTGATTGTTTTAAATATCATGAGCGTGCTATGTGTGTAATGGATTAATAACCTAACATCACTTTTGTTACACATTTGACTTTCTTATATTTGAAAGCGAGAAGAAAAAAAAGAAAGAAGCATTTTATTCTCATAATATCATAAGAAAGAGATCTCAAAATAAGTAAAATTGTGTATTGATAACTATTTCTAAACGACTTTTAAATTTGTGTATTGATAACTATTTCTAAACGACTTTTAAATTCAAATGCCCTAAAAACATTAAAATTTGGGCTACCTAAGATACAGATTGCATCCGATCATTGCCATTAGAGCCCACTGTAATGTACGTATTCTATCCATGTTGTCCATCCATCTTGATATATCATTTTCGAGCATGAGCCTAAGAATGGGACATGCAAATCTTAGGCAGACCAAACCACAAGAAACTGTGGTGATTGAATGCCCATCATTAAAAACTTCATAAGGCTCATTGTAATGTTGATTTTGTTAGTGCACATATTAGTCAATAACGTGAGTCTGTATGTCAGTGAGTCATTTGAACCCTTGGAAGCTGAAGATTGAATACATATGAAGATTTGAATCATCAATGATTAAAGGAACATATAAAATGATGTACCTTGGTGACCTTAACCTTAGACCCAAAACAACCTACCATCTACATGATACATTCTTTAATAAAAAAATATATTTAATTGATCATCCATCAACCTTAGGAGTTCATTGAAAACATGATAAATAGACTAAAAGATATTCAAATCTACTATAAATTAAACTGCTTACAATAACAGACTTTTGAGCAAAGCTCGATTGAGTCAATTGGTCGAAAGTTGAGTCAATTGGTCGAAAGTTGAGCTCGATTGATCGAACGAACATGTACAAAATTGTCCAACAAGTTCTCTAGCCAAATTTAGGTGCCGATTTCTACCTGTTATTTGATCTTTGTAAATCATTCTCTTATAAATGAGCATTCAACCTTGGGCAAAATGATGAATTTTTTGTGCAAGTAGAGCTTAGGTGATTCCCCACTCATATCTATCATCTTAAGCCTCTAAACATATGAGATTTAAATAATCTTTTTTAGCCTTACCACTCTAATGATTCCAACATCTATTAAGAAGATGAACTTGATATCCACATTGTTCTAGAGATTAGACACAAACCTATAGACATATTTATGTATAAATCTTGTAGAACACCCATTTATGTGAATCCCTACTAGGAACCAACTATGATAATTTAATTGTAGGAGATTTAACCTAACTCTCATCACATTGGTCACCTTATTAGAGCATCGCAAGGAAGGTGTCTGATCGTAGAGTTGAACTATCAACATGGATAAATGTTGGAGTAATTGAGAAACTGATTCAAGGATGAGAGAGCATTGAAGAAGCATTTTAAGAAGGCGCTACAAATGAGCTTAATCTGACAAGTAAGTTGTCAATTGTAGGGTTAATGTCACACTCCTTCATTGTGTAAAATTGAGTGAAGAGTTTGTGACCCAAACTTGATAAATTCTTGTGTAAGACATAGGCTCTTGTATAATTCTGTATTCACCAGACACGGGTAAGTACGTGTTAATCTTCATGAGAGAGCCTCCAGTAAGAGTGTACGTAGGGCATTAGATTATGACCACTAATGATTGTTATAGTCTCCATGGGGGAGCCTCCGATAGGAGTGTACATATGGCCTTGGATTATGACCGCTTGTGATTGCTAGTTAGCTGATAGAAAATTAAATAAATCTCCACGAGAGCCACCGACACGGGCCGAAACGTGTTCCTCCGACATGAGAGTATACATGTAGGTTAGTGGTTAGCCTAGGAGAAACCGTTGTAAAGGTTAGATGCAAACCTGATTTAAAACCTCAAATAGTAAAATTCGATACACTCGAGGAGATTGTGTTCGTCGGGGGTAAAGTAGGCAAGTAGCCGAACCATTATACATGTTTATATCTAGGATTTTTATTTATACACATTTCTATTTTATACTTATGTGTTTAATTTGTTGAATTATATGAATGCATAATCAGATGTGTGCTAGTTGTTGTATAGTTAGGATATCCCACACACGATCATTTTTTATATATATCTATATAGACTAATTGCTTATATTGTTGTATTTATTGTAGTATATGTGATTGGACCTACTTTGTATTGAAAGGTTAAGCATTATTTGCCTTATTAAAAAGAATTAGCAAATTAGTCAATTAGACAAGAAAATTTTAAGTGATCATATTTACCCCCCTAATTCTTAGCCTATAATTTTAAGCGTCGCTAAGCTTTCGTGCATAGTATGTGATGTCATGTTAGACTACCAACATAATTTCAAAATTTACATCAAAACTGTTGACTAGGCTATTGTAGCCTCAAGAACGTATTAATGATGAGCGTTCAATCACCATTGTTTCCTATAGTGTGATTCAAATGAGATTTGGATCTACATCACTTTTGGGATAATTGCCTAAGATAATCTAGTAAACTTGATGAATGGCATAGATAAAACAAATACATTATGGTGGGCCCACAGAGCTTTCTCAACACTCACCAATATTGTTGGCAATGTGTGTTACACTACGCAAAAGTTTAAGAATATGGTGTTTACCATTTTCTTTTTGCCTGGCTGATCACTGACTTGCTCTTTGTTGGGAAACCACGTACACATTTCTCTTGTATGCGCAAATTAATAAGATTATTGGTATAAGATATTTAGATGATGAAAGTCATTTCTAACACAAACAAGTAAATCATTGAACATATAAGATATAAGAGAAACTAATATTTTTTACATGGAAAACCCTTTGATGTGAAGGTAAAAACTACGGGAGCTAGTCCAACACAAATCTATAATAGAAATAATAGAAATATAATCATCAAGAGACCTCTCTTGGACACCCAAACTACATCACACAACTAAGAATTACAAGCAACATAAAAGAAATGGAATTTCGCACAAACTAGAGATTATTGAAAATCCTCAACACAACCCTTGAAGAAGACAATTGAAGAAATCAGTGTTATGGATGAACATTCACAAACTTGGATGCAAAGATTTTAGTGATAGAATGCTCTTATTCTGTCTTTTACAAAATCCATTCTTTCTTCTTATTTTTCCTCTTTTTCTCCAAGAAAGAAAACTCACAAATGTTGTTTGAAATCTCTCTCTCAACAAAGAAACCTTTTTTTCTCTCTTTTTAGTTTGCTTGGCCAAAAGATAAAAAATACCTCCAATCTAGGTTAGACACACATGATAACTGATTTTAGCACACACATGCAGCTACATACATTCAAAACAAAGCCAACTGCTAATAAATCGAAGAAAAGTGGGATGTGGATTGCATACTAACCTTGTCAAGAGCGAGTAAGCCAACTGCTAATAAGCCGAAGAAAAGTGGGATATGGATTGCATACTAACCTTGTCAGGAGCGAGTCACTACTTGTTGGTGCTTTGTGAGCCCTACCATGATACATCATCGAGTTTTGCATCTTGGATTTGGTGGTAAACATGTGTATTTCAAATCCAAATAGTTGCTTTTTTACATTTGACATTTTTATATTTGGAGGTATTTCAAATCTACCTTTTTGGTGCGTAATAAAAAAAATATGCCTTTTTACCTTCTTTACAGGGCAAGAGAGTCTCATCTATAATGAAGGTGTCTCCCAAAGACTAATTCATTAGACACATGGTACACTGATGATACCCAAAATAATTCAATTATCAATTGCAACACTAAAATTGCATCGATGGAATGATCTGAACCATCTGCACCTTGGACATCTAATTAGACGAATAAAAACATCAATGAGTTGGGTTTTTGTGATCCTTACATTTGTGACCCACTAAAGGCTCATAATTTCCTCTCTTTTCTTCTTTTTTGCCAAATATATATATTTGGAATTATTACAATCATCCTATCAAATATATGTCTCTACACACACACACACACATATAAATTTAATATATAAAATCTAATTTAGTTAATAAAATCTAAGTTACATGAATATAGGAAGAATTTCAATGCCCCTCAAATACAAGCTCCTAAACAAAAGAATTAGATTTACATGCATTTCATTACAAATTCAAGCTCCCAAACGAGCTTATGTGTTTTATCACAAAGCCCATGAACCTGATAGCTCATTTTAAAAAATAATTGAAAAATAAGACAGATCCAAATCTCAATGGTCGGCACCACAGTAAACCATGGCGAATGAAGGCCTACTATTTAGAAAATTCTCCAGCACAAAAGTTTTGGATCAAGAGGATATTTATTTTGAGTGCGGATCCTCTGCCTCCCGGAGGCAGGAACTCCCTGCCTCCAGCGTTTTCATTGGTCAACGTCACTGCAAGTGCCACCTCATCAATATTTTAAATATAATAAAAAAAGTAAATTTAATAAAAACTATAACGGAGAAGTTAAACGGCAGCGGTTTGCGCGTACAGCACCTCAGTACGGTAGGCGTAATGAGTAGAGTCTGTGGAGCCCACCGTTATTCTCATTCGTGCAATGTATCAACTCCATCCATTTCTTTTAACATCTAATTTTAGTGTTTTACAACAAAAATTAATCATATCCCAGGATCAAGTGGACCACACCACCTGAAACAGTGTGAATTGAATTCTACCATTGAAAAGTTTTTGGGGTCATGGAAGTTTTATATCAAGATGATATTTATTTTTTCCATTCATCCATGTCTTTGTAATCTTATGTACAGTTTGGATGAAAAATAAAAATCATTGGGGGCTTAGAAACACTTCAATGGTGAAAATAAATATTTCCACTGTTTCCTTTGGTATGGTCCACTTGAGCTTTTGATATACTTCAGTTTTGGGCTCAACTCCTAAAATGATCTGAAAATACGGATGGACGATGTGGATAAACCACATGAATTCACAATGGGCTTAATAGAGTTTACTCATTACGATAAGACTCGGTACACAATCCGATTTCACATTTTAGACGCGGATTTCCTGCCAAAGCCTTTTGCAATAAGATGCTACGCAAGGATTATAGATGGGCTCACTGCGACGTTTGTGATAAATCTAACCCGTTCATCCATTTTTATAAATCATTTTAGGACATCATACCAAAACTAATGAATATACAAAACTCAAATGGGCCACACGAGAGGAAACAATGGGGATTTAGTGTCCACCGTTGAAATATTTATATGGCCACAAAAGTTTCGGTCTAATATTTTAGCATTTTCACTTCATCCTGGTAAAAATGACCTTATATACAGTTTGGATGGCATATAAACATCAAGAGGCACAGGAAGGTTTAAATGGTAGGAATTTCTTTCTCCATTGTTTCATCTTGTATGGCCCAGTTGAGTTTTTTATCATCCTAATTTTTTGTTACATGTCTTAAAATGAGCTCTAAAAATGGATGAATGGATTGGAATTCTTATAAACACACGGTAGACCCACCATACATCCAACGCTGGAACTTCATGCAAAACGCTTTCCCCAGTGAATCCGCATCCACGGTTTCCATTGGAAACGTATTGGCTACTCCCCTGCCACTTGGTGCTATGTGGGCCCACCATGATGTATGTGTTTCATCCATGCCGTCCATTTATTTTTCTAGATCATTTTATGGTCAGAGACCAAAAATGAGGTATAACCCAATCTCAAGCGGATCACATTGCATGAAACAGTGCTAAATGAACGTTAACCATTAAAAACTTTTTGAGGACCATAAAAGTTTTGGATCAAGTTGATCTTTGATTTTTCCCTTCACTTGGGTCTTTATGACCAAACCAACATATTGGATGTCAAATAAACAGTACAGTAGGCCTTATGAGGACTTTAATGATGGATATCCAATCACCATTGTTTTCCTGTGGTATGGTCCATATGAGATTTATATTCCTCTCATTTTTGGGATCAACTCCTAAAATTATATGTAAAAATAGATTAACGGAATGGATGAAACACATACATCATGGTGGGGAAGTGATGTCACCCATTTATATGGGTCCCACTATGATGCATGTTTTGTATCCACACCGTCCATCCATTTGGAGAGATCATTTAAGGCATGAGCCAAAGAATGAATCAAATCCAAAACTCGAGTGGACCTCACCATAGAAAGCAGTGGAGAGAGTCACGCCCACCATTTATTATGACTGAATCCAATCCAAATTTGTCTACTGAACCCTGTCACTTTGAACCGCAACCCCATCACTTTGTCTACTGAATCCCGTCACTTTGTACTTCAACCTCATCACTTTGTCTAGTGAACCCCGTCACTTTGTCTGCTGAACTCCGTCACTTTGTACTACAACATCATCACTTTGACTATTGTACCCCGTCACTTTATACTACAACCTCGTCACTTTGTTTACTATGCCCCCGTCATTTTGTATTGTAATCTCGCCACTTTGTCTAGTGACCCCATCACTTTATCTTGCAACCTAATCACTTTGTCTAATGAACCTCGTTACTTTGTCTATAACCTCGTCACTTTGTCTATCAACATGTCACTTTGTCAAGTGGAGCCCCGTCACTTTGTCCAATAATCCCATCACTTTATCTATTGTACCCCGTCACTTTGTACGCAACATCGTCACTTTGTTTATTGTACCTCGTCACTGTCATGACCTCGTCACTTTGTCTACTATACCCCGTCACTTTGTCCAGTAACCATACTTAACCTCATCACTTTGTCCAGTAACCCTACTTAACCCCATCACTTTGTCTAGTAAAACCCCATCATAAAGTGACGGAGTACTTCACAAAGTGATAAGATAAAGTAGACAAAGTGACGAGTTGCAGCACAAAGTGACTGAGTACAGTAGACAAAATGACGAGGTTGCAGCACAAAGTGACTGGGTACAATAGACAAAGTGACGATGTTGCAGTACAAAGTGATGGGGTTCAGTAGACAAAGTGACGGGGTTGTAGTACAAAGTGACGGGGTTCACTAGACAGTGACGGGGTTGCAGTACAAAGTGACAAGGTTTACTAGACAAAGTGATGGGGTTCAGTAGACAAAGTAACAAGGTTGCAGTACAAGGTGACGAGATTCACTAAACAAAGTAACGAGACTGCAGCACAAAGTGACTGGGTACAGTAGACAAAGTGACGAGGTTGTAGCATAAAGTGACGGGGTACATTAGATAAAGTAACGATGTTGCAGTACAAAGTGACAGGGTTTATTAGACAAAGTAACGAGGTTCACTAGACAAAGTGACGGGATTGCAGAACAAAGTGACGGGGTTCACTAGACAAAGTGACGAGGTTGTAGTACAAAGTGACGGGGTACAGTAAACAAAGTGACGAGGTTGCAGTATAAAGTAACGGGGTTCAGTAGACAAAGTGACGAGGTTGTAGTACAAAGTGACGAGGTCACTAGATAAAGTGACGAGATTGCAACACAAAATAACAGGGTACAGTAGACAAAGTGACGAGGTTGTAGCATAAAGTGATGGGGTACAATAGACAAAATGATGATGTTGTAGTACAAAGTGACGGAGTTCAGCAGACAAAGTAACGTGGTTGCAGTACAAAGTGACAGGGTTCACTAGACAAAGTGACGAGGTTGCAGTACAAAGTGACGGGATTCAGTAGACAAAGTGACGGGGTTGCGGTTCAAAGTGACGAGGTTTGGATTGGATTCGGTCGTAATAAATGGTGGGCGTGACTCTCTCCACTGTTTTCTATAGTGGGGTCCACTCGAGTTTTGGATTTGATTCATACTTTAGCTCATGCCCTAAAATGATATCTCCAAATGGATGGACGGTGTGGATACAAAACATACATCATAGTGGGACCTATATAAATGGGTGACATCACTTCCCCACCATGATGTATGTGTTTCATCCATTCTGTTAATCTATTTTTACATATAAATTTAGGAGTTGATCCCAAAAATGAGAGGAATATAAATCTCATATGGACCATGCCACAGGAAAACAATGGTGATTGGATATCCATCATTAAAGTCCTCATAAGGCCCACCGTACTATTTTTTTGACATCCAATATGTTGGTTTGGTCATAAAGACCCAAGTGAATGGAAAAATCAAAGATCAGCTTGATCCAAAACTTTTATGGTCCTCAAAAAGTTTTTAATGGTTAACGTTCATTCAACACTGTTTCATGCAATGTGATCCGCTTGAGATTGGGTTATACCTCATTTTTGGTCTCAGACCATAAAATGATCTAGAAAAATAAATGGACGGCATGGATGAAACACATACATCATGGTGGGCCCACATAGCACCAAGTGGCAGGGGAGTAGCCAATACGTTTCCAGTGGAAACCGTGGATGCGGATTCACTGGGGAAAGCGTTTTACATGAAGTTCCAGCGCTGGATGTATGGTGGGGTCCACCGTGATGTTTATAAGAATTTCAATCCATTCATCCATTTTTAGAGCTCATTTTAAGACATGTAACAAAAAATTAGGATGATAAAAAACTCAACTGGGCCATACAAGATGAAACAGTGGAGAAAGAAATTCCTACCATTTAAACCTTCCTGTGCCTCTTGATGTTTATATGCCATCCAAACTGTATATAAGGTCATTTTTACTAGGATGAAGTGAAAACGCTAAAATATTAGACCGAAACTTTTGTAGCCATATAAATATTTCAACGGTGGACACTAAATCCCCATTGTTTCCTCTCGTGTGGCCCATTTGAGTTTTGTATATTCATTAGTTTTGGTATGATGTCCTAAAATGATTTCTAAAAATGGATGAACAGGTTGGATTTATCACAAATGTCGCAGTGGGCCCATCTGTAATCTTTGCGTAGCATCTTATTGCAAAAGGCTTTGGCAGGAAATCCGCGTCTAAAATGTGAAATCGGATTGCGTACTGAGTCTTATCGTAATGAGTAAACTCTATTGAGCCCATTATGAATTCATGTGGTTTATCCACGCAGTCCATCCATATTTTCAGATCATTTTAGGAGTTGAGCCCAAAACTAAATATATCAAAAGCTCAAGTAGACCATACCAAAGCAAACAGTGGAAATATTTATTTTCACCATTGAAGTGTTTCTAAGCCCCCAATGATTTTTATTTTTCATCCAAACTGTACATAAGATCACAAAGACATGGATGAATGGAAAAAACAAATATCATCTTGATATAAAACTTTCATGGGCCCAAAAACTTTTCAATGGTAGAATTCAATTTACACTGTTTCAGGTGGTGTGGTCCACTTGATCTTTGGATATGATTAATTTTTGTTGTAAAACACTAAAATTAGATGATAAAAGAAATGGATGGAGTTGATACATTGCACAAATGAGAATAACGGTGGGCTCCACAGACTTTACTCATCACGCTTGCCGTACTGAGGTACTCAGCGCGCAAACCGCTTCCGTTTAACGTCTCCGTTATAGTTTTTATTAAATTTACTGCAACTATTATATTTAAAAAGTTGATAAAAGTTGACGAGGTGGCACTTACAGTGACGTTGACCAATGAAAACGCTGGAGGCAGGGAGTTCCTGCCTCCGGGAGGCAGAGGATCCGCACTCATTTATTTTCCCTTCATCCAATTCCACGTGACGTAAAAAATGGGTTAGATGAAAAATCAACATTACAGTGGGCCCCAGAAGTTTTTAATGATGCACGTTAAATCACCAATGTTTCGTGTGGGGAGGTCCATCTGAGATTTGCATGTATCATGGTGAGGCCCACATAGCATCGTCCCCTAGCGACGTGGCTGCTGGCAGGGCCCGCTATCCACGTTCATAAAAGTGACACCATTCTAGGGGCGCGGCTTCGGTGGATACGCAGATCCACAGAGGTTGGGGGATTCCTGACTGTGGGGCCTCGTATGATGTATTTTCCTTACATCTATGCCGTTCATCCGTTTTGTAAGATCATTCCAATGGAAAATTTAAAAAATGAAGAAGATCCAAATTTCAAACAGACCACGTTAAGAAAATAGTGCTGATTAACCATAAAAAATTTATTGTGGGCCAGAAAAGTTTTGGATCAAGCTGATATCTGTATATTACCTTCATCCATATATTTATGACCTTAACAACAGCTTGGATGGAAAATAACATTCCGATGGCTGCTAAGAAGTTCTTAACAATGGGATTCAATCACCATCGTTTCCTCCGGTGCGATCCACTTAAAATTTTGATATTATTCATTTTTTGCATCATACTCTAAAATTATATTTGAAAACAGATGGACGGAGTGGATTTAAGAAAAAAAAACATCAAGAAGGATCCACCCACCTCGATGGACGATCCATCGAAGCCGCACCCACATTCTAGGTTTTCTCTGGACAATTTCTAGTGGGCCCCAACCCGAATCTGTGGCTGCCTTGCAAAAGCCCTAGACGTGTCTATATTCCTGTGGGTGGTTTTCCTGAAATTCTGAAATAGAAAATGCAAGTGGTTAATGCCAAAAAGGTGGTGGTGACTAGGATATGGATGAATTCAAGGCCTCAGGCCTTATCCTTAGCAACCCAGCTTTTCTTAGTACGATCGGACCCGAGCTATCAGAAACATGATAATTTCGAATTTCAAAACATAACTTTAAAAATAGATCCTATTTCCTGAATAGTTATGATCCTCGGCCCGAGGATATGTATTCACCTCCTAGGCAGGTATTTTTGCAATTGACACCGTTCATCGGATGGAACGAACTTGGTAAAACGGATTTCTTGATGGAAAAATCCTATCCATTCAATTGATGACCCACAAAAAGATGGCTAGTACTACAACGGTAAACATTCAACTTGAAAAGAACAAATATTGTATGACCAGGATCTTCCTATCTGCAGAAAATTTTGGGTGGTGATCTGTTCAACGTGTGGCCCATTGGACCAACGGTATTGATCGCTAAGCATCGGCCCCACTTCCACAAACCTGAAAGGCCGAGGATACTATCTATGCCCGAGTGCGTACTATGATTACTCTCCCTTTAATAACCTTACCTCCTTGTGTTTGCCGCCACGCGTTCCATCCACACATCCAATTAAACAAACGGGAGTCGTTGGATACTCGTGAAGATTGTGATGGTGGACCTGCAGGCACTCAAAAATTATACACGTGGTATATATTAAATCAAAATAAACCGTTAAAAATTTCGGAATATCATGGATAGGTGAGATGATATCGAGATAATAACCATTTGTTTCTTAAATCTAGACTACAACTGTACATGAAATGAACATCAATCGTCCATTTAAAAAAATCTTAATCCGCATAAATTTTATTTAGTGATTCATCTAAATTATGGAATACCATTTGGACGGTTTAAATTAGTTAATCATATGCCATATGTAAAATTCCTTGGTGACTGCGTATCAACCATCGTACTCTAGCAGAGCACTGAAGTTTTTTAACAAACAAATTACATTTCTCTATTATAAAAAAGAGAAGCATGATGCACAATGGCAACGTGTATATATACAGGCCTTCAGCCCCACCTCATACCTTCGTATTCGTGCTTGCTTGGAAATCTCTCTCTCTCTCTCTCTCGGAAATCTCTCTCTCGCTTGGAAATCTCTCTCTCATGGGTGAAGTTGCAGAGAAAATGTTCATAGGGTTCTCGACGTCAACGGTCAATGTTTCTTCTATCAAGGGGCCACGGCACGATCATGTGATCATGGATTGCGATGATGATCTCTTCGATTCCATATCATCAGACGAATCCGGTGCGTCCATTTCATCGTCTTCGTCGGACTTGACGGAGGATGCGACTTCTTCTACTACATTTGCATCACCACCGTTATCATCATCACCGTCATCACCGCCGTCATCATCACCCCAGCTAGTCTCAAATGGGCCTCTATACGAATTGTCAGAGCTAATGGCCCACCTCCCTATCAAGTGAGTCCCTCAACCGTTGGATCGTCTCCTTTCATGATAGTTATGTATGGTGCATGATAAAGGATTGATAATTTGTATCTTCTGTTCCCAAAATGCCCCCACCATTTCCAGATTCAAATACAATAAGAACTTTAACATGCAACGGTTTCTTACCTCCCAACTCGTCATTTTTTATAACATCTGGACCGTGGAAATGGTGGGACACATCATAAAGACTGTTTATAATAGAAACCAGGACGACCCATTTATCAGGTGGGTTACACTGTTAAGATCAATGGAAAGCCAATGATCTCACTCAATTTATTTCTGGCCGTTTTAATTAGTGGACCGTTCCAATTTTTTCTCCATATGATCTCCTCGGTATGGTCCACCGTTTTCACGGATCGGATTTACACCGAAGTGCCACACTGGCTGAAAATAAAAATAAAAATAAAACAGTTTTTTTTTTATATGTTGAAGTTCTGTTGCATACGCTCAAGATCCCGTACATGTGAGGCCATAGTTCGCTGATCTGAAACCTTTTGAATGGCTTATGATAACCTTGAAGATTTCCCAATTGAAAGATCCTAACCCTTTGATCAGTAGACTAGGAATGGACGGTCAAGGAGAAATACAATTACAGTATCCATTTCTGGGAGATTTTGAAAACACACCCCATCCATGATGGGGCCCATATGATCAATGACTTCGATCGTCCCAATCACCATGTAGCTGGGGCACATAAAAAATTTCTGTTATCCAATTTTGACAATTTATTTCCCAATATGGCCCTACCCAGTTTTCTGCAATTGTGGTCCATTTCAAGTGTTCAAGCCAATTTCTCAAAATGCCCCAACAAATGCATACACATAATAAATTGATAGATCAGAAGCATTTATGCTATTTATTCCCTAAATACCCTTGACTACTAAATTTGCAAATACCCATTTTATTAAAATGAAACCTTATCCACACCGTTCATTTAAAAATGTCCCCAGTCCAGTGATTGCAGGCCTGCAATCCTACTCAAGCAATCATACCATTTATTCCCAAAATGCCCCCACTGATCAGATTGTCAATTTTCTTCAATATCTACTATACACGCTAGTGTACCAAAAGTATAAAAAGGGCCTGTGGGTTGTGGATTAGTCTAATGTATTCTTTATTGGGTTTTGCAGGAGAGGACTTTCCACGCACTTTCAAGGGAAATCCCAGTCCTTTACATCTCTATCCAATGTAAGATGCATTGAGGATCTTGCAAAGAAAGAGAATCCCTACAGAAAGAGAATGAAATCATGCAAGAGCTATGGAGGTGGACTGGATTGTAACAGATCTTATTCCCCGGGGACATATACAAGGACCATATCAAAGAAGCCTTCAAGGGGCTCTTTTTCATCTTTGCTAGCTAAGAAGAATAGTTTCATAGCTGGCAGGCCTCCCATTCATGTACAAAAGACTATGTAGTTTGCAGCCTTTGTAAAATATGCATTCTCCGTGCGAACCTTTTATCGAAATGGAGATAAGATGAGGTTATATGTTTTCTTTTGTTTTTTTGGAAAAGCTTTGATACTCTGGCAGTGAAATTGCATGCGTGGAATACAAGTAATTTAAATTAAAGTGTCAAATCATGGGTGCCAGTTTGGATGTAAAATGAACAAAAAATGATGTTTATTAGATTATCTGACTATGTTTAAAAATACCACACGGTCTGGATTGTTCAAGCAATGTGATTTTGGAATTGTGACTTTGATGACTGTGATTTCCTCGTTTTAGTCTGATTGGGTTTAACCTTGTTGGATGGGTTTTATTTACTCTTTCCATCCATTTTGACTTATTATTACAGAGAACAAATTAAAAAATGAAGTAAATCCAAGCTCAAGGGAACCACACCATATGAATGAGTGGTAATAATGAGTGATAATGACAATTCACACCACAAGAATCAGTGGTAATAATGAGTGATAATGACAAACACAGTGGAAACCTTCCCTTCACCTTGATGGTTCATTGCCATCTAACCTGTTCATAAGGTCGCATGGATCTGGATTAAATTTCTGCTTGATCCAAAACTCCAGTGGCCCTCAAAGTTTTCAATGGTAAATGTTTAATCTTAATTGTGTGGTCCACTCGGGCCATGAATTTGCCTTATCTTAGGGCTTTGCATCTTAAAATGATATGGACAGATAGACACCGTGGCCAAAACCCACACATTGCAGAACAACGACCAATCCCAACCAATTTATGCCACATGTACATTTTCCAAATGCATCACTAATTTGATTGTAGCCATCCAATGGGTGCCCTTTAAATGGACAGTGAGTAAGAATACCATAAAACATTCTAATCCAAAGGGTATGAGCAACACGCACCCGGAAAAAAAGGAAAAGCAATTTCTTTGGGCTATCCCTTTTAAGAACAATGAACTCATATTGAACTAATTACATTCCTGCGTGATTGCGTTGGATGTACGGTTGGTTTGTTTTCAACTATGTAGGAGTGTCAAAATTGATATAGCAGCTTGATCTAAGCTAATTAATTTTGACCCCAAGCATCAAAATAATAATTACTCAGCCGCATATAGAATTTGATAAAGGTCCTCTAATAATCGGAGGGTGAAGTTCTTTTTCCGAAAATGAGTTACTTTGTACCTTTTTTACAATCGTTCATCGTAAACAATTGTAAAAATGCGTCTTTAAAAAAAAATACTTGATATTGAATAAAGAGCAAATCTAACATATAAGCATGGCTAAGAATTACCACTATTCCTATTATAAGTTGAGATAAAAGATAAAACTACAACATAAGTTTGTTGAATTGTTATGTTAAATTGGTTTTATTAGGGTTGTTAGTTATTTTCTCTTTATATTCCTATGTTATTTATAGATTTATGATATAGGTTATAGCAGTTTAGAAACTTTTTAAGTTTTTTTCTTTTCTAAATTATTTTTTTGATACATTTCTCTCTACTATGGTCTCACTTTTGAATGCCTTTTAGACGCTTGCTTCACAATTTTGTTGGCTGAGGTTTCTCTTTGGTTGTGCTTATAATTTTTTATATCCTAAACAGTTAAATCCTGCTTCTTCACTTTGGTAACCAAGCAGATGAAAAGATCTCAAAATTAATCTTTGAAGATCTTTTTATACATCTCCTGTTACTCATACAATAATACATGTCACCTCTGGTGGACTTGCCCAAAATTTTCAGAAATAAGGCACAACAAAATAGTACAATCGCCAATTCAGACCGTCCATTTGCCCAGCCTGAATGATTCTCAAGCGTCTTCAGCACGACGAGAGTTCAGATGGTTACCTCGTTTGACTGAATCGACTGCTCCTGTGATAATCAGTCCCAGGTAGGATCCTCCAATGGGATGGTTCAGATTGATGACCAAGCTATTATGTTTTAGATCACATTGACCATCCATTTGAAAGCCATTCACTGAGCAGTGCCCCGATTGTGATCGACCATCCACATTTCAAAATGGACAGCTCAGATCAATGAACCTAAATGTCCAATGCAACTAGTCGCATCTCATTACAGCTCAGATCAATGAACCGCAAATGGTTTAGTCATTGACATAGACTATTTATCATGTGGGTTCCACCCTTGATTTTGCATGCCTATCATAAAATCACTTCTGTAGGATGATCCTAACAGCCCATTCATTGCCTAGGTAAATGGACGGTCTATATTGATCATTCTACTAATGATCCCATCATTGATATAAACCATCCATCGTGTGGGTCCCTCTCTTGATTGTCTGTCTCTCTTGCAATCAATGGCCCATATTGTTCTCTATGGAATGTCCAAGGCATCTGCATTATTTAGGAAGAGAAACGAAGCAACTGTCCACGTGGAACTAGAAAAAAGCCCAAGATGAGCAGCTGGAATTATGGTATGGTCAACCTACCGTGGACCCAATAAATGAATGGCCCGGATTAGGAGATGATGCGGTTAAGCCCTAAAACCGGAATTTACGTGAGAGTCATCCCTCCAAAATTCACGTCATGGATGATTTACAGTTTGTTACTGTCCATCTAATTGCACCTTATGTGGATGAACAATGTTTCAAAATATACATAGATCCAATGATCCTAGCCATCAGATTGGTGGCCCTCAAATCAACAGATGAAAACAACAATTGGGTGGGATTAAAGAAAAGCAATGGCCATGATTGGAAAATGTGTGATTTTTGAAACATTGGACATTTGAGACATGGCCAGAAGATGGATGGGCCCGATTTGATACATCAACGGTACACCTTTACTGCAGAGATAGATCGGTCCATCCTATCCCTGTTCTTCCATATATACCGTACAATAGCTCTATCTTAACTCTCAAAGCGAAGTTATTTGATACTCTGGCAGATTGTGAGGCTTGATACGCAGACACTTAGAAATGTTCCACGTGGCACACATTAAAATAGTACCGTCTCTATTGGTTGAGGAAACCTTATCCTCTGATTCCTGGACACTTGTTTCTAGAAATAGGACAAATGGATACTTTTATTTTTAACCGTCCAAATAACAGGTCACCAATCAGATAGCCAATAATCAAATAAGCTTAGTTTTTAGTTGATGATCATCTGAATTGAGACGAGTAACTTTGACATGTTAATTTGAATTTCTTGAAAGCCAAGTAGGCTATTTCTAAGTACTTTTTAAGTGCCTGCGTATCATCCATCACACTCCACCAGAGTACATAGCTTTTCCCTCCTTCAAACCAGGGATGGCTCTGACATCACTCCACAGCTGCCGGTTTCTGTAATATTCAATTCTATCTCCACGTTAGCATCCTTATCCCTACAGTCGTCCATCTTGTCTTTATAAAAAAAGTTCACTGCTTTCCATTGCTGCATGCATTTTTTTCTTCAATCAGTGATACATACGAGTAGGAAGAAGCATGGAGGCCACTGGAAAAGGATCTAAGGCCCACCTCAAAACTGATCATGGCGATCGAAAGGATCGAAAATCAGCCACTGGCGTGAACGGAGCTCCTAAGAAGGGAGGGTATGGCGGGAAGTTCACGTGGTCTGGTGATCATCGGCTTTCGATGGTCGAGATCGACGGGTTCAAGAATGGGGCCATTGATGCTAAGGATCCCAATTTTGAAGACCCACAAGATGTAGTGATGTGATGATTTTCAGGCTCTAGTCATCTATGCTATTTTGAGTTTTGAAATGTTTGAGAGAATGCAAAGGTTTCTTTTTTAATTTGTACAGAACTTCAGCTTTTCTAGCCATTTGATGTTTTTCTAAAAATGTTAGGCCAGCAACCATTTTACTTGTTCGCCCATTGCCCATGTTAAGTGGGCCCATTGACTGGCCTAGCTGGGCTGTACGATAGGTCTACATTGAGGCATATGACTTTGATACCATGTGAAGTAACCACTTTCTCTAGAAGTTCCAATTGTGAGAAGATGGCATTTTAATGTATATCAAGAAACCTTAACACTCTAACACTAACATGTCAGAAATTTTAAATATGTGACTGTAAGTAGGTGGATATGCATATTGTACCGGCATTGCACATACGAGCATCCGAATTTAGATTACAACCCATAATTTTTAGGCAGTTTGGTTTAAATTATTTGTATGCTATGCATGCAATTTCTAAGTAATGCTCGTGTATCATCCATTGCACTCAGCCGTATTATCAAAGTTTTAGTCCTCAACTTTAGGTGAGGTGGCCCTGTTGGTTGAGAGAGAGAGAGAGAGAGGGTGGGACCAATTCCACTACTTCCAAAGGACCGATTTTCCTGCAAACAGCATTATGATGATGTAGGGAGCTTGAGTAACCAAAAGATCTGGAGTCTTGTATGATACATCCACTTGGTTCATCAAATTTAGAAGCTCATGTGAGGATGTGAGTCTAAAAATAAGGCAGATCAAAATTTTAATTAGCTCAAACCATGGGAATCACTGAGGAAAACACCTACCATTCTAAGCATTTTAGGGCCCATTGTGATGTTTATATCCCATACAATCTGTTCATAAGATGATTCTTTTAAGGATGAAAGTTTAAAATAAAAAAAATAATAATAAAAAACCGTAAGTTTGATTTCAAGTTTTTGTAGACGAGAAGGTTCTTATTGTAGTGTTCACTCCATTTTATTTTATTTTTATATTTTTTTTGGTACTTTTTTCTCTATTATATCTTAACATAAGTTTATGCAATAGATTGTACAGAATGGATGACAACTTGGCAGAGATGCCACCAATTCGTCAGGTACCACGTGAATCAGGATCAAACTAGTTGGAGTCTTTAAACCATGATCGATCTTAAACTCATATATGAGAAGACCCGTAAAAAATGGTTGTGACTTTAGCACTTGGTACTCTATATTTTTATACAATAATCCAAACCGCTCAAACTACTGAAGTAATTGTGGATGTAACATACACCCAAAATTACATGGAATAGAGCGGTAAGAAGCGTATTTCCCATTTCTATTTGATAATGCTCACTATTATACTTTTAACCATCAATTTGATAGCCATCAAGTAGACCGTTAGGAGTGCTTGATCATTTTAGGGATCTGTTCCATCCACAATTTAGAGGGCATGAATGGCACTAAACTAGCACGGGTGTGTAGGCCCAGCCTGGAATTTAAAAATACGCCCGTGCCTAAGGTGGACCCTTGCAGTCTAAAATAGAGGCCCAAGCCCACCCCGTGTTGATCTTGCACTATATAGGTCGAGCCCCCTCTTCCACTTCTGTGCAAGATCAGTGTTGGTTATTTAAATGTGTCCTATCTTGCATGATACATGACAAAATGTCCTTGAAATACTTAACAATTAGTTGTGCGGGCTGACGGGCTTTTAGAGAAAGCCCGAGCTCAGATGATTGGCTGGGCTAGCCATCGGGTCCACTTTTGAAGCCTAAAGTGGGCCATCCCCGAAAAGGCTGACACACCATCCCGGCCCATTTACAATCTTCAGTCCAGTCCAATTCGGAAGAAATATTCAAACTTCACAAGCCCAAAACCCCACTTCCCTCCCGCGATTCTGCTCTCAAACCCTGCCCTTAGCTCTTCCACCATTCCCAATCTCCGCCCTGATAACGGAATCCGAATTCGAGGGTTCTTCCTCCCCAAGAAAAGGAAAGGAAAAGAAAGAAAGGTTTGAATTTATCTCCCGTCTCACGTTTCTGATTATGGACGGATTTCATTTTTATTTATTTATTGGTTTTCTTTTCAGATGGGTTTTTCCCTTTTCCTTTTCTCCTGCATTTCTCATATAGGGCTTTGGATGTTTTTTCTTCCAGAGATGGCTTTCAGAGGGCGGGGACGCGGGCGGGGACGTGGAATGGGATTCGGTAGAGGGCAGAGCATCCCTCGTGCCAAGGAAGAACCTTTTATCCTTTTTCCTGTGAGTCTCATCATCTCGTTCCTATCTGCAATCGGCTGAAACGTTTCTGGTCTGGGCTGTTTTTTTTTTTTTTTTTTCTGTGGCTCAGATCACCCACCCACTGGGGCCCACATCGACAGAATAGAAAAATCCTTCTCCGGTTGGTCGATGTTTTACTGTTCGAATTGAACCATTGAGTGGGGCCCGGGGGACTGGCTATCTGGATCACTGGTAGGTCTTTGTAAACAAAATTGAGTGAGATAAAAACTTTGTTACTCTGGCAGACGTGATAGATGATACTTAGGTGCTTAGAAATTGCATATGTGGCATACAAAGTAATTCAAACTAAACTTGTTCAAATTATACATCTTTTTTATATTGGTTAAATGAGATCCTTTAACTGTTATTAATCGAACAAGCCATCTTCTTCTTCATTCTTGGGGCTTCAAGTGTGTTAAAAATGTTGGAAATTTTGTTTTTGCATCTGTCCCTACTTTCACTTGTAGTCTTTTTCATGTTTAAGGGAGGTTGTGCATGGAGGATGATGTGATGGGCCTACTTGTTATGTAGGACGTGCCACAATGAACTCTTAGCATGGATGGACCAGAAGAAGCCCAAATGAAAGTGGAAGTAATCCTTCAAAACTGGATCCAGTCCTACATAGGGCATGATGTAACTAGGTCCCAGGCATGTCTGGTTCAAAGAAATTCATTCCGGATATTGAAAAATTGTCGTTCAAAGTTTTGACTGTAAAAGAGCCGTAACTTTTGATCCAAGCATCGTCACGAAAAGCACAACCTATCGATCTTTATGTAATGATGGTTTCGGGGTCAACCGACTTGCACAGCAGGTCGCGCACCTCCATTTCATAGCAAAAACTCATGCTTTTGGTTCAAATTTGTTATTTTAGGAATATTTACTATTTTTATTCATTTCTAATTTTATCGTATCTCCTTAGTTTTAGAGTTTTAGGATTTTTGTCTTTTTTAGAAATTATTTGTAATAATGCTAGGAATGCTCTGGTGAGGTCCGTTTGGATGTTTCTGTTTTTGGCAAATTATGCTTTAGAAGGGTTTTGTTATTTTGGGTAACTTCTAAGCGAATTAGGAAATTAGGCTTTAGAAGAGTTTTGCTATTTTGGATAATTTTGAACTATGGTTTGGGTTTTCTTTATTAGTGGTGTAATCGAGAAATCATACACACATTATTCAATAAAATACCTGAATTTTCTCTCTTATTTTCTTGTGGACTCAAGAACTCTCCTTGTGGATTCAAGGTTTTGATCACTTGAGGAAGTCGATGATCGTTCTCTTATTGTTTCACTCTCTTCCCTGCGTCAACTTGTTAATTATGGTATGGAGCGGGTCTATTTGTTTGCCATGGAGGGACTTCCATAAGTTATTTTGGGATGTAACTCATGTATTCTTCATTGATCACTGTGGATTTTCATCCCTTTTTTTGACAAAAGTGAATAGGCATACTTGAATTTTCAAAAACATCAGCATAGGATAGCTTGAAAATTTTTGGTCATTTGGTGTAAGTAGATTGATGTAGGCTTCGAGTTGGGACATGGTGGAGGTGCATCATTTTTCATCTTTTTGTTCCTTGAAGGTGTTATTTTTTGAATTTCTCTTTAGCTTTGAATTTAGAGACAATGTCGTATGGACGCCTATGTTTTGTTTGAATTTTAAAAAATTAAACTCTTTCCTAAAACCCGCCTAAGGTTTCAACAGTTAGTCAAATAAATGCCTACCATCCTATACCGTTATGTACGGGATATATTATTTTTTAAAAGACATTTTTACTCTATTTTTTTCTTTCAAAAATCACCTCTTGTGCTCCCTCTCATGCTCGAATGCACGAACCTCACTTGCAAACCCTCTTTCCTCTCTCTCTCGGCCTACTGAAGCCCCCCCTCTCTCTTTCCCTCCCACGATCTCGTCGTCGCTCGGAGGCTCCCTCTTGCTCGCTCAGAAAAGTGGGGATAATGACACCCACCGTTGAAAGCTTCCTAGGGCCACACCATCACCCACATCACTGGTTCGGAAGGGCATGGATTGGGTACTAACCCCACCAGGACCTAGATAGAGACTGAAGGTCCTGTTAGAGGATTTGTGGGGTCCACCGTGATGTAGATGTTTTATTCATGCCGTCTATCCATTTTGACATATCATTTTAGGACATGTGCCCAAAAAAGAGGCAGATTGAAGGCTCAAGTGGACCACACCACAGGAAGCAATGAGGATTGAATTTCTACCGTTGAAAACTTTCTAAGGTCCACCGTGATGCTTATGTGCTATCCAACTTGTTCATAAGGTTACGTAGACATGTATGAAGGGAAAACATAAATATAAGCTTGATCCAAAACTTTTGTACCCCTAAAGAAGTTTTCAACTGTTAGCTTTCAATCCTCACTGCTTCTGGTGTAGTCCACCTAGGCCTTTAATCTACCTCTTTTTTTGGATCATCCCTTAAAATGACCTCTCAAAATTGATGAATGATGTGAATAAAACATATACATCACGATGGGCTGCATAGAGCCCTTGACAAGACCGTCCATCTCTAGCTAGGTCCTAGTGTAGTACACAATCGGCGCCCATCCCGGAAGGGATTGCGTACTAGGTAAACTTTGTGGGGCCCACCATAGTTTATGTATTTTGTCCACTCCGTCTATCCATTTTACCAGATAAATTTATGGCTTGAGCCTAAAAATGAAGCATATCCATAGCTCAAGTGGACCACACCACACGAAACAATGTGAATTGAACATCTACCGTTGAAAAATTCTTAGAGGCCACAAAAGTTTTGGATCAAGCTGATTTTTGTGTTTTCTCTTCATCCATATCCGTGTGATCTTATGAACAAGTTGGATGACAAATAAACATCGCTATGGGCCCTAGGAAGGTTTCAACGGTGGAAATCATTATTCCTACTGTTTTCTGTGTTGTGGTCCACTTTTGATTTGGATATGCTTCAATTTTGGGCTTAACCCCTAAAACGAGTAGGAAAAATGGATGGACAGCATGGATAAACCGCATACATTCACGGTGGGCCCAAAAAAGTTTACTCAGTGCGATAAAAGTGTAACTCAGTACAATCGGATTTCACTGGTTTGGAAGCAGAATTCTCGTGGAAAACCATTCGTAGGGAGTTCTTTAAGTTGGGCCCACTGTGATGTCTGTGAGTATTCCACCCCATCTACCCATTTTGCAAGCTCATTTTAGGACACGCAATGAAAATTAACCCGAATCCAAGACCCATGTATGCCACACCAGAGGGAAAACTGGGAAAAGAAATGCCTGCCGTTGAAACCTTCCCGAGCTCCATGTTGATGTTTATATGGCAACCAAACCGTTTATAAGGTCATTCCCACTAGGATGAACTGAAAACACAAAAAGCTTATACTGATACAAAACTTTTGTAGCCATACATATATTTCAACGGTGGCCATTTAATCCCCATTGTTTCCTCTCATGTGGCCCTCTTAAGTCTTGGATCCTTCTTATTTTTTGTCTCATCTCCTAATATGAACTCTGATAATGGATGAACGAGGTGGATTTTCACAAAGATCACAGTGCCCCACCTAACTTCCCTGGCACAGGAAAGCCTTTCCCGCCAAATTCTGCGTTTGCTGGTTCCGCGGTCGTAGCCAAGTGGCGCTCTTACAGCACCACCTTCCCCTCCAGTTTTTTCAAAAGTTGTGGGCCCCATCGTGATGTATGTGGTCCACACCATCCATCCATTTTTCGAGGTCATTTTAGGACATGGGCCCCAATACGAGGCAGATCCAAATCTCCAGTAGACCACACCATAAGAAATGGAAGGTAATGAACACTTACCCTTGATAACTTCTTAGGGGCCAAACAGGTTCGATGGCAAAAATTAATTTTAGTGAGGCCCTTAATTTAGGTCCACGCCATCTAGTGAATGGGTTGGAGGTCAAAAAAGGAATTATGGTGGGCCCTAACATTTTTTAATGGTAGAATTTAATTGCCACTGTTAATTCTCATAGGGTCCACCTAAGATTTTGGATCTTTTTCTTTTTTGGACTTGTGCTCTTAAATCATGATTCAAGAAAGATGGACAGCTTAGATCAAACAAACGCATCATCGTGGGGGCCGTGGCGTACTCCAAGGTCCAAGTGGCCGTGACCCTTGTGCAATGAAGGAAAAGTTAAAATTGACACAATAGTCTTTTTGGAATACGATAGATAGAATTACACGACTCCCGTTAGTCAAAGTTAGAATGTGTGATTTTTTTTACCATATTTGAAAACTTTAGGTGGGTTTTACGAAAGAGTTTAAAGGTAGACTCATTTTTTTGGAATTCAACCAAAACATAGGCTTCTATACAACATTGTCTCTCGAATTTATGGTCCCTAACTCCCTATGTTAAAACCAAATAGTTTTAGAAATTAGGAGGGGCAAAATACCTGCCAAGGTTAATGTATGCTGTAGAAGAGCCAAGAGGTGCTTTATGTCGTTCCTTCTTTGGTTCCTTTTTCCATGCATACCAAGAGTCAAATTTTGGTAGTAGACTGATGAATTAGGAGTGAATTGGCGTCGCAGAAATTTATGGAATCAGTTTGGTGGCATTTTTGTTTTTTTTTTCCTTGTTGTTTTGCGTTTACATTTTCTAGAAAATATTCTGGTGAATGCAAAGAAAGGGGATTTCATTTCTGCACTTAAGGAATTGTTTCTAGTTCACCACTTTTAATCTTGTCTCTCATCCAGTACATGTGGCATAGAAGTCAATCAATGTCCAAATTGTAGGGCCCATTGTGGATGGAGCAGATTTCTAAAATCACATTATCCATCAAATTTGATGGCTATAGAATATGGATGGTTAAAAACAATTTGGTTAGCAGTGTAAATCCACTGAGCAAAGTCAGATGGTTAAGATTGTTTGACCAGTGCAAATCGAGGGCTCGGGCTGGGCCAACATGCTTCTAGATACAGCTTGATCCCGGAAAGTTTAATACACGAGCTTGAACTTTAGGCCTGGCCCCAGCCGTCCAGCTTGATACTTGAGCTTGAGCCCAGCCCAAAGTGGGCCAGGACCGGAAGTCCAATGGGCTGCCTGCCCATTGACAGTCCTAATCAAAATGTATGATGTATGATTGTATATGATCAGTATCATGGTAAGTTCATTGTATGGTACAATGAAAATGTTTTGTGTCAGGATATGGCAATGTATTGAAAGGTAATTTAGTATGCGTTTGTATTGTTGATCTATATTGATACAAACACATAGTATCAGAATGTATCGTCTATGCATTGCTCCCCAAATAATTTAATTGAAATTCAATATTATCACAAGATTGATAATATTGGAATGCATGATAATGAATTCATGTGTCTGTATGATACATTCAAATGATATTTTGAACATTTCTGATTATTGAAATTCTTCAAAATTTATAACAAGTGATTCTCGCAAATGCTTTTAACTATTTTAAATATGTGAGGGAAATGAATTTTGAGAATGGGAACTCATGAGAAGTGTCAAGGGAATTTATTGGTGCTGAAGCTACTAATGTTTCATAATTGCATAGTAGTGAACTTCTGATTATTTTTCTTTTAAAAAAAGGAAAAAAGATTTCTGATTGTTTTCTCAACCGTAGGAAGATGTATCATTGCCTGGAACTTGGAAGCCACCAAAGGAAGAGATTGCCTTGATTACTCGAAAAATCAGTTTGCAAAGGTATTGGGAAAGCTCTCCTTATTATATACGAGCAGAAGCCCCAAAATTGAGTAAGTATTAAATTTTAAGTCATTATGTTTGTTCTTTAAAAAAAAAAAATTTGCCTTTCAGTTTTGATAGTAAATATCAGTGTTTTAAATAGATATGCTATGTAGCGTGTAGCTTATGCTACGTAGCGTAGCTTAGCCCTGACACTACATTGCTCATGAAAATAACTTTAGGCATGTGTAGCCTACGCTAAATGATAATTTGCACTACACACCATATAGACCACGTTACACGCTATGTAGCACACATTACAATTTATTTTTTACTACAACATTAAAATCAATTAATGTTTTCAATGATTTGTTACATTTTTCTATTTTCAATCAAATTAATTAATTTTTCAATGGTTTTAGTAAAAATAATATAAGTAACAATATTAAATCAGTTTCGTTGCTTTCTTTACATTCACACTTAATCATTACCCTATATTATTTTATGTTGAGTTTAGTTGCACCAAATATCATGAAATATTGTTAAATTTTATTATTAGTCGGTCTAATTTGGTCCAAAATATCATGAAATAAGTGCAACTAAGCGCAACCTTGATTAAAAATCTAGAAGTAGCGTGTAGTTTACGTTACACACTATGTAGCTTACGCCTCACGCTGCAAAGGGGTGAACGCTACGCTACACACTATTCACTATTTAAAACACTGGTAAATATATCTACTACCAGATTGTGAAAAAAATGTCTAGGAGCTCTTAAAAGATGTCCACTACTCACACAGGGGGTCGATCCTTCTTGGCCCATCATGATATCAAGTTAACATTATCAGATTCATGGCATGACTGAAGTTGTTAGGGCAATCTTAGGCCATCTAAGAGATCAAACCTCACCTTGGTCTGTAGCATCTAGATTACCTGCTTATTCAAGGTAAACTTGATTCATCATCCTCGCACATTGCAAGAAAAAAGATTTTTTTCTTCCTCATTGCTTCTTCTATTGAGAAAATAATGTGGCAGCAATGGAGGAAAGATCATCATTTTCTTACTCTAAGATAATCCTTCAATCCATGAGGAACTTTGAATCTACACAGTAGAAAATCTCTAAAAATGAGAATATACTTGAAAATTGAGAGTTAAATTTTCCTTTACAAAGCAATCGATATGGCTTATATAATCTCCAGATTCATAACTTCCCGAAATTGTAAACTTTCTAAAAATAGTGAACTTCCTAAAAAGAGTAAAGGGCATCTAAATTGACTCATACTTTCTTAAATGACTCAAAAAGGACTTTAAGCCATAACAGAACTCTCTAAACCTTAAAACACCCTACAAATAGTAAAATCATTGGTTACTAAAAATAATAGGTTTTGACTTCAAACTCAAATTTGACCCCTAAAACGGCCTTAATTTGTAAAATTGTCCTAGGACCAATGGCCTTTACATTCGCCATGGCATATAACTTGTTGATAGTTTTCTAGTGACATATTATATGCATGACTCCGATGACCAGTTGTAAAGTTATGGCTGTCAAAAGCTATAATGTGCATTGTTTTGTTCTTCTTCTTAGTTTATTTTATTATTTTTTAAGAGCATTTTATTTATTATTATTATTTTGCCCCATTTGGCCCATATGGTCTGATTTCCTTTGATCCTGGCTCTCCATAGGGGCCGTTTGGATAGAAGTAAATGGAGGTACATGGAGGGAATTGAGAGTAAATGAAGGTAAATGGTATTTTAAGTGTGTTTGGATAGAAGTAAATGCATGCAAATGAAATGAAATGGAAGTAAATGGGCTCGTAAATGAAATCCTCCATACGAGAGAGGATTTGGAAGTAAATGGGGCAAAGTGCCTTTTTGAGCTCCCTTGGAGAGTCGCGGGACTAAACAAAGGTAGCGTTGTGCACATCCACCATACACATGACATGCTAGTGATGCTCCAAAACCATCCAAATACCAGCTACATCACTAAAATCATGCCAATAAAATGATCCAAACCGTCTAAATGTTGGTCATCTAAATGGACGGTTAAAAAGCATTGGCAAATTGCTCGTTTGTGATCCTTACGGTTGTGGCCCACCCGAGGATGAAGTTTTTTTTTTGGCTAAATTACATATTTCAATGAGCTTATTACAATCAATCTATTAAATATCACATATGTACACTAATTTGAGATATTAAAGCTGATTTGGGATATCACACATGTTATTGTGAATATATTGAAAATTTCCAATGCATTCCAAATCCTCCCATTTACTCATATACAAACAAAATATTTGGATTTTAAATGCATTTCATTTACTCCCATCCAAACACATGTTGAGTAAGCGAGTTACTCTCAATTCATTTACCTCCAATTCCATTTCCCATTTACCTCCATTTACAAGCTCCCAAACAAGCCCTAAGTCGATCATAACTTGTCTTACATCAGTCCTTCAATTGGAAAAGAACTCGTCCATGAGTCTTGGATGATAGTAGTCCATTGTGATGGCATCATGCCTTTGTAGCACGTCTTCTATAGCTTTGGTAGCAACTGATGGTGAAGGCCTACGTGTTGGATTGGAGTTTCATTCATAGGATGACACTTTATAAAATTCCATCTCATCTTTCATTTTTTTGCAATCCTCAGTGTCTGGATTGTTGACTTCCACCTTTTTTGTAATAATGGATTTGCGACTGTGGATTGCTGGAATGTTAATTGTGGCTCTATAGTTGCTTGATCTGTGTCTAGTGGACACGGTATTGTGATCAACACTATTGGCCTTTATCTATACATTTTGGTTGTTTCTGAGAAGGTAAAAGAATACCAGTCCTCATAGTGTTTGTCAGGTGGCCCGTGAAAGTGTCCGTCTTTTTGGTGTTCGAGTCGTCTATATTCATTAATCCATTGATCCCTTCTATTGGGCCATTCGTCAATTGATTTGTAATTCAATTGGAACACTTTTAGTCCAACTATTAATCCATTAGTTAATGCATTTGTGGATTCATCAAACAAGCCGGCAATGGATTCCTCGTGATGTGATGCTACATTTTTATGCACATGTGGAGTGGTTAAATACTCGTGGGCTTGTGGCCTTGGGGTTTGGCCTACAATTTGGCTTGGGTGTTGGATCTGTTGTGTAATGAACTGGCTGATTATAAGCCCCTTCGAAGGTTATGAGCCAATTTTTGTCATGGACTTGACTGTACTCCATGGCCTCATTCAACTGATCAAGCATTGCTATTATCTTCCTCATGGATCTCTAGTTTTCCCGTGGAAAGGCCTCGAATACCTCCATGGTCATTGTTGATTCTCCAGAGCATCATTCACAGGTTTGTCCTCGCTTGATGCGTTGTTGGAAAGCCGTCGATCCGAGGAAAGACTTCACTTGATACCAACTGAGATGGCGGGTGTGTGGAGAAAGGGGAGGAAAAGATCACCATCTTCTTCCTTTAAGATAATCCTTGAATCAACAAGGTAGAAAAATCTCTGAAAATGAGAATCTTATTAAGAATAACGAACGGATTCTTCCTTTAGCAATCGATATGCCTCATACAAGCCCTAGACTCATAACTCCCCTGAAATAGTAAACTTTCAAAAAATTGTAAAATACGTGTAAGCTGACCCAAACTCTCTTGCATAATTTAAAAAGGGACTTTAAGCTATCATAGGACTCTCTAAACCTTAAAACACCTTAAAAATTGTAAAATTGTAACTTTACTAAAAATAGTAAGTTTAGATTTTAACTTGAATTTTGACTCCTAAAACGACATTAGTTTGCAAAACTATTCGGGGTTCAATGCCCTTGATCATTGGCCAAGATGTAGGCCTCGTTGATGGCCTTCCAACAACATATTATATGAGTGAGGTTAGGCAGATTTCACCCACAAGGTTCAGCATTCGAGCCTCATTTCGTCTCTAGCTTGTAAGTTGAGTTGGTCGAAACAATGTAGTGTGTGTGTGCGCGCGCGCGCGCGTGTGTGTGTTTTATCCAGGGTCCAATCCCTGTTTTCCTTTGATTCCAATAATCGGTTGCAAAGTTATAGCCATTGGAAATTATATATTGTGCGTGAGTCGTTGCGTCTTTTTTTGTGTGCCCCATCACGGTCTGATTTCATTCGATCTTAGCTCTCCAGAAAGCTATCCATGACCTCCCTCACATCAGAAAATTGCACCATGACCTCATTGTTATGGACCTAGGATTATTCCCATAGGGCATACGCTCGACTTTGCAGGCCGAGAGTTGTTTGAAAATGTTGGCTCAACAGTACATCCCTCCGTCTTGAGTTTATTTGGGTTTCACACCAATTATTTGTGTACTCGTTGTGGTTACTATTAAGTGGATGTAGACTCTTCATGCAAACTTGTCTTCAGCGTTAAGGAGCTTTTAGGGAATTCATTCAGTTTAGTTTGCCTTTTTTGGGCCATTGGAACTCTGTCTCCAAGTGTCGATCTCATATTCTAGGAGTCGGTCTTGTTCGTCCGTGCTTCTATTAGACATTTAACATGTTTTAGGTTTGTTCTTTTCTCCACTTGTGATTCAATTAGCAAAACACGTAGTCAAGAGAACTGGCCTAAAGACTTCCCAAATGTTTTCTTTGGCATATGAAAGGAAGAGCTAACCTTGCTTTTATACTCAAGACGCCACATCTTCTTTTGGGAACGAACAAATCTAGACCAAGCCACTTGAATTATAGCACTTGGTTGAGCACTCATTTTTCTATTACCCAAGCTGCTGAAAATATTGCTCTTACACCATCGTCATTTTTCGCATGGAGAAGAAGATTTTGAGAGAAGAAAGGGTTGTGCAGAGAAAGAACTTATTTCTCACACACTAAGACATTATAATTAGCCTTAATAAACATAAAAGATAGTATTAAGAGGGAGCACTGAAATAAAGTACTCGCACATCCTTACAATAAGACTTTCACCCATGCATACGTACGGGGGCATGGTACTACTACTACTACACTCAAGCTGGAGCAAGGATGCCACGCATGTGCAACTTGCCCATAATAACTTGAAGATGAGAGGGATGAATGGCCTTTGTAAGAAAATCTGCTAGCTGATCATTTGTTCGAACATGAGTACTGAAATCTTGTTAGTGACAATCAACGTTTACGTGTTTTGTCCTTTTGTGAAAGATAGGATTGGATGCAATGTGTGTAGCAGCCTGATGCAATGTGTGACTCACAATACAACTGACTTGGAGTAAAAACTCAGGGAGGTTGGCTTGATTGTTATATTAGTCTATTTCATCCACGTAACCTGAAACATCTAAGTTCACTCGGTATCCTGTACTAAGTTTAAGAGTGCAGGCTTATTTGGCTGAGCTTAGATTTTGCATTGGAGTTTTAAACAGTAAGCTGTTGAAGTTCCCTGTCACATACTCTATGAACAGGATTTATGTGAACGTCAAGCAGAGGATAGCCACGATAATCTCGAGCCTTTAGTTTGTACAAGTGTTGGGACCCAGGGTACAACGATCCATGCGATTGATCAGATAGGTCTCAAGGTGGATTGGGGACTCACCAAAATTCTCCCAGATGGTGTGATCATATATATATATATATATATATATATATATATATTTGTGAGAATTGACAATTCATTATTGAAAGAGGAGTACATGGCTCGTTTTTTTGATTCGTAGTTACAGACCAGCTAGGATCGACCCATCATTTGGATCAAAATCCTTTAAACAAGAAATCCATCCAATCACATTCATTTTTGCTATACATCTCCATACGATTCGCTTGAGTCTTGGAAGCGCCATGCATTCCTCTCCCTTGATATTCATATACCCCATATTGCCGCTCTCATCATTAGCTTCTGCCACTTGTCTCTTCTTCGTCTTTTTTTTTTCTTGTGCTACTGCTGGGCCAGGCCAAAAGGAAGCCTGCAAATTGATGGTTAAGAAGAAAATACAGCCATGATCAATATTCAGTGGGAAAAAAAAGAAGCCAAAGATCAGATGGCTATGATCTTCCAGTTTAGATGATGTTCACAAAATTCCCCATCCCCACGTATCTCCCCATTTCTACAAGTTTTGGACTCAAGGATAGTGTGCATATCCTCAGATTGTGGTCCATGTGGTTCCTCCTCTGTGAACTAATTCCAGTGGTTGTCAAACCAAACTGACACAACTTGGCTGAGTTTATGTTGCATGCAATGGGTGTATTCCTTCACCTGATTGTCAAGTCTCTAATCAGCTTCTACTCACTTCTGATTTCCATTTTGCACATCCAAGTTTCATCTAATTGTGTTCTCATTATGGCTTTTGATGTCAGATGTCCAAGCTGCTGACATAGAACGGTATTCTGATAAGCCAAAGATCCAAGAAAAGCGCATGGGAACTCTTTCATCATTTCTGAATCTTACTGCTGCTCACTTCCCTCCAGAACTAATCGCAGGTGCTCAGTCTATATAGTTTATGGAAAGTTTATTACTTAAATGGTTAATTCACAGTGGTCTGCATTTGTTCTTTTTAATGAATAAAAAACTTCAGGAGTTTCCTTTCATAATATAGTGAAGCTTTGTCAGGTGCGAAACGGGTGAAACACAATAGGAAGAAATCACGTTGGGACCTTGATCCAGGTTTGAGAAAAATCGATGTCCTTGTTACACTCCTTTCTGTTTATGCAAACATTAGAATATGCTAGTTCAATGCCAGGCGAGTCATGCAACTTGAATTGGAGGATTCTATTATTCATGATAACCGTGTCGTGAAGGGCCCTTTTTTGTGGAAGAAATGCAGGCTACAGCAACGCATCGTTTGGTTCATTGCTAGAGATTTTATCTACTCATTGTACTGTATATTTAGACATTGGATCTTGCATATGCAAATTCTAGAACCCATAGTATCTATTGGATAGAACAATTCACCCTGCACTTGTGAGTTTGACATTGTTGATTTGTCAAACATTCTTAATTAGTTTGGAGTATTTAGAGTGGTTCCATTGTTGGACATTGAAGATCAGGCCCATCCCAGGGTCTTTTATTAACAATACGGCCTAGCCACACATCAGGGTTCCAGATGTGGCTGATTCATGATCTAGACCGAATCAAGAGCCTGGATGACGATCTGGACATGCCAGGAATTCAATTGGAATTTATACCCACAAATCCAATTGGATGGCCCAGATCACCAACCAGCTGGACTTCGGGGTCTGCTAGTCCAACTGTACCACTTATTCGGATCCATACATATGCTGTACAAGCCCAAACAGTCTTACGGTTTGTATATTGTAGTTCTAGATATATTTAACTCTTTATTTAGGTTCCTTTATTTGATTTTAGTTTCTTTTCTTTATTCACCATTGGAGCGATGTAATTGAATTATTTTAGGAAACTTATATGGCTCCTTAGGAGATTAGAAAAGAGATCTTGTTCAGGCTTCTTTCTAGAAACTTCACAGGCGGGATTGAAGCTTACAAAAGGCCTATTGGACCATGCATATGAACCATGAATGAATGCTTCATTATTGAATAAGTGAATTAAGTTTGTTTTTTTAATGCGATTGGATGCAGTGTAGGAGAGTAATTCTTCTAGTAGAATCTAGTGGTGTGATGCCTCTAAATCCCATTTATGTGTCTCCTTGGGGTTTTTCTTTGTTGCATGACTCTACATATCTATCCTCTTTTTCTTTATTTTATTAAGCAAGGACATTATTACTTTTGTGGCAACAATTAGAGGAATGGATCTTCTACAAGGGGTGTGTTTGAATCTATTTGATTTTGTTTCGATTCTTCGCTTGTGCTACATCACTTGGCCAATATAAAAGAGATTTGAGTGATGACACCAAAACTCTTATCTGTTGAACAATGAATGAAAAGATGATGATCTGATTTATTTGCTGACCTCTACATAGACCACGTGTCTGGAAACCTAAAATTTTGATGATGGTTGTGGTCAAGTAAGAATTTTGTTCTCTATTACCGTCCAAGACAGTTCCATCATCATTGGATGGATTTTGGTCTTGAAAGGTAAGCAGAGCATGAGAGATCTACACATCCTAGTTTAGAACCCTAAAGGAGTTGGAGGGCTTTCCTTTGGCAATCTCCTTCTTCTTCTTCTTCTTTTTAAGTTTATCTTTTTGATGAATTTTGGCTGGTAATTCCCAATTTCATTCTCCTTTACCTGCGTTTTCAGCAACTCGACCCAACAAGTCAACTAATTGGGAAATTTCCTTCTCTTATGGACCCAAGGGTCTGTTTGGTGTACACACAACAGTATTCATGTAAAAAAGAAAAAAGAAAGAGAAAAAAAGAAAAAAAAAATCCTAATTAACTATTTTGAGTTTGGCATGCTAATACACTATCGTGCTTGCAAACTTAACCAAAATAGTTGATTTTTTTTTGCACTTTTTTTACCCTTTAATTGCAGTGTTATCGGAAGCTGACCCCAATTAATTGGGATAAGGCGTAGATGACGGTGAGGTTGAATTGAGTGTTATTGAGATAGCTGCAATCCAGTAAAAAGCTGGAATCCAGCTATTTTGATACCTCACGAAAAGGCAGAAGGGACTCCACTATCAAGTATTACAGGAATGTACACCTTCATCATTGAAATTTGGGATCCACTTCAGATAATACTCACACAGTATCAGTGATGGGTGCATTGGCATGATAACATGTACGTGTTTAAATGTTGGTGCTCATCAGCTGTGCACATGGCAGAGCTGTACGACAATAAACTGTCCAACTTGCTCTTGGATTCAACCATACACATGGCATAGTTGTATGGCGATCCTGACCATCCAAATCACTGACTCAACGGAATGGAGCACTACTTGGTTGGTTTCAACTGTACACATGTCACGGTTGTACAACAATCCAAGCTGTCCAATTGATGGATCCCCACTTAGTTTCAGCCATACACATAGCATGGTTGTACCACAAACTAGACCTTCCAAATTGTTGGCTCAGCTATGGGTGTAGCCCCACTTGGTTTCAACTGTACACATGGTGTAGTTGTATGGCGATCCAGACTGTCAAAATTTGCTGGCTCAACTGTGGATGTAGCTTCAAATGGTATATGGGCTCATACAGGTTCACAATGCTAGAGTGTATAGCATGATTAATATATGACAAGTCAATTTGTGTCTTCCAAACAACAGATAGCACTAGTCACATAGGCCCATACCAATAGATAGTGTTGCTGCCAAACACCAAATATCCACTGCCACAACATCTATAATCATTATAAAATAACCATATCTGGATTCTGGGCAATGCGATCCATACAATGCTACAACACATGCCAAAAGGACCCTAAAGGTTAAGATCGAAACATCCTTTACCTTAATCAACTTACAGTAACCCTCAACTGAACTCATTTTCTGGTTCCTTCCTCATAAGATTGAGTGAAGTTACTCTCAATGCCTCCTCCTACTGAATACTCCCAAAATGTGGCTCTATTGCCCACTTCTGCACTATTATCTATCTCCTCAACTAATTTCACCTCCTACCTATTCTTAAAAAAAACAAAAAAAACAAAAAAACCTCCCACTCAGGGTCCTCTTTATAAGATGTGAAAATCCTGACATCAAAATGTATGAAATCCTAGATGAAGAATCAAAGCTTCTAGGGTTTATTTGCATGCATGATTTGAAAAGTGAAAAGGTCAAACTCTAACAAACAAGAGGGAAGTCTACTGTCATATGCCCCGTTTTGGATTTCATGCAAGATATCTCCAACTTCAACAAATCAATTATTACAAGAATGTGCTATTTGGGTATTTACCATAATGCTTTTCATGTTCTTGAAGTGACAATAATATCTTTATCCTTTATCATCGCTTGATGTAGGAATCCTGCCACACTCCCAGCTTCTATCCAGCTGCCATATCCCCTTGCATTGCCTATCTGCAATTTTATTTTCATTTCATATGCCAAATGTCACAACTCACAAGGCTCAATTAGTTATAACCACTTTCTTGACAATGCTTGCTTTTTGTCCTCAATTCTTCCTACACCTATCCATGATTTTTTTTATTTTCAAGCCTTTTTCCAATTAA
The DNA here is from genome assembly GCF_029962835.1 of Magnolia sinica. Taxonomy (NCBI): domain Eukaryota; kingdom Viridiplantae; phylum Streptophyta; class Magnoliopsida; order Magnoliales; family Magnoliaceae; genus Magnolia; species Magnolia sinica. The sequence goes on from NC_080573.1 coordinate 129,585,270, forward strand.
CGAGGTGATAAAGCGTGATGCCTCCTTTCCTACCTTCAAGTAGAAATCACTCTAAAATCTCTCCATTTTATCTGCCACCTTACCTTCTAGTAGAAATGTCTATAAAATCTTTCCAATTCATCTGCCACCTTCCTTGCAATTTTAAACGAGGACATAAAGTAAATGGGAATGTGCGGTAGAGTAGACTTAACAAAAGCCATCCCAGTCCACCTCTTCTTGCATATTACATTTCCTTCTACCACTTCCGAGCACTCTTTTTTTTTACTTTTTGCATGTTACATTGCATGAGCCCGATGCTTGTACTTGGGGATGGCATCTCCTTTTGATTTAACCCCTTCTATATTTTGTAAATTATGAATAAACTAATAATAAACTTCATAATTTATTGTATGCTGGAAAGTCTGGTTGGAAGTGATGTGCCAGCTAGTTCAAGCCCCATTAAAGCAATAGGGTTGTTGTCTGACAGTCGGTTGATCATAGAACTTTTGCCAAGCATTGTGGGAATTCATGTTCTGAATATGATTGGCAAAGTAGGATATATGGCTTTCAAAGGGTTGGATTTGTGTCAGGTCCTGGTATACCTGTACCTGGACCCACATAGGGTCTCATGTTTGGTTCCTGTCAACTTTGATTCCGGGTACCATATTCTATGATTTGCAGGAGGACGAGGAGGAACGAACAAATGACCGTTAATCAGAGGTTAGGACTTAGGATTGCTCATTCTCTCTGATTTTTAGGTAGTGAGTCTAGTGACCTATCTATGGTAGGACTTAAAATCTGTATTGTTTAATTTGAGTAAATGTGTGCCACACGTGCAGTTTGTGAGTGACTGTGGATCAACCATCACTCTCCTTGAGTATCAAATAACTCTCTATTAAGAGAGAGTTAGACGTAGATACTTTGGCAGAGTGTGATGGTTGGTACTATGTGCTGTGAAACTGTACATGTGGCATACAAGTAACTCAATTTAAACCATCCAAATGTGGTGCCAATCTTAGATGGATCATAAACGAGAAATCACCCTGATTTTGTTACCTAACTAGCTGATTTTTAGGCATTTGGTGGACAGTTGATATGGAAAATAACCGATGGTCTAATTTGAGTTAATGCATGCCACTTGTACAATTTTGAGTGGATGTGTATCAACCTTCTCTCTCCCAAAGTAACAAATAACTATCCATTTTCTTAAGAGAGAGTTAAACTTTGATGCTCTGGCAGAGTGTGATGGTTGATATGCAGGCACTAAGGAATTTTACATGTGGCATACAATTAACTTCATTTAAACTGTCCAAATTGTGGGGCCCAATTTAGATGAATATAACAAAAGCTATCCAGATTTTGTTGCCTGACTAGCCGAATTTTATGCATTTAGTGGATGGTTAAAATAAGAACTAGCTGATGGTCCTATTTCAACAAACAAGTGTCCATGAATCAAAGAATAGGGATAGATCAATTGATCTGATTTTAGGGTTGCAACCCATTTATAATGGGTCTCAGAGATTGGAAAAGGAAAGTTCTTGGGGCCCAGGAGGTTGAATTTGAGGTGAATAGGTGATGGCCAAAGAAATTCATGACCTAGATCTTTTAGAAGAGACGGGTAGTCTCCCAGAATTAAAAGGGCAGCTCTGTCCCAGTCTTACGCTTCTAAAGCTAAGGAAGATGAAATCAAATGGCAGCAAAGGTCGACGCAGGTATGGCTCAAGGAAGGGGATAAAAACACTCGATACTTCCACAATATATCTAGTGTGCGGGCAAGATTTAATTGTATTTCCACCCTGGTTATAAATGGCGAGAGAAGTACAGATAAGATGAAAATATATGACTCTATCATCTCCTTTTATAGAGCATTACTTTCGGCTGAAAATTGGAATAGACCGTGACTAAACAATTTGGTTTTTGATTCTATCTCGGAAGCGGAAGCTGCATCCCTTAAAGTTCCGTTTTTGATTGAAGAAGTCAAAGCGGCATTAGACTCGATGTGTGGAGATAAAGCTCCAGGCCTTGATGGTTTCCCCATGGCTTTCTTTCAGATTTTTTGGCATGTTCTTGGTTCTGACGTCATGGACTTTGTGGCTGAATTTCATGGGTGCAATAGATTGTCAGTGGAGATGGGAGCATCTTTTATTGTTCTTATTCCTAAGACCGATTGTGCGGAACAACTTAAAGATTTTAGGTCCATCATTCTTATAGGGAAGCCCTATACGATCTTGGCTAAAATGCTTGCGTTGCACTTCCATGGAGTCCTATCCAAGGTCATAGCTGAGAACAATGGGGCATTTGTGTTAGGCAGACAAATTCTCGACAACGCTTTAGTGGCTCATGAATGTATTGATTCAAGACATAGACAGCAACAAAACAAGTTGGTGTGCAAGTTGGATTTGAATGCATACGATTTGAAGCTGCATCCCTTAAAGTTCCGTTTTCGATTGAAGAAGTCAAAGCGGCATTAGACTCGATGTGTGGAGATAAAACTCCAGGCCTTGATGGTTTCCCCATGGCTTTCTTTCAGATTTTTTGGCATGTTCTCGGTTCTAACGTCATGGACTTTGTGGCCGAATTTCATGGGTGCAATAGATTGTCAGTGGAGATGGGAGCATCTTTTATTGTTCTTATTCCTAAGACCGATTGTGCGGAACAACTTAAAGATTTTAGGTCCATCATTCTTATAGGGAAGCCCTATACGATCCTGGCTAAAATGCTTGCGTTGCACTTCCATGGAGTCCTGTCCAAGGTCATAGCTGAGAACAAAGGGGCATTTGTGTTAGGCAGACAAATTCTCGACAACGCTTTAGTGGCTCATGAATGTATTGATTCAAGACATAGACAGCAACAACACAAGTTGGTGTGCAAGTTGGATTTGAAGGCATACGATCATGTTGATTGGGTATTCCTGGACTATATGTTGCACCGGTTGGGCTTTGGGGATAAGTGGAGTAGTTGGATTCGAGCTTGCATCCAGATTGCATCCTTCTTGGTTATGGTCAACGACTTTCCTCATGGTTTCTTCAAGGCTTCCTGCGGCCTTAGGCAAGGGGGTCCCTATCTCCCTATCTATTTGTGGTTGTTGGGGAGGCTTTTAGTAAAACGTTGTATAGAGCTGAGATGGTTGGTTTAGCCAAGGCCTTTAGGGCAGCGGATGATGAACATTCTATCACTCACGTGCAATATTCCGATGATACCCTATTATTTTGCGATGCGATACCGATGTTGTTGACAACTTGGGAAGGTCGTCGTTTGCTTCGAAGCGTTGTCAAGCTTGAAGGTTAATGTAGCCAAAACCGAAATGTTAGGGATTCATGTTCCGCAGAAGGATTTTCTTCTCTTTGCTAGAATTTTCAGGTGCAAGTTGGGTTTGTTCCCATCTACATATCTAGGCCTTCCCCTATGCATGGGAAAGACGCCGATCCATCCTTGGGACAAGGTAATTGAAACGATAGAGAATGAGCTTTTGATGTGGTGGAGTGTGTATATTTCCTATGGGGGAAGGCTTACTCTTATTAAAGTTGCTTTCTCGAACATGCCGATATACTTCATGTCTCTCTTCAAATGCTTGGCCAAGGTGGTCGACAAACTTGAAAAGCTGAGATGGGGCTTCTTTTGGAAGGGGGCCAATGAGGGAAAGTTTGTATACCGGTGTCAGAGGGAGGGGTGAGGACCAAAAGCTTGACTGTCATGAATCTCGCTATTCATGGGAAATGGCATTAGATATTTGGTATCGAAGACAAGAGGTTGTGGAGGGAGATCGTGGCAAGCATGGACAAGACGAGGGCGGTTGGTATGTGAAGCGGTCGTCGCTATATCGCGCCTTGGGTATATGGATATGGATTGTGACAATGGAACATTTGCTCTGTAGCAGGGTTGTGTATCCTCTTGGGAATGGCTTTCGCATCCATTTATGGGCAGACATTTAGTGCGGTGACACGACTCTCCAAGAGGTTTTTCCTAGGTTTGTTCTTCTTGCTCTAGACCGCCATATTTCTGTTGCTAATTGTTACTCCAATGTGGGTGGCACGATTGTTTGTAGCCCCCCTTGTTGCAGGAACATGAGTGATGCTGAGGTGTCTGATTTCATTGCTCTTCTGGATCTCCTAAAGCTTTTGGCCCCTTCGTCAGGTGCGGATTGCTTGATTTTGAGAGCCCACTCTTCCGGGAGATTTTCGGTCCGATATCTGTTCCATGCGATATCCAACACAAACACCTCCACAGGGCCATCTCACCCTTTCCATCACTGGTTTTATGGGGCCCCTCCGAGAGTGGCAATTTTCGTTTGGCTAGTTCGAAGAAAAAGAATTTTGACGATTGATAACTTGCAGTGAAGATCCCTACTTCTTCCCAATATATGTTTGATGTGCTTGAAGGATGCGGAGTTTATCAATCATTTGTTTATTCATTGCTCTGTTGCTCAGACAGTTTAGGGGTTCTCCTCCACCATGCATCTAGCTTGGGTAGTGCTGAAGTCGGTGGACGCCCTCCTTTGGGCTTGGCACGGCGGAGGTAGTACGAAAGCTGGGAAAATAGCTTGGAGGCTGCTTATTATGGCAGTTTTTTGGACCATCTGGAAGGAACGAAATCACCGATGCTTTTGGGACAGAAGCACTTTTGTCAACAATCTGATTTGAAAGATCATCGATCTTTTGTTGGGATGGGTCCCCCACGTGGAAGATGCTAGAGCCACGCTTAATCTTTCTTATTCATCTTCTTAGCTTTGTATTCTTTTCCCACTTGCAAGCTTTTTAATAAAATGTTCTCCTATAAAAAAAAAAAGTTAATGAATGACATATGTGCAATTTTGAGTGTTGTTATCAACCATCTGTGGACGCTAGATCCTGGATGGAATCGACTTGTGCTTCCACGGGTGCCTTTTTCAAGGGCATTGCGCTAGTGATTAAAAGAGTATTGCGTTTGAACAAAGTCGCCACTAGCTAGTTACTTCATCTTTACAGTTGGCTAGATCCTATGGAAATGCTAGGACAGAGGATTTGAAGATTCTCAACCCTAAGATGATTATTTGGTCTGTGATCAAAGATTCAGGGTAAGGGACCGCAGTTATAGAGAGGGAAGGGGTTAGGCTCCCACTTTGCTCGTATTGTTGTACGGTCTCTACTTCACAAGATCTGACTATTCTTAAGGGTTAATGATTGGTTCTCGTGCACAAATGATGTAAATGTGTGTGGAATGTTATGTCGAATGCAAGGCTTATGGCAAGCTTAGATTCGGGCTAGAGAAATCTAACCTAATTCCTCCACTTGCCAAAGCGAATAACCAGCCTACACAAATTTCTGATGGGCAGGAACCAACTAAGTCAGCAAGCCACGGGTCATATGTTTACACTAACTAGGTGCAAGATGTAATGTAATGTAGAAGTGATAAACTTGCTGAGCAAGGGGGTTGAGAAGAGAGTAAGCGTTGCACAATGTTGATGCTAGAACTAGATGAAGTTGATCGAAGATTGGGCAGATGGATGGACGGTAGTGTCGCAAGGATTGGATTGAGTGACTTGGATCGAGATCTTGATGTCTCAAGAGGCTATATATTGTGAAAATTCACACGTGGTGTAATGGGATTACCACGGTTGCGTTGCGGAAGCTATATGGAACTTAGGAATGAAGGTTGTTCTAAAGCGGGGGTGATTATGACCAATTAAACTTTTCGTCTTTTAAACCACAATTACCTACTTAAGCTAATATGCAAATTAAGCTAAATAAGACAATTAAATCTAAGGCTTCCAAGCCAATAGAGGGTCCAATCATATAGACTACAAATGATAAGTCAATTAAGCAACTAGTCTATAAACATGATAGTGTACATGTGTGTGTGGGATGTGCAGTGTGCCAACTAACAACTCCTAGCATTCATCTAATCATGCATGCATATAAATAAACATTCACCACATAAGTATAATTAAACACGTGCTCAAATAACAATTCCAGACACAAGCATGTATAGTGGTTCGATTTCCCTACTCCACTCTTGGCGAATGCACTCAACCCATGAGTGTACCAGATTTCACTATTGGATGTTTGAAATCAGGTTGACCTCTAACATTTACAATCCTACACAAGGACCGGCTCTCGCAAGAGACTTTACATGGTTTTCCATAGGCTCTCCATGAACCTCTGTCTTACACAAGAACCTACTGACGTACACTCCCATCAGAGGCTCCTGCGAAAGACTCTTGTTGATTTTCTATCGGCTAACCAATGACCACGGTCCTAATCTAAGGACCTACGTTTGCTCCCGCTGGAGGCTCCCACAGAGAATAACACGTATGCACTCGTGTCTGGTGGCCTACACGAGGACTTGATTTAGGCCCTACACAAGGACCAATGTCCTACCCAAGAACCTAAATTTATGCCCTACACAAGAGCCAAAGTCCTACATGAAAGCCTAGTCGAGTTTGGGTCACAAACTCTTACCATCAATCCTACACAAGAAAAGAGAGTATACATACTCTTACAGTTGACAATTTATTCCCATTTTGTAGTGCCTTCTCGGGTTTCTTGATCGATTTTCTCCCATGCTTCAATCAACTCCCCTTTGCTCCCCCGATTATGATGTTGATGCTTTGCCATGGCTTCAACTCTAAGATCAAACAACTTGCATATAGTGCTCCTTTGAGGTGACCAAGGTGATTGGAGGTTGGTTGAATCTCCTACAACTAATGGAAAGTTGTAATTCCTAAGGGATTCATCTAAATGGGTCTTTTAGAGGATTTAGACAATGGTGTGCCTATATAGGTTGAGCCTAATCTCTAGAAATGATGGAGTTCAAGCTCATCTTTAAGGTGGAGGTTGGAATCCTCATTAGAGTGTTAATCTCAAGGAAGTTGACTTAGAACTCATTGGTTTAGAGGCTTGGGATGAGGGATATGATTATGGAATCACCTAAGCTTCTATTGCACCAGAAACCCATACAAATGCCTAAGAACCGAATGTCCTGTATAAGGAGTTTGAGCTCCAACGGTAAAAAAACGGGCAGATAACGGCTTCGTCGATGGGATCGAGTGATGATGATTCATTCTTGTTGAGCATATCTGAATTACATATTCGATGTCATTGAGGTGAACCTTTGATGCCATCGAGAAAATCAGATAAAATGATCAATTTTTGCTGGACATATCTAACTTATCCACTTGATGCCATTAAAACCCCTCAAGGTCTGCTTGATGAGATCGAGCACAACTCGTCACAGCAACTTTGCACATCTTCTAGTCTTACTTATCATATTCCAATTAGGTTTCTAAGGCTAATGGATGATCAATAAAGTTTACCTATTAAGCCAATATCATTTGGAGGCTCAAGGGTTGTTTTGAGTTACCAAGGCACCTCATTTACCTGTTCTTTGCTCCCTGATACTCCTGTCCGCTTGTGTCTTCGGTCTTTAGCTTCCAGAGGCTCAACCAACTACATGACACAAGGACTCGCGTAATTGACAAACAGGATGCACAAATCAATGCACTAACAGATTGAGTTGGGTTAAGCTTGACCTTGGTTGGACTCTTTCCTATGGTTCTTTCTTCTCCTTGGTGGAGGGATGTAATGGCTAGGCTAAGGGCTTAAGGAAGGGAACTATTTATAGCCCCCACCAATTTTCCTATAATTCTTGCAAAGCTTGAGGTTGGAAAGGGTTCGGATGGCTGAGATTTGAGATTGCCATGTGGCAAAATCTCATAGGTTGGATTGAATGGCATAAGGTGTAATTTTGGTGCAAGGCAGGGGTACCAGAGTCAAATCACATTGCCATACGCTTGAGGTTTGCAAAAGTACAAATTGCACACGGATTGAGCTCTCTACAAAAATGCAAGAGATGCCATGTGGTAAGCAACACCCTAGGTGCCGCTTGTCCCGTGCCAACTTCTATGCTTTGGTAGGTGAGCTGTCCCACACGTGTGGGGAGTTCTGACCAAGTAGAGTTGCTTTCCTATCTCCTTCTGTACTCCAATTGGGCTTTGGATGTGTGCTTGGACTAAGGTGGGCTTTGGGCTTTACTTGACAAGGTGAGTTGGCTGGGTGGGCTGACTAGGTGACCTGGTTGGGTGAGTTGACTCGGTGGGTTGCCTGGTCTTGATCAGGTTTCTCCTAAGATTAGGTTTTGAGATTAGGTTGTTGTCCGGTCCATTTGACTGGGTTTAGGGTTGGTTCCTAGGATTCAGGCCTCTGGGGTTTAGGATTTGGTATGGATTATGGTTTAGGGTTTGGATTGGGGTATGGATTAGTGTTTGGTTTGAGGTTTAGGGTTCGGGTTGGGGTTAGGGTTTGGATTTTGGCCAACCTAAATCAGCTTGTTGGCCCGGGGTGGGGTGTCTATACCATTGCACAGTCCCATTGTATTAAACAACTTACCTAAATTGCTAAGCTACCACAACAGAGATTGATCACATTGTGTATTGAATTTTCTCATTCAATCTTTCTTTGCCGCCAACATGTTACTTGTGTAGGATTTCTGATCTATGAAAAAGGTGGGCAACATCATGATGATCACCTGGTGCAAAAATCAAGAAGATCCACTTATAGGGCTGGAGAAAATGTCAAAATCAATGGACAGCCAATGGTCTGACTCAAGAGTACAGGTATGATCCACCCAATATGTGCATTGGCATGATTTTCGAATCAAGTGATTGCCAATTCGTCATGGTTTGGCCAACCTTCCGTGCAGATCAGATGTTCCACGCATCTGAATTTTGGCCGGAAATAAACGGATGAATATGAAAGTTCATAGGTATGGAGGCGCTGCATGCTGTGATCATCTCTCACTATAATAGTGAGCTTTGCTAAGCCCATGCGTGTGTACAAGGGAGCCCATTAAACACCGGCTATGTGTGAAAGTGGCACACACGCATGATATCCAAGCTGCTATCAGACAGTTCCCACCATACAGATGCTCTTTACAAAAAATATGGTCTCTCTGATCAACAGAGCTACAGTTTACGATTAATGACCATCCTTCTGTTTCTAAAACCATGGCCTGTTTTTTAAGCGGATTGGCTTGATTTTTAGGCAGGGCATCTACTAGGAGTTACCGGATGAATGGCTTGAATCTCAAAGACAAATACATTTTCCACATTGGCACATCGGATAGCATGTAATCCCCTTATACACGCGTTTGGGCTTAGTAAACCTTTATAATAATATGTAATAGATACTATATCAACAAGTGGTGCTACAGTGTAGCTTTTAGCACTTTCGACTTTCAATCCAGCGACATGAGTTCTGACTCCCAGTAGGACTTTTATGTATATTGTCTAAAGAATATTAGTGTGTATATTAATATGTAATATATAATATCAATATTCAAATCAGGTACCCGACTAATTTGAAAGATGAGACTAGCCTATTATGATTATTGATTTATTGTGTGGGAAAATTAGTTGTTAACTTGATCGGTGAGTTCACCTAAGATATCCTGAAATTATTATCTTGAATTCCTAACTAAATCAAGTTATTTACATGTAAACACCTTTTGTTCAATATCTTCCTATAATGAAAGACCTAGCCATTCACACCTTTGCATGGTCTCGGGCAGCTGAATTTCGTAATGCAATACCGAGCAATTATTCTAAGTTGTCGCTATTCCTGTGTGACAGACCTAAAGAAGTTGGATATGTATGAAAAGCTTGAAGGAGAAAATCAGGTGAGAAATACGTGATCTGCTACTGATTCCTGGTTGTGAATAATTGTGTCATCCTTATTTTTGAACTGATAGAAACACAAGTTTTAACTATGGTACATTCATGATTGAGCTTGTGACCAAGAAACTGTCTCCTGACTTCTGGAAATTTGTTATGATCTTCTTTGTTCTTAATATGGATTTTCCTTTTCTCCTTGCGTTTTTCTTTCAATTATTCATGCGGTTGGCATTCCTTACGCCTGTAAACTTCTAATCCTTATTCAGGGGCAAGATCCGAAGGCTGTGAAGCCAAAGGAAGAAGAAGAGGAAAATGAAGAAGAAGTTGGATCAGAAGAGGAAGAAGAAGACTCAGATGATGGTGATTACAATAAGGTTCACATCAAACTATTAGCGCTTAGTAGATATTTGAATTTTATCAGATTAAACATATATATTGCTTGATGTGGATGTAATCTGAGACTAGTGCCAAACATATGTCTCTGTTCCTTGAGTCACTCTTTTGTAGTGCATCTTCCTCTGCTTCAAAAACATTCTACTTACTGTATGGTCAAATTTGTAAAAGGTTGATGTTCTACTTAGTAAAGGATAAATTTGTTCAGAAGGGTTCAGAGGGGTCAAGGAAGAAGATTTTGAAAGGGGGCCCTTTTCTCTATTGCTATGTCGTGTTTTTCTTTTATGAGTTATCGGTTATTGATTAACAAACAAATGTGTCAACCATGATTGCTTCTTAGATATTATTTCCAACCACAGTTTCATGTTTTGAATCTCGAGCCAGGTTATCTATTTGGTAACTAGGTAGATTGTCACACATGTTGGTTGAAATCAATACGAACAAGCATAACTCATGTATATATAAAATTTCTTTTGAAAAGAAAAAAATCATTACCAACAAAAATAACTAATATATACATATAAAATTTCTAATGCTTTTGGGGTTTCAAGGTCTAATAACTTTTCTTATCAATTACTATTGTTTTGTCTGATTTGTTATATTTCAAGTGTCATGCGAAATTTTAGTCTTCTGGATCATGGTATTCAAAATTGGTTGCATAACGTTACGGCCGTTACTTAACACTGTAACAGTAATGGTCATAGCCATTACGCATGGCTACAGAGAAAACAGGCCATAATGGCCCCTGTAACAGTTTTTTTTTTTTTTTTCTCAATGAGAGAGAGAGAGACCTTGTTCTGGATGCTAAGCTATGATACTTCTTTTAACTCGTTTTTTCAGCTGTCCCAGCTTCTCCCTTTTGTTGATCTGAAATTTAGGCTATTCTCTTGAGAATCAAATTCTATTCTTCTTTTTCTTTCACTCCGATACTCATATATATTTTGCTTACAGAACATTGATTTTGATGATGATGAGGATGATCTTAATCCGGATGATGATGGTGATGGTATGCTTTTTGTGCTTTTGCATCTTCATTCTACTCATTGGCATTGTCAGTAAATAGGTTGCTTCTCTTAGATGTTTGCTCATTTTGTAGGTGTTTTCAAAGGATATCCAACTGATTTCAATTTTGTTCAGTAGTGCTGACATTACTTCATGTGTTGCAGATGAGCCATTGTATGATGATTAGCTTCTATTGGATAGGTTCGAGATGAAAGTGGAGGTAATATTCCATTCCTTTTGTTCAGATCCATTTACTCTGGTCTGCTACCTGTGCATCGTCATGGCCTGAATGTGAGAGTGAAGTCTCTTGCTCCAGTGGTAGACTCTCAGGAGTTTCAACACTTGGTCAAGGGTTCGAGTACCCATGGGTGGTGAAATCCCACTACGGCGTGAGTGTGTAAAAAAATAAAATTTAAAAAAAGAAAAGAAAAAAGGAGGGCTGTATATTATTTAATAGATCTGAGAAGAATCTCAATCATTTCAAGTTGTTGATAATTAGATGTTTATATCCTGTGATCTCCTATATTGTTTTATGTCTCCCTCCCTTTGTTGGATAGCACTATGGCCTTGGCCTCCCTCCCTTCGTTGGATAGCAAGCTATGGGCTTGGATGCCAGATACCTGGAAATGGATGATGCATTTATGTTCTGTGACCTGCTTCTGTACTTGATTCTTTAATGTTACTTTCAAAATCTGCTCTTTGGCAGAGACGTAGCCTGCCAATATAGTAGATGGTGGGTATCTTGTTTTCTAACTGTTTAATCATATAGTTTCATCTCACACCAAAAATCAATGGTCCACTTTGGGTCAATGCTCATCTCCAAAACCCCTAACAGAGTTTCATAAAATATCTCGAAAATCTTTTCTGTAAGATGGTTGTTTCAAGTGAATTTTGCAGGCCCCCATTGGATTGCACTGATTGGAGTGAGTTTCAGTTATTAATGGCACTGGGACACATCGGGCATGAACAGTCTGCTGGGAGAGGTGTTGGAAGTGACTACTCAAATTTCTTGTAGAATTAAGTTAAGTGAGAATGTGAAAATTTACAGAAGACTGTAATTTATATATATATATATATATATATAGAGAGAGAGAGAGAGAGAGAGAGAGAGAGAGCAGGCACTGGGCGAAAATTTAAGGGGGGAGGAGAAAGGAAAATTTGGATGTAGTTTCTTGTCAGTTTCTCAAAAGGATATGTAATATGCAGAAAAGTTGAGGCAGTGAAAATAAAAGTGGTAAAATTTCTCTGTTTCTATTTTTCTGGAAAACTGCAATTTATTTGGGGGGAAACATCAAATATGCCAATGGGGTACACATGACATTGTGGAGAAAGCGTCTTCATCTCCCTAGATCAAAATCAATATTTTGGATAGGCCAGGCCCAGAATGACCGTCCCTACTGGTTTGAGATCCAGGCCCACCCCTTGACATCCCTGCATCTTCCACCACGCAAAAAGGTGAGAAATGGTGGAGAAATCTGCATAGGGGTTCCACTCCAATTTCAAGAGGCTAGATGCCTTCCTCCTATCGTAACATGTTCCCCTTTCCAATGGGGTTTTGAGATATAAAATTTCCTGGATTCTCTCAGGTACCTTCATTTAGTGGTCCCCATTTTGGCTGGGACAATTGTGTGGTGATCTCACAAACTAGACGCCTTAGTTGAATGTGTAGTGCCGATCCTTCCTTGTTTTGACCATTCTTTTGTTAGCCAACATGTTGATGAAATGATCTGCCAATGGATGTGGTTACTGGGTTCATGATCCTAAGTAGCTGTTTTGATGGTCCAGATCATTAGATTGTTGTGCTACATTTTTTGCATGTGATACACTGCAGCCGCAAGCAGCTGAAGTTAAGGGTGATGGTTGAAGTAGTGTCATATGAGGCGCTTGAATATAGATGGACGGTGCTCTGTGGGCCCCACAATGATGTATGTGTTTATCCACGCCGTCCATCCATTTTGGATCATTAGGTACGAGCCCAAAAATGAGGCAGATACAAATCTCACGTAAATCACACCACACGAAGACAGTGGTGATTGCACGCCTACTGTTAAAACTTCCCGGGGGCCCACTGTAATGTTTATTTTCCAACCAACCTGTTGGTTAGGTCACAAAGATCTGGATGAAGGGGAGAAACAAATATCAGATTGATCCCAAACTTTTGTGGCCACCAAGAAGTTTTTAACGGTGGAGTTCAATCACCACTGTTTCCCGTGGTGTGGTCCACCCGAGAATTTTATCTGCCTCAATTTTGAGCTCATGCCCTAAAATGAGCTGGAAAAATGGATGGACAGCGTGGATCATCATTGTGGGTCCCACAGTGCACCGTCCAATAATGAGTCGCTACTCGCTAGTGGCGGTGGCAGTGGCGATCAAATGACGGTTGAGGACGTATAGTAGCGGATGCAAGACGTTTGGCACGTGTGATGTATCAACACCGGTAATTCTATTCTTATATTGTATCCAAAAGAAGATGGGAGGGATTGGAACCTTTGAAGGGTGGGTCTGCTCATCAAACAAGCCAAACTCATGCCTAAGATCCTGACCATCCCTTGTGATGGACCCAAAGAATTAGGCTGGTCTGCTCATCATCAAATGAGCCAATCTCAATTTTTCTAGGGGATTTATATAATTCTTGAGACCCTTGAGCTTATTGTACTAGTGGGGCCATGAACGGGTTATCCAGACTGTTTGACTGATGAACCACAATGGATAATGGATTTGTCAAAGAGAAAGGATCTTGTGAGTTCTGTCTATGGAAACCTTTCCATGCACCTATTGCATTTGGGCTCGTTGGCATTTGCATCACCTATTTGGACTGTCTATTAGGTTTAATCCACACTTCATTCTATGCTTTTCAAAAATCACACCAATGTTATGGTCTTACGCTTTCATTACTATTAGAACTATCTTCCATGAATAATCTTACCATTCATTTTTTGTGAATACCAAAAATCACAGCAATATCGGAATATTTTTTTTATAATAATATTTAAGCAGGAGTAGTTACCACTGGTTGGAAATCTCAGAATCTACTTATGCTGAAAACAGTGGAAAGAAAATGATTAAAGGGCAAAAATTGATGGTGTGATCAAATAACTCCACTTTGCCTAACTTCTACAGATTTTTGGGTTAGTACCTTGGTCATAGAAAGAAGGTATAAGGCACCTTCTTGCTTGCATGTGTGCACTATTTCTAGTTATGGGATTTGGGTTTGTTGAGATTGAAGCTCTAAATTGTAAATTAAAGTGAATGAGTAACTAAATTAAAATGTGTGAAGTTAGAAGTGTAAAGAAAGATAATGTGCCGATGCGAATATTTTTAATAAAAAAATGTTAACAAATTCCTTAGATGTGTTCTCAGATCAATTAATATGAGTTGAAGAAAGAGAATCCTCGACACTCTTCTATAAAATAACGAAGATGACCAGAGCTTTTAAATTTCTTTACTTTACTCGGTAGATATATCAACATAAATAATGAAGAGCATTATAGAGAAGAACCTCAATACTCCCATGTGTGATAAGAGAGAATGATTGAAATTCATCAATCTCTATCCTACTTTAGATCCTTCTCCTGTGGAGTTTTCTAAAATGTATGGAGGGGCTGTGAGAATGAAAAGGCTAAGCACAGACATGTTTGTGGCTTAGGGAAAATGGAATGATGGGATGAACCTAATGGGAACCTGAGAGGGAAAGAGAGGTTTCTCATCAAAATTTCAAGGCTTAGTATAAATTAGTTGAGAGGTGGTAGTATTTTAATTATTTTTTAGATATTGTGAGGCCAATAATGCATATATCATCACCTTATGTGTCATTGAATGCATTGGGATGCATGGGTTGCTCTCATAAATCATTGGGAATGGTATATTGTATAATTTTGAGAAGTTTCATTGGTGAATTCGTAAAAAATTATATTTTCATTAATTTTTAAAGACATAGTAATGAGAAGGGCACCAAAAGGCGAGTGGATGATAAAAGGACTATCCACACACATATTAGGCTGAAGACTCAACCAGTTTTGAGCATAACCGGCTGAGCCTCAAGTGATTTTGTGCATAGCCGGCCCCCACGCTGCCAGCTCAGGGTTTTGGTTTAAAACTAGCGAAGCATCAATTGGTTCTGGCCAAAACCGGCTTACACTCCACTGGCTACAAGTTATGCGTTGGACGGTTCGCCACGTGACTTTCGCTTTTTAACGGTTCTGTTTGCATGAGCCTTGCTTTCAGATGAAGCTATGGCTCAAGAGAACTGAACCCGACCATATGTCCCTCCCCAAATGCCTATAAAAGGGAGGTCGGACGAGAGAGGGAGGATGTAGGGTCTTATATGATGAGAGAATTTTAGCGTAGAGTCTAGTGAGAGAAATAAGTGATGGAGGCTTTAACTCTCTTTTCTCGGTGTCTTCTAGTCTTTCGATATCTTCTCTTCTATTTCAATTTCAAAATCAAAGTTTGTATTCTCAATGTATCCTTCTTTCAATTTGTATATTCCAACCCCACTTTTTTGAACACTTGAGGTAGTAGGATCTGCTCTAACATTGCCTCTCTTGAAGATTTTCTATATCGAAATATGTGACTTTGATGAACCGAAAACTTTGTGTTCCTTTTCTTTTCCGTACATCTATTGAAAAATCTTTTTTTCTACTGTTCCCATTTCATTTTTAGTTTATCTTTTTTATTGTAAACATCTAAATCTCAGTATTTTAGTGGAAGTTTCTTGAATCCCATTTGAAAATGTACATCCTGACAAAGTTGATATCGTGTTTCACACAAACAGTAAAAAAGTGTCTAACCTCTTCCTTTTCTGTAATGATGCCCTTACTCGGAACCCATGGCATGGATCAAATCAGGAGTCACTCGAGTAAGAGATTCTTTGATTTTCTCGATCTCAAAGCAACTATACAAAGTCTAGCCAATTGTAGATTATAGAGCCTTTATTTTAGCTAGTAATGACTCTAAAAAAATGCTGAGTTGAGTCATTCTATCAATCTTGTGAAAAGATAGTGTACAATCCAAAACCAAACTAGGTTATTACAGACCAAGTGCATAACCCCTTCGGCTCATTGCCTGAAGATACGAGCATATTGCATGAGGAGTTACGAGCGGTATAAGTATAACTATTAGGTTCTATTTTCAATCCTTCCATGAGGTTTAGGTTTGAAGGTCTTAGCTATGGGTTCTACTGGATATGAATATATTTTGGATATGAGCCTTCATGTGCTACTATCAGTATCAACCAATTACCTAAAATCACTAACCTTTCTTCTCATCCTTTTAGCGAGGTTCAGGTATGGAGGTCTTAGCTATGGGTTTCATCGGATCTGAACAAACTTCGGATCTGGGCCTTCACATGCCATTGCGCATATCAATTGATCATACAATATTCTAGTAATGGGAACATCACGCACACATGCACGACCCCATACGCACGTACGCAAGGAGGAAAAGGGCCCCACCATCGATCTGAATCGATGACGACGTCCATGGAGGGCTTCCTAGTTAGAGGACTGTGTTTTAGTTCCTTGGAGTGAACCCGATCGTCATATGAATCCCACCATGGGTTCTCATGATCGCGTCTCACTATTCCAAACGATCTAATACTTTGAGTTTTGGTTATTATTGTTATTAGGAATATCGTGGACAATTTAGATTACTTTGATTAGTTGTTATTTGTGGCTATTCCGTCTCTAAGTAATATGTTGCGCATATGACACGAGTTTTGGAGTATATGATTTTATTATAAATAGGCACCTCTTGTAGTCTTTTTTCTCATTGATGATTGGAATAAAATTTTTACGTTTTCCTGCTCCTCTTTGAGTTATAAAAACCTAATTGGGTGCGAAACCCTCCCTTCTTTGAAGGGCTACTACCGTGGTGCAAAGCCACACCCATCCTAATTCGCCCCCACCTTTTACCATTTATATTCCTCTTCTCCTACAATCATTTCACCTGCAAATCCATCGTTATTTTACAGTCGTTCATTCTCTACAACAGATTTCTATAATCTGACCCTGCAGGAGGGTTAAAATTTCGGCGGAGCACCACGCACGAACTGTACATCGGATCGAGCTAAAACTTGAGGGCAGCCCTTAGCGCACGTGAGTCAGGCGTGGCCTGTTGCCCACACGCACGAGCGGGCTTCAGGTTCACTCTCTCCTCTCTTACCTGATTTCTCTAATCCTAACCCTATATTATCTTAAACTCCCAATTTCTTTGCCCTTTTTTCAACCCTAGGGTTTCTTGAATTGAAACTTGTTAATCCCTTGGATTGGAGAAAATATTCTTGTGCATGTGTGACTGAATCTACTATTCTTTGAGCATTGTTTGGTCTATAATTTTAATTAATTCAACCCTAGCATGTGTAGACCTAGACCCGCATAGATTCCACTTATTGAGTGCTTGACTTTATGTGGGATGTGAAATTTTATATGATTGTTTCTGAACTAGTATGATGTAAAGCCTAGAATCTTGCATAACATGTTTAAATTTTCATGTCCTGCATCATCTAGCTAGGCTTACGAAATATGCATGCTCTGTAACTTGTTAGGTATCCAGATCATATCACATCAAAAATTCGAGTAAATTCTAATTTTATATTTATCACTTATATCTATCACCACACAGACACATATTAGATGATTTGACTCAAACACCTAATGGGAAGCCTAGGGGAAAGTTTCCCTGTGCGTTCATAATATTAAGATCATAATACACAAGAAAATGAAAAATTCATTTCTACCCCTGATATTGGGATGGCGGATTAATATGCAGGGACATGTGGGGACTTTTGACGAAGGCATATTGATAGGATGTAGATTGCCTATTGACATTGATAGTGGTAAGGTGGTTATTGGTCAATGCTCTACGAGCCCCACAAAGAGTGTTTTATGCACGACATCTATCCATTTTCCATGTCCTTTTAGGGCATGATCCAACAAATAAGGTAAATCCAAATTTTAGGTGGACCATACCACAAGAAGACACAGGTGATTGAACACCCGCTATTAAAAACTTCTTAAGGTGCATTTACTGCCCAACCTGTTGATTAGGTCACACAAACTTGATCAACATCATTAAGTTTTTAATGGTGGTGTTCAATCATCACTATTTTCTCTGATGTGGTCCACCACATGAGACTTGTATCTACCTGATTTTTTGACTCATGCCCTAAAATGAATTGGAAAAATGGAGTGAATAAAACATATACATCATGGTGGAGACCACTGAGCACCATTCAATAGCAACTAGCAATCTGCATCCATATTGGTAGGGCTGCTAATATGTTGGACCTAAGTTTGGCTTCAACATGAATTTTGAATTGTTTAGGCTAGGCTTATTTAAAATTTTGATTTTTCCAGGGCTTGGCCTGTCCATTAATGGCCATATATATTTAGGAGCTAAAATATAATTTCCACCTCACTAATATTTAGGCTAGGGTATGCCGATTCCAATGAGATGGATACCCTGGTGGCTAAAATCCTTGTGAGAACTAGGCCCTTTATATCTGACTGAAGTAAATGACCTAGGCACCTTTGTGGTAGGGTGGACTATCTATGGGTATGTATTAGAGTTGTACATAAATTGAGTTAGCTTGGTTAGCTCGCTCGACTCGACTCGAAAAAGCTCGATTCGACTTGGTTTGAAACTGAGTTTGAGCCGAGTCGAGCTGATTTATTGAGCTCAAAAAATTTTTGAGCCGAGTTCGAGCTTGCTCGAGCTCGAGCTCAACTCGACTCGGATCGAACCTCAACTCAAATTGAACTTGGATCAAACTAATTCGGTGACTCGATTATTTTGATATTGATGTTGCTCATCAAGTGTTTGATGAAATGACTCAATGAAGTGTCGGCTGGTAGCGAGGCAGGTATGCATATAAAACAAATACCCTTGTATCTTGATTTTTATGTTGCCTACTAAGTGTTTGATTAAATACCTATAAACCCATGCTGCTGCTTTATACTTTGTGAGAAATTGAAGGTGCACTCCATGTGTTTGAGAAAATGTCACGGAGGCTCGATCTTGGCTCGAACTCGGCTCGAACTGGCCGAGTTGCTGACCGAACCGAGCTAAGCTGGCCAATCAGGCTTGAGGACCGAGCCGAGCCAAGTTCGAGCTGGGGTCAACTAGTGCTCAAGCTAGTCTGAGCTTTACCAAGCTCGACTCAGTTCAACTCATGTACACCTCTAGAATGTATCATCCATTTAGTGTGATTTGCCAACTCATAAATGCGTGTACACTGGTGAATCCCAATGCAATTAAGTGCATGGAAAGGTTTACGTTCACTCATCCCACTGGATCATGGACGTGGTTTGGTTAGTGACCCAACACCAGCTAGTGAGCTGGTGTCAAAGCTCTATGGGCCTGCCATGATGTATGCGTTTTATATCCATGCCGTGTATCCATTTTTCCAGATTGTTTTAGGACTACTGACTGAATGTCCAACATTAAAAACTTCGTCCAACATTAAAAACTTCTCAGGGCGCATTGTAATGTTTATTTGCCATCCAACCTGCTGATATGGTCATAAAATCCTAGATGCAGGGAAAACAAAAATATTTCAATCCAAAACTTCCGTGGCCCTGAGAAAGTTTTCAATGGCAAGTGTTAGTCCTCACTGTTTAGTTTGGTGTGGGCCACCTGAGATTTGGATCCCCCTCATTTTGGGATCAAGCCATAAGCCCTAAAATAAACTGACAAACAGATGTACAGCCTGTATAAAACAGACACATCGTGATGGGGCCCACATAGCTTTGACACGAGCTAGCTAGTGTTGGGGTCATTGGCCAAACTACGTCCTTCATCATTTATCTTCCGTAAACTCCTTTTACTCAACAATCTCAATCTTTATATCCGACTTTTTTGAAAGTAGGCACGTAGGTTTCCCACTTATTGGAATAAAGGCCAAATATTTACCTACAGATTAATAGAAACGATCAAATACTGCGTTTGTATTGTAATAACTAATTTTTTATCTCCCAATATTTCTAATGCATAGAGTATCCAATCCGTTCAAATTTTGGGCCACACCGTAGTTAACCTGATATACAAATCGGGTGGATAACCTTCGATTGTGAGACAACATCACAGTCAATAGATGGCTAATGTATGGTTTATTGTACTGGCGTGGCCTACTCAATGAATGGATTAGGCTGATTTTTATACCAGATCATAATCATGGTGAGGCCCACCTTTTTTATGGATCAGATATCATAAAAATATAAAATTTTGGTGAAACAAAAGTGGCTGTTTGATAATTGATGATACACAGCGGCTGTAACTGGTCATTTTTCATTATTTAAGTGCCACGAGCTTCCTGCCTAGGGGGGCTTCTTCTGTGGGAATCACCTCCTGATCCATTTTTCACGCCTGTCCACTGAGAGAGATGGACGGTTGAGGGTGTTCTTTCATGCACACATGAAAAAAATGCCGCACGCGTGCTTAAGAATCGGGCCACTTGTCATAAAGGACCCGCTGTGACCCTGCGGACGGTCGGGAACTGCGGTGATTGAATACTCACCACTAAGAACTTCCTGGCGGCCGTTGGAATGTTTTTTTTTTTTTTTCATCCAAACTGTTGATAAGGTTAAAAAGACTTCGATGAAGGGATCACACAAATATCAGCTTGGTCTAAAACTTTCGTGGCCCACAGCAAGTTTTTAATGGTCAATCAGCACTGTTTCCTATGGTGTGGAACACTTCAAAATTTTATCGGCTTTATCTTTTGTTTCATGCCCCTAAAAAACGGATTGACGGTATGGATGTTTATCCAAATCCCAGCACAGGAAATACGCATGCATACAGTCGGAGTTTTGTATCCACCTGATTTTTAATTTCATGTCCTAAATTGATTTGGATTTCTAATAAACATGACAATGACCCAATTCTAACATCCCAGCACACAGGAAATACGCATGGATAGAGTCTGAGGGGGTTCCGGTCTTTACCGCTATAGGATTGGTAAATGCATGTATCTTACACCCATATCCATAGCTCAAGTGGCAGGCTGAGTGAAAGACACCTGGTTTCAACACTGGGGTCTCTGTATCGATTCCCTGGAGGGGGTGGCTAACAGTGAAGTGTGAACTGACAATAGGTGTACTAACAAGCTAACAAAAAAAAAATGCGTGTATCTTGATAAGTGGACCAGGCTAAACTTTTGAAGTGTATGTTCCAGGTGGCCCCCACCTAATTAAGGGCCCGTCACTCGTTCGTGTGTCAATAAACACGTAAGGCAGGTATGGTGATTGCCTTTGGCAGGAACTTCTAAGTGTGCCAACCTTGATGCTGGTGAGAAATCCATCTTGTTCATTGATTTTATTAGATTGTGTTAGCACGTGAGCCAAAGAGTGAAATAACCCAAAACTTGGGAGACAATATGCGAAAAAATTAGCACTGTAGATGAGTCCGTACAACGCCTTTTTTTTTCCTCCACTCGGAAACTTATTTGACTAAAGGCGATTTTTAAGGTACCGATATTGGTTTTTTGACGAAAATACTTCTACCTGTTATGGTAAGCAATGGAAAAAAATAAAGGCATTTTCGTCTTTCTAAGTTTGTTCATACGAATAATAGTATACTTTGATAATTAAGATTTTTTACGGGTCGCATAAAATAACGTGGGTAGTCCATCAGGGCTATCCTAAAAACGTACCCGACCATATGCTGAAAAATGTCCACCCTTAAATCTCTTGGATCTTTTTTTATGTTTATGTTCCATTCATAATGATGTGTACGTGCCATCCATTGGGCCCATCAACCATTCTTATTGAAATGAATGGAAGACAAAAAATATTAGCCTATGCAAAACTTTTCTAGCTCCATGGATGTTTCAACAGTGAAGGTTTAATCATTAATGTTTCTTATCCGGCAGCTAGGGGTGTACATTGAGTCGAACCGAGTTTAGCCGGCCTCAACTCGACTCAACTCAGCCACTAGTTGACCTCAGCTCGAACTCGGCTCGATCCTCAAGCTTGACTGGCCAACTCGGCTCAGTCCTCGAGCCTGATTAGCCAACTCAGCTCGATTCTATCAGCAGCTCGGGCCAGTTCGAGCCGAGTTCGCATGTGCAGCATTTTCACAAACACCTGGACTACACCTTCAAAATCTCACTGTATTTAAGATAACAACAATGGTTTTATAGGTATTTTATCAAACACCTTCTAAACAACATAAAAATTAAGAAAAAATGTTATTAGTTTCATATACATACGCTCCTTGTTACCAACCACACTTCGTTGGGTTATTTCATCAAACACTTGGCGAGCAACATCAATATCAAAGTAACCAAGTCACCGAACTAATTTGATTCGAGTTCGATTCGAGTTGGGTTCGATCCGAGTTGAGTCGAGATGGGGCAGCTTGAACTCATTTTCAAGCTCAAAAAATCAGCTCAACTCGGCTCGAACTCAGCTTCAAACCGAGTCGAATCAAGCTTTTTCGAGTTGAGTTGAGCGAGCTAACAAAAATAGATTGGTTTGTGTACACCTCTACCTGCGGCCCAATAGAGTTTTGAATTTATATTTTTGGGCTCATATTTATACATGATCATGTAAAACAATTAAACTAAATGGATTTCTCATAAGCATCGCGTAGAGCGTCACCTAGTTTAAAGTGAGATTTTGAAGCAGGTGGACGTAGATTAACTAGTGACAGGTTGAGGAGCGAAACTGGGTCCTTACTATTGCCTGGGTGGTAGACTCTCAGGAGTTTCAACTCCCAGTCAATGGTTCGAGTACCCATCGGTGGTGAAATTCCACCAGCGTGAGTGTGTGGGGGTGTGTGTCAATGTGTGCTTGTTTAAAAAAATAAAAATAAAAATAAAAGGCTGAGGAGCAAAACTTGATACTGAAGTGAAGTCACCAAGATACGTGGGTTCCACCATGACGTATGTTTTGTAACCACAGTCCATCCATTTGGAGAGATCAGTGTAGGGCATGATCCAAAGAATAAGGCAGATCCAACGCTTTATTGGACCTCACCATATAAATAGTGGAGAGATTGATGCCCACCGTTGAAACCTTCTTAAGGTCTACTATGATGTTTATTTGAGATCCAACCTGTTCATAAGTCAACACATACATTAAAAAAGGGAAAACACAAATATCAGTTTGATCGAAAACTTGTGGCACTTATAAGTTCTTAATGGTGGGAGTCACTCTCTTCACTTTTTTCTATGGTGGGGTCCACTAGAGATTTAGATCTAATTCATTCTTGGGATCATTCCCTAAAATGGTCTCCCTAAATGGATGGACGGTGTGGATACAAAACATACATCATGGTGGGACCCACCGAACTTGGTGACGTTACTTTAGTAGGTAGTCTCGCTCTTCGACTTGTCGGTAGCTAATCGGCGTCCGTCCTAGGTTCCCAGGCAATCGGTGGGTTCCCCTCCCGCAGTACGTGGATTACGGAAGCGAATTGCGTCTTACCCCCGCCGGATAATAATCCGTCCGGGCAGAGCTCTGAGGAGTTGACCGTGATATAAGGGTTTTATCCACGCCGTCCATCCATATTTAATGATTATTGTAGGGTGTGAACCCAAAAATTAGCTATAACCAAGGCTTAAGTAGACCACAAAGTGGGGATTGAACTTCCACCATTAAAAACTTCTAAGGAGCTGTAGAAGTTTCATATCAAGCTGATATTTGTGTTTTCACTTCATCAATGTCTAGATGACCTTATGAATAGGTTGGATGGTAAAAAAACATCACAGTGCACCTTACAAAGGTTTCAATGGTGAGTGTCATTGTCACCGCTGATTCCTTTGGTGTGGTCTACTGGAGCTCTGAACCTGCTTTTTTTACTACATTATGCCTTAAAATGATTTGATAATAGGGATTAACAGCGTGGATAAAACCCTTACATCACAGTAGACCCCACAGAGCTCTGCCCGGCCGGATTATCATCCGGGCGGGGGTAGGACGGAATCCGCTTCCGTGGATTACCTACTAAACGCGATAGCAGCGGCCAGCGGGTCTCGCTACTAAAGTCGCCTCATCACATCAGTGAGACTTACCATGATGTATGTGTATACTTTGAATCATTTTAGGGCATGATTCAAACAATGAGGTTGATTCAAATTTTAAGTGGACCCAACACAGAAAACAGGGGGATTGAATGCTACCGTTGAAAACTTCTTTGGGCTATAAAAGTTTTTGGTTAAGATGATATTTATGTCTTTCCTTATTCCATATATGTGTTAACTTATAAAAAAGTTGGATCCCAAATAAACCTCATGGTAGGCTTAAAAAGGTTTCAACTGTGGGCATAACTGTTCCCTTGTTTTCTGTTGTAGGTCCACTTGAATTTTGGATCTGACTCATTCATTGGCTCATGCCCTAAAATGATATAGATGGTGTGGATACAGCACATAAATAATGGTGGGGCCCAAAGAACATGGTGACGTGAATCCCCGCCTTCCCATCATGTTCTCCGCTAGCCAAAATTGCTTCTCTTGTGAAAGAGGAATTATACTGGTCTGCTCTGGTACCCATAATTATATAATCGGGCCATTGAAATGTTGCTTCCCATCCTCGATAAAACTAACAAAAAGTACTGTCTGTGGAACGATCCTTACCTCTAGATTTGTGGCCTATGGATAGACGGTTGAGAAGAGAAACTCAATTCTCAAGGAAGGTAGCTGGATTGTAGTCAAGAGTTTTAGACATGTCGCAATACGCCATATGACTCTCTCTTTTTTTTATATGGACAAATAACTCCCTCCTTTTTAGTATTAAAGGGAAGCTGATTGCTTGTGACCCTTGGCATTGAAATATTCTTGTGACCGGGACTGTGTGGGGTCCACAAAGATATTCATGACAAATTCATTCTGCCTATTTATTTTTCGAGAACATAATGAGATAATATTCTAAAAATTAAGCAAATTCAGAACTCATAGTGAGGATTAGATGCCTAGGTGTGGCATACGTTCTATTTCATAATGATATTTCTACCTACAATTTATCCGAGTGGTAATAACCCTATGAATGACTTAGATGGCATATAAACATTATACTATAAGCTTAGGATGATGTCAATGGTGGATGCTTCTATTCTGTTATTTTTATTTTTTTTCGGTGAGGCTTACCTGAGTTTTAGACATACGTAATTTTTATAATCCTATCCTTCTGTGTTATTGAAGAGCATATGGACAGTGGATATATCATATATATATTTGTGGAACCTAGGTAGCCCCAGGCATAAATACACGTTTGTGCCCAGGTCATGGGCAACCCACTTCTCCATCGAGGAGTTCTTTTTGTTTTTCACTATGGGTCATGAAATGGTGTTATCTTGTTTAAGTTAGAGTGGACCATTTAAACAAATTTACTATAACTATGACCTATAAAATTATGCTTTTGTTATTGACTTTATAAAAATAAAAAATTCACATTCTCCATTTATGCAAATAAGAAAATTTTATTTATAACATATAAATGATTTTGATTCATCTTTTAAATGGTATAAGCCAAGTGCTACAAATGGTTTATCATAAAATGATTCAGATCATGTAACCATATCAAAGCCCACAAAAAAAAAATTTAACTCAAAATTAAAATGTATCTCATATTTACAAAGTTAAAGACAAGAACATCATTTAATGTATTTGGCAATTAAATACAATAGTCAACTTTAAGTTAATCACAGGTTTTTATTATGTAATATAGAAAATATGAGCACTTATTGACAATTTAAAAAGGAGAGGAGTTTCTTGGTATATAGCAAAAAAGTAGAGTGCTTTCGTCAACTACTCTAATTAATCTTGTGAAATTATGAAAATAGACTCATGATTTATTTTCTTTTTAAAATATTCTGTCTTTTCGTTTCTCTATGGCCTGTTTGGATGCCTGTAAGTCCTATAAGTCACTTACGAGTGAAAGTCACTTACAGGTAACTTGTTTGAATATAAGTTGTAAGGCACTTACAAGTAAACTGTTTGGATATAAGTTGTAAGTCACTTATAAATATTCTATCTGAATATAAGTTTTACGTTATTTACAGGTAAGTTAGTTTTTTTATTTGAGTAACCTTTAAGTTACTTACTAGGAATTGCTTTAAAGTGTTATAATCATATAAGAATTAATAGGATCAAATATATCATTTTAGTAAGTCCACCGAGATAAATATTTGAGCTAATTATTAGGCAAAACTAATTTCAATGTAGGCCCATGAATTCAAAAAATATATAATATGAAGCAGTAACTTAATTTAAACGTCGAGAATAAACTTTAAAATGTTAATAGCAAATATAATAATCAAATTACATTATCAATGTCTTATTTAACAATAAAAAATACATTTTTTTCATCTAAATGTAGACCTTGAGCAATAAATTTAAGCATATCCGAACTCAAGTAAACCATATCACAGGAAAAAGTGAAAATACTAATTTTGACTGTTGAAACCTTTTTAGTGCACATAGTGATCTCTATTTATCATCCAACATGTTCATAAGATCACAAATACATAGATGAGGGGAAAAAAAATAAATCAACTTGATCCATAACTTCTGTGGCCCCCTAGAAAATTTCAACAGTATACACTCAATTCACACTATTTCATGTGGTGTGTTCCACTTGATCTTTGCATATATTTAATTTTTGGGATCAAGACTTAATTTTAAATATTAAAATGGATGGACAATATGGATCAAATACATATATTACGGTGGATCCCACAGAGTCTATGCATTACTCAGCACGCAACCCCTTTATGTGGAATACTCGGCCGCGCTCACCAGTTGGCAAGAGTTCTCTTGAGAACTTTTTGAGAACTCATCGGACGTGATTTGAGTTCAAAATCTGAACGGTCCACGTGATGCAGAATCCCATGATACTTGATCTAACTTTTACTTTGATCTAAAGCATTAGTGGGCCATGACAAAAGAAAACATTTTCCTATCTTGATTTGCATCTTTCTTTTCTATGGTCCACCGGAGTTTTAAATCAGGGCGAAAATTAGTCTTTGATGGTTTCATGGGATGATGCATCACATGTACCGTTCGGATTAGAGGCCCATGATACACGTGAAAAAATGGATAAAAAAAGGTTAATGAAACTACTCTCGTTTTGAAAGGATTAAAAAAGGTTGATGAAACCTACCGTTTTAGGAGCAGAAGAGACGGAAGGCGGTAACTGCAGAGAGAGATTGCAGAGAGGGAGAGCTATTTCGACTGGTTGATGAAAGACGAGGAAATGGTGCGTTTCTCCCTCTTCCCCTCTTTTTAAAAATCCGACCGTTGAGCCTGTAAGTGACTCATAAGGAAGTGACTTCTCACCCCCATCCTCCTGCAGTTTTTTGTTAGATTTGCCTGTAAGTGACTTACAGGTTGTAAGTTACATAGTGGTGATTTTTCTCTCCCAAACGCTACCTGTAAGTGACTTCCCCGTTAAGACACTTCCCACTTACCCGACGCACACGCATCCAAATAGGCCCTTGGTCTCTCTCTCTCTCTCTCCTAGGGTTTCTCTTCCCTTTTTTTTTTTTTTTCAGATCGACTGAAAAAATGGTGAGTTTCTACGCTTTCTATCTTTAACAGATATCGAATTGCTTATTTCTCATTTCAATCGGTTTCGATATGAGCTTTGTTCATCTTTCCGCCACTGAAATTCGAAAAAAATCGAAATTTATCGGTCGTTTTTTAGAATTTTCTGAGATTGTTTACATAAGATCTTTAAATTCTCTTCTGTACTCCGCTCGATGCTTTCGTTGATTTCGACGGCGTCAGATATCTCTCTGTCAGAAGGATTTCTGTGTTTCTAGGGTTTCCTTTCTTTAGCTGGTTTTGTTCTGTATGTGGTTTTTTGTGGAGATGGAAAATTCTTTCTTTCTGCTGTTTATTTGAATAAAATGAATATACGCTAATATCCGAACTAGCGGTACTTTTGATTTGTGGTCAGTGTACTGTTGCTGCTGGGGGTGGCCTTCTGTGATCCAAGTTGTTCGTTATGGTGGGTCCCACTGTAGAATAATCCTGGCCATGTGGGCTGAAGAATTTCTCCCTTGTGTATGGAAAACTGGATGTGTTTTACTTTCAACCATACATGGCATTCTTGGTTTGGGCCAGCGGGTCAGCTTCCTGTTCGTGAGGGTCCATCTTCCAGTGGTCCAAAATTTTCACCTGGCAGACTCACTGTGGATGGACGATGGGCCAGAAATCACCTCCATGGAATAATCCTAGCCAACTTTTTTTTTCAGTTGCATATGGACTGTTCTCTGTCTTTCATTTTTAACCATCATGGCATCCATTTGTGGGCTACAAACCATATATCTAGGGTTTTTCCAGAGGTGTCATCTACAGAACCATTCACCGCAGTGAGGCCCATCTGATATGGAGCATGGATCACTTGAAGATGGGCCCGATGCCGTATTTTGGAGCAGTGTTTTAAGTATCGATGATTTCGGCCGATATATCCCACGATATATCTTGTATACCACCCGTGCGATACGAAACACACAAGTAGTGGGATATATCCCACATGTTTGATCCGGTTAGCATTCTTGATTTTCGATCCCTTTTTTTTTTTTTTTTTTTGTAAATCATGTTAAATCAGTGTTAAATTATTACAAATCCATGATTTTTCATGTTTTATGAAAATCATGAATTGTGAGCTTTGAGTTCGAGATTTAGAGGGGATGTGACGAGTTGCGGAAAAAAAATTATCAAAATTTCTTACAAATCGGTTGCAATTTGTGTCCAAACATAAAATTAAACATGTAACCCGATCTAATGATTCTTCTTTTGCTTTTGAATGTATTGATTGTGTTTCTACACTGCTTCTTTCATTTATAAATTATATGAATAGACTTTGAATATATTTGCATCAATTCAGTTAGACAGTGCATAGATTAGGCCCCCATATAAAGAAAGCCTATTAGGTGCACTTGTTTTTTGTAATTTTTTGATTTATAAGTGTGTATTGATGTCTTTTTTTAAACAATAACTGAATTTTCTTTGAAAAATTCAACCAATTTCGCAATGTTTTCCCATGTCCGTTTCCCAAGGGTGCGATATGTAACGCGATACTGATATTTTGAACACTGTTCTGGAGTAAAACACCGCTGGTTTGGGTGTATCGATTTGGAAATCAACACATTTTGCCTAGCATATCACCATAAAGTAACTTGAGCTATTCTTTGTTCTAGAGTTAATTAGTGTTTGTATCTCACAGAGAGGGATAACTGATTTTGTAATATTTGGGTATCTGCAGGAAGGGAATCTAGATGCTTCCATAGAGTCCCTTTTGAATGTGGAGAAGCAAATGAGGCTTGCTGGTGATGTCGCTGGAACCAAGAATGCTGTTATTGAAATAGTGAAGCTTTGTTATGAAGCTCGTGCATGGAAGACTCTAAATGATCAAATCATTCTTCTATCAAAGAGAAGGGGTCAGCTTAAGCAGGTAAAGACATTGAGACTTGAGAGGTTAAAATTTTCATGAATGTTTCTAATCCTGAATTTGTGAAATCTATTTCCATCTTTGTGTCTTTCTGTGGTGGGTAAGCTGAAACCTGCTCATGGTCAAGTGGGTTTCTGATTCGAAATCTTATTATCTTGATATAACCGTATGAACCCTGATGTTGGTTTGGTCACACTTGCATACTAACTGTCAGCGCATGAGGCTTAATGCTGGAAACGTGAGGATATAAAAAAATGGTTGTCCATAGGCTAGCTTGAGGTCCATGTTTTGTTCTATTTTTCTGAACTTGTGTGGTTATACATGATGTAACTTTCGGCCAATTAGTCTCATCGGAGGGCCTTACAAAATTTTGACAAAGGTGCTAGTGGCTTGGTTGTGGAAAGTGATAGGGAGTGTCATTTATGACAATCAAAGTGCATTTGTGCGTGGTCGCCAAATTCTAGATTATGCCTTAATAGCTCAAGAGTGCCTTGATTCTAGGTACAAATGTGGAGAAAAAGGAATAGTGTGCAAGCTGAATATAGAGAAAGCCTATGATCATGTTGATTGGAGCTTTCTTGACTATATGTTGCTTTAGATGGGGTGTGGCATGAAGTGGAGGAAGTGGATCCGGGAGTGTGTAGGTTAGGCGTGCATCTCGGTTCTCCTTAATGGTTCCCCAAAAGGCTTTTTCAAAAGCGCTAGGAGTCTATGCCAAGGGGACCCTTTCTCCTTTTCTCTTCCTTATGGTAGTTGAGGCCTTGGGTAGAATGCTTGCTAAAGGATAGGAGGAGGGCTTCTTTTCAAGCCACAAGATGGAGGGAATGCCCACCCTCATCTCCCATTTGCAATTTGTTGATGACACCCTCTTATTTGTGATGCCAACCTTGAAATGGTGGATAATCCGTGAACTATTGTTCACTGTTTCAAAGTGGTGTTGGGTTTAAAAGTTGACATTGCTAAGAGCAAAGATGTTTGGGGTTTGGATGGAGGTGGTTGAAGTGGAGCAGTTGGCCATTTTTTTTTTTTTTGCTTGTGCGGTTGGGGCTTTTCTGACTATGTTTGTGGGTTTGCCTTTGTGCTTGGGTAATCCGGCCAAACACCTTTGGGATAAGGTGGTGGAGAGGTTTGAAAGGAAACTTGCTAGGTGGAAAAGCTTGTGCAGCTGGGTCTTTTCCGACTATGTTTGTGGGTTTGCCTTTGTGTTTGGGTAATTCGTCCAAACACCTTTGGGATAAGGTGGTGGAGAGGTTTGAGAGGAAGCTTGTTAGATAGAAAGTTAGATATCTATCTCTTGGTGGTGATATCACGCAATGAAAGTGGCTTTATCAAATCTCCCTCTTTATTTCATGTCACTTTTCAAATGTCCGACACCAGTGCTTTTAAGTCTTGAAAAGCTTAGATGAGATTTCCTATGGCAAGGGGTGGAGGAGAAAAAAATTCATCTAGTGAGTTGGGATGAGGTTTATAAAAGCCATGAAGAGGGGGGAATAGGTATTAAGGTTCTTAAGTCTATGAACATTACGTTGCTTGGGAAATGGCTTTGGAGGTTTGGGGAGGGTGCATGAGTGCTTTGGAAAGATGTTGCCAAAGGCACTATGGGTGCTTAGAAGGGGGTTGGTGGACAAGAGACTCATAAATCTATAGAGCATCGACTTTGTGGAAAGGTCTCTTTTGTGAAGTTGGCATTGGTCAATGCTTTTAAGGCTTGAAAAGCTTAGATGAGATTTCCTATGGCAAGGGGTGGAGGAGAAGATGAAATTTCATCTAGTGAGTTGGGATGAGTATAAAAGCTATGAAGAGGGGGGAGCAGGGATTAAGGATCTAAAGTCTATGAACATCTCGTTACTTGGGAAATGGCTTTAGAGGTTTGGGGAGGGTTAAGGAGTGCTTTGGAAAGATGTTGTCAAAAGCAAGTATGGGTGCTTAGAAGGGGGTTGGTGGACAAGAGGCTCATCAGTCTATAGAGTGCCGATTGTGGAAAGGCGTCTCTTCCATGAAGTCGTCATCGGAAGGGGTCAACTTTTCGCTGGGAAATTGTGAAAAAATCATATTTCGAGAGGATGTGTGGGTTGGGATATCCTCTTTAAAAGATGAGTTCCCTACCATTTTTCGTTTGGCTTCGCACTCTTCTGTTATGGTGGCGGGTTGTTTCTCTCGCATCGGTGGGGCGGTAGTTTGGGAACCTCCATATAGGAGATTTCTCTATGATGAGGAAGTTGATAAGTTTGTGGCTCTTCATGATTGTATCCATCTTTACGTACCGATTTCTGAATTAGATAAGTTGATGTGGAAGGCCAACAAGTCAGGTGTGTTCTCCGTCAAGCCTTATTCTCTTTTGCGAGGGGGAGATCGACATAGAGGAGTGCACACCAAGTTTGTTTGGCACTATAATGTCCCTCCCAGTGTTTGAAGTATTAGTATCATTGTAAGTTTCGTTGATCGGGGATACAAAAACAATATTGTTATTACTGATAATATTGCTGATTCTTTGAAATAACATTAGGGAAACATGGGGAAAATGGTGGAATTTTTAGTGAAACTTTAAGAGACACTGAAATATAAATATTTGTTTATTTAAGAATAAAATAATAGTGAAAAAGATGCATATTTGCATATTTAGTAATCAAATAGTAAGTTTCTTTTAATGAGGCCTACAAGCATGTATCGTTGACATAGGGAAACATTGGGGAAAATGGTGGATCCATCCAACCATCCATGCATGCATGCACATACGTACATACAAACACACATGATCGATCCATCCATCCATGCATGCATACACACATACACATCCATAAAACCATCCATGTATCTATCCATCTATGGATACATCCATCCATTCATCCATGCATGCATACATATACACACATACAGACATGCATTTCATCATACAACCATGTGCCCATAAAAAAATGATTTTTTTTAAAAAATAATTAGATTTTTAGCGATATCGATACATTGGCGATACATCAGTGATATTTTTGAAATATCACTGATACACTTGTAATACAAGTGACACCTGGAATTTACATAGTCGAAAATATTGGCAATATTGATACATCGGTGATACAAAAAACACTTGGAATTTACACAGTTGAAAATATTGGTGATGCACTTTGTTTGAAGTATCCTCGATATTATCAAAATATCCGTGATGTTATCCGTAGCTCTAGCTCGGCGATACCAATAACACTGGTAGTATCAGAAATTCCCGGCATCAATGATGTATCGCCAATGTATCAATGATTCAATATTGCCAATATTTTTTAGTGTGTAAATTCCAAGCGTTGCCTGTAATGCCAATGTATCGATATTGCTAATGTATTGCCAATATTTCTATTGTGTAAATTTTTTTTTTTTTTTGAAAGATGAGGATTTCATTAAAAGAAAAAACAGAAAACGGAAACAAGGAAGATCCACGGAGATAGTAGATCGAAACTAAAATCCTAGAAAAAGATTATCACTGTCTTTAAAAGAAGCAACATGGGCGGCCCATTCGATTAAGGCTCTTTTAGCCTTAGATAGCACAAAGTCAGCAGAATTAGCCATGTCTTGAAAACAACGATTGTTTCGCTCTTCCCACACGAACCACCAAACCGCGAGGAGCGCCATCCTCCAAAGCTTAGTTTTGGACTTGCCTATTTGCACACCATGCCACGATAAAAGCAGTGTCTCAGTCTTCTTCGGCAGACACCAACTAACGTGGAAAGAGTGAAGTAAAGCCGCCCAAACAGGTTGAATGAAAGGACAGTTGACAAGAAGGTGATCGACCGTTTCTACTTCCCGCATGCAACAAAGGCAAATATTCAGAATGATCATCCCTTTGCACCTGAGGTTGTCAATAGTGAGAATCTTCTTTCTTCCTGCAAGCCAGTCGAAAGCCACCATCCTAGGAGGAGCATCATCTTTCCACAAAAATGGGGCGTGTTTGGGTTGATGGATGTCAGAAAGCTATATAGAGATCTGACAGAGAAGGATCCTTTCTTGTTAGGGTTCCATCTCAAACTGTCAACAGTAGAAGAAGAAGGCAGGATGGCTGAAAGGCATTCCAATAATTCAGCGCATTCGGCAATTTCCCAGTCGTGGAGATTTCTTCTACAACCGATACTCCAAACAGGCTTTCCGCTTATAATCTCGTAGCAGTCAGAAACAGAGACTAATTTTTGTGAGGCGAGAGAGAAGATGGTTGGAAAGCGAACTCTTAAGGGAATTGTCCCCAATCCAATTATCTTCCCAGAAACAAATGTTTGCCCCCATTGCCAAGATCGAAGCCAATACCTCTTAACCACCTTCCTTTTCAACTTGAGGATGTCCTTCCAAATGGGGGACGCCTTGTAAGAGGATGACTCCTTAGTCCAACCACCATCAGATTCCCCATATTTGAGTTTGATAACAAAGTTCCAAAAGCTCCTTGATTCCGCTCCCAAACGCCAAATCCCCTTTCCCATCAACGCACGATTCATGTCTTTGAGCACTCTAATCCCAGCCCCCCATCAACCATGCGACAGCAGACCTCCTTCCACTTAAGCAAATAGAATTTCTGCATGACCTCCGTTGCGTGCCATAAGAAGTCACGCCTTAAGCTTTCTAACGAGGCTAACACCGCGCTCGGGCATTTGAGAAGAGACACGAAGTAGATTGGGAAGTTGGACAAGGAGGCTTTAATCAGGGTAATGCGCCCACCTAATGACAGATATTGACATTTCCATCTCGTCAACATCTTCTCGCATCTGGAAGTGACTTTCTCCCACATCCTTAAGGGGGGCCTACTAGCGCAGAGTGGGAGACCAACGAAGGAAGTAGGGAAAGCAGCCGCAGTGCAACCGACGATAGCCGCCATGCCCGCGATCTCGTTGCTGTCGATGTTGATACCGAATAGCTTGGATTTCACTAGATTGACTCGCAGCCCTGAAACAACTTTGAAGCATCGAATAACAGTCCGAAGATTTTCTACCTTATTGGTACTAGCATATAAAAAAATTAGGGAGTTGTCCACATATTGGATATGAGTGATCGGGTCACGCATGCCTGGGATAGAGATCCTGAGAAGGACGTCTTCGGCTTGACCTTGTTGCAACATTCTGGATAAGGACTCCATCACAATGAGAAAAAAAAATAAATGGGGATAACGGATCGCCTTGCCTAAGTCCCCTCGAGCTCTTGAAAAAACCTTTAGGGGATCCGTTAAGAAGAACAGAAAAATGAGCGGACTCGTTGCATTCCTCCATCCAGAGCCTCTTCACTTCTTGGCGAACCCTATTGGATTCAAAAGATACTGAAGAAAAGCCCAGTCCACGTGGTCATAAGCCTTTTCGATGTCCAACTTACAGATGATGTGCTTTTTTCTTGATATGGAGGTGGAGTCCAGGCACTCGTTAGCAATGAGGGCTGTGTCCACTATCTGCCAGCCAGCAATGAAGGCATTGTGGTTGCCAGATACAATGCTTCCGATCACTCTACTGAGACGATTAGTCGGCACTTTAGCTAAGATTTTGTAGGGGGCTCCCAGAAGACTGATCGGCCTAAACTCTTTGGGAGACTGCCCCTGACATCTTTGGAATGAGGGCGATGAAGGATGCCCCCAAGCTGTTGGATAACCTGCCTCTGTCATGAAACTCAGTGAAGAACTCCATCACGTCGCCTTGGACCACCTCCCAAAAATGTTGGAAGAAAAGGATGGGGAAGTCGTCCGGGCTAGGGGCCTTGTCCCCAGCCATAGAGGCTAGAGTGCGGCTGACTTCCTCAACAGAGAAAGGGGCCTCTTGAAGATCGGCATCAGCGTCCGAGAGCCTCTTAAAAAAGAGATTATCAAGAACTGGTTTGCGCCTTTCTTCACTTTTGAGGAGAGCCGCGAAATAACGAACAGATTCATTGGCTATTCTGGCTTTGTCTTCAATCCGGGTACCATTGACGAGGAGACTGCTGATCCAGTTGTTCCTGGCGTGCATACTAGTCACACTGTGGAAGAACCTGGTGTTACGATCCCCTTCCTTTAGCCAAGAAACTCTAGCCTTCTGCTTCCACGAAATTTCCTTTTGCAGCGCCCTACCTTCTAGGTCTTGAATAATCTGAATTCTTCTAGCCATAATGTCTGTAGACATGGGAGTCCCTTCAGCCTGAGAATCGATTCTTTGCAATTCAGCAAGCAGAGCATCGGCTTTCTGCTCTTTACCACAAAATTCATTGAAACTCCATTCCTTCAGTGCGGCCTTCAGATGTTTCAGTTTGGAGCTAAGCTTGAACCCTACATAACCTTCAACCAAGAATGTCGACCACCAATCCTTGACCATCTTCTTGAAGCCGTTTATCTTTAACCACGAGCAGTCGAACCGAAAAGGCTTAGGACCCCAGTTTTGATCCTCCACATCTAGGAGGATAGGGTAGTGATCCGGTGACTCTGGGAAGGGCGGATTGGGAGGAAGAGGGGTGCGAGTCGAGCCAAGCAGTAGATACGAGGAACCTGTCAAGTTTGGAAAGAGTTGGAGTGGCCTGGCCATTGGACCAGGTGAATCTAGCGCCAAGCAACGAGAGGTCCACCAGCTCGTGATTTTCAATCCACCGAGAGAAGGCAGCCTTCGCAGGAGTGACGCCATGGCCATGGGACTTTTCGTCCGGGTATCTGATGATATTGAAATCTCCCATGATGCAGCAGGGCCCTGAAAATCTGAGGATGGAATCGGACAACTCTTCCCTAGAACTGAGGCCTGCAGGAATCAAGATTCGGGCCATAGACAGAGGAGAGGAGACATAAGAAGCCTGAAGATGTGTGCTGAAGAATCACTGAGACTAAGAAGGACTAGTCCAACTGGTGAGGAGGGACCAAATGGAGGACTTCCAGGCAACAATTATACCTCTTGCGCTACTGATAGCATCCAGAGAGATCCACTTGATGTCTTTGCACTTCCATAGGGTACTCAGGAGCCGCTCGTTGCAACCAAAAACCTTTAACTCCCGAAAACAGACCATATCTGGATTGGAGCGATCGCAGATGTCCTTGATAAGGCATCGTTTCTGCTTGGATCCAACGCCTCTGACATTCCAAGAAAGCAACTTCATTAATCAAACAAACTTCCCCGGCTGCCCTGGCTCCTCCCCCTACCAGAGGAGACCTCTGAGTGTGAAAGACCATCCGCAAGACTTAGCAGCTCTCTCCTGCTCTCGGATCTGGTGCGGCGAGTTCTTGGAGACTTCGAGTTTGATAGAGGGCTACCACGGTTCTCAATGTAGTGAAGGAGAGCTAAAAAGTCTTCTGGGCAGTCTTCAAAAGAGAGACCTAGATACCTCCCAACATGCCGCATGACATCTCTGATTCACTTTTTCTAGTGAATGGTGTCAATGAGTGTAGCTCTAATCGGATTGTCTTCAATATGGTTGTCTGCAACCTGAGCAGATTCAGAAGTGACTTCGAGGCAGACCTGCAGAGGTTCTGCTTCAATAACGTCGGTGTCTGGTTGTTCTTGAAATAACGTTAGAAGGCTATGCTCGGTCCAGTTGCGGAGAGAAGATTCCGGGGAAGAGGGCATGAATGACGGGGAGGATGGGTTGTCTGACTGGTAAGAGCCTTGGTCGAGCTCCGAACATTCTAGTTACGGGGGATTCCTGGAAGAATGGGCGAACCGCAGAGGGGTGGAGGTGGACCGTGACTGCTGTCTGCTGCCATACTTAGAAGCTGATAACGGCCTGATATTTTGTTACATGTGATTCGACTGGTCAACAACTTGGATCATGGCTGGGGAAACCGAAGCGGAAGGGGGAAGATCAGACCTCTCTCTGGAAGATATACCTATCCTGCAATTAGCATTTGAATTTGTAAGAAGTGAAAGATTTAAATTGCACGGGTCCGGATTCGGAAGGCGTAGGACATGGGACCCGAGAAGGTCTGAAATGGACGGTTGATATGAAACATAAGATGCCTGATATTGGCCCTGACCCCCATCGATGAGGGGGAGTTGTGTTTGAATGGTATCCGATCAGCTCTGGAGTTGCCATGTGACCAAGGGGAGGGACCCCCTGAGAATGAATGACCAGAAGCAAAGTGATGGGAAGAAACTCTGCGAACACGTGGTTCCATCATCGGCAACTGGGCTACACACGTGGCCTTTGCTCCAGCAAGATCAGAAGAGGGACCACCATGTGTCGAGGGAAAGGCCTCGATCATGACAGGAGACCGGCTATTGCCGGTAGCGGGTCGATCAACTGGCCTCATCTTGGACGGAGAAATGCCACGTGGAAGAGTAGCATTGGTGTGATCCCGATGGGCCGCTGAGAAAGCGCCATGCGTCTGCCTGAGAACCTGCAGTCGTCATGATGAGGGCCTGCAGCCTCGGCAATGGGGAAAAGGCGCACTTGGATGGTTCACATTCGGTCGAAGGACGCGTGTCGAGACCTCCGAAACCCACACCCTATCAGGCGACGCAGGAGCGCCACGCATACTGAGCGACGTCTACTCTTTGACAGACGCAATAATGGCCGTAGGGAGAGCAGTAGAGTGGGTATCCGGTACTCCCCAGGAGTACTGAGGTCGTGATCCCGCGTCGTCTTCCTCCGCTCCCCTGGACGTGGCTGGATAGGGAAGAGAGTCCTGAGCTAGTCGCCCCACCTTGGAAGTGGGCCATCCTTCTCCTCCAGCTGCACTGGAAGAGGGATTTCTCTCCTTACTCCATGGACTTGGATGTGGGACGGAAGGGCCAAACCTTTCGTGCAGTGGATTCGCATTCTAGCCACCGCCATATCCTCGCCTAACTTGGTTTTGCTGTCGAGCTCGATCAATGTACCTAGGAGCTTGGCTACGGCGATGAAGAACTTGTTATCCCAGATGTCAAGGGGAATGCCCCAAATGAGGACCCAAATGTCCTATGGACCCAAACAGAGAAAATTCTTCCTAGCTCTGAACCTTTTGTGTAAATTCAATGTGTCACTTGTATTGTCCGTGTATCAGTGATATTTTGATAATATTGCCAAAATTTTGTTTATTAAAAAAATTCAGTTTAATTTTTTTATGGGCTCATGGTTGTATGCTATGCAATGTTCAATTTTTCGATGCTAATATCGTGATATTATCGTTATCACAACCAATGTTAAAATATTTTTATTGCGTAATGCATCGCACCCTTGGTATACAGATACATATCAGTTATCATATGGGATATATCGGTTGTATCGCGTAATGTATCACCATTGTTGGGAAACATGCGATCATTTTGTTGGGGGGGGGGGGGGGGCACTCCTACCTGAGAACCTGCAGCCGTCATGATGAGGGCCTGCATCCTCAGCAATGGGGAAAAGGTGCTCGCCACTTGGATGGCTCACGTCTGGTCGAAGGATGCGTGTCGAGACCTCCGAAACCCACACTCGATCAGGCGACGCAGGAGCGCCACGCGTACTGAGCGACGTCTGCTCTTTGACAGACGCGATAATGGCCGTAGGGAGAGCAGTAGAGTGGGTATCCCGTACTACCCGGGAGTACTGAGGTCGTGATCCCGCATCGTCTTCCGCCGCTCCCCTGGACGTGGCTGGAGAGGGAAGAGAGTCCTTAGCTAGTTGCCCCACCTTGGAAGTGGGCCATCCTTCTCCTCCAGTTGCACTGGAAGAGGGATCTCTCTCCCTACCGCATGGACTCGGATGTGGGACGGAAGGGCCAAACCTTTCGTACGGTGGATTCGCATTCTAGCCACTGCCATCTCCTCACCTAAGTTGGTTTTTCTGTCGAGCTCGATCAACGTACCCAGGAGCTTGGCTGCGGCGATGAAGAACTCGTCATCCCAGATGTCAAGGGGAATGCCCCAGATGAGGACCCAAATGTCCTCCGACCCAAACAGAGAAAATTCTTCCTAGCTCTGAACCTTTTGTGTAAATTCAACGTCACTTGTATTGTCCGTGTATCAGTGATATTTTGATAATATTGCCAAAATTTTGTTTATTAAAAAAATTCAGTTTAATTTTTTTATGGGCTCATGGTTGTATGCTACGCAGTGTTCATTTTTTCGATGCTAATATTGTGATATTATCGTTATCACAACCAATGTTTAAAATATTTTTATTGCGTAATGCATCTCACCCTTGGGATACAGATACATATCAGTTATCATATGGGATATATCGGTTGTATCGCGTAATGTATCACCGTTGTTGGGAAACATGCGATCATTGGGAAATTGGTCAAAATTTTTAATGAAACTTTAGGGATTATTGAAAAAGACATCAATACATACTTGGAAATCAAAACATTGCAAAAAAAATTACACATAATAGGGTTTTCCTTTGTATGATGTCCTAATATATGCGCTTTCCAACTGAACTGATGCGAGTATATTCAAAGGTATAATTTATAAACGTAAGAAGATATGTATGGAAACACAAATAATACATTCAAAAGCAAAAGAAGAATCACTAGATCAGGTTACATACATGTTTAATTTTGTGTTTGGATACAAAGATTGCAACTGATTTGCGAGAAATTGAGAAATTTTGATTTTTCTCAATTTTCCGTAACTTGACCCATCTCCCATAAATCTTGAAATCGAAGTTCCAAATCCATGATTTTTCATGGAAAATATGAAGAATCATAGATTTGTAACCGTTTAACATTGGTTTAACGTGATTTATAACAAAAACATGGATCAAAAATCGAAAATGCTCACTGGATCAAATAGGTGGGATATATCGGCACTACCTGTGTGTTTCGTATCGCATAGGTGGGATACAAGATATATCGTGGGACATATCGGCTGATATCGTTGATATTTAAAACACTGATCACAACATGCACGATATTGAGACGATTTAACATTGGTTTAATGTGATTTATAACAAAAACATGAATCAAAAATCGAAAATGCGCATTGGATCAAATAGGTGGGATATATCAATATCGCCGAGTTGGAGCTATGAATAATATCGGGGATACTCCGAACAATGGTCCCTCCTAAGATAACGGCTTTTGATTAGTTGGTGGATAGGAAGAAAGTCCTATCTATCGGTAACCTTCAAAAAAGAGCTATGATCATCTCTAATATTTGTATGCTATGTGTGCAAGATGAGGAATCAGTTGATCATCTCTTTGTGCGAATCAGTTGATCATCTCTTTGTGCATTGCCTTTTTCTGAATCCAATTTGGGCAGACATTCTGGGCCGCTTTAAGGTGATGTGGTCAGCTTTGGCTTTGGTGGATCTCCTCTTTAGTGCTTGGCATGGGGTAGGCCTTGGGAAGAGGAAGATAGCACTTTGGAGAATGGCTTTGCTTGCTATTTGGTGGGCTGTTTGGGAAGAAAGGAATGACAGATGCTTTAATAATGTTAGCAAGTCGGGGGAAGGCACATCCCAAAGGGTTGATTATATAATTGGCTTCTTGTTCCCCTTCTTTAAAGGATTGTAATTTGGATTTTCTTAGGTTGTAGTTCAGCTGCCTTCTCGGTGGCCCTCTTTTTTTTTTTTTCGTTTTCTTTTGTTTGTAATAAAAGTTCTGTCATAAAAAAAGGTGTAATGGTTATATGGAGCATTCAAGTTCTCAGTTGATTCACATTCACTGGGTTATTGATTTATTGGAATAAGATACTTTTTGCAAGTTGTTAGTGGACACTAACAGAAAATGTAGAGTTTGGAGTTTGGACATTATGAAGGGGCACAATTAAATGCTTGAACACTTGGCACGACCTCAGTTACTGTTTCTGTTCACGGAGTTGATAGTAAAGACAATTTCCTCTTTTAACTTTGCAGTTGGGCCAGGAGTAGTTGGGTCTTTACTGAAACATCACTTAATTGTGGGGGGAAGGGTGATGCTCTAGGTACTCAGAGGAAACTTTTAAATGGGAGTAGGGCCAGCATGGTGCTCACATTAATAACCTACAACCTACCTATCCCTTTTTTGAAAAATTTCAGGAAGGCCTTGCTGAAGAAGTTTGCTCATAGTGTGAGTGGAGACTCGAGCTTCAATTTATCCAAAATGGCTTCTTCTTTCGGTTTTATGTGGTTTGTGCCGGATAGGTTATACTTGTTGTCTGAGGGCTTCTTGTGATTCTTCCTGCTGCTCTATTGCTTCTCCCCATGCTTCTTTGGGATTGTCTAAAAATATTGGTGTAGGTGGCCCCACCAGTGTTCCCAAAGAATGTAAAAACAAATCACCTAATTTTACGAGTTAAGGCCAACTGCTACAATGGGTGCTTTATGCAAGATAATGATATCCTACATTGTCTGACAGTTGGCAGCTGATTGTCCTTTGCATTTTAACTCATTTATCAGACTTAGGCGTTGTCTTGTAGATGCCTAAAAACGTGTTCATCTCATTTTACTTAACAGTAATTATTTATTAGAGATCTTGATCTCTAGCGCATAACTACCGTTAACTAAAATGAGATGGAAGTCATTATGCATTAGAAATCAAGATCTATAATACTGCATAATTACTGTTGATTAAAACCAGACAAACTCTTTTTTGGGTGTCTACTAGACCGGGCGTATATTTTATTTATAGCTCTTGATATGCGATGCCCTTAAGGTCTCATATCTACCTAAACTTGGTTAACACTATTTGATTGTGTACATACGGACAATTCATCTTGGATTTTATGCTGGATTGTTTTGTTTTTTAATGACTTTGGTTGTCACTAATCACTGGTTCATTTGCTGCATGCAGGCAGTAACTGCAATGGTCCAACAAGCAATGCAATACATTGATGAGACCCCAGATATTGAAGCCCGTATAGAGCTAATCAAAACACTGAACACTGTCTCTGCTGGCAAGGTGATCCCTTTTGATGAGTTGGGAGATGGCTCCTATCTCGCTTGTACCTTTTTGCAGTTCTGGCTCTCATCCTTTTCTTTTCCATTTTAGGTGTTGTATTTGATTTATCCACACAACTGACCACAATTAGTTGCAATAAGGCTAAGATGATGATTTGATTTATCCACACACATTGCAGATATATGTGGAAATAGAAAGGGCACGGCTGATCAAGAAGCTTGCAAAGATTAAGGAAGAACAGGGCCTTATTGCTGAGGCAGCTGATTTGATGCAAGAAGTTGCTGTAAGTGTAGTCCAGGATCTTAATATCCTTCTAAAATTTTCAGCAATCAATCTGACTTTTAAGGCTGTTGATGGGCTTTAGCTTGGCCTAGCCAATGTGAAATTTGAATAGGCCTGCCTCGAACAGTTCAAAAAAATCTAGGCCTAAGATGACCCTAGGCCCACCCTGTTGACAGCCCTACTTATCCTGTAGATGAATGTTTGTTTTCTTTTAATTATACTTGGCTTTAAAGAGCAATTAGTGCTTGAGTTATGAAAGTTTGGTTTCTTCAGCAGCAGTAGGCATGTCAATGGGTCGGGTCAGGGTCAGCCTGAGCCACCTGGAAATACAAAGCCTGAGCTGACGTGGATCCAAAATGGCTAAAGTTTTTAGGTCCAAGCCTGATTTGATTGAAAATTGGTCAACTTTAAGCAATGTCTACTTGCATATTATCAGTATGAAAGACATAAATGTTCAAAAAATATGCATCAATTTTATTATCATAGCCCAGTCCCAACCTGACAAAACCGGGCAGACCTATGTCCATGACCTTGAGCCTAGCCCGATCAAGATTCGGAAATGAATTTCTAGACCTGACCCAATCCAACTGTTGGGCCTTCAAGTCTTGGTGCGAACCTGGTCTGCGACGGGCCAGGCCTAACTGATGGTCCGGCCCGATTTGTTGTCCCAATTTTCCTTAGCATTGCCTTCTATTGATACTGTGTTGCAGGTGGAAACATTTGGAGCAATGGCGAAAACAGAGAAGATAGCATTCATCCTTGAACAAGTATGACCATTATTTTACCGTTTGTTTCTTGCTGACCACTTGTGGGCTTTATTTATTAATGGATGATGCTTATAGCAGATGGATGCTAATGCTAGTTTGTGTCCTAACTGATCTAATGAATTTTTGAACTCTACAGGTTCGTTTGTGTTTGGACCGTCAAGATTATGTGCGAGCACAGATCCTGTCAAGGAAAATTAGTCCTCGAGTATTTGATGCAGATACTTCAAAAGAGAAGAAAAAGCCCAAGGAAGGTGATAATATCGTTGAAGAGGCTCCTGCAGATATACCTTCACTATTGGAGTTGAAAAGGATCTACTATGAATTAATGATCCGGTATGGTGACATTGGCTTCTTCATCCATTTTTTTTTTTTTATTTATAAAAATTTCCTTGGCTCAATTTAAACTGAAATATTGATGAAAAGAAGGAAAAAAGAAATTCTCAAATCAAACCCCTGCCATGTAAGGGAAACCTTTTCCTCTTTCGGTGTTCTATTTTCTTTAAAAACTTCTTGGCTCAATTTAAACTGAAATATTGATGAAAAAATGAAAAAATAAATTCTCACATCAAACCCTTGGCCATGTAAGGGAACCCTTTTCCTCTTTTCTTTCTGTTTTTTATTTTCTTTAAAAACTTCCATGTAGCTGATCTGATCGAAACCTTCAGTCTTTTCTTCTTGAACTTAATTTGAATGGGTATGCATATGAGTGCAGGAATCTGACACAGTGACATTGATGTGTGTTTGGATTCTTTGTACCCTGATAAACAGGCTGCATACACTTAGCTGTATATTTTAATTTTATTCAGTTCAGAAAACAAAATACAAGGTAGGTAGTTACTGCCAAACTGCATCTTAAGACAGGAGTGCTATTATTTTTT
Source organism: Magnolia sinica (assembly GCF_029962835.1). NCBI lineage: Eukaryota > Viridiplantae > Streptophyta > Magnoliopsida > Magnoliales > Magnoliaceae > Magnolia > Magnolia sinica. Next base: position 129,629,351 of record NC_080573.1, read on the forward strand.
ATATCATCTCCAAGATACTGTATATAGTTATTTATCTATGCCAGTATGATGTAGGGCGTGGCACAGATACAGTCCTAGCATGTTTGGACCAAAATATGGTGAATTGTAAATTGACCATAACTTTTGATCCAGGTATCGTTACGGGACGCACGACCTATCAATCTTTATTGTAACGGGCCATCCGGGGTGAATCGACCCACAATGTGGGCTGCGTCAGTTCGTTTCACAAGAAAACACAAGCTGCCGGTTCAAAAACGGGATTTTAGAAAAAATTACTAGTTTTAGTAATTTCGATTTTTGTCATGTTCCTTATTTTTAGAGTTTTTGGATTTTTTAAAAAAATAGAAATAGCTCCTAATCATGCTAGGACTCCTTTAGTAAGGTTTATCTAGATTTTCTATTTTGGCCATTTTGGGTAAATTTTATTTTAGTTGAATTAGGACTCTTAATTAGGGTTAGTAATTTGCTATTTTTGGTAATTATGAATTAGGGTTTATTTTTCTTAATTATTACTGATGTAATGGAGTAATCGAAGGCAATTTGCACATTATTTGAATAAAAAATTGATGTAGGACAATTAACCACTCGCTCTAAAAACTCGAACTGTTAGAGTATAGCAAATTAATCTTTATCTCATAGCCCAGGCCCCACATCGCATGGGTTAGGACCTCGGCCGAACCCCCTTCGTGGGCCCCAGATCACATGGACCACCCACCCTGAGTGTGTCCCCGTATCCCACGGGCTACCCCACTTGAGTCCGGTGTGAAATGCACATTAATCACCCCCGGTGAGGAGTCTCAAACACGAGACCTCCCCCGTGGGCCCCAAATCACATGGGTCACCCACCCCGAGTGTGTCCTTGCATCCCACAAGTGACCCCACTTGAGCCCGGTGTGAAAATGCCCCTGCATTAAAAATTATTTGAGTTTTATCAAATTTTTTTTTTTTTTTCTTGTGGATTCAAGAAAATATCCTTGTGGATTCAAGGTTTTTATCACTTGAGGAAGACGGTGATCTTTCTCATTATCCCTTCACAACCTTTCCTGCATCACAGTAGCTAGTATTATCAGGAGTAATTACAGTATAAAATACTGATAGGTCAGCTAGAGCACCTTTACAAATGCTATTATGATAATAGAAATAGAAACAGACCTGATACAATTGGGAAAATTTTAAAGTAAGAACTAATTGGATATGAATAGCTGGTTATGAATCGGAGACTTGCGTTTGTGTCTTGGATTTTGTTAAATGGAGAGTTGCATTCCCCTACCATGTTTGTGACTGTGAGTATCTGCATCTTGGTACCAGATTAAAGTAGCTAGGTTATTGTAACTAGTTAGTTTTATATGTGAATGAAACAATATTTCATACAATCTCTAGAAGAGTTACGTGTACCCAATTGTGTAGCATCTGCAGGTAGCACACGACCTTTTTTTTTTTTTTTTTTTAAAGGCTACATTATTACTTATTTAAAATCATTAGCTAGTTATGATCTTATATTTGTTTTACCTCCAAGAGTACTTTGAGTAGTTTGTAAATTAGTATGGATAGACAATAATTAGCTACCAGCTTTTACTCTATGGTGCACCCTGGGACATGGGCTTCCCATGCCGCTCATGAATTAGTATGAAAACATTTGAACATGTGATTTTTCTTCTGCACAGAAGAATCCGGTTATCATAGTTTTATTCCATTTTGTGACCTCATGTTGCTGATTTTGTTTGTTTGTCTTCCCAATCGTCTCCAGATTTAGACGTTCTATATGTTGCACTTTGAGAACTGATGCTAGTTATTCTATTTATTTGTTTCCTGTTGAATTGTGAGTGCATTTTGGTAACCGTGCAGGCTATATTTGTGTTCCATGAATCAATTTGGCTACGTGTTCCATTGGTTGGTCATTAGAGTTGACTCATGTCAATTTTGAGTGATCAAGCCAAGCTAAGGTTTTGATCTACCATGCTAGAATTTGGTAAAAAAGTCAGCAGATTTATAAAACAAGTAATCAAAGAGTTGACATGTTGAGAAATGAAGCATTAGATATCAACATGGAGGAATGTGATTTGCAGGTATTGTGTTGTGTAAAATTGGTGGGTTAGCCCTAACGATTAGAATTTAGGAACCTAAAAAACCCTTTAGTATGATCTTTCAGAAAAAAAACCTCTAGTATGTTTAAAGAAGCTGTCCAGGGGAAGTTGTTAGTTATTACCGCATGGAGGTAGGGTTACTCTTGCTAAGATATTGTGTTTGGTGGTAGAATTACCTATTTTGAGGTATTTGGGCATCATAGGCAACTGGCAGATGGTAAGCTTCACCACGTATTCCATGCATTACCCACATGTCATTTTTTTTAATTGCATTATATGGGAATCATAGTGCATGACTGTAAGATTTTCCTCCAAATCGGGGCTCAAATCAAACAGCAAAAAATGCTGAATGTCAAATATGAAAGGAGTTGCCACCGATTACTTTCAAGCAATGCTACTTGTGGTGAAATGGAAACCAAATTCAGAAAAATAGTCCAAATGGTCTGAATTTTCTGGTGATTCTAGGTAAGATCCTTGGTTACATAGAAAGGAAGGTGTGAGGCACCTTTCTCTGCCCGCAAATGCAGTCTCTAATTTTGACCGCGTAAAATTCAATGTAGAATAAATTTCTGCATGTTGCAGAATTTTCGGAAAATCAAAACAAAAGAAATGAAGGAAGAATGTTGGATATAAGAATCTTGTTTGAACTCCAGCTCGTGATCAGTTTCAAATAGAACTGCAGGGTCTTGATCTTCCTTGTGGCTGGATTTACAAAGGAAATGAAGGGCCTGTTTGGATTTGTTGAAATATAAATTGAGGAAAAGTCATTTTCGTGAAAATGGCGTTTCAATTGTTTGTTTTTGTAAATTTCTTAGAAATGCCGTTTCCATTTGCTCCCATTTCCCTAAAATGCCCTTTTCCGTTTCCTTGCCCAAACTTAAGAAACATCGTTTCAAAGAAATTAAGTGAAGTGAGAGAAAATAACCAATCTTTTTATAAAGTGCCCCATAGGCAAGCATATGTCACTGCCCATCTTCTAATTGCTACGTGCAACCATCCATCTTCAAGTACCCCACGTGTGCTAGTGTGCCCTATGTGCAGCATGTGCCACCATCCATCTTAAAGCACCTCACATGTGCTATTCTGCCACATGTGTAACTTAAGCTATCGTGTATCTTTTAGTGACTCATGTTTCAATGTGTGACACACCCCAATGTGCCACCCTCATCTTCAAAACACCCTACATGTGCCACGTGCTATCGAGCCACATTCAATATGGCCACCTTCCATATTTAAGTGCTTCATGTGTGCGATGTTCCAATATGCGACATGCAACGTGTGCCACCGAACACTTTCAAGTGCCCTACAGGATACATGTTCAAATGTCCTTTTATTTCCACATGTGCTAGAATCCGTCTTAAAGCACGATACGCGTGCCAATGTGCTATGTCCTCTTCAAGTGTGCCAATGTGCTGCACGCCCCAATGTTCCATATGTGCAACATTTGCCACCCTCATCTTCAAGCACCCCACATGTGCGAATGTACTAGATATGCTATTGTGCCTCATGCCGCCTTCCATATTTAAGCACCCAACATGCACCACGTGTCAACATGCCACGTGCCACCATCCATCTTCAAGCATTCCACACGTGCCAATGTTACACATGTCATAATTTGTATTTAGCACACGTGTCACCTTATCTTTGAGTAAAATTTTTATGGAAAATTCCCCTTCAAATTTGCAAATGAAGAGAAATATTTCAAGAAAATCTTGTTGAAAAGCAAGGTAAATGTGCTTTCATTTTTTGTTGTTTTCTAGAAATGGTGTTTCTACCATCTTCATCATTTTTTTTTTCAACGAATCTAAAACAGGCCCAAAGGAAATGAAATTTGAGATTTCCTAGCTCATGTTGGTGACCAAAACTGTCTCTGAGCCAAGAAAGATGAGTGCAGACATCCCACTTTGTGAAGGGCCTTGATTGTCGGATTTGATCAAAATGGAGGGTTTTGCTCAAATGTTGACTGAGATTTGGTGAAAATGTCCTTTAGTCCAGATTTGACCGAAATTGTACCCTAGACATTGTAAACTTTTTGTTAAAAGGTGATTTTTGTGGGACAGTTGTATTGGGCCCCACACATTGTTTTTGGGGCACTTCTCTTTCTGGTTGAGGAATTTCTTCCACTAGATTACATGATTTGTCTCAATTGGTGGGTATGGGTAGTTGGCAGAGAAATTCCTCCACTAGCATGTTTGCAAACTCCCTTTCTTGAGCCCCAATTTCTTCAATTTCTAAGCAAGGTATTCTGTATCGGTAACGGTGGCCGTAATGGTCACCGCCATTACTAATATGGGTATCGGCCGTAACGGGCGATATGGGAGCGTAAAGACCTTTACGGCCATTGTAACGGTTAAATTATTATTATTATTATTATTATTATTATTATTATTTTGGCCTGAAACTTTCTGAAAAAATATCTAGAAAATTCAAAATAATGTAAATATTCCAATTATGTATTCGGTTTTTATTTTGAACACGTTTATGGTAGTGTAATGGTCCACTCTTTGATGAGAGTGTTGCATTGGGTTGTCTGGTAAATTTATGAATATGGTTATATGTCTCTAATGTTTACAAATTACAATTAAGCGTTAGAACTAGAAATCGGAAAAAAGAGCATAAATACCACCTTTTCAATTATTTGAAAAAATAGTCCTTGAAGCTTCTATTCGCTCAAATCGCTTCAATATATGGTGTTAATCCTAAAAAGTACCGTAAGAGTGGTCAAAATTTGCTGTAAAATAATATAGGAGAGTTTTTGAAATGAGAATAGTAGAAAAATGGATTTAAATAAAAAGGAAGTTGCTGTTTTTCGACTATTATGGGGGTAATGGTCATTATGCCCTTTAACGGCCGATACGGCCTTCGTAATGGTAGATAGTCCCAAAAAACCAACTGCCCGTTTTACCCCGTATCGTGTTACAGACTTACAGTCACGACCATTACCTATATGCATTGGCCTTTACGGGCATATCATAATGGATATGGAACACCTTGTTTCTGAGGTTCATTTTACATCATTTGGGTCCATTTTATAGTGCTCTTTGTGAACTTTCTAATGACACCAAGATCACCTTGATATGATTTGTGCATGTCTGATGGTGGCCCCATAATTGGAGTGTTGCAAAATGTTGTTAGTCAACTGGTCTACGTTTCGTGTAAAGTCTAATTTTTGGTCACTAATTTCTCATGTTTTTGAGTCGTGTTTTGTGCAATCTTTGGGTGCTTTGAAGTACTTCAAACCAACTTTCTAATGCTACCAAAATCAGCCAATCCGATTCGTGTATATTTAGTGGTGAGCCCCACAATCAAATGGTTCGTCATGTTTCTCAGTTGGTTTCCATGCAAAAAATGACTATTTTGTCCCTCTTAAAATTAATTGGGTAACTGTTTTTCGCTCCAATTTTTGCTACTACTCTCAAATTAGCTTCCATACCAATTTAACTAACCACTTCGGTGAAATTTCAATTTTTTCCTTTTTGGGATACAGAATTCAATTTATGTGTTTGCCATTTAATCGATTGATTTGATTCCCTCTAGTCACATAGTCGCCACTTCAATTGTCTATAAATTGACCATTTCTCTTAGAGAGAAGGGTCTTGCTTTCCAGATTTTTCCGAGTCCCCGTTCTAAAAATTCAATTTTTCCAAGTTCCCGTTCTCAAAACTCTTTCCAATCAAAACATAGAAATTGTCTGCAATGCTAGCCAAATGGTACAACATTTTTACAGAAGTTCAAGAAGAAATGTCAAAGCTCAGAGGTTTTGAATGATTCCAACATGGAAATTCTGAGGATTTCGTCAACTACGGAGAGGGTTGAGAGGCTAAGGAGTATGCCTCGATGTAAGATTGTCCTCCAAATGGGACTTGAATCAAACAACAAAATTGCTAGGGAAGTCAAATCTGAAAGGTGTCACCAACGATTCTTTCAAATAGAAAATTGTTTGAGTTGAAATGGAACCAAAGTTTAGATAAACATATCCTAATGCTCTGAATTTTTTTGAGATTCCTTGCCAGAGCCTTGATTACGGAGAAAGGAAGGTGCTTGAAGGACTTCATGCCCATCAATCTCATTTGGGGGCCATATAAAACTCTAGCTAAAATATTGGCATGGTTTTATTTATGGTATCTTCATCGCCTAAAGCGCATTTATTGCTGGGGGCAAATCTTGGACAACACGCCGATAGCCCATAAATGTATTGACACGAGGCATAGGGAAAGTAAAATAGGACTTGTTTGCAAGCTCGATATTAAGAAGGCTTACGATCGCATTGATTGAGATTTCCTCGACTACATGTTGGGTGGCTGGGGTGCGGGCAAAAGTGGATGTTAGGTTGCGTTTGATCTGCTAGGTTTTTTGTGTTTGTTAATAGCGGTTTGGAAGGTTTCTTTAAAGCCCCAAGAGGCCTTCATTAGGGCAACCCATGCGCTACTGTTCATGGTGGTGGTAGAGGCTTTTAGCAAGATGTTGGACAAAGGGAGATTCGTGGGTGTTATCAGTGGCCTTAGATTGGTGAATGTCGAGCTTGAGATCTCTCATCTCTAGCTCGCTGATGATACTATTCTCTTTTTCGATGTCGATGAGATGATGATGGACAATTTGATGAAGTTTATGACATGTTTTGAGGTCATTTCGTGATTGAAGTTCAACATCCTTAGGAATGAGTTATTGGGGGGTCTATATGCCCAAGGAGGCAGTGGCTATATACGTTGAGGTGTTTAGATGCCACACAAGCTCTTTTCCTTCTACATATCTTGGTCTTCCTTTCTGTGTTGGCAAGTGGATAAATCATTTGTGGGATAAGGTTGTTGAAAGGATGGAAAGGAAGTTCTTGAGATGGAAGAGCTGTCACTTTTCTTGGGATGTTGGTTAACTCTCATCAAAGTTGCATGTCTTTTTAAATGCCCGAAGTCTATTTTTGGGGGAGGGAGAAATTGAGATGGGACTTTCTATGACAAGGATCTGAGGAAAATCGTAAGTTTCATCTGCGTAGTTGGGATAAGGTGTGCAAACCTTTCGAGGGAGGGGGAGCAGGAGTCAAGAAACTAGAGCATATGAATCTTGCGTTGCTTGGCAAGTGGTTGTGGAGGTTTGGATTTGAAGGCGGCGGGTTATGGGGAGCAGTAATTGCTTCGAAATATGGGGTTAAGGAGGGAAACTAGTTGGACTAAAGAGTTTTCTCTTTATGGGCAAGGTATTTTGCAACTGTAACGGAGGCCATAATGGCCGCCATTTTTACCTTTACGATACGGGCCATAATGGTAGTTACAGTTTTTTTTTTTTTTAATTTTAATTATTGAAAAAAAAAATGAAAAACTTGTATCGGCCTCGTGATGGATTGTTACGAGCCATTTTTTCTGCAACGGTCGTTGCGACCCCGTAACGTGGAACGGTTTCCCATGTTTTAAATATTGACGATATCGATCGATATATCCCATGATATATCTTGTATCCCACCTGTGCGATACGAAACGCATAGGTAGCGTCGATATACCCTGCATGTTCGATCTGGTGAAAATTTTCAATTTCCAATCCCTTTTTTTTTTTGTTGAAATTATGTTCAATCAGTGTTAAATGCTTTTAAATACATTGGTTCTTCATGTTTTGCTTGAAAAATCATGGAGTTGGAGCTTTGATTTTGACATCCATTGGTTCTTCATGTTCTTAATGTTTTTTTTTTTTTCAAAAATTTCCTTCAACTAACTATCAATTGAGTCTAATTTCGCAGTATTTAAAGTATTTGATGAAATGATTATCACATACACTAATTTAGAAATTTGAGTGTAGGCGGTCCAATTTGGGAGAATTTCAAAATTTCCCCAATTTCTCCCAAATTGCTTGCAATGTTGCACTCCAAGCATGAAATCAAGCATGTATGAGGGATGATCTACTGATTTGTTAAATCCTTGTCAATTTTCTAAAAATTAAAATCGTTTTAATTAAAAATTAATAAAATATATATATATTTAAAATTTTTCCTTTAACCAGTTGTCAATTATGACTAATTTTGAAGTATTTAGGAGTGTTTGATGAAATGATCATCACGTAAACTCTAAATGTTATGTTTTCAATTTGAATGTAGTTGCAATATTTCAGTCAAATAATGCATAGCTTAGGACCCTATACAAAGAAAACCCATTATGTACACTTCTTTTTTAAGATGTTATAATTTAAAAGTGTGTATTAAGGTATTTTTTTTTTTTTTAACAATCCCTGAAGTTTCATTGAAAAATTCAACCATTTCCCCAATGTTTTCCTGTGTTTCCCAAAAAGTGCGATAAATTACCTGATACAAATGATATATCTTGTGCGATAACCGATACATATCTATATCCCAAGGATGCGATATGTAACGCAATACTGATATTTCGAACACCGACGGTTTCTACCGTTACCTTTACGTAACAGCCTTTATTGTCTCGTAACGGCCATCACAACACGATGTTTATAGGGCCTCTGCAGTGTGGGAAGGGATTGCTGGTTGGGCTTGCAAGTTTGAGGATGACATCGAATTCTGTCTAGTAGGATCCAGTTTTGGGAAGATAGTTGGACCGGTGAAAGGGCGGTTTGTGTGGAGTTCCTGACATTAGCCAAATTATGTTCAGAAAAAGAATATTCTCGTTGCTCGATTTGCATGATCCAGCGTAAATGTTGTTTGGTCTCCCTTGTGTCGAAGAAACTTGTCAGATGAAGAAGCCGAGGAGTACAGCTTGCTATTGACGCATCTTCTCCATCTCTAGGAGGTTGCGATACTTTGGTGTGTCAGCGTCAGGAAGGTTCTCAGTCTGGTTCTTCTACTGGCTTATTATCAGATATCCCTTTGGGAATCAAGGTGCTCACGCTTCTCTCCTATGGCACTATCGGGCTCCTCCTAAGGTGGCGGCTTTCAATTGGTTGGTAGGCAAAAAGAAGGTGCTCACTATTGATAACCTTTAAAAGAGGAGAATGGTGATCCCAAACATTTGTGTAGTGCATGCTTGATGCGGAATTCGATTTACCATCTCTTCATCCATTGCCTGTTCACTAGAGGGTGGGGGTGTTCTTTCTCAAAGCCTTCCAAATGTCATGGGTTTTGTCGGGTTCAGTTGAGTCTTCTTGTAGCGTGGGATGGGGGAGGGTGAGGTGTGAGGGAAAAAATGGAGGGCATTTCGGAGGCTTGCCCTTTTGGCTGGTTTTCGGGCACTGTGGGGGTAGAGGAATAGTTGGTGTTTTCAAAATAGGAGTGGGACAGAGTTGGATGTCTTTTGTGGGGCCAAGTTTAATATTTTGAGCTGCTTATCATGTTTTGACTTTTGAGGCCCTTCTAGTGTCTCCTTTGTCCTTTCTGGCTTAGCTGTTGCAGTTTTATTCTTTTGGCTTTGAGTTTCATTTTGGCTTTATAATAAAATTCATCATTTTTCAGAGGTGGGGACACCCTGTGTCTTCAAAAAAAATAAAATAAAATAAAAATCATCATTTTTCAAAAAAGTTTGGATCAAATTTCAGCACATTGTTGCAGGATTTTGAGGGAGCAAGGATGATAATTTGCAGAAAATGGCGCATAAACAGAGTGAGGGAGGAAAGATTTGGAAGTCTGTCCATTACAAACTGGGGACCAGTACGGCTCTGTCCCCAGTCAACTCCATGCAACATTGTAGTCAAGGGCTCTGGGTTGTCACTGAGGCTACAACTGCCTGTGTACATAGAGCGTAGTCAGTTGCCCAAAGGTCCTATATAATTGTGCAGGCATTGCCTGACACCGGAAAACTGCTCATGAACCTGCACCTAGCTTAACCATGTCATTGCTCGAGGTTTAATATGTGATTTTTATGCATAAACTATCAACGAGAATTGGAAAGATAAGACTGTGAAAATGCTGCCTTTGCCATGTAATTTCTACAATTGTTTATCTGTTCTTTTTTTTTTTTTTCCCTGATGCAGGTATCACTCACATAGCAACGACTACCTGGAAATTTGTCGTAGCTACAAGTCAATATATGAGATCCCATCTGTGAAAGATGATCCTTCACAGTGGATTCCGGTAATTGCAGCTATCCTCTTTTTTTTTCCTTCTTCTTTTTTCTTTCTTTTTTTCCCCTCCCTCAGGCTTTTGAAATTCTCATTTGAGATTCTTAACTTGTAGCTCCTAAGGAAAATTTGCTGGTATTTAGTGCTGTCGCCATATGATCCGATGCAATCAAGCCTTCTGAACTCTACACTGGAAGATAAAAATCTTTCCGAAATTCCAAATTTCCGGTATGATTTTAATGGACTGATTTACTGCCTCTTCTTGAATGCATTCCTGCTTTTATGTCATGAAATTATCCAGATGTCATCCATCAAATATCTTCTGATGCATGCCTGTCCGTCCTGTTGTTGGATGGATGCACCACCTCAGCGTGCTATTAAAGAAGCTGATTACAATGGAGGTGATCCAGTGGACGGCTCTTTGGGAGACATATAAGGATGAGTTTGAGAATGAGAAGAATATGCTTGGAGGTTCTTTATGTGACAAGGCAGCAGAAGATCTTCGACAAAGAATAATTGAACATGTAAATCAGCTTATCTGATCCCTTCCCAACCCCACCCCCCCCCCCCCCCCACACACACACACACACACACCCTCTTTTCTTTCTTCTGGAAGCCTTTCCTCTATTAATGTCTGGTTTCTATTTTTCAGAACATCCTGGTTGTGTCAAAATATTATTCAAGGATTACATTGAAAAGGCTTGCAGAGCTGTTGTGCCTAAGCTTACAGGTCTGTTACCTTCACTTTGTTGGAAATGATCTTTTATGTGTATATTTCTTTCCATTGTGTTAATTATTCATATATCCTCACAATGTAGCCATCCACATATGCATGTGTACGTGCACATTATTTCAGCTATGCTATGATAATATAATCTTTGTCATAGAGAGAGAGAGACAGATTTGGGTACAATTTGATGAGCAGTTATGTTGAGAGATTCGTCATGCAGTTATTAGATGCAAGACAAATGAAGCTTTTTATTTGTTTTATTGGCAAAATAAATCCGTATACAAGTATTATAAATGGCTATCCTAGAGCTTGGCATTCTACAATGTATCCGATCTCTCTCCATATATACTCCACCGATGCAGCTGTAAAATTCAAATCAAACCTGTGAGAGCTCCAATTTCTGTAATTGGGAATTTGTGAGGGATATGATTGTTGGGAATTTGTCAGGGATATGATTGTCAGGAATATGGGACATTGTCGGTTTTCTGGGTTTTGGAGATGTGCTGCATGCTTAACAAAATTCAAAGTGGGTTTCCCGTAGGATTGTCCATTGAATTCCATTATTTGTATGTAATAAGATCTTTCAGGAATGCAAGGAAGTGGCTTCACTTATCTCAATTGATGATAGAGTAGTTTGGCAACGGTTAAAATTTACGCATGTTTTGAGCCCATGTCTATCTGCTTTTTATCTCAGGAAGCAGAGAAACACCTCTCAGAGATGGTCGTCTCGAAGTCTTTGGTAGCAAAGATCGACAGGCCAATGGGGATAGTATGCTTTCAGGTAGCCAAGGACAGCAATGACGTCCTCAACTCTTGGGCGATGAACTTGGAGAAGCTACTTGACCTTGTTGAGAAGAGCTGCCATCAGATACACAAGGAAACCATGGTTCATAAGGCTGCCCTCAAAGTCTAGTTGCCAATTTCAAAATCCCAAGGTAACTGGAAAAAAAGAGGAAGCCGCTTTCACTAGACCTTAGGATCAAGATAATGATGATTTGGTTCTTAGTTTTGCAGGTCGATTCTAGTGCGCACGTTATTTCCTATTTGTTTTGGTTGGGATGTGTCATTTTATTTTATTTTTTAATATTTCTTTGTTTCCTTTTCTTTTCTTAAATTTTAAATCATCAATGTCCGAGGATGCAAAAACCTTATGGATCAGCAAGAAGGGACGTTGAATCTTAAATGGCTCTTCCTAGTCAGACAGATGCAGATGAACCTACGAATGTTGTATACAAACACTGAGGTTTTGCCACTGTATTGGTGAAATTGGAATTCGATTTACTTGAGATGGAGAGTCATCTTTCAGGTTTATTTAGTTGCTGTTATGATATTCTCGGTCTAATTTTTTCTCCAAAATAAAAGAGATGTTATATCTCACGAGGTATTATACAATGCTCTGGTGGAAAGTTTGTATTGTGTTATTGTATTTCAGTTTGTGCTGGGGCTATGATTCATCATACGGGCAATCAATGACTTGATATTATTGGCCCATTTGATGGCTCATGAACCAAAGATCCTGACTTGTGCCAACAAACAAGCAGTTACTAAAGTGATTTCCAAAAGAGTAAAAAAGAAACAAAGAAAGAAAAGAAGCATCAGATTTTTGGTAGCTAGGTTCTTTCGATCTTGGGCTTGGTAGGTTCGACAATTGATTACAATTAGAAAAAAAAAAAGTTCAATAATTGATCTAAACTGGCATCATCCAGGGCAAACCTTTGATTGTGTCTCTCAGCAATCGCTTTGGTTGGGTGATCCTGACTATGCGATTGGGTGAGCAATTGATGGTTAAAAATAAAGGGATGATCCTTATCCATTATACAAATAACATCTGGCCATTCAGATGGACCAACTATTGGACCGGGCGCCAAGAACTGCTACGGCATGTTTGGTAGTTCGGAAATGCTTATTTAGGACACTGACTCCATCCTGCCTCCATGATGTATGTGCTTCATTCGTGCAAATCATTCCAGCAGACCACACAGTGGGTATTAAATGGCTGCCATTAAAATCTGTTTGAGATCTGTAGAAGTTTTTATCTGATATTTGTGTTTTCCCTTCATCCACGTCTATGTGACCTTATGAACGGGTTGGATGAAACACTGCTACCCTGGATGATTTATCCAGTTCTATTGGGTCTACTGTAATGTGTGGGTTTTATCCACGCCGTCTTATCCTTTTTTCTTTATCATTTTAGGGTACAAGTCCAGGATGGGGGCAGATCCAAAGGTCAAGTGGACCATGCCATAGGAAGCAGCAGTGATAATTACACCCACCCTTGAAACTTTCCTAGAGGTCACTGTAATGTTTATTTGCCATCTAAGCTGTTTATAGGGTCATGTAGGCCTAGATGAAGGGAAAACATAAATATAAGCTTCATACAAAACTAAATTTCTGCAGCTCCCAATAAGTTTTCAATCCCCAATTGTTAAACCTTTCCCTGCTCATCACTACTATAGCATCACCTCATCCTATTGATGCCGACCGAATCACATGTTAATGTGCCACTAGTTCACTGTTCATCTTTAGGCACCCTAAATGGACCATACCCTCAGCTATAGATATCATTCATGTGCCAACCTCTCCATATTCAACACTGTAAATCTTACAGTGCCGAACATGGAGTGGTTGACCATAAGAAAATGGTACCCATCTATGATTTACAACTTAAAAAGAGTGGTTGCTATGCAAAGATGGATGGGCAAAATCCTTGGAAGCAGATTACTCCTGTGGATTGCTGTGATTTGCATAGCAATTAGATGAAGAGTGGAGTGGACAGTCGGTCCAGATAGGTGATGTGGATACTAAACTGTCCAAATGCAATTAGGTGCATAGCAATTAGATCAACTTTAATCCAAAAGTAGCTATGTATGATATATTTATGGGGGTTTGAATTTAATTACTAAATCAATTTTAATATCTCTAATTAGTGAGATATGTAATTTTTGACACAATGGTTATGATAAGGTGGCTGAAATGTAAGCTTTGCCTGAAAATGATGAAATTCCAAGTCTTGGATGGGCCACAAACACAAGATCATGTCTGAGTGACTAACCAACAATTTTTAACCGTTGATTTACATGGACAGTGTTTGGACGGTGCTGTTTTACATGGACAATATTTGGACGGTGCTGATCATCATTAGTGGGCCATGTGCCCAATAGAATGATAGTATAGCTACACCTACAACTATTGAAATGATTTTAGGTGTAATCCAAGCTCTCCCATTGATTTCGAACCCCCCATATTTAAAACTCCCAGTTACTTTACGCTGCGAAATAATCAGGGAATTTGAAAATCCACAGTGCCTAATACCCTTAATAATCACTTTTGATGTGAACATTCTAACCATTCGATCATGATCACTTGATCAATGGTTCCGAAAATGGACTGTCCAAATATCTGTTTGTTTTGGACCGTTCCATCATGTGGGCCCCGCCTCTGATTGCTCAGGACACTTTATAATCACTTTGTTGTGGCTATTCTAACCATTCGATCAGTGGCTAGAAAATGTGGATGTTCCCCACCGATCGCGCTGGAAAACAACAAGGTTTTATGATATTCGAGGGAGGATTTACCTATTGTGCTTGGGTCTCCGTGCTTATATCTGGACCCATGTCTTAGTGATCCATACCATTGGTCTATTGGACCCAACCATGGATAGACTACGTTCCCAAAGATCTGAACGATAAAATCCTAACCTTTCCATTTGTGTCCTACAAATGGACGGTTGATAATAGAAATACAGAGGTAGTGGACGTTGAAGCAGAAAAAATGCCATACAAGATTATTACATTCTGGGATAGTTTTGTGCCTCAGTCCATCGAAGTTGGGACACAGAAGACCAATGGTCTCGATCACTGAATCATGGGCCCCGCTTATCAGAACTGAGAACCCGAGTATACTGTGCAGATATATCCTCAGGTCACGAGTCATATTACTCCTTAAGATACTGAGAAAAGAAGAAGACGAGGAAGAAAATGTCGAGAGAAAGGGAAGAGAAGCCATCTCCAACCAAGAAAAGAAAGTAATCAGGAGAGAGAGAGAGAGAGAGAGAGAGAGAGAGAGAGAGATGATGCCTCCGAAAGCTCTCATCCTCCTCATGCTTGTAGCTGGCATAATTTTTCTCGCATTCTGTCTCTCTCACCGGGTATTTTGTTTTTTCCATCTTCCACTGATTTATTATTATTATTTTTCCGTCTCCTTTTATCTCATTCTGGCTAGTCGTGTACTCGTACGGAGAGCCCAATTAATGCAGCGAATGCTTATTTTTATTGCATCAATGAACGCTCGGTAGGATTTCTTATGTAGGTACGTGTTTGTTCTTTTCAATGGATATGATAGAGAATTGGGATTTTTCATTGGATTGATTGGAGATCAGAAAATATAAAGAAATGGGTGTTGGTCGTTGTCTGTCGGATAGAATGGGAATGATAGGGAATTGGGATTATTTCTTCTCTGATCTAAGGTTTTTCGGTCTGATTGACCCACGCTGTCGTTTGTTCAAGAGGCCAAACATGGTAAAGAATCGGGTCATTGGCTGAAGGGAATTGTTTGAGAGAAAGGGAATGGTAAGCAATTTGGTTTTGAGAATTTTGGGTTTTCTTGAAGTAAGTAGTTTGTTTGGGAGAATGGAAATGGAAAAATGATAGACAGATGGGGGTTTGTTGAGTTGATAAAAGGTTTCTTGGTTTTCTTGATGTGGGCAGTCATCTATTTGAGAGAACGGAAAATGGTAGCAAATAGATGTTTATTGAACTGGAAATTTGCTAACTGTACATGCCTGCGAACTGCTGAACATCAGCAAGCAAGCACACATGCCAATGGGGCACATGCGCGATAGATCTGAGCATTCTATCATGTGGGCCACACTGTCCCCATCTCCTGGCCTAGAAGTCAGGCCGTTTCACTCAGGTGGGTCACAATGTATAAAAAACGAATGGATGGCTAGAAAAAAAAACTCCATTTGTTTAGTATGCACTATGGCCACCTGATATATGTGTAAGATCTAAACAGTGTGGCCCACCTGACACAATGTTCCTGTCTCTTTCACATGTGCAAGTGGCATGTGGGCTGATGGGTTGGGCTTCACATGCATGTGGCCTTAGCAGACTTCTATTGAATTGAAATGATTAAAAGTTTTTGTGTTATCGTGAAGTGGGTACTCGTTTGTTTGAGAGAGAATGGGTATTTATTGATTTATATGAGAATGTGGGGTTATCTTCATGTGGTTAGTCGTTCATTTGACGGAATGGAAGTGTTGGATGCATGACTGAATTGATCGAAGATTTATGGTTTACTTGATGTGGGTAGCTGTTTATTTGAGAAAACTGAAATGGTAGATAAATGGGTGTTCATTGAAGCAATCAAAGTTTTGTGTTTGGTGTGGTAGTTTGTTTGAGAGTACAGAGATGATAAACATATGGGCATGTATCAAGTCAATTCACCAATTTGGGGGTTTCTTGGTGTTGATAGTTGTTTGTTAGAGATAAAAGAAATGTCATAAATGGGAGGATTACAAAACAATGGGTATTTATTGTATTCATTGGAAAATATTTGGTTTTCTTGATGTTTGTTCGAGAATGGAAATGCTAACAAAATCTTTGAAATATATATATATATATATTTTTTAAAAAGGAAAAGAGAAAAGCTAATGCTAACTAAATTTGGTTTTATTTCACAATCATAGATTTTTGGCTTTTCTTGATGTGGGTAGCTGTTTTCTTCAACTGAGAAAAATAAAGAATTTGATTTTATTGCAGCAATCAAAACTTTTGGGAGCCTTTCAGCAGATCTTTGTCTTGGATAAGCCAAAGTGATTGGGCAGATAGGTTTCTGTTTGATGCATTGTTTTCCTGGTTTTATTGATGTGTGGATTTGTTTGTTTGGATGGATTTGATTGGAAAAGATTATCGATTCAAATTTAAAAGTGAAATAATTCTCTTCAAACCCCCTATTCCCCCTATTTGTGTGTCTTATCTTGTTTTGTTACATTTTTGTTTCTAGCTTTCTTTTTCTTTCCCATGGCTTCTCAACTGATGCAAGAACTAAGTTCTTCCTGCTACATTGGTTTGACTGTTTTCTTGGAATACTTCAGTGCTTATTGAATATCTGGTGCTTTTATTGATTAAAAAGATTAGAACTTTAGGGTCTTTTGCTATGGTTTCATCAACTTCATTAAACACGCATAATGGTTTTTAGATTTGGTGACCACAGCAATATTGCTTTCTGTGTGCTAGCTTTCCTGCTGCCAACATTTGAATAGTAATCAACTTTCACACAAAAGACTTCATTGTATCCTTGGTGAATTTGCTCAAATTTCTAATGGAGTCTAGATTAAAGTTCTTGCTTGAAGAGCAACTCTAGTCTGATAAGAAGAGCGGAAGTTGGCAACGCAGGGTGTTCCTTTGCTCATGAAAACTTGTCCACTCTTTCTGTTTGTTACAAAATATGCAAAAAACGTACTGTCAAAATAATAATAATAATAATAATTATTGTTATTTGTTTTTTTTTTTTTTTTTTTTGGGGGATTGGAAACTGATCTGACCATGGGAAAACTGTGTTAGCAACGAGTTCTTGCCCATTACTTTCCGTCATGTTTTATATTGCTTGTGTTTTATGTTTGATAAGCAGCATTTTGTGCATTGCCTTGAAATGTCTTAACCTTGGTCTTATGATTTTGATCATTAGGATGAAAATGAGGTGGAAATGGTGCCGGAAATTACTCATAGAGTCTTCTTAGATGTTGATATAGATGGACAGCATGCAGGTACAAAATGTTCGATATAAGTAGTATTGTAATAAGTGCCTAGATGAACTGAATTTCATTTTTTTATGCAGAAATTTCTTATGATATTCTTGCATGACTATGAGAGATTTTCTGCAGGGTGACCTACTCCATCTTTGCTCATATATTTTCACTAGCATGTCTATTGGGTATCTTCTGTCATGGCATTATCTTGCAAGTGTTTGATGATGTCATGCATTTGTAATCAGGATTCTGGTTATTTGCCTTATGGAAGCTTAGATGTAAGATTTCTGTTGCATATTTTTTATTGGAGAAGTAGTGCAACTTTATTAAGAGAGTAAAGAAGGGCAAAGACAAGAAATCAATGCCCGGAAATACAAAAAGGAAGACCCAGAATAGTCAAAGGATGAAAAAGAAACACTAGCAAATGGCTTAAGAAATGCTGCGCAATGGCATCCATCTTTGCCTTCCTAAACACCTCATAGGCAGGGGTCGACGATTGTGGAAATATATTTCATTATGTTCTATCTAAATTGCCCACACACCTGTAAGAAGAGAGAGGCGCTACATGATTCTCCCTTTATGCCCAACTCAACCCCTGTGCCATGCTTAGAAGAGAGACCCGGTTGAATTCAACATCACCTAAGATCACTGAAAAATATCCAAAAATCTTCTCTAAGCAACTCTAGACAAAAGATAAAATGCATTTATAGTGAAGATACAGTCATGGGACCTTTTTGAGGGAAGCTTGGGGAGTTTCTTGCCCTTTGTGTATTTGATGATGCCTTGTCATCCTTCTGTTTAGTTTTAGTAAAAGTTTGTTACCCTTTAGAAAAAAAAAGCACGAATAAGTGATCAATCGCCTCGGCATTGTGAAAGCACAGAATGCACACTTTCGGGATAAACATGTGCCTTTTCTAAAGGTTGTCAATGGTAAGAACTCTACTTTTGCCTAACAACCAACTGAATGCAATAACCTGGGGGCGAACCCCCATATAAATCCAATGAACTCTGTTGGTTTTCAGAACTCCTGGGTGCAAGGAGGTTGAATCACCACATAAAAGGATCGATTGAATAAGCTACTGGATCTCTCCAGCATACACACATGCACATCCCACTCTAGAGTTGTGGGATATTGATGCAACATCATATTAACTAAGCTCACCATATCCTCCAATGCCTCATTTGGTAGATTACTACATCGTAGGAGCCAAAACCACTTGCCTACCGAGAATGAGAAGCAGTTTGACTCTCCCTCTTATGATCAACCCACACCAATCTTGGAACAATAAAGGACAATGGCCTAACAACACACCAAACATCTTCTCAAAAGCAAATGTGGTAGCCTTCTCCCACCGAATACACTATTTTCTTCTTGAAAAGGTTGATAATTCTTACTATGGCCTTCCATGCTCGGATGCTTTATATATAGATAAGTTTCTTGTAAACCAACCTCTTGCTTCGACACCGTACTTGCTAATAATACCCGTTTCCAAAGGCCATTGTCTTCCATCCCGAATCTCCATAGCTATTTTTTCAAGGAGAGCTTGGATCATAGCTTTAAGATCCCTAATACTTGCATCTCCTTCTTGACGGGTTTACATACATGGGTCCATTGCAAGGGATGTAATTTGTGCTTATCTAATATCGATGATATCGGCTGATATATCCCCCGATATATCTTGTATCTCACTTGTGCGATACGAAACACATGTAGTGTCAATATATCCCACATGTTCGATTTGGTGAGCATTTTTAATTTTCGATCAATTTTTTGTTGAAATTATGTTAAATCAGTGTCAAATGGTTATAAATCCATTGGCTCTTTATGTTTTGCATGAAAAATTATTGAGTTGGAGCTTTGATTTTGATATCCATTGGTTCTTCATGATCTCTTTTTTTTTTTTTTTTTCAAAAATTTCCTTCAACCAACTGTCAATTGAGACTAATTTCGAAGTATTTAGGAGTATTTGATGACATGATTATCACATACACTCTAATTTCGAAATTCGAGCATAGGTGGTCCTATTTGAGGAAATTCTAAATTTCCTCAATTTCTTCCAAATTGCTTGCAATGTAGTACTCCAAACATGAAATCCTTGCAATGTATGAGGGTTGATCTACTGATATGTTACGTCCTTGTCAATTTTTATTTTTAATTTTAAAATTTAATTAACAATTATTAAAATATTATTATTATTATTTCGAAATTTCCCTTCAACTAGCTGTCAATTGAGACTAATTTCAAAGTATTTAGGAGTGTTTGATGAAATGATCATCACATATACTCTAAATGTTATACATTTAATTTCTATATAGTTGCATTAATTCAGTCAGATAGTGCATAGCTTAGGACCCTATACAAAGTAGACCTATTATGTGCATTAAGGTGTGTATTAAGGTCTTTTTTGAGATCTTATGATTTAAAAGTGTGTATTAAGGTCTTTTTTAACAATCCCCAAAGTTTCATTGAAAAATTGAACCATTTTCCCAATGCTTCCCCATGTTTCCCAAAAAGTGCGATAATTACCCAATACAAACAATATATCCTGTGCGATAACTGATACGTATCTGTATCCCAATGATGCGATATGTAACGCGATACCGATATTTCGAACACTGATCCTCTGAACCTCTCCACAGGAAGTCTCTCCAAATTCACTCTCCCAATTCTTTCCAATATGCTAAGGACACTAGCTCGACAATGAAAACGCAACATATAATGCAGAGGCATTTTTGACATTGCGGCCTTAGTCAATGTATTTCTATTCATAAGCAGAAGTACTTGTTATTCCATCTAGATAGCCCCTTTTCAATCATCCACAAATTCTTGGCAAGCTTGCTAATGCACAAAGATAGCGCCAAATAAGTACATGAGAGGCTTCTAGAGTTGCAATTGAAGAGTCCTTCCAATCTCACAACTTCTTCTGTTGCTAGCTTTATTCCCAATATCTCGTTCTTATGAATATTAATCTTAAGACTTGAATACACTTCAAAACATTGAATGATATTTTTTTGCAAATTGTCAACTTAGGAAGCCTCAACATCATATGGCACAAAAGTGTGTTGTCTACAAGCTAAAGGTGAGAACTAAAAGAAGCATTTTCCACCTCAAAACACATGAACTAAGCCAATTGAAGCTGTTTTCTCCAACATCCTGTTAAGAGCTTCAGACACCACTATAGAAAGGAATCGGGATAAACCTTGTCGAAGACCTCTTAATTCCTTGAAGAAACCTTCGGGCAGGGCCATTCATCAAGATAGAATATCCGGTCAACAGCACTCATTCCCAAATCTATATTCTCCATCTCATGCCTTAGGGTGGCAATGGGCCTGGTAGCCTGCTCCATCTAACGTGCCCAACTCGACTTTTGGCCGGCCTTGGGCCTTGCATGCATGACCCGATCAATTTCATGGTCAGCCTTGGGCTTAGGATGATGCTGGGTGTATGCATCATGGTCTAGTTGAGGCTCACATGATTTAACATGGAATCCACATGTTTACTTAGGAAATATTTGTGGATTGATTTATGGTTTGGACTGTCCATTAAGTGTTTTCTAAGCGGGCCACCATATCTAGTATTTTCTAATGATTGACTAAGATTCTTCAACCATTGAAATTCAATTTTAACTGTCAATTTATTTTAAATCAAACTTGATGGACATCTAATGGTTAAGATATGTTGATCCATCCTTTGGACTTGCATGGGACATTGGGCTAGGGATGGCGGCTATGAGAGTGGAAGGAGTAAGGTTAATATGAGTACATTGATAGGTAGGATCACATCCTTTAGATGAAGTATGCTAAAGTCTGCAGGCTGGAGGGGCACCATACTTGGTGTCTCTCCCTAAAACCCTAACTCTTCCCTGTGTGATCCTATCCTAGAGAAGGGTGAGAAAGCCTTTGACGTCCCTACACCTTGGAGTTGGATGTACCTTAGAGAGGGGGGAGATGAAGCAAAGAAGAAAGAGAGATGAGAAGAGAGGAGGAGATTCTTCTCCTCGTCCCTTTCATTCATCAACACAACTACATGTGTGGGGTCCTAGTGGACGGCTCTTATTGTACGCTTCTAGCCCTGTTGCAGGGGTGTGCGGGAGGTTTTTTGTACTTTTTATTTGGGATAGGTCGGGGAGAGACTTCCTCTTTGGGAGATCAGCGTCGGGCATCGGTCTTTGGTTTTTCAGTGGCATTGATCAAGATATATATGCATGCATGGTTTATATTTATAGTGTTGGATTTGATTACATCTAGATGTGGATCCATTAATCTAATTGAGAATCTTTGTTGTTGTTGTTTTTTTTTTTTTTTAATTTTTTATTTAAATTCTCCACTTCCGTTGTCTTTTAAAACCCTAATAGATTGTATTGGTCACTTACCATACATCCAATACTTCTTGTTTAAATGATAGATCTGGATATGAAATGATTTTTTCCATGAAAAAATGAGGACATGAAACATGTGGAGTCAATATCTTTTTTCTTTGCTCTCTCTCTCTCTCTCTCTCTCTCTCTCTCTCTCGTAAATACCGTGAAGTGTTTTGGGAATAAAAGGATGATACTTTTTTTTTTCCCCGACCCCTATTGATTTACTATCCAATTTCATTTTTCAGAAATTTGCATGGTTCTTTGAACATGGCTCACTTGGGTGCCATTTATCTCATTGGAATTTTCTAACACACTACACATATTGGTCTCAATACTTAAGTTTGGCCAATAGGGGAATTCACTAACTACATGGATATTATCAGTTGGGCTCTAGCTCTTCTTCATTTGCAGAAAAAAAAGATTATCTGCTCTATTGCTATCCTCATTGTTGGGGTAGCAATAGTGCTAGCATCATCAAGGGACACTACCTGCTTGATCTTGCTACTAGTCATATGCTAGTCTCGAAGATTAATCCTTGCATGTTTAAGTACAAAATAATTCAGATGGTGTGTTCAGGGGGCTTATGTGGCACTGCATATTCTAAGGAGCAATGTGAGGCTTGGCCATATGGCCATGTGAGTATCATTGGGTTGCCTACTATTTGTGCAGCCAACTACTCGCACATGACCATTGATGTGTGGGTGTTTTGTGCTTTGGGGTTTGCCTGGCAACTACCCCTATGTGGCATTGCATATTCTATGGAGCAATGTGAGGCTTGGCCATATGGCCATGTGAGTATCATTGGGTTGCCTACTATTTGTGCAGCCAACTGCTCACACATGACCATTGATATGTCCGGGTGTTTTATGCTTTGGGGTTTGCCTGGCAACTACCCCTCCATGACCATACTTTGCTTGGTCACCCTATGCCCTTCAAGTGTGCATGTAATAGTGGAGTAGGAAGTGAGTACTGTGTGGTACAGTGCTAACATGGGAGTGGTGTCAATGTGAGTCACCGTATATTGGCAGTTCCAAGAACCTGGGTAAATGATGAAGGTTGATGTTGGGTGGGGCAGCCCAAATTGCTGGGGAAAGGCTAAGATGATGATGATGATGGACATCATGAGTCATAGTACCCTTTGGAGCCAAATATGCAAGCTATTATGAAGCTATGATTATCACATTCCAGAAATCATAGTACGAGATAACTTTCCACCATCCCATTGCTGAAAGACAATGCCTGCTCCCTTGAAGATTGTTGGATCCCATGCAGTGTCTGGCCTCTATTTCATCAGCCAATCAAAGGCTGTAAAAAAGGCAACAAGGATATTCCTTATGGCCATTCTACAAGGCGTCTATAATTTATTTTTTATTTTTATTTTTAAGAAGGGCCACAAAAAGGAAATGCAAATAAAAATCACAAACAAAATGGCAGTTTAAGGGGTGACAAGGACGCCTTTGATGCTCCCTCCTAATCAAGGGAGTCGGCAATGTTGCTAGCTTCCCCATTAGTCTGATAAAGAATAGATCTCAAGTTGAAAGTATATCAAGGAAAGCCAATGCTAGGGCTCTCAGTTTTTGCTTGATCATATTGTGTTTGTGATTTTTGTGGATCTCACCTGAGCTCAGTAAAGGACTGTTGTTTGTACGTGTTTGGTTTCCTACCATTGGATAGTTACCGACTATGAGCTTTTTTTTTCTTTCCTTTTTTTTTTTTTTTTTGTCTCATTTTATGTAAATATTCTAGCGTCTTGTATGCACCTTTGACTTGGGAAAACTTGCATCTGAATTTTATACAGGTAGAATTGTTATTGGATTGTACGGCCAGGTGGTACCAAAAACAGTCGGTATGCTTGGATATTTCTGCAATTAACCTTTTTTTTTCTCCAAAACTTGTATGATTTCTAATGACTGACTTTGGTTTTGCAGACAATTTTAGGGCTCTTTGCACAGGTATGAAACTATGATTACATTGTTTGGAGCATGTCTTACATTATGCCATGGATCATCTTTCACATCAATCAAGAGAACTGGATTTTTTTTTTTGTTTGGTTTACGAAAAAGGCAGGACCTACCTTTTGGTGGACCCACCAATTGATCTGGTGTGTCCTATCACAGGCTAGACATGCCTTAACATCTCCCTTATCAGATGATACTAGCTGTCGAATGGAAATAGAAAATTATAGCAGAACGCTCCACATTTGACAGGGCCAAGTTGGATGGTTCTGATCATTTGATGGGGGTTAGAATTGGGTGTTATCTGCTGTCCACAATATGGTCAACCATATGAATGATTTGGATCACTAGCAGGTGGGCCACACATTTACAGTTTGTTGGGCCAAACAAAAAGCATGATGAGCATTATATAACTGCAGGCAGTCTTGTAACTTAGAAGACTGTTATAAGTGGAAAACTAACTTAGAATTGTCTTTATTCAAGATCCTATGAATATGTCATTTTCCAATTACAGGTGAAATGGGCAAGGGTGTCAGTGGAAAAAGTCTACACTATAAAGGGACACCGTTTCATCGTATAATTTCTGGGTTCGTGATCCAAGGTGGAGATACTGTTCATGGGGATGGGAGGGGAAGTGAATCCATTTATGGTGGCACCTTTCCTGATGAGAATTTCAAGATAAAACACTCACATGCAGGTCCTCTTATATAATCCTCTCTTGCTTCTGGAATTTTCTCCTCTCCTTTTGTTGGAATGTGCTATACTGCATTTCTTTTTTCATTGAGTGCTTGAATTAAGTCAACAAAGTTCAAGTTTTTGCTAGAAAGTTGATAATATCAAAATATTTGTTCAACATCAATAAACTTGAAAAGAAGGTTTTGTTTAAGTAAAACAAGAACAATGATACTTGAACATAGGGCGTAGAAAATATGGAATTTATGTGCTATGTTCACTCTTGATTTACCCAATAGTCATAGTCACTCACATGCAGGTCCTCTTATATAATTCTCTCTCTCTCTCTCTCTCTCTCTCTCTCTCTCTCTCTCTCTCTCTCTGCGTCTCTTGCTTCTGGAATTTTCTCCTCTCCTTTTGTTGGAATGTGCTATACTGCATCTCTTGCCTCTGGAATTTTCTCCTCTCCTTTTGTTGGAATGTGCTATACTGCATTTATTTTTTCATTGAGTGCTTGAAATAAGTCAACAAAGTTCAAGTTTTCGCTAGAAAGTTGATAATATCAAAAGATTTGTTCAACATCAATAAACTTGAAAAGAAGGTTTTGTTTAAGTAAAACAAGAACAATGATACTTGAACATAGGGCGTAGAAAATATGGAATTTATGTGCTATGTTCACTCTTGATTAACCCAATAGTCATAGTTCATAATAAATAGTGAAGGACAATTATACGGACACCCAAAAGGGGTGACGGTTTTCAAAATCCAGGACATGGATACAATTATACGGACACCCAAAAGGGTCCCACTCCCATTTAAAATGTTCTTATTACTTGTAAGGTTTTTACTTGAAACATTTGACCTTTTTATGTTATTTTAATTTTTTAAAGTGGGCTCTTGTTTCAGTCTTTCTAGCATGCTACAAAAAAGAAAAAAAGAAAAGAAGAAAACAAATTGTTCAGATGGAGACTGTCCGTAATTATCAGTCATGAGCATATGCTCACTGTTGTCAAAAGGTTGGATCTTTGGATAATACTGCCAATGTTTGCTGCAACGAAAATCATGCCCGCCATTGAGTCCATACGTGGCCCATCCTGAGTGCTTCACCACCTTCTTTCATTCACAAAGACCCATTATTTATTATTTATGCATGCAATATGGAAACCATCATCCTTTATGATGTACATGGCTCTTGTCCGTATTTTTGTCATCCACCAATTATGTTATCCTTTCAGGAATGGATGCACATTCAGGATTGTACAGCAATTTGAAATTTCACCCATCATAATATCTAAGCCTTATTCCAACGGGAGTGGATTAGGTGCTGCCCTTGGCCTCACCCAAGATGGTGTGGCCCTCGCTGTGGGGCCTACCTGGATGTATGTTTCTACATCCATGCCATCCATTTTTCCAGATCATTTTAGGGCATGAGCCCAAAAAATGAAGCAGATCCAAAACTCAGGTGGATCATACCATAGGAAACAGTGATGATTGGACGCCCTACCAGTAAAAACTTCCTAGGGCCCACCGTAATGTTTCCATATTGTTTATTTGTCATCCAACCTGTTGATAAGGTCACATAACACTGGATGAAGGGAAAAAACAAATATCTGCTTGATCCAAAACTTTTGCGGCCCATTAATGGACAATCACCACTATTTCCCAGGTTATGGTCCATCTGAGAACTGAATCTGCTTCATTTTTGGGTTCATGTTCTAAAATAATCTGAAAAAAACGGATGGATGGCTTGGAAATAGAATACATACATCATGGTGGGCCCCAAGGTAAGGGCCACACTGTCTTGGAAAGAAGCATGGGAGAAGGAGAGATTTGTGAGCAGTTTGGCTATCAACAGATTGAAAAGCCGAAACCTCGTGAGGCCGGGTTTGCACCTAATCTGCTCCGTATCCCAACTAATTGGAGTCAGCTGCTTGAATCCTTTCTAGCCATTTCACTCTGTTAAGGGCCATAACTTCAGTTGGACTATAAGTCATCAAGTCTTTTTTTTTTTTTCGCTACCTCCATCCCACATCCTTTCATGCCTTCCCCTTGCTCTTTTAGAGCCTTTCACTTGTACCAAATCACTCCTAACCGGTGCAGTTCTTGGTCTCTTCTGCACATGACCAGACCATTTAAGAAGAAGAAGATTCCCTGCTTACCACTAATCTTTTTATATTTCTGTGCATATTTTAGTTTCGTATTTTGCTGCATGCAAGTCAGGGAAAATCCCTACTCACCACTTGTCTTTTTTATTTGGCCGTACATATTTTACTTTCCAGATATTTATGCATATCCATGTCCCATCTTTTCTGTGATCTTGTATCATCTGATAAACTTTTATGCTTCCTATCTCCCTATCTTTGCATGTTGTTTATGGTATCATTATCGAGTTTTAATTGGATGATACATCTTTAAAGATGTGAAAGCATTTAGGTTTTCAGGGTGGCCCATGTTTGATTTTTGTTTTTCCATACCACACAAACATGACTTCTAAGTTGGGCAGTTCTTTTATTCAGGGATTTTTGTAGCTCATGACTTGTTCTGTTGTTATTTTTTCTTGGTTGGTACCCTGGTTTAAAAGCCAAAACTCAATTTGGGTTTGATGATTCATAGTCTACTTGGATTTTGCCCTAGTTTTTTCAAGTTTAAGAAGCTGGTTTAATATGATTTTATTTATTTATTTATTTTTTTTCGGTTGAGTTTTCTAAATATTTCAAGTGATTTTTTAGTACTTGGCCCCATCTTGGTGGTGTTTGAGCCAACTTTGGTTAGCTTTTGTGAAGTACTGGATTGAATTGCCAAATGCTGTTTGGCATGCATTTGTGCGAAACTGACCAACCCATTATCAGATGAAACCATGGACTTAAACCAAACTCGTCATATCAGCATGAGGTGTATTTACCGCATACCCATTTTGCTATGTTCCTGCTTGAAGCTGCATCTTCGTTTCACAAACCCTGCTGCAGAGATCCACATGAAGGGGATTGGGGAGGATCTCAGCAGCTAGGCACCTGTATCAGGTTGTGGGCCATTCATCAGGTGGGCCACATGTTACCTTGATTATAAACCTTGGGCCACTTTCTTTTCAAGCCATCCTTTTTTCAAGTGGACATGGACTTTTTTTTTTTTAATGGGTGATGCACCACCTGATGAATAGCCCAGATGTTACACTTGTGCCATGTTGGTGAGTGCGCCATGGAGATCCACTTCTCACGTTTCTCCTTCCCCTTTCTCTTGTTTGTGTTGAGGCACTCCACGAATCATTGAGCTGTACTAGTTTTCATGCTTTCAGGGACTGTTTCCATGGTAAACTCAGGACCCAACTCCAATGGATCGCAGTTTTTCATAACCACTGTCAAGGCTAGCTGGTAAGCTTAACATCTTAAAACATATGAAGCCAATTAAACCAAAGAAATGTACCCTTTTTCAATTCTCCTACAAAATGCAATTTTGTTTAGGCTGGATAGGGAGCATGTCGTCTTCGGCAAGGTCATTCAAGGCATGGACACTGTCTATGCAATAGAGGGAGGAGCCGGGACCTACAACGGAAAGCCCAGGAAAAAGGTCATCATCTTCGACTCAGGTGAGATACCCATGAACAAATGGGATGAAGAGAGCTGATTGCATTGCCAACGACCTCTCCGGAATGCCAAATACTGTTGCGACTGAGTAGAACCAAGGTGGATGAGATAGATGATCACGGTTTCCATTATTTTGTATCAATGCCCAATGAGATTAATTTAAGTCGAATGCAGTGTTTGGGATGATTCTTGCTTGGGGCTTCGTTGAAAAAGAAAAACTCCGATCCAACGGTTTTTTCATCCCTCGGCTGTTGTAAGATATCTGTTCTAATGTTACTTGAATATTTATGCTGTGTTGGTTTTAATGGTTTTGCCCATCCGCTGATTGATACTGATTTTAATCTTGCATGAACATGCCAATCTGATCAAGTAAATACAAGTATTTGACCATTCAAAGTCATGCTGATAAAGATTATACATGTGGCATTTAAGTCTACTTCAATCCAGACCGTCCAAATACAGATCCAGTCCGGTTAGTGAATAATTGTTTGTTGAATTTGGACCGTTGGCTGCTTTGTCCGGTACTAGCCATACGGACTGTTGATAGGTGCATGTGGTGATAGATCCAGACCGTTCAAGTATTGAGCTACTCATGGCACGATACGAAGCATAGAAAGTAGAAACCATGCTGCTTGAAGGTTCATAACTATCCTATCTATCACCTGTTATCCAACGGTCAGAGAAAGTTCAACTAAAGTCTGCATATTAGAATGGTTAAAGAAGTCGATTCTTATGCTGTTTGAGCCCTGGCCAATGAGAAAACTTTTTTTTATACTCTGGCAGACTGATGATCCGCAGGCATGCATACACGGGCACATACGTGTCCCTTAGGGGAAAAGCATCCAAATCAAGTGTCTCGCTGTAGATTGGTTGTGACCCAAAATCACACAAAGAAGTCTGATCCTAGCTGGCCAATCGGGTGTGGACATCTAGTGGACGGTTGAAGTGAAAATTGTCAATTGATCAGGAGTCGGGATGTCTATCAATTTGATTTTGTCGTGGGTTCCTTTATTCTAGGAACCATCTTATGCCACGTGAAGATTGTCTGAGTGCATGCGTATGGTCCCAAAACCGTATTGGTTGGGGAATCCTAACCTCTGGTTCGTGGACACTTGTTTGTTGAAATGGAACCGTAAGATGTTTTTTCATTTTTAATCGTTCAATAAATGTCTACCAATCTAATTGTCAGATTAACAAATAAGCTCAATTAAATTTGGACAGTTTGGTAGTTAGTTGGATGCTACCTATGCAATTTCTGAGTAATTCATAAATGCCTGAGTATCATCCATCCCAGTGCCAGAGTATCAAAGTTTTTCTCAATAAATATGCTTTTTTTTTTCTCCGTTGATATTCGCCCCGTCTGTATTTTAATTCGGCCAAGTTGTAGTGAAATGGGCTGAGCTGGACAGGCCCATTACACTGGCACAGATATGCATGGGCCGAATTGCAAGCTCGATTACCGATCATGGTGAACTTCGACCTTTTTGGATGGAATGGTTTGGCCCCCCTTGGCCTGTTTAACTTCATCAGGCTGTCTAACTTGGCTAGTAGGCTTATCTTGGACTGCTTTCTTAAATGGCACCACAGCGAGCCAGGATTTTATCTGGAGAGATCTGAGGAACGGTGCTAAAGATAGTAACTACAGAAAAATGAGTGGTTCAGATGGGCTGGCCCATTTGTGAAGGTCCAGTCAAAGGTGGCCGCCTTGGCCTTTTTAAAATGTTCCCCACATATAATTCCCATTTTTCATGGGCGCGGCTTCGGTGGATCCCGGAACCACCACCGATGTGGGTGGATTCCTGACCGTGGGGCGCACCTTGATGTATGTGCCTTACATCACACGCCATCCAATTTTCGCGGCTCGTTTTAGGGCATGGTCCAAAAAATGAAACAGATCCAAATCTCAGGTGGACCACACCACAGGAAACAGTAGTGATTGACCATTAAAAACTTCTTGTGGGCCACGAAAGTTTTGGATCAATTTGATATTTGTGTGGTCCCTTCATCCAGATCTATTGTTTCCAGTGGTGTGGTCCACCTGATATATGAATCTGCTTGTTCTTTAGATCATGCCCCAAAACGAGCTTTCAAAACGGATGGACGGCGTGGATGTAAGACGAATATATCAAGGTGGGCCCCACTGTCAGGGATCCACCACCTTGGTAGATCCGGGGATCCACTGAAACCGCGCGCCCATTCTGGTAAAGAGGAATTACAGGTACTTGGTCCATCATAACCTGAACACTGTCCTGATGGGCCACCTGTTTATATAGGACCAATCCAGACCGTTGATTGGAAGAAACTCAGACTGGGTGGGTGATGCATACAAAATCTCCCGGGTTGGATCATTCTAATGGGTGCCCAACAAATAGACGGTTAGGAAAAACCATTGAAATGGTCCTAAACGACAGTCTATCCATTAGATGCTCCTTATGTTAGGCCTATATCCCCAGTCCATGCCGATCCATACCCCAGGAGGGCCCCACAACATGGAACAATGGAGAGGATGATTCTCACCATGGAAACTTCCATATAGAATGTTGGGTACACCATATTGAATACATGCCATCCAACCCATTCATCAGGTGCAACCCACCAGGATGAAGAGAAGGACCAAAAACTAGGCCATTTCAAGAATTAGGTGGGCCACACGACGTGAATATTTATATAGGTTTTAGTCATCATTATACACTGCTCCCTGTGGTGTATGCCACCTGAGTTTTGGATGGACGGTGAACATGAGATGTTCCACTAAATTCACAGTTTGGACACTACACGCACGCACATCACTGGTGGACCTCACACAGATGGAACATATGGTAATTACCATACGTTCGTATGTGACCCTTCCCCGCCATGCAGCGGTTGCATTACAGCGTTCCTTGTGTACAGATGGATACCTGACACGTACACCAGGTGTCTGACACGTAATTGGCCCTTTACGGGAAGGGCCATCATCGTTCCTTAAGAGAGAGAAAGTGCGGGTGTGGGCCCATCTCTGAAGCAGCACGTGCCACGTCAGATCACTACGATGTTGTATATGTCCATCAGATCAGGTGAGAACCCTTGTGTGTTCACCGTTCATAAAGGGGATCAAGTCAAATGGGCCACATTGATGGGATCAATGCAAAAGTTCCCCCTAAAGCCTCTAAGTTCTTGCATTGCGACCCACCTGAGTTTTGGATTGGGATGATTTTTGTATCTTCTCTTTATCTTTATAAGTCACACCTTATGAATGCCATGGTGACCCTACACACAAATCTATTATTGTTGGCATGACATCTCCATTCCCATGGTGTGGCCCACGTGAGCTGCAGATATTCATATAGCTGATTTTTCGTCCCAGGACTTAGCGCACCTGGTGGATAGAGTAGATGTCACACAAAAGACATAATGAGCCCACAGATCTTGGGTGATTTAGATGCACTAAAACAGGTGTTGTAGATGAGAATGGATTATGTATGCCACGTCCTCACCCAAGATGGAGATGTATGCATTCTGTATATCCATGCCGTCTATCCATTTTGCCAGATCATTTTTAGATTTAGAGTGATTTAGGTGCACTGCGTAAAACAGGTGTGGTAGATGGGAGTGGATTGGGTGTGCAACGTCCTCACCCAAGATGATGGTACAACCCTTACCACATGGCCCACCTTGATGTATATATTCCATGACTTCCATTCATTCTTCTCATTTTAGGGCATGAGCCTAAAAAATGAAGCAGATAAAAAATAATGGTGATCGAACGTTCCACCATTAGAAACTTCTTACATCCCACCCTAATGTTTGCTTGCCATCCTAGTAATAAGATCGTATGAATGCAAAACGGATGCACCTAATCTGCCCAGTTGTAGATGAATTTTATTTTATTTTTTGTTTTTTGCTTCTTTTTTTTTTTTTCGTTTTCTTTCTTTCTTTATAAAGAAAGACACACCACGTGATCACTCGAACCCATGACCTCATTGTTAAAATGCACAATCTACCACTGGACGATGAGTAAGGACACGTTGCTGATGATTCCGATAACCTTTAAAGATGTAATTTTAAGAGGTGAATGAGAGGGTCGACATTGAAGCAAATGGGCACCAAAACCAATACATATCAAACCATATGTATGGCTTAAGGTTTCTTCAAACCTTGGTTTGTACATGCACATCAAGTTCAAGCTATGTGGGGCTCAACGTGATTTGTGAGCTCCATCCAGGCTGACAATTAGATGTAGGACACGTTATGCCTACATCCCAAATCAAGATATACGTGTGCCCGGGGCTGTGTGGGGCCTACGGAGATTTCATGACAAGTCTGCTCCGTACATCTGTTTTGAAAGACCTGATAGGACAGGTCTGTAAAAATAGGTTGATCCAAAACTCAAGTGGGGCACACCAAACGAAACAGTGGGAATGGAATCGTCCACGGGTTATTACCACTCAAGATAAACTTCATGCACAAATATCATCCTGATTCAAAACTTCTGTCACCCCGTACGTGTACAATCCTTACTGTTTCGTGTGGTATGGCCCATGGATCTACCTGATTTTGACTTCTGTCCTATTGTCATCTTTGTGGTTTTGTCACATGCATCCATGTGGCCCACACAGCCCCGGCACAGGAATATCTCTCTGATAGGCTGTCAATGAGCTGGGCCTGGTGTAGGTCTCGACCCGGTTTTTGAACTGTTTCGGGCTGGGAGGTCGGGCGTGCCGATTAAAAATTCCGATTTTTCAAGCCCGAACCCGGCCCATTGATACCCCTGCAAAGGGGTGAGGGGGGACCCACCCGAATGGAACGTGGGTTACGGACGCAGATTAGCCACTGACTGGTTGAGCAGCAATCTCGCTCCTGAAGTGACGTCACCAGGTTATTTAGGCCCACCATGATGTATATGTTGTATGCACACCGTCCATCCATTTCGAGAGACCATTTTAGAGCATGAACAAAAGATCGCGCCAGATCCAAAGATCAAGTGGACCCACCACAGAAAACAGTGGGGATTTAAGGCTTACCATTAAAAACTTCTTGGGAGCCACAAAAGTTCTCGTTCAGGCTGGTATTTGTGTTTTCCCTTCATCCATGTCTGTGTTGACTCACAAACAGACTTAATATCAAATAAACATCATTGTGGGCCTAGGAATAAATCAACGGTGGGCGTCACTATCTCTACTGTTTTCTATGGTGGGGTTCACTTGAGATATGGATCTGCTTCTATTTTTAGCTCCTGCTCTAAAATGATCTCTCCAAATGGATGGACGGTGTTGATACAACACATACATCATCGTGGGGCCTACAAAACCTGGTGACGTCACTTCAGTAGTGAGATTCGCTACTGAACCAGTCAGCATCTAATCCCCGTCCCGTGGATTACAACGGTGCTGCGTACTTAAGCGGACTGCGTACTAAGAAAATTCTTTGGGGGCATACTATGATATGTCTTTCATCCACGCCATCCATCCGTTTTATCAGATCATTTTCGTGCATGAATCCAAAATTGAAGAAATTACACGTCTCAAATGGATCACACCATAGGGAATAGTATGAACTGAATGCCTACTGTTGAAAACTACCTGGAGGACAGAAGTTTTGGATCAATCTGATATTAGTGTTTTGGCTTCATCCATGTGTGTGACATTATCAACAGTTTGGATGACAAATAAACATCACCGTGGGCCCTAGTAAGTTTTCAACGCTGGATATAATTCTTCCCACTGTTTCCGGTGGCGTGGTCCACTTGAGCTTTAGATATGCTTCAAGTTTCGGCTTATAACCTTAAAATGATCTTGAAAAACAGATGGACGGCATAGATAAGACACATACATCCTTGGTGGGCCCCACAGAGTTTCCTCAGTACGCAATCCGATTCGGCTGAGTATACGCATGCCATCAACCTAATCATCAGCGACCCCACATGGCAAAAGGGACATACAAACCCTCAGCTTAACCAAACCACGTGAACACAAACGTTTTGGGGGAATTATGGATTGCTCCTTGTGGTGTGTCCCACCTGAGCTTTGAATCGAGATATTTCTTGGAATGTACGTTGAACATAAGGATGCTCACCACATGCACGCATGGATAATACGTACACATCATGGGTGGGCCCCACACAGCTAGAATGTACGCTAATTAACGTTTGCACGCTGAACTAACCGTTACATTTAAGACGTAAAACTCACGTAAAATCACAATAATGGACGATTAAACAGCTTCATTTATTAGATGCATGTTTTTGGTTAATCAGAGATTCAGAGCACTCTACTTAAAAGCTCAATCTGTCATGGGTAGACTGAAATGAGAAATGCTACAATCGCTACAATTACCCGCATGGTAAGTCTGTCTGAGGATCCGAGCCGTTCATTACGTGGGCCTTCTATGAATCAGGCCGACTGGGTCATTGGGTAGGCCACACATGTACGAACAACATGGACCGTTAGAAAGGACTAGCCAACCGTCTACATGCATTAATAGAATGACTATCGGATCAAGGTCCATCCACGGTGGGGTCAACCTGTTGAACGACCCGGATCCCGCATTCACATGTGAAGAAAGTAGGGCTTTCTAGTTTGAGAGTCTTACCAGCGGAGGAAAAGAAGTGATTTGAATAGTGGAACTGCACTCAAACCATGAAAAAAGAAATTAAGAAATCTGAATAATTCTGATAAAATCTACCTCTGATCGTTGGATGGCCCACCAACATATCCAACGTACAACACACTGGCTTTATCATGGAGGAAGAGTTGGAGGGCGAGAGATCATGCATGGGCGGTCAGGATCAATTTCGTTTACACGGCAGAGATCTTGGTGTAGGAAGCCTCAAGCAGTCGACCGAATCAAGAATGTTAGTACACTCATGTTGAGGCCTCTCCCCAATCCCAGAAATGCAATTCGTTGAGAAATCAAACCCCAAATTCTTGGAAGGCAATTTCTTACATCCCTGAGTAATCTCATAAAAGAAATTGAAAGAAACGGTGAGATTTGTAAGGAATTTCAAAGAACAGAAGAGGTCTGGGATGACCCCACATAGCCGATTATGACCCAAATTCAGAACTTCAATCCTTGAAAGGCAAGAGATCGAAGCTGGCAATTGGCCACTCAATGCATTGTGGCTCACATCAAACACCTCCAACTGTGTAAGAAACCCAATCTCCTCAGGAATCCTGCCTGTCAGCTTGTTATTCATGAGCAGAATCTGATGGATCCCAGAGCTGACTGTGTAGCCAAAGGTAGATGGGATGCGCCCAGTTAGCTTGTTGTTGGCCAATGTGATGACAGAAGCCGTTGAATAGCCTATACTATCAGGGATATGGTCATCAAACATGTTGTCGTTGAGGAAGATTGCATCAAGGCCCTTGGTGAAGAGGAACTCTGGGATAGGTCCCACGAAGTTATTGAATCTGAGGTCTAAGTAGTTGAGGTTTGGTATGAGGAGTGTGGCTGATGGGAATGGGCCTGAGAGATTGTTGTTGCTGAGATCTAGCTCTGAGAGGGATTGGAGGTCTTTGAAGCTATCTGGGACTGTTCCTATAAACTTGTTGCTGTTGAGATGAAAGAAGGAGATGTCTGATAGGAGTGAGAGTTCTTTGGGTATAGTACCTTCAAGAGAGGCATCTTTGAGATCTATGCCTGCTACAGCCACTGTAAACGTGCCTGGGAGCTTAGAACAGAAGACTCCCTTGTAATCACAGACATTGGGGCCCACCCATGTATCCAGAATCTTGGATGGGTCTGATGTGATCGAGGATTTCCAGGCTTGGAGGGCTGTGTGGGCATTGTAGAGTTTGGAATTTGAGAAATCTAATGGGGATTGAGTGATGATGTGTTCATCTCTACAGATCTTTGAAACTGCTTCAATTAGGTTTGAGGAAGGTTGTGTGAAGAGGGTATGGAGGAGGAGGCATAAAAACCATCGATTCTGCATCTCTTGATGGAGGGATGAAATGGGTTCGCTGGATTTTGGTTTTGAGGTTGTGTAGATTTTTCTGAGGATTGCTGAAAGAGAGTGGTTGATGTGTTTTGAATGTGAATGTGGCTTCTCTCTCTCTCTCTCTCAAGAACTTCCGTCCCGTTCTGCCAGTGTAATAATCCACGGGGATTAGCTACTCGCAGGTTGAGTAGCGAGACTCGCTACTGAAGTGACGTCACCAAGTTCTATGGGACCACCATGATGTATGTGTTGTATCCACACCGTTCATCTATTTGGAGATATCATTTTAGGGCATGGGAGAAAGAATGAGTCAGATCCAAATCTGGGGTGGACCCCACAACATAAAACAGTGGGGAGAGTGACACTCACCCTTGAAACCTTCCTTAGGTACACTGTGATGTTTATCTGTGATCCAACCTGTTCATAAGTTAACACAGACATGAAAGAAGGCAAAACACAAATTTCAGCTTGATCGAAAACTTTAGTGGCCCTTAGAATTTTTTAATGGTGGCCCTCACTCTCTCCACTGTTTTCCGTGGTGGGGTCCACTAGAGCTTTGGATCTAACTCATTCTTTCGATCATGCCCTAAAATGATCTCTCCAAATGGATGGACGGTGTGGATACAAAACATACATCATAGTGGGACCCACAGACATTGGTGACGTCACTTCAGTAGCGAGTCTCGCTACTAAACCTGTCAGTAGCTAATCCGCGTCCCACCAAAAAGATTATTAGTTATCACTGGCCATGGAATGGACGATTACAATTGAAGGTAGAAAAATAAGTTCCCATTAATCAGAGAACATGATATACTAGTCAATCCGATTTTGAAGTTATAACCATTCTAGAGAGGTCCATCTATTTAGACGGTTGAGATTAACGTACATGGTTTACACTTTACGACAGATGAGTTGATGTGTATTTCTCTCGTACTCTGCCAGCGTATGAAATAACTCCTCTTTCTTGTACGCCACGTGTTCTGCTGTTATTGGATCTGTTCTTCCTACCAGCAGGCGCGAACCAGGAAGCACGATGACAGATGGGAGGGACGTACGTTGCATCCCTTCCCGGTTTCTCGGTGGAGGGACAATTTCGTAAATAAAAGAAGTTGATTTGGTAGTGAGAAGGGAAACTCCAGAGTCCAGATGCCCCTATCTACAAGCGCCAAAAACAAACCCATCGCACGTGCCAAAATAACACATATCTTTGAGATCCATACGTTCATTTGACAGTTCCCACAGTTTGTGCATCCCCTCCTAAAATCATTCTGGTCCACTCATCACGTAAGGGACATGAATGTTGTATTTAGACCGTTGGTTATCATTTTTCTAGCAATCTCTTTATTTGTACATGTATGGAACACATGATAAATTGACTACACGGGGCGTTTGAGATAAGGAGGATTTACAGCAGGGACCACCAGATGAACGTCAGGGATGCTACGTACCACTTTGGCACGTGTCGGGAGTTTGTTTTGGCTCTTGAAGATGAGGAAGCTAGCATTATTTTGAATCGTAAATGGACCCACGGATTTTGACCAATCTGATCATATGATCATAACCCTCTAATTTTGGAAGTTGGGATCGTCCTATTTGTGCCTGGCCACATTGCATGATCGATTCCGATCACGAAGATTGAGGAAGACCGGCTCAAAAAAACCTCGCGAGCTATCATGTCCTCTCGACCTTTTTTCGCCTTAATTTTTTGGGTTGACCGGTCCACTCTTAGGACCCGTTTGGACGCAAATCCCGCCAAATAGCTTTATTTTTTTATAGACGTTTTCATGGTCTTTTTAGCGCCCATTTCGTTGGGCAGCTTTGAAAAATACGATTTCGTTGGGCTTCCAAACAGGCCTCCATCGGAAACGAAGGGTTTCCTCTACTAACGATCGTCAATGGTACGTGCAAATGGGCCCTTAAACTGACCATGATGAAGGGAAATTAAAATAATAATAATAATAATCAAACATAGGGAGAACCAAAAGTCAAGTGGGCCACACCACAGGAAACTCTCACTGTTGAATCTTGCCTGGGCCGACCGTGATATTCATATGCCATTGAAACCGTTCATAAGGTGCTTCCCACCTGGATGAAGGGAAATCAAAAACCTCAACCAAATATCAGACTAATACAAAGCTTCTGTAGCCCCTAAGGTTTCAATGGTGGGCGTTCAATCCCCAGTTTTTATTGCGGTGTAGCCCGCTTGAGTTTTGGATCTCCTTCGTATTTGGGCTTATGTCCTTGCCGTGTTGCCGGTAAAATGGATGAACGGACTGGATGTAGCACAAACATCCCCATAGGCCTGTGCGGACTCTTACACATCCACATGCAGGCACACGTGGAAATTTTGAAACACATGCATGTGATTGAGCTTTCCATAATGTTGTAAATGGCGCTTACATATTTTTCCTAAGAAATCAGAAATTTTACTGTTTAAGTGGGCCACATTTGTTGAATATCAATGGTTTTTTAAAATAATAAAAATGAAAATTCAAATTTTTCAACATTTCGGGATTTTCCCTCCAAAACACTTTTTGAATTTTTTGAATTAAAAAGTGCGGTGTGTGTGCTTTGTCCCACATCGAAAATGAGAAGAAAACTTTTGTAGTTTATATGTGGACTTATGAAGAGTATTCTTACTTGGAGTTTTTGGAGGAGATGAAACACGAGTTGCGTGTTCCAGTGCTACGCACGCGCTTGGGCTCAGGGGCTCGAGCATGGGCGAGGGTGTGGGCAGTGAGGTAGTGTGACTGTAGTGACGCTAGATGACGCACTTTGCACTTCGCACTTGCACATTGTGTCGCAGAGTGGTCGCTCCCTCGAAACGGTGTGACCTCGGTGCGATGGGTCTAGTACGATGGGTCTGGTCAGAGCCTTAGGGCGGTGTGGATCTGAAAATCTGAAATGAGCCTGAGTTTTATAGGTGATTGAGAACAGTTGGATCTTAAATCCGAAACATCCAGCCGTTTCAAAAAAAACGGATAGTTAACTTGAAAGCCACAACGGTCGAAAAACGGACGGGCTAGGATGATCCAACGGTCAAATCTTCTGATCTGACGACTAGAAACGTCTGGGATTAATGGACAACCGCTAGAAACGTTTTTCAAACGTTCTAGACCATTGAATACCACACAACAACGGTGTTATACCTGATGCCTATATAAACTGGACCATTCCAGTCTGATTTAATCATCTCAACACACCATCTCTCCCATCAAATCAGATACGATCCATAGCTTCATTCTAAAATACTTAGAACATCTCCACCGAGTTTACCAGAAGAAATCTGCTATGTTAAAATTGTTCCACAGTGGACCTATCGTGATTGTAGATCCAGATAAGGCTTGTCTTATCCTGGAAACAATTTGCCTGTAACCCATTAGCAGTTGATAAGGGGGCGAATCACGCTTTAAGGACAACATATTTTATACGTGATTCAGCTTAATGAAATATTTTATTTCGATTTATTTTGATATTTTTAGGTGTATCCAAACATCTATTCTTAACAACATTTTCAATGTAAATTGCTGTAGAAGTTTTCAATGGCCATTCATGCGTTTTCACTGTACACTATCATTCTATTGGGCATATGGCCCACTGACGATGATCAACACCGTCCAAACATTGTTCATGTAGATCAACACTGTCCAAATATTGTCCAGCACCGTCCAAACATTGTCCATATCAATCAACAATTAAAAATCGTTGGTTAGTCACTCAGACATGATCTTGTGCTTGCCGTCCATCTAAGACTTAGAATTTCATCACTTTTAGACAAAACATATATTTTAGCGGGCTTATCACAACCATAGTGTCAAAAATTATATATCTCACTAATTGGGGATATTAAAGTTGATTTAGTAATTAAATTCAAACCCCCGGGAATATACCATGTATAGGTATTTTTGAATTAAAGTTGATTCACACTCAAGGGTACCAAACACACCCAGAGGATTGCCAATCCAGGGGGTTTCCAATCCTGGGGGTTGTGAATCCAGGGGGTTCCAAATCCACGC
Source organism: Magnolia sinica (assembly GCF_029962835.1). NCBI lineage: Eukaryota > Viridiplantae > Streptophyta > Magnoliopsida > Magnoliales > Magnoliaceae > Magnolia > Magnolia sinica. Next base: position 129,669,420 of record NC_080573.1, read on the forward strand.
TCCCAAACAGGCCCTTAAGGTTGGAAGTTTCTGTAGCGGAAGCTACATGGGGCCCAGTGCCATTTATGAGAGAATCCGTCCCGTTAATCCGTTTTGCCAGTTCACGTTACAACATTAGCCAAAAAATGTGGCAGATCAAATAACTCTAAGTGGACCACGTGAGAGGAAACAGTGGGGAATGAATGCCCACCATTGAAACATTCATGGGGCCGGATAAGGTACATTCAATTATTTCATACGTTGTGGCCCACATGATAAATCAATCAGCCAGAATTTTGCATCAGGTGTTATTCATGGAGGGTCCAAGATTTTGAACGGTGTGGATCACACTTGGCACGTGGACACTTACGCATTGGTTGGACAATAACTTAATCGTCTAGCTAGTTAAGTGTACAACTAATCTTTCTCATACACGTCCCAAACAAGTGCTAGATCGGAACCGATCATTTAGGGCCCACATCTGATGGGTGACAAGAGCCCAATCCTATAATTGGAGGACTTTCTGGGAGAAAATAGACGGTCCAAGAAATAGCTAGCCATTTGCTAATTAGCTCGAGTACATTTGGTAGCTTCGCTACATAATTCGCTGGTGGAACCAAGGCACATTGCGGAATAGATCAGAGCCGTTCATTGTTCTGAACCTACTGCGTAGATGCCTTAACCAAAAAACTCAATTCGTTTTGGTCATCATGTGGGCCACACATATAAAAAGCATATAAACGGCTGAGAGAAATTGGCTAACGGTCCAAATTTTTCTTCCCTCACAATAATCAGGTCAGCCTTAATTTTAAGGGATGGCATCTGCCCAACTGTATAATCAGTGGATACGAGAATCGACGGGAGTGGGTTTCACGCCGGTAATCCGAAGCTCCATGGGGCCACCATGGTATTTGTGTTATATACACTCCGTCCATCCATTTCGTCGGCTCAATTTACGGCATGAACCCATCCATAATGATCCTTATATAATTTCAAGGAGAAACCATTTTCATAGATGGAGTAGAAATGGTCAGACATTTTTTTTTACCATTTCTTATTGTAAATGATGGTTCATAATAAAAATGATTTAGTTTTTAGTGGGCCTAGTTAAAATAAAAGAGAAACAGTATAGCTGCAGAGGTAGAAAAGTTCTCGAATTTTATGTCTATACCGGTCGCATACTCAATTATTATCTTTAAGTAGGTTAGTAAACCAAAAAAAGAAGAGAAAAATCCGTTAGAGTTTTCTTTACTTGGTTGTAATTTCTTTTCATTGGGCGAAAAAGACTAGCTAATGATACTTATATAATTTCAAGGAGAAACCATTTTCATAGATGGAGTGGCGATGGTCATCCAAACAGAGAAACTTCGTTTTCTACAAGTGAGACAATGTATGAATCATCCAAACCGTTGATATGGTGTGCACCAATTTGGATGGTCCATCAAAAAGATTCTCCATATTGGAAGGTCCTAACCAATGAATCATTTTAATTTTTTTACTTGATTATAGACCATTGCTTTATTTTCTTTCTTACCCATCTATTCGCTGCCCATAAAAAATGAAGGGTTAGAATGTTTTAACTGGGGGTGCACGTGTGCAGCCTGCAGTGGGGAAGAATTGTAAAGCCATCTATCTACATTACACGTGTACACTAATCTGAACTGTCCAGCTAGTGGGCCTCATTTTGGATGGACGATGTTTGATGTTTTGAAAATCATACACATCAGGAGACGATAGCCGTCACCTATCTTAACTTTCCAGTACTTAAATGGTGACTGTTAACCGTTTTTCCTTTGCGCCTAGATTTCACGGCCACTGTTTAGATGGCTAGGATCTAGTCCATATACTGCATCGATTTTCATCCAAAATGGACAATCCTGATTGAAAGATAGCCTTGCGATGGGTAACATTTTTTATTTTTTTTACACACGCACACACACCCCACACACTCACGAAGTAGTGGGCTTTCACCACCTATTGATACTCGAACCCTTGACCGGGTTCGAGTAACATAGCAACATGGATCTGCTCTATTTTGTTCTTGGGCTCTACCATCTCATCTCGAGGGAATGGGAATGGGTCAGGCTCACGTTGGTGTCAGCCCCGGTCTTTCTTTCTTTCTTTTTTTTTTACTCCAACTAGGGATCGATACCAAGACCTCAAGTGTTGAAATTGGTATCTCCACTCAGTCCTCAGCCCCAGATCGACCAATTTACTAAACAGGCTAAAAATTCCCACTTTACAGCCTATTGATAAGCTATATAGATGGGTTGGGTTGGGTTGGGTTGGGTGATGTTCAAAATGAGCCTGACCTATTTACTTAAACAGAACTCTCTTCTAATCCAAGCCTTGCCTACCACCCATTTAGCTTGGCCCAAGACTGCCTAAAAGCAGGTTGGGCTAGTTGACCCAAAGGCCGATCTGGTCCATTACCACCCTTAAATTCATCTCCCTACCACATCATACAATGCTGGACCCGAGAACATGTTCCATTTGTTCGGGTTGTGAGTTGGAACCTTGGATTATATTAGCAATCCATACCATCCTTATGATGGCCCCAATTTTTACTGTCCATGAACCAAAAAAATCTCTCAGATGGGAAGATCCTAGCCTTTCATTTGGTTGTCAGCTGATAAGTTAATAATTCTCAATCAAGTAAGTCAAAATAAATAAATGAATAATTAATAAAAGAAGATTACTCCATATCTAGAAAACATCATGGACACGCCCCCCACTGCACAACCATAGCACCCACAACGTTAGTTATCACGTATGGACGTCTAACCCACTATCTCTATGGTGTATGTATGACATCCAACCCGTTCATCAAGGTTGTCCTGCTGTGAACATGGAACTCCCCACCAATCAGGTGGATCTAACCATCAGGTAGCCCGTGCCATTGAAATAAATGGAAAACTGCCTTAAAACCTCCCAATTTCATAGGGTGGCCCAACTGTTAGTTGTATATTTTGGATATTCATTCCTCAGGTTAGGAAACCTTCTAGACGGATTGTCTTTTCATACACATACCAGGGTCGGCCTGACAGCCTAATTAGTTGTACTTACAATTAGTTGCGTGTAGGACGTTCTCAGTTCCTACGGTAAGTCATGGACTTTTTTGTTATACTCTGGCAGAGTGTGATGGTTGATACTTAGTCACTCAGAAAATTGTACACGTGCAATGTAACTAAATAAACCACTAAAAGTGCAGGATGCATTGTCGATAGGTGATTATCTAAAATTCATGTAGATTCAACGATTCTAACCTCTGATTAATGGGAATATGTTTGATGAACACAAACCATTGACTATTTTTCATCTTGACCGTCTGTTAAATGGTCAGCTTTCAGTCATGTAACTTTTGGTTCACTAGCCATCTAAATCGTGATCCACGGTTTGGATGGTGTAGTTTTAAGTTACCTTTGTGCCATGTTTGCGGTTTTTTAGTGGCTGTATATCAATGATCACGTTCGGCCAGAGTATCAGACTTTTTCTCACTCCATTAGAAATATTTTCCTTATAAAATTAAGAAGGCTTTAGGGTATAGCTCATTCCGTTCTAATCAAGACGTCAGGGTGCGCTGACCATTTGAGTTTGGGTTGGGTCCCACCTACTACCGTCCACCGACTATATATTAGATTGCTACCACGTGCGCAATAGCTGGTAGGATGCTCGGGTTTTCATTTTAGTAGAAGTAGGGTCCATGGTTCATGGATCCAGACAATTGGACTGTTGGGCCACCATGGATGGACCATGGCCCAGGAATCTGCTTGATAGAACGATCCTACCCTTCCAAATGAAAAAGGGCTAATGTCTGGATCCCAAAACCATTAGGGACATTCACCTATGAAAGGCCAAAGATTGGATGGCTAGGATTTTTCCATCTGGGAGGATAATGATCACATACGTTCAAGCACTGTGTACGTGGAATCTTATGTGAACCTTAATCTTCAGCAGCTGATCCAAAGCTCATGTGGGACACACCACTGGATGATGTACAAGCACACCTAAAACCTATATATAGATAGGCCTTTTCTGGTCCGACTACATTTTGGAATGTCTTCACTATCGTTGGGTCCCTTCATCATGGTGGATTACAAAGGATGATTGGATTGGATTACATATATATACAACATGGTGGACCCCACATTCTATGTGGAAATGTCAATGATGGGCGTCACAATCCCAATGTCTCTTATTGTTCCTTTGCTGGGCTTTGGGAACTAGCCCATCTAATGGACGGCTTGTATGGCACTCATACATCACGGTGGGCCCCACACAAGCTCCCATAAGTCCTAATGCATGTTATCATTCTCACAAAACGACATACAATATCTTCCTCGCGATCCCTAATTAGCTTACGGGCTGGACTGGGCCTGCTCTTGGGTACTTTGGTCATGGGCTGGATTCAAACATGGGCTGAATTAGCTCACGGGCCTGCTCACAGCAGTGCTATTCTTTCAAGCAGATGGACACAAACGGTCGGAGAGTTTTATGATACTCGGGCAGCGTATATGCTTGATACGCAGGAACTCGAAATTGTCACGTGGAATGTGTTAAATTAAATGGACTAGACCATGGGACCCACTATAGCAAAGTCGCACTCCCGCAATCGGTCTCGTTTAGTAATTCTAAACACTGAGTCGTGGACACTGGTTGGTTGAAGTAGGACCATTGGATATTGTTTATTTTTAACCGTCGAATAATTTTCTATAAATCCGTTAGTAAGATAATCAAATAAACTTACTTTTAGGTTCATGGTACATCCATACTAGGAAACATACTTTGAGGAGTCTAATTTGACGTACATATACGCCACATACGCAATTTCTAAGTGCATGCGTATCATCCATCATACTCTGCCAGAGTAGCGCATCGGGGCAATACCTTAGACACCGGGACCTTACAATCCTCATGCTGGCCACGAGGACCCTCTATTTGTCGATGCGCGTGTGAGAGAGAGGGGCCATTCATTACTCATTAGGCAAGCACATTATGAGCTTGCCGTGGACCGAAAATCAGGCCCACCCGCTCCTCATCCGCCACACTTGCACGTTGAATAGAGGCCACTAATCTTCTTTTTTCTTTTTTTTCCAACCGTCCATTTTTGTACAACAAATATGGGCCGTCTGATTAGTACATTCTTTGGGGTGATGATCCAACCACCCACCTAGAAAGTCCCACCATAACAACCTCAATGAAGGACCTCACTGATGACCATATCTAGGTCGATCAAGACACTTATGAAGAGGGCGCCTTTCAATGGGCCGCACTGGCATGACTACTTTCGAACGGCCTTGCTATGCAATACCAGGCCTGATTGCCTGGGCCCGACTCAAATTTAGTCCGTATTAATAAGGCTGGGCACAGGCTGTATCTAAGAGCCCATTAGCCTGGCAAGGCCCACCTAATGAACAGCTCAGATGTTGCACAAAAAGTGGTTGGACAGACAACGGATCGGGCTGTATATGGTCATTAGGGGGTGGGCTAGCTCCAACCTGTTTGTTTCAGCCTGACATGGATCCAGAACAGGCTACCATGCAGTTGGGCTCAGATATACCAAGACCCGGTCCATTTAGAGCCTTACTAAAGAATGTGGATGGATCATCAGGTGGGCCTACTCCTGAATTGATTTCCCTATTGATATTTGACACATTATTCTTTTATTTTTATTTGCTCGACAGTTTTGGAACTGACCTATTTTTAACAAGCTACGACATCTAAGAGGATCTGATTGTTGTGATTTTATTGCGAAATATGCCCCACTCAATTAACGGTCCTGATGACTTTGGACATGTGCCATGTTCACAGAAGTGATGAAATTGACGGAGCCAGCCGCCTTCCTGAGAGAGAGAGAGAGAGAGAGAGAGAGAGAGAGAGAGAGTATCAAATGCCCACGTATCTCTTTCATCAGTCCATCCATTTATCGTTATCCTACAATCATCGATGACTCGTTCGAGTCAACTCGGACTCTGTTGAGTCCGATCCCAGCACCAAGCGTCAGCATTGAAGATAGAGCTCTGCGCATGGGATGACTTGACTCGGAAAACCCGACTCGTCTGATTCATACAGACCAGACTCGATCTGAACTGACTGGGTGAGTCAATCTAAACCAAGTAGACTTCGTCCAATCCGAACTCAAATTGAGTCGAGTTTGGGTCACCCAGTTATTTAACTTGACTCGACTCATATATATATATATATATTTATCATTTCAGATATGAGCTGTGTAGCTGATGGAGAGGTTGCAATTCTGTCAAGTACACTTAGGTTTTGAGTTATAATTTCAGCCTGTGGATACCCGCTACACTTAACCCAACTCCGTACTTGTGACTGGGTCAGACTCCATCTGGATTAGTCCAGGCCAGACCCGGCTCAAATGGGGTTAGGCATGCTGGGGGTTGAGTTCGGGTTAGGCCTATTTCAGAACCGGATCAAGTTGAATCAGCCCTAACTCGGTCCAACTCTACTCAATGCCCAACTCTAATTGAAAATATAGATGACTCGTCCGATTCTACCAAGTCACCTGTGACTCGGCCGAGTCACTGCTTGACTGAGGACCGAGTCAAGTGGAGTCGCCGAGTCTTAAAACCGCATTAATGCCGCATCTTCTTATGATCAATCCATTCCAATCAATCTAGAAAGAGGAAATCAATCCTCATTTCAAGGGACATGTAGCTGTCCTAGATCAAATTTTCATCTGACCTCTTATCTGGTTGGCCACACGTTTACAAACGAAGTGTACGTAAGGAATTAAAACTGACCTACTATCTGCGTTCAAGGTGCGCGCATGTCCCACTGATGAACGGAGCAGCTTGATTGAGGCCATGCACTTACAGAATGGAGAACGTCTAACCATCATCCTGGATCTTGCACACGTGCGTTAACAACGAGACCTATAACATGGGACACGTACGACTACTCCCAGTTCTCAAACTACTGTAGCCCACATCACAACGACACTTTAACCCATGTAACTTACAGTGAAGACCCTCTATATGTAATAATGGGGCATGGCAGGTGCAACGCGGGTGGAGAAGAGGTACCAGTTTGCAAAATGTAGGAGTGCTAAAGTTGTAAAAAGGCAAAGTGTGAGGGTAGATGCTCGGGCATTTTGATATCCTACACATGGCATATATTAGTTCAATCATATTATTCTAGTTTTAGGAATATGATATAGAGCAGGTGCAGACACCTTCACGACAAAGATGGACCAAGAAGGTCTGATCAGAGACGAAAACAATCCGGATTGTCGGAACTTTAAATCAGTCATATCTCGTAAATCGGGAGAACCTACTTAAGCCAACCAACCTGTTGCGCCGGGTTGCCTACGCTGGATTTACGAGATTCCATCGGATCAACGTTCAAAAGTCACATTTAGTTTTATTTTTATTATAAATAGTAAGTTTTAGTTCGAGTATAACTTTTGATCATTTGAGTTAAGAGAATAACATGGTTAGGCCAAATTAGAAACTTAATATTTTTGGCCAAAAAACCACGAAGTCTGAAGTCTAGTAGGAATAGATTTTGTCTATAAATATTAAGTTTACTATTTATTGTAAGTCACATTTTTAGGGTGTTTGAGTTGGATTCTAAGTCTTAAACTATGTCTTAATTAGTTTGAATACCTTATTTAAAGAGTTGTAATTTCATTTTTATAAAATCATCAATCAAATTATTTCAAATTTATTAGGAATCACATTAGATATACTTGTTTTCAAATTTCACATTGATTTAAAAATTTTAAGCTTTGATTAATAAGCATTTATTTGTTGAATTAGAATTATTGACTGATCTTAATTAAATATTTGCCAATTATTCATTTAGAAAATCAAATAAATATTTCTTGATTATATTCCATCTGAATTTAAATCAACAAGTTTCACTAATCAATTTCATTTCATTAGTTTCCATGTGTATAATATCTTAGTGCCCGAGTATCAGTCACTCATCTTATCCTCCTCCCTTACATGATAATGTAATATGCTTCCCTCTCTTTCTTGGTTTTGCAGATGAAATCTTCTCCTTATTTGAGAAATTCATTCCAAATACCCAAAGACAAGAAACCAACGTCTGTTACCAAATGCTAACTTTGAGCAAATGATACTTTTATTACTATCTTCATTTACAGATTAATATAAGGACAAAACTACCCTCTCACAAATCTACTGTACATGTGGTATTCATATACCTCTACCCTTGCGTGAATCTATTGTACATGTGGCATGAGAATACCTCAATCCAACTACTTCAAATCGCGAGCCCTACCATACATGGTAAAGAGCTCCAAAAATCACATCGGTTGCTTCATTCTAACCACTGATCAGTAGACATTTGTGTGCCAAATGAAAAAGGGTATTTTTGTCATTTGGTACAGAATCCTCTCATGCGTCCTAAGATAGAGTAACAGTAGGGAGGTATTGGCAACATTAGAAAATTTTGAGGAGGTGTATCTAATTCTGATATAATATATGTGAGGTAGATGAAAATTGCCAAGAAAGTAACAAAAAGAAGTGAGAGGTTATAAGAAGGAGAGAATCAAGAGAAAAGAAGGGTCCATGTTCTGATATTCCCACACCCACTACCCAATTCCCCTTGCAACTTCTTTATGGGACCAAATCTGCATTTGGGAAGGCCAAACAGCATTGCTATAACTCAATGGAATCCCTTTGGAAAGCATCTGAAATCTTCCCATAAAAGCGAAAGAGATTGAATTTCAGCTTTTCATGAGCTGAACAAGACACTGCACCCTTTTCCATTTGCATGTGGAAAGAGACACCCCTCACATTCTGTTCCATTCTTCTCTCTCTCTCTCTCTCTCTCTCTCTCTCTCTCTCTCTCTCTCTCTCTCTCTCTCATAGGTGAATTATCTTGATTTGAGTCAAAAATATCAAACCAAAGGCATCTTCTCACAGCTCAGTGTTAAGATTCTCCACGACTTTGATAAAATGAGCAAAATCTCCAGAACCAACATGATCCCATTACTTGTAATATTCCTCATGCCCTATATATGTAATCTAGATCATCCATCTCCACCAAAAAACAAAAGGATTATTGCCAAAAATGAGTTGATCAGGTCTGTCCAATTGTCCATTTCATTGGACAGCTTCTGGTGGGCCATCCAAAAATATTGCAATGATCAGACGATCCTAACTTTCTGATCAATAGGTTGTTGTGATTGACCATCTAAAAGCAACATTTACAATTGTAGTTATTTAAAAATGACTACTTAGTCATTTTAAGATATGAAAGGTTATTCTCTGCTCTTTATTCCTTACAAGAAACTACAATGAAGGTGCATGCCCATGGAGTAAGATACCAAAACCCCATGATAGCTTCCTTTCATGCACGTCCATTAAAAGAAAAGCTAGGGCTAACAGGCCATGCACTGCACGTTACTCTCTCTCTCTCTCTCTAAAGACTGTTAGAAGTGGGCCATCCTTACTGAAAAAGCTGGGTTTTAGAATAGAATAAAGTAACAAAGAGCCACCCTTTTCCGAGTAACAGAAGCCAAAGTGAGTGCCTTAGAATGTGATTTCTGTTATTATAAGAAGAGAAATGCTACAGTGCTCTCAGAGCACCTTAAGTTATAGTGCTCCTAGTTGTATTCTTTCACTCGGATAGTACAATTGATCGATCTGAACTGTCTATTCACTTCAGAGCACATTTCTTGGACTATCATGAAAAAATTAGCATTGATCAGATGATCTAATCTATCTTCTATTTGTATTTTTTTTTTATAGCCATCCCTTTTCAAAGACGTGGATGGGATGGTATGATTGCCCAGCAAAAGAGGTCTTTTTTTTTTGAAGGAATGGTTAATATTTTTCATATTTCGGTGATCTACTCATGGTAGTACATGAAATGCATGTTTGACATAATGAACGGTCTGGATCAATGTTTCAGACCGTCCAAGTGTCCCATCTCAACTAGCAGCACTATAACTTGCAGTGCTGCGAGTGAATTTCTCCGAGAAGAATCGGTTAGCTTTCTTTTTCCAAAAGAGTTCGTTTTTCCTCTGTTCGCGACTAAGAGTCCACCGTGTGTCGCTGCCCACTGGGGCCTACATGATCCGTTTTCACACGATCGGAACCGTCCATGGTGGGGAATATATTCCACAAAGGACATCACCATAAAATTAATCTGAAGTAATGATTGAGACGATCGCTATCTGTTGACGAATATAAGACAATGGAAAGAAAGTTATTGATGGGTCATATTCACCTCTAACAATCGAAGGATAGGTTCCTGATTCAAGCATTGTTATGGTATGATAGCTTAGTTATCGTATTAAAGAAAAACGGACGGTTCCAATCAACGCACCTATCAAAGCATATGTGGCCCAGTGGGAGGCAATGCATGTTGTATATGTGTCGCCACAGAAGCAAAACTAAGTCATTCGAAAAGGAGCTGAGGAATTGTACGGGTCGAAGGACATGCATATATTCCGTTGATATCGGTCCGTACAAGTGGGATACATGGTTTGATGATCCAGACCGCTCATCTGATAGGATCTGTCCTGATTGAACTATTTTTCAGAAATGTTGCAGACAATCTCAACCCTTGAATCAATTTCCGGGAAACATACCGTTAATGATAAAATAAAACCACATTCAACGGAAACGGCTACGGCCTTCGAATGCGGTAGAACTTTTCGGACATGGTCCATCTGTACTGGAGCCGAAAGAATGGGCCCCACATGTACCAACTCAAAAGCTAATGATACCATACATATCCACGGGCCGAGGATAATACACTTCTTTCCACACAATACATGGGTTTTCAGCTATGACAAGTGAGACCAATGGTTATGCAATCCAGGCCGTTCGTCTGTTGTCTCCCACTGCAGATGGACCATGCCCCTAAGTTTTAGTTAAATCCGGACCATTGATCTATCTCTTTTTAACCGTCTTTTTTTAGGCCATAAATTGAAAGACTTTCGTCGTACTTCTATGAAGGAGAGTCCTATGGTTAACAAAAAGTGGGACCTTCTGTATATGGAAATTGATTCAAGATATGCATGGATTGGATCATCCTAACCATCCAAGCAATAGACTTTAAATCTACAATGGCCAGGAAAAACATTAATGGTCAACATTAAGGGCTGAAAAGTAAAAATAAGTGATGACTATGGTCTTCTTGTAAATGTGATTCTCTTAACATCATCCATCCATAACATGGACCATTCGTTGGACAGTTCAGATTGATGGACATCACTTCCAATTCTTATATAGAAAGATGGCTCTACCATATATCAATTTATCTATCTCCACAGAACCCACTCTTGATAAACTAAAAACCCACGTATTCTCTGCCTAGAGGGTTGCATTTCACGTAATTTCTGCCTCATGAGTTTCTTATGAGATGGGAAACGTCAACGTATTTTTTTCATGGAATCATGATACAATAGGCCCTCTGGTAAGAGAGCAGAAACGAGTCAAACACAGAGAATACAGCATATGTGTCAGTGATCCAAACCATTCATCAGATAGTGCACACTTTTAAAATGTTGTGTACCAAAAATCAGGTAGAACACTTGTAAGTTGAAGGTGAACTAGCAGACCTTTTACTTTTGACTGTCCATTTTTCTCGTAACAGCTAGATAAACGTTCGTAATCAGGAAACTAAAATTATTTTTGTCCATGGCACAATAGCAGCATAAACTACCAGATGAATGGACAGGATATATTCTCCCAATTGTGCCTCTGTGATATATTTTGAGATGCGAGAACACAAAGGGCCGATTGCTGGAATGAGGGAAATCAACATGTTCTCACATGTGGTGATTATCGCATTCTACATCAACATCAGCCTTTGCTTTTGTCTCCTGCCTACAAAAATTTCAACACAATGTGGAAATTTAGCCGGCATTTTTATTGCTACACGACAAACACGCACTCCACTGTTGTGTCTATACCCATATGTTAGTCCTGAACCACTGTTGTGTCTATACCCATATGTTAGTCCTGCACCATTTAAAAAATGATAGCTACTCTTCTTCATGTGCGGCACTGATGCACAGCCATCCAGACCATCTAAATTCTGGTGTTATTGTAGATGGGTCATGTATACAAGGGATTGTTTGATTTTCAATTTTCCTATGAAATGCCAAGTAAATGGAGAGTTTAATACATTTGCAAAGGAAGTTGGTAAAGTCATGATCATTATATTTTTATGTTATACATTTATTATTTTGCATTGATTTTGAAACAAACAATACAATAAAATCATCATTGCAGTCAAATATAAATGATGTAACTATACAATTATAAGACTAAATAATTATTCGTTGGGTGCCATGAAAGCAAACTTCGAATCTAATTACACACATGAAAGATAAACACAACAAAGTAGCACAGAAAACATATGAATTTATGTGGAAAACTCTCACGGAAAAAAATCATGACACAAAGCGACAAGCAAATCCAATGTGAAAATGAATTATAAAAAATTAAAAGAAACTTACATACAAAAACTCTGTCTCTATGGATAAATTCCTTCAAAACCCTAAACTAACAATCCTCCAATCACTTAAAATTGCTTAATCATACCCTAAGCTGGTATTATACTCATATATATAGTGTTACACTTAAAATATGAAACAAATCGTGCAATTATGCAGAAGCATGTGCGCCGTCAATCTAAGATTCAATCGATCGACATTAATCGAGCAACCCTCGATCGATCAAGTCTGCATGTTTGATCAATCGAACATACTCAAAAGTATTCAGAGAGTTTACTTGATTTTTTCGAATTATCTTGATCAATTGATCCTCCAAGTTGGATTAATCGAAATCAAACTTGTCCAAAACTGTACAGAGATGAATCTATTTAATCCGGGGTTCTATCGATTAATTGAGCAGTCTGTTTGATCGATCGCAACCCCCCTGATTATTCACAAATTAAAGACATTCAATTAACAATCTCCACCATGGCTTCAATCATCATGATCCACAACTCCAAGCTCCATCCTCAATCGTATTCATCATAGTATCAACATCGTCGTCACTTTTTGTGCACAATTCGTCTTCATTCATCCATCCATCAAGCCTAAAAAAGTTGAGCAAAACCTAAACTTATCTGTCGAAACAACTTTTGTAAACATATCGCCAGATCAATCCACGCTTGTGTGGATCTTAATACTGCCCTCCTCAAGCACATGCTAGATAAAATGATAATTAATGAACATTAATATGTTTAGTACAAGAATGATATATCGAGTTCTTTACTAAATTGATCGCACTTTCGTTGTCACAATTGACTGGTACGGGCTCCTATTAAAGCCGAAGTACGTTCATCATTCTTCTCAACCAAAGACCTTCCTTAAATGCCTTCGTCATTACCATAAATTCAACTTTTGTTGTAAAATAGCAACCATATACTGAAGCTTCAACATTCAAATGATCGCTCCACCTGCTAGCACAAACGAATATTCGAAAGTCGACTTTATATTGTTCATGTTTCCTGCATAATTGTCATTCGCATAACCTACTAGTTTCTCCTCAGATATCTCAAATGTCAAGACGTTGTCCGTTGTACCTAGTATGTAACGAAGTAGCCATTTCACTATCTCCCAATATTGTTTGTTGGGGTTTGACATGTATATGCTCACAACACCTACTACATGACACTATGACATATATCAAATTGCCAACTACTCTTAAGTAGGGCACACGAGACAAATTGTTTTTCTCCATCCGTCGTAGGACATTGCTATGAAGAAAGCTAAAAGTAAGCAGCATGAGGTATACTAACTATTTTAACCTTGTCCATCCCAAACTTTATCAATACCTTCCCAAGGTATTCTGCTTAAGACATTGTAGCCTACTCATCTCTCTATCTTTGTGTATGTGTGTGTATCAATGTCAAAAATCATCTTTATATCACATAGATCTTTCATCTCAAATGTCCTTGATAACTGAACCTTCAATATGTTGATCTTAGATATGTTATGGTTAGTGATAAGCATATCATTAATAAACAATACCAGGACAATGAATTCTCCATCACCTTGTGCCTTGAAATAGACACAATGATCATTTTTACTTTTGGTAAATTGTTGGCACACCATGAAAGCATATAATTTCTTATACCAATGCATAGGTGATTGTTTTAAGCCGTACAACTACATCTTCAACCTTCAAACATTTTTCTCAAATCTCTATATCTCGAACCATTCTGTTGCTTCATGTAAATCTACTCTTTCAAATCCCCATGTAGGAAAGCAATCTTCATATCCATTTATTCTGGTTTCAGATTGTATTAGGAAATTAGCGTCAATACAAATCTGATAGATACTTTCTTGACCACAGCTGTAAAAATCTCGTTGAAAACAACACCCTCCTTCTGTGCATAACTCTTCACTACCAGTTTAGCATTATACCTATCTTGTTTCTTTCAATAAATATAATTATATCTTATCACTTTATGCCTAATGGGAATTAAGCTCCACCAGCTTCCATCTTTCATCTCTCATTCTTTTACAGAGAGTCTATTTTGTCCTGCATCGCTACTATCCACTTCTCAGCATTTTTATCTTCCAATGCTTCGTGAATGGTAGATGGATCCCTCTCATCTATAATGAGAGTGAATGCAATAGTCGAGTTATTTATATATCTCACCAGCAATCTGCGATCTCTTAGTGGATTTTTCCTCACAGATGGCTATTTCACATGCTCTTGTACATTTTCTTGTGGCTTAGCATTTACCTATCTCTTAAAATTTTAATTTCAACATTAATCACTATTGACTTCTCTGCTTCCTTGTATTTATCTTGTATTTATCCTTATGGAACAAGGAATCCTCATCAAATTTGACGTCACGGCTCATTGTGATTTTTCGTGTGACCCGATCATACAACTTGTATATCTTCACACCATTACCATAGCCAACAAATGTATACTTTAAAAAAGGTCACGGCCCTACATCCTTGATGAGATGAGAAAACAATGTATAAAGCAGACTTTCAGGTGGGCTTCACACAAAAAACTAGGCCTCACCTATCATATCAAAGAAACGGGAAAAAAAAACAAAAAAGGAGACAGGGAAACATAAACAGCCTAAGGAAACAGGGGAACACAATCAACCTCACCAACCACCAGAGTAGGAAAATCCAAACCAAAAGGTAGGGTCAAAACAACCAAAAGAAGCTGGACAATGAAGCTCCACAGACGAGAGGTAGTAATGATCAAAACTCATGCCGCAGAAGACAACTCAGAAACCAACTTATCCAATCCCCTTTTTTGAATTTCTGGTTCGACGAAGAGACTCGATACCTGCACTATCCAAAGTGAGAAGGCCCCTGATTTTCCTAGGAAGATCTAAATAATTAGAATAAATCTTGTTCAGGCATCCATCGCTAGCCCTCTTAGTTAAAGCATCAGCCACTGAATTATCCCCCTACAAAGTATGTGAAAAAGAGAGGCGGAGGGGCTCTTACTTGTCAATAATAGGACCCATATACTGCTAGATGTTTTAGGGGCATTTATCATAATCAGAGGATGCCACATCTGCAATGATACACGAATCAATTTCTACTGTAATGTTATGTAGGCCCAATTCATAACAGATAAGAATACCATTGAGCATGGCCCTTGCTTCAGCCACAGTGTTGGAGGCTCCCTCATAGAAGTTGTGAAACGCAAAGATAAGGTGACCTCAATGGTCCCCGCACACCCTCCACCCCCGCCTGATCCCGGATTTCCTCTCAAGGAGCCATCCACATTAAGCTTCAAGTTGTCGAACCTTGGTCTCCTCCATTTAATTATTTGTACATGTTCTAACGAAGGAGAACAAATGGGAGAAAGGCCCAGGGTCTTTAGACCTATTAGCTCTGACGTTGAATTCCTATCGAGTATTGGCATGACATTCCCTACTTCGTAAAGCCATGTATGAAACTTCGAAATAATATGAGAAGAGTTTAAGGGTACGCCTTCATATCGGGTTGCATTGCAGCCCAGCCATGTCTCCCTTTAGTTTACTTTATCTCTTTCAATGGACGATACATGAGATTATGCATCACAACCAAAACTCGCAGGCTTGAGTAGTGTACATCATGACTACTCTACACTTCTTTTGAAATTTTACAATATATGACTATATATGGGTACCGATTCACTAAATAACAAGCTGTATTGATGGCCTTAGTTAATAGCTCCTTTCTCATTGCATTATTACTCAACATGCTTTGAGCTCTCTCCAAGAGAGTCTGATTCATTTTGTTTTTACACACCATTCTACTCTGGAGTATTCATAATGCAGCATTACTCAACATGCTGCAGGATCTCTCCAAGATAGTCTGATTCATTCGTTCTTACACATCATTATACTCTGGTGTATGCCTTATTGTATTATGCCTCATTATCCCATCATCTTTGTAAAACTGATTGAATTTCCTAAGAGTGAATTCTCTACCGTTGTTTGTCTTCAACACTTTCAACTTTCATCCTGACTATTTTTCTACCATTGCCTTCCACATCTTAAAGGTAACATAAACATCAAATTTATTTTTCAGAAAATATGCTCACACATTTATGGGGAAATCATAATGGATGTAATAAAAAATGATGACCCCCTTCAAAAACAATGGGTGACAGCACCCATACATACGAATGTATATAATCGAGCACACCTTTAGTCACATGTTTTTTAGACCTAAAAGACAACAGTGATTGTTTACCATATATACAATACTCACATACATTAAACTTAACACTTTAAAATGCAAAAATCAAAAAACGATCAGAAAGTATATTTCTACCGTACTCGCTCATTTGGCCTAGGCGCACATGCCACAAATGTACCGATGCGGACTCTACTACAGTCGTTATAGCTCCACCCGATATAGTATTCCGATCAACTTATAAAGGTTATTATTCCACTATGCTTTAATAACGATGAGTGTCCCCTTAAAAACCTTCAGAACACAATCAAATTCGTTTAACTTGTATCCAAGTGCCTAGAGAGCCTCTAGAGATATCAGATCTTCCTTAGATTAGAAACGTGTCTCGCATCCTTCAAGATATGCTCAATCTCATTAACCTTCTGATACCAACCACCTTACAGGCAATGTCATTACCCATAAACACCTAGCCATCATTGTACTCGCTGTAACATGTGAATCACTTTCGAAGAGAGATCATGAGGTATGAAGCCCCTGAATTCAAAATCCACTCATTGATAAGATACCCAGATTTGGATGCGATCAATACGTCATAACCACCTACTTCCTCACTGGATTCTACTACATTAGCCTCTCTTAGCAAATCATCTTATTTATCTCCCTTTTGAGTTTTAGGGTTCCGATAATCCTTCCCTTCTTCATATGCCCCCAACTTTCCACAACTTCAGCACTTCAACTTTCCTTCACTCTTTGACTCGAACCTCATTCATGATTTCCCTTTCTCTTATTCAAACATTCTTCCCCCAGTAACCAGTGCTCTTGTAGATGTACATTCACCACCGTTCCTCCTTCTCAATTGCTTCGAAATAAGCGATGGGATAACAATGTCGAGGTCCAAGGTATCTTTACCATGACACAAAGTATCCACAAATTTCTCATAGGAATCCGGAAGGGACGTCAACATGACAAGGGCTTTATCGTCTTCGTTGATCTTCGCCTCTATGCTCGTCAGTTTGCAAATTAATTTACTTAAGGTGCTAATGTGCTCATCGCGATCTGACCCCTCCACCATATTCAGATCACATATTTGCATTTTCAATTATAAACAATTTGATAGAGATTTCGTCATGTATAAACTCTCTAACTTCGTCCATAGCCCTATGATGGTCGTCTGATCAAGGACATTATAGAAGACATCATTGGCAAACAAGCAAAATGGAATCGATGATATCACCCTCAGATCAAGTTCTTCCCATTCTTCATCGTTCATAGATTCAAAACGCTTCGCTCTCCCAAAGAGTGTGTGTTGTAATCCTTGTTGAACTAAAATGCTTCTCATCTTCGCCTTCCATTGTTCAAAGTTATTTTTTCCAGTGAATTTCTTTATCTCATACTTCACTTTAGATTCTTATATCGTCATATTTCAGATTCAAAGTCAAATCCCAATGTAAGCTCTGATACCACTTGTTGGGTATCGGGAAAGCAAACCCCAAAATTGAATCACGTAAACGAAAGATAAACACAACAAAGCACCATAAAGAACACATGAATTTACATGAAAAACTATTGCGAAAAGACCATGACAAAAAGATAAGCAAATTCACTATGAAAATGAATTACAATAAATTAGAAGTAACTAACATGCAAAAATCTTGTCTCACCAGATAAATCCCTTCACTAGCCTCTTTCTAGAACAAGCTTCCAATCACTTAAGATTACTTAATTATATCTTAACCCCGCATTACAACCATATATATATATATAGTGTTACATCCGGAATAGGAAACAAATCACGCAATTATGCATAATTACACGTGTCGTCGATCTAAGCTTCGATCAATCGACATCAATCGAGCAACCCTCGATTGATCGAGCCTCCATGTTCGATCAATCTAACATGCTCAAAAGTGTCCAAAGAGTTAACTTAATTTTTTCAAATTATCTCAAACAATCAATCCTCTAAGTTGATTAATCGAACATGTCTAAAACTATCTAGAGACCAATCTGTTTAATCCAAGGTTCTCTCGATTGATCGAGCAGTCTATTTGATCGACCAAAATCCCATGTTTATGCACAGATTGAAGACATCCAATGAATATCATTTACCCATTTACAACCATTTACCCTTATAATTGGAAAACTAAATAGGCCCTACCATAACACAACTCAAGCATTTACAAGCACCCAGTTCGTGACTATGTAAATGAAACTAATCAAGCAATCCTAAGCATATAGTTAGCAACTATCAAATGAATGGTAGAAAGTAAAATAGTCAGTAGTCCAAATTCAAAAGGATGATACATTTTGTTAGCATTTTCTTCTCAATGCAATTCCTTGATGGCGCCCCATTCCCACTTGGTTCAGGGATTTAGACAACTTGTAAAACTATAGAGAAATTAAAGGGGCCTACTATCTTCGGAACAATGAAAATAAAATAGGAAAAAAGGAGTTTAAAATGCATCTAAAAAAGAAAACTGATCACCTGCAGGCTGCCTACATCGCAGGAGTGACAATGTATTTTTTGGTGCGTCGCATTAGGTGGGATTAGGTGCTATGGAATTGCATGTGGTCCCATGCAAATTCCATCCTGCATTTGGAAATGATAGAAATGACTGGATTAATTCTGGTATTATATCATCCCGAGCCAATAATAAATATTGCAGGATTTGTGGTAGTTTTGAAATTCACTACATCTATGGGCCCCACATTGATGCTTGTGTTTTATTCATGTTGTCCATTCATATGTGCCTTTTACACATGACATTCAAGTTGCATGTGTGCACCAGTGACTAGCATAGTTGTGAAATGTGGTCCATTGATTACAATTCAATGGTCCACCAAATGCAGGCTTCACTTAATACCGGGTATTTTTCGAGGGAAGAATTTAATCCCAAACGTGGGATTGGACAGTCAAGATACCATGGTATTCCCAGACATATAATGATTGCACGATAATGGTGTTAATTCCATCTAATGTAATTTCATATCATTTAATTCTACGATTCAAATAGGCCACAAAAGTATTTTAAAAAAATCTGGACTTTTTGCGGCTGAAAGTGCACGGTATCAGTATGCAGGCTGCAGGTGATCATTTTTCTGTGACAAAACCGAAAAATAGATGACAGAATGGTAATTGTTATACTTCAATTGCTGAATCATAGCCAAAAGTTCCATTTCTCAAAATGGAGAAGGAAATAAACCGACATTCATATCAATGAAACCCTAAAAATCGCACCCTTTAAAAACAGAAGCAACACATACACCCAGCTGGAGGGTCTAGTTGGTTAGTGATACCCGCCTCTGGCGAGGCATGACCTGGGTTCGAGTAATTTCCTGCGGCTTTTCGGCAAAAAGTTCAGGAGAAGAAAAAGCAGCAGTAGCAGCTACAACAACACCTATTACTTTTGAACAAACCCTTTGGTTTATGTGTTTGAAGTTTGAACACAAAGGAAAGATAATACACATGGTAAAGAAATTTAAAAAATAAAATAATAATAATAATAATAATAATAATAATAATATATGGTGGCGATTAAGATACGGTAATGATGGTAGTCATGATTTCCATGCATGTCTGATAGGTTTTCTAGCCCTTTGGCCTTCTCTATTGTCAGCACCATCAGCTTTTCTTTTCTTTTCTTTTTCTTTCTTTCTTTTTTTTTTTCCTTCTTCCTTCTCTTCTTTTGGTCTTTTTCTATCTTTCCAAGTTGGATTATTCTACAGTTAGTTTAGTTGAACCACCAGACCTTATCCAAAGGAAGAAAAAAGAGGAAGCCGTAGATGGGTCTTTAGCTTCTTCTCTTGAAAAAGAGCTGCTAGATAATTTCAAGTACTGATGATGATGATATATGTTAGAGTTTTTTTCCTTCTTTTTTTTTCTTTTTTCTTTTTTCCTTTTTGTGGTTGGGCTAATGTGCTCCTACCCATGATGATCTGGGTTGTCAGGGTCAGTCCAGAAGGTGTACTTCAGCCATTCTGTCTCTTGAGGGTTTGTCATTGATGAGTCCTGCAACACCAACACCAATACATGTGCATGCATGAAAGAATTAGGGTTTTTTTTTTTTTCAATGAATATGTTGCTGAAAATTAAATAATAATAATAATAATAATAATAAACTAGGGTGTTTTAGAATGTGGGTCCTGGTTCCCACCGTACAATGGCACATGTGGGGCCGATCTAAGCCATTCATTAAGTAACTCGTACTGTGAGCCATTCATTAAGTGAGCTAAACGTAAGTTGAATTTGAGCCTTTTGGACATTTTTCCTAAGCTTCTTCCTTTCTTTTTTTTTTTGTTCTTTTTTTTTTTGGGTCATAAACAAGTGGGATCGATCTAACCAACCAACCAATATAATTTCAGATCCAAGGCAAGTTCACAGTGTACACTACTTGATGGATGGTCTGGATCTCTGGAAAGCAAGCCATCCAAAGGTGGGACCCATGCCCCACATGGTAGACGTGATGCAGCCTGTAAAACCCACTAAACTATACATTGATAAAGAGCTCACAGTGTACACTAGCTGATGGATGGCCTGGATCTCTGGAAAGTGAGCCATCCAAAGGTGGGACCCATGGCCCACATGGTAGACGTGATGCAGCCTATAAAACCCACTAAACTATACATTGATAAAGAACTCCCTTTTGAGAGGTCCTGTCTAGTAGGTGAATTTGTAATCCACCGATTAGGCCATGCGCACTGGCATGGTCAACCATTCAAGAGGTAGAACACACCATCATGAATTGACCACGGGTGAAGTATGGTCACAACAGACAATCTCAGCCATTCGATCCATTGACAGTTAAAATGAAGAATGTTTGACAATTTAGATTTCAAGTTTTTTTTTTGGATGGTAAGGATCGTTTGTACAGAGAAAAGGACCATCAATGGCCTATACAGTGTGGGACCTAACTGTTTGAAGTGGGTACGAATTCATTTCGGTAGTCCACAGACTACGTGCCTTTTCCTCTTTATTTATTTATTTTTAGGAGTTGTTCCGTACAGTCACTCTACATGAAATAAATATACCTCAAGCCATCCAAATGGTGGGTCCCACTGCACTTGGGGGTATAGATAAGGAATCAGATTGATCAGATAATCCATACCATGGTCACCAATTGGACGGTTACAAATAGATCTATTTGCTATTATATTTGAAGGTCTGGATTGACATAAACATGCCACGTGTAAAGTGACCTAGTGCATGCATATGGATCATCATAGTCTGCCAGAGCATCGAGTACTTGTTCCTTCTTTTAGGTTTTGTTTTTCCGTCTTGGTCGAGTAGGATTTCTAGTTTTTGTTAGGAGCTGCTCATGAAAGAGATGATGGGGAATGAATGTTTTCTTGCATGCTTATTGCAACAAAACCATGCATGGAAAAGGTCCTCTCTCTCTCTCTCTCTCTTTATTTCTTTTTCTTTTTGAAAATCAAGATAGGCTCATGTTTTTTGTAAGGCCTAGTCCATAAAGGAAACCCACCCCATGAGAAAAAACAAAAGCTTCAGGTTTTCACTTTTTTGTTGTTTCTAAAGAAAATAAAGGAAGGTTCTGTTGTTATCTTATTTCAAAGAATACTTCTTTCTTTCTTTCTTTATTTTTTAAAGATTTTTCCTTTCATGGCTACTAGTTTTGTGATGTACTGGAAAACACAATCCTAGAAAGAAATTAGGCTCAAAAAACAAAGTTTTTTTCTATTATTTTAAATTAGAAAAGGCCCATTTTCTGTTTTCTAATCAACCATGAGAATCATGCCTTTGCCTATAGCCAGCCTACAGAATACCCACCAAGAAAATCTCCTTTATTTCAAATTCTAAGCTCTCTCTCTGTCTCTCTCAACAAAATTGCTATGGCTGTTTGAAGTTGATGCTCTGTAGAAAATGATAATCCATACACATGTACATGGCCAATGTACATGTGGCATATGTGTGCCCCGATCCAAACCGTCCAATTGTGGGCACTTGCTGTAGGGTGCAAACCCAAGATCAGATTTGTAGGAAAAACCTAGCCTGGAGGTTTACTAATTCCATGCACGTGTCGAGCTGTGCACATCCATACGTGGGCACATGTGCAAATGTGAAACACGTGCATGAGATCTGAGCTTTCAATGAGGTTGAAAATAATATTTCTGCCTTATAAATTGGGTAGTTTTACTCTTAATATGGGCCACATCATACAAAGGAAATTAACAGTCTTTTTTTTTTTTTTCTAGCCATTCATTCCCTTGGATATGCGGCGGTCCACCTGAGATTGGAAATCGCCTGATTGTTATGCCAGAAAATCGAAACATTTATGTGTGGATTATGACACGTGTGCAATGTGTGGATGTGTACTGCTCCCACTCCCATATGGGATTAGCAAACCTCAACAAACCTATGATGAAGAGACATTTTTTTGTTGAATCTGGAGCGTTGATGCTTTTATTTTTATCCACCACCAAATTCGTTTGCAGCCAACCAAGCAGTTAGAATCATTCATTCAGTTGGACTTTTGTATTGGTTAATCCACGAAAGGGCCCATGATTCGGTCGGTCTGGATTGGGATACATGCATGTCACACGTATACAGTGGCTGTGTGAAGGCGTATTAATATCCATACTCCAATATGAGGTTTTCTAGCCCCACACGTACCACACATGTGGGTGCACGTGTGTAGGACAACCTAGCCGTGTGTCAGGTGGGTGGATTATGCCAAAATGTCAATCTGGTCAGCTGTCATGTATGCCTCAGGTGTTAGGGAACAATGGATTGCCCCATGCAAACTTGCAAGTCTTTTTAGACCGTCCAACTTTGTCAAAGACATACGGCCTACCTGATAGCTGACCACCTCGACTTTCTTGGGGGGAAGATCCAGGTGGGCCCACCATCTGAATTACGGCTTAGATGAGCTACATTAGTACCAGGTTGGCACGTGTGTCTGCAAGTAGAGGTGCGTGTGGGGTTAGCACGACTCTTCGAACTTATACTTGTGTAAGTGGAACTGTTGAGTAATGATCCTGACCGTTGGTCTGTTGCGCCCCACTGGGATGCACCATGGTGCAAAAGTATCTCATGGAAGATGCTAACCAGCAATCTCGGTCTTTCTTTTTTCAAATGAACGACGACCAATGCAGTTTCTCTTCTGGACCGCCTATTTACAGGTTACAAAATCAAATAATATGGTTTTTCTATAAAGAAAAAAATTGATTCAAGGTCCATCCATGTTGGGTACCAACAAAACAACGGTCCGGATCAGTTATCCATGGGCCCTAGTCTCACAAACCGAAACCGGAGTATACTGGAAAAATTCCTCCATACCATGTAAAAAACCCTGCCTAAAGATGAAAAGGAATTCTGATAGTCTCTTCCCGTCTCATTCGATAATATATAAAACGGCAAGACTCTCATGTCAGTTTATCACCATTTAAGAAATGGAGGTGAGTAACCAACCGTACACATGCAACAGTTGTACATCAATCTAGACCATCAGAATCACTGATTGTAGATGGATCATCACCCAAAATTTACATTATGAAGCAAACAATAACTATTTAACTTTTCCCTTGGATTTTGAACCGCACATTATCTTACTTCTCACCATCCATTTAAAAACTTCATTGGATGGTTAGAATTACTTGGTCAGTATGATTTTAGACATATGGTACATCCAGAAATAACCCACAATTTGGATGGTCTGGATATGTGTAAATCAGTGCCATTTTTTACGAGGATGAGTCACACACAGCTCCCAGAAAGGTAGTGAAACTATCACGGGAGTCTGGCCCATTATAAAAAAGAAAAGCTAGGGTTGTATTTGTCTTTTCTATTTAAAGGTGCTGTTGTTTGTCTGATGTGAGGGGATGTTGTTGGGAGGAATGCAATGCAAGGCAAGCAACATGGAATTCAGGGATATAAAAGTAGGGGAGCTTAAACAACATACCTCTTTCATGCCAGCAGCTGAAGTGCAACCCATTATTAGTTCTTCCAGCCCAGATGAACCAGATCTTTCTGCCAGTTTCTGATGTTGTTGTTGCTGGTGCTGCTGCATTTTGTTAAATAAAAAACTTAGATTGTAAAAGGTAAACACCCCAGCTGAGAAATGGACCAGCCCCACCACCTAGGCTCTATGGTTCGTTTATCCTAACCATAGTTTAAAAACTCAACCAAATTTGATCAGGCCTTAAGAAAAAACAAAAAAACAAACAATCTAGTCATGACTCAGTCAAAACACGAGAAAACCCCAACTCGACTCAAAAAAGATCAATAAAACCTAACTCAGCTTGGTGCAACTCAACATTATTTACATATTGTTAGAGCTAAAAATATTTAATACTGAAAAAAAAAAAAAAAAAAAGTTCATACGAGTTTATGAGAAACTCGGCTGAGTTTTCGAGTTGAGTCATGCTTTAGACTTTTAGACTGAATTTGCATCATTTGCTTGTCAAAAGCAGAAAAATCCAGCTTGTTGCAATTTACCTGGACCACATCATCACACACTGTATTTAATGAAGCAATGCCGACAACATCAATGATGATGTGGACCAATTAAATTGCAACAATCAGGGATTTCCTGCTTGTAGCAAGCAGGGGATCTGTATTCAGAATTTTAGACTATGATCCAGAACATTGCCCTAATGGGCCCTATGCTTGATGGACATTTCCTATAAATAAGTCAGACTAGGTACTCATATAACCCTTTAGGGGTCATTTGGCGCATGGTATTAGAGGGAATTAGGTGGAATAGAATTGCATTTGGTTCCGTGCAATTCCATCCAGCATTTGGAGAGGATGGGAAAGGTTGGGATTAGGTGGGATGGAATTGCATTTGGGCCCATGCGGGATTTCAATAAATTTTGAAATACACTACACATGTGAGCCCCACATTGATGCATGTATTTATCCACACTGTCCATCCATATACACAGTTTACATATGACATTCTGCTTATATATGTGTACAAGTGAATGACATCCGTTTTGAATTTGGTCCATTGATTACAATTCCATGGTCCACCAAACATGACTTTGCTTAATCCAGTGTTTTCCCTTAGCAAAAAATTTATCCCATACATGAAATTGGATGGCTACAATATCATGGTATTTCCAGATTTGCAATCATTGTGCAATAATGATGTTAATCCCATTTAATACAGTTCAATTCCATGGACCAATCACACCCTTAATCAGGTTAACAAAATATGCAGCCACTTTCCATAATAATAATAAATAAACAAATAAGACCAAAGATTTGATTGTTAGGATCTTCTAATCTGGAAGAGTTGTTTTGGGGTCATCCCCTATCTTCCGCTTACGCCATGAGATCGAGGAACCATGGGTCCACTTGTGGGAAATGGACTATAATTTCTCACACCATGATTCAGTAGATGTAGTCCATTATCCACCGTCCATTTCCAAGAGGATCTCTGATATGATGTGTAATATTGTCCTGGGGTTGGGAACTAGATCTTCACTCACTAGGGAATGGATACAGACTATACCCCCCACAAAACACAAGGCGGCTTTGTGTTCGTCGCAGCAAACCCGCATTGATTCGTTGCAACTCAGTGCCATAGACATGGCCGTCTTTCGTGAATCCAGAACGTCCATATGATCGACGGTATAGAAAATATGTACCATTGATACACCTTGTTTTCAATGAAGGTGGACCACCGCTGATTCAGTTTTGCCGTTACCGTTGAGTCAAAGATTAATGATTGGGCGCCCAGCGTTAATTTCTGTCTTCCTTCTAAAATGGGCCATCTACAGAATTATCGATGGACAAGATGGACGGTCGGGATACACTGACCATACAACCACGTGTACGGTGGTGAATTGCAATGAAGGAAGCCGTTAATCCACATACCTGGAATTTGTCATCTTGGAGGAGGATCCTGGGGACATGGTGATAGGGATCAGCAAGCACAATGGAGGTTTGGTGGAGGGGAGGAGATATGATGGTAGAGATGGGGTTTGAAGGCCTGCTGACGTGGAAGGCTGCTGTTGCAACTGGCTGGTGGGGCTGCTCATGGGTCATGTGATGTCTCTGGTGCTCGTGCTCCTCATGCTCCTCGCACGTGCGAGATGAGGCCTCCCTTGCCTTTGAAGCATCCCCCATTCCCACCTGTCCAAAATATTCACCAGAATTACAAAAAATAAATAAATAAATAAAAAGATAAAGATAAAACAGCTGGGAATAATCTTCTTTCACACTATTCTTGCATTGTTGGTGGAGAAAGATCCGTGGTGTGTATGGAATGCAATACAGTCCACTAAGAAGAATGGAAGTCTACAAGTGAGGCCAGATTATGATGATCCAAGCCATTCATTCATCATCAGCTCCAAAAATGGGCCATAGGACCAAAAATCACAATGATCGAGTCTACTTAAAACCATTGATCCAAACCGTTCCTTTTGCTTATGAAGTAAATGGCTGATGTGGGTTTGCTTTCTTTTGTGTATTTGATTCAATGGGGGGTGTGTTATCAGATGCTTGAGTGTACACAAAAGCACAGACATCAGAGCTTTTTCTTTTTATTTTTTCCTGATTTCTCAAGCTTTTGTGGCATCAAGAAAAATAAATTAAAATGAGAAGAATTTTACTGACGTGGCATGATTTCTTTGAATAAAATAAGTGGGTAGAATCACTTCTGTTGAAAAGTACAGCCAACTTTCCAAAACCTTCTTTTGTATGGTTTGTTGGAATTTGGAGCTAAAACTGGTTAAAAATCATATGGTTCCCTGTCCAATTTCCTGAGATATATTGACGGAGGTTTGCTCGTGTACATCCTGATGCATTGAAATACTGTACATCGAGATTTTAGCCTTGAATTTGGTTCATCCTCCAATGATCCAAACCGTTTACACGACAAGTATCACTTTGTATGGTGGAAAAAAGAAACAGCACTCAATTGGATTATTTTAACCATTCAATCAATTGGCTCATTTTCTTTGAATATGAACGGTCACCGTAATCTTTGTATGATCTAAGGGTTAAAATATTCTATTTCATTTTATTTTTTTTCCATTATCCATCATCCAAGGGGAACCCAACATATCTTATTACAACACATCCGGATGAATTTGACCAAATCTCATCTTGACGCGTTGATGCTTGTAAGGATGATCACGAACGGAAAAATAAAAATAAAAAATGACATCTTTTTATGTAGGTTTGATCATCCACCGTCCATAGCTGAAAGGACCTAAAGATCTAAGACAGTCTACCATCTCAAAATCTTTCCCAAATGGACGGTGGATGATTGAGTATGGATACAATTAATGGTTTCCTGATGGTTCCTCCAAAGGTATACGCATGTATATGCCGGTAAATAACTACTACGTATATGTACGTAATGTGGGTAGATTATTAGGTTCGCAGACACTGAAAATGTATAGTTTATTTAGTAATCAATTCCAACATGTGGGCCAGGGGTTTGGTGATCCAGACAGTTGATCTAACCAATCCTATCCTTGTCCCATTTTCCGCTGAAGGTGGGGCCCAGTGCTTTTTTTTTTTTGGTTAGCAGTCCATTTCCTGGCCAGGTTATCAAAGGGTTAGGATTTCCAGTCTGGTGGAACTTTGGGGGCATGAATAGTGCATTGTGGGGCCCAGAAGATCAAGAAGCTGGATTGCAGAAAGCATGGACCCCACAAGAGAAAATACATGGAATGTAGTTTCAAAATCCTTACCTCATCAAAGCTCTTTCTGAATGGTGCAAAGCTGAAATTATCAGACTTCATTTGCTGAATATCCATAGTACTGTAGCCAGAAATCCCATGACCAGTACCACCTAATTCATCTAGAGGACTAATAACGTCTTTGGAAGAAGAGACCCCACTCCCACTCTCCCTTCTATGGTCAGATCCTTCTCCTGGCCCACTTTTATCAGACCAGTTGCATTGCCTGGGTTGGGTCTGGTAGAAGATCTTGGAAACTACAAGTTCACCTTCTTTCTCTTCTTCAGACTGGCCAAGGTGGTATTGGTGCATGACCCAGTTAGTCTTTTCAGGTTTCCTATGCTTGCCAAAGTTGGTGTACAAGACCAAGATCTTCTTGCAGCCTTTTTTCTTGCCATTGACCATCACAGGTCTTGTCTTGCCTGTCTTGTGCCACCTGGTCTCACCCCCTTGTAAGTCACATTCTGTTTGTATTTTCCTTCTCTTCCTTGTTCCTGTGGTGTAGGCTTTTGATGGCCTGTGGAAGAAGTGCCTGCTCAGACCATCTTTTGTGACACCTGAGAAAGAGAGAGAATAACAGACATTGGAAAATCAAATGGGGTGGTGGGTTGTAATATAAACAGATGGAAAGATGTCTACAAATGGACTAGCTAGAGAGAGAGAGGCATTAGAAAATTGAATGGGGTGGTGAGCATAATGTCACAACATGGAAAGAGATCTACAAATGGCCCGGTTGAGTGAGTTTGTTTGTGTGTGTGTGTGTGTGTGTGTGTGTGTGTGTGTGTGTATGAGAGAGAGAGAGAGAGAGAGAGAGAGAGAGAGAGAGAGAATAATAGGCATTGGAAATCAAATGGGGGGGAGGGGTGTTACGTAACAAGATGGAAAGATGTCTGCAAATGGCCTAGCTGCGTGTTTGTGTGTGTGTGTGTGTGTGTGTGTGTGTGTGTGTGTGTGTGTGTGTGTGTGTCAGAGAGAGAGAGAGAGAGAGAGAGAGAGTACAGTGACTGGAAATGGGTAAAAGACAGAGAGAAGAAAGGCATTAGAAATCAAATGTGGTGGACGGGTGTAATGTAACAAGATGGAAAAATGTCTACAAATGGCCCAGTTGAGAGAGGAAGAGAGAGGAAGAGAGAGAGAGTGGAAATGGGTAAAAGACAGCGAGCTCCATCTGTAAATCACCATGCATGGGACCCTAATATATATAACATGTATGGAGAGAGAGAGAGAGAGAGAGAGAGAGAGAGAGAGAGAGAGATGGTTTCTGACCTGGAAGTTTCTCCGGATGGGTGTAGCAAATCCCATCTTCTCCTTCGATGGTAGGGATGAATTCATCAATCAGAGGGTGAGATTTCGACTGCTCAGATTCAACCTTCGCTTCTAGATGTTCTATCAGTTCCTGGTCTGTTGGATCAAATTTCACTCCCGCTGGAAGCCCTAACCAATCCTGCAATTCCAAAACCTTCTCTCATCTTCATCATTATTCAAAAGCTAAGCTAAAACAACTGAATTCAAACAAACACAATGAAAATATATTTTTTTTAAGAAAAACAAAAAACAAAAAAACATCGATATTTTAATTTCCTTTTGCAATCTTCATGCACGAAAAAATAAATTAATTAAATTTAAATCTAATTTCCATACCGGTCTCCGTTCGAGCTTGTGTCCACATCCCGGGCACTGCTTGGATCCACACATCTGATGTTCTTCTAGCTTTGCGTCGATGAGATCAGAACTGCTAATTGAACCTATATTGCTCTTATTCATGGCTAATTCATGTGAACTAGATGTCTGTTTTCATCATTTTAATGAATTTCTTCTCTTTTCCGCATCAATCCCCTCCTCCTTCCCTTCTAATTCAGCACTCTACGTCCGAATTTCCTCGAGCATGTTGACTGAAAATGAAATTCAAAGAAAACCCATCAAAATAATCCAATTCTTATCAACTCCAATCTTGTTCAAATCGAGTTTTGAAAAAGACCTATATTATTTTTATTAAACTACTGTTTCAATATTATATGAAACTAGAAAGCTTATAAAAAAACGAAATCGATAGATACATAAAAATAAATTAAAAGCCCGTGAACCGCGGACCTTGCTCAAACCGAAATCAGATCTAAACTAGGAAATTCGACACCGGACATCAATTGAAAAAAGACGAAAAGCAGTAGAATTAGAGAAGATGAAAATCGCCCTCTTGAGAATAGGCGATGGGTCAAGTAAGAAAAGAAAATTGGGACGAGAGAGAGAGAGAGAGAGAGAGAGAGAGAGGAGAAAAGAATAAACTGTCACGGTGAGATTGAGCTATAAACCTGCTTTCGCCATGGAAAACACCAGAATTCCCTCCACCTTTAACTGAAGCCAATGAGAAAAAGGAAAAGGTGCCTCAAAACCTACACCTTTAATAACCCTACTCTAATTTAAGTAGTGCATGAAGGCTGTTGTGTGTGTATGAGAGAGAGAGATAACTTAAATAGAGAGAGAGAGAGAGAGAGAGAGAGAGAGAGAGAGATTACACTAGTGAGAAAAAACCCATTTGGATTTAAGTCTCTCTCTCTCTAACCTTTGTTTTTTTTTTTTTTTTGGGCGTTGGCTACTAAAGCAAAAGGGAAGAAACGGCCTTAACAGCTGTTACTAAGGCAAAAATTCAAAAGCAGACCACATATAGTTATATAATGATAATACTGATATTAATTAGTATTATTAAGATAATTATGATTCCGTTTCTATAAAAAGGCCCACTTCAAATGAGTAGTGTCAAACAGAAATGAATCAACATCCTCTTTTCCTTTTTTTCAAATCAGAAACATAACAGTTCATGTATTTCAAAAACAGACGACCGTTGAGATTTCGTTTCTATATATATAAACGAAAGAACATATCATTTGAGATAGAAAGATAGAAAGAGATTAGTATTCGGAATTAGAAAGGGAATGGGATTTTTGTAATTTTTTAGAAATAAAAAGTATAGATGAAAATAGAAAAGGGAGTGAATTGATAAGAACTCACATGAGTTTTGAGCTGGTATGCTGAAAATCATGATCCCTTTGCCATGAGGGTTGCGGGGAGAGAGAGATGCAGTTCAAAGGTTGCTTGATATGCAAGGCAAATGAGCAGTAGTACTTGGTGGGACCCAACGAAAAAATATATAAATTTAATAAAAAAATTACAAAACTTCTCCAACAAGCAGCGAGATCGGATTTCGTACTGACCAACCGAGTATGTTTTATTTTACTGTGTAAACTATGCGGGGCCCACCTTGAATTGTTTTGGTTTATCCACGCCGTCCATCAGTTTTTCCGGATCATTTTAGGTGTTAATACTAAATTTTAAATATATTTAATGATCAAATAGACCGCACAATAGGAAACAGTGGGAATAATGATTTCCACACCATTGAAACCTTCCTAAGGCCCACAGTGATGTTTATTTGTAATCCAAACTGTTAATAAGATCACACAGACATGGATGAAGGGAAAAAACAGTATCATCTTGATCCAAAACTTCTATGGCCCCTATGAATTTTTCAACGGTAGATGTACAATTCACACTGATTTTGTGGTGTGGTCCACTTGATATATGCTTCATTTTTTTCCTAAAGTGGTAAAATTATCTGTTAAGATGGATGGATGGAATGGATGAAATATATAAATCACGGTGGGCCCCACGGTTTACTCAGTACGCAGTCCGCTTTCATATGCGGCAAATGATGGTGGCCTTAAAATTGGGTTTTTGTTTGTTTTTTTTTTTTTTTTAAATGGGCTTTTCAGTATTTTGTTTTTTGTGTTTTGTGTGTATGAGAAGTGAAAAAAAAAAAAAAAAAAAGTAGATACACCAAATAAAGGGTTTATACACTTGCCTTTTACTTTCTTTACATTTCTTGAAACAGATTTCAATTGGACGTGTTTGGGTGGCCTGCCTATACTTAACGTATCCGCCTATGTAATATTTTAAGCGATCTGTTCCTCTCCATCTTTTGTAAAATAATTTTATTCTACTACAAAGCTGCGAGGCCCACCTTTATATGGGGACACTCCGTTCATCATGTGAGCTCTTGGGGCCTTAAATATCAGTCTGATCAACACTTAGGTGGGCCACAACATGTAAAATCATGCCCAAACCTCTAAATATTATATGGTGTGGCCCTCCTGATATTTGGAATGGTATGACTTTTTTTATTCGTTCCTTATCCATTAACCTGGTGGGTGACCAGATTGGATGACAAATACTAAATATTGTGGGCCCCACACACTATCTGTAAGGCTTTGGGGACCCACATTGATCCCAACCTTTCGCTGTAGTGTGACCCACATATGTTTTAGGTTGGCCTGATTTTTTGGATACCAGCTGAACTTGAAGGGGCACAGCTTATGGACGGTTTGGATGTGATCCGTACTACATCATGGTGTGCCCCCACGTACATGGTTGTAGAATAAGCCATTGGATGAAAGTGGGGCTCATACTATAATTATCAACGGTGTTAGGATCACTAAAAGTGGCCCCACCTTTGCAAAATGAAACTGTCGTTTTAGAAGTAGAAGGATAGAGAAACGGGAGATGATATGGTAGAGCCCTAAGAACCATGTATAGTAAAGCAATGTTGCTGCATTACATGTGGCAGGGTTATCTTTCAATCAGGATCATCCATCCAGTGGGACTCACTATGGATTGAAACTGATTCAAGATAATCATAGATCGGATGATCCTAGCCATCTAACTAGTGGCCTTCAAATCGATGGTCGGAAATAAAAACAATTAGTGGTCAACATGAAGGGTTTGAAAGTAAATATAAGCGATGGCTATGGTCTCTTCTTATAAGTAAGATTTTTGAAATATCGTCCATCAATGATGAGGCCCACTAGTTGGACCGCTCAGATTGATGAATTATCCAACCACTTATGATGTAGATAGATGGATCTACCATATCGCGGGCATCTACAGAAATAAGCTTGGATTTTATTTTTTCTTGCTTTCATTCCATTCATTTTGAAACCGTCGACAGTACACAAACTTCGGATTTTATGGGATACTCTCACGGCATGGAGGAATTACAGGAACTTGCACCCGATGATACATGCACGTGAATATTCGGGTTGTGAGTTTGTACAATCGCGGGCTATCGTTCAGTCATCCAGACCGTCGGTACGCTGATCCCCACCGTCGAAGGACCATACCCTAAAAATTATCTTAGCAAAGAGGCTTTTGGGTAATTGTCCATCCATTGTGGGGCCCAACAGTACAATGCTTTAGCGCAGTGTACTGTGAAAACTCTGTGGGGTCCACCGTGATGTATGTGTCTTATCCATGCTGTTCATGTGTCTTATCATCTCCTTTCCGGACATTAGTTCAAAATTAAAGTATATCTGGAGTCCAAGTGGAACACACCAACGGAACCGTGTGAATTGAAGGCCCACCGTTGAAAATGTCTTAAACTAATGTCCTGAAATAAGCTGGCAAAACGGATGGACAGCTTGGGTTACACTCAGTCTGCTGGGTAAGACACGTACATCCACGCAATCTGCTTCCTTCTAGGGCACGGATCGTGTCATGCGGACACAATCGGTATGGCAGGGGCCTATATGGGGCTGCCAGGGATATATGTGTTTTATGTGTGTGATAATCCATTTTGAAAGATTATTTTAGGTAATAAGCTTAAAAAGGAGGTGGACCCAAGGCTCAAGTGGGCCACATCATAGGAAATAGTGATGAGGATGATAATTACCATTGAAACTTTTCTAGAGCCCACTGTAACGTTTATTTGTCATCCAACTAATTTATAAGGTCACATGGATACTAACAAAATTTTAATGATGGCCTTTCAATTTCCAACTCATGGTCCACTTGAACCTTGGACTTGCTTGAATCTTAGGGTCATATTTTATAATGATCTAAAAAAAGGATGGGCAACATGGAAATAAACACATGTATTATGGTAGGCCTGTTAGAGTCCTTGATTGGAAGGTACACAATCGACATGGAGTGGATACTCACTGAGAAACTGTGGGGGCCACCATGATGAATGTGTATTATCCAAGTTGTTCATCCATTTATTGTATCATTTTAGGGCATGAATATTCCAAAATTAAATTGCACTCAAAACTCAACTGAACCACACCACACTAAATAATGGGTATGAGTACATCCATAAAACGGGCATCAATATCCTGCTAAAGCCTTTCTCAAGAAGCTCATGCACGGGAAGCCTAGGAGGGGCTACACGATGTTGGTGAGAAATTCACTCTACTTATAGAATATAAGGCCAAAATTGAGTCAATTCAATAGTTAAGTGGGTTGAAAATGTGAAGATTAAGTGTCCACGGTTGAAATATTCACGAGGCCATGGAAGTTTTGAATTAGGATAATATTTGTGTTTTCAGTTCACCCATTGTCACGAATGATACCAATAACATGTAAACATGATTGTCAACTCACTAGAAGGCTTCAACAGTTAGAATTTCCTTACCCACATTTTCTTTTAGCACGGTTCACCTGAGTCTCTGATCATGCTCACTTTTGGGCTCACATGTCTTAAAATAAGCTCACAAAATGAATAGATGAATATCACAGTGGCCCCACCTAAGTTTCCAATGCAATAACTTTCTGGTAAAGCCTTTCGCAAAAACTCCACGTCCCCATAAAACCTTCATGAGGGTGGGTCATAATAATGTTTATTTGTCAAACGGACGAATCAAATATGAGCTTAATCCAAAACTCCCA
The DNA here is from genome assembly GCF_029962835.1 of Magnolia sinica. Lineage (NCBI taxonomy): Eukaryota > Viridiplantae > Streptophyta > Magnoliopsida > Magnoliales > Magnoliaceae > Magnolia > Magnolia sinica. The sequence continues at coordinate 129,704,383 of NC_080573.1, forward strand.
TGGGCCCTGATTTTTAAAGGTAAGCTTTTTATTTCGTGTAATGTGGCCCACTTGAGTTTGTCTATATTTTAATTTCCAGCTCATGACCCGTTACGAGGGATAAAACGGATGTACATCAAGGTGGCCCCATAGACTTTACTCATTACGCGATAGCGTATGAGTTACTCAATACACAATCAGCCTCCAACCGCGTAAAATGCTTGCAACTGCAAAAACGTTGGCCCCCACTTCTACAAACAAAGAACCTAGGGAGACTATCCAGACCTCGGACCACATCACTCGGAAAATGACATTTCCACCCCAATACTGATAGTTCTACACACAAGGGTAATTTCGTCACTACAGTGAACCGTTTACAAAAAAAAACCAACTTGTTGGAAATAAAATTACGCATGTAAGGGTGAAATATCAATTTTATGGGTTGGAATATCAACTTTATGGGGGAATAACATCTCACAAATATTAATCATCAGCTGTAACGTGTTAACCGCTAATTGTATACACTAAAACTCGGTGTATAAACCATTCTAACGGCCCGAATTTGCGCATCTGCTGTCTGTCCACAATGTGAAACCGACCGATGCTATGTATGGCCCACCCAGGATGTGGATCTCAGTTAGAGGCATGATGCACCAGTGGGCACGTGCGCCAATTGTACGGTCCAGGTGGGTTATACATAGAGTTTCCGTGTACTAATAAGGGAACCGCGCGACGCGCCGCGCGGGCAATTTGCGTGCACTGCGGGATGGGGTCGTGTGCGTTGGGCCACACGTGTTGTACAACACCCAAGCCCTTTGGGGCCCACCTTTATGGATGTGTGAAATCCAATCCGTCCATCAAGTTAGGAACTTTGCATTCACCATGTGCAAAAAATAACCGCATCCAAACTCACTTGAGCCTCATACACAAACGTACGCTCAGCTTCCTATTCCTATTGTTCCATGTTTTGTGGGCCATCAACGTTGTTTATCTATCAAGTTTTTTGATTCATTACGCAATAGAAAAGGGCTTACCTGATGGACGGAGTGGATTACATACAAAGACAAAATGGGCCCCACAGATATCAAATGTTGGTAGTGCTGTGCATGGGAACGTTACCCCCGCCAGTGCATCACGCCCCATCGTCAAAAAGTGCAAAACCAAACTTAGAAAAGAAATAAGAAAAATTACATAGAAGGGAAGAAAAATTAAATATTTATTATAGATTAGAGTATGTAGACGAGAGGTTTACTACAATACATGGCCTTCGTATTGCTTGTTATTATGTCGGCATCTCTGACGTTGGATCTATGTCATGTCTCAATGATCAAAACCGTTATATGATGAGACTCTATCGATGGGGAACAGAAAATAAGAATTGGAAGATTTCAACCTTTTGATCATTTTAACTGTTTTTCTTTGAATATAGACCGTTTACTTTAGTCTTTGCAATGTGAGCAGTAATAGTATTTTGAAATGTAAAGGTTCTTTCGAGTATATCCCATCTAAGGTGAGGTCCATCATATGAACGGTTTGGATCATTACAAATGGTCCCAGATCAACGGCTACAGTCACAGCCTAAAATTTTGTGGTGACAAAGTGTAGCAAAGCTCGCGGCGATGATTCCAATATCTTACGGTCTGATAGGAGAAATTACGGGATCTTGACCGATGATATGTTAGGCCCTATCATGGATGGATCATGCCCCCAATAACTATCTTCAATAAGAAAATCGCAACCGTTAATATGTGGTCCGCAAAATGAAGGTTAATGAGAGAAGAACGTCAACGGCCTATCTTCAACTAATAAAAGTCCCGAGATTGGTGACTAGGATCTTCCATTCTGGGGTTTTTACTTGAGGCATTGTCTGTCCCGGTGGAAATCAAGATACCAACGGTCTAGATTACCAAACCATGGCCTCACTTTGCCTGAATTAACCTGCATATACCCTGGGGATCATATTCATGTACAGTAAGATATTTTTTAGGAGAATGTTTGCATACAAACGTTGTATGTGAACTTGCAGATACTAAGCTTTGTTTCCCGTGCAGCGTATCACTTGTATAGAAAATCCGAGTCGTACAAAATGTGTGACGTACCATAAAGATCATCTGTAGAGAAAATCAAAATGTTTTATTTAGCATGCAGGCTACAAAATGCAAAGCAACGGATAAACGAAGATCTGACTCAGTGTATGTGTCTGGCCCACCTAATATCTGGATCGATCCATTCCTTCCCTAACCTATGGTTCTGTCCATCTTACACGTTTTCGATGTACTACACGAATGACGCTTTGATAGAAAAAGAAGGCATTGCATATGTAGGATTCACACATACAGCGTTGCATGTTAACATTTCTCTAGTTATTCGACATACATGTATCCAGGTACAAAACAATAGGAAGAAAACAGTCCGACGTCCGTATGCGCAGGAGTAAAGTAAACAAACATGAGTATCTATCAAGTATACAAGCACGTGGGGCCCACCAATAACCTTTAATGTGCTGTACTGCCAACCACTTGCAGAAATTGTAGACCGTGTGCTCTGGACACAAGACCTACCCTCGGTGACTGAAATCATTCATCCAGTGGGACCCACCTATGGATGTCCCAGAGTGCAACTGCACCAGTTGGACGGTTCTGATTTGCCAAATCATGTACTTCAGGTTGCTGAATATCTCAGTATGCTTAGTAAATTCTGTGGGGCCCATTGTAGATGTATGTGCCTTATCCACACCGTCCATCCGTTTTTCCACTTCATCTTATGGAATTAGAAAAATTTTGAAGTATATCCAAAACTCAAGTGAACCACACCATGGGAAACAGTGGGATAATAACGTCCACCGTCGAAACCGATGTTTTTTTCTCATCCAACCTACTCATAAGGTAAAACAAACATACATGAACCGAAAACGCAAATATCAGCTTGATCCAAAACTTTTGTGGCCCCCAGTAAGTTTTCAACGGTAGGCATTCAATTCATATTGTTTCCTCTGGTGTGGTGCACTTGAGCTTCGCATATACTTCAAATTTGGGTATTTGCCCGAAAATGATCTGGTAAAACGGATGGACGGCGTGGATAAGACAAATACAACACGGTGGGCCCCACGGTGTTTACTCTACCGTACTGAGTTGCTCGGTACGCAATCCGCGTCCCAACAAATAACAATTGGCCTTTTTATTACAGCCATCCATTATAGTCCGCAAAGGCCCAATTTGGGTTTGTTTTTATTGCACTGTGGGGCCCATCCAGATGGACCCCACTAAATGAAAGGTTCTGATTGTCACTATGTAATGGGGATACTCACTCCGAGTCCCTGTCTCTTTCGGATATATGAAAGAATGTGTTGTGGGAATAAAATAGAAAAGGGTATCCTTGATTTTTGTTAAAGGGCAAAGCGAAAAGGGCAAAAAAGTAAATAAATAAATAAAGGAAAAGAAAAAACTGCGAAAATAGAGGAAATTCCGCTATTTTAAGAGGGGAATTATAGCTTGTGGGGCCCACTAATGTGCATGGCAGGTAGAGTGTTTCAAGGGTTAGCTTGTATTTGTCTTGCGTTGGGTGTGAAGAGAGGGGAAGGAAGATAAAAGTTAGGTCCATCTAATTTTAGCTTCCCTTGTCCCGTACTCCATTCACATCACATGCATGAAAATATCACCACCTTTTTTTAATTGATGGTTCATCCACCGTACACGTGGCATTATCGTGTGGAGATCCAGAATGTCCAAATTGTGGGTTTCACCGTAGATAGAGTACAGGCCATATATGGCACTGATTGGACGATCTTAACTATCTGATCACGCCAATTAAATTTGAATCACTGACTATATTTTTTAGATGGTTAGGATCATCCAATCAGTGTTTTTTTGTTGTTGTGTTCCAACGACAGTGGGTCCTACTATTTGGACGGTTACGATTTACCTGCGGGCGTACCATGCATGGACGCGGATTTCCTGCGAAAGCCTTTCGCAATAAGTTCCTGCGCAAGGATGCTGGGTGGGGCCCACCTCCATTGTTGTGGGAAACCTACTCCGTTCATCCGTCTTTAGAGCTCATTTTACGACGTTCAACCAAAAATGAGTTGGATCAAAAACTCAAGCGGTCCACACGAGAGGAAACAGTGGGGATTCAGTGAGAACCGTTGAAACATTCTTATGGCCGCAAAAGCTTTGTTTCAGGTTAAATTTTTTGTATTTTCACTTCATCCAAGTGGTAATGACCTTATAGACGGTTTTGATGGCATATAAACATCAAAGTGGATCCAGGAAGGTTTCAACGGTGTATATTTCTTTTCCTAATTTTCCCTCTCGTGTGGCCCACTTGAATATTATATCCATCTCATTTTTGGTATTTTTTTTAAAATGAGCTCGCCAAACGGATGAACGGGGTAGATTTACCACAAACATGGCGGCGGGCCCTACCCAGCATCCTTCGCAGGATCTTCCTGCGAAAGGCTTTCGTCCGCGTCCACCATCCATACAGTAGGCGAGTCACCACCGTTTAAAAGTTGTGGTAACTCCACGTAGGATTCTTGCTCGCTGGTTAGTGGTTAGTGATTCTGAACCGTTGATCTGACGAGGCTCACCATGCGGTCAGTGGGCCTCAAATTCGTGCGTCCGGCATGTTGTATCCATGACGAACCCACGAATCAACGGTCTGGATTCTGTAAATGAGCCATTGCACCATTTTAAGAAACTCAGTCAGGCATCCTTGGGCGGAGGATCACATAAATCCTCTCCGAATGATGCTGTTCACTGTTCAGTGTGCAAGGGGAATGTTTTGTGAATAAAGCGTGGAAAATGATTGTGGGGCCCACCTCAACCAAGAAAGAAGCACCCTGACTGGCTACGCGAACTTGGGCCCACCAAATTACCAAAATAGCTGTGGCCATAACTGGTAACCCCACTGTACGGCACTAATCAGGGAACTTATTTTATTATCCTTTCTTGGAAACTCCTACAATCGTATGGATGTGGACAATGACTAATCGATGGTGGAGTAACGTGTTGAACGATCTGGATCAAGGCTCATCTTGTCGAAATGGGCCTATCAAAATTTTTGATACTACGGCATGGTGTGATGGATGATACACAGACACTCAGAAATTGCTTAGAAGTCGCATACAGATAATTTGAATCAAACCGTTCAGATTATCATTTCAAGTTTAAATGTATCATGATAGAAAAATTACGGTTATTTGATAATCTTACTATTGCATTGGCGGACATCTATTGGACGGTTAGAAATGAAAAACACCCAATGATCCTATTTCAACAAACGAGTGTCTAAGAATCATAGGTTAGGATTCCTCAACCAATCTGAATCTGGGACTGTGGCTTATCATCATCGCTTTAATTTAGTCAATGTACGGGATGTCTACAATTTCTTAGCGCCTGCATATCAAGCGTCGTACGTGCTAGAGTATCAATTCACTCTCCTTGACAAAAGATCTTCCAAACGAGAAATTGAAATGTCGGTTGTTTTAAACGTTACCATATCTCGCGAGCAGAACCAAATGGTCAGTCGCGAGGGGAGGCAACCGAAAATCCTAGTCTCTACTGCGGTACGTTTGCGGGAGCCACCCGTTCATCAGGTGGGCCCCACCTGTTACGTGTTGTGGGCAAAAATCATGACTTTTGGATCGTCTGGTAGCCTCCCCTATTTTGTGTCAGTAATGGATGCGGATTGGTTAACGAAAAGGGACTCTGAGAGGTCGCTGTACATTCATTTTATCCTTTTTTAATTTTAAGGATACAATTTTTAAAATAAGGTAATTCCAAGGCTCAGGTGGATGATTAAATACCTACCATTGAAAATATTTTAAGAGCCACATAAATCTATGTGATCTTATGAACAATTTGGAAAATGGTTAACCATTAGCGTTAAAAAGGTTTCAACGGTGGGTGTCATTATCACCACTATTTTTGATGATGTGGTCCACTCAAATATTAAGATTGCATATTTTTTAGTACGTAGCCTAAAATAATATAGCAAAATGAATAATTGATATGAATACAACACAACACATATATCATGGTTGCTCCTCTAAGCCCCTATCTGTTCCCTTGCGTGGCGTTTAGAAGTTATATATCTGTCCTTTTCTTCATATGTATTGGTACAGGTAAGCAAATCCTTAGCTGGGAACCAATAATAGGCCACAAGGGATTACTTAGATGTATGGGTTTTATATGACATAATTCATCCACTTTTGCCATATCACTTTAAAATAAAAGCTAAAAATTGAGACAGATTCATAGCTAAAATAGGCTTGACTAGGAAGTGGCTTTGCTTTGAACACTTGTGGTTGAAACCCTACTACTACCATGATGATTAATTGCCATCCAACCTGTTTATAAGGTCAAACGGTCAGTGTTTAGTCCCTATTGTATGGTTTGCTTAAGCCTTAGAATTACCTTAGTTTTTGCCTCGTACCCTAAAATGATATGGCAAAATGGATATACTATGCCATCAAACGCATACATCATTGGCACTGCATGACCCATTTCCGTTCCCGAGAGCAGATTAGGTGAGACCCAAGCCTTAATGTATGTATTATGTATCTATGTCATCCATGTTTTTTCATATCATTTTAAGGCATTATCTCAAAAATGAAGTAGATCTAATTATCAGGTAGACTATTTCTTAAGAAATGGTGGTGATTGACCATCCTATCATTAGAGACTTCTTAGGGCGCAACTTAATGTTTTGGTAGGATTTATTTACCGGCTAAACTGTGGAGGGAAGGAAAAGATGAAAAACAAATATATATATATATATATATATAGGAAAAGGTACTATGCACTCGACCTCACGAGTCCGTCCCATGAGGTCGAGCTGTGTGGGCCCCACCGTGATGCGTTTTGAACATCTACCCCATCAGTCAGATGCACCATTCCATCGTGGGCCTAGGTCTTAAAAATCAAGTCAATCCATGACTTGTGTAGGCCACAGCACATACAGAAGTGGAGAGGGGCCATGCACCATTAAAACATTCATAATCATTTTTTATGCCCACCGAGATGTGGTTTGCAAATCCAGCCCATCCATTATGTGTGTCCCACTTGGATGAGGGATCAGACCAAGTTTCAGACGCATGGAAATTTCAGGTGGGCCCCACCAAGTGCTTTTATATGTTTTAATGGTGTCTTCACATGATTTTAGATAGTATGGCCCACCTGAGTTCCGTATATGGATGATTTTTGGGATATCCCATAATTTAAAGGGAACCCATTAAATGCACGGTGTTGATGGTCGACACGCATCACGGTGGGGCCCACACAGCTCAACCTCACGGGAGCTTATCGTGAGGTCGAGTGCATAGTACCTTTTCCCTATATATATATATATATATATATATATATATATATATATATATATATATATATATAGAGAGAGAGAGAGAGAGAGAGAGAGAGAGAGAGAGAGAGAGAGAGAGAGAGAGAGAGAGAGAGAGAGAGTCATGCTCCCCTGCCACCTATCCACGTGTGCACCTTTGTACACGTGAAAATCAATATGAGATGTCTAATGGCCAACAGTCCATGGATGCGAATGCACCATTCAAACATCTGCGTTTTTTGATGATAAACACCGTCCATCATGTGTATCCTACTTGGATGTAATTTTAGACCAATTTTCAGGTAGTATCCACATCTCAGGTGGGCCCCACCAAGTGATTTTACATGTTTTCGCGTCTATACTTATGTTTTCAGAAGGTATGGCCCACCTGAGTTCCTTGGACGGTCGATTTCAAGCCGTGTGGGTCCCACTTGGAGAGGTACATCTGGTGGACGGTGTGGATGTTCGAACGGCATCACGGTAGGGTCCACCCCAGCTCGACCGCATGGAGACCGCTTTACGCTCGAGCGCATAGTACCTTTTCCCATATATATATATATATATATATATATCAGTTTGATCCAAAATTTTTGTGGCCCATTAATGGTCAATCACCAATGTTTCTTATAATATGGTCCAACTGATAATTGGATCTGCTTTGTTTTTAAAATAATACATAAAATCGATCGGGAAAAACAGATGGACGGCCTCGATCCATAATACATACATCAATGTGGGACCCACAGTAAGGGCCACACCACACCGTCTTGGTTGAGGCCGGAGTCTCACAGAATCCTCTCTCTCCGTTCCTTGCTAGAGTAGTGCCCAATCAGCCTCTCTTTTTATATACCATTTATTTCGTACGTGTTGCCCACGTGAGGAAGGTTCTCCATCGTACAAACACGACGGGCCCCACCAGATGAACGAGACCCTATCTTGCAACCGAATGCCAGGCTACTTTCTCCGAGTGAAGTGGTTCGAAGAAGCCAACTTCCACCTAGGGTCCCCCTAGTGTGTATGGACCATCAATGAGTCACACTGATCAAGCGATCCAAGCCATCCGTTCATTGCCTTGAAAATTGACTTCAGAAACAAATATGATCGCTTACGTACATTCAGTTAGGAAATGTCGTTAAAAGTGACGGCTAGGATCATCTGCTTACTGTTTTAAAATCTTGGGTCATCCACAAGTGGAGCCGGTAAGGAAATAGACGATCCTCATTCACCATCCACCTTTCCACGTGGGACGTGAATTTCCTGTAACCCCGGCCTGCAGTGAGCGTAAGCTATGTGGGGCCCACCACAATGTAGAGATGTTCGTTGTACATCCACTCCGTCCATCAGTTTAGACAGCCCATGTTAGTACATGACTCCAAGATTGAGGCAGATCCAAAACTCAACCAGGCCACGATATAGGAAACAATGGGGATTGAATGCCCACCATTGAAACCTTCTTACCTCACAGAAGTTTTGAACTGGGCTATTTCTGTTTTCCGTTCATCCTGTGGGAATAACCTTATGAAGGGTTTAAATGGAGGTTTCAACGGCTCGTGTTACCATCCCCACTATTTCCTGTGCTGTGGCTCACGTCCTAACATGAGCATGAACTGACCGGATGCAACACGGACATCGCGGTGGGTCCCACATGCTCACGCCAACAGGGCTTCCTGTAAGCAGGGGTAACTGGAAAAAATTTGCAACCTTCCACGTGTACGGTGGAAAGTGGTTGCATTGAAACTCAATCGAGATCACTTTCCACTGCATTATTCCCTCACTGTTGAGAATACTACCTTAATTAGGTGAACCAATCATCTCGTGCGCGGATTGCTTTTCTCAAGCGCTGGAGCGGACAGCACTGACCATTCCTTCTCTGATTACTCACTAACCAATCTACCGTTTCCATCTCAGCATATGTCGCATGCGTATATAGGATCTGGACCGTTCAATTGCTGGGTCTCTTGGCATGGATGGAAGATACCCCAACACGATCTAGCCCATTTATGATACGGCCCAATGGAAGAAGGGTCTGGATCTCACAATTTGCAGCTTTTCATGGAAACAAAGTGCTCCACAACGATTAATATACCCTTGGGATGCACAGTTGAGCTGGGAAAGGTCAAAACATTTCAAGGCCCAACCCATGATCTAAGAACCCGAGTCCATGAGCAGCCCATGATCTAACCACTACCTATTGGTCATGCGACTCATGCCATGGGAAAGGAAATTGCAAGCGAGCAGAATTCAAGCTAGGCCCCTTGTAACTAAACAAGCTGGGCCTGCTCATTCCGGTAGATTGAACCTTTTAGAAACTCAAGCTAGGCCCAGCTCAATTAACTACCAGGCCCGAAGAGGTCAATCCTGCAGTTTCTAAGCTCCAATTCCCTCACAAAGAGGCTTGTTGGTGTTGCTTAAAGAAGTGGTTTTTCGGGAAGTTTTAATTCTCATAACCATTTAATTGACTAAATACATGTAGATAACCTTTAATTGCATATCAAAAAGCAATCAATGAAAACTTTTTCAATATCCGTCTACCACGAGCACTTGTTAAAATTGTGACACCAAAATCGCTACGAGTTTATTCACTTTTATTAACCCATAAGACCCATGTTTCACCTGCTAACAAGGCCTTGAACTCTTGAAGGGATATTTTTTTACATTTACCTCCTAAAAGGTGGCTTTCAGGGAAGGTTATGTTAGGATTAAGAGAGTCGGAGTTTTTTTTTTTTTTTTTTTTTTTTTATTTATTTATTTATTTATTTAAAGCCTCCAAGGTAAAAGAGGTAGGATTTTTTCTGTAAGTTTTCACCATCTCTATAATTTTCTCTGAATAGTAAATTATTCGTTGTTTTATATTGTGTTTTTGTCCTGCAGTGATTTTTCACGTGTTCTCTATGTGTGGTTAATTGAATTTTTCATTTTCTCTTGTTTATTTCAATAAAAATTAAGATGCTTGAACAGGGTTGATTCTCCAACAGCCCTCATGTGAGTGGGGTAACACATGTCAGATATTATGAACCCCCATGTGAGGGGATGGAACACATGTAGATGTACATGTCAGATATTGGTACATATGACACAAGTACCAGATATTGGGGCCATTCACATGTAGAGTGTACTATGAACACACCATATACCAACATAGCAACATGGTCATCAAGTGAGCCCCATGCCTCCAATACGACTGTTAGACTTTTTTACTAAACGCTCCCATTTTTCAAATACAAGTTTGACTTGCCTTATCAATGAACCGACATCATTTGGGTCCATGGCATGCTTGCAACCTATCCTACCTGATGAATAACCAAGATCTCTAACACATGTGCCCTCGTCTTCGTTTGCTTGTTGAATGACTATCCTATCAACCACGAAAAAATGGCACACATGGCATACATCAACTCAAATTAAACTAACCAAATTGCGAAATCCATTATCACTAGGTCCCACTGCTCTTAAAATCAAATTGATTGAACAATCCCGACCGTTGATTGGTAGACACTTGTTGAGATAGGGTTGCTGGATAATTTTCCTTTTTAAACACCCAATAAATGTCCACCAATCCACAGATCTAGTAATCAAAAAAAAGTAATTTTCGGTCCATGATACATCTATAGACACTGGGAAACATAATTTGGACAGATTAATTTTGATTACTTGCATGGTCCTTGCATTCATTCATTCCCTCTAGAATTTTCCAAATCCATTTTCAATGCAAAACGACAAAACTTTTTCCAATTATCAATAAACAATTTCAGAAAATTGATTGTTGTTAATCGATTTTGGAATTACGACAAGTCCAAACGGGCACAATATCTATTTGCTTAGGAGATGTGGGTAATTTGGTCATTTAAGGAATAAAGAAATCTCCACGTCAGCACAACATAAGTTGCTAATTTGCATGTGGAGAGCACAATCTTATCATGCACCCAGCAAGTTGAACCAGGCCAAGCGAAGACGACTCAGTTCAGTGCGTATGTTAGTGTTGTCACTGTTGGTTTCGAGCAATTGGAAGGGTGGCGTAACAAAAAAGCATGGGATTTTGTTAAGGGGTGCATTATTGCTACTTTATGCCGGATGCGCAGAGTACCAGGACTTGGGTTACATGGCATTTCCTAATGCGAATATGTGTCGTCTTTCTATTATTTGATGGAGAAAGGAACTTCTCATGCAAAACGAAAGGTTTGAATGCAGGGACGTCTGACCACTTCCGAATAAGGAATTTCAACCGTTACGTTACAATGAATCTCCATCCTCCCATATCAGCTCATGTGTCAATTCCAACCTAAAATTTAAATAAATAAATAAAAAGGAGAGTTGTGATAGGCTAGGGTTCATGGTTAGTTTAGCACCATTAAAAAAATGGTGGTGACTGTTGAACCATACACATTGCATACCTGTACAACATCCAACCCAGCAAATCGCTAATCCACCTGATAAGATCATATTAACCATCTGATTTTGCCTTCTTTTGGAATTTGGAAAACTCTAGCTTTCAAACATCCATTTGGTAGCCATTAGCTTGTTAGGATTGCTTGATCGGTGTTATTTTAGAGATTTGCTCCATCCACAATAGGATTCACATTTTGGATGGTCTGGATAGCTGTAAATCAGTACCACATGTGAGGAGGATGTGTCATCACCATTTCAAAATGATGCTAACCTAACATAGGAGTGTAGCATATGGAGAGTAGTCTTGTTCAGATAACACATATACCAAATCCCAATGCATAACCATGTGGACTAGGTTGAAATGCCACATAACTTGGATGTAGTTTGTAAAGCTTGAATTTTCACTTTAGCAGGGCCCATTTGTTTGGTTACTCATACCCTTGTTATGAAAGGGCCAGTTGAATGCCCCATGCAACAAAAAACCTCCCAGATCAGAAAATCCTAGCCAATGATTGCAACCATTCATCCAGTGGGCCCCACTTAACAATTTGATCAAATCATTCTGTCCTGTGATGGAAGCCAAAATGGCCATCATTAGATCCAAATTGATACAGTTTACTCACAAAAAACCCCCCTTTTGATGAAATATTTGCAAGCTTATCTAGTTTATTCCTGCCCTACCACCAGCAAATGAACCGCTGAGCTTTTTAAAAATATATATATATATATGTTAATATAAGTAATAGAAAACAGCACACCAACTGACAACATAGCTCCCCCATCCTCTCTTTTTTCTTCTTCTTTAAACAGCAGTTTCACAGCATGTAACTCAGTTCGAGTCACGTTGAGTCAACCGAGTCCTGGAATCAACTTGTTCCGTCTTACCCAAGTCAATGTTGAGTTGGTTCAAGTACCAAGTTTCATTGTGACTCTGCTCAAAATCTCACAACAGAGTAGAGTTGACTCGGCTAAGTTTGGGTCGAGTGAGTGAGTTTTAAAACTATGTTTTATATTTGACAGCTGATCACCTACAGGCAAGGTAGCACTACTTGTGGTAGCGTACCATCTTTCTCGACTAGTTGCCAGTTGTGTGGGACATCGGTACTATGACAATGCTAGGCCACACCAAGAGGATCACCTGCCACAAAAATAAGGCTGATCTGATCATTAGATGGGCAACTGACAGTCTGACCCAGCATATAGGTGTAGCCCAACCAGTGAGCATCAGGTAGTTTTCAAGAAAGATGATGTTCATGGCGGGGCCCATATAGATGTTCTATGTAAGTGGGCAAGTTGGCAGGAGAGACGGCTGTGGTGCTGTTGCCTGTAGGTGATAGTTCTCTTTATACCATTCCTATCATATGCATTATCCATCTTTACCAGTAAATGCAATGAGAGATTCAAAATGATTTGTGACAAATGCACAAAAACAATCTAATTGAAATCCACTGGATCTACTCTTGATTTATGAGAAATATTACATTCTCAAAAGTAGATAACGAGAGAGATAAGAATGGAGACTTTCTTCTTTTTTCTTTTTTCTTTTTTTGAAGGCAAGACTATCCAATTATACATTTAAGTTAATTCTAGCCACCCAATTGAGGCCATCCGTGGCCAACTTGATACTAGTTGTGCTTCGATTAGTTTACATTTTATAATGCTATAGTGGAATCATAAATCAAGCCAAACAACTCACAGAAACAAAGGAAAGCCCCATGCATGATACATCTCCCTTGGGTTTGAGCTCTCGAGCAGGCAGCATCATGAGTTCCTAACCAAGAACATGAAAAGGACAAATTTAGTAGTTCATAAAATCTATCGAAACAGTAGATATGTAATAAGGAACACTAAGCCCCAATTGCCCCATACATGCCAACAGATGTGAGATCCAAGCTGTTGATAAGGTGGACCTCAGGTTTAATGTGCCCTAGCTCAAAATTAGGCCAGCAAGCTCATTAGGTGGGCTATACATAAGGTATTCAAAAACAGTTGTGTAACGACTATAACGGTAACAGTGGTCTCCGTTATGAGATACGAGGCCATAACACCTGATTTGAAGAAGAAGAAGAAGGCCCGTAAGCGGTCTATGGCCCGTACTGATATGGGCCGATATGGGCCCGATACATTTTTTCTTCTAAAAAAACCGCCTGTTACAGGACCATAAGGGGTACAGGTGCCATAACACCCCCATAACAGCCATTATGGCCCATATCATAATGGCCATAAGGCTGGCCGCTACAACCCACATTACCATTATTGAAAACCTTGCTATACATGCATATTGCATGTTGGCCAATTATTTAGGTTTTGTCCACATGCATTCAAACGCACGTTAAGCTACCATGTGTTCAAGCTATGTGGGTCTCACTGTGATATGTAATATGAAACTGTGAATCTTTGTGCCCAGCCATGGTAGTCCTAGTTCCAAAATCGAGACTGATAAATAACTCATGGTGTATTTTATGCTCTTGCTTCTCAGAGAATGCAAGAAATTGTGTACCTTAAAGCTCATCACAAATCCCATCATTTCGAACACCACCACAAATCCCATCAGTATTTGGTGTGTTCTTTGCTCTCCAAATTGCTTCAACTTCGTCAGTTCGGAACCTCTGGGTGAATGTTGCTTCCTCTAGTGGGGTCGTCACGCCCTGGGCATAGGCAAGAAGGCCAGTATATGCTATCATCGCTCCATTGTCGATGCAGTACCTATCGTCCGTCGCAAACAACCGGCCACCCCTCTCTGAGCACATTATCCTCATCATATCTTGCAACCGCTCATTGCATCCAACACCACCAACAATGAGAACATCTTTCTTGTCGCAATGTGCCATTGCACGCTCTGTGATTTCAACGAGCATTGCAAAAACCGTTTCCTGTATCGTAAATGAAAACAGTATTATAAGAAATGTATTGGGAGTTATCAAAGGTACAGAGTACGAACTAAACATTATTCTATATGACATTTACAGTCTGCCAGAGGAAATCAGTGGGCCCACTGGCTGTAGGTAGGTACACATAGGGACCATCCAAGCAGGTGATACTTCAATCAGGTTCTAGGGCCCACTTATCGATGTCCGCTTTTCACGAATCAACTATATGTTATATCTTGCTCAAGTACATTAAAGCCATTAAAACTTAAATTTCCTACAACCACTTGCAACTAGTTTTAATATGTGCTTTTAACAGAGAAAAACTTAAAAAGTACATCTAACCTGCAAGGAGTAGCACAAATCTGCAGGGGTGCACTCGTTGTTCTTGAGCTTCTCAACAGCAGTAGCTTCGATGTAGCTCAGGATCCCACTAAAAGAAACATCCATTCCTTTGACGACATAAGGAAGATCTAGAAATTGCTCTCCTTTCTTTGCAAGCTAGAATAAAATAAGCAGCAAAAAAACAAAGGACGGTGAAATCAAAATTGAGAGATGAAACAGGGAGGGGTCTCCTGTTTCAAGCTTAGAAGCTCAAGGTGGTTCTAGAAAATCCCAATATAAGAAGGGCACTAAATACATGAAAGAAGATGGCTGCATATTGCAGTAATAGTTTCAAAATGAAAACCCTATTAGTACATTTGTTGAAAATTCAGTCATGTTATGATGCAGAAACCTAGTTTATGTTGTGACTTCTCTCTTTTGCTATTGGTAATTGATGAGTGGAGAATCCTCAATCCTCAATCCTTATAACAAATCTCTAATACAAACAATCAAGTTCTAAACTCCACTGAAGTAATGGCTTCGCATTCCCAAGGGAAAACCTCAAACACAAGCAAAAGAGTGTTATCGTCATGGCATGCCAACTGACATTACATAACAGTAACAGTGGTAACCATTACATGTTACGGAGCTAAAACGGCCGTTACAACCCGTATCGTAACGGTAACGGCGATGGCGGTTACGGCCACTGTCAATTTTATGGAAAACCTTGATTATCATATTAGTCTCTTAATAAAAGTTTAAGATAAGATACACATAATTACAAGTTATGTAGAGCTTTCACACTTAAATTTGAAATATAGACAAGGATACATTTCCCATTTTTGAAGTATCGGAGTACCATAGATGTCAGGTTCATCACGATGCTCTAAACAACTCAAGGATAGACCATTTGACAAAACAGCATGAAGAGGTATTTGGCACAAAGCATAGTTTTAAATATTGATTTCAAAGTAAAAATCAATTTGCTACCAAAACACTTATGACTCTTGACCTTAGCTCAGTCAGAATCAATGGGGGCAAGTGGTTCCACTCTCGACCATTACAAAGTAGATTTAGTATAGGACAATAACCATGCCACAAAGTTAACCAAGATCAGACTTATTAAAGAACTATAATTCTTAAGTCCAATGCTTGCTATTTTCTCTTAGCACACAAGGTAGACATCATGGTATTCCATAATGGTAATGGTGGCTTATGGCCTTCTTTTCCTTTCTTAAACAAATAAAAAATAAAATAAAATAAACCCTGTGTCAACCCCGCAAAGCAACCCTTATTTTAAGAACATAGAAAACAGAGAAAATTTTACTTTTCTTCTCTCTTTTTTGCAAGTCAAAACAAAATAACACCAGTACCATACATTCAAACCAACAAGTACACAGCAGCAATAATATACAAGGTCCATTGAGGCATATGTGGGCAATAGGCATAGTTCTAACAGGATCTGGAAGAAGGCCCTTGATAGATAAGTATAAAGAGGACTAAAGCTCTAGAGCCATGGCCAACCACGTAAGGGTCCAGTTGTTGCATTTGAAATGCCTCAGGGAGAAGCAAAGCATGTCAATGCGAACCATTCCATCAAAACCAACTAAGCATGAATTCGTCCTTGTGCTGACATCAAAATATATCACAAGGCAGCCCCCTAAAATCAGGAATCGGCTAGAGGAGTGGTCAATTTAACCTCCTAGAAGCAGCAGAGTTAGGCC
Source organism: Magnolia sinica (assembly GCF_029962835.1). Taxonomy (NCBI): domain Eukaryota; kingdom Viridiplantae; phylum Streptophyta; class Magnoliopsida; order Magnoliales; family Magnoliaceae; genus Magnolia; species Magnolia sinica. Next base: position 129,720,998 of record NC_080573.1, read on the forward strand.
AGACCCCCTCTGGAACACGCAAATGAATGCCATGATGACCAAAGTGGTTGTAAAGATCCATACTACATTATCACCATGCTTCCCATCTGCAGGTATCTTCTTACATGGATTTTTTTGGAATTAAAGATGGTTTATCAAGGATCTCTGACCACTGGCACCCAAAAGAGTCAGATATAAGTCTTATATCTATCTCAATAATCAGCATGGTCAGAATGGAGCCAGGAAGTGAGCACATGGTTCTTCTCAACGTGCAATGGTTTACAACCTTGAGGTTCATGTTTGATACTTTGATCCCAACTTACCTAGAAAAGAAAAAACATTCAAACGTGTATGCGTTGAGACCATCTCATCTTCTGAAACACGGAGCGGATATTTCCTGATGGCACGCAGCTGATGATGAAAAAGATGGTCACACATGGAAAGTTTCTTTCCCACCAACCTTGAAAAAGAGACAGGCATAATCACCCGTGCATGTGTGTGTGTGTGTGTGTGTGAGAGAGAGAGAGAGAGAGGTGTAATCACTGTCGGATTTCGGACAAGATCAAGATTCAAGACAGGTTCTCACCATGGCTCAGTTTGGCTGTTCAATCAATCAACTCAAATTGAAATCATTCAGTGTGCGAGGGTAAATGGTCGAAGTGGGGTGATGCAGGACATGAAAAATTAAATATGATATGCAAGATTGCAGGCTTAGATCACACCAATTCAGAAACAATCACACAAATTCCAAATCCCACATGAAAATCCAAACATTCAATTAAAGGGGAATCTATGCGGGTCCAAGCCGACACAGGCTAGGACTGGACCAATAAAATTATAAACCAAACAATATCAAAGGGAAATAAAATCAACTACTCATGCATAAAAATCAGTCCCTAATCCAAGGGATTCCCTAATTTCAATTCAAGGAACCCTAAGGTGATAAAAAGGGGCAAATCAATTAGGGATCATGTAATATAGGGTTAGGATTCATGAAAAAAAACGGCTATGAGAGGATAAAAGAAGATAAAAACCTGAACCAAAAGATGATCCCGCGTGTGGACAGCAACAATGGTCCAGATGGACGTGTGTGTGATCCCGGCCGCACGTGTGTGGGGCCCACTATTCAGAAAAAGGCCACCTTGGCCCTGGTCGGCCAGGGATGGACTCCAAAACCTCCAAATTTCAGCTCGATCCGATGTACGGTTTGTGCGTAGTGCTCCGCCGAAGTTTCAGCTCGCCTGCGGGCTGAAATCTGAAAACCTGCTTCAATGAAGAAATCTGATGCAACAAAAGGACAAATTTGACATATGGATGGTGGGGGAAGATGGAAAAAAAAGATGATGGAAGATGGGGGTGAATTGGGATCGATGTGGCTTCGCACCACTTTTGAATTCTTCCACAACTCTCGAAGAGAGCAGAAAAATAAAGCAGGAATTTTTTTATTAACTTCAATGAATGAAAAGAACTACAAAGGGTGCCTATTTATAGGGAGAACCCTATACCCAAGAACTCGCACCATGTGCGACACCTATTACTTGGCGATGAAGTAAACTAAAATAAAAACCAAACAAGAAAATCTAAAGCGTTCACGATGTTCTAAATAATAACAATAAGCAAAACTTAAAATATAAAACCAATCCGACGAGTGGGCCACGATCATGAGATCTCATGGTGGGCTTTTCTTGACTATCGGGCCACTTTTCTGAACCAAAACTTGTCTTCTAGCTAGGAGGCCCTCCCTGGACGTCGTCATCGAGCCAGATCGATGGTGGGGTCCTCCTTCTGCGTATGTACGTGCGTAGGGGTGGTGGTGTGCGGGCGTGCGTGTGCACGATGTCCTCATCAACTCTCCCCGGCTGCGAAGATTTCGCCACTGGCGAAATAAAACTCCTGAACCGCTCTAGGATGTCGGGATCAAGTCTCTGAAGCTCCTCCTCAGTGAGCCACGCGCTGTCCGAAGCTGGGCGTGACTTCCATTTAACTAGGTATTTCTGAAATCCGCCATCCGACGTGGAAATTATCTCATGGTCCAGGATATCCTCTATTTCCTCTCTGGGTATGTGAAGGCTAGGTATGGGAGGCAGAGGCAGGGATAAAAGGTCGGGAAGAGGCCATGGATCAAAGGGTAAGGTTGGGACATCAGGATGGGTAGGCGAAGGGCCGGACAAAGTATCAGTGGGTCCTTGAAAAGCAACTAGATCCTCTACGTTGAATGTGGAACTAATTCTAATGGAAGGTGGAAGATCTACCTCATACACATTGAGACCATTTCGCTTTATAATTTTGAAGGGCCGAGCGCTACGTGCGTGTAACTTACGAACGGCCCCTGAAGGGTACCGCTCGGGCCTGATACGGACCATCACAGAGTTCCCAATATTGAACTCTTTGAAACGTCTATGTAGGTCTACAAAAAATTTGTAATGCTCATTACTGGTAGTGATCTTTCGCCTGATTTCTTGATGCAATGAATGTATGTGATGCGCAAAAGACTCTACAAACTCTGATGACCTATGGGACAATAACATGAGGATAAGATCAATAGGTTTCCTAGGCTTATAACCGAACGACTTCAAAAGGACTTAGACTGGTGGACCTATTGACAAAATTATTGTATGCAAACTCGGCTATGGGTAGTACGGCGTCCCATGTCCCGGTATGCTCCCCACTAAACATCGAAGTAAACTCCCTAGGCTCTTATTAACCAGTCTAGCCATCGGTCCGAGGGTGGTAGGCATAAGAAAATCGGAGCCTAGTATTCATCATGTGCCATAGTGTCTTCCAAAAGTAACTCATAAATCTCACGTCACGGTCAGACACTATGGTTTTTGGTAACCCATGCAGTTTGACAACCTCACTAAAGAATAGCTTGGCAACATGAGAGGCGTCGGAGGTCTTAGAACAAGGAATGAAGTGGGCCATTTTAGAGAAACGGTCCACGACAACGAATATGGAGTCATGCTTTCGAATAGTCTTTGGAAGTCCAAGCATGAAGTCCATACTGATGTCCTGCCAAGGGATGAATGGGACTGGCAAAGGTGTATATAATCCTGTATTCTGTTTCCTTTGCTTTGCCAGTTGACAAGTACGACATTGCCCTATAATTTTGGCCACGTCCCGCTTGAGGCTTGGCCAATGAAATCTATCCTCCACTAGGGCAATGGTCTTGTCACGACCGAAATGACCTGCAACCCCCCCTGAATGTAACTCCCAGACAAGAAAATCGCGAAGGGAGGTGCGTGGTATGCACAAGCGGTCACTCCTAAACAAATATTCGTCCAAAATCAAATACTCACTGTTAGCTCCTGATGGACTCTCTAATAAAGACGTATACACAACTTCAAAATCTGGACACTCAGAATACTCTTCTTTGATGCGCTCAAGGCCCGTAACTTCAACGTTCATGGAGTTGAGTAATGCGACTCGACGACTCAACGTGTCGGCAAGTTTATTCTCTACACCGGCCTTGTGCTTAAGCACAAAAGTATACTCTTGAAGGAATTGAACCCACTTAGCGTGCCTGGGGCTTAATTTCTTTTGAGAGTTTAAGTATTTTAAGGCCTCATGATCTGAGAATAAGACGAATTCTTGCGGCAATAGGTAATGACACCAATGGCGCAGTGATTGCACTACCGCATAGAATTCCTTATCATAGGTGAAATATCTTTGTTTCGCCTTATTCAGTTTCTCACTGAAAAAGGCGACAGGGTGTCCCTCCTGACTAAGTACTCCTCCTATGCCAACTCCTGACACGTCACATACGACTTCAAAAGCTTTTGAAAAATCTTGAAGTCGCGTGGCTGGAGCTTCGGTCATCTTGACCTTTATCTCCTTGAAGGCCTTCGAGGCTGCTTTTGTCCATTGAAACTCTCCTTTTTTTATGCAATCCGTGATGGGAACCATAATGGAACCGAAACCACGAATGAACCGCTTATAAAAGGTGGTTAAGCTGTGAAAGTTGCGCACCTCATGAATATTGTGGGGTTCAAGCCAATTGACGATGGCCTTGATCTTCTTGGGATCCGCCAATACACCCTCAGCTAACACAATAAAACCTAAGAAGATCACACTACTAGACAAGAACGCGCATTTCTTTAGGTTGGCATACAACTTCTCCGCCCTAAGGATCCCACAAACCTGCCTCAAATGGTTGAGGTGTTGCTCCTTAGTCATGCTATGAATCAAGATATCATCAAAGTATACGACCAGGAACTTCCCCATGAAGGGTCTCAACACTTGGGTCATCACACGCATGAAAGTGCTTGGGGCATTAGTTAACCCAAAAGGTATAACTAGCCACTCATATAGCCCATCCTTCGTCTTGAAGGCCGTCTTCCACTCATCACCAGGGCATATACTGATTTGGTGATACCCACTTTTGAGGTCGATTTTTGAAAAGATAGTAGCATTAGCCATCATATCTAGCATGTCATCAAGACACGGTATGGGAAATCGATACTTGATTGTAATTTTGTTGATGGCCCTACTATCAACACACATCCTCCATGTGCCATCCTTCTTAGGTGTAAGAAGGGCGGGCACGGCACACAGACTCATGCTCTCTCGAATGAAACCCTTCTCTAGGAGTTCATCAATCTGCCTCTTCAACTCAGCGTGCTCCTTCGGGTTCATTCTGTAATGTGGGAGGTTTGGTAGAGTTGCCCCAGGGATTAAATCAATGGCATGCTGTATATCCCTCATAGGGGGAAGCTCATTCGGTAAATCATCAGGAAAAACATCATGAAACTCATGTACTACCTGAATGGCCTCAATGGGTAACTCTACGCTAGTATCTGGTACACTCTTCCTAGCCACAAGGGCGTATATCATCGAGTTCGCCTCCGTCTCTCGCTCAAAGTCTTTGGCATTCAAAATATGGAGCGGTTTGGACTTGGACTTCGACTCCTTCACTTCTTTTGGACCGCTCACACCACTCTGTGTGGTGAACTCTTTTCCAGTTGTATTCTTGGGTGGTAGAGGATTTAGCTTGACCTTCTTGCCCTCAAACCAGAATGTACACACATTTGAACGACCAAATATGGTAACATCCCTGTCATAGAGCCACGGCCTACCCAGAATGACATGGCCCACATCTATAGGAACAACATCACACCAAATTGTGTCTTTATAAGATCCGAACTGAATAGGGACAAGACAGCGGTGCGAGACTGGAATGGATGTTTCATCAACCCAGGAGACTCTATAGGGCTGAGGATGGGCTTCCAGCTTCAAGCCCAAACGACTCACAGTGCTAGTCGATGCCACGTTGGCACAACTACCACTATCCACGATCATCTTACAGCTCTTTTCCCCACATTTTGCATAAGTGTAGAAGATCGTGTTGCAGCACCAGTCATCAGTGTTCTTGACTTGAGCCAGGGCGCAACGCACAATTGCGAGGGTCAAAGACTCTTGTGCTCCCTCTTCCTCATCACTAGGGGTTCCGACTGACTCATATTCCTCCTCACCATCACTCTCTGGGGGCACTACTTCTACTTGCCCATCAATAAGGAGTACTTTGGTGCCCTCTCTCGTGCCGCACTGGTGAGCAAAGTGACCAAACCCCTGACACCTAAAACACCTAGTGGCCCCACTTCCACGTGAACTAGACCCGACAATCTCTTTACCCTTATCATCCTTAGGTCTGGGCGGAACATTAGGGGAAGGTTTGTTTTGGAATCCCGTGTTAGGTCTAGCCCCAGAGGGGTTGGCCTTGGTACCGGATTCGCGAAAGTCAAACCGTCTTCCCACAGATGCTTTAAGGTATTGCTCGACATCTAACACTACTTGGTACAACTGTTCGATAGTGTTTATGTCTTTGGCGAGCAATTCTCTCCTAATGTCAGGACGGGGGCCCGGGTCCTCATCAACCTCACAGTGGGTCGAGTACTCTTCGAATTTCTCAATATAGTCAGCAACACTCATGGAACCCTGTCGAAGAGACTGCCACTCCTCAATCAACCGCATGCGATAAGAGAAAGGGAGGTACTTCTCTTTCAACGTTTCTTTCATTTCTCCCCAATGGACTATTGGAAGTTCCCTCGCTCTTTCTTTTTTTCGCTCAACCGTCGCCCAAAACCTCTTTGCTTGACCCACAAGCTTCATCTTGGCGAATCGGACTCGTCAAGCATCTGACATATCATACCACTCAAAATAGTGGTCCATATCCGCCAACCAATCTAAAAAAGCTTTAGGGTCCAAGTGGCCATCAAAAGTAGGGGCATCTACCCTAACTCCCTTGAAGAGTTGTGCATCTGGGTCATATTGATCATGATGTCCCTCACGGGGTGGGTGCACAGGTACGCGCCCATGACCAGCTCCTTGGCCGCCTCCATTCCTTGGTCTAACCTCCTGACCAACTGCCTGAGATTGGGCATCCTCCCCAGTGGTGGGGTTTGCCCTGAAGGAGGCCTCTATTTCTTCAAGGCGTTTATCTATGCGTTGTTCCAAGTGCTTATTCAAGGACTCAACCTGCTGGGCTAACTTGGCCACTGTTTCTTGCAATTGCTCCATGTTTAGTGTGGGGTGCAAGCCGAAACCACGACCCGTACGTGTGGGCATACACTGACTTGCTCAACCTAAGGACCTGCTATGGCAACTATATGCGTCTAAAAACTAAATGACCGTATGAGACTCTATATGAAGGAGACTACACCGTTACTAAAATTCAGCTATATATGATGGACTGAATGCATGAAGGACTCAAACAAACTAACCCTAAATATTTTGTGAATTCCCCTACAAGAACCCTAGGCTCTGATACCAAATTTGATGCAGGACATGAAATTTAAATATGATATGCAAGAATTCAAGCTTAGATCACACCAATTCCGAAACAATCACACAAATTCCACATCCCACATGAAAATCCAAACATTCAATTAAAAAGGGGAATATATGCGGGTCCAAGCCGACATAGACTGGACCAATAAAAATTATAAACCAAACGATGTCAAAGGGAAATAAAATCAACTACTCATGCATAAAAATCAGTCCCTAATCAAAGGGATTCCCTAATTTCAATTCAAGGAACCCTAAGGTGATAAAAAGGGGCAAATCAATTAGAGATCATGTAATCTATGGTTAGGATTCATGAAAAATGGCTATGAGAGGATAAAAGAGGATAAAAACCTGAGCCAAAAGATGATCCCGCATGTAGACAGCAACAATGGCCCAGATGGACGTGTGTGTGATCCTGACCACACGTGTGTGGGGCCCACTATTCAGAAAAAGGGTACCTTAACCCTGGTCGGCCAAGGATGGACTCCAAAACCTCCAAATCTCAGCTCGATCCAATGTACGGTTTGTGCGTGATGCTCCGCTGAAATTTCAGCTTGCCTGCGGGCCGAAATCTAGAAACCTATTGTAATGAAGAAATCTGATGCAACAAAAGGATAATTTTGAAGTACGGATGGTAGGGGAAGATGGAAAAAAATAATGGAAGATGGGAGTGAATTGGGATCAGTGCAGCTTCGCACCACGATAGTGAGCCCTTCGAAAAGGGAGGGTTTCGCACCCACTTTTGAATTCTTCCACAACTCTCGAAGAGAGCAGAAAAATAAAGCAGGAATTTTTTTATTAACTTCAATGAATGAAAAGAACTACAAAGGGTGCCTATTTATAGGGAGAACCCTATACCCAAGAACTCGCACCATGTGCGACACCTATTACTTGGCGATGAAGTAAACTAAAATAAAAACCAAACAAGAAAATCTAAAGCGTTCACGATGTTCTAAATAATAACAATAAGCAAAACTTAAAATATAAAACCAATCCGACGAGTGGGCCACGATCATGAGATCTCATGGTGGGCTTTTCTTGACTATCGGGCCACTTTTCTGAACCAAAACTTGTCTTCTAGCTAGGAGGCCCTCCCTGGACGTCGTCATCGAGCCAGATCGATGGTGGGGTCCTCCTTCTGCGTATGTACGTGCGTAGGGGTGGTGGTGTGCGGGCGTGCGTGTGCACGATGTCCTCATCATGGGGTTACCACCATAAGGCATGTACTGGCAGGAGATCACGCTTGTATCTCAGGAAATCCTTCAATCAATCTTGCTTCAAAGACACGGATCCGTCATTGATTGTGACGTTACACTTACACCTTCTTATGTTGCGTTGTTAAGACACCAAATCATCATCTAACACGTGGTTCAAACCACCACTTCATTCAACGAAGCGCCATGCCTCATTGAGAAGGTGAGAATACAACTGCGGCAGAGATTGCATCATGTAAGATAATCGGTCGTTAAGCTGCCTCGTGGCAATCGATTACTGAGCCGCATTGATGAGGCTTTACCTCTTGAAGGCCTATAAATACCCTTCAAAGGCAAGGTATTCGCCAAGCATCTGGTTATACCATCTTTCCGCAATGCCTTTCCCCTTCATTTTTAAAGACTAGGACATCTTCCCAGAGACGTTCAACAACTTTGCAGCATCAGAAGAGATCTTAAACGTCCGAAGATCGGACCGAATGGGTCTAATTCAAACCAAAACCACCGACCCTTGGCATTGAGATAGAGCAGATCTTGGTTGAGATCGTGAATGGCCATCTATTCAGCCAACTATCAAGTGCACCTCAGGCAATTTGTGGATGTTGTGGATACTCCTCCAATGAGTTCTTTTTTGCATTGGAAATCAAGGACTTTCAAAGGTATAGCAATTGCGTGGGTGAGTGAGAATAAGTCGAAAGATGGATTCGGAAAATCGAGAGCTTACCACTAAATAGAGATCACCAACCTAGCTTAGATCAGTAGGGTGCTTCGTGGAGCAGCATACTGATGAGTGAGGACTAACTAATGCCAGAGTTACAAGGAATTACAACTACTGGCTACCACTAAGTCGGTCTGACGTAATCACATCGACGAATAGAGCTACTGATAAGCTAGGGTTTCCATGGCTGCTAAGCAGTGGGGAGAACTAAACTAAGTGTCTCGAATGACTAAATAAATAGTGTTGGGCTGGAGCTAATTTGCATGGGTTTGTTTGATTGATCATGGATACCTCTCTCTGAGCTTTCCTCTGCTATTTATAGAGTTCTCAATGCAGCCATGAGAGTAATCGTCGTCTACATGGTGATTTCTCATATTGTCAGTTGTGAAGTAGCGGGTTACCTTCATTTGATCGTGCTTCCTTTTGTCGAATGCATTCATATCTCGTCAAGAGCCTTCTGTACGCTCTCATGTTGACATAGCCTTAACGGTTACAAGCCCTTATCCCTAAGTCACATGCTCGACACGCCTCTTCGGAGATTTGTTGGACAATGAGTTGTCTTCCATATATCCAACCCATCTTGTGAAGATATCCACATGCCACATGGCCATATTTACACCATTCATCTGGAAATACCAAATCTCGTTCAAACAGCGTGGATAGAGGAAACAAGACATGAATAAAGCTCCATGTAGATATCTCAATGCTTGATTCATGCTCCATGGCCCTACCTTTCAAATAAAGGTTTAGGCTTCTGTGGACGTTGGATTGCGGACGGATCGTGCTCACGTGTGCCTTTTTGGGGGCGTGTGTGCTCGGTTTGAAGTATGGGGGAACATATTTGACTGGAATCGCCACTAGCCAATTACTCTGATTCCACGGTCGGCTAGACCCCGTAGAAACGTTAGAAGAGAGAATTCGAAGGTTCTCTGTCCTAAGATGACTTCTTGATCTGTGACCGAAGATTCAGGGTAAGGGACCACGGTTACAAAGAGGAAAGGTGTTAGATATCCTCTCTACCCATACAACTGTATGGTCTCCACTTCACAAGATTAAACGAACTATTAGGGGATTGGGATTAGTTCCTACGCACAGACGATGCGAAGGTATGTGTAATGTTGTGTTAATGCAACATCGCTAACAAGCAGTAACCCGGGTTAGATAAATCTACCCTGACTAATCTACTTGCCGAAGAGGTTGAATAATCGGTCAACTTGACTTTTTGATGGGGCGAGATCCGATATTTCGATGGGCCGCAGAGCATACACTCGAGTCGACTAGGCGTGTAAATGAGATATATGCAATGCAATCCAAATGAATGAAGCAAGCAGGGGGGTTGGGAAGGGAGTAGATGTTGCACGATATTAATGCAAAGTTTGAATGGAACTGATCAAAGTGGGGCGATTGGGTGGACGGGTTTGTCGCAATGGTAGACTTGAGTGGCTAGATCTGTTTTAGTGGCTCATATGACTGAAGGCTAGGCTTGGCTAAGTGGACCTGGGCTGGAACTCCTTTCCTACTACTCTTCTTCTCCTTGGTGGAGGGATGGAAGGGGAGATGTGGAAGATGGTGTGTAGATGATTACTAGAGTAGATGGGATTGATGGAAATGAGAAGGCATAGGGTATTTATAGGGTCTGGAGCTAGTTTACTAGCAATTTTTTGGGAAGTCTAGGGGTGAAAAGGCTCTAAGGGCTTAGATCTGAGATTGCCACATGGCAGAATGTAAGCGGTTGGATAGATGGCAGAGATTGTAATTTCGGCCAAAGGAGAGGATTGTGCGGTCTTTTCCCCTTGCCACACACTTATGGCTTAACTAAAGAAACACCACATGTTGTGCACCCTCTCTTGCCAAAGCAAGGGAGCTGCCACATGGCAGGTGGCACCCTAGGTGTCACCCGACACATAGATCCCCTCCATATTTCGCAAAGGTGACGTCATCGCCCCACCTAACCTCCCTGTGAAATTTGACAAAATTCCACGTGGCAAGTGGCACACTGGGTGCTACCCACCACATGGATCGGCCCCAAATTTTGCAAGGGAGCTCTTAAGGTGGTGTATTCCTCCTGGTTCACTCGGTTTTGCTTTATTGTGATCCTAAGTATCAATGGGCCTCAATTTGGGCTTGAACTGGGCTTGGATTTGGGCCTAAGGTTAGGTTAGGTTTTTAGCTGATTGGGTTGATTGAATTGAGTTGGTTAGGTCCGGTTGGGTTGAGTGGGTTGGACAGGGTGCTCTAATCACCTCATCGGCTCTTGGGTGGGGTGTCTATAGCTGTAATCCCATCCCTCCATAATTGGACCGTTCACTATTTCTTAATTTGTTTATGACTCTTTGAGTGCAGTCATGTGACATTGTCAATAGCTAATAAGAAGCTTTTGTCGGCTTCATTTTTTCACCCCTTTGCAGCTTTGTTGACACATCACTGGCAGGTTAGGGAAACAATGCACATTTTCAAAAGAGGGTGTATATTAAAAAGTAAAAGGATTTACAGCACCAGCGGGACTCCTGGAACAATGCACCTTATTGAGCCTCAAGATGCTTGGATGACATCTAGCCATGTATTAATGCAAAGACTCCATTCCAACAAACTAATTCAACTCTAAAAATCTTATATTACATGAGAACCATTACACTCCTATCCTCCGCTTGCAGAATATAGACATCATTCCACCAACATTGGGGGGCTTCAATTTCCAAGACAACAACCATACATAATTGAATAAAGTTCCACCTTTTAAAAAAAAAAAAATTTTTTTTTTTTTTTTTTGAGAAATAACGAGATTTGTATTAAAAGAGAAACAGAAAAAAGACAAAAGAGGGGAGAAGGGCCGCTGAGAGGGCGGACCACTTAAACTCCCAAAAAGAGAAAATTGCATCCCCTTAGGGAATCTACATAGTAACTCATTCAGTCAAAAGCTTTTTAACTTTGCTTGCGACGATTGCAACCGAGTTGGATTCATTTCCGAAGCATCTACCATTCCTTTCTTCCCAAACAGACCACCAGATGGCTAGCAGGGCAATTCTCCATAAAGGGGTCCGAAGTTTGCTAAGACCGACCCCATGCCAAGACTTTAAGAGACTATCTAAAGAGTCCGGAAGGCACCAAGAAATACCGAAGGAGTTTAAGAAAAGGGGCCAGATCTGGGAGATGAAATGACAATGAAGGAACAACTGATTGACCGATTCTTCAGTAGACATGCAGCAGAGGCAGATGTTGGGGAGGATCATATCTTTTCTTTTCAAATTATCTATTGTTAGCACCTTTCTGGGAGATAAAAAATTGCTTTTTTTTAGCAGTGATGATTATGAGGTTCTGGCCAAAGCAAAAGAGGTTGGCGATGCTGGAAACCAATTGTACTATGACAAAAGGCAGTTCAACCAAGAGGGAAGTTTCCCAAATTATGCGACTAAAGCAGATAGGATGATAGTTCGACAGCTGGTTACCTACTACATGCTACTAGCTGGCGTACTTTACTAGCAATCATTTGAAAGGAGACTTATATTGTCTAGATAAAGAAGAAGCTTTGCATGCCATTCATTCGCTCCACTCGGGGGGGTCAACAGCCAGATGCTCACTAAAAAGATCATTCAAACAAACAAGGATATGTGATGCAGACAATTAACCACTTGGTCTAAAAGCTCCAACTGTTAGAGCATGGCGAATTAATCCCTTTATCTCATAGCTCAAGCCCCACATCTCATGGGTTAGGACCTTGGCCGAACCCCCCTCGTGGGCCCCAAATCACATGGGTACCGCCTCACAAGGGTCGCCCTCCCCGAGTGTGTCCCCGCATCCCACAGGCTACCCCACTCAAGCCCGGTGTGAAATGCACATTAATCACCCCCGGTGAGGAGTTTCGAACACGAGACCTCCCCCGTGAGCCCCGCCCACCCCGAGTGTGTCCCTGCATCCCACAGGCGACCTCACTCAAGCCCGGTGTGAAAATGCCCCTACATTAATATGATAGATCAAGATTGTCAGAAATTCGTCGGGGGATGCATGAAGTGTGTTTTTGGAAAATAGCAATCCCCATCTGCAAGCAAATTCATAGTGTAATTTCCACACATACATCTACCTCAGTCAACTTCCATAGCATGGCATCCCTAGTCCATTGGTGTTTGATGCTTGTGATCAACAAAAACCTGGCTTCGGTGCAAAATGTATCAGGGCATAGCCAGATACATGCATTTACCAATACGTAGACATGCATGTAGATGCATATGTGCATACGAGCAAGTGGAGCCTATGTGCCACTTCCAAACATAGGCAAAGCATAAAGATTCTGCAACTCACTGAACTTCATATATTAATGTAGGAGGAACTATTGGATCCATGACCTGAGGCTTTGCACAGTACTTGGGTTTTCATTTCTGATGAGTGTAGTTCATGGTTGTGCGATCTAGACCACAAGCTTGTTGCATCCCACATTGGAAGGACCATGCCCAAAGGTCTGGGACAGTCATAACCTTTCAATTAAGAGAAATACAGCAATGGCACAGATTCAACTGGAAAAAAAAAAAAAAAAGTCCCAAGATCAGAGACTAGAATCTTGGGATATCTGCGGTGCGTACTCCACCAATGGTGGATGCAATAGATCAATTGTCTAGATTACCAAATCACAGGCCTCACTTGTCAAAATTGAGAACCTGAATATACAGTGCAAGGCCTGGGATTAAAAAATCCTAATAATTCCTCAGTGATAACTGATATGTACAAAGTATGAACATTATCATACAACAACTTCACGTGTATAAAATACATGAATAAGGGGAATTATGGGGTGTTGAGCATTATAACACAACTACGGTAAAGAGGGTGCCTCCCTAGTATCCATGTGCATGTACCTCAAATTTGAACCGTCCAGAGTCCAAATACTAGGATAACCTAAATATTACACTGAAAGTATGATCCTAAAGCCAATACTTGGACATCTGATGGATGGTAAATTTCCAAATTCTACAAAGAAAAAGGTCTACCAATCAGAGGTCAGGATGGTCTAACCAATCTGATTTTTGGGATATGACCAATCTATAGTAGGTCTCACCTTTTGGTGGTTTGGTTATGAGGTATATGGTCATGTATACAATAGCCAATAGGCGAGTCCCTAGTGGCATAATCATGGTATAACGCCATCACCACAGCATAATATCCAATCAAAGCAAATGAGAAACAACAGTTTTGTTCCAGTTGCTGTGTGAAGCATAGACAAGTGATTATATACAAGCAGTGTATGGGAACTTCCACATATAACCCTGACTTTTCTGCCAATGTGTCATGTGCAAGCACATCTGGGGTGTGCAATGGATGAGCTACACCATGACAATAGCATGCTGCTAAAATCAGGCCGATCCACTCATTCGGTGGGCCACAGCTGTATGAATCAGACCATCAGATGTCAATTGATTTCAACAGTTGGCCCACCCAAGTCAGTTGACCAGCCTGATTTTCTCCCATGGTGATCTTTATGGAATGTCCACCTGTTGCACGGCTCGGATATTCTAACAAGTGACACATTGACAGGAAAGATACAATGGATGTATGTGAATATTCTTAAAGTATATATTCAGCTAAAAAGATAAATTACTGTACCAAAATCATCTAACAAATCAATTCCTATCTTGACATCGCTCAGACTAAGAACATTCCATGCAATTCATACTTACAGGGGCAATCAAACTATATAACGAGGAAATGATGATGGTGGCATTTGTGTAATTTCCAAGAAAATTCAATGAAATTAAATAAATATAAAAATTGAGTAGCAGGATGTGAATTTCTACCTGCTCGATGTTGTACCCAGGGCTCGGGTCATTTGACAACGTCAGGACCCTTGCAAACCGATCCAAGCAATTCCCAACAGCAATATCGATCGTCTCCCCGAAGATCCGGTACCGCCCCTCACTGTATGCAATGACCTGAGTGTTGCCGCCGCTCACGTACAGCACGACGGGATCGTCGGCCCCAGTCACGACCCGGCCCATCTCGATGTGGGCGACGCAGTGATTGACGGCCACGATAGGCTTGTTCCAAAGCTGGGAGAGGACGCGGACGGCGACGGCGGCGACCTGGAGTGGGGCGCCCATGCCAGGGCCCTTGGTGTAGCAGAGGCAGTCGATGGCATCGGGCGTAATTTGGGCGGTTTCGAGGGCGGATTTGATGAGGGGGAGGATATGGTTGAGATGGTGGTGAGCCGTCTCGCGTGGGAGGAAGCCGTGGCCCGGTGGTGTGATGTATGTATGGCGCGGATTGGACAGGATATTGCCATCTAGGGTCACCACGCCCACCCCGATCTTGTTGGCCGACCCCTCGAATCCAAGGGCTATCATTTTTTTCATTTTTCTGGATTTATTTTTTATTTTCGTCTCTCTCTCTCTCTCTTTGAGAAGAAGGGTTTTAGAGATTGAAGTGAAGGAGACGAGAGGCGGGAAGGGTTTTGCGTTGACAGAAGACGGGAGAGATTTTTATCTCTAAATCTTAAAAGCGGTTCGTGTCACACGTGCGCAAGATAACGGACTCATCAGGTGAGCCGCGGATTGGGTACTGCCACAGCAAGGACCTAGCTAGAGACGGACGGTACTGACAGGGCCTCTGTAGGCCCACGGTGATGTATGTGTCTTATGAACTCCGAGCCTATTTTTCCAGGTTATTTTAGTACATGAACCCATAGAGTAGACCTATTCATCAAGGGCCACCGTAAGTTTATTTTCCATCCAACCTATTCGTAAGGTCACGCAGACTTAAATGAAGGAAAGACATAAACAGCATTTTGATTAAAAACTTGTGTGCCCTCGAGAGGTTTACAGTAGTAAGCATTAATTATGACTGTTTAATGTGGTGTGGTCTTCTTTTAGCCTGCAACTTTTTTCTTTTTTCTTTTGTTTTTTACTAATTTATTTTCCATCCAACTTGTTTGTAATGTGTCACGTAGACATGAATAAAGGAAAAACATAAATATCATCTTCGTCGAGAACTTTTGTGGCCTCACGTGTTTTTGGCTTATGACACAATCCTCACTGTGTAGTGTGGTGTGATCTACATTAGTCTCTCTCTCTCTTTTATTTTTTAGTTTGGGCACTAAAATGATTTATCAAAATAGATGCACAAAAATGGATTAAAAAAACATACATTTAGGTGGGCCCCACAAAGATGACCCAGCATTATGGCTCTGCACATTTTACATGTTTTATCATGCCATCGTTCATTTTTCCATATCATTTTAGGACATGAATTTGAATATTGAAGCCCTTTCATAGTTCGTGTAGAACCCTCTCGGTAAAACAGTGCAACAAAGGTAAGAATTCAATCCTCACCCTTTTCTATGATGTGATTAAGTTGAGCTTTATATCTACTTAATTTTCGGGCTTATACCCTGAAATGAGCCGAAAGCATGAATGAATGCTGTGAATAATTACATATATTGTGGTGGGTTTACATAGCATCGACACCAGCTAGCTGGCTTGGCTGATGCAAAACGAGCAATTGCCTGCAGGTACAATACCTGTTACGGACAGGGCTTGGCTAGTGGACTCGGATTGCGTCCTACCGTCTGGGGAGGGCTCTGTGAGGCCCACTGTGATGTAAGTGTTTTATCCAAGCCGTTAATCACTTTTCTCAAATCATTTTAATTTATGAGCCAAACACTGACCAAGTTATAGGCCTTAATGGACCACAAAGTGGGGATTTAATGTCTACCATTAAAAACTTCTTGGGAGGTGGAGAAGTTTCGGATCAAGCTAATATTTGTTTTTTCACTTCATCTACGTCTACATGACCTTACTAATAGATTGGATGATAAAAAATAAAAATAATAAAATAATAAAAAATTCAGTGGCCCTTAGAAGGGTTTCAACGGTGGGTGTCATTATCACTGCAGCTGCCTCTGGTGTAGTCCACTGGAGCTGTGGACCTGCTTCAATTTTACAAACATATCTTAAAAAGATCTGAGAAAAGTGATGAATGGCATGGATAAAACGCTTACATCACAGTGGACCCCACAATCCATGTCCTTGGCTAGTGACGCTATGAGTAGCCACCTGGCTACTAGTTGGTGCCATGTGGTCCATTGATTGCTTGCCTCCAAGTGCAGAGGTTCGTAAGTAGTATCCCGTGAATACAGGGTCGATCCCACAGGGAGATATATTATGAGAAAAATAAAATAATCAAATGCAAAACAAACTAAGTAATAAAAATTAATCTGATGATTTGATTTTGAGATTTTTGAATGGATGTAATTCAACTGAATAAAATAACACCCAAGCTTCAAAGTTCCACACATAGGTTAATGTTCCAAAATCATGATGACTTGGATAACACAACTAGGATTTGAGCACTATGGTTAGCCTAATCGAAAAATAAAACAGTTTAAATATTTAATAGATGATATAAAAGATTAGAAAATAATGGATTTGCACCATTGACATATATTCTCAAGCGCCAGTGATTTTAAGTATTCAATATCTATAGGATAATGAATATCAAATAAATATAACAGGTTGAGAACATCTCCTATTTAGGAAATCTTATTGATCTAGGGTAAGCCTATCCATCAATGTGGATCTCATATGATGTAAACATATGGATCTTACAAGAGGATAAAAAACAAAATCTAAATAATATATAACATGCATATACCATTCTTCTCATCATTAAAACAATCAATCATCATAATCTTAAAGAAATAATAAACCCATGTGCTTCCCTTCTAGCTTGGGCTAGAGGGAACTTAGAAAAACATAATTAAATTACAGAAATAAAAAGCAACAAGAAAAAAAGAAAAAAAAATGCAAATAAAAAAGACAACTTATAAAGCTTTAATAAAACTAAAGAACTCTTTGAAAACCCTAAATATTGCTCTTGAATGCTTCTAATGATGTTTAAGAATGCCCTAGGAAGCCCTATTTATAAGTACGGAACTCCAATTTTCGTACAAAGTTGAAAACCCTAGAAAACACCTCAAATATACGTATTTTTTCAAAATAGACTTTTCGCTGCATAGTTCGTTTAAAACAGACTTTCTGCTGCGCAGTTTTTCAAAATAAACTTCACAGCTTCATAATACACTTTTTCAGGACGATTTTAGGATTCTTCACTTTAAATCTTCGATTCTCTTCATTCCTCGCTTGGTTTTCTTGGATCTTTGGCATGTGAATTCTTCAATTTTGATCTCCTAAGATCCATCCCTTGCCTTGGTGATTTTTTAGCATCAAATTCTTACTTTTTAGCATCATTTTTCAATCCAAGCTCTTAAATTCACCTTGTAACACATACATGAGTAAAATAGAATATTAAGATGATTTATGTTCATAAAACCAAGATATAAATGGAAAAATTATGCAATATTTGAGTCTCAACACACCCCCTAACCAGCATTTTGCTAGTCCCGAGGAAAATAAGCGAAGAAAATTAAAAATAAGAATAAAAATTAATTTTAAAAATAAAATTAAAATGAAAAAAATTCTAACTACACCACTTTCGCAGGTAATCTCGATTGCATTTAGCATATGCAACAAGCCTTTAAACCCCTAGGTTTCCCCTAGTGGACGATTTATAGTCTCGCGAAGATTTTCAGAAATGTTACCCACAAACATTGAAAATAAGAAAAATATTTCAACACTAAAAAATTTATACAATTATGCCTCCATTCATCATATGAATTCCAAAACAAAACAATACTTAACCTAAGTCTGAAGTTAGTTAGAATCTCAATTTTTTAATCCATTACATCCTTGAGTTCAGAGACCTAATCAAAATTTAGAATAGTTATAACCCAATATCCTTAGGTGCTTCATGACATTAGTCTAACTTTGAGAAATATGCATGTTCTCTATCCTAACTCCTTTCAATCATCCCAAGAATATGAAATCTCTAGTTATCTCATTTTTTTCATGACATTTCTTCTTTTATCATCATATCCTCATTATTATAGACCACCCTTAAATGAAGATTCTCACTGGGTTTGCTTCATAACCTAAGGTATCGTACTTGTAATGGTAACAATAATGGATACTTAGGTATCCTTACTCCGGATTACGAACACGATTGTTATGGTCATTGCATTCATGCTCTATAATTAGAATTTCTTTTTTTCATCACTCTTTTTTTTCCTTCAATATTCTCTCTTTTAAACATATATCAATAATACTAATTCATTCAACCTTGTTTGAATCAAAAGTTGTTATTCTAGTTCACATATCATATTCCTCACTTAGTTAGCTAGGGTGTATTGTGAATTCAGTACATCAAATTACAACTCACTTTAAACTAGTAATTAGATAATTGAACTCAAGTTTATAATTTTCAGTTGTCAGATTTCTGACTACTATTAACCTAGACTAAGTATTGAATTTGCCTTTGGAATTCGTAAAATATCATGTTCACATTCTTGTATATAAAAATATTATTTTGAAAATGTTGAAAATTTTATTTCCCATAAACTTTAAAAAAAAAAAAAAAAACTGAAACCTAACTGAAACCTAAAAATAATAAAAATAATAATAAAATAAACTGAAACCCCCAAAAAAAAAAAACTTTAACATGAATGACTATCCACACCCCTCAACCTAAAATCTACATTGTCCCCAATGTAATGATAATGTAATGCAGAGAACAATAAAAATAAAAGAAAGGGTAGATAGTACCTGCCATGAAAAACTCACCTGCTATGTGACACTAAAAAAATTGAATATGATATAAATCATACACAAATGCTCCGTCAGACCAGGAGCATCAATCTGAATATTCTGGCTGAAGGAAGGACTCCTCTCCCACATGAAAGTTTTCCACATAAGGCTTCAATTTCTGACCATTAACCTTGTACACATTGCCATTACGTGGATTCTCAATTTCAATAGCCCCATGAGTATAAACATTCTTCACAATGAAGGGGCATGTCCATCTTGATCTTAACTTTTTCGGAAAGAACTGGTGACGAGAATTGTACAATAGGACCTTTTGATGAGGTTCAAAATTCTTCATCAGGATATTTTTGTCATGAAAAGCTTTAGTCTTCTCTTTATAGATTTTAGAATTTTCATAGGAGTCTCTCCTCAACTCCTCTAATTCATTTAACTCTAATTTTCCCTGTCCACTTGCTTGATCCATATCAAAGTTTAATTTCTTTATTGCCCAGTAGGCTCTATGTTCCAATTCTACAGGCAAGTGGCAAGCCTTCCCATACACCAATCTGTATGGAGACATTCCAATCGGGGTCTTATAAGCAATCCTATAAGCCCATAAAGCGTCGAATAGTCTGAGGGACCAATCCTTCCTATCTGGCCTTATAGTTTTTTCTAAAATGTGTTTGATTTTCCAATTAGAAATCTCAGCTTGCCCACTCATTTGTGGGTGGTATGGGGTGCTCACTTTATGCTTGATGCCATATTTCTTCATCAAAACCTCAAATGTTCTATTGCAAAAGTGAGACCCGCCATCACTAATGATGGCCTTTGGAGTTCCAAATCTAGCAAAAATATCTTCCTTGAGGAATCGTATGACCACTTTGTTGCCATTGGTCCTACTTGGAGCTGCCTTAATTCACTTTGAAACATAGTCCACACCAACCAATATATAAAGAAATCCAAAAGAAGATGGAAATGGACCCATAAAATCAATACCCCAACAATAAAAAATCTCCAATCGTAAAATTGGGGATAAAGGCATCATGTTGCGCCGGGACACTCTTCCCAACCTTTAACATCTATCACAAGTAACACGGAAAGCATGGGTGTCTTTAAACATGGTGGGCCAGTAAAAACCACACTACAGGATTTTTGCAGTGGTTTTCTTAGCAGAAAAATGGCCACCACATGCTTCCATGTGATAAAAAAAATAACACTTCGAACTTCATCCTCTGGGACACAACGTCTAAAAATTTGATCAGTCTCATATTTATATAAATACGGGTCATCCAAGAAGAAGTTCCTAACCTCGGTTTTAAAACGCTTCCTATCTTGTGACTTCCAATGATATGACATTTTTTCCGTTACAAGATAGTTCACTATATCCGCATACCAAGGCAATTTGGAGATTACAAATAATTGTTCATCAGGGAAAGTGTCCTGGATATGCATCTCCTCAGTGGAATCATCTAACACCAATCTAGAAAGGTGATCAGCCACTACGTTTTCTACTCCTTTCTTATCTTTTATCTCTAATTCAAATTCTTGAAGTAGGAGGATCCATCTCAAAAGTCTCGGCTTTGCATCCTTCTTAGATAACAAATATTTCAAAGAAGAGTGGTCCGTGAAAATGACCACTTTGGATCTCAATAAGTAGGACCTAAACTTATCCAAAGCAAAAACTACTACAAATAACTCTTTTTCAGTTGTTAAGTAGTTCACTTGGACCGAGTTTAGAGTTTTACTCGCATAGTGAATAACGTAGGGCCGTTTATCTTTTCCTTTGGCCCAAAACAGCCCCTATGGCATAATCACTTGCATCGTACATTAGTTTAAAAGGAAGTGTCCAATCTGGTGGACGCATGATAGGTGCAGTGGTAAGGGATGATTTAATTTTATTAAAGGCACTTGCACACTTATCTGTCCACTTAAATGGAACATCCTTTTGAAGAAGATTAGTCAAGAGTCTAGTAATGGCACTAAAGTCCTTGATGAATCTTCTATAAAAACCAGCATGCCCTATAAGTGATCTAATATTTATAACAGTTCGGGGGATAGGTAGATTAGTTATAATATCAAGTTTTGAGCGATCTACCTCGATTCCATTTTTTGAGATAACATGGCCCAAAAGAATTCCCTTTTGAACCATGAAATGACATTTCTCCCAATTTAAGATAAGGTGTTTCTCTTCACACTTAGACAAGACAAGAGATAAATTGTTGAGGCATTCCTCAAAACTACTCCCAAATACAGAGAAGTCGTCCATGAAAACCTCAAGAAACTTCTCAACCATATTTGAAAAAATACTTAACATACACCATTGAAAAGTTGCTCGGGCGTTACACAATCCAAATGGCATCCGTTTGAAAGTAAACGTGCCAAATGGACAAGTGAACGTGGTTTTCTCTTGGTCTTCCAGGGCTATCGCTATTTGGTTATATACAGAATATCCATCAAGAAAACCATAAAAGGAGTGACCTGCTACCCTCTCTAGAACATGATCAATGAATGGTAGAGGGAAATGGTCTTTCTTTGTTACTTGGTTCAATTTTCTATAGTCAGTGCAAACACGCCAACCAGTGGTGACACGTGTTGGTATGAGTTCATTATTAGAATTCTGCACAATAGTTATTCCAGATTTCTTTAGGACTACTTGAGTTGGACTCACCTAAACACTATCAGATATTGGGTAGATAATTTTCACATCCAATAATTTGATCACCTCATTTTTTACAACTTCCATCATGTTTGGATTGAGACGCCTTTGAGGTTGTCTACTTGGTTTGGCGTTATCATCGAGGTGGATCCGATGGGTGCATATGGAAGGGCTTATACCTTTAATGTCAGAAATGGTCCAGCCCAAGGCTCCTTTGTGGTCTCTTAGAACTTTCAACAATTTAATCTCTTGATCCTTCTCTAAAAATGAAGAGATCACTACAGGATAAATTTTATTTTCACCTAAGTATATATACTTAAGCTCATTTGATAGTGGTTTTAAATCAAGCTTTGGATCATTGGTTGGTGATGACAAAGGTCGCAAGTCCTCGATAGATAGGATTTGAGTGCGCGGTCTCCATTGGTACATACCATGTCCTGGTGGTAGTGCTCTCATTATCATCAGAAATTTCAGCAAGCACTTTTTCTAAATTATAATTTTTCAAGTCTCCAATGACTTGAATTAATTCCTCGGTCAGACTAGGTTCTAATTCCTCTTCTTCTATCAAGCAGTCTATGAAATTTAACTCATGGATCTCATTATTATCAATGGACTGCTTACATAGATTGAAAATATTTAGCTCTAGAATCATGTTACTAAAAGACAAGTTCATCATTCCATTCCTACAATTTATGATTGCATTTGAAGTTACTAGGAATGGGCGGCTTAAAATGATGAGAACTTGAGCACTAGCATTTACACATGGTTCAGTATCTAGTACAATAAAATCCACAGGGAAGTAGAATTTCTCCACTTGGACTAGCACGTCCTCTAAAAATTTCCTTGATACCTTAATAGAACGGTCAGTGAGTTAGAGTGTAATCGTGGTTGGTTTAAGCTCGCCTAACCCCATTTGTTTGTAAATTGAATAAGGTACTAAGTTGACACTTGCACCCAAATCTAGCAAAGCATACTTAATTTGAAAATTCCCAATAATACAAGAAATAGTAGGACTTCCCGGGTCTTTGTATTTGGATACAACCCTTTGTTGAATGATAGCGCTCACTTTCTCAGTAAGAAAGATCTTTTTGTGCACATTTAATTTCCTCTTTACAGTGCACAAGTTCTTGAGATATTTAGCATATGATGGAATTTGTTTAATGGCATCAAGCAGAGGAATATTGACAGTAACCTTTTAGAGCACATCCAACACCTCTTGATATTTCATGGGGACAGTTGGATTCCGAAGTCTAGATGGGAACGGAACTGGAGACTCATATGACTTAGTCTCTTTATCCTTTTGCTGTTGCGGCTCTTGAACCATAGCCGGTTCATCATTTTCTTGAGACAGTGGCTCATCCTCCGGTATTTCTACCGGTTGCATTATCTTGTTATCGACCTCTTTTCCACTTCTCAAGGTAATGATGGCTTAACTTGTTCATGATGTAGCTCACTTGGATTTGAGTCTCCAATGAAATGTGTGTTTCTAGAGTTTGACACAGGTTGAGAAGGAAGGGTGTCTTTTTCCCTAGCATTTAGTTGAGTCTCAATCCTAGCCACAGCTGTCTTTAATTCTTGATTTGATTGGATTAGAGACTGATTCATTTGAGCTTGATAGTTCATGAATGTGGTTAATGCATCCTCTACAGATGATCGCTTTGGTGGGGGCACATATGGTGCATTGTCAGGTGCCCCAAAGAAGTTATTTTGTGGAGGTATTTGAGGTGCATTGGGCACATTAATTTGTGGTTCATTCTTCCAACTAAGATTAGGATGGTTACGCCAATTTGGATTGTACGTGTTTCCCAATGGTTGCATAACTGACCTTTGGTAATTATTTATCGCATTTCTTTGATCATGCTCATGTGTGATATTTTGTACAACTGAGATTATTGGACAATCCTTTGTGTCATGGTCTGTACCACCACAAATGCTACAAAAATTATCTAAGGAAGTGTTTGCTTTAACCATATCAACCTTCCTAATTTCTAAGGCTTCGACCTTTCTAGCCAATGCAACGAATTTTGTATTAAGGTCGTCTTCCTCTCTTAGGATATACATTCCCGCTTTTTCTCTAGGAATGAGTTTAGTTTGATTTGATTTAGTAGAGATATCCCATGTCTGCGTATTTTCTGCTAACATATCTAGAAAATCCCAAGCCTCATTATGATCTTTGTCAAGAAAGGTTCCACCACATATCATCTCTATGAACTGACGAGTATCCATGGTGAGCCCCTTTCGGAAAGCATCAGTCACGTGCCATGGTTCATAACCATGATGTGGACAAGTAATTAGAATGTCTTTGAAGCGCTCCCAAGCTTGAAAAAATAGTTCATTCCCCTTTTAGGAGAATGACATGATTTCTTATTTTAGTGCATTTGTTTTGTGCTTGGGAAAGAACTTTTTCAAAAACTCTCTACTTAAGGCTTGCCATGAAGTGATGGTATTAGGTCTTAGAGAGTTGAGCCATGCTTTGGCCCGATCCTTTAAAGAAAATGAGAATAACCTAAGCTTAAGTACATCCCTATTGTCATTGTTTACTTGTAACGTTGCAATTACTTCCTCAAAGTCCTTGAGGTGCAAGTAGGGGCTTTCAGAATCTAAGCCATGAAATTTTGGAATTAATTGAATCATACCTGATTTAAAATTAATGTTCTCTGTGTGAGCAGGGAACACTATGCAAGATGGTAAAGTTGATCTCTCAGGGTGTAAATGTTCATGTAAAGTCCGTGGTTGGTTTAACACATTCCTATGAACTTCATTTTCATCCTTAAGAGGAAGATTATTTTGATTTATAGTTGGATCTGGCAGATTTGGATTTGGATTATCAATTGGGTTTACCATGGAATCCAAGTGATGTCGAGTGCCTCTTCTAAGTGAATGATCAAGGCCTGGAACTAGTCCTCCTTCAGAGGAGAGTCGATTGTTTTGATCCCTACTCTAACGAGACATAAATCATCCACACCATACAACAAATACCACTAATTCAAATACCAAGTATGATACTTAAAATAAAAATAAAAACTTAAATCAACAACCCAGGTGGCAGGGCCAACCATGAGGGTTCAGTCCACAAAGCAAAATAAATCAACAACCGAGGTGGCAGAGCCGACCATGAGGGTTCAGTCCACAAAGCAAAATAAATCAACAACCCAGGTGGCAGGGCCAACCATGAAGGTTCAGTCCACAAAGCAAAATAAATCAACAACGCAGGTGGCAGAGCCGACCATGAGGGTTCAGTCCACAAAGCAAAATAAATCAACAACTCAGGTGGCAGGGCCAACCATGAGGGTTCAGTCCACAAAGCAAAATAAATCAACAACGCAGATGGCAGAGCCGACCATGAGGGTTCAGTCCACAAAGCAAAATAAATCAACAACCCAGGTGACAGGGCCAACCATGAGGGTTCAGTCCAAAAAAAATAAAAATAAATAAATAAATAAATAAAAGTAAAACTAATGCAGAAATTAAATTATGCTAATCTGGAAAATAGATTTAGCGGATGATCTTTGTGATCAGACAGCAACTATAAGACAACCGTTACACTTGGGTGATAAAATCCCAAGCAGGGCAACCTTATGTCATAGTTAGTGCTTGAAAGACCCAACTGAATTTATTTTCAAAGAAAAAGAAAAAAAAAGAAAAAAAATAAAAAAATAAAATAAATAAAATCTAAAGAAAATCCGGAGGGTTTAGAAGAAAACTTACCTTAGCTATCTTGCACAGATCTGATCTATCTCAGTCTCTCCCCGGTAACGGCGCCAAAAACTTGATTGCTTGCCTCCAAGTGCAGAGGTTCATAAGTAGTATCCCGTGAATACAGGGTCGATCCCACAGGGAGATGAATTATGAGAAAAATAAAATAATCAAATGCAAAACAAATTAAGTAATAAAAATTAATCTGATGATTTGATTTTGAGATTTTTGAATGGATGTAATTCAACTGAATAAAATAACACCCAAGCTTCAAAGTTCCACACATAGGTTAATGTTCCAAAATCATGATGACTTGGATAACACAACTAGGATCTGAGCACTATGGTCAGCTTAATCGGAAAATAAAACAGTTTAAATATTTAATAAATGATATAAAAGATTAGAAAATAATGGATTTGCACCATTGACATATATTCTCAAGCGCCAGTGATTTTAAGTATTCAATATTTATAGGATAATGAATATCAAAGAAATATAACAGGTTGAGAACATCTCCTATCTAGAAAATCTGATTGATCTAGGGTAAGCCTATCCATCAATGTGAATCTCATATGATGGAAACATATGGATCTTACAAGAGGATAAAAAACAAAACCTAAATAATAGATAACATGCATATACCATTCTTCTCATCATTAAAACAATCAATCATCATAATCTTAAAGAAATAATAAACCCATGTGTTTCCCTTCTAGCTTGGGCTAGAGGGAACTCAGAAAAACATAATTAAATTGCAGAAATAAAAAGCAACAAGAAAGAAAGAAGAAAAAAATACAAATAGAAAAGATCTAAAATAAAAAAAACAACTTGTAAAGCTTTAATAAAACTAAAGAACTCTTTAAAAACCCTAAATATTACTCTTGGATGCTTCTAATGGTGTTTAAGAATGCCCTAGGAGGCCCTATTTATAAGTATGGAACTCCAATTTTCGTACAAAGTTGAAAACCCTAGAAAACGTCTCAAATATACGTATTTTTTCAAAATAGACTTTTCGCTGCATAGTTCGTTTAAAACAGACTTTCTGCTGCGTAGTTTTCCAAAATAAACTTTACAGCCTCAAAATACACTTTTTCAAGACGATTTCAGGATTCTTCACTTCAAATCTTCGATTCTCTTTATTCCTCACTTGGTTTTCTTTGATCTTTGGCATGTGAATTCTTCAATTTTGATCTCCTAAGATTCATCCCATGCCTTGGTGATTTTTGAGCATCAAATTCTTACTTTTTAGCACCATTTTTCAATCCAAGCTCTTAAATTCACCTTGCAAAACATACATGAGTAAAATAGAATATTAAGATGATTTATGTTCATAAAATCAAGATATAAATGAAAAAATTATGCAATATTTGAGTTTCAACACTCATCATGATGTATGTGTTCTATCCACACCCTCCATCTATTTTTCTATATCATTATGGGCCTTCATCCTAAAAATTAATATCTAAATCTCCAGTGAACCACATTTTATATATATATATGTGAGTAATGATTGAATGCCACCATTAAAACCTCCTAGGGCCCACTGTAATGTTTATTTAACATATAACCTCTTGATCATGTCATAAATACATAAATGAATGAAAAAAGCGAACACTACCTTTATCCGAAACTTTTGTTGCCCCCTACACATTTTTAATGGTTTGTGTTAAATCAATACCATTTCCTATGATGCAGTTGGATTTGTATATACTTCATTTTTGGGCTCATGCTATGAGATATGAAAAATATATGGATGACATAGGTATGACATATACATCATGGCAGGGCTATTGAGCATCTACCAAAAGGTAAGCAGTAGTTTGGCTAATGAGCCAGTACTAAACAAGTTGGTGTCAAATCCCGATGGGGCCCACCATGATGTATGTGTTTCTATCAATGTTGATAAATGATTTTTTAGTTTCACCATGATATGTGTTTCTATCAACGTTGATAATTGATTTTTCAGTGAAGCACGCCATTAGGAAGCAGTATTTGACTGAACATTTGTCATTAAAAGCTTCCCAAGGCTGACCATAGTACCTGTTAGCCATCCAATTTGTTAATAAGACCAACGACCTTTACAAAAGGGAAAATAAGAATATCTGCTTAATCCAACTTTTGTAACCCTCAAAAAGATATCAGAAGCAAGCATTCGATCTCCAGTATTTCTGCATGGTACACTTGAAATTTGAATCAATCTCATTTTTTCCCCTCATACTTCAAATGAGTTAAAAAATGAACGGACAACATTGGATAGAATACATACATCATATTGGGCCTTTTTGAGCTTTGACACCGACCAGTTGGCTGATGTTGGGTCATCAGCCAAATCTCTCTCTCTCTCTCTCTATATATATAATTTGAGGGCATGCGCTTATAATGGAAGCAAATTGAATGTTCAACATCACAAGCAGCAATAGGGATGGAAAGAATACTGATTCTCAACGCTGACAAAAGTTTTGGATCAAGTTAATTTTTATGTTTTCCATTTAACCTTATAAAAGGTTGGATGACAAATAAACATAAGGTTTACAAGAGTTCAATCCCCACTGATTATTGTGATGTGGTCCTCCTGGGCATTCCAAATACCCATTTTTAAGCTAATGTCATAAAATAATATGTTAAAATAGATGGACAACCTCGATAAAACAAATACATCATGGTGGGCCCTATTGGGCTCTCAGATGACCGTCCATCTCTAGCTAGGTCCCAGTGGGAGCAAATTGGTGCATTATTATATATGCATGCTGTACATCCATTTTGCTGGATCATTTCAGAGCATATGCCCATAAATGAAATAGATCCAAATATCAAGTGCAGCATACCATGGGAAAAAGTGTTGATTGACGGTTAAAAACCTTATGTGAGCCACTAAAGTTTTGGATCAAGCGTGGAAAATAAATATCAAGGAATCGTTACAGTGAGCCCTAGAAAGTTTTTGAAGGTGGGGTGTTCAATCATTGCCCTTTCCTTTAGCATGGTCCACATGAGATTAGGATCTACTTTATAATTTTTTGGCTCACACCATGATCCAGAAAAACCAATGGACGGCATGGATGTAGAATACATACATCAAGATGGGCCCACGGCAAGGGCCATACCGTCTTGGGTGAGGCCGGGGCTCACTTAATGCGCTACCGTTACTGGGAGCCCGGGTAACCGAAAGGCACGTGCGACCCACCGTCATGGTAGTGGGGCATTCACACCGTTCATCTGCTGCGCCAGATCAGGTCTGGACGTGGAGTAAAAAATAGAGCACTTTCAAAACTTAAGTGGGCCATATTTAGAAACAGTGCGCGAGGATCAACATTGAAACCTCAAGTGGGCCGCATGATCTATTTCTAAGTGCACGCGTACGAACTTTGACACTCCGCCAGAGTATCAAATAACTAACGACCAGAACTCCTCGACTCTTCGACCCATCTCACTCTCCGACTCTTCGACTCATCTCTCTCACGAAAAACGGAAGAAGCGAGATCTCGAATTTTCTAGGGTTTTCGTCCCAATCGATCATGTACAGAACTGCAGCTTCTCGACTCAGATCTCTCAAGGTCAGTCTCCGAAACCCTAATTCCAACATCTTCCACTATTCTCATTCGAAATCCAAGCTTTCTGCGTTTTGATTCGTTTTTGATATATGCATTTTTTTTTTAATTACGTGGTGTGATTCACAACTCATCCGATCAAAATTGCTATTTGGATCTGATTTTAGTTGGCTGCATCCAATCACGACGTTTCTGCGGGTGCTTGGATTCTTATTTTGGGATATATATGTTCTAAAAGGCCCTATTCCCTCTATATACATACATGTGTGTACGTGCGTGAGAGCAAATGGATCGGCCAGCTCGGGTGTGCCCCACCGTAATGTATTAATGAAATCCACTCCGACCATCGTGTGCGTGACCCAATTTTAGACGTAGCTCTAAAAAACCAGCCCAATCCATGATTCATGTGGGCCATACCAAGGGATATAGTTAGTAGAGGAACACTCATCCTTGATTTTTGACTGGACCACCTTGATGTGTTCATGACATCCATTCCAACCATTACATGTGCCATCCCATATTGGGCCCAAGCAAAAAAACTAGGCTGACCTGTGATTCAGGTGGGCCCCCGCTAAAGGAAACGATTTGGAAAGAGATGTCCATGGTTGACATTTTACTGGGTCCACCGTTATGATTATGTGAAATTCACTCAAACCATTAGAAGCCACACCAAAATTTAGGTATGAGGCCTAAAAATCAGATCAATCCGTGTTTCAAGTGGGCCACATAAAGGGAAGCAGTTTGGAGGGTGAGTGTCACCCTGTACACTACTTCCAATCGTGTGGTCCACCTGAATTGATGGATGGGGCTGGTTTTTCAGCGCTAGGCCTAAAATTGGGTCACTCACCCATTGGTTGAAATGGATTTTGGAAACACATGATGGTAGGGCCCTCTAGATCTGGATGACCCCTCTATGTAAATGGCTCTTACGTATGAGTTATGACAGAGGTTGGCCGACAGTGGCCAATGTAGCATAAATGGATTTTACTCAAAACATTTACGTTGGAAAGAGGTCTGGTGGCAATGGGCCCCAATGTGATGCTTTTCAAAATCCACTCTTACCATTTGGTGCGTGACTTCATTTTAGTATTAGAGCTTTTAAAAAAAAGCCCTATCCGTGATTTAGGTGGACTACACGATTGGAAATAGTGTGCATGGTGACACCCGCCCTCCAAACAATTTCCCTTGGTGTGGCCCACTTGAATCACAGATGGGCCTGGTGTTTGGGCCCTAGGCCTATATTTTTGTGTGGCATCTAATAGTTTGCATGGATTTCACTTAATTATCACAGTAGACCTTGTAAAAAAACAACAACGCGCATCTCTTTCCCAACTATTTCCTATGGTTTGACCCACATGAATCACAAGTTAGCCTATTTTTTTGGGCCCTAGGCTTAATGGTGGATGATGCAACTGTTGGTTGGAGTGGATTGTGCATTCATATCATAGTGGCACCCATAAAAAAATCAGCGGTGGGCATGCCTCTACCAACTATGTCCCTTGGTGTGGCCTACTGGAATCATGGATGTAGCCGATTTTTGGGCCTTGACCCTAACATGTGTGCGCACACACAAAACAGGGGTATGTTAGTCAAATAGAGGGGTCTCCGGGTCCAAGGGCGTAGCCCATGGCCTATGAATGGGGATATTCCTAATACTCATGAAGAAGACGTGACTTGGACAAAAAGAAATGAACTGACTTGGACATATCTTGTTTGTCGATAACCTTAGACCAATCAATCAAATATTGATTAATACGTAATCAATCGAACACTACTTGAAAACGGTGCTTCTATTCAAAAACAAAATGTTCCTGGAAATTCTTGCTCCCATCGGACCATTTGTCTCTATATGCATTTGGATCTTGACTCATGGATCTCTCAGTTTAAGAAATAAGAGGATCAAGCCATTTCTTCCGACTCCTTTTCAAATTCAAGAAATGTTGGTTGACCGTATATTTTATTATAGTTAGAAATGTCATAGTGAGTTTAAGGAGTGTTAGTTACACGAAGTACTTCTTGTATGATATAAATTGCACAAGCAAAATGGCTTGTACTAAGTCAACATTGTTGGATATTTATGAAATGGATACCTTGTTCTTGTAGTAACGTCGTAGTGAGTTTAAGGAGAGTGTAATGAAGTGCTTCCTTCATGATATAAATTGCAGGAGTGAAACAGTTTGGGTGTTCTAGTGATCTTACGATAAGTAGATACCTATTTGGCAGAAGGTTTGTGGAACAATATAATAAGGAATGCTGAATACACTGACCTGGTTCAGAGGGTGACCTTCTGGACTGTGATAACATAGAAATCACACTTGGAAAGAGTGGACAATAACTAGAGTAGCAAGTGTTGTAGCAAAACTGATTGCAAAAGATGGTAAATTGGCCACAATAAGATTACAATCCGGGGAGGTCCGTTTGATATCCAAAAACTGCTCAACAACAATTGGACAAGTGGGTAATGTTGGGGTGAACAAAAAAAGTTTGGGTAGAGCCGCATCTAATTATTCGCTAGGTAAGTATCTTATAGTAAGAAGAGTAGTTATAAATCCTGTAGACCATTCCCATGGAGGCGATGAAGGAGGGACCCAATCAGTAGAAACCCAATTGGTAGGAAAAGAAAAAACCCACAACCCCTTGGGGTTATCTTGCATTTGGAAGGAGTTAGAAAAGGAATAAATATAGTGATAATTTGATTCTTCGCCGCAATAAATAGGAATATTGAAAATCCAACAGGTTTCAAAAGATAATCAGCTGTGATGCATTCATGGTGGGGCCCACAGAGCATTTGTCCAGTAGCAACATCGCTACCGGCAGTGTCAGCATGCAATCTGTATCCCTAAAAAAAATCATTTTGCAGTTAATTATTTATTGGGAAAAATTGAGAAGCTCAACAGGAGGGAGGAAAAAGAAATAATAGTTACTTGGTCCCGGGCATCAACCATTATACCCACAATGATCAGCCATGCAATTGCTATGCACAATGTAAAGGAACATTTATCTGTTTATATAACAAATCGTATAGTTGGTCACAAATTGGGAGAATTCCCACCTTCTCTAATTTTCAAGGGATATGTGAGAAATGATAATAGATCTTGTTGTTAATAAAGAGAATTAGGTGCTAATCATTCATTGGTGAGAGAGGTGAACCTTATGGCAAAGTGGAGGTGGAAGGTCTTGCAAAATATGGAGATGAAGAGGATCTTAAGTACACAAGAAAAAGCTTTAGCTCAATGTGTGTGTACATGCGTGCATACACACACGTGTATGTATGTATGTATATCTATGCATGTATACATATACATGTAGATATACAGATATAAGGTCTCAAGTCCAACCAGTTGGACCACAAGGTACAGTCCAACTTCCAACCTGTTAACTGCCTGTGACATGCAACCCTTCCACTAGGAGGGCCCCACCATGCGGATCACCTAGTGCCAAAATTACCCCTATCTACTCGTTAGGTGGGGCACACAATTAAAAACAATGTCCAGCCATTGATAAATAGCACAATACAAGTGTGGTCAACTCGATGAGTGGGTGTGTCTAATTTTTGTGCAAGGTGGTCATTGTGATGGGGCCAGCCTCGTGGTCAACTCATGACGGATTGGATGTTGCACATGCATGAAAAGGTTGGAAGTTATCCACTGGGTGGGCTGTAACTTATAGTCCCAACTGCTCTCTCTCTCTCTCTCTCTCTCTCTCTCTCCACACATGCACAACACACACATATAATAATTATATGTATATATGTAGTATGCACGTATGTATGTACGAATACTTGGGCTTGACTCCTGTGATAGTTCACTCCTATACAAATGATGGTGTGACTCATTCACGTTACAAATGTCATAGTTGCACAGCAATCCCAACTGTACAAATCGCTGGTCCAATTGTGGATGGAGCACATACCTAGACACGTTCAGCCCTGTTGTAAAACCAACCACAGTTCGTGTTGTCCTCAGCCTTACTGTCTCTCGGGGTTGGTCCTTATGCCAACTTGATGTCAACAACGCCTTTCTCCAAGGACACTTCTCTGAGAATGTCTACATGCAACAATCACTAGGTTTTGTTGATCAAGATCATCCATCCTATGTCTGTAAACTTCGAAAGGCAATCTATGGCCTCAAACAAGCACCTAGAGCATGGTATCATGAACTTCGCACTTTCCTTCTTCACTCTAGCTTCAAGAATTCTCATGCAGATAACTCACTATTTGTTCTCACTACTTTTGGACATATTATGTATATACTTGTATATTTGGATGACTTAATAATCACTGGTGACAACACTAAGATGATCGACTCCTTTGTTGATGTTCTTGCTCATCGGTTTTCAATTAAGGATCTTGGACAACTATCTTATTTCTTGGGTGTGGAGGTAGTCCCAAATCAGCAAGGTATTTTATTGTCTCAAAGGCGTTACATTCTGGATATTCTGGCTCGAACTCATATGACTGATGCCAAACCCATGCTAACTCCCATTCCAACTAGCCCACCTTTGATGTTAAAATCGGGCTCTCCTTTGTCTGATCCCACAGAGTACAAGACAGTTGTTGGCAGCCTTCAATATCTCCTGATTACAAGACCGGACCTTGCATTTGCGGTTAACAAGCTCTCTCAGTACATGCACACTTCGACAACTGACCATTGGAGCTTTGTTAAACGTCTATTACGCTATCTGTGTGGAATTATTAATGAAGGCCTCCAAATACATCGTCAGTCCCCATTGAATCTACATGCTTTTTCAGATCATCTTCATCGTGACTCAACACTCAACTTACACGCCTATTCAGACGCCAATTGGGCAGGTGACAAGGATGATGTTTCATCTACCAGTGCTTATGTCATCTATCTTAGTTGCGATCCAGTCTCCTGGAGTTCTAAGAAGTAGAAAATTGTTGCAAGATCTTCCATTGAAGCTGAATATAGGTCAGTAGCTAATGCAGCTGCTGAGCTCAACTGGCTTTGTTATCTCCTAACTGATCTTGGTGTTCAACTATCTTGTTGTCCCGTCTTATATTATGACAATGTTGGTGCTACCCAACTCTGCTCCAATCTCGTGTTTCACTCCAGAATGAAACATGTTGCCATCGATTTTCACTTCATCAGGGACCAAGTACAAAATGGTGTCCTTCGTGTTGCTCATCTATCTTCAGCAGATCAACTTGCTGATGCACTCACCAAGCCTCTTCACCGTGCCTGCTTTCTTGATCTCAAATCCAAGATTGGACTTCTATCTCGAGCTCCATCTTGAGGGGGCATATCATAAGTCATAGGATTGTAACAGATTGTAATAGCCCCTTAGTTTCTCTATTTTTGAATTCATTCAAAATAGTTGTTCCTTATAGTTAGGAAACAGTTTCAAACTGCTCTATATTTTAGGATCTCAAACAAGTGTTTGTTATCCCTTATATGTATTTAACTGCTGCAAAATGTATATGAAAAATAGAATTGATTTCCTCAATCTGATAGCTTGTGGTTGCCATGGTGTGCCTTGTTGGGAAGAGTTGGATGTGGGGGAAGTGTGAATTGTTACGAGGCGGAATGAAGGACATCGTTTGGCAGTGTGCCCCTGAATCTTGCAAATTTGGCAGTGACCAAGGTATGGTCTGGGAGGAGGATGAGGGCCCTGTGATGAATGGGGTCCTGAATTGGTTGTAGCAGGTGGGCGGTTGGTTGAGTTGAATGATGGGCGCCAGTTGGTGGTGGTAGTGCTTTGTGGTTGAGAAGGACGCCACCTTTTGTTGTTGGTTCGATATGTGGGATTTGCAGTAGCTGGAAAATGGTGTGGCTCGCATGGTATTGTTTGAAGAGAGGCTTCAAAATTGAGGAGTTTTTCGTGAAGTTTTTCAAAGGTGATAGAGGTATCTCTTGCTTGGACAGCGCGGACTAATCCTTTGTAATCATCATCGAGACCATATAGGATTTTGTCTGTGATTTCTTCTTCATCAATTGAGGCTCTAAGAAGAGCAAGATCATTTGCTCGAGTTTTGATGGTTTGCATAAACTCAGTGATGCCAAGGGAGCCTTTAGTGGTGTTTTTGAGTTGGTTTTTGATTTGTTTGATGCAGCCACGAGAGAGCTTAGCATAGGTGTTGGCTAGAATTGTCCAAGCTTGTCTAGGGGTTTTGACTTGTGTTATGAAGGGAATAATGGTGGGTGAGATGGAGCCAATGACAGCGTTGAGGATTAGCTGGTCCTGTCTGGTCCATAGAATGTAATTGGGATTGGGTCTGTTTGCATTGGATTGTGTCAAGGTGGCTGGCAGACATAGTTTGGAGCCATCAATATAGCCAAGAAGGTCATAGCCAATGAAGAGTGTTTGGAACTGCAGTTTCCAGGAGAGGTAATTGGTAGAGGTGAGTTTGAGAGGGGCTTGAGCAGCAACGTTGATGCTGATGAGAGTTTGGTGTGGTGCATTGGTGTTGACGATGGTTGCAGGGTCAGAGTCGGTAGCCATGAGTGCTGAAGAACAAGGGAAGAGAAAAAAATTGGATCGGCTTATACTGCTTGTGGTTGCTCTGATACCATAATAGATTGGGGAAATCAATTCTCTCTTTCATATACATTTTGCAACAGTTAAATACACATATGGGATAACAAACACCTGTTTGAGATCCTAAAATATAGAGCAGTTTGAAACTGTTTCCTAACTCTAAGGAACAACTATTTTGAATGAATCCAAACTAGAGAAACTAACGGGCTGTTACAATCTGTACAATTATTTTGAATGAATTCAAAAATAGAGAAACTAAGGGGCTGTTACAATCCTATGACTTATGATATATATGTAGTATGCACGTATGTATGTACGAATACTTGGGCTTGACTCCTGTGACAGTTCACTCCTATACAAATGATGGTGTGACTCATTCACGTTACAAATGTCATAGTTGCACAGCAATCCCAACTGTACAAATCGCTGGGCCAATTGTGGATGGAGCACATACCAAAATCACACCGATTAGATGATGGTAACCATCTTATTTCGCCCATTGAATTTGGAGCATTTAGTATTTCTAGTTTTAGCCTTCCATTTGATAGCCACAAATTGGACAGTTGGATTTGCTCAATATGCATGGCCTTTTTACTTACCCCTCCATCCACAATGTGGTCCACAATTTGGATGGTCTGGATGGTGGTTCATGCACGATGCACGTAAGGAGGATGACTTGCCAGCTGTTTATTTGTTTAATGGTGGTGAACTATCACTGGAGTTTTATCTATATTACATTGATATTCTATCTGATGGGGGTCATCAGTATGCCTCTGGGAGGGTGATGCTCCTCTCAATGAGCGATTCCCGAATATTTTCAGACTGGCGCGCAACAAATCGGCCTCTGTTGCTGACTGCATCTTATGTTCCTCGGGAAAGTATGTCTGGAACGTGGTCTGTAGAAGGAATCTCCAAGATTGGGAAGTGTCTGAATTCATCGATCTGTTAGAAAGTATCAACTGATCCACGCCCAATCCAGGAAACGCAGACTCGCTGGTGTGGAAATGGGAAAAAACAAGAATTTTCTCTGTAAAATCTCTCTACCGCCACTCCCTTAACCCTCACTCCCCCAGCTATAAATCAGACGTCCAATTTCATCTGGAAGTATCAGGCTCCCCCCAAGATTGTTTGCTTTGGCTGGCTGGTCGATAGGAAGAGAATCCTTACCTTGGACAATCTGAAAAAAAGGGGTATGCAGATTGTTAATGTTTGCCTTTGCTGCATGAAGGAGGAAGAAACGATAGATCATCTACTTATCCACTGCCAGTTCATATCTAAAATCTGGGCTGAATTCTTCAATCGGTTCAGTATCTCTTGGTGTATTGCGGGTTCTACGGACAGTCTGCTTTCAGCATGGCATGGGGTCAGTTTGGAGAAAAGAAGGAAATGTGTTTGGAGAATGTCCATCCTTGCAATCTGGTGGTCAGTTTGGGTTGAAAGAAATGAGAGATGCTTTGAAAACTCTTCTAGATCTGCGGAGGCGATTTCCGCTAAGGCTAAGGATCTCGTCATAGAATGGGCGATTAGCGTGCCCTCTCTAAAGGGTTTTGATTTTTCTTTTTTTGGTGTTTAGTGCTGCTTGCCATCTCAGCAGGAGCTCTCAGCTTCCTTTGTCTTTGTTTTTTCCTTTATCAATATAAATCCAGTTATCTTTCAAAAAAAAAGTATGGTTGTGAAACCAAAGAAAAAAATGAAAATGAAAAAAATGGGTAGATTTTCGGATTCAATGATTTGTGGTTATGTTGTTATTATTATTTTTTATATTCTAATTTTATTTTTTTGGGCAGCATCATTGTAAAATTTTTCGTATAAAATGGCAATTTTCTGAGTGAGACAGGAGATGAGCATAATTGGACATTGACACCTGAGTTCGAGTAGGGTTGACACTTGATTTTCCTGTGTTTCAAGAACTTACAAGTTGGTCATATATATATATATATATATATATATATATATATATATATAGCGGTAGCTATTCTAAACTATTCTATTATACGCTTATGTTCTTTTTTATTTTAATTGAAATTTCCCCTATTTTGTGATTTCCTCCATAAACCAGGGAGGGAATGTTGATTTAATGGAGCAGGATGCTCTGTAAATGGGATTTTTATAAAATCCCGATAGTTGAGGATAAGCTGTTCCTACATACACCCTAATGTTGTGTTTGGATGCAACAAAATTGCAATAATTGGTTCAATAAATCCTTATCCGTAATGCTGAAAACTAACCACAAAAGATAGAACCAAGACTATGGGAAGGATTCCCAATTACCCACTAGTCAAAGCTAATGATCAATCTCCTGCTCCGTTCTACCATAGGTAACATATGCTATAACCCATGTAAAATCCCATATATATAATTATTCCAAGATAACATAATGGGCTGCTACAAGAAATGATGCCTAATATAATAGAAATGACCAAAATACACTTGGATCCCATCATTATAAATTGGCCGTAACTCACTCAAACGTTATCATATCGTGATCTGACCGTTGATTTCATCATGTTTGTATCAGACCAAAGTTCTTGTTCGAAACATCAATTAAGGCGATATGGATGATTAGATTGGTCAGATCTTTAATCAGCCAGCTCTTGTGGCCTTCTAATCGCATTGATTCCTCTGGCTTCCGACAGAAGTCTGCCTTGTTTTAAAGCCGGGAGCATACCAGGATCCTTGTTTTAAAGCTCTGATGGTAGTTGATGATCAAAGCTTATGTGTAGTATGGCGTGGAAGTACACACCATATCATCCTTTGGTTCCGGGTTGTCCTCCATGTTCTAGGTATCAACTTATACCTCTTTTGCAATAGTGAACTTGATTGCCTTGGATGATTGATTGTGGATCTTTGCATCGTCTCTTATCTTTGATCAGCTTAGTATCACTGTGATGTTGCCCTTGTCATAACTAGCAGCTGATATGTGCCCTTCAATTGGTGTTCAGATGGGACCAATGAATCCATCTTGATTGTCAAGCCACTATTCTCAGTTTCATCCAATCTAAGCATTGAGCCTTCCATATCTACTGATCCCTTGGTCTTGTCTCCGAGATGTCCATCAACAGAACTGATTTTGCTGGAACTTCCTCTGGTTTGACCACTGCTCTATTAGCAAGTCCATCTGTTGATCCATTGAGCAATCCCACAGTGGATTCACTTTGGGTCACAAGACTCACCACACTTCTAGTTTTTCAAATGTCAATCTTGAGATCTTCGTATATGACAGATTGAGATTCGCTGTGGTTTTCCCGTTGAGTATTCCATGCAAGTTTTCAACGTCGTCATGATTTCTTTGAAACCTTACACAATCTCCTCCTTGAATGCTCTCGTATCCATTTCGATTTCCCTCATCTCCTCCCCTCATGCCTTCTAAACCATATTTAGTTTCTCAGACAGATCCTTACAATGGTGTGTGTTTAAATGATCATCATGTCATGTCGCACTTTTATGACAGGAAGATTGATGTCATTGTGAGTCTTAATAGGGGATCATAGGAAGGGCGATTGTCAGATGTTCAAGGTAACTGGGAAAGAATCTGGTATGTTAGTCACTTCCCATTATTAAAATGGCATAGAAGTAAAGCAAAACAATGTCTTATGAACTGTTCGATCATAAGGTCCACATGTGTGGTCAAATGGGACCCTCTTTTTTTTTTTATGTATGATCATGTAGGTTCCATCCTGTTTCTCATGTGTTCAATGCATGAAGGGCCTGTTTGCATCAGCTCACTTTCTTGTTCCATCACTCAACTATTCATGTTTATGTGGTCCCAAATGGCCTAATTGGGTATAACTATTCAAGAAACAACGACGAAGAAGAAATCACACGTCGATGCAAAAAAAATCAAGCAACAAAAATGCCCCTTACGCGAGAGACTGGATGCAGACAAGCGCGTAACCAAAGATAAAAGAGGGATGAATCTTCCCTTGGTTGCAATTGTTATTTCAAATAAACAAAACTATAAACTCCACTCTCTCTTCCAGGAGGTAGCTTTATTAAGACTCAAGAGTCTCGACCCTAGACCTATGACATGTTTACGAACCTCTTAACCTGTAAAAGTGATTCTTAAAACTCAACAACCAATAATATTTAATCCCACACTACCCTTAACTTTTAAGCCCATCATAACCATCCTCACAAATTTGGTCATAACTTACTGAAATGATATCGGTATTATATGATCTTGGGTTCATTGGAAAGCTAAGTCAATGGGCTTTTAAATGGGACCTTCCATATTGTTCCGTTATCGTTTGGTACCCCAGAAATGAGCCACAAGATAAGTGACAAAAATAGAAAGTGGGACTTATTCTAAATAACTAAAAACTAGGAGAAAATCTCTCGAAAGGAATTATGTTGAGTTGGAGTAACTCAGAGTACTCTTTAGGTAAGACTCATGATCGTGGCCCCACTCTTCACATGATCACGGTCAGTCCTCCAGCGTCAATGATGTGGACCCTCACATGATGCTTCAAAAATATAGTCCTTTAGGCGGTTCGATTGCCCCTTATGAAAATCAATGGTAGAGATTGGCTTGGCCAAGACGCAGGCCTGCTCCACATGTTAAAGGGTCCTGACATTGCAGTCACATTATTTCAAGTTGAACATGAATGTAATGCATATGAAATCTGAGAGTGCTGTTTCCTGATTGTGGATACTAGGAAACCTCATTAGAATGTGGTCATTCCCTCCTAATTGAACTGACTGTTCGCAATTTAATTCAGATATACATCCAAACTCAGTCTAAGTGCTACACATGCATAGCAGTTGTTGTAACGCATTTATGATCTGGTATCTGGTATTGGCATATTCAGGGACATGTGGGTGATAGGGCAACAGCATCGAGATTTGCTAGTACGAGCATTGCGAAAAGGTCATCTTCTGGAGGTTTCTTCAGCTGGATCACTGGAGAACGATCTAATTCACTCCCCCCTCCAGATTTTTCACTTTCGGATATTGTCCTCCCACCTCCTTTGCCAGACTATGTAGAACCAGGCAAGACAAAAATAACAACTCTTTCCAATGGTGTGAAGATTGCCTCTGAAGCATCTGTGGTATGTGTTTTTTCCCTGTCCTTTTCTTTCTGACTATGAACATCTTTTTCTAATTCCCATTAGCCAGTCATTTGCTTCAATTCCTGGTTTTAACCATTGTTGCATGGGTAGAGTCCAGCTGCCTCGATAGGATTATATGTCGACTGCGGTTCTGTCTATGAAACACCTGTTTCAGTCGGGGCTACGCACTTGTTGGAACAGATGGCCTTCAAGACCACAACGAACCGAAGCCATCTACGCATCGTACGAGAAGTCGAGGCAATCGGTGGCAATGTCACAGCATCGGCTTCTCGTGAACAGATGGGCTATTCTTATGATGCTCTAAAAACATATGTGCCTGAAATGGTTGAGGTTCTTATTGACTGTGTAAGGAACCCTGTTTTCCTTGATTGGGAAGTTAATGAGCAGGTATGCCTCTCTTGCCAGATCTTTTCGTAGTCCCGTCTTAGGTCTCTTGTTTGTTTGTGGAATGTTGTCAGATGTTGAGCTTTTCATTGCATATTGTTGCAGCTGAAGAAGTTGAAGGCACAGTTAGCAGACATCCATAAGAATCCTCATGATTTGCTTTTGGAGGCAATTCATTCTGCTGGATATTCTGGTGCATTGGCAATTCCTCTCATAGCCCCCGAATCTGCATTAAGCAGATTAAATAGTACAATTTTGGAAGAATTTGTTGCGGTAAGATTTAGCGAACAATGTCATATATATACATTCATCTTGTAAGATCTATTTCATTTGATTACCTTGGTTTGTTGTGTTTTTTATCTTTTGAATTTCAGGAGAACTATACTGCTCCCAGGATGGTACTTGCAGCATCAGGGGTAGAACATGAGGAATTGCTATCATATGCAGAGCCTCTTCTGTCTGATATTCCTAAGGTGCCTCCTCCTGAGGTGCCAAAATCTGTGTATATTGGGGGTGATTATCGTTGTCAAGCTGATTCAACTGTATGTATTAAGAATGTGGTATCTGTTTCGTTTGATCATTTGTCCGAGCTTTGTTTGTGATTAGATAGGCATGCTGAAGTATGTAATTCCCTCCTTTCCCTATTTTCACGTGTGAGAGCAGAAGACTCATGTTGCCCTTGCCTTTGAAGTTCCTGGTGGTTGGCACAAGGAGAAAGAGGCCATGACATTGGCAGTACTCCAGGTACTCCAGTTCGATCTTGCCTGTCCTAATTCTTCTATAGGATCAGGGGTGTCTTGTTGATTACTTGGTTATCCTTTCAGTTTGTTATGTTTATTTATCTCTACCCTTCATTTCTGGTAATGCCATGTCTAATGTCATATCAATACACATTCTTTGAACAGATTCTTTTGGGTGGAGGTGATTCTTTCTCTGCTGGAGGTCCTGGGAAAGGGATGCACTCTCGTCTTTGTAAGTTGCCACTTTATATATGCTGTCATTATCTTCTCGGAAATTAGGGACCCAATGCCTCTTTTCTTTTCTTCTTTTTTTTTTTTTTCTTTTTTTCCTTTCTTTTTCATCCTAGCCTGTCTTTCAATGGAGGCAATAACAGGCCACATGTGATTCTTTTCATTGATGCTAATGTGGACAGATCTTCGTATCTTAAATGAATTTCAGCAAATTCAGTCATGTTCTGCTTTCAACAGTATCTACAATAACACAGGCATCTTTGGGATCTATGCAACTGCTGTAAGTCTTGCTTGGTCATTT
The DNA here is from genome assembly GCF_029962835.1 of Magnolia sinica. NCBI lineage: Eukaryota > Viridiplantae > Streptophyta > Magnoliopsida > Magnoliales > Magnoliaceae > Magnolia > Magnolia sinica. The sequence continues at coordinate 129,763,425 of NC_080573.1, forward strand.
AGATAGACATTTAAGTTTGTTGGATATCATCTTCAGCTATGAGACTTTAATCCTTTGTCACTGCATTTGTCCTCGATTAGTTCATCTAACAAACAATTTCATGAGTTGTGTTTACTATTGTTTGGAGTATCCTCGATATTATGATAATATCCCCGATATTATCTATATCTCCAGCTCGGCGATCCTGATAACATTGGTAGTGATACCAGTAACATTGGTAATATAAAAGATTCAGTGTACCGGCGATATATCGCTAACTATTGCCAATGTATCAATATCACCAATATTTTGGCCATGTAAATTCCAGGTGTCACTTTTATCGCCAATGTATCGATATCACCAATGTATCGCCAATATTTTTTACTGTGTAAATTCTAGGTGTCGCTTGTATCGCCAATGTATCAGCGATATTTCAATAATATTGCAATGTATTAATATCGTCAAAATTTTATTTATTAAAAAAAATCCATTTCAAATTTTTTTATGGGCACATGGTTGTATGATGAAATGCATATCTATATGCGTGTATATGCATGCATGCATGCGTGGATGAATGGATGGATGTGTGTGTGCGTGCGCGCGTGCATGTGTGCATGGATGAATTGATGGATGGATAGATCATGCGTGTGTGTTTGTATGTATGTGCATGGATGGATGGATAGATGGATCCACCATTTTCCCAATGTTTCCCCATTGTTTCCTGTGTCAATGATACATGCTTTTAGGCCCCATCAAAGGGAAACTTATGATGCAGGACAATTAACCATTTGCTCTAAAAGCTCAAACTATTAGATTATGGCGAATTAATCCATTTATCTCATAGCCCAGGCCCCACATCTCATGGGTTAGGACCTTGGCCAAACCCCCCCGTGGGCCCCAAATCACATGGGCAACCCACCCCGAGTGTCTTCTCATCTCACGGGTTACCCCACTCGAGCCCGATGTGAAATGCACATTAATCACCCTCGGTGAGGAGTCTCGAACACGAGAGTTCCCCCGTGGGCCCCAAATCACATGGGTCACCCGCCCCGAGTGTGTCCCCGCATCCCACGGGCTACCCCACTCGAGCCCGGTGTGAAAGTGCCCCTACATTAATCACCCCCGGTGAGGAGTCTCGAATACGAGACCTCCCGCTCTGATACTAATTTGATGCAGGACAATTGACTACTTGCTCTAAAAGCTCGAACTGTTAGAGTATGACGAATTAATCCTTTTATCTCATGGCCCAAACCCCACATCTATTTTTCTAAAATAAGCCCATCATCATCAACAACTGCAGGCTGCAGCAACAACACCACCATCATCATCCTCATAATCACCACCACCGCCCGCCATCACCATCAGCATCATTGTTGCCATCATCACCCTTTTGATGAAATTTGCCTCATCACTTCGAGGGAGGGAGGGGTGTAGGGAAACTTCAACCCTAAAAGTAAACATCCAAAATACTCCTAATTGTGTCAGTGAACTTCAACCCGAAAAAACCGGTGATGGATATTTGAGAGAGAAAGCAGCAACTAAGGCTGTGTTTGAGTCATGGCCACTTCAGGAGTGGAGAAAAATATTGTGATTTTTTGAATTTTGTACTCTTAGGAGAATTTCAAAAAATCGTGAGAGGGCTCTGTTGTGCTGTATTGGAAGAAAGAACTCTTTTACATCCCACGAGTATACCGGTTTTTGGGAATTCTACTAGGAGTCGAGAGCCCCAAAAGTCGCAAATTATTATTTTTTGCATCCCAATCAAACCAGCCTAAAAATAGTTTCTTCCATACCCCGAGGGAAAGAGACATGAGTTTTGATGTAGTTATCAAGGAACTTCTTCTGCATGTGTCATGGATTACCGTTTCATGTCAAGGAGTGTATGTGTCCTGTTTGTCATCTTGGGAAAGGAGTAAGTTGAGCTCTAGATGGTCAAATAATATGCTCATCTTAGCATACAGAACATATCAATGGACCAATTAAATATGGTTCTATGCAAGACTTTATGGTAAATATTTCCTGTAATCTCTGTTATGTCGCAAAATATGCCACCTCTTTATGAAAATCTTATATATTTCTGTATGAACTTTGCTGTGCCCACACATGTACAAATGACCTAATGCACATGCTACCATATATGCCAATGTGGCAGACCGGTGCAACATCCAAGCCATTCATCAGAAATGCACCAGTGTGTAGATTTTCAATCCCAAGAATCAGGTAAGTCTACTCATCTGATGTGCCGTGATTAACTGAACAAATGTACACTTTTGAAAATTCGGCCAAAGTTTTTTAATCCATCAACTTATTTCTAATAACAAGGCTCAGCTGCCTAATGGACCACCTTTATCTTTAGACAGTGACATCCACACAGTGAGGTCCACCTGCTAGACGGCTTAGATATTTCACCTTTTGGCATTCTGGCATATGTGATGGCACTTGCATTAGCTGACCTGTCCATGTGTGTGGGCTTAGGAGAGCTCCTATAGTTATTTATTTTTCTGAAACTCTCGTCGGTCATCTATTTTGCTAGATAATCACTATTTACTCAGTACAAATGTGTTGTGTGTATCGGGGGATGCATCTCTTTATTTTGTACAATACGAGTCCTTGCTGGTCATGCATCCTCTCTACATACTGTGAAATGCTCTTTCATATAAACCTCAAACATTGCTTGCTGGAGAAAAGCAATGGACACATCCCTCACCCATTTCTGGCATTCTGATGGTTATGGAATTTACTGTTTCTCACTGCTTATTGTGCTGTTCTAAGCTTTTTGGATGCTTCTGTTTCCCCAGGGCTCAGACTTTGTATCTAAAGCTGTTGATTTATTAGCAAGAGAGCTTCTCACAGTTGCAACTCCGGGTGAAGGTTGATCCTCGCCAGTCTTTCTCAGCAATCTGAACCATCGCTTCTGCCATTATCTGATATTTCATTTTTTTCATTTTGGCAGTTGACCAGAAACAGCTAGATCGTGCCAAAGTGACAACAAAGTCTGCAGTTCTGATGAACATGGAATCAAGAGTATGTTTCTATTTTGACCAATGTGAGGCTTTGCGGTTGTTATTAGTTTAATCCCTGTCTTTGTTCTTTTTTTGGCTAATAATCTTGCATCTGCAGGCAGCTGTCGCAGAAGATATAGGGCGTCAGATTTTGACATATGGGGAGAGGTGTGTCTTTATCACCAGTTATTTTATATTGTGGATTATTATTGTCACATTTCGTGCACTCATGGTTCTACACCATATTCTAGTGTTTTGTCCTTTCTGGCATCATGTAGCCATTTGTTTCTATGCAATACCCATTGATGGCCTATTTACTTGGTGATTTTGAACAGAAATGTCTTAGTTGAAAGAAGGTTTGTAGCATATGAGTGACTTGGAGTACTATTGTAGGGAAATTGATTGCTAGACTCAACTTCTATGAAATGCATGATCGTCACTTCGGAGCTACTTCTGATGTCACAATTATTTACTGGAAATACACTTTCCTGAAGCCCCGATTAGTGAGAGATGTGATGTGTTTCAACTTTCAAGGATTCTCCTCAGTCGCTGACATGCATGGCAAAGCAAGCATTTAAAAGTTGTCAAAAACCTTTAGCATGTCGCTTAACTTTTTTTTTTCCTCATCACATTCCTTTGTGTGGATCCCAGATTTCTTTACGAAATCATTCGAACAAAGGCCTACTGCATGTCTCCTTGACTGAAGAGTTCACCACTGCTCCAGGAAACCCAAGAGAGACTCTGCCGGGAAAGAAACCTCTCCTTGATCAAGTCCCATATTCATAGCTGGTTCAGATGACCCATCTGTAGCACTCTGTACATGCATGGTCAATAAGGCTCCTGAAAACCAGAACAGGGTCATATAGAATTGTTAAAAGCATTCTTCAAGTGGCCAAAACATGAGGGTTCTGCCCTTCAGGTCCACATGCAGGTGGGCTGCACAGGTATGATAAAAATGGATGTCAGGAAATAAAAGATAACCAACAATCTCTATTCAACATAAACCTGTCAGTGATCTGATGAGCGAACCTGGCTTTTGGTCTACGGCATCTTCATGGTGGGGGACCTGCACCACCGACCCTAATCCCGCATTCGCATGCCATGTTGACACAATTACTGGGCCTAATCCATTCTCATTGCTGAGTGTATTCATTGAAAGCACGTTATGTTTCTTCTAATTAAATGGTTCTTATTCTTTTGCTGAATATAAGAAGTTACACTGTCATCACAGGAAGCCTGTAGAGCACTTCTTGAAGGCCGTTGATGAAGTTACTTTGAAGGACATCTCTTCCATTACTCAGAAGATCCTTTCTTCACCACTCACGATGGCGTCGTGGGGAGATGGTAAAATCCCAATGCACGTGATCATCCCCTAATTTTCCTTCCACTAGCACCTATACTAATTCTCTGAATTGTTTGGGGCTAAAAAACTGTCTTGCAGTTCTTAAAGTTCCCAGCTACGAATCCGTCAGCAGCAAATTCCATGCCAAATGAATGTCGCAGCGGCCTTTCATCCCAACGCATCTGCAATTTTGAATATATGTTTTTTTGAAGCTCCTTGGTCATGGCCATAGCTTGCTCAAAAATAAAAGGAAATGGCCGTTGTGAGAAAATGCTATTGAAGAAGATTCCCTTTCTCGTGTCAATAATTTGGCAATCTTATGCATCAGCATCGGCTTCTTCTTCTTCGATGCTCAGTTTGTAAAATTTCATTCTCTCTTCCTATGGATATCTTTTTTGCATCAGCTTCTGACTTAGCGATTTCCAATAAATTCTGAAATTCTAATTATTTAAACTCAAAGACTTACTGAATGGTTCCTTTGTTGTATCTAGTGTTGTCAAAATCCTATGATTTACGATATATGATTTGAGTTGAATCTTAAGCAAAACGATTTGAATCCCACCTTGAATCCATTTTTATATAAATCCTACGGTTCTATGATTTGAATTCTACAATTTATGATTTAAATCCCAATTCACAATTTAAACTGTACTTGTTTTCTTCTATTTTAAGCTTCTTCGCTTGGCTTTCATTTTATGTTTTTAAATTGTTAATTATTTAGAAAAGGTAAATTATTTTATTTGTTCTTTATAAGAGATTAAGTGACATGCATTCTCTTCAACATTACATCGTGGGGCACCTCTTTTTCTTTCTTTTCTTTTCTTTTCTTTTCTTCTTCTTCTTCTTCTTCTTCTTCTTCTTTTTTTTTATAATAATGATTTCATACTTTTTAACTGGTTGAAACACCAAATTGATGTAAGATCACATTGACTTGTATGTATTGTGGAATGATGTTTAGAATTTTTTTTTTTTTTGCGTTGGTCTACAAGATCAAATGTTGCTTTAAAAATGTGATTCTACATTTAATAAAGGTAATAAGAACATAAATTATTAAATAATCTTTGTATGTTTTTCAAAGGAATTTTCTTGAAAGACCACAAAAAAGAAAAAGGTGAGAATCATTTAACACTATCATGATATGGTATTGATGCATATTGATGGTTAAAAAAGGATACTTGGTTAATATTGATAGCAAAAGGATAATTGATTAGTTTGTTTGTTTTTTTTTTGGTTCTTATTTTTCATAAATTTTGGTTTTTTAAGAAAATGATAAAAAAAAATCTTATAATTTACAGTACGATTTGTGATTCAATGTGATTCAACCCCATTATAATTTGTGGTATGATGACGATTTTAAGAACATAAGTTGTATGCAGTGTGACCACTGTCACCAGGATTTTGAAAATCAAATGATAATAGCATGAAAAATACACAACATATTGCATGATTTTCAAAAGATAGGTGGATCAATTATTGTGATGTTAGCTCGAAAAATAGTAAAAGCTTTGAGGAATTTATATATTAAGTATATATTTAAATCTTAAAATTATTTCTTAATTTAAAATAAATAATTTTTTATTGTCGGTGAGATTTTCCTTATAATATCCTGAGAAATTGCGGAGAATGAGATTTATCCCTATGGTTGTATGAAGCACCACTAGTTGCACTCCTTTTGGGCGACTGAAGCTGCAGTAATCAGCTTTAGGGTGTGTTTGGTTGCACCAAATTTCATGAGATATCATGACAATCTCATTAGATATGATCTCCATTATGCTTGCATAAAGAAAGTGCACCTCATTTGTCTACAGCCATGAAGTTTGAAGACTTTGGAGGAAATTATATGTTTGGATTACCATGCTTGGCCTGTGCTAAATAGTGCTTTCTCAGTTCCATATATAAGGTAAATAGGGCTAAATAGAGTATGATGAATAGTCATACTCTGGGCCGGACTGATTTGGATCCAACGGATGACGCACATGCCCCATATCTACCAGATAAAATTATCATAACCATCTAGATCTCCCCTCATAACCATCCAGCTAGACTGCTTTATTGAATTGTGCTTTCGGCTGCCGTTGTTAAGATTGCATGTACTAATGCCACAGTGCGTCTTAGAAGCTGATTTCATCCAAAAATGTGGTTTTCCTAGATCCACACCTCTACCTGCAGGCACCGTGCTCAACATGTAAGCGGCACATCAGCTGGCCCTGCCATGTAAATGATCTGGTCCAGATACCCCACCAGTCATCTCATCAGGCCACGTGCAGTAATAGACAATAAGAAATAATTGCCTGGCCTTTCTGATGGAGGGCCCTGATTATAAGGCAAAGTGAGCTACGCAGTTGGGCCCATCTGATTCTTGGCTTGGATGTCCCACAAGTGCTGGGTTGGCATGTGTGGCTGCATGTCGAGAGTTGTTAGCAGGGTAAGCAAACCTCTATCAACATTCACAAAAGGGAAAAGAGAAAAAAAGAAAAGAAAAAAGAATTCGTTGTTGCTTGCAGAAATCAAATAATAACACGCCCCTTCACAATCTTGAATCATACATGAAAAATACCAACTAAATTCCAAGACAGTTTCAGGATCCTAGACATTGCAATGGAATGAAACTACTTAACAAAGATCTGCAATTGAATGCCATAAAGAAGAAAAAGAAATGGGAAAATTACATTAGAATCAATCAAACAAAGCCCAAATGTAGCACTGGAAGACAATAGAAACTAAGAAATCACAGCTGGTGAAACCAGTTTTCCATTCTGATCTACTTCTGGTTCAAATGAGCTGGGTTTAATCTTCACCTTGGCACCTCTTTGATAAAAGCCACCTCTCCGCAGGATGATGGTGATGAGAGGAGATGTTTGTCATGATCTGCATCATCACTTTCCGTCCGCTGTGGAGTGGTAACTGAAGGACACTCCGACCCATCTTCTGGAAATAGATGGAAAAACAAAAGCAACAAAAGCAATTGTTTAGCTATGCCTGCTTGCTAGAGTCATGTTTTAGATCAACGGTCAGTTTTATCATATTCCCCTGACGAGGTTTTTTGCTCAGTCCAATTAACTGTTAAGATATGGGACCACGGAATGTTTGGCTATGCATGTTTGATTGAGAATCAGCTTGCTCCAAAAAACTTCACACGTCAGAATCCAAATCTTCTATATGCAGGACCTATGGTAGATGAGAAATTCCAAAATATCCCATCTGATGATCCTAACCATCTGATTTTCCCTCTGCTAAATATGAGATATAGATTGAAAAGGCCCATTTTCATTGCATGGCCATTGTAGTTACTGGTGCATGGATAATACGATGGGGCCAACTAGAGAAAAATCCTGGATTACTGTAAGGTGGACCCATGTTTCAAAAATCCAAAAACTTGACTCAATATTGAGCCAGGTCAAGTTGACCTAAAGATTCAAATCGACTCAACCCAATATTTGATAATTAAGTTAGAATATCTTAAGGTTATAACAGATGTTCAAAATTATATCTAGTATAGAAAAAAATGGATCTTTCACAAAAGCAATACATAGCAAGATGAGAGCAATGCATGGACTTTATACACGAGTTCATGTATTCAAATCTTACTTCAACTTTATATATACATATAAGGTCAATTGCTGAGTGATTAACAGGAAGCGCTATGGAAAGGAAGAAATGTATCACAGAAGGACTAATAAGGATAGTTATTAAAGACTAGGGAGGAATGTTGGTGGGAATTTCACTTTTAGAAGGAAGCTTAAGGATGAAGAAGTCAAGGCATATACCAATTTCTTGGCCCTGTTGAATGAAGTCTATATTTCAAGGAGTGGGAAGGATTATAGGGTATGGAAGTGGGTGAGTTAGTTCAACACTGGCTGCCAACCAGAAGCAACCCTTATTTATCCAGGCTTGGGACAGGCAGTGAGAGCACTTAACTCCCATTGGCAGAGTTGATTGATTCTCTTTCTTCTCAATCGTTTTTTTTTTTTGCAAGCTGCAAAGCCTTATATGATGGAAGCATTTGCAGTGATGGCTGATAAGATCTTTGCTGATCAGAATCCTATAGTGAATGTTATGTTTGAACTTTTGGGGGAATTTTGGAAAGCATTAAGTGACTGAATCTTCATCGATGCAAAGGAGTCAATGCTTAAAGTGGTGAAAAAGGAAAATAAATAAATAAATTTAAGACCAGCCTCAACCTTACAAAACGGGTCCTCATTAGGTATCAGCTTCCAAGTTGTACTTTTAACTGGCATTTGTAGCAGATTCCCAAGTATTGTGACGTAAACTGATTCTAAATCAGATGAAGCTAACAGTTGGAGGAAACGACCTCGGCTGGGGCTGTCGAATGGCCAGGCCTGGGGTTGGCTTCGGCCCGGATTTTGAAGTGTTCGGCCCGGGCCTATTCAAAATTTGGATTTTGCTAGGCCCAGTCCTGGCCCATTGGCAGCCCTAATCTTGATCATCCACCTGCAATGTTGAATCAGCAGTGTTCTTCAATATGACAAAGGCAAAATTCATAGGACCTTGTCCAGCCTCATGATGAGGCACTACAGAAGTGTCAGGTTAGTGATCTTAGGAAAGGGTTAAGGATTTCTTTAGGTAGTCGATTGTGGAAGGGAATTCTAGTGATGCTGTATCTTGGGCAGCCCATAGGTGTTCCGAGCCATCAAACTAACGAAATCATTGAAACCGTCTCTAGGCTAAACTTTTATTTTAATCTGTGGAAAGAAGAGGCAATGGAATCGGTCGATCTGTTGACCAAGGAAGGTGCTCATCAGTCTTACTCTGTCTAGGGAATCTGTGCGTTGATATTTTCCTCACTTTGTTAAAAAAAATTTGTCGTTTTCCTAGAAAAAACTTATATTTGAAAAGGTGACAATACTGGTATCCTAATGATAGCAAATGCAAGTCCAAAGAGAATTCATGGGCTTACCAGAACAGACATGGTACTCAGGCATCTGTTTCACAGCAGTTAGTTGGAGGCTTTCGGGGAGCAGACAACTGCACACGGCACCTGCAATTTAGAGTTGATCCTATGCCTTCAATTCTCAGATGCAATATTCATATATGAAAGCAATACTTGAAGAAAAGCAGGAAAGATGAAAAGGGAAATTAAGAACTTGGTGAGAAGATACCAAACACCCACTGTGATGCAGACCACAATGTTCAGAGACTTTCGATACATATATAAGATGGATGGAAATGTTACTATAGTCACCTATTAGCATTTGGAGACATGGACAGTCCAATCAATCAAACTGGACTGTCCATTTAGTATAGACCACTCTTCATAGGCCACCATGCAAAAATCAGACCAAGTGGATGATCATATCCATCCAATCAATGTTCTATAAGATCAATATGGTGGGTCACATATAGTGAAAAAAGGTCCATGATCAATCTGAACCATCCATTCAGCAAGCTCCACCTTGAATCACTTTGATAAGACGATCCTAGCCATCCCATTTGTGGCTTGGGAAATGAACTACTGTAAGAAAAAAGAGGTCAACATTTTGACGAATGGGTTATCCAATCAGATCATGATTTTTGCATGCTGGGCCTAGAAGACTGGGTTTTCCTTGATGGATGTGTCCCATATGAAAGGTTATTATAGGGAGCTTCTCCATAGTTCTAGTATAGAGAACATGCCCTGAATGGCTTTATCCTTTTAACCGAATTTCATTGCAATTTCTCAGATATATATATATATATATATATATATATATATATATATATATATATATATATATAAAGAAAAGAAAAGAAAAGAAAAGGCCAGAAACTTTCTGGACTTTGCTGAAGTTATTTTATACGGAAAAAATGAGTAAATCTCAGGAAAGTGGAAATTGCAAGAGACTCCCGTGATTCCTAGGAAAGTTTAATGGTGTAAAACTCTTGTACATGAAGTGGCCAAGACGGCACGGGAGATTATAGGACTATGCTCCACAATGGAGACATCTGGAGTAAGATACTGTATGCAACGTGAATGGTGGGTGAGCCACTGCATGCAAGAAATGGTGGTACAAACATGCCTGTAGTCTAGCCCAAGACTTAAATAACACACTAAATGCCTTTGAGAGTGGAAAGGTTCAACAAAATAAACTGCGCATATACTGTAGTATGCCGAAAGTGAGATGAATGAATGAAAATGACAAGGAAAGGCTCATACCTAGTCCAGCAAGGCGGTTCACCCACCCAGGGATACGTCTCCCGGTCAACTTAAAACAAACATCATCTGTAAAGTGGTTGCAATTTTTCCCGATGAGGTGATAGGTGTCCCCATGATATTCTGCAGCCAGATTTTCCATAAATGTGCGAAAATCCGAAGGAGGCACGCTTATAGTGCCCAAAGAAATGGAGCATCTGTAGATAAAACCTGGGCACCTCTTTGGTTCCACCTCGAACAGACCACTTGTTGGGAAATCATGCGCTCCAAATCCATACTCCAAACCATGGACTGTTTACAATTCAAACAAGAAAGTAATTATCCATCAGATAAAACCTAATAGTCAAGTTGGGATTACAAGCAGATTCAAATTACTATAAACATTATTAAGCACTGGAGATGGAAATATGCTTCATTTCTATTTTAGATTACCAATATTTAGAAACTGAACCAGACGTCATACCAGTGATGTGCCCAGTTTGGTCAGAACCAGTTCCACCACTGGTTTGGTTGAGACATAATCATGATGTTAATATAATATTAGAATAAAAAAGATTTATTCAAAATGTTTTTTAATGGTGTATACAGTTCATACCACTTCAAGTCGTATTTTAATGAGGTTTTACCATTTTATTTAGAACCCTGAGCAGAAACATTCATGCTAGATGTGGAGTGTCATGATGCCTGTCAGAACTTTGAATTTTGGCCAGATGTTTGGGGTGACCAATCACAATCCCATCTTGTCGAACCCAAAAATCCAACCCTGGATCTTCTCAAAACAGATGCTTCTATTTGTCCTTTTTTACAATTCCCAACTTCATTAGAGGCATCCTTATTTTCATCAAAAGTCAACTATAATAAGCTACTGAGATAGGCCTGACTACTACCCCTTGCAACGTCAGTTCAAAGCAGTGGGCCATGTGGGGGGAAAGAAACAGGAGATGTTTACGGAACAAACAAATGAATGTTTTGAAGGTGTATGGAATGGCTAAATTAGATGTAATGGGATGGGCTTCTTGTTCCAAGTCCTTGGCTTTTATTCTTGGGTTGTAATGGGGGTTGTTCTTGAGGTCAGTTGCATCTTTTATGCACACACACACACACACACACACACACACGTCTGTTATTTTTCAAAAAAAGAAAAGAAATTCAGTTCAAAGCATATGGTTAAAATTGATTCACAGATATGAAGACTTGAGATAAGACTAATCGACCACAAATTTTGATGGCTTCCCTAAGTAAAACAATTGAAAGAGTCCAATCTAAATCCCAGCACTGCAAAAACTCATGAGATGTAACCATACATGAGAAATTGAATCTTTAATTGGAGAAAATTGAATGTTTGCAATGAGTAGTCTCTGGGATGCCGACAAACTTCTTCAACACTACAGAGAGTATGTTAGAAAACAAAATTCCCAGTTTTCCACTTCCCCAGAGAACTCACCAAAAATAAAAGAGGCGTGGGCCACAAACCTAAGCCGGCTTGGATCACGCACCTCTTGAAATTTCCTTAGTCCTTTGGCTTAGATCTGAGGAGGATCTGAATGACATTTGGATGAGGTTTTGGGTCAGCTTTGGGTTTAGTTTGGCTCAAGTTGAGTTTGGGTTTAAGGTGGGATTGGGTTGAGGCCAAGGTACTTGGCCAAAATTCTGCAACATTGTGCAATAATAATAATTTTTTTTTTTTTAAAAAAAGACCCCTTGAGTATTAACTGGGTCGATTAATCTGGACCACCCATATTAGCTGGTTGTGTCTACAGTACACTATCAGTCCACCATTTAATGTCATTAACCAATAATCCATAGACCGCCTGGCCACATTTTAAAAAAAAAAAAAAGAAAAAAAAATCATAACAAAGGATTTTGTTAAAAGAGCCCAAGTCCAATATGCAAGAAAGTACAAAGACCATCAACGCATGGATAGGAATTCTCTGGGGGTTAGATGAAAGGAGACATCTAGAGAACGAGACTGAAGCCTTGTGCCATTGGAAACAAAAGCTAAATCCTGGGCAGGTCACATATCCAACACCCAAGCTGCTGCATTGCAAGAGAAGCCCATTGCATATATCTACGATCCTCAGAATTGCAGTCTGGACCGTGACTTGTGCAGCACATCAGTTCACGATCATGACCGTGAACCATAATCTGGACCATAGATAATGCCCATCTGTTTATCAATCCTGACCATGTAGTCTCAACCATGACTCCTCCATCCAATAGATGCTCAGGACTGAATGGATTACCATCAGTTACAACCTTCAAATAACCCGACAAACTGCTCAAATACTCTTCCCAGAAGCTTCTAAAAAATCATGGAAAAAGAAAAAAATAACCCCAACCTGTCTTCCAATGCATTGATCAACCCTGGCCCGCAATTAACCGCACCCCAAATTCCACTCAAGAATCCAAACACCAGTGCTACAACCATAAGAAAAATCCAAAAACAATGTCTCCCACACCTCACACAACCAATTTCAGGAGAATGCCACTTAAAACAGACTCTAATAACATCACCACTCAACAAAAAAACAAACAGATTCCAACATGCTAATCAATGACCAATCCAAAACAAACACACAAAGAAATGAATAACAATGAACCGATTGCCCTTAATTAGAATCTCAGAGGCCCACCTACTTCCATGCCTCAACTCCATGGCACCTAATTACGACCCCCAGATCAAAGTTACCATCTTGAGAAAAACACAAAATGAAAACCAATCAGACTATTATTTTAAGAAGAAAAGGAATATACTGTCAGCTACATCCAAAACAATCCATTTCAAAATTGCCCTTTCCGAATTCAGTTCCCATTAAAAAAAGAAGAAGAAGTTAATCCGTTTCCCTGTGGATATCAATCCAATGGTGATTTGGTGTACATCCAAAGAGGCCCCAAAACGCAACAGATCCATTCCAATTTCAATCCAGCACCCAAACACTCGTACTATACAAACAGAAATCAAAACCAAACAGATATAGAAACAACCCAATTCAAGATCATACCACAAAAAAAAAAAAAAACCCAACTGAAACCACCCAAAACTGCAACGAAAACCAAAACCCATCACCCAGAAGAAGAACATTAGTCAAACAAACAAATCCAACCCAAATTCAAAAAACAAGAAAACAACAACATAAACCAAAGAAGAAACAGAAAAATCTCAAGTTTCGTTGACTGCAATCAATCTTTCGATTGAAGAGATATCTCACCTTCGATTCCTGAATGGAAAATCCCAACTCCAAACCAGTACATGTAATTATTCAACGGCGTGAGATCGTAGACGTTCAAGATCACTTGGGTTGTGTAATTCCCATCGTCGTCTTCTGAGGCAGACGTTGAGAACGTACTCCCCATTAACACCAGACCAGCTTCCAAAAGCTCCTCAGATGAGCTGCAATAATTCATGCACCAGAGAGAGAACCAAAAAGAATAGATGTCAGCTACACGTGTAACAAAGAAAGCTAGGCATGGCACGTGCTAGAGAGTCATGCCTCGAGAGATCGGATCGTTCACTTGGTGGGCACCTCCCGCGGGAAAAGACAGTTGAGGTCGAGCACGTCTTCCTTAACTCCTCCTGTAAAAAAAAAAAAATCAAAATTCATATTTACTAAAAATAATAAAATTCTAATTCCAATAAAATTCTTTCTTTTTAAAATTTTTTTTATAACACACGCACACGCACACACCCCTGCACCCTCACACCGTAGTGGGCTTTCACCACCGGATACTCGAACCCTTGACCGGGTGTTGAAACTCCTGAAAGTCTACACCCAAGCAAGAGCAAGGATCCATTTCTAATAAAATTCTTCTTAAACTTTATTTTTAAAAATAAAAATTGTAAATAATAATTACAAATTATTTTTAAAACTTAAAACTTAATAAAAAATTTATTAAAAATTAAATTAATAAAAATATTAATTTTTTCTTAAAAATTTATTTTTGAGCTGAAAGTGCCACTTTCTAATGAAAACCGATAGACGCGACTCAGTTTGGTTCACCGGGGATGGCCCATTTCAGTAAAAATTAATTGGTTATGCAATGTAACCGTACTGCAACGAAAGTTACGATTAATTTATAATCCTCCATGTCATCGCGTCCTCAGCACTACACCTGTCATGAGTGGGAGTTTGATATTCTTGCTACGTACGATGCTTGATACGCAGGTGGTTAGGAATTATACACGTGGCATAACCGACTAAAGAGTGGAAATCCCTATCCGTAAGCTGTAGTCCCACGTTTTGAACAGTTAACCTCTGATTCGTGGACACGTGTGTTTGAAAAGGACCATGGATGTTTTCAATTTTAGCCGTCCGATGATTGTTGGTATCCGATACTCAGATAATCGAATATGAATAATTTGTTGTTCTTGATACATCTTACACTGGGACCCATAATTTGGACAGTTTAATTTGAATATACTTTTATCCTAAATATGCGATTTCTAAGTACCCGCGTATCATCCATCACGCTCTTCCAGAGTATCAAAGTTTTTTCTCTGAACCGGTGAATGCACGTGCCCCACCCACTGAATTGAGTGGCCTGAGAGACACCCTGATGAACGACCTGGATCTTGCACAGGTTTTTTAATCCGGACCGTTCATCTAGTGAGTTCCGCTGGAATGAATCATCCCCAAAATATCTACCATATGGTGGATCCCAGTGCCCAATTAGAACTTCTTCAGTTGAATGTGGACTGCTGTACCTTCCAAAATAATTCTCTAACCGGCCTTAGGCCTCAGTGACTGGCCCGATCAAATCTAAAGAGTCAAAAGTCGTTTTTTTACTGACCAGGCTCGGCCCAGCCCAGTCCAACCCGACTTCGTCCGTACACGTGTCGTATCCAACAAATATGCCGTTCCAAACGTTGGTCAGGCAACGCATTAATCTTTGTAGACCGTTGATTCCGTTTCTTGTGCACGTGCGGCCCACTTGATCAACGGACGGGTTGGGAACATGTACGTGGAACTAGGGATTTCGTCGGTTTCAGGTCAGGGTCGGGCCGGACAAACGCTTGGGCTTGTGCTTTGGGCTTTCCTCGTCATGGTGTCGAACAGGTGATAGCCCGGCCCAACCCGGCCCGTTACCAACCCTACTTCTATCGGAAGCGGACTGGCTGGTGTACCACACACCACCGATGTGGCTGGTGTGTTGACGCCACCAAGTTCTATGGTCCCATCACGAGGTATGAGTTATAAGAAACGGATTGGCTACTCCCCCTGCCACCAGCCAATGGCTGATGGTCGGTGCTCTGTGGGCCCCACCATGATGTATGTGTTTCATCCATGACATACATCTATTTTTCTAGATGATATAAGACCAAAAATGAGATACATCCAAATCTCAAATGTACCACATTACAGGAAAGGTGTTGAATGAGCGTAGACCATTAAAAACTTTCTGGGGTCATAAAAGTTTTGGATCAAGCTGATATTTATTTTTTAACCTTCATCTGGGTCTGTATGACCTAATCAACAGATTGAATGTTAAATAAACAGTACAGTAGGCCTTGGAAGAATTTTAATGGTGGATATTCAATTATTATTATTTTCCTATGGTGTGTTACACCTAAGATATATATCGATCTCGTTTTTTGGATTAGGCTCTAAAATGATATTTAAAAATAGATGAACGGAATGGATGAAACATATACATCATGATGGGGCCCACAGTGCAACCACCATCAGCCACCGGGCTAGTGGTAGGGGGAGTGGCCAATCCGTTTCTTGAGTTATATCCAACCCGTCCGTCAACTAGTGAGCTCGTCTTAAGTCTTGAGCCTGCCATCCAAACACTTCTGGAGGTCACAGAAATTTTGGATCAATATGATATTTGCTTCTCTCTTTTCATCCATGTCTGTATGACCTTATGAATAGATTGGATGGAAACTATACGTTAAGGTGAGCCCTACGAAAGTTTTAATGGTGAAAATCATTGTCTCCACTTTTATTTGTGGTGTGGCCCGCTTGAGTCTTAGAAATTACTCATTTTTGGGATTAAGATCTAAAATACTCTCGCCTAACAGTGTAGATGTGATAAATACATCATTGCAGGGCCATGTAACTTTGATCTCCTTTGAACCGTTCGTACAACTGGGAGCTCGAGGAGCGTCAGCGCTCGTCTTCGCACGACACGTACCTACACCAGCTAGGTTGCTGGTGTGTGGTACACCAGCCAATCCACAAGTTGTAAGATTAATAGTCCTATCCGTACCGTCCATCATAATTCCGTACTATCCAAGGGGGTTCTGTTGAGGAATTATACACCGCTCAGATCCAACCGTATGTTTGTTGCTTCAGTTTGTAGAAGTGGGCTCTTGGTTCGGTGATCCAAACCATTGACATTATGGGAAACACTGTGGATGACTCATGCACTAAAAATCTCACCAGATGGAAAAATTCTAACCCTTTGATAGCCACCCTAAACAGATGGTTAAGAAACAAAATTCAACAACAGTTCAGATTCTACCAGAAAAAAGGCCAAATATTCTATAGTTAGGATCTCCCAATAGGAGGATTGATTTATGAACAGGTAATCCGTCACAAAGCCCATCATATGGAGAGTTTGGATCACTGAACGATGGGCCCCACTTGTTCAGATTCAAACCTCAAATGCTTTGCAACAGCAACATTGCCACTTCTGTAGAAAATCAGTACCGTGTCGGCCCACCATGATTCTTAGTCGGATCTGCTGACAAGGTGGGCCATTCTAGTTTTGAGTCAGACTATCGGTTGTCCATTGATCCAACGGTGTGACCAACCTGATGAGTGGACCTGCCTTGTTTTTATGCAGGCTGCGGATTGCCTGGACTCCCAGTTCATGCAATCAGAGGCTAGGTGGGGCCTACCATGATTTTTCTGAGAAATCCACTCGGTTCATCCGTTTTTCCAGCTTATGTTAGGACGTGAGCCCAAAACTGAGGCAGATCCAAAACTCAAATGGCCAATAAGATAGGAAAAAGTGACTGTTGAAACCTTGCAGGGATCCACCGTGATGCTTTTACGCCATCCAAACCGTTCGTAAGGTCATTCCTACTGGGATGATCTGGAAACACTAAAAATTAGCCTGATCTAAAATTTACATGGCCCCACAGAATTTTTCAATGGTGGACGTTGAATTCCCACTGTTTTCTGTGACGTGGCCCACTTCAGTTTTGTATCTGCCTCATTTTTGGCTCATGTCCTAGCATGACTGGCAAAATGGATGGGCGGGGTGGATTTGTCACAAACATCTCAGTGGGCCCCACCTAGCTTCTCGCGGCATGTACTTCCCGCGGTTGGAGGTGGCAGGCACTATGGTGGGGCAATGATCGTAGGCCCACGTAAGGATCATCCTTATAAAAAATCAGGCTGATGCACTAACAAGATGGCCATACGTGTATGTTGAGTGACACTGTCAGTCGTCCACTAATTCATGAGATGTGGCTAACCTGATGAGTGGACCTGCCTACGGAAGTGATCGGCTGTCATGGAAACGGACTGGCTACTCCCCTTGCCACCAGCCAATGGCTGATGGTTGGTGCTCTGTGAGACCCACCATAATGTATGTGTTTCATCTATGCTGTCCATCTATTTTTCTAGATCATTTTAGGCAAAGAAACCAAAAATGAGGTGTATCGAAATCTCAACTGGACCACATTATAGGAAACAGTGTTGTATGAATGTAGACCATTAAAAACTTTTTGAGGCCTATAAAATTTTTGGATTAAGCTGATCTTTGTTTTTTCCCTTCATCTAGATCTGTATGACCTAATCAACAGATTGGATGTCAAATAAACAGTACAGTGGGCCTTAGGAGGATTTTAATGGTGGATATCGAATCACTATTGTTTTCCTGTAGTGTGGTCCACCTGATATTTATATACTCTCATTTTTGGAATAAAGCCTTAAAATGATATTTAAAAATGGATGAACGGCATAGATGAAACACATGGTGTAGCCCACATAGCACCGACCACCAGCCACGGGGCTAGTGGCAGGGAGTAGCCAATCCGTTTCCAGCTCTCACAGCCTGGAGGGGACGCGGATTTCCTGCGAAAGCCTTTCGCAGGGAAGTTCCTGCGCAAGGATGCTGAGTGGGGCCCACAGATATGTTTGTGAGAAATCCATCCCGTCCGTCCGTTTCGAGAGATCAATTTAGTTTGTATATTCAAAATTGAGGTGGATACAAACTCAAGTGGGTCACACGAACGGGAAAATTGGGGAAAGAAATTCCCACCGTTGAAATCTTCCTGAGCTCCACCTTGATGTTTATATGCTATCCAAACCGTTTATAAGGTTATTACCAATGGGATGAAGTGAAAATACAAAAACGATGGTCTGATACAAAACTTTTATAGCCATAGGAATGCTTCAACGGTTCTCACTGAATTTCCACTGTTTCCTCCCCTGTGTCCCATTTGAGTGTTGTATCCACCTCACTTTCGTAAATACACCCTAAAATGAGATCAAAAAACAGACGGACGGTGTGGATTTCTCACAAACATATCGGAGGGTCCCACCCAGCATCCTTGCGCAGGATCTTCCTGCCAAAGGCTTTCGCAGGAAATCCGCGTCCGCCTGGCGGCGGGGTCCTCTCTAGCGTTCTTAGAAAGCTTATTTTGCAATTCTGCTTTTGGGCCCACTGCTTTTTGAGCTTGGAAAATTTTCAAGCTCAGCTCAAGCAAGATTGAGCTGGACTCCGCTAAGCTTGGAACTTGACTTGGACTTGACTCAGTTCCCATCGATTCGACTTGGATCGGATTCATTTAATATAAATATTTTATAAATAAATTATGTATACACTAAAAATTCTAAAACCAACACTCAAACTCAGCTTGTATGCTGAAATTCAAACTCGGCTTGAAAGTTTGAGCTTGAGCTTAGCTTGATCTCGGTTGAAGTTATGGGTGCACACGGTTCGGTTTGGTCCGGTTCTGGGGTGAAAACGGAACCGAACCGTTCCTAACGGTTCTAAAAAATTTAGAACCGGAACCGAACCGTTGACACCCTAGAACCGAACTGAAACCGAACCGTTAAAACCGGTTCGGTTCTAGATTGGTTCCACGGTTCTTGGCTTTTTATAATCCAGCCCAATTGCAAGCCCATGTCCATCTATGTTGTGGTCCATTTGATGAATGGTTTAGATGTTATATAAGGTGTTCAAAAATACATTTACGAAAATAATTATTCTAGAGAAAATAATTAGAAGGTGTGCAAAAATACATCGGTTCGGTTCAAAGTTCAGTTCCATGGTTCGGTTCTACAGATCGGATCCACGGTTTGGTTCTACGGATCGGTTCACGGTTCGGTTCGGTTCTATATACCCCCAAACCGAGAACCGAACTGATGTCACCAGTTCTTTGATTTTTAGAACCGGAACCGGAACCGGTGCACTCTAGAACCAGACCAAACCGGACCGTTTGGTCGGTTCCGCTCCGGTTCTACGGTTCTACCGGTTAAATGTGCACCCCTAGTTGAAGTTGGCCCGAGCAGCTGAGTTGAGCTAAGCTAGCAAGTTAGGCTCAAGGACCGACTTGAGCCGAGTTCAAGTTGGAGTAGCTTGCTGGATGAGCTGAGCCAAGCTCGATTCGATTCAGCTCCGCTCATGTACAACTTTACATACAGTCTTGACAAAAATTAATCGTACATGGGCCAAACCTCTTCAAAATTTGTCTGCATTGTACCCCAAGCTTTTAAATGATAAGTTCACCATCCATTTTTTGTTGCTTTTTATATTCACCATCTATTTTTTCAAGCTATTTGAGCGGATGGTTAAGATAAATCAATTGATGTTATTTTTGCAAATAGTGTCGGCTAATAATAGCATAGAATGAATGGACAATCAAGATCAATGGATATGTTGTTGCACACATCATTTAAAACATTTTTGCATTAGGGTTCTGCCAATAACATGCTGGCTTGTTCCTTTAAAATTCGAGAACTGATCATACATGGGTGTTGGCATCGGTCATTGTGGTACAGGGGATTTTAGCCATTGGATGAATTAAATATTGGAGCTAAAAATAAATAAATATTTAATGCATCTGATGACTAAAAAAAAACCCGTATCACAAGGAAAGATGCGAGTGTCTACAGGCAGTGGGTTCTCTTAAATTTTGCAGTGAATAGTGCAAATTGGGCAAGAAATTCAACTCTTAATACCATTAGGGATTTACAAAAAAAAATAGATAATTATACTCATAAGCTCTCACAAAATTTAGAATTGTAATCTAATGTTGGGGTCCCTCTTCATGTTGAGTGGGCTTAAGTACTTTTAGTGTCAGATGTATGAAAGAAATATTTTAGTATTTTGGCCAAGTAAATAAAATGAGAGAAAATGAGATGTTTTTGTTTAAAGAGAGAGCAACATGTGGGGATTTTATTTCCTAAAGTAAAAAAGTTGAGAAAGAGAAGGGAAGAATGGGCTTTGCGGAAGAGAAGATAAAGAGACTTTTACTATCGAAATCTTCACATCTTGGTTTGTGAGGATCCCATTCACAACGTTAGTTTCTTTTATTGTCTTCTCCGAAGGTTGTGTTGAGGATTTTTACAATTCTTAGTTGATGAGGAAATTCATTTCTTTCATGTTGTTTGTAATCTACCGTTGGGTGATGTAATTGGGATATTCAAGAGAGGTCTTTTGATGATTATACTTCCATTAGTTTGATTATAGTGGATTTGTGCCGAACTATATCCCGTGATTTTTTCCTTCACATCGGAGAATTTTTCACGTAAAAATATTTGACATCTCTTACATCCTACATGTTTGATGATTTGATTGTTTGTATCATAAGTGATTTTTAACTATTAAATATCTTATATTGTTAATCCCTTTGATTTGTCATAAAAGAAAAAGTTGTGTGGTTTCCAATAGCTAATACTAATGCTTAAAATAAAATAAACAAAACAAGCAAGCACTTGGTTGAAGAAAACTCCATTAATGAGCAAAAGAAAAGAAAAAGAAGAAGAAAAATCTCTCTTATATGTCCTTGTTTTTATCTTGTTGCATAGAATTTTAGTCTTACATTCCTGTTAGTTTCGCAATATTAGATATTGAGAATATCTTCCAAAAACAATCTTGAAAAAAAGAAGAAGAATATCCACGTAAGTATGACGCAAGGGTGAACTAATGGAAAACCAATTAACTGAGCATATGGACATAAGAGATGCAAATTCTAACATTGTGTGCTTTGCACATGTGATACTCGATTTTGCAGAAAATTACACTATCTTTCAATTATCAATTAACTAATGGCTTACATGACAGTCTTACTTGCTCTTTGAATGTCAAACCCTTATCACAAAATTTCCACCCATGGGATGTTGCAGCTCTCAGTTAACTAGCATAAGCCCTCGCATTGGCAACCATATTGAAAGTGTGTACTCATGCCTCAGTGGTAGACTCTTAAGAATTTCAACATGGGGTAATGGGTTCGAGTACCCATTGTGGTGAAATTATGGTGTTAGTGCGTGATTGTGTGTATAAGGTGTGAGTCCATATCTAACAAAAACCATATTGAAAAGGGCAAATAACCTCGGCATGTCAGTTTGTGCATTTTGTAGTTTCTTTGTTGGAGGACTTGTTGCCCTGTATAATTTACCGAGAAAAGTCGACTACATGAAAGAAAACAACCTAGCTTACATCTTCTCTTAGCGTGAAATCAATTTGCTTGTTTGGACCTTCTTTGGCTTGCTAGTCAGCTCATTCGATTTAGTTTCAAATGTGTGGTTTATTGTTAGCACAACAATTTGTTTTATTTGTCAATTTTCCTCGTTTACTATGTTAAATAATAGGAAATATATAGCTATATATTTACATTGTACATACTATAAATAAGTATATGAACGGATACACACATCTTCAGCGCGTGCGCGCACACATCTTGCGGAAGCCAACCCTAGGCCCAGCCCGTTGACAGCTCTTCATACACAAGAGATGGGCAATCATAAAATGTGTGTACACTTCTCTATAGTATATAAAAATATAAATACATATTCTATAACAATAAAATGACAACCGATCCTGGTCATCATCAATTTTTAAGAATTTGAATTTTGCATATCTACCAAACCTAATACTTCGAACAGCTTATTCCTCAAGCTAGAGAATTATAAGATGAACGAATGGAGGCACCTCAGGAGGAATAATAATTTATGTCCCATTCTTTTGGGGTAGGAAAGTCAGGGATCTAACTGAAATTTTAATAGGATCTTCCATGCCTTATGTAGGCTCCCCATTTCAATAGGAGGCCAACTATTAAAGTTCATTGAGCGATTAAGGAATTTTTCCAAAAAACTACTTAATATAGAATTTACATTTGAGTGCCTTTTACAAAAAAAGCTTTCAATAAGCTACCTCATTAATCTAACTATTTGTGACTAGGATATCTTTTGTTACATTTGTTGATGACTCCTTTGGGTTGGGAGATGTAAGCAAAAGAGTCCATGGCTTAGGGCCTACCTTGATGTTAATGTCAAATCCACCATAACCATCAGGTGAGTCCACGCATGCTAGGCACAAGGGTTAAAAATCAGCCCCATCGGTGATTCAAATAAACCATATGATTGAAAATAGTTTATAGGGCAACACTCACATTTCTAGTTTTTTCCCTTAGTGTGTTCCAGCTAAATCACAGATGGATCTAATTTTTGTGCGTCTGGCCTAAATTTTGATGTAGAATCTAATGGATGGTATGGATTTCAAATGATCATTGTGCTATGCCCTATAAAAATTAAGAGTGGACATCTCTCTCAATTGTTTCCTTAGATGTGGCCCACCTGAATCACACTCAGGCTAATGTTTTGGCCTTAGGCCTAACATGGGATTACACATCTAATGGTCAAAGTGGTCTCACATTCACATTAGTACATTACGGTGGAGCCCATAAAAACTCAAGGGTTAATGTCCCAAAATAGAGGGATATGGAAGGCTCAAGAGGACCACGCCACTCCCGAGAATTTTTTTACGATAGGAACTTAATCTCCATTATTTCTTACAATGTGGTCCACTTGAGCCTTCAATCTACTTCTTTTTTTGCTCTCAGGCCCTAAAATGAGTTGTCAAAATGAATGGACAACTTAGATAAAACATGTATTATGGTGGATCCCATATAGACCCGAAGTCCTAGAGTGGTATGGACTTAATCTACAGTTAATTTAGCTACGGTTTATATTTGTAGCCAATAGCCATCTTAGTCCGTAACCTTTACTTTTTGGTAGTGTCTTCTTTTGTTCCTTTTTATGAATAAGAGGTTTTCTTGAGAACAGTTAGAGAGGTACATCACCCTGAATTTTTGACAGGGCCACCATGATGTATATGTAAACTCCCGTGTTAAGGTCAATGCAAAAAATAAAATAAAATCAAGCTAACCTATGATTCAAGTGGGCAAAAATAAAGAAACAATTGGGAGAAAGATCTCCACCCTTGATTTTTATAGGGCCGACATGATTACTATAAGAAATCCACTCCAATTATTAAATGAATTTAAGCCTAGGGCCCAAAAATCAGGTCCATCCATGATTTAGGTGGGCCACGCCAAGGAAAACAATCTAATGGATGAGTGTTGCACTGTACACTATTTCTAATCATATGGCCCACCTGAGTTACCTACCACTGAGCCGCCATTATGAAATCTAAAGGAAAGTACTCTAATGATAATTACTTAAAAACTTCTTTTATTTTATCATTCCATGTTTTGATGTGCTAAAAAAAAAAAAAGATCCTATATTTTAGGAAAGCATTCTTATTAATTTTCACCATTTTTTCTAAGAACATTCAAAGTGAAAATTTTCTTACCCTGAGCTTCGATACCGTTCCTCTTCTACAAGGATGCCCTCCGTGGAATTAGATAAGTTAATCCAACTTTTTGTGGAGCCCCACACATAAAGATTGAGATGGTACCTATGTGGCACCATTAAATCAAATTATGTGGGGGAGCCTCCACCTACAAAATAAGTAAATGCTACTAATGCAGCACTGATGCTTCCCAAATGCGTCGTGAAAAAATGAAAATTGAAAAAAAAATGAAATCAAAACGAAAATCTAATCTAAACATAGGTAATACAAGTGGTTTGTATCTAAACATATCATAGTATATAATGTAGGATTTAAACCAATCTAATGTAATATATCCTAACACTAATAACAAAGGGCTACGAACGGGTGAGCTTAGGGTACCTAGATTTCAAACCGTCCAATCTAGGTCTATTTGAAATTTTGCATTTGTTAAGCTTAGGCACAAGCCCTAATTACCCAATCCACCAAAAATCAAACATCAAATGGATAACTATGATTTCAACCCGATCTTGATACATGAGTTGAGAATGGGATGGATTGGAAACCACATGATTAACCACACAGTCCACCTAACCCTTTCAGCAAGAAATGATGTCAATGACAAGGACGAGGATGACGATTCTGATCAACGATGATGATGTTTCATTAATTTTATTTATTTAACACCTATGTTTGTGGACGTTTATTTCAGCGTAGGTGGGATGGAGTGATCACTGTATATATCTTACAGTTTTTGTATGTAATCTTTGCAAGTTTTGGTTATTATATCTACTAATGCGACCATGTTGTGTAATATTTTTTTGTTAAAAATATGAAGGCTACTTTGGGCACGAAACCAGAGAGAGAGAGAGAGAGAGAGAGAGAGAGAGAGAGAGAGAGAGAGAGAGAGAGAGAGAGAGAGAGAGAGAGAGAGAGTAGATGGTTAGTCTACAGCTAACTACAGCTAACTAATGTAAAATAAGTTTAATTCTACAATTTTATTTGTGGGCCCCACCGAGAATTTTACATTACATCCACTTTGTCCATCATGTGTGCCCCCTTATGTTCTCTTTTATGGCCAAAAAATCAGACTGGTCAAAACTCGAGTGGGCCACAGCATTTGAAATCATGCCTAATGTCTATAAAATCATGTAGAGTGGTCCACCTGAGTTTTTTACTGACAAGATTTTTAGTACATCCATTGATCATAGTGGAGTCCATCTTATGAATGGATTAGATGGAAAATGAAAAACATGGGGGCCCACAAAACAGTCTGGAGTTTTTATTGGTGGGCGTCTCCTTCCCAACTATTCTTTGTGGTGTGGTCCACCTGTATTGTAGATTAGCCTGAGTTTTAGAATGGAAAATCAACTTAAAGGGGTGCATCTTCTGGGTGGAGTGGATGCACGCCTTACATCACAAAGGGGCCCACAGGAGCCAACAGAAAATCGTAGTATCAGCTGATCATACAAGAGCTGGACAGGAACCGAGCTCAACTTCAAGATTAAAACTTCCCCCGAAACAAATCAATCTTTGTAAATATGCTCGTGATGATAACTTGCGGTTTGACGCAGTCCGATCCCTTTCACTTACGGTTCATCACTCGTCCCATTCAAGAAGGGCCCGTGTGGTCGCATGGGCGTGTGATCCGGACCATCCATCTGGTGGGTTCTGTACAGTGGATCGCATTGACCATCGGATACCACATTGGTTGGATTACCTTATCTTTCCAATAGGCAACCTTCTAAAGGATGGCTAAGAACAAAAAATCATCAGCAGTCCATATTGAGGAAAATCAGGTGAAAATCAGGCAGCTTCGATTGTCGCATTGGCATGACTTCTGTATAGTGGTTCACGAATATCAGGGCCCATCAGGTGGAAGGTCCTGATCATATGATCATGCAACCACTTCACTGCTGTAGTTTCAATTGAGAAACTTTGATACTCTGGCAGACTGTGATGGATTATGCGCAGGCACTTATTGCATACGGGGCGTAAAAGTGGTTCTAATTAGACTGCCAAACTATGGATTCTACTGTGGATGTATCATGAACCAAATTTCAGTTTCTTTATTATCTATATATGGACATCTATTTTACTGTTAAAAATGAAAAATATCCAACGGTCCTATTTTAACAAAAAGGTGTTCACAAATCAGAGATTCAGATTGTTCAACCAATCTTATTTTGGGAGTGTGACTTCAGTGACAGCGGATTCTAGAATTTAGGCGGTTTAATTTTACTTAATGTTAGCCACGTTACAATTTCTGAGTGCCTGCATATCAAGCATGATAGTCTGCCAGAGTATCAAATAAGCCCCCATGACAGGCTATAGCGTGGAAAGTGAAGTTTGTCTTAAGCACGTTTCAAAACATCAACCATGTATTTAGTTCCACAGAAATGAGAGCACAAGAGTACACTCCTCTGATATCATGTACGGTACACATACCACACGTTTTACAGTGATCCGAACCATCCAACGCTTCCAATCCACGATGGATTGGCCACACCAGAAATTACGCTGGTCCAGAAGTTCTAAACATCCCATCCACAACCATTTACCTATTAAACGCTAACCGTTTTATCTTTCAATGCCCACTTTCATGAAACCTGTATGACGGTTATAGATGTTCGCAATTGGATGAACCGTCCAGATTACATCTACATCTATCACATGTAAGTTTACTTAACGGGAGGAGGACAGTAATCCGGTGCTTCGCAGGTACACAGTAATAGAATCGCATAGCCATGACACATCTATAAATGAAGGGCATGGGAATCAACATATAGAACCAGAGCTCATCTCACAAATCACAATGGTTATTTCCAGGCGAGTCTACTTCTGCTCTCTTCTTTTCAGTGTCCTTATCTACATGGCTATGATCGACGGTAGAGAAGAGCCTTCCCTAGCACTGAAAGCATGTCCCATCAACCCTTGCAGGGGAAAAACTGCCAACCAGCAATGTTGCAAAGCTATAGAAAATGGTATTAACCAGGGTGGGTGTTCTTGCGTATGTGGGGCCCTCAAACGTTACGGTGCACCCGGTCTATTTACTGCTTGTGCTGCTAAATGGGGTTGTAGGAAATGTAATCAGTGTAGTAGATGTAATATTGAATGATGGCCATGCTTTATGATGATGATGATTATGGGTGCCAGTCTAAGATGTCATGCATGTAGTTTGGTTCTTCGGAGGTGATGAGTGATGTATGTATATCCGTATGTGTGTATGTGATGAATTTGCTTAGAGAAAATAAGTGTAATATCACTTGGATTTCAAATAAAGCTATGTAGAAATCTTGTCCGCTGGTTTTGAGATGGTGTGGATCTCATGCATCTTTGTCTTGTTTCGACAAGTACACGGCCCACTTACCATATGCACCCGGTATGCATGTATGCCGTGTTTTGATAAGTGCCACAGCTCACCTGCTTACCATATGTGCCCATGGGTACACCCTTCAAGCAGGGGTCCGTTAAGAGATGCCATCCAAAAAAGAAAATCTCAACTTTCATGGACCCACCATCTATGAATCAAACATAAAATTCCAACATCCAGTGTAATCCATGTCCAGGATTTCCAACATACAGTGAAATCGAGTTCCAGGATTTAAGGATTCATGGACACGGACTTACATTTGCATCTATCCATCAAAGCGACTGTTGCAAAATATTAATTTTTTAATATATATTTTAATTATATATATATATATATATATAAAATATAAAAAGTGTTTGAAAAACACCTTTTTGCGGATTTTTATGGGTTTTGGGAATAGTCCCGCATTGGAAAAAGATGAGAAGTTTTTTGGATTTAAATGAAAGTGGTGGAGTATTATAATACTTACCCACATGGTCCTAAGGAGAATGAATCTTGCGTTATGCACTGGAACAACCGCGCTCGAGCTTAATGTGGTTGTAAAAGCACTAGTGGCGCACTTTGCACTTCATTGTAGAGCCATGCTGTAATTACTATACAATTTATTGCAGAGTCATGCTGTAAGTTACATGGCTAACCCAACAGCTAGAAAATAACTAGCCAGCTCTCACAACAGTTAGCATGCAACTGCTGTTATGAGCCATGCACAACAGTCAACATGCGGCTGCTTTTATGAGCCATGCACAACAATCAGAAAACAGCTAGTTTTCCAACAACTAGAAATGACTTAATGGAATTTATGTCTTTAGACCATAACCCTCCAGCCACCATAGCTTATAAATAGAGAGCCTGGATGGGTTTCCAAACGATCTCAACACACTCCAGCAATACTAATACGAATCAAAGCATCTCCTCTCCTACAGACCAAAAATCAGCAATACAGTAAGGTTGATCAAAACCATTGCTTAAAGAACAGACTAGCGGTGTGGTCTAGAACGGTTCAACTGAACCAGTAGCTGAAGAATAGACCAGTGCAGTGGTCTAAATCACAAAACACAAACTTCTCTTCTTTTTTCTTTATAGGAATTTTCTTTTACTATATTTCTACCGGACTGTGTGTAATAGAGTTCTAGTAGTGGGTCTTTGTGTTTGTTGAACGTGGACCCACATCAGGCTCGTCATATCTTAGAAGCGGTTTGCCTGTAACCTATCAGCATCCTCAATTCACTTGAGTAGGGACAAATAACGCTTTAAGGACAGCGTCTCTCAGACGTGCTTCAGCCTATCCATATTTAAGATCAACTTACATTTTTTCAGATTCCATATTTTACAGAAAAAAATATTATTATGTAAATTTGTTCAAAAATCTTAAAGCGTTATTTTTATGGAAGCCAATAGTATATCATCCATCAAGTTGATGAATCAGGACTTGATTCGTCTTGATCGGTTCGATGGAACCAATTTCATGAGACGACAAGACAAGCTGAAATTTCTTCTGACGGCGCTGAAGATTTACGACATCTTAAATACTAGTCTTCAGCCATTACCTGAGGCAACTGAAGCCGACACACCTGAACAAATAGTTGTCGGCACTAAACGAGCTGAAGATGAACTTTTATGTCAAGGACACATTTTGAACGTGCTCTCTGACCGCCTGTACGATCTGTACCAACAGACATCATCAGCAAATGAGATATGGGCCACTCTGGAGTTCAAATACAAGGCTGAAGAAGAAGGTACCAACAAATTCTTCATCACCAGGTGTTTTGACTTCAACATGGTAGATAACAAACCGCTGCTACCCCAAATTTAAGAACTGCAGGTAATAGTAAACAAAATTAAAGCTATCAAAATTAATCTTCCTGATGTGGAAAGACTATAAAAAGAAGTTGTTGCATAAGACTGATAACTATACACTAGAACAAATCCAGAAACATCTTCGAATTGAGGAAGAATCTCGTAATCGTGACAAAAAAAATGATAAGGGGAATGCCTCGTCTAAGGTACATGCAGTAAAGAACACTAATAATAAGAATTTCGAGAAGGACGATTTTCTAAAACCCAATAAAGAAAAATTCAAGAAAAACACCAAAAAGAATAATAGAAAGTTTAAAGGCCCATACCATGTCTGTGGGAAAACTGGGTACTATGCTTGAGTATGCCGTTATCACAAATCTAAAAAAGAGGTAAGTGCAGTAGAGGAAATTGATATTGTGGCCATGATCACTGTGGTAAATACCATCCAAGGAAAGGTTCCTAGTTGGTGGTATGATACTGTCGCTACCGTACATGTGTGTTACGACAGATTAACCTTTATAACCTAGGAAGAATTGACCAATGGTCAAGAAATCCAAATAAGTAATGAAGTCTGATCGAAGGTCGTTGGCAAAGTAACCGTAGAACTAATATTCACCTTTGAAAAGAAAGTGATTCTGACAAATGTCCTACACGTCCCAGACATGAGGTGAAACTTAGTTTTTGGGGACCTTCTGGGTAAACCAGGAATAAGGGTGGTGTACGAATTAGGAAAACTGATTCTGTCTAAGAATAGAAACTTTGTCGGAAAAGGATATGCTTGTAATGGTATGGTCAAGTTTTCTCTGAATGAAAGTAACACTTCTGCGTATATGTTTGAATCCGTTGGACTATTGCATGATAGACTAGCCCATATAGGGTATAGTACCTTGAAGTTCATGGCTAAGAGTGGTTTAATCTCATACACAGATAATGAAACTGATAAATATAAAGTGTGTATACGATCCAAAATGACGAAGAAACCTTTTCCAATTGTTGAAAGATCGTCTCAGGTATTGGATCTTATGCACAGTGATATCTGTGAGTTAGACAGCATTCTTACTCGTATAGGCAAAAGGTATTTCATAACCTTTATTCATGATTGTTCTAAATATGTGTATGTGTGCCTATTAAAGAGCAAAGATAAAGCATTGAACATGTTTAAAATATATAAAGCAGAAGTAGAGAATCAACTAAATAAGAAGATAAAAATTCTCCGTAGCAATAGAGGAAAAGAATACTTCACCAATGAATTCGATAACTTCTGTGAAGAATATGGACTAATACATCAATGTACTGCGCCATATACACCTCAACAAAATGGAATAGCTGAAAGGAAGAATAAAGCATTAGTAAAGATTGTCAACTCAATACTAATAAAAGCAAAGTTGCCACTAAGTCTATAGGGTGAGGCACTGCTTGCAGCGTGCCATATATTAAACAGAATTTCATCTAAAAAATATAAAATATCTCCATATGAAACATAGAGAGGTAGAAAACCTAACTTAGGATATCTAAAAGTGTGGGGGTGTCTTGCATATTGCAGAACCCTTGATTCAAAAAGAATTAAATTAAGACCCAGAGCTATTAAGTGCGCATTCGTAGGTGTAACGCCCTGGTTTTCAGAACTCGAGTACACAACTCGAATTCCAAGAACCCAGGGATTAGTTAAAGATAATAGTGATCAACAAGTAAATCAAAGTGCAGATAGTGGGAAAAGAAACATATTATATAACTGAAGCAACATACGAACAATATTTTGGCTCACTCAGCTGGGGGCCAATTACATAACCTTAACTTTCCCAAGTTCCTAATCATACTGAAAATAAAAATAAAGAGCTAATCTACTGGTTTAGCCCAAAATAGGCGGCCGCCTCTTGCTACGGCTCCTCGTCATACAGTTCCTCATCGACCGCCACGGCTTGCAAGTCTGCCACGTACACATCGGCTTCTATACCTACGTCCTCTGTATGGTTGAACATTGATGAATGAGTGGCCAGCTCAGTATGATCTCTCCTCAAGATTACACACTGTTGCCCTAAGCAGAGAATAACATAAAAACATACAAATAATCCAAAATATAGTAGATGCAGTCTTATTAAGTGCATGGATGTATGAAATGCAATCATCGCCCTGAGATGCTCATCCGTGCGGACAGTGGGCTCATCACCCATGCAATCATCGAACCTGACAAACATTATCCAGTCGGAAAAATACTACATCACGTACGACAGCGATAGATGCTGGTCTGTGCCATGTATACATGATTAGCCAGTCATTTGTTAATCCAATTACACTCAGCCATTTTAGATAAGCTCACGGTCACTATGGGAAGCTCTTGGCCTAGCGTAGGCCGACGGCTCGGGCATAGTATCCCATTACTACCATCCCCGGCCCATGAGGCTACCGTCTTAGGGTATGTGTAATACCCATCAATATTAGCCGACTAGGAATGAAATGGTGAAATTACCAAATGTGGAGAACATGACAGCATGAATGGTGCAAAAATGAGTAAACAACGGTATTTAGAAAGGTTGTGAAGTTCATACAAAGTGGCAGAGGAGAAATGCTCCATCTCACGAGGAAGTGACGAGAATTGAAAATTATCGTAAGATAATTTGAAGCTCGCATTTGCAGCCCAATAAGTGGGCCCCACATTGATCTAGGGACCTCATCTGGACTAACTAGATGGACCGGATCATGGCCATACACATCAAATGGTAATCCGCCATTAGAGGCCGGATCATCTTCTCTGTTAATCCATTCGAACCCAACCATGAGATGGGCCCCACCAGACCTAAAAAGTTACTTTTCTGGTGGGCTTGGATGTCATCTATCCATGCTAGCATGTGGATAGGCCCCATGCAAGCCACCCTTCATTCATGACCGTGCAAGGTGGGTCGGTTTGATCCAACCGATGGGATCTCCCTCCCACGGCTATAAAAGGGAGCCCTGTAGCTCTCAGAGTTCGCATAAGAAGGTGAGAAAGAAAAAAGAAAAAAGAGAGGAAAGAGGGTGGTAAGGGAGAGGAAAAAACAAGGAAACTGTTTCCTCCTGTTGTAGCTCGAGTACAGGGGACAGTGTCCACCCACCTCAGGTGATCATTTCTCCTTCCTTATCCTTAAAAGTTCTAGCTAGATAGGGTTAGCACTGTCTGGACCGAAACCATGCCAAACAATGGCTGAGAATCGGTCCAGCAATGACGACGTTTGGGGGCTGAAGTCGAGCCAAGCAATGGCTCCACTTTGGGATGCAACACAGGCAAGCCAGAGCACTATTTCGGGTGCCCATTTGGGTGTCGTTTTGAGCTCTCAATAGAGCTTTGAAATGGGCTCGGGGACTGAGCATGTCTGTCTCCCGTATGGGCCCTAAAACGGTCGTTGCACAAGCACCGTTAGGAGCTGAAGCCAGGCCAAAACGATGGCCCTGATTCGAGCTGAATCAAGACCCAGTATCGGCTGCAAATTCCAGCGTAGCACCTACCTTCGTAATGGCTAAGGGATGGGCTGAGGAACAAGCCTTCGTCGGCTTGCCTTGGGCTGCAAATAGCCTAACATCGGGGCCCTACTGCTGTTTGTGAACCAGGCCTGGGCAGTGGATGCCGGCAAGCAGACAGTTTTGCATGAGTCCGAGAGGTCGTGTTGATGCCGCAAGGTGGGGAGCTGACGCTGAAGGCAGATGTGTCACTGGTGGGCCTCATTTAAAAAATGGTGGGCCGCACCTATGCTTGCAGCACCGTGGGCTGTACCCCCGATGAAACAGGTGGGTCGCACCCTGTTTGAGAACAGGTGGGTCGCACCATATGTTTTGGTGAGTTGCGCCCTCCCCTGGCCCAACCATCAGATGGACTGGGCTTGTAGCTTAGTGGGTTGCATAATGTAAACCAGCCGTGTGGGCCGCACCCTAAAATGTTAGGTGGGCCGCACTCTGAAAATCAGATGGGCCGCACCCCATTCAAAGGGTTGTGGGCCTCACTGACGTGGGCTGCACCTGAGTTCAAGTCTCAGTGGGGCGCACCTTGCAGACTGTGGGCCGCACCACATGGACGTGGAAGGCCGCACCTAAGTAGCACCAGGTGGGCCGCACCATGCTCAAAGCTGGTGGGCCGCACGCTAATATCGGGTGGGCTTCACTACAAATTTTTGCTGGACCCTCTATGGCCAACCACACTGGGCCACGAGCAGGCCAGTTTAGACCACAGCTAGTCAGGTTAGCCTTGGGCCGAATCAAACCAAGATTAGGCCCACTCTGGGTCATTTGAAGAGAAAGGGCTTGGTAGGTTTGGCCATTCTAAGGTAGTCCCAATTGGATATATATATATATATATATATATATATATATATATATATATATATCTATATATATCTATATATATCTATTTATATATATATATTATATAGGTCATTCAAACCCATATAAACTCTTATTTGGCTTAGTGAATGTAATCTAATGCAAGTTGGTTCTCTAGGGGACTAATCGCGTAGCTTGGAACCGCTAATCTCACTTGGGAATCTGCATCAAGGGCAAGGCCTCAACAACTCTGGTGATGATTTCCTCCCCTTAAGCTTTCCATCCCTAACTAGACCAGAAATAGTAGTTTTGATAATTCTAATAGTTAGTTGGATTATTGTGTGTGGAAATGGACTGCGTTCACTTGACCTATCTATTTAATAAAATGATTCTCATACTTACTATTGTTTAGACTTTTGCTTACATGCTCTTAACTGCCTAGGTGAATAATCCAACTATTCATGCCATGTATCTTATAATTAATTCAGTTATATGTTCTAACAAAAATATATGCATTGCTTCTTATTCCCTATTCATGATAAGATCTATGTTACTGGTATGATGATGTGACACATATTTTGCTGAAACCTCTCCATGGGAAGTCCTAGTAAAGGAGAGTCCGTGCTTGGAGTGTAACTAGACTAGTTGTGACATAAGTAGGCCCCTGACATGGAGGTTTTGGTTGTGGTGTTTGACCATAGGGTTTACCATCCATGCGCGGTTTCACTTAACTGACTTGGGATGAACTTCACAACCTTTCTAAATACCGCTATTTACTCGTTTTTGCACCATTCATGCTGTCATGTTTTAATCGCCACATTTGGTAATTTCACCATTTCATTCTCAGTCAGCATTAGTGGTGGCCCCTTTATGTTGAATTAATTGACCACATGTTGATGGGTACTACACACACCCTAAGACGGTAGCCTCATGGGCCGAGGATGGTAGTCATGGGATACTATGCCCGAGCCGTCAGCCTATACTGGGCCAAGAGCTCCTCGTAGTGACCGTGAGCTTATCTAAAATGGCTGAGTGTAATTGGATTAACAAAGGACTGACTAATCATGCATACATGGCACAGACCAGTATCTATTGCTATCGTACATGATGTTTCCCAAGTTCGATGATTGCATGGGTGACGAGCCTACTGTCTGCACAGATGAGCATCCCCGGGGCGATGATTGCATTCCATACATCCATGCACTTAATAAGACTGCATCTACTATATTTTGGATTACCT
Source organism: Magnolia sinica (assembly GCF_029962835.1). Taxonomy (NCBI): domain Eukaryota; kingdom Viridiplantae; phylum Streptophyta; class Magnoliopsida; order Magnoliales; family Magnoliaceae; genus Magnolia; species Magnolia sinica. The sequence goes on from NC_080573.1 coordinate 129,798,348, forward strand.
GTATGTTTTTATGATATTCCTTATTTAGGGCGACAATGTGTAATCTTGAGGGGAGATCACACTGAGCTGGCCACTCATTCATCAATGTTCAACTGTACAGAGGACGCATGTATAGAAGCCGATGTGTACGAGGCAGACTTGGAAGCGGTGGCGGTCGATGAGGAACTGTATGACGAGGAGCCACAACAGGAGGTGGCCGCCTATTTTGGGCTAAACCAATAGATTAGCTCTTTATTTTTATTTTCAGTATGATTAGGAACTTGAGAAACTTGAGGTTATGTAGTTGGCCCCCCAGCTGAGTGGACCAGAATATTGTTTGTATGTTGGTTCAGTTATATGATATATTTCTTTTCCCACTATCTGCACTTTGATTTACTCATTGATCACCATTATCTTTAACTAACCCCTGGGTTCTTGGAATTTGAGTCGTGTACTCGGGTTCTGAAAATCGGGGCGTTACAGTATGGTATGCATAAAATAGTAAAACTTATATACTTCTAGACATAGAGTCTAATATAATAATAGAATTAAAAGACGTTGAGTTCTTTGAGAATTCACTATCCTTGGAGTCAAAGAATAATGAAGTCCAAACTCCTGATAGAGAACCAGATAGCATAGCTCCACCAATAGTGGAAGCTCCTGTTGAACCTCGTAAGAGTCAAATGACATGAATAGAGAAGAGTCTAGGAGATGACTACATAGACTAGACTCACAATGCGTCATTTTTCATCCTGTAAAAGGAGATAGATAAAATGTTATAAGAAAAATACCTATAGTAATGACTATAGAAGATGATCTTAAAACATATAAAGAGGTTGTATCCTCTAAAGACTCAGCTTTCTAAATAAACGATGAAATGGAATCTATAATGTCAAATTAAACATGAAAACTAGTTAACTTACCTCCAGGTTTTAGACCTATAGGTTGTAAGTGGGTATTTAGAAAGAAATATCACACTGATTGTAACGCCCTGCTCAAGCAAATAGACTCAGGACATCATCTGAACTTGCTTTTTGAGGTGATGGTCAAGCCCAACAAGGTGATTATGATTGTCTAAGATCATCGCTATCCGACTTTCGACGCGCGGTCCAGGTCCGATACAAAGTTTCCAAGTACTCCCGAGAGCAACTGGAATTAGCGTTGAATCCTAGATTTCAGGGTAACATAGCGCTAACGATTCTACAGGTTTTGAGTCTTGCAGATCAAATTTAAAGTGATTGGTGCTAATTTCACAAGCAATTGAGTTTAGCGCTAATTAACCCACAAATAACTTCTAAAGAATTTGAGGTAATACTCGGGTCTTTGCACGAAATTTTTCGGGTCATTACATTGATGGGACTATCCGAACCTTTAAAGCTTGACTAATAGCTAAGGATTTTAAACAAAAAGAAGGGATAGATTACTTTAAAACATATTCTCCTGTAATTAGGATAACATCTATTAGGATATTATTTGCACTAGCTTCCATATATCATCTTCACATCCACTAAATGGATGTTAAGACTGCATTTTTGAATGGTGACCTCAATGAGGAGGTATACATGGAACAACCTAAACGATTCGTTCTACTAGAAAATGAAAACAAAGTATGTAGATTAATTAAATATTTGTATGGATTAAAATAAGCACGAAAACAATGGCATGTGAAGTTTGATTTTAAAATACTATCTCATGGTTTCATGCATAATGTAGCTGATAAATGTATATATTCTAAAGTAGATGGTAGCTGTATAATTATTATTTGTCTGTATATTAATGACAAGTTAATAATAAATAATAAATTGGAAGGTGTGACTGAAACAAAGAGGTTTTTATCTTCCGTATTCAAAATGAAAGATCTTTGACAAGTTAATACCATCCTAGGTATCAAAGTTAAAAAATATTGTGGGGGTTATGGTTTATGTCAATCTCATTATATTGAGAACATACTAAACAAGTTTAACCATCTAAATATAAAAGAAGCAAAAACCTCATTTAATCCAAGTATCAAGATAAAAGAGAATATCGGAAGAATAGTTGAACAATTGGAATATGCGAGTGCTATAAGGAGTCTTATGTATGCTATGCAATGCACTAGACCTGATATAGTATATGCTGTAAGTAAACTTAGTAAGTTTACTAGTAACCCCAGTACTAACACTGGAAGGCAATTAGTAGAGTTCTTAGTTACTTAAAAGCAACCAAAGACTTACGACTATTTTATTCAGAGTTTCCTACCGTATTGGAAGGATATACCAATGCAAGCTGGATATCAAGTGCAGGGGACAACAAGTCCACTACAGGGTGGGTATTCACCCTAAGAGGTATAGCTGTATCTTGGGGATCCAAGAAACAGACATGCACAACGCATTCGACTATGGAGTCTGAATTTATATCTCTGGTTGCAATAGGCAAAGAGGCTGAGTGGCTAATGGATCTTCTATTAGAAATTTCTTTCTTTGTAAAGCACATATCGGTCGTGTCACTACATTGTGATAGTAAAGTTACATTAGCAAGAGCCTATAGTGGCACATATAATGGTAAGTCTAGACATATCAGTCTTCGACATGATTATGTCAGACAATTGATTCGAGATGGAATCATTGTTATTTCCTATGTGTTTCAAGCAATAACCCGGCAGACCCTTTCACTAAACCTCTATCGAGAGAAGTAGTAACATCTAGAGGGATGTGGTTGAAACTCTTTAAACAAAGTTCCACCAGTGATGGAAACCCAACCTAAAGTCAGAAAATCTCTAATTTCAGATTTAATGGGTAAGAACAAGTCATTGATATGTGGAAAGTTTTCAGCACTAAATTATAAAACTTCATCTATAATAAATAAGTGTTGAGCATTACAAAAGAGGGTTGAGTCTTAGAACTCTTAATGAAATCCAGTCTAAAAGACAAGTGTCTTATAATAACAAAGACACTGGAAGGATTTCACCTATATGAATGTAGAGATGGTGCTATCTCTCATGAGAGTTAGAATTTTTCTCTCGGGATCGTTCACGAATAAGATAAGCATGTGATCATTAATTGTATTGAGCAAGATTGTGGAAACTCTAAATAACACATAACGAATATGTGTGTGGTTTCTCCGACTTTGTTATCTAAGAATAACTGGTTCAATGCTTCAGCTACCAGTTATTTCGAAAGAGTTTTGAGATACTTACACTAAGGGAAGATTAAAATTGAAAGATATATTTCTTTATGCATATAAGCTGATTATTCCAGCAGAAATATTTTTTTGAGAAATATATTTTTACAAAAATCAAGTGGGGGATTGTTGCAAAATATTAATTTTTTAATATATATTTTAATAAAAAAAAGTATATATAATATATAAAAAGTGTTTGAAAAACACCTTTTTGTGGGTTTTGGGAATAGTCCCACAATGAAAAAGGAGGAGAAGTTTTTTGGGTTTAAATGAAAGTGGTGGAGTATTATAATACTTACTCACATGGCCGCGCGTGCGCGCTCGGGCACGGGCTCGGTGCGAGGGCGTGAGCATGTGAGGCAGTGTGGCTATATAGGTGCTAGTGGCGCACTTGGCACTTTACACATGTGCATCGTGTCACAAAGGGTTGCTCCTTCGCGACCTTACGCGAACTGGAGCGAGACATGTGCGAGTCACGGTGCGACTAAGTGGATAAGGCTAGCGACTGGTTGGCAGAGAGACTAGAGGACTGAGAGAGAGATCCCTCAGTATATATAGAGAGGCTGAAAATGACTGTTGTAGCAAATGTGTAACATCTATGCAATTCATCACAGAGTCATGCTTTAACTGCTACATAACTAGCCCAACAATTAGAAAATAGCTAGTCAGCTCTCACAACAGTCAGCATGCAGCTGCTGTTATGAGTCATGCACAACAGTCAGAAAACGGCTAGTTTTCCAACAACTAAGAAATGACTTAATTGAATTTATGTCTCTGGACCATAACCCCCCAGCCACCATAGCCTGTAAATAGAGAGCCTGGATGGGTTTCCAAATGATCTCAACACATTCCAGCAATACTAATACGAATTAAAACCTCTCCTCTCCTACAGACCAAAAATCAGCAATACAACAAGATTGATCAAAACCATTACTTGAAGAACAGACCAGCGGTGTGGTCTAGAACTGTTCAACTGAACCAGTAGCTGAAGAATAGACCAGTGCAGTGGTCTAAATCACAAAACACAAACTTCTCTTCTTTTTCTTTCTGGGATTTTTCTTTTACTATATTTTTGTCAGACCGTGTGTAATAGAGTTCTAGTAGTGGGCCTTCGTGTTTGCTGAACGCAAACCCATATCAGGCTCATCATATCCTAGAAGTGGTTTGCCTGTAATCTATCAGCATACTCAATTCACTTGAGTAGGGGCAAATAACGCTTTAAGGATAGCGTCTCTCAGACGTGCTTCAACCTATCCTTATTTAAGATCAACTTGCATTTTTTTGGATTCCATATTTTACAGAAAAAAATATTATTCTATAAAATTTTTCAAAAGCGACTCCTGTCTAGATGCTAAGCTCCACGGAAATTAATTAGAAAGGTTTACCATATGCACCCAGGATTACTTAGAAAGGTTTACCATATGCACCCAGGATGCATGTATGCCATGTTTGGATAAGTGCCACAGCTCACCTGCTTACCATACGTGCCCATGGGTACTCCCTTCAAGCATAGGTCCATTAAGAGATGCCATCCAACCAGAAAATCTCAACTTTCATGGACCCACCATCTATGAATCAAACATAAAATTCCAACATCCAGTGTAATCCATGTCCAGGATTTCCTACATACAGTGAAATCCATGTCCAGGATTTAAGGATTCATGGACACGGACTTACATTTGCATCCATCCATCCAAGCGACTCCTGTCTACAAAGGTCTACCATGACTAAATCGAATATTCCCACATAGTACATTCCGCCCGCCTTGCAATTGCCAGATTGCGAACCTCCAATTCAGCGAATATATGTTTTGTCACTTCCTCTTATACGTGGGAACGTGGAAATGTCAGCAAGATCCAAGCCGCTCATCAGTCGGATAAAAAAACCAGTCCAGACTTCTTTTATTACATGGACCACTCATTTAGAGGAGAACGGACGGGTAAACGAAATTGACGAGCGCATCGAATTTAACATGCACATGTAGCCTATCTAACTACAAGGCCAGTTTGATTTTTGGGTCATTCCATATTCGTAGTGGGCCGCACCAGATGAACGTCGTCGATCACTCACACAAGCACCAAGGTGGCACATATGTCCCTCGACTAATTACACTTAGCATTTCTCCACAAATCAAACAATTAAGAGAAATTAAGGACTGTGGACCCCACCTTTTATCCAGCTGTTTTTACGAAACAATACAAACTTTTTTTTGCAACTTAGACCTGCACGTACGGATAGCTAATTTGAGGACGAAAATACCCCTCCCTTTCGAAGACGAGCGCTGACGCTCCTCCAACCGAGAGTTGTACGAACGGCTCAAAAGAGATCAAAGTTACATGGCCCCACAACTTTGTATTTATTATATCCACAATGTTCATCTATATTTCGAGATCATTTCGGAGCATTATCCAAAAAAAAAAATCATATCCAAAGATCAACTGAACCACACCACAAAGAGCAGCAGGAAAACTGATTTTCACCATTAAAAATTTTGTAGGGCCTACCAATTGATAGTTAGATCTGTCTTATTTTACGTCTCAAGCTTAATATGATCTTGCGAAATATATGGACGGTTTGGATATAACACAGACCTCATGATGGGACCCACAAAAGGCGGTGGGGATTACAACAACAAAAATAAATAAATAAATAAATAATAAAAAACTAGGAACCTATAGCTACGGATTATAACCGTAGCCACAGCCGAAGCCCCTGCTTTTTCAATATGTATCGAAGGTCTTTGGATATATCGAAAAAGGTCCCGAACTGTCCAGCCAGTTTGTTTCAAAATACCTGCAGTTTTACCTATGGCTACGGATTATAACCATAGCCATAACTGTAGTCCGTTGCACTATGTGTTTTTTTTTTAAATTTTCTTTTTTAACATGGAGAACTTGATTCAACCTATATTTTTCTCTAATAAATATGTATATATAAGCATATAAATTTTTTTTTTCTCTCTTTTAATTTATTTCTTTGTCTATTTATTCAACAAATATATCTCCTAAACTAAAATGATTTGCTTAACATACCACATATGATTTTAGGGTACGAGAAGCTAATTTAGCCAACAAACCTAGTTATTTTCCAAGATTCCATCAGGTTGACGGTTGAAAATCTATTTCATTCACTTTGTGGTTAATTTAAATCACTTCGCAGTTAAATTGGAAATTGAGCGGGGCAAACATGAAATTGAGCGGGGCCAACGAGAAATTCAGCAGGACAAATATGAAATTGAGTGGGGCAAACTAGAAATTCAGCGGGGCAAACATGAATTTCAGTGGGGCAAACATGAAATTGAGCGAGGCAAACACGAAATTGAGTGGGGCAAACATGCAATTCAGCGGGGCAAATTAGAAATTCAGCAGGGCAAACTTGAAATTGAGCGGGGCAAACATGAAATTGAGCGGGGCGAACATGAATTGAACGGGGCCAACAAGAAATTCAGCGAGGCAAACATGAAATTCAGCGGGACAAACGGTGGGAAACAAAATATATTTGTGTTTTTCCCTCATTAATGTTTAAGAGACTTTATAAACCAGTTAGATGGCAAATAAACATGTTAGGCCTAGAAGCACTAGTCTGTCTGAAGCTCAGAACTGGCAGGGCAGTACCTAATCCACCGTTAGACTTTCTTAACATGTCAGCGCCTCAAATGATCGCGTGTTGTGTCAGAGAGGGAAGCTGATTGGCTGGTGTATAGGTACTGTAGGTATGTGTCATTGGAAGAGGAGCACTGACGCTCCTCGATCTCCACGTTGTACGAACGGTTCAAAGGATATCAAAGTTACGTAGCCACATAGTGATGTATTTATTATATCTATATTATTTTAGAGCATTATCCAAAAAACTGAATTATATCCAAAGATCATCTGGACCACACCATAAATAGTAGTAGCAATAATGATTTTCACCGTTAAACAATTTGTAGGGCCATCGTAATGTTTATTTTACATCCAATCTTTTCATAAGGTCACAAACACCTGAATGAAGAGTAAAAACAAATTTCATATTGATCCAAAACTTCTGTGAGCCCAAAAAGGATTTCATTGGTAGACGTTCAATCCTCTACTGGTTTTTACAGTGTGGTCCACTTGATAGTTAAATCTATCTTATTTTTCATCTCAAGCCTTAAGACAAGCTCTCCAAATGGATGTACGATCTAGATATAACATATACCCCATGATAAGACTCACAGAACTCTCTCCCATAACTACTCCCCTATATAAAATGCATTCGGTCCCTAACACAGACCTCATTTTTGCCTCGCTCAATTTCATGTTTGTCTCGCTCAATTTCTAGTTTGCCCCACTCAATTTCATGTTTGCCCCGCTCAATTTCGTATTTGCTTCGCTCAATTTCTAGTTTGCCCCGCTCAATTTCATGTTTGCCTAGCTGAATTTCTAGTTTGTCCCGCTGAATTTCTCGTTGGCCCCGCTCAATTTCATGTTTGCCCCGCTCAATTTTTAGTTTACCCAACTGAATTTCGTGTTTGCCCCGCTCAATTTCTAGTTTGCCCCGCTCAATTTTTCGTTGGCCCCTCTCAATTTCATGTTTGCCTCGCTCAATTTTCAATTTACCCCGCTAAATTTCTAGTTTGCCCCGCTCAATTTCATGATTGCCCCACTCAATTTCTAGTTTGCCCACTCAATTTCATGTTTGCCCCGCTAAATTTCTAGTTTGCCTCGCTGAATTTTTTGTTGGCCTCGCTCAATTTTCAATTTACCCCACTAAATTTCTAGTTTGCCCCGCTCAATTTCTTGCTGGCCCCGCTCAATTTCATGTTTGCTCCGCTTAATTTCATGATTGCTCTGCTCCATTTCTACTTTACCCTGCTCAATTTCTAATTTGCCCTGCTCAATTTTCATGTTCGCCCCGCTCAAAGGAGATCAAGGTTACATGGGCCCCACAATTTTGTATTCATTATATCCACAACGTTCCTCCATATTTCGAGATCATTTTGGAGCATTATATATATAATCATATCCAAATATCAACTGGACCACACTACAAAGAGCAGCGGGAAAATTGATTTTCATCGTTAAAAATTTTTTAGGGCCCACCATGACAGAAATTGAGCAGGGCAAACAAGAAATTGAGCGGGGCAAACTAGAAATTGAGCGGGGCAAACGGAAAAATTGAGCGGGGCAAATATGAAATTGAGCTGGACAAACTAAAAATTAAGCGGTGCAAACTAGAAATTGAGCGGGGTAAACATGAAATTGAGCGGGGCAAACATAAAATTAATCGCGAAGTAAATAAAATGAATGAAACTGACCACGAAGTGAATGAAATGGATTTTCGACCATTGACCTGATGGAATCTTGAAAATAACCAGGTTTATTGGATAAAGTAGCTTCTCCTGCCCCAAAATCATATAGGGTATGTCAAGTAACTAATTTTGGTTTAGAAAATATTCTTGTTAAATGAATAAAGAAATAAATGAAAAAAAGAGAGAAAATTTTTTTATATGTTTATGTATACATATTTATATAAATATGTATTAGAGAATATTGTAGGTGAAATAAAGTTCTCCATGTAAAAAAAAATAAAAATAAATAAATAAATAAATAAATTTGCATAGATTGGTACAGACGGCAGCTATAGCTACAGTTATATTCCGTAGCTGTAGGTCCTTCCATATATCGAAAGTATTTCGATATTATCAAAAAAGTTGAGAACTGTCCAGCGAGTTTGCCTAAAAATTTGTAATTTTCGATACACCATGGCTATGAATTATAACCGTAGCTGTAAGTGTAGCCATACTACGTGGGTGGCAGTGCCGCTGCTGTTTGTGGTTTTTTTTTTTTTTTAATGCTGTGTTGCTTTGTAGGTCCCATCATGAGGTCTGTGTTATAACGAAACCGTCCATCTATTTGGCATGCTCATATTAAGTCTTAAGGCGAAAAATAAGATAGATTTAACTATCAAGGGGACCACACTGTAAAAGGCAATGGGAAATTGAACGTCTACCATTGAAACCCTTTTAGGAGTTACAGAAGTTTTGGATCATTATGAAAGTTGTTTTTCCTCTTCACCCAAGTCTTTGTGACCCTATGAATGAACTTAAACGGGAGGATTTCTCACAAACATCACAGTGGGCCCCCTAAAGGTTTCTAATGGTTGATGCTCATTCAACACTGTTTCCTGTAATGTGGTACACTTGAGATTTGGATATACCTCATTTTTGGTCTCATACAATAAAATGATCTGTAAAAGTATATGGACGGCATGGATGAAAATAATACAGCATGGTGGGGCCCACAGATCACTGACCATCCACCATTGGCTGGTGGCAGGCGGAGTACCCAATCCGTTTCCGTGAAAGGAGGGGGATTTTCGTCCTTAAATTCTCTGTCCGTACGCGCAGGTCTAAGTCGCAAAACAAAGTTTGTATTGTTCCGTAAAACAGCTGGATAAAAGGTGGGGCCCACAGTCCCAAATTTCTACAAATAATTCTCGGGCAACACAAGGGTACGGTCAGAGGCGGGCGCGCCTACTCGCCCTTCTGCCGACAGCTGCACAATCAAATCCCACCATACCCCAACGCCACCGAGCTCCGCTTTGTTGGAGACATTTCCACACCTTTAAATACAGGATATGCGTTCTTTGAGGGATGTGAACCAAGACTCATAACATAGCATGGCCAGTCGTCGGCGTTTTCTAACTTTCTCCTCATTTCTTCTCCTGGTCCTCCTCATCAACAACATGGCCATGATGATCCATGCTAGCAGAAGAATCTACGGCTCTCTGGCGACCGAGTCATGCGGCATCGAGGCATGTCGAGGGAAAGTTGCGAACAAGGGCTGTTGCGATGCCATAATGGCATGTGCACTGAAGAAGGGTGGGTGTCCTATTGTATGTGGGAAACTTAAAGGCTATAAAGCTCCAGCTGCTCGTATCATCTATGATTGTTCCCATAAGTGGCAGTGCACCAAATGTAAGGCCTGTACTAATTGTAACTAGTTTCAAGCTGATGATGATTCTATGATGTTCATTTCTTCTCTGGAGGTATGTCAGTGATTTCTTTCTAAGAACTAATGATCTGCAGGTCACTTGGAATGACTCGTTTGAACCTGAGTTGAGTCGTAACTCGCTGCACCACTTCTTGTGGTACATGGCCTATTCAGCTGTTGTATGCATTAACTAAGCCCTGTCTCCTGCATTTAATGCATTCAGCAGCTTTAAAAAGGCCTGTACCATAAGGAGTGATGCAGGCACATGTACGTGACCAATTCCCTTTCTGTAATATCTGTCATTTTAGGAATGAGATGGGATCTTGGACCCACGCTGCGTGTTTGGGTTTTCCATTCTGTTAAATGGGGGGCATGGTTTGATAATCCATATTGCAGATGCTGCACAAAATCTCCATTATGGGAAGATCTTAGCCACCAATCTCGAGGCCATTTCACTTACAAAGTGTAATTCTCTAACTTCACATATTTGAGCTTAAGATGGTGCCGTGAAGCATACCAACAGCCAGATTTGAGCTTAAGATGGTGGTGTGGTCCAATCAGGTGTTCAATACGCCTGAGATTTCACTAGAATGGATTTCCATTGTGTTGAGTTTGATGAATGGTTTGGATTTTTTAATAGATGACAAATATGAACATATGTTTGGGAGATGGTCAATCCCTGACGCTCTGAAATCATGTTTTGAAAGAGCCGGGACAACAACTTAATTTCTAACAAATGCCATCAGAAGATTTATTGAGAAATGGAAAACGGGCAACATCCAAACATAGCATCTCCTCAAAGCGGCCATTTCTTGAATCCATTTTCAACGGTATTGTCGAAAACCGGGGTAAATATTTTCTCTCCCCAATAACTTGAGCACAGGAAGAACGAAGGGCTTTGTCAGAACGCAGGCCCTGCCTTACTGTTACCACACCGATAGGGCTGTCAATGGGTCACCTTGGAGTCGGATCATATAGTTCTAGACCTGGACCTGCTCTAAATGGGTTCATCTTGCCAGGTCCGGGTTCTTTCAGATTCAATCTCATTTTTGAAGACCCAAACCCTATCCGACTGGATTTCTATTATCTTTGGGTCTTTGGAACCTGGTTTGGACCCGCGTTTGGGTTGGGCCCATGTCAAATACGGACCTTCACATTGTCAGGCCACTTGAATGGATGTATGAAATGACAGATGTGCTTTAATTTGAGAGATGCCAAGTTCTAATGCTCGATAAACCTCGCTCCTTACAAGAATAATTAATAGACCTGACCGAACCGATTTTAATCATGTCCAAATGGTGAACACGGATTCAGACTAGAGGTGGGCATTTTTTACCCGATCTGGTGGATCCAACCCGATTAGACCCGATCCGACCCGTTCCGAACCGAACCGACGGCCTGGATCGGGTAGGATCGGGTAAGATCATTAAGATCCAACTAGTTTTCGGATCGAGATCGGATAGTGGTTAATCCGGACCATTCCGATCCGAAAACCCGATCCGAATAGATCCGGACCGTTCCGATCCGGCCAGATCCTGAATAAAAATCAATATTTTTACTTTTTCTTATGGTGTGGTCCACTTGAGCTTTGAATATTCATCAATTTTGGGTTAAACAGCTAAAATAATTTGAAAAAATAAATGGACGGCATGGATACACCACATGCATTCACGGTGGGCCCCAACAGAGTTCACTCACATATGAGAATGAGTTACTTGCACGGCACGTAGAGCTGGGCAACGGTCCGGGTCGGACTGGATTTAGCCTAACCCGATCAGATCCGAAATTTTAACAGGTGGACACGAAATCGATCCGATCCGAGACCGAGTCCAGGTCACTGGACTCGGACAGATCCGATACTTGATTTATTTGACCCGATCCGAGTCTGACTCGGTGAAGGAAATTGAGTCGGATCGGGTTGGACACTATTCGGATCATTTCATATGGTGTGGTCCACTTTAATCTTCAATGTATCATAATTTTTTGTTCAACGCCTAAATTGATATGTCAAAATGGATGAACGGCTTAGATAACATATATACATCAAGGTGGGCCCCACATGACTATAAAAAATTTGTATAAATGCATGCTGCATGTGTTGTCCCATCGGGCAGGCAGCCTCAACTCTCAAGGCTACTGACGTAACGTCACCAAGTTCTGTGGGCCCCACTATGCTGTATGTGTTACATCCACATTGTCGATCAATTTTGAGATATCATTTTAGGGCATGAGCCAAATAATGATGTAGATAAAAACTTGTAGTAGACCACATCACGAGAAAAAGTGTGATAATGATTTCACCGTTGAAACTATTAAGGCCCAGTAATGTTTATTTGAAATCCAACCTATTCAAAAGTTGAAAAATAAAGAAATAAGGAAAACACAAATACCACGTTAATGTAAAACTTTTGTAGCCTTTAAAAGTTTTTAATGGTGGGCATTCTTTGAACATTTTCTATTCTGGGTCATTGGAGCTTTGGATTTCATTCATTCTTTGGATATTGCCCTGAAATGATCTCTCCAAATGGATGGAAGGTTGGATACATAACATACATCATGGTGGGGCCCAAGTAACTTGGTTAAGCCACTTTAATACATACTCCCACAACCTACCGTATTGACTTGTAAAGCAAATAAACAGCTGTTACCCGCTGTTGACGTGCCGTGCAAGTAACCCATTCTCATATCTGAGTGAACTCTGCTGGGGCCCACCATGAATGCATGTGGTGTATCCATGCCGTCCATTTGTTTTCTCAGATTATTTTAGCTGTTGAACCCAAAATTGACGAATATTCAAAGCTCAAGTGGACCACACCATAAGAAAAAGTAAAAATATTATTTTTTACTCCGGATCTGGCCGGATCGGAACGGTCCGGATCTATTCGGATCGGGTTTTCGGATCGGAACGGTCCGGATTAACCACTATCCGATCTCGTCGGATCTAAATAATCTTACCCGATCCTACCCGATCCAGGCCGTCGGTTCTGTTCGGAACGGGTCGGATCGGGTTTGATCGGGTCGGATCCACCGGATCGGTTCAAAAATGCCCACCTCTAACGGCACGTCAATAGGCGGGCAACAGCTGTTTACTTGCTTTGCACGTCAAAACGGTAGGTTGTGAGAGTATGTATTAAAGTGGCTTAACCAAGTTGCTTGGGCCCCACTATGATGTATGTTTTGTATCCAACCTTCCATCCATTTGGAGAGATCACTTCAGGGCAATATCCAAAGAATGAATGAAATCCAAAGCTCCAGTGGACCCCAATATAGAAAGTTCTATGGACAATGACGCCCACCATGAAAAAGTTTTAAAGGCTACAAAAGTTTTAGATTAACCTGGTATTTGTGTTTTTCCTTATTTCTTTATTTTTCAACTTTTGAGCAGGTTGGATTTCAAATAAACATTACGGTGGGCCTTAGGATAGTTTCAACGGTGGGAATCATTCTCCCCACTTTTTTCTGTGATGTGGTCTACTACAGATTTTTATCTACATCATTATTTGGCTCATGCCCTAAATGATATCTCAAAATTGATAGACGGTGTGGATATAACACATACAGCGTAGTGGGGTCCACAGAACTTGGTGACGTTACTTCAGTAGCCTGCCCGATGGGACAACACATGCAGCAGACATTAATATAAAATTTTTATAGTCATGTGGGGCCCACCTTGATGTATATATGTTATCTAAGCCGTTCATCCATTTTGACATATCAATTTAGGCGTTGAACAAAAAATTACGATACATTGAAGATTGAAGTGGACCACACCATATGAAATGATCCGAATAGTGTTCAACCCGATCAGACTTGGTTTCCCTCACCGAGTCAGACTTGGATCGGGTCAAATAAATCAAGCATCGGATCTGTCCAAGTTAAGTGACCTGGACTCGGTCTCGGATCGGATTAATTTCGGGTCCGCCTGTTAGAATTTCGGATCTGACCGGGTTACGCTAAATCCAGTCCGACCCGGACCGATGCCCAGCTCTAATTCAGACCCAGCTAGAGCTGTTTTTCAACCGGGTCTAAAATGGAGGAACCAAACCTAGACCGATTTCTAAATGGATCTGGGAATGTGGACCCGACCCATAGAATTCGAATAAGGTTGGATCATCGGGGTAGTCGCGGGTCCAAGTACCATTCGCTGCGCTACATGTGGATCTTGTTTCTGTTGTTGGATGGCGCAGGTGTGATCGATCTAGACCTTTCATTCAGTAGCATACCCCATGAGCATGTTATTTACCAAAAACCAGGGCATCAAGCTCATTAAGAGAGCCTGTTATCTCTACATTGTCCACACTACTACCATTCGGGTCCTAGTTCCATCATTGGATGGCACACGTACCATTAATCTGGACTGTCAAAATGTCATAGATGTGGAAATGGGCCTTATGTGACAAACCTATCAGAAATGTTTTTACCGAGGTAAAACTTCAGTAGTATGAACCAAACATGGAATAGACCTCTTTCTACTTTTGGTCATACGATTATAAATATGTTTTATCCATGTGGTCCATCCATTTTGGATCATTGCTTAAGGGCATGAGACAGATTCAAATCTCAGGTGGACCACACCACAGGAAAACAGTGGTGATTAAACACCCACCATTAAAATTTTCCTAGGCCCACTGTAACGTTTATTTGTCATCTAACCTGCTGATTAGATCACAAAGACCTGGATGAAGGGAAAACACAGATATCAGATCGATTCAAAACTTTTTCTACGCCTAAAAAGTTTATAATGGTGGGCATTCAACCACCGTTGTTTCATGTTTTGTGGTCCATGTAAGAACTTTATCTTCCTAATTTTTGGGCTCATGCGCTAAAACGAGATTAAAATAAATTGATGGATGGCATGGATAAAGTACATATATCATGGTGGGGCCATAGGGCACCGTCCAGCAGCGAGTCACTGTTGGCGGTGTGTCCGTAGGCAATCCATGTAGTGGTGTGCATGAACCAAGCTAGTTGAGTTAGCTCGCTTGACTCGGCTCAAAAAAGCTCGATTTGACTCGGTTTGAAGTTGAGTTCGAGCCGAGTCGAGTTAATTTTTTGAGCTCGAAAATGAGCTCATGCCAAGTTCGAGTTGGCCCTAGCTCGGCTCGACTCGAATTGAACTTGGATGGATCCAATTTGGTGACTCAATTACTTTGATATTGATATTGCCCACCAAGCGTTTGATAAAATGACCTAATGAGTGTGGCGGTGGCAAAGAAAGTATGTACATGAAACCAATATTCTTTTTTTCTTAATTTTTATATTGCTTTGAAGGTATTTAATAAAATACTTGTAAAATCGTTGATGTTGTCTTAAATATAGTAAGCTTTTGAATGTACAATTTAAGTGCTTGTGAAAATATTGCATAGGCCAACTTGGCTCAATTTAGGCTAGAACTTGGCTCGAATCAGCCCAAGCTGCTGACTGAATTGAGCCAAGCTGGCCAACCATGCCCGAGGACTAAGCTGAGCCGTGTTCGAGCTGAGGCCAACTAATGGCCGAGCCGAGGCAGCTCGGTTGGACTCGATGTGTTTATCCGCGTCCATCCTCCTTGTCGTTATATATATAGAGTAATGGGTGGAAACGGTTTACTACTCTGGTGGAGTATGATGGCTGATAGGCAGGCACTTGGATGTTATACACTTGGCATACATTATCTGAAACTAAACTGTTCAACTTGTGTGATATACTGTAGATAGGTCATTTGGTAAATTTAGATTGGTTAAAAAATCTTAGTGACCTTATCTGCGGACGCTTATTTTCTATAATCAGACGATCTGATTTTTTTTCCCTGCAATTGCGTACCAATTTTTTCGCTGCCCATTTGATGGACAAATTTGGACGGTTAGGATTGCACAATCGAGATGTAAGTTTCAAGTGGCGCTCAATATGCATTGGGATGCACAATTTAGAGGTTGATGTTGGTGAGATGCTTTTTAAATAGTCGAGTACTGCTGGAAAATGACTAGCCTCACGCGTTAAAACGAGGCACGCGTACGCCGCCGTGAGTCCGAGACCCGACCCTGGAGAGCGGATTACCCCTCCTCACCCAAAGACTGTGCGTCCCTTACCTTGGGGTTACCGTGTGGCCCACCTTGATATACTTGTTATGTATCCACACCGTCCATCCTCTTTTCCAAATCATTTTAAGATTTATCCCAAAAAATGAAATAGATATAATTATCAGGTGGATCATACCATAGGAAAAAGTGTTGATTAGCCATTAATGGACCGCTTAAGTTTTGGATCAAGCTGATATTTTTTTTTCTCCCTTCATCCAGGATTATTTGAACTTATAAACAGATTGGATGGTAAATAAACAGTATGGAAACATTAAGATAGGCCCTAACAAATTTTTAATGGTAGGACAGTCAATCAACACTCTTTCTTATGGTATGGTCAACTTGATAATTGAATCTACTCCATTTTTGTGATAATGCCCTAAAAAAGATCTGGAAAAACAGATGGACTGTGTGGATACATAATACATAAGTCAAGGTGGGCCATAAGGCAACTCCACGGTAAGTGCGGCACCGTCTTGGGTGAGACCGGAAATCGGATTGTGTAATGAGTTACTCAAGACGCTCTTATCGTACTAAGTAAATTCAGTTGAGCCCACCATGAATGCATGTTGTTTATCCATGCTGTCCTTTCGTTTTTCTAGATCATTTTATGGGTTCAAACTAAAATTGATGCATATACAAAGCTCAAGTGAGCCATATCATTGGAAAAAGTGAAACTATTGATTTCAATTATTGAAAATTTTCTAAGCTCCCAATGATGTTTATTTGTCATCCAACCTGTTCATAAGATTAGAAGGACATGGACACTGGGAAAACACAAATATAATTTTGATCTAAAACTTCTGTTATCCCCAAGAAATTTCAATAGTAGATGTTCAATTCACACAGTTTCTTCCAGTAGTGTAGTCCTTTTGAGGTTAGATATACTCCATTTTTGGAATAAAGCCTTAAAAGAGATGGATGAAGTGGACATAATGCTTGAATGACACGGGGCCGCACGAAATTTACTCAGTACACTTACCGTACTGAGTTACTTGGTACACAATCCGCTTCTGTGAGACCGGGTCTCACCTGAAATCGGATTGCATACTGAGTTACTCAGTAGGCTCTTATTGTACTGAGTGAATTTTGTTGGGCTCACTGTGAATGTATCTAGTCTATCCATGCTGTTCATCCGTTCTTCCATCTTATTTTAGTAGTTGATATAAAAATTTAAGCATACCCAAAGATCAAGTGGATCATATCACAAGGAAATAGCAGAAATAATGACTTCCCCTGTTGAAACCTTTTTAGGGCATCCAGTGATATTTATTTCTCATCCAACCTGTTCATAAGATCATAAAGACATCGATGAAGGGAAAAAACAAATACAATCTTGATCAAAAACTTATGTGGCCCCCAAGAAATTTTCAACGGTAGATGTTCAATTCACACTCTTTCCTATGGTGTGGTCCATTTGAGGCTTGAATATACTTTATTTTTAATTTACACCCGTAAAATTATCTGGTAAAATGGATGGACGGAGTGGATAAAATACATAAATCACGGTGAACCCCACAGAGTTTACTAAGCGTACTGAGTTACTCAGTCCGCAATCCGATTCCGGTCTCGCCTAATCCGCTCTCCCAATCCTGTGGGCGCGAATTGGCGGTTGTCCCCGCCCACCACTTGAAGTTCCTATGGTCGGAAGCTGTATGCGGCATAAAGAGATTCCCGTGGGAGATCCCTTCCGCCCATCAGTTTCTAAGTTCACAATAGATTAGGAATCCAAAACTCAGGTGTACCACGCCACATGAAAACAGCGATTGAACGCTTGCCATTGAAAACTTTGTGAGGGCCACGGAACTTTTGGATCAGGATCATATTCGTGCCTATAATTTATCCCCGTGGTAATAACCTTATGAACGGTTTAGATGGCATATAAATATCGTGGTCAACTCTATGTGAAGGTTTCAAAGGTGGACGTTTCTTTTCTCACTGTTTCTTGTTGTATGGTCGAGTTTTGGATTTACCTGATTTTAGGATTCTAATCCTATAGTAAGCCTGAGAAACTGATGGGTGGAATGGATTTCTCACAGGCATACGTGGTCTGGCATAGCTTTCGAAACAAGAACTGGGGGATGGGGGCAAAGGCAATACGTGTCCAATCCTTCATACCGTAAACAGTGAAACCACCGAGTCGGTTTGCTAGATTGTGGGGTCTAATCGAATCCCGCTACGTTGGATCACCAAAGATGTGGTTGGCCCACCACGCAATCCACCACTGTCGGTCGACAAGTGCCCAGAAAGACCTCCAAAATAAGAGGGAGCCGATTAGGTGTTACCCTTACTGTGGGGCCCACCTTGAAGATGTGCTTTATATCCACGCGGTCAATACGTTTTCACGGCCCATTTCAGAAGGTCCGGATAATTAAGCAAATCCAAATCTCAGATGGACCACACCACAGGAAACAGTGGTGATTAAACACCACAGTTAAATACATCCCAGGGCCCACCGTAATGTTTAATTGCCATCCAACCTCTTAATAAGGTCGAGAAGACTTGGATGAGCTTAAACTCTTGTGGCCCATGGAATGTTTTTAATAGTCATTCACCACATAAGAGATGTGGTTCACCCGTGACTTGGATCTGCTTCGATTTTGGTTCATAATCTAAAATTATTTGGAAAAACGGATGCATGGCGTGTATATACAACACATTCATCAAGGTGGGCCTCATACCGTCAGTGTAACACTTAATCTACTCCCAAAAGAAGAATTAGGTTTTGATAAACTGAAAAGGGTTGGAAATTAATTTAAGTTCTTGAAACTTAAAGTGTTGAATTTTAGTACCAATGAGTACTGAAAAATCTGTTTTCTAATTTATCTTCTAAAAAAGTACGGAAGTCAAAAAAATTACTTCTTTTTTCACAAAAACCTATCTAATAAATAAAAATTACAAATGTATGAAAATTGACAAATTATCATATTTGCCCATATTATCCTAATTTCTATCTTTTGTGGAATGTAATATTAAACTTGTTATTACCATGCCTTCAAATTTAACATACATATGTTCAATTCAATACAAAAATTAATACTTTTCCCATCAAATAAAGCCCAATAGACCAATATTTTGGATCTTTTGTGTTTGCTATATGTAGTAAAATGAATTAATTGTGTAATGAGTCAAGTGGTAATGCATGCGTAGCCTTTAGATATGTGATCAAAGTACATTAGTGAGACAAGCCACACCATGGACCATGCATATTCTTCCTAACGTAATGATTATAGCCCTTGACAAACACACTAAGTGGGTGACACCAATAGACCCCATCATATTTTATCCAACCCATCCATCCATTTGCAGATCATTTTTGTGCATGATCCTAAAAGTGAGGTACATCCATATCTTAGGTGGATCACAACATACGAAACAATGGTGATCAAATGCCCATAATTAAAATCCATTAAAATCCTAGGGCCCATTGTAATGCTTATTTTCCATCCAATCAGTTGAATAGGTCACTCAGACCTCAATGAAGAGAAAACACAAATACCAACTTGATACAAAACTTTCATGCCACTGAGAAGTTTTCAGTGGTGGGTGTTGAATGACTACTTTTCAGGTGGCATGGTCCATTTGAGATTTGAATCTGTCTCATTTTTAGGCTCATGCCCTAAAATGATGTGGCCAAATGAATACATGGTGTTTGGATAAAATACATACATCATGGTGAGCACAAGCTATAGGATCACAATGGAATCGACCCTATTTTGGTGGAAGGGGGGTAACAATTTAGTGGGTGCTTACGTGATGATGGGGCCCATCTTGATATATATATATATGGTGTATATCCATGCCCTCCCTTTGTTTTCCCAGCTCATTTTAGGGCATGGTCCCGAAAATGAGTCCACCTCATAATATTATTTTTCTTGTAATGATGTATTAGAGATTATTTTTTTCATGGGTTGAAAATACTAATATTTAACAAGTGACGGTATCTAAAATGAGATAAACTCATTTTTCAACCGGCAACCAAACATACTCTGAACTGATAAATTTATAAGAGAAAACACTTTGAGGGTGTTTGGCTTGAAATTCAGTTGTTGATATGTGTGTATTATGCCAGATGTGGTAGTCTTATATAGTTTGACCTGAACTGAATGCTTACAACCCAAGCGCTGAGGTAGTTGAAGCTGTTTGGCCTCCTATTTAGCCACGGATAAATGAAATCAAAGAATTCCTGAAAGGGATGGTTTGCTTTGTTAATGAGTTCTTTTTACTTTTCAATCAAAATGATTTTTCTCATCATGATAGTAGATTAGATTATCCAATTTATGCAATGTGATCAGAGAGAAAAGAACTCAATTGTATTGAATTGAAATGAAAATAAAATAACTTACAATAATATCCTTTAGGGGTCCAACATTTGTTGTCTAGATAGTAAGACCCTAGATCTAATTTTCCTTTGGTTTAATAACTTGGGCGTAAATGAAAAAATTTATACCACTAAAAAGAAAGAAAAATATCATTCTTTTTATTCAACGTTTAGCATAGATGAATGAGAATTACACTGCTTTTAATCTAAGTTGGTGAGGTATAGGAGCATATATGAATGGGATTACACTCTCCTATGCTAAATCCGGTCCAACGTAGTAGCGTGAATGGATTGTCATATGCTAAGATAAGTTAAGATAAAAGATAGGCAATGTTGTGTTGTAGATTTGATTTGATTTGTGTTAGGTTGGCAAGAGCCTGTTACTCTTCGATCTTCCTTCTATTTAATGGAATTTTGAGATAGGTGCATGGAAAGAGATCTTCATAGCTACTTATTATGTTTGTTGATGTGGAGATAATTGTCTAAACCCAAAAATAGTCATGGCTTGTTAGGCAACACCTCGTATGCTGGTTGCTCCTCATCGGTTGGACATTGTTTGCACGCATGTTCTACTCCTATCACGTGGATGAAAGTTTCTCTTGAGTTGCCATGTATTGATAATAATTATCATACTTTTCACACAAACGTGAATATTGCACCATGAAGCTAGGCTAACTTAGTGTGGTCATTATTCTGCTCCTCAAATACTTTTGATCGTAGATCATGTAGAACACCACGATGTATTGGTTGAATTCGTCATTTAATGTGAATGTGTTTCAATCAAAACTCAACTTCAGTAATGAGGCCATTAATGTGTTATTTAGCTTTGTGGCTTTGCCACATGAATGAGATACATGACACGTGTGTCATTGCAGTAGTTAGTCGGGCTTTTTTTTTTGGGCTACTCATGACTTACTAATTCTAACCTCATTTGATTATTAAAGCAGCTGAGAAAATATTCTTTGTGCCTTTTGTTAAGATTTTACTATCGAGTCATTGGATTTGAAGTAGTAGATTAAGCGTAAACAAGGGACTGGGCAACACAGTTTTAGATTGGATGCGAGTCATTGTTATATTTTATTTCTTAATCATGAATTTGTTGAGTCATTTTGTCACGCCCCGAACTCGGAAACCAAGCTCACAAAATTTTCGATCGCCGAATCCGGCGCCGACAGCCTCCGTAGTACCCCATTCTCGGCTCCCGGCAGCCATACGCCAGGTTCCAATCCTGGGATGCTACAAGGAGGATTTCTAATCATCAATTTGATTTGTAATGAGCATAACCATAAGCATAACCCATGAACAATAACCACAAGAACACCATCACAAAATCCACTATGATCAAAAACTTTGAGTACAATACGTATAAAGGGAAATATAAGATTGTGCAAATAACGAAAACTCCAAAAGCTCAACTACACGCTCCTGCTGCTACTATGCTATGGTTGCCTCCTGGCATCACCTGCACGCATCAATCGTGCATAAGCTTATAGAAAGCTTAGAGGGTGGTGTAAGTGTGTACGCAATATGAGCGTGCTCAGAATGTAAGGTCAAAGTAATGCGAAATCATGCTGATAAGTACATGAATATAATCAGCCGTACCAAGGCTATGCTGTGCAAGATATGAATAATATCGGTCATGTCAAGACCATGCGATGCAAGATGCAGCTCAAGCATGTTAATCCTCGTCATAGATCAGTACAGTTCTTATTTAGAATAATCACCGGGGTTTAGTATACTCTAAATGACACTGACGCTCTCCCAGCCGCACAGTCCAAGTGAGCGTAAGAAACCTCACTAACCGTCTGGCCAATAGTCTACCAATACCTATCCGGCACGTCGATAGCAGACCTATTCACGAGCTGGTCAAACTCAGCTTAGTATTGCCCCCTACATTCGAGCGAGTAAGGCCACACCCCTTTTCAACAGACCACGACATAGTGGGAGACGCGGCCTCCTGGTATTCGACCCTCGTGTGCTCATATATCCACCCGGTCTCGATGTTGGAGTCATCCTCTGGTACCATCGGGTTTAGGAATTTTCACCCAGGGACATCTATGGTGCCCCGATGCTAGAATCAATATTTCTGGTATCCACCTCAGCCACCCCACGATGTGTCTGTGGAGGCTATGGCCCTGATGTCACTAAGACATACAATAATCATAATCACACAAATGCAAATGCATGAATCACACTACCAGTCATGCAACAGTCCTGCGCGTACCACGCGCTCAGGTAGGGCAACTTCGCCTGTCAGGGAGTCCATAAACAATCTGCCCAAAGGCATATGCTATGATCAGTCACTTCTCATATTAAGCATACATATGATGCGTATGATCATGAATCATGTTATACAGTGATGGACTCTGTACATAGCGAAGATGGGCCTAAATGGCCTACATACTACAAGTATGGGCCTATCAATGGGCCCTAGGGAGAGTGACAATGCGGACATTTAACCAACATCATCCTTGCAATGTGGACATCAAACCATCATTGCTCCCAAAGCATAGCGCGCTATAAGGGTCAATACATATACCATGGTGGAATCACACTACAATGGGCCTTATGTACGTCCTATTGGGCCTCGACCCATGGGCCTCCAATACATCAAATGGGCCTCATATATATCAGTGGATGGGCCATAACTACATTAAGATGGGCCTAATCATATGGGCCTCATATATGGGCCATATGTACATTGTAATGGGCCATAGCCCATGGGCCTTGCACACATCATAATGGGCCTTATACAATTTAAGGTGGGCCTTATACAAATCAAAGTGGGCCTCAACAATGGGCCGTATATGTATCAAGGTGGGCCTCATAAGGTAGCCAATGATTTGGCAAACAAAGATGGGCAGTGGGTTAAACACGTACATCACGGTCGGTTCCACGTGTTATGGCGGACGGCGTGGATAAAACATTCATCATGAGGGGTCCACTGCCTATGGACGGCGTGGATAAACACCACATTAGCCAAGGTTGGCCCCATAGACCTTGGTAACGTCACTACAGCAGCCATATAGTTGCAGTGACGTCCATCAACCACCCCACTTCCCGTACGTGGGGATAGAGTGGATAAAATACTTACATCAGTGGGTCCCACGTGGGGCCCACCATAACATTTATTTATCATCCAACCGTTGACAAGGTCACGCGGTCTTGGATGAATAGGAAAAACAAATTTCACATTTGATTCAAAACTGGAGACAACCCAGAAGGGTTTCAACGGTAGACGCTCAATCAACACTGTTCATGTGGTGTGGGCCACCCATGTCCGATGTACGACTGATTTTTGGGAGGGGGCCCACTCACCTAGGAGCCCATCAAATGGATGGTGTCGATGTTCACACACATCATGGTGGGGCCCACGGCTGGGACCGTGGGTCCCTGCCTCTTCCGTCCATGCGGCAGCGGCTGGCAGCAGCGGACGTTCCCGCTGCTGCTGCTTTTATTATTATTTTTTAAAAGAAAAATTCGTTTTCTTAAGGAATTTCCTAGGTGGGGCCCACATCCAGTAAATTTGACCCAGTCATTACATTCCATGGCTCAAGACCGACAAAACAAGCCCAATATTGGGTATGTTTCAGTGTGTAGAATCATCAGGTGAGTTTTAACGGTAGAAACCCCTATTTCTTATGTTATGGCCTGCCAGATAGTCGGATCGGGTTCACTTTTTGGCTCAACGCCTAAAGTGGGCTGAGAAATGAAATGGACGGCGTGGATTATCTACATACATCAAGGTGGGGCCTGCATGAGCAGCCACCCTAAAAGCATTTTTTCTTTTTAGCTCGCTAATACATACCCATGTCATTGATATTTGTGTTTTTCCTTCCATCTAGGCCCGCTAACAGGCTGGATGGTGTAAATCAACACATCCTTCAGGTGGGTCCCACAATGATGGATGGCATGGGTGAGTTACACACTTCATAGTGGGGTTTATCCGGGTGGGCCGCATCGTCATATTATCGCAAAGAAAATAAGGAAAGAGAGAGAAAGAAAGATGAGAGAGACATGATGGAGGGGGGGCCCCGCCACTATGGGCCCCTCATGGACACAATACATACATCATAATGGGTCCCACAAACAAGCGGGCCCAAAAGTTGAAATCAACGGTGGATCACCCACCTCTAGGCCTCCTCCTTGCTCCCTTAAGCTCCTGTGCTCCTTAGCTTGCCTTTTGATGGAGGTTGATGGGATTTTGATGGTGGTAGATGATAATTGGAAGGTTGAGATGGAAGAAGAAAAAGTGGGAAGAATGGGCCACACTTGGAGTTGGGAGTGAGGAGCTTGGACGTATGGAGTTTGGGTTTCTTGGGAGATTTAAGAAATGAGAGAGAGTGTGAGGTGATGAGAATGATAAAAGGTGATGGAGTAATGTGTTTGTTTGAAAATTTTGTAAAAGAGGTATGGTTGTGTTTGAATTTTGAAAAAAAAGGAACGGGTAGGGAGAGAGAGGGTTGACTTTTGGAAAAAGAGAGATGGGTTGTTGTACTTGACATTGATTAATTGATTGATGAGACTTGATGTAGAGATTCCCTCGAAATTCGCAACGCGCGACGTTTCTTCGGAACGAATGCTAGCCCACATCTCCTGGCCCGGGCATCGGTTCGGTGCGTGAGTCATGGCGTTGGAACCGCGGCGACGGCGCGGTCGCTATGATATAAGTTCTGGTTCGAGCCGACCTCGGTATGCAGGACCCGGCTTAGGATCGTGCGCAAACGTCAGATACCGGTCGAGGATTGCCGGAATTTGACCGGAAGGACCGCGGAAGCCAACGAAACGGTACGGTCTACGATACAGGCCTTATACATTTACAAAGCATCATCTTCTATTGGTGAGATTTTTCATGCATACATCTTTCACAATGGGCCCATTATATTAATGGTTTGGATCAGTAGAAATAGGGCCCACCTGTACAAAGTGTGTCTACAACATTATGCTGAAACATTATTTGAAAACAACCTGTACAACTATCTCTGGCAATTAATTTCTAGGCCAGAGATTTTAGGGCACTAAAAGCTTTTCGTTTGAACAAGTAGGACCATGCCCATGGTTTAGTGGTCCATTCTTGATGTGATGCAACTGGCCATGCACCAAAATCCCCATATATCGGAAGATCCTGGACATAGAATTTTCAGCGTTGTATTGTTGTATCATTAGGGCCTATTTGGGAGCGTGGATTTGGAGCCCCCTGGATTCAGAACCCCTTGGATTTACAATCCTCCCGGTGTGTTTAGCACCCTCGAGTGTGAATCAACTTTAATCCAAAAGTATCTGTGCATGATAGATTTACAAGGGTTTGAATTTAATTACTAAATCAACTTTAATATCCCTAATTAGTGAGATATATAATTTTTGACACAATGGTTGTGATAAGCCCACTGAAATATATGCTTTGCCTGAAAATGATGAAATTCCAAGTCTTGGATGGGCCGCAAGCACAAGATCATGTTTGAGCGACTAACCAACTATTTTTAATCATTGATCAACATGGACAATGTTTGGACGATGTTGGACAATGTTTGAACGGTGTTGGTAATCATTAGCAGGCCATGTGCCCAATAGAATGATAGTATAGTAACACGTGTTACACCTGCAACTATTCAAATGATTTTAGGTGTAATCCAAGCTCTCACAATGGATTGCAAACCCCCTCAAAGAGGGGATTTGAAACCCCCAGTCACTTTATGCTGCCAAACAACCAGCCCTCAAATTCCTTCCAATCCCCTCCAATCCACAGTGCCAAACGACCCCTCAATGGGGATCGTCCATCATGTAAGGCTCCCCTTTGATTTCCCATCCCTTCGTATCATTTTGATATGATGATCCAAACCATTTGATTTATGGTTTGGGAAATGAATAGCCTATATTGAGTATCCTGGAGAGGGTAAGCATTAATGTGAACCATCCATCTTGTGAAGCCCACCCTACACATCCCTTTTAAATCATCATGATCGGATGATCACACTCATTGGATTAGTGATTTAAGAAATGGATGGTCCATATTGAATATGCTAGAGGTCTAACAATTAACATGGATTGTTCATCATGTGAGACCCCATCTTTGATGGCTCCCTCTCTCAAATCACTTTGATTGGATGATCTTAACCATCAGATTAACAATTCAGGCAACGGATGGTTCATATTAAGTATAAAGAGGTTTAGGCATTTGTTATTCGCCCATAGTGTGGGGCCCACTTTTTATTGCTTGTCCTTCTCAAATCACTTTGATGGAATGAGTTTGGCCATTCAATTAGTGGCTTGGAAACAGACTGTCTATGTTGAGTAGACTAGAAAGGTCAAGGCGTTGACACGAATCATCCATCATGTAGAGCTCACCTTTAATTGCACATCTCTTTGAAGTCACTTTGAAAGATGAAATAATCATCTATTTAGTAATTTGGGAAATTAATCAACCAAACTGTCGTTAAACCAAAAGGGGGCAAATTCCTTGGGGAAGTGTTTCCTGCTAGGAAAGGGCAGTTTTTTTTTTTTTTTTAATAGCAATTTACATACATAAATAGATAGGGGTGCAGACATTTACATAAGAAAGTCGTACAAACAATTGCTCACGAATACCAATATGTAAGTAGAGTGGAAAGACATTTAATTCTTCAGACGTCACTAAAAGGCCCCTGATTTTTGGTGTAAGAATCATTCATAGCAAAAACTGTAAAACCAATGGTTTGGATCAGCATACACTAAGCTCATATGTACCAACCCTACCGTACATTTCCATACTGAAGCATCATGTGATAACTAATTTTTCCAACACAAAGGTGATCATGCATATGCTATTTTTATCTTTTAGCACACACCTACATGGAGGTTCAGGCAAAATAATCATGACCATAGATGGAAAAACATAAGAACCCCCCTTTAGTTCTGTTTGGCGTTTCCTCATCCTATACCTAGAGTGGGAGCACATTAGGTGATTACCCTCAACGTATTGGGGCCACCTTGATGAGTATGTTTTATATCTACGCCGTCCATCTATTTTACCAGCTCATTTAGGACGGGATCTTAAAATTTAAGCAGATCCAAATCTCAGGTGGACCAAACCACTAGAAACAGTGGTGAATGACCATTAAAAACTTTTTGTATGCCGCAAAAGTTTTGAATCAAGCTGATCCTTGTATTTTACCTTCATCCAAGTCTTTTTGGCCTTGTCAACAGGTCGTATGCATGGCAAATAAATATTACGGTGAGCCCTAGAAAGTTTTTAATGGTGGACATTCAATCACCACTGTTTCGTGGGATCTATCTGCTTAATTTTTAGAATCACAACCTAAAATGAGCTGAAAAAACAGATGAATAACATGGATATACCAAAAATCATCAAGGTGGGCCCAATGGTGAGGGTAAGGTGTTACCTGGGTAACACCTAATCCGCTCTATGCATAATGCCCTCCATTAATTTGGGTTAACCCATCAGTCACATGTTTTTTTTTGGTCCATACTGCTTTCAGACATAGGAAATTAGCCAAGGATAATAAAGGCAATTAGCTTTTAACTATGCATTATTAGGGGACAAAATAGAAGCCAATTTAGTTTATTTAGAATGTGAAGCTTGTGTACTAAGCAAATAGTAAAATAGACCTTGTGATACATGGGCTTCTCGCAGATAGTAAAATAGACCTTGTGATACATGGGCTTCTCCTTCCCCATCTCCCATGCATGTGAACCACCTCCTCTCTTTCAACATGCAATGCACAATGCATGTACCAAACTTACCAGTTACTCCAATCAAATCAAGGTACTTAAATTTATTTATTGGACCATGCTAACACTCGCATTTGCATATACTTCAGAATGGGAGATTTGGACTACCCAGCAATTCTGGCTGAATGTCGTTAGACCATATATAACCCACAAAAACGTATTCCACACAGCAGCTAATAGCAAGGAATCTAATAATGTGAGTGGTTACACACCTTGTGTGACTTAGAAAGTTTCATTCAACATGTGGAACCCAATCTCAACCTACGTGGGTCCAAAATAGACATTATATGGGCATTGATCTCACACATGCATTGTTGATGTATATGCCTATCTGATTACTCACGCTCCAAGGTGTTACTCACTAGTCTTTTAGAGAGAATGAAGAGGTTCCTAAAAGAAGAAAAAATATAAAAGAGAACAGTGAATGAGAGAAAATAAGTCTGGAAGATATTAGAGGGAAATCTCCTTTCTTTTGTTAGATTTGATTTGCCTATTGAATCTCAATAATTAATTGTTTTACTTCAATCTTAATTATCAAAGGCTGTCAATTGGATGATTTGAATTGTTGGACCAGCCTTGCATGAATGCTAGAGTCTTATCATGAAAGAGAATGAATGTTCAGGGCTATTTGCATTCAAGCTAAATTGTTTCCCTATTTGCTATTTATGAACATGTTTTTGGGACTAGTTATTCATGGACAAAACCTACAAGAACTAGAAGAGATTGTGGCATTTATGGAGAGCTTAATATGAACCGTAGCAATGACACATTCCTTTTTTTTTTTTTTGTGCTTGAAAATGCTTAAACTTTTGTACCTACATACGTGGCACATTTGAAATATGTTACACATGTGTATGGACGTTAGTGCTTTTCACGAAAATATATCCATAAATGTGATGTGGGATAATTAATTAGTTTCTTTAAAAGCTTGAATTGATAGATCATGGCGAATCAATCCCTTTATGTCATAACTCCAGCCTCACATCCCGTGAGCTAGGACCTTAGCCTAACCTCCATCGTAGCTCCCACTTCATATGGGTTTTGCTTCACACGAGCCACCCACCTCACACGGGTGGGGCCCACTTCATACAAGCCACCCACCTAGCACAGGCCACCTACCCCGAGTTTGCCTCTGCATCCCATAAGTCACCTCACTCGAGTCCAGTGTTAAAATACTTCTATATTACAATGTGTCATGGTTTCACCTACTAAATAGAATTAACCCATCTATGTCTTAATATCTCACAGGTCTTGAACTATTATCTAATGGTACTTAGGTTTGTCAACAAACAATGAATGTATAGCTTTTTTTTTTCCCCTACTAAAGTGTTTGTCCAAAATACTTAAATTCTTGTGCATAAGGGGGTTTCCAAACCATGAATATATACTTT
This sequence comes from Magnolia sinica, assembly GCF_029962835.1. NCBI lineage: Eukaryota > Viridiplantae > Streptophyta > Magnoliopsida > Magnoliales > Magnoliaceae > Magnolia > Magnolia sinica. The sequence goes on from NC_080573.1 coordinate 129,827,941, forward strand.
TCTCATACTGTTTATCCACAACATGACTTAAATCCAAATAGACAATAGCTAAGTTATGTCACAACCGGCTATCCATGAACCTATAATTGATATAGGTTGTTGGTGGACATGTTGATCAACTTGTTATTCCTTTTCTTGTTTATCAATCTCTTGAAATTTACATGAAGAAATAATGGATTATGGTACATGTGAGGGGCTTAATATGAATATTGGCACATTAATACACGTGCCACATTTTTTGGGCCTTAACAATTGATGGTGGTACATATGTATATGTGAAGTGCTCCAATTTGAATGACCGCACATGTGGCAAATTAGAAGATGTTATGCATGTGTGTGTACAAGAGTATCCCTCACATGTATCGAAGTTGTAAAATATCATTAATAAGACTTTAACCCCTCTAACTAAGACACTAGTTTTATGTTTTGATAGATATATTTTGAACTACTTGTCTTCCCATGCGTAAAAAGCCTCACAAAACATCAAAGGGTGATGATTGGTTGAGTTTGAGTTTGGCCAAGCTTGGCTCAATGCATGGGGTCGGGCACCTAACTTAACTTGACCTAGCTCAGCTCAAAGATCGATAAATTTCTCATTTTCACCTAAATGTTTCAAATTTATCTGTTATGAGTAAAAATGAGCTCGTCAGAAGTATGAGGTCGGCTCAAACTTCTGTATATGTCACATAGTTGCCTAGTGCCAGTTATGATCAATGAGTTCCCCAATGACTAGAAAGGGATAATCCGTTGTATTTTGTTGTATGATATCGTGCTCTTCTATGGCCTCATCTATGTCTGAGATAATGTTCAGATCTCCTGAAAAAGCTTCCGAGGCATGATCCCATATAGGACCGAGTATGCCCTGCTCGTAGATTTGTGAGAGAGTCCCTGCATTGTACGATAAGATAAAGGGATGGTCATCCCCGATTTCACTTATGTTCTACTAAGGAAGGAAGATTGATCTCAGTACTCAGATATAACATTCAGGGGTAGGTTGATAATCTACTCAAAGTTAAGGGGAAGCTCGACCACGGTCCGTCAGAGAGCCCAGGTCGGTAAACTCCTCCTCAAGACGGCTATGTAGACCAGCTTGGATGATTGACCTCGATTTTCTACTACATGTTTCTTCTAATCTTAACTATTCGACCTTATCATCACCGATGATCTTGCAAAACAGCTAAGAAATGTATGCCGAATGTATGGCCATGATTAAGGGGCATTTCTATTATGTGATTGACTCTGCGAGGCTATAAATAAGAACCTCTCCGACAGTAAAAGGAATGGACAACTCTACGCACCAAAGAACCCTTAAATTTCACTAGACCTAGCTTACTTGATTCTAACTTAGGTATCGGAGGGCCGCCTGTAATAGCTAGAGTCTTCTGTCTCCTTCGTGTGTATGTATTCAGAGTCCCGTGAAGATCAACCAAATTTCTGCAACAGCACCATCCAGGGAAAGTGGGCAAGAACACATGCACAAAGAGTATATTAGGATGAATGGATGCCAAACAGAGAAGAGAATGGAAGTGAAAAGTTTGCTATATATAACACGTCCATATAGAGCTTGGGCCAGGCAGGTGGGAGGTGCTAAAATTACTTGAGCTCAAGCTCGGTGGGAAAATTGAACGGGCTGGGCCATGGGTACACGGCCAAGCGCTTGGCGACGGCGTCCAAGTCCCAGAAGGACGGGCGGGCTAAGGGACCGATTGCCAGTTGTTTGTTTGTAAATTGTAATAGTGAGGCTTTTGCTTGTAAGACATGTATGAATGGCCTTGGAACATGGCCGCACGATTGTTGGCACGCGACTTTCGCCAACCAGCAACTGAGACGCGGAGTTTCCACATGTAAACGCCGCTACCTGTGAGTTTGTGGCGTAGGGTCTGGCACGTGTCACGTAGCTTTCTATGTCGCGAGTCACGTGGTGCTATCTGGCCTGATCCGTTTTGCATGGTTGTTTTAGTAAAAACCAAGGGTTCGCTGAATTTTAAGACGCAGCTCTCCTTGGTAAATCCCAGGAAGAGAAATAAACCGTTGAACCTGTGAACAAATGCCAGGAGTGAAGGGCTGCCAAGCCAAATGGCGAGGGTGGGTCCCACCATGAATGGACCCCTCTACGCAACTCGCATTGATCGGTCTCGATCTTCTTATCGTGGTCGTTCTGCAGTAGAAAAAAAATCTCATGAACGGTTCCGATCTCATGGGCCACTCTGCCACGTGGAATGGAGAGGGATTCTACTATGATCCTCGACCAAGGAAGTCATGATAACTGACAAGCGGGTCCTGTCGTTTCGGTATGCACCGTAGAACGTCGATCCGGGGAGCGGATTAGCTGTTACCCGGGTACAGCTTAGTAGGTGTTAGCCTTACCGTGTGGGGCCCACCTTAATAAATGTATTTCACATCCACGCCGTCCATACATTTTTTCAGCTCATATCCACGCCGTGCATTTTCATTTTTTCAGCTCATTTAATGAGGTTATAAAAAAGTAAGTAGATCCAAATCTCTGATGGCCCAGACCACTAGAAAAAGTGGTGAAAGAACATTAAAAGCTTTTTATACGCAATAAAAGTTTTATACCAGGTAAATATTTATTTGACATTATCAACGGGTTAGATGGAAAATAAATATTATGGATATTCTTATTGTGGGTCTTGGGAAGTTTTTAATGGGGGAGCATTCAATCACCACTGTTTCTTGTGGTATGATTGATATGGGATTGGATATGCTTAATTTTTGGGACCTTGTCCTGAAATGGGCTGTAAAAACTGATGGACGATGTAGATATACAACGTATGATCAAGATGGGCCATACGGTAGGGTAACACCCACCAAGCTGTTACCCGGGTAACACATAATCCGCGTCCGTTGATCTGATGGTGGCGGCAATAGCCCAAGAATCTTCTCGTGAGTGAATTCCTAACCCATCAACAGATATACTGCAAATGGACGGTTAAAAAAGAAATGCAGAAATAACAACAATATCAGATGGATGATCTCGAATCTGAGATATTTGACGATCAGGATCTCTTGCTTGTGCCGGCTGAAAAACCAAGTGCACAGCCTCGTCTGATCCTCGAGCGGATATTGTGATAACCACCAAAATTCCCCATTCCAGAAGGGCCGGATTCCATTACATCTGTTGCGCGAAGTGCGTGCAACACCCGAACATTGTGGGCCCACCGTGATGTTTGTTTCACATCTTCTCCGTCCATGATCAGTTATGATACCTCTTGTTATGATCCGAGCCGAATAATCAGGCCGATCCATTAGTAAAGCGGGCCTCGCCAGTGGGAAAAGTTGGGATGGGGATACCCACCACAGAAAGCTTCCTGGGGCATACCTTGTTCTTTTTATTTCATCCAACCCGTTCATCAGGTGAGACCTTACATGATTAAGATACTTTTAAAAAATACTCTGACCCAAAATTCATGTTGGCCACATCGCTCAAATTTAGAGGTTTTAGTATTGATTTCACATTTCCCGTGTTTGTTCAACCTGAGTTCTAGATCGAGGCGATTTTTTATACCTATTCTGAATATGAGGTGGTTCAACTGATGGACGGATCGGATTTCACACAAACATCATGGCGGGCCCCACAGATCAGGTGCTGCGCGCTCTTTCTAATCCATAGTGTTGTCGAGAATTCCGGACCGTTGCTGTATTTATCTTCTCAAACGTCTATTATCAAGCTGCTATTGGAAAGTTCAGGACTGTTCTATCTCAAGGATATCTTTATCCTCGCTCGTTCACGGTGATGGATGGTGTGGATCATTGAAACACCGGCCCCACCTGTCCAAGCAAAGAACCTTCGTACGTCGTCCGATTATCGAGGGTGATGGAATCCTCAAAACATGAGTGTCAATTTAGCAATTTCAGCAAAAAGCAATGGCATTTAGAAATATTCCACGCCACCGCTCTGCCAGTGTGAGCACAGCCTCCCTCCCGCCTTCTTACTGTCTCTCCATCAAAACCGTCAAAATACGAAATTCGCCTCCCGTTTTCGCAAAGCCCAAAAAAGGGAAAATCCCCATTTTCTCCTTCCACACTCTCCTATAACTTCTCCTCCTTTCCCAGCCATTCCTCACTCTCTCTTTCTCTCTTGGTATCGCTTTCTCGAATGCAATCTCTCTCTCCTTCTTCTCTCCTTCCAAAACCTCGCTTTGATTCTATTTCCAGCCACTCCGTCGACCTCGCGGCATCTCCTGCTTCTGTTAGGGCTTCGTTTCCTGCGAAAAACGCCGATTTGAAGGTCGGATCTTCGAAAGCGATGGGATCTGCTGGGAAATCTCACCCGAAGATCGTCACCGGAGATGCAGGATATGTTCTGGAAGACGTTCCGCACTTGACCGATTATATTCCTGATCTGCCTGTACGATCTCTTTCTTTTTATTTCTTTTGTCTTTTTTGGGTTGATTCTTGGATTTGAAGTGAAATGTAAGCTTCGGAGCGGCGATCGGCAAATGTTTCCTCTCTCTCTCTCTCTCTCTCTCTCTCTCTCTCGATTGGCTGATTATATTCCTGATCTGTTTGTATGTTCTTTAGTTAGTTATGGCCTTCTTTAGTTCTATGTCGAGTTGAGGTTTTGAGTAATGTTATAGAACTCATCGATTTGACTCGATAATCGGATGACTTGACTCACTTCCCGGATATAAGGATATGGTGTTGAAGATGCTCTGCACTTGTCCCAATATAGTTCTGATCTGCATGTTGTTCGCTTTCTTCTGATTTTCTTTTTAGTTTTTGGCACAGGCAGTGAACTCTGTTATTTTCTTTTGTATTTAAAGAGGCGATTGATAGAGGGTTTATTATTATTATCATTATTATTATTTTTTATTATTTTATTTGATTCTTGATTTATTTCTATTCTAGTTTTTCTCTCTGTTTCCTGATTGATCTTATCGTAGATTGAGAGTTTCAATGAATAGTTAGGTTAGTTTATTGTAATTTTGAAGTGTTTAGCAAGATTTTCGTTTCCCTTTATTTTTAGAGCACGCAGGCGAGACTCCACCTTAAGCCAGTATTTTTCCCTCCCTCCCTACTATCTACACCATACACGTCACAGACGTCTCTGCTGATTGGGACCCTTCATCTGGTGGGCCACACTCCTGAAGGACCATGGAGCAATGTGATCGGCTGATCCTAGGGTAAAGTCAGAAATTTTGCGTATTGAAGTTGGACCATTGTTCATTTTATTTTTTTCCCCCCGAAAGATGAACTTTTATTAAAAGAGAGAAGAAAACAGCAAAAACAGACAGTAGACAGAGGCACGCCAAGGCAGCAGCTCAGCTGCACCCCAAGAAAATGAAAATTACAGCCCTCGATACTTGAAAGGCTGGAAGTCCAATCAATCACAAGAAGTCTTGCTCTTTGGGGGGTTCACGACATTGACTTGGAGTCGTTTGTGGAGCACCTCGAATTTCTTTCCTCCCAAACTGCCCACCAAATTGCTAGAAGAAACAACCTCCAAAGCATATTCTTTGTCGTCATGAACTAGCGCGTAGAGAATTTATCCAGTCTGTGGGAAGGTCCAAAGAACCTGAAATCATCTCAAAATATCTGACCAAATAGAGCTCACGAAAGGGCAGTGTATGAAAAGGTGATCGATCATCTCCTCGTCATGCATGCAAAGAAGGCAAACGTTCGGGAGGATCATTGATCTTTTCCGAAGGTTGTCAATTGTTAGGATCTTTTTTCTTCCAACCGACCACCCGAAGGCAGCGATTTTGGGAGGCACATTGTAATGCCGAAGAAACTTAGTGTGACCCAAGGCGTCATTGTGGCCCTCAGTGCGAATGAGAGTGTATAGAGAGCGAACAGAGAAAGCTCCAGATTTATGGGCCTTCCAAATCATCTTGTCGGGCTCCAAGATAGCTGCATGGCAGCGATGGATTCTCTCCAAGAGCGGGTGCTGCGTTTTTGGCCACTTCATCATTGCGAAAGAACCTTCTACAAGGGAGTTCTCAAACCACCGACTCCCCTATAAAGGAGAAACAAGCAGTGATCTCTATGGATGGGTTTGGCGTCAAGCGGTAAATTCTAGGAAAGTCGACTTCCAAAGGAGAGGAACCAATCCAAATATCATCCCAAAATCGAATGTTCTTTCCATTGCCCAACGAGAAACCCACACCTTCCATAAAGGCTCGTTTGATGGAGGAGAGTCCTTTCCACAAGGCTGAAGCTTTGTAGGTTGAGGTTTCTCATGTTCTCCAACCCCCATCCGAGCACCTATACTTGCATTTGATAACATCTTTCCATTGTGCTACACCTTCCTCTCCAAATCTCCAAAGCCATTTGCCAAGAAGAGCTTTGTTCATGGTTTGAAGGTCTTTTATACCTGCACCTCCCTCCGCATAAGGTTTGTAAACATCATTTCAAATCATCAAATGGAATTTTTTCTTATCTTCCTAATGTAGGGGCATTTTCACACTGGGCTCGAGTGGGGTCGCCTGTGGGATGTAGGGGCACACTCGGGGTGGGTAACCCATGTGATTTGGGGCCCACAAGGGAGGTCTCGTGTTCGAGACTCTTTACCAAGGTTGATTAATGTGCATTTCACACTGGGCTCGAGTGGGGTAGCCCGTGGGATGTGGGGAGACACTCGGGGTGGGCGACCTTTGTGATTTGGGGCCCATGAAGGGGGTTCGGCCGAGGTCCTAATCTAGGAGATGTGGAGCTTGGGCTATGAGATAAAGGGATTAATTTTTCATACTCTAACAGTTCGAGCTTTTAGAGCAAGTGGTTAATTGTTATCACTTCTGCTTTGTGCCTTGAGAAGTCTCATCTAATTTTTTCAATTCCTAGAGAGAATTGAAGCTGGGCATTTGAATATGGACATGAAGTATAGCGGGAGGTTAGAGAGCGTTGCTTTGATAAGCGTGATGCGGCCCCCGATAGAGAGATACAGGCATTTCCATGTTGCAAACTGTTTCTCGAATCTCTCAACTACCTAGTCCCAAAGGTGCTTCGGTGGCTTTCCCACAGAAAGAGGAAGGCCCACGAACATGGATGGGAGCTCCCCGACTGCGCATCCAAAAGGGTCAGCCAAAAGGGCGACTTCCTCTACTTCCATCCACAACCCAAAAAGCTTGTCTTTTGAAATATTCACTTTTAGGCCAGAGATTACTTCAAAGCAGCAGATAATAGTTATCAACTTACCCATCGTGTTAGTAGAGGCATCGCAGAATAGGAGCGAGTCATTGGCAAATTGAAGGTGGGAGATGGGCATCAGCATACCCTCCACTTCGAACCAGGAAAAGAGACCTTTCTCTTGGCCAGTTGGCCCTTAGAAAGCATTTTCCCCATGGCTTCCACTATTATGATAAAGAGGATGGGAGAAAGAGGATCCCCTTGCGGAAGACCTCTAGAACTTAAGTAACCCTTGGGAGAGTCGTTAAGGAGCACGGAGAAACTGGCTGAACTTATGCATTCACGGATTCATGATGGCCATTTATTTCTACACCTAATCTAGTCGAGCATATGGGCGAGGAAGTCCTAGTCTACATGATCAAAGGCTTTCTCCAGATCCAGCTTACAAACAATACCTTTGGACCCCCCTTTGTATCTAGAGTCAAGGCATTCGTGTGCGATTAAGGCATTATTGAGAATTTGCTGACCCGGCATGAATGCGTTTTGGTTTTCAGAGATGACCTTCCTGATGATATTTCGAAGGCGAGAGGCCAAGACCTTTGCGAGGATCTTGGAGGGACCTCCGATGAGACTAATAGGTCTAAAGTCCTTTAGGGAATCAACACTCGAGGATTTACGAATGATGGCGATGAAGGAGGCTCTAATATTGCTCGATAAATGGCTCCTTTCGAAAAATTCCGACATGAAATCCATGACATCTCCCTTGACATCCTCCCAAAAGAGTTTTAAAAAAAAGCCAATGGGAAGCCATACGGGGTAGGGGCTTTGTCGCTTTCTGGTGAGTCTTGCAATTTTCATCTCTTCCCTCAAAAACAAGGAAACAAGAGAGCTTTTGCCTCCTCAGCTGAGAGGCGATTGAATTGAAGATTTTGAAGTTTGGGACATCTCCAAACCACCTTTGTGAGCAGAAGCTTGTAGAATCAAACTATTTCCTTAGCAAGACTGTCTTTGCCTTCGATGCGATTGCCGTAACCACAAGGCTGCTGATTTTGTTGATTCTCGCCCGAGCACTAGCGATGCTGTGGAAATATTTGGTATTCTTGTCCACATCTTTAATCCAGCGGGTCCGAGAGCGTTGTCTCCACTTTATCTCGTCCTCTTTCACTCGGGCCGTATAGTCTTTAATCAACTTGATCCTTATGGCATGGTCTTCCTATGACAGATCCCTTTAATTGAAGACTGTTGATCTAATGACTAACGCTGTTAACTCATTTATGTGGTGGTCCATTACGGTTGTAATGAGCTTGGATGCAAACGTCATTTGGTAGAGACGAGACAAAGGAGAGAGAAAGATTCTTGATTAAGTTGGCGAGGTTTGCTATCAAACATCCTCAGAGAAGGCATTAGGTTTATTTATTGTATTATAAGTGAAATGGAGGTTTGGAGAACAACGGTCATTGGATTTTCTCTCTTTTAGGTCCTTTTAATCTGATAATAATGTAGGGGTAGTTTCACACCGGGCTCAAGTGGGGTGGCCTATGGGATGCTAAGGCACACTCGGGGTGGGCGGCCCGTGTGAGACGGAACCCACGTGATTTGGGGCCCATGAGGGGGCGGAACCCATGGATTTGGATTTTCTCTCTTTTAGGTCCTTTTTATCTGATAATAATGTAGGGGTATTTTCACACCGGGCTCAAGTGGGGTGGCCTATGGGATGCTGGGGCACACTCGGGGTGGGCGGCCCGTGTGAGACGGAACCCATGTGATTTGGGGCCCATGAGGGGGCGGAACCCATGGATTTGGTGCCCATGAGGAGGGTTCGGCTGATGACCTAACCCATGGATGTGGAGCCTGGGCTATGAGATAAAGGGATTAATTCACCATGCTCTATTAGCTCGAGCTTTTAGAGCAAATGGTTAATTGTCCTGCATCAGATAATATTCCTGGTTTAGAGGGATTTGGTTAGGTTCTCTATCGTAGAGGATTTGTGTTCATTTGCTGCTGCCTCTTTGATGGCTTCCAGGATTTTGCTTGCAGAATTGTCCCCAGGCATCAAACTTTGTTTATAGTATTTTATGGGTTTCCTGTGGAATGTTTTCAGGGATGCCTGAGATGTGCTTTAGAACCATAGAATATCAGCAAAGGACCAAAGTTTTAGCAGTGATTCAACTTAAAAACACCAAATCTTTCATTCATCATGTGGCTGGACCATTGGAGTCTCATGAAGTTGCAGCAGTTGAGCAGGATTTCTTGTAAGAAACCTGTTGTTTCTTTGGAGGCTTGCATTCCTGTTCCTGCTGTTTTAATTTGAGCACTTACACATCACCGTCATGAAAATAATCATTAAAGCCTCGTTTTTCCAACCATTTATGGTCAGCTTACAAAGTCAGATACTTCTACAATTATAGAAAAAAATAGAGCAGTTCCATAATGTATTGCAAGTTTTTTCACCAATCTTTAATTTTATTGTCAGAAAAGCAAAATAACTCAACAATTACCTCAAATTATGTGGCCCACTCTTAGTTGTAGGAGACTTGGAGCTTGTTCTGGTGGGCCTCACATGTGGATGGCCTGTAAGCAAAAATTCATAGATTGGGTAGTCTGGTATGCTCAACTGGCCTGCAAACTGATGGTTAAGACAGAAAACATCAATGCTGATATTGATCAAGCAAATTGACCATCCATCGAAGAGCTCAATGGATGAAGAGTTCTGGTTATTAAGGGTGGACCTCATGTAGACTAGTAAACCCATTACCTTTTGTCAGCTATTTGTGCAATTTAGGTCCCCAATTTTTATTTTTATTTTTCCAATTTGATAGGATCATGTAAGAATTCCAAACAGATGTTAGTAGAGTTATATGCTCGCTCTTGTAAAAGACAATATATAGTCAAAAAAATTTCAAACCGAGATGGGTGAGTGCAAGCACCGTGATTCAACAGGACTCTTTTACCCATTTTATCGTCCTTTTGGACTTTTCTTGGATGTTTGAACCATGGAGTGAATCTAATTTTCTATTTTCCTTTTCTTTGGGGGAAGGAATGCTATCTGAAGGATTATACGTATATTTTTTTTTTTGGCAGACTTACCCAAATCCTTTGCAAGACAATCCAGCATATTCAGTTGTCAAGTAAGTGAATTATTTTTATCATCCTCTCTGAGGTGATTTTCACCGTTTTCAACAGCAATTTGCATAAATCTTTTCAATGATCCTGTTTGAATGATTCACTAAAATAATTGTCCTTCTAGGCAGTACTTCGTTAATGTGGATGATACTGTTGCTCAAAAGGTGGGCACTTCATGGTTCTTTTTTATCTCTCTGTGATTGTAGATCCATTTACATTTTTGTCTTTTTCAGTCTTGATGCACATGGTGTTTCAAAAGGTTGTGCTGTTAACAATTACAATCAATTTACTTATTTTCATTTCCTTGTTTCATAGATTGTTGTTCACAAGAGTAGCCCAAGAGGGATACACTTTCGACGTGCCGGGCCTCGCCAAAAGGTGTTGTTTATCCCAACATGCATGCAGTTGGAAACCCTGATACATCATATAAACGTTACTGACACATGTTATTCATATTTTCTCAGGTGTATTTTGAGTCAGATGAAGTGCATGCATGTATCGTAACATGTGGTGGGCTATGCCCTGGGCTTAATACAGTGATTAGAGAAATAGTATGCGGCTTGTACCACATGTACGGAGTCACCAAAATCCTTGGAATAGAGGTGAGATATTATGTCGTTTTCTAGTGTCAGGGTTTCCTTTTCTGTTTGGTTCTCTCCCACAGTTCCTCTTGGAGGAACTTAAGGTAGAGTTATGCCATGAATATCAAGCATTAGAATATTAGATAGTTCAAATGGAATAGCATGTGATTGAATTGGACACATGCATCATTGTACACATGGACATTTGCATTAGCCACTGTTACAGGGGCTAAAGATGCTGGCCCTGCAAAAATTGCTGCATCCCCATATTTTATTGTTTAAATAGGTTAACTGTTCAGTCAGTGGCATTATTGTTATGTGTTTAAGTGTTGGATGAGAGCATTAAACTGTCTTTTCTCTTGGACTAATCACTCGTTATGGATTCCTTGATTTGAAGGATGGGCAAGTGGCTCACTTACAAGGTATTCAAATGTTCAATAACAGCAACCGTCGTTACCGTTATGGCTTTTACGGCCATGTTAACTGTATTGGCCCTGTTATGGACTGTTAAGGGCCATTTTTTTCATAATGGCCGTTATGGCCCCCATAATGCATAATGGTCCCTACCGTTACTGTATGCAACTGTTTTTGTTACCTTGCTCACTAATGTAATCTGTTGCATGTTCTGCTGCGGTAGATCCATGAAAGTATAATAACTGATGATAGGTTGATACATGTGGTCATTATTCGTGTTATCCACTGGATTTGTGGTTTTAGATTTTGGAACTATAAGATACTGTGATGGTGCCATTTATTGATACTGTTCTTATGACATCTTTAGGGAGGATACAGGGGTTTCTATTCTCGCAATACTGTTCCTTTAACACCCAAGGTCGTCAATGATATCCACAAACGTGGTGGTACCATCCTTGGCACATCACGAGGAGGCCATGACACCTTAAAGATAGTTGAAAGCATTCTGGACCGGGGCATTAATCAGGTATACATGGCAAGTGTATATAATCTGCTCTTTTTTTATAACTATTGCATGACTAGTAGGTAAGGAGTATCGAGTATGTATCACTGTTCATTTTTCATGCAAGATTTTTATGCAGCTGCCACATGAAGTCAGGCATTTAGATTTCAGGTTTATAACTTTCTGTCTTTCAGGTGTACATTATAGGAGGAGATGGAACCCAAAAAGGGGCATCAGTAATTTTTGAGGTAATTCTGGTTGAGAAAATGAAAATCGCCATATTTTGATACCATTTGATAAAAGAGGAGAGGTGCTACACAGAATAATCTGTCGCAATCTTCCTATTTGGGAAGCATTGAGATTCGTCACCTCTCCTCTGAATATCTTTGCAAATTATGATGTTTCCCTTGTTAAAATGCACAAATGATAGCAGTTAAATTGTGTTTTTCTTTTGTCTTCTTTCCTTCCTTTTTTTTTTCTTCTTCTTTCTGAATAGCATTTATTCTTCCCAGCATTCTGATCTTTTGTTATTCAGGAAATTCAAAGGCGTGGTCTCAAAGTTGCAGTTGCTGGAATCCCTAAGACTATTGATAATGACATTGCGGTATTTGTCTTACCTGTATCTGCACAACTTGTTTGGGTTTCATTTACTCTCTTGTGATCACTTGTGTTGTTACCAATCAGTTGTCACAACCATTTCATGATGGTCAACATCTCTTGTTGATTCAGGTAATTGACAAGTCCTTTGGTTTTGACACGGCCGTGGAAGAGGCTCAACGGGCCATTAATGCAGCACATGTTGAAGCTGAAAGTGTTGAGAATGGTTTGGGTTTTGTGAAGCTAATGGGTCGCTACAGTGGTACGTGTCTATTCTTGATAGTTATAAATTCTCATGCAGAGGGTTGGAGATAGATTTTGAAGAAACTATTCTCTCTTAGCAAAGGATTTCGTCATTGATTTTGCATTTCGGTCTTAATGTTCTTGTTAAGAGTATAGGATAAGTATTACAGCTTCATGTACAGCTTTACCTACTGAAAAGATACAATTAAGTAGATTTAGGAATATGTATTGTATCTAATAGATTGTCCTAACTGTATTTATTTTGTAGGTAAAGCTGTACATGTATCTGTAATACTTTTCCTATACTTCTTAGACGCTTGTGGATTGTTTTCTCATTTCAGTTGGCAAATGTCACCTGATGAGATGAGCTTAAAACTCAGAAAGATTCTAAGCTGCTCAAAGTGTTTTTGAAACAGCAATTGGGAGTGTCTTTAGCTTTTGGACTGTTCAGCTTGAAAATTAGGATTTTCTTTTGATTATTAATATCTAAAGATCTCCCATTTTTATTTTTATTTTTTAATTTTAATTCCTCGCAGTTATCTACGCCACAAGGTAGCTTCATTTTCTACAAAAAAAATAAAAATAAAATTCATTTAAATAACTCTATTGATATGGACAAAACCGACTTGTGCGCACGCGTGCATGTATTTACATCTTACATACTAATATTTAAGTAATATATTTATTTTTTTCTACCAACAAGGCTGGGGTGTAGGTCCAACTGGGATGATCCTAACATTTGATCAAATAGCATGAAAAAAACTGATGACTGAGATCATTTACAGAAACTGTCCAATTCTCACTGTTAATCATTCAGCTGCATTCATCACCTTGGCTCTTATGGTTCTAATGAATCACTTTGGTCGAACAATCGTAACCATCTAATCCATGGGGTTGGAAAATGGTGATGGTTAGTGTCATCGGTTGGTTTGATTTCCTAAAAGTGGACTATGAAAGTGAGTAGGACTGAATGAATGGTCCAGATCAATGGTATTGATGCCTATATGTAATGCAAGCATGAATTATCACCAGAAGCTTTCGATGATGATGTGGGTCCCAAAAATTCAATTTGTGGGTCATACCGCTGTTTGGTGGGTGGTCCCACATGTGGTATTTTGTTTAGACTTTTTAAAGAGATGGTTCCTATGTGTGGTTGTAGGTTGACCCTTCAGTTTTTATTTAGTAATGATTTTGAGGGATTTTACTAGCCTAAAAGATTAGGTCTCTTTGGTTGTCTTTAGTAATGGCTTCCAAGCATAGGCAGTCTTATGTATCATCAAGTCATTATTAGTTTTCCATTTCGAGAGACTTGTGTCTTTAGAGATATTTAATGGAATGTTAAGTTATTCATAGTTTTCTATTATGACATATCTGCTAGACGAGATCTTTATTAGGATCGTAATTTCTTGGGGGATCTGTAGTAAGAATAAGATGTATTAAATAAGAAATAAATGAACTCAAGAGAATCAAAAGAAGGGAGAGATTTAGGTCAATATGTTTTTGGGATCATATATATAACTTAGGGTAAGGGTAATGGAGTTTTTTTTATATACACCTCTTCATGGACAGTTTGTGTTTTCCATGCACTGTCATGTTCGATGCCTCATGTTGTTTGTTTCCATCACCGAAGGTACGTTGTACTCATTTTTCTTATCAATCCATCAGCAAGGTCAGAAACTAACTGCAAGTTTGTGGAAAACATTGGAAGCAGTGCACCATTCATGCAACCCTAAGTCCATAAAGGTCAGCGATGAGAAGGGAGCAGTTTTTAAGTATTGCATGTTTGTTGACAGCTAATGGAATTGGGTAGTTGAAATCCTATGCTTTACAAAGTCAGTCACCTATATCGATCTTTTATCTTTCAAAAAAAATAAAAATCGATCTGGTTTTATCACTCTTGTTTCCGGGGCTAGCTTTTACCTATAGTGTAATGTGATGTGCTGTTGCAGGTTTCATTGCAATGTACGCTACTCTTGCCAGCCGAGATGTGGTATGCCTCTTTGCTTGTCATCCTGGATTACCTCAGCTTGTACCATTTTTCCTTTCAAATCCTACAACTGAAAAATAAAGAATCTTGTGATGCGGGTTTTGAATATTTGTTATTTTGTTAGGTGGTAACAAATTGCACTGTTTTCTTAGGACTGTTGCTTGATTCCAGAGTCACCTTTTTATCTAGAAGGGAAAGGTGGACTTTTTGAATACATTGAGAGACGACTTAAGGAGAACGGGCACATGGTTATTGTTTTAGCTGAAGGTGCAGGGCAGGATCTTATCGCTGAAAGCATGCGGGAAATGAGCCAGCGAGATGCTTCAGGAAACAAGCTACTTCTCGATGTTGGGCTATGGATATCTCAGAAGATTAAGGTACAGATTCTGAATCCAACTTTTTCCCTGCAAAAATGCCAAGTGTGCATCTCATGCTGGGTTTTAGCTATATTGTAGAGGCATGGGGATGCATGAGGCACATGCTGCATGTTCTCCCCACCTGGTTTGCAAACTATGGGTGTATAGTCAGCAATCAAACAATGATCAAGTGGTGAGCACATGGTGGTATAGACACCTCACCCCGGGCTGATAAGTTGATCAAGATTGGACAGAACCTAGACCATAATCCAAATCCTAAACCCTAATCCAAACCTTAGGGTAATCCAAACCCTAGGAACCAACCATAAACTTAGTCGACTTAGTTAGACAAACCCGATAGAAACCTAACTTCAGGAAAAACCTAGTCAACTCATTGAGTCAACCCACCTGACTCGCTAACCTAGTCAGCCTACCCAATCAACTCACCCTGTCAAACTAGGCCCAAGGTCCACTTTAGTTCAAGCCCATATCCAAAGCCCAATCGGAGTACAACAGGGGACAACAAAAGCAACTTCACTTAGAGCTCCCCACACATGTGGGAGAACTCACCTACAACAATGCAAATTTACTCTGATACCCCTCCCTTGTACTAAAATTACGCCCCATGCCATCCAATCCAACCCATGAGATTTTGCCACATGGCAATCTCAAATCCCAGCCATCCAAGCCCTTTCCAACCTCAAGCTTTGCAAGAATTATAAGAAAAACCAGGCTGGGAGGTACCTCCATTCCCTTCACATTTCAATCATCACCAAAGCATCCTCTCTCGTTCAAAAACCCTTAAGCATCCTCACCCACTCAAGTCACCTCTCAAGCCTCCTTAGCCTAGCCATCCCATTCCTCCACCAACGAGAGGAAAGAGTCTAGCCATGGTCCGATCTAGCCCAGTCCCAACCCTAGCCTCTTGAGCCAACTAGGTTCAATCCAAGCCACTCAATCCAATCTTTGCCACACTACTATCCACCCAACCAGTGAATCTTCAATCAAGCTTCATCTTATCTTAGCATTAGCATTGTGCAACACTCACTCACTTTTCAACCTCCCTGCCCATCAAGAGTCATTATTTCTGCATTACATTGCATCTTGCACCCAGTCAGTATAAACGTATGCTCTGTGGCTTGCCGACTTCATCGGATCCTGCCCATCAGAAATTTGCATTGAGTGGTTGCTTTGGCCACTGGAGGAATTAGGGCAGATTTATCTGATTCGAATTCAAGCCTGTCATGAGCTTTGTCTTCAACACAACGTTCCACACACATTTGCATCATTTACGCACGAGAACCAATCCCTAACCCTCAAGAATAGTTAGATCTTGTGAAGTAGAGACCATATGACAGTACGGGCAGAGTGAATGCCTAACACCTCCCCCCTTTGTAATCGTGGTCCCTTTCCTTGAATCTTCGATACAAATTAAGGAATCATCTTAGGGTTGAAAATATCTGGATCCTCTCCTAACGTTTCTGTAGGGTCTCTAGTTGACTATAGGGGCAAAGTAATTGGCTAGTGGTGACTCTGGTCAAACATAGAACTCTTTTAATCGCAGCGCAAAGCCCTTCAAAAAAGGCACCCGTGGAAGCATGAGTCGATCCCCCGAAGATCCATTGTCCACAGGTGGGGCCCACCAACTGCTCAACTAGGGACCTGCTCGTGGGTCTAAACCCTCCCAAGAAGATGGCTGAAGCCATCCTGTTGTTGTTGTTGTTGTTGTAAACGCATCATTTAATCATGTGTATATGCTAGAACTTGATTGTTCCTCTATATTGTGAGTGTCATGGACATTTGGATCGTGAGTCTTTTAGTGAAACTGAGTTTGATGCTTTTCTGTCAGATAAATTCACTGGCCTCTTCTGGTATATGTGCAGGATCATTTCGCCAGAACACACAAGATGGTTATAAATCTCAAATATATAGGTCTGTTGCAGTGGTTTCCTTTCTCTCCTTTGTGGAACTGAATGGAAATTTGGATAAATAATCTGATCTAACTGAACTGCTGGCATTGTAGATCCTACGTACATGATTCGAGCTATTCCAAGCAATGCATCTGACAATGTATACTGCACACTTCTTGCACAAAGTGCTGTTCATGGAGCAATGGCAGGATACACTGGCTTTACCGTTGGACCTGTTAATGGCAGACATTCCTACATACCCTTCCATGTAAGTTCCTTAACTGATATGTTTTCTTGAGCTTTGCTAAGCCCACACATGTGGACAGTGCAACTCATGTACACACCACCACATGCGCCAGCGGGGCACATGCAAAATCCACGTAATCCACAGGTGGGTACTACCCTGTATATGTAGTTCCCCAAAAACAAATCTGGTCACCCTTGATATTAGAAAGTGGAGAGGTTAGAAAACTTGAGTGGTTCCCGTGGAAGATATTCACAGCCATGCATTCTTTTTGTAAACAGTGACCCACCTGACCAGTGGAGTGACCTGATTTTTGGGCGACCACATCTGCAGAGTGGTTCCCGTGGGATGGATGGATTGGATCTCTTTCCTGTTTGCCATGCTGGCACATGTGTGGCATGTACATGAGCTGCCATGAACAGACATGCGGGCTTAGCAAAGCGCAGTTTTCCTTTCTTTTTTCTTTTTATTTTCAGGCATGCTACTATTTTAATAGTTGGAACCAAGAGTCACCAATAGCTGCTCCCTCCATAGATAATAGTGGTGCTGGTTAGTAAATGACACCATGCCACCTGTTTGGATTTTCAGCACCATATAAGAGCTCTCAAATGTTATACTGTTTCAATGCTGTTTAGGGGGAGTTACTGCTTGTTCTGGCAAAAATGGTAAATTTCCATTGGGCCAGCTTAAAGTAGACACTGAGTGCATTGGTGCTCTTAATGTGTGCGCTTTTAGACACATGGATGCTCAAATCATCAATTTTGGACCATCCATTAGGCCTGTCCCACTTTTCATGGGTCATAAAACATTCATGCTGATGCGATTTAGCATCCTTGGATCAGTACGAGTTTTCATGGTGGCCCATAAAAAATGTAGCAAATATGGATGGTTCCAGATTGATAATCTGACCATCCAGGTTTCATGTGTGCCTAGGGCACACCAGGAGCATCAATGTGCCTTGGGTGTACATGTGCTTGTCATAAATTTCCATATATACTCGTTTCCCAACAAAGTTGATGGAAATTACCCTCAACTAACCTAGAATAACGTCTTGGGGGCAGTTCTGTCATTTATGCTGCACTTGGCCCATTCTGAAAATTCAGTCTCTTCCATCAATTCGTCATAGGTTAATAGGCCTTGGGAAGTTTCCATGAAAAAAGTAAACATCTCAGATCTGAGATCCAAATGATTCCTAGTTTTTGGTTTTAGGGCTTCAGACCCCAACCCCATATATTTTCTGTGGCCTTTCTTAGCCTTTGTTCAAGTAGATTCAATTTTCTATAAAAGATCGTCCATATTCAAAGTTCTCATCGTCTTTTCTTAGAAGTCAATATGATGGCAACTTGCTTTTACTTTATGATGCCTTGTCATCCTATTTTCTGTCTATTCATTCATTGAAGTGGGAATCTCTGTCTTAGAAAAAGTTGTCCGCTTTGCCACCTACTACAACCTGTTTCATGTCTGCCTAAACTGTTTTTGACTTTACAAAAAAGGAATCTGTTATAGTTTATGGAAAAAAAAAAAAAAAAACAGAAGATGAGAAAAAGACAACGTATCTGTGCTGACCAGACCCATATGTGACTGTATAAACCATCTCTGCCATCCATTCAGCCTCATGGGCACAACCAATCTTTTTGGTTGGGCCATTGTGACCAAATGATCTTATCTGCCAATCAGCAGACATGCTTTGTAGCCAAAAGCATGCTATTGATTGGACTGTTGGGGCTGTCCATATTGATGGAGATGAAGTGGCAAACAGATTTTTCAGTGTAGATTGTTAGTATGATTCATTACATTAAAATTTCAATAATCAAATGCCTCTGATTTGAATTTTTATTTTTTTATTTTAATGAGATGTCGATAAATTTTCAACTGTGGGTGGATGTGCAGAGGGTGACAGAGACACAGAACATGGTAGTGATAACAGACAGGATGTGGGCAAGGTTGCTGTCTTCGACTAACCAGCCAAGCTTCCTGAGCTCGAAAGACATGATCCCGGCTGAGAAGAAGGAAGAGGCAACGCCACTGCTGGATGGTGATAATTGCTTGGATGAAGATCGGAAGGGTGCTAAAGAGATTGGTGTGGGGGCAACATGAGGTGAGATGGGGGTAAACAGCACAAGGTTGGGTTTTGATATAATTATAGGTTGTGTTTTTGGACACTCCTACCTTTTTTAGTAGTGGAGCATCAACCCATCATTTCCTGTTGAGTATTTATAATATGACAGCATGTTGTACCTTGTTGTGGTTACACCGTGCTTGCATTTCTCCGAGAGACAAAATAAGTCTATCAAAAGTTATTTATTTATTTTAAATACAGTATGCAGTGTTCCTTTGTAAGGTTTGGCACGTGAATATCGTCTAACACCATAAAAGGGGATCATCCACCTGAGGTTATACATGCTACCGTTTTTTTCAGTTAGAAGTAACACGTGGGGCGTTGTGGTTCAGTGGATACATATCGTTGGTCTGTTGGGATGGCCCATTCCCCAAGAAGTATCCTTGATGATATGATCCCATCCTCATGATTTTTCGGCATGAATAAAGGGTTAAGAAGAGATGCTGAGCCAGCACACCGTCACCTGGAAACAACAACAAAAAAGAAAAAAGAAAAAAGAAAAAAAGAACGAACAATACATTGGATCGGGGAGTTCGTATTGAGGCGTGATCCAGCATGCATGTTGCAACTATATTTGTGAAAGAATAAATGTGTGTGAGGTCTCAAGTCTGACCGGTTGGACCATAGTTTATGGTCCGCCTAACAAATAACTAGTGTGTAAAGGACATTCCAACCCGTTCAATAGATCAGCCCCCCTTTGAGGAACATTTTCGGAAAAAATCAGCACCATCCACTCATCAAATAGCCACACTCGTGTTTTGTTATGGTCAAACGTTGCAATAAGAGTGGAATAACCAATAAATCAAAAGTCGAAAAGCCAATGCACTAGTGGTACGCTTGAGTTGGATGTGGTTTTGATCTGAAAAAGGAGTAAAACATGTGTATGATACAGCATACAAGGAGAGGATCTTCATGGTAGAACCCACCTTATTCGGGGCACATCGACAAACAGAATGCATATTGGCACAGTTTGCAGGGACGCCAGTGACTTAAGAAAAGAAAGAAGCATGAATGTGATGGCCCTATCATCCCCCCCCCCCCCCCGGATTAGTGGAACTCAATTAAAATGGGTTTTAGTAGTTTTAGTAACTGTAGAATTTGTTAAATCAGATCTTGCAAGCAAGGATCCACTTTTTTAAGAAAGCATCTCCCTCTTCTCAATCTCCACGAATGTGGGCGTGTGGATAGTCTTCGAACCGTTAGCAATCTTTAGGTGGATATTACAAATAAGTTGAGAGATGGAATGGCCCAGCAGTGATAATAATTGCTTCTATCAGACAGCTGTTATATTGATAAGAGCAAAATACAAGAGAGAGGGATCTCCCCACTGAGATAGCGAGAGAAGCAACCTCCAAAGCAAAAACATAATACAGCCTAAATATTGGGAATAACGAGTCCCCAATCTGCTAAAAAATGCTGGACTCTCATGATTGTTGAACCCGAAGATTTAGAGATCCCTGAAAAGCATCTCCCATTTCTTTCTTCCCAAACCAACCACCAGACTGCCAGCAGACATTCTCCACGGTATCGTTCTTTGTTTCCCTAATTTTGGCTCAAGCCAAGCTTTAATCAGACCATCGGAAGAGGAGGGGAGACACCACACTATATTGAAAGAGCTGAGAATAGCCGACCACACTTGAAAAATGAATGAACAGTGAACGAAAAGGTGATCCACCGATTCCTCATCAGCCATGCAGCAGAGACAAATGTTGGTAATTATCATGCCCCTCTTCCTTAAGTTGTCAACGGTCAGAACTTTCTTCTTCCCAAGTAACCAACCGAAAACCAATATCTTTGGGGGAACTTTGAATTTCCAGACTTTTCCTGTCATATAGTTGTCCTCCCTTGAAAAGTTTGAAGCTATGGAAGAACAGAGAGATTTGACCGAAAATAGTTTAGAACGGCCACACCTCCAAATGAGCTTGTCTTCTAACTTATTTTCAAGATGATAGCTGGAGATACAATTGAGAAGAGCCACAAGTTCATCGATTTCCTAATCTTGTAAATCTCTTCTGCAATTGATGTTCCAAACACCGTTTTTCCCTAGTCATGAATAGCAATCAGCCACCGGAATAGATCGGCTCGGCGCAAGACTGTATATGCTTGCAAAGTCATCCTTCAAGGGAGAATTCCCCCGCCCAGATGTCTTCCCAGAAGCGAGTTTTGTCTCCCTTACCTATTACAATGCTGGTCCCTTTGAGAACCTCCCATTTTGAAGATAGGATCCCTCTCCAAATAGCCGAAGCTTTGTATGCCGAAGAGTCTTTGGTCCACCATCCTCCCTCTGATCTCCCATATTTGGTTTTGATAAGCGAGTTCCATAACGACCAGTCTTCTGTTCCCAACCTCCACGTCCATTTGCCTAGAAGAGCCATATTCATGGTTTTTAAATCTCTCACCCCTGCACCCCCTTCTTGGATTTGTTTACACACTTCCTTTCATTCGATCAAATGTATTTTCTTAGCCTCCTCGCCGTGGCACAAAAAGTTCCTTCTTAGTCTTTCTAATATTGCCAAAACCGAAGCCGGACATTTATGTAATGACATGAAATACAAAGGAAGGTTAGACAGCTGATTTTATCAACATGAGCCGACCTCTCAAAGATAAATATCTGCACTTCCATGTGGCAAGGTACTTCCCAAATCTTTCTATAACATTGCCCCAAGAGCGCTTTAGGGGCTTGCCAATACATAAAGGGAGACCAATGAATGAAGAGGGCAACTTTCCCTTTGGACATTGAAACAGATGGGCAAAACTTTCAGTTTCTTCGTCCTCCATGTTGACCCCAAGAATCTTTGACTTTGCCAGATTAACTTTAAGAACCGAGACTGCCTCAAAGCATAAAATAATTGAACGCAGATTGCTGATTTTTTCTTCTTCTGCCTCACTAAATATTAACATGACATCGGCAAACTGAATATGAGATATTGGGATTGTCATACCTTTCACCTTGAAACCGCTGATAATACCTTCTTGTTGCCCCTTTGAAAGCATTCTAGAGAAAACTTCAACTATAATTAAGAGAAGGAAAGGAGACAAACCTATTCTAGACAACCGATGGTCAGACTCAACTTGCAGTGTTAGGCCACGTAATGTGTCGATCAGCCTGATTTTTTTTAAATGGATAATCATCATGGTGGGGCCTAAAATTTTCATGGTTCTGATGCCCTGAACAAGTGGCGTGTTCATGGGAAAGATGGTACGGTACCACAAGCAGTAGCTTTGCCTGCATGTGATTAGTTCTCAGTTCTGGTTTCCTAAAATTTTCTCATTGATTTCTTCTAAAATGATTTAGAAGTATTGGGTTATAGAGACGATTCAATCTTCAATTACATCTCAATTCAATCAAAGATTCTATCTGAACATTCTTCTTCATTAATTATACAGATATTTATAGTAATACACAAATACAGGGAAGCAAATAACACTATCTCAGTTTGCATGAAATACCATGTTGATTGCATCTATCATATTCTTGCAGCCGACAATCACTGTATCCCCCAGATGAAGATGAGTTAAAGAGTATTCCCTGCCAATTTCATTATGACACTTCTTGTAGCCCAACTTAGCAACAGCAATCACCCTCTTGTCCATGCTGGGAACCTTCAGGATACAGAAGAGGCGGGCCACAGTAAGATGGGTGGTCAAAATAAAACCATAGGAGAAAAGTAGCAATTGGAATTGCTAGTGAACTTCCTGATAGAGTACAGTGATTTCAATGCTTGAAGGCAAGTCAACCGATGCATTGCATCTCCAATTGGTGTTTTGGAATTCAGTACCATCTCCCTCCGTACCCATCTGATGTGTGCTTTTCCATTTGAGTATCAGGTGTAGGTTGATCAGACCACATCAGTGACCCACTCATCTGGTATCCATTTGTGTCATGTATTGGGCATCAACTTATCTAAAGCAAGTTTAGAACAAGGGTCTGGAGATATACTTCCCTTGGGTTCCGCTAAATCAGTGACAACACAAATCACCATACGATAGAACCATCTTCAGACCGAAACATTGCATTGCTTACAAGGAAAACGGCTTGAAAGGACCAGTCATATTGCCGCATGATTGATTTGCTCTCACTTCCAAAATTATTCAGAGCAGTTTAGCTCTAGAAATCCAAGTTAGAGATAATTAAAATTTGCATACTGTGCAAAGCTCATCACCAAGGCCAACCTCTCCAATGAATGTGACATAATTGGGAATGGGAAACTCCAGGAAGCTGACATACGAAAGGAGACGAGGATCCGTTCATGCAAAAAAATTGGCACTGAATGTTGTCAGAAATATGGGCATCATACTGCACTACATTGTAACCGAGCTAATTTTCTTTTTCGAAGAAGAAAGAGGAGCGAAACAAGGATCGACGGCATGATGAAGGAGAATCAGCAGCCACAATCCACGACAACAATGACTAGAGAAATAGATGCCTCGACTGGTTCTTAGGATCGTCGTTTGAGATACTCGAGGAGAAGATCATCCTCAGTTAGTGAGCGAGAATCTCACAGAGGTAAAGGGCACGATCGATCTCCCTCATGGCAACCGTCCCCCAACCGTGGAAGAAGAGCCTCCCATGGATGTCGTGCCTCTGCCAGGCAAAACTCTGTCTTGATGGCGACTTTGTAAAAGATTTTGTTTCCATTACAGGTAGAAAAGAAGCTACAACCTCCAAACAACCTCTAACCCAAGGTCCACCCTCATCTCATGACAGGGTCTTCGAGTGGGTGAAGGTCTCTCATTCAAAAAAGGTTGTTCGTTTGGACAACATCCTCCTAACCGTAGTATCCTTCATCACCTCCCAATAGTGTATGATGATAACTTCCCAGAAGAATGGATGGAGATCCAATTTAGAAGAGTTTTTGAGAAGTTTGGAGATGTCCGTGAGATGGTTATCCTGCAAGAAAGGGGCTCCTAAGTTATTTGTGGATTGCTTTTGTGTGATACAATACTGATGAGGAGTCCAAAATGGCGGTGGAAGGTCTTGCTGGCTCAAGGTTTTATGGAAAGAAATCCATGTTAACATTGCTCACTTTGGGCTTGCCCGGGTGAATGTAGAGAGGAGGCTTGCCTCTCCTCCAAGGCCGGACCCGGCGTTGCCTCTCCTCCGCTCCTTTTTTCTGAGCCTCCGGCATCGTCGGCGTTGAGAGTCCCCTCTCCGACAACTCCTTTGTCCTTCAAAGAGGCTTTCCAGGGATCCGTTGTTCCTCCAAAAGGTAAGGAAGGACCTTTGTCCTCTTTCATCCCTATTTCCATTTCTAATCAACCCTCGCCACTTCCTCCATCCCCCTTGCTGGCTCCTTTCACCCCGGCCACCCCCTCTTTTCTTCCCTCTACCCCCCGCTCCTATTCCTCTTGCCACAACTCTATCTACCTCCTCCAGGAGTCCCCTCCCATCTCGATTTTACCCCGGGAGGAGGGTGTTATCCCTACAATTTTTGTTTCGATAGAAATTATGATTAAAGCTAAAGAAAATCTGCAGTGGTCGATCATCGTATCACTCCACCCAGGTTCCTCCCTCCATGACCTATCCGCTTGGTTTCACTTTTTCGGTGAGTTATCGTCGGGTGATGTCTTCCTCAGTTTCTTATCTCCATTAGAGGTTTGGGCCTCTTTTAGACCCCTCACTAACATCGATAGCATTATCTTCATTGGCTCTGGACATAGGGTTGGGCCGGTGAAAGATCTCTGTAAATGGGAGTCCTGGTCACGGTTTGGTAGTGAAGTTGTTTGTGTTTCCTTGTCCAATATCCCTTTAGAAATCTAATTTAAAGATTTTTAAATTTTTTTTTTTTTCTTTTATTGGGTTCTTATGTAGGTGAGGTGATGGAAATTCACCAAACCACTAAGAGTTGGTCAGATCTCCGAGCGGCTAAGATGCAGATTCGA
Organism: Magnolia sinica; assembly: GCF_029962835.1. Lineage (NCBI taxonomy): Eukaryota > Viridiplantae > Streptophyta > Magnoliopsida > Magnoliales > Magnoliaceae > Magnolia > Magnolia sinica. Next base: position 129,852,986 of record NC_080573.1, read on the forward strand.
ACTAGGAAGTCGACAGAGATTCCTTCTTCTGTGAGGGTTAAGGTGGGGCAGCTTTCCTTCGATATCTCTATTTTTTGTGAAGATTCCCCTCTGACCTCTGAAGATACCGACGGCAAGGGTACGCAATTGTCACTAGAGCCTGACAAGGAAGACGGTATTCTGGATGCGGTAGTCTGTGGACTACAGAACCAAGAAGATTGGATGCCCCAAGCATTCCACTCGTGTCATCGTTCTGAAGGGCACGTGGCTCTGGCTTCGCAACACGTGTCCCAAAATCACCTGAGTTCAACTATACACACGCCTCTTCCCTCTCTCGCGTCGATTGAGAAGACCTTTGAGAACAACCTAGAAGGCTCGGTATATATGCCTGATCTTTTGTTGATAGATTTGCAGCCGCCCGTCTTTATGAGACAAAGTGAGTCCTCGTGAAACCCACCCTTCTCTCGCGAGATATTAGATGAGTGGATGCCATATCCCCAATACGACAACTCATTCCCTCATGCCTCCCTGGGATCGAGGATGAGTATGGCTATGTGTCAGGTCGCTGCGATGCCCTCGCCGATTTTGTCTCATCAAGACTCAGAGACACCCATCCCTCCCTTCCCCCAAGGTGCCACCTCGCTAGATACTCGAGATTTCACCGATGCGAGACAACTGACTTTTCCAGAATCCTCGGGCGCTTCCAAGACTTGTGAGACATGCCCACTCGACCTAATCTTAAAATCTTCAGATTAGATCCCTTCCATCCTTACGCATCCGGACTGGACTCACACTGGCAGTGAGAATGTTAACAATCTTCTTTTCAAGAAGCGCTTATTCCCATCACTCTCACTGCAATAATAACGAAGATGTGGTTGTCCTTCCTCAACCCTCATCTCCACCCTCTTTCTTGATTTTGCCACACTTGGAAGACCATGAGAATCCCCAGTTACACATCTAAATTTCACACTCTCATAGTGTATTAGTGCGGGAACCATTTCTTACTCCCGTCTTCCTCGATTTTCTCTTCTTCTAACCTTAACGAGTTCTTTCGTGTTGCCCATTCTTCTCCAGATGTGGTCTGTCCCCTAGCCATGATCCCGATTTCTGACCAGCATGATCTCCGGGAAGAGACGGACCTTACTTTCCTTCCAGAGGGATTTGAGGATGTGTTAGATATCTAACCGATTATCTCAATCTCTTCTTAAGGTAACACCAGAAGTATTAGGAGGAACTACCTTCCCTGAACATTCCAAAGGATGTTTAGGAGAAGCCATTAAGAAGAAAGGTGGGTTCCTGAAACAATGGATCACGTGGGCAGGCTCATGGGAGTGGTGTTTGGGAATACTAACGAAGATTTCATTGTGCTCTTCAAGTTAATTGCGGAAAGAGGTCTCAGTACTACAATAAATGGCATTCCTGTTGTAGATCCGTCACGTCTAGGCCAACGTAACATGTAACTCCTTTACTTAAGGGCCGTGCCGCCAGGCCTCTTGGAAGCCATATCGAAAGAAAATAGAAGAGGGAGGGGGAAGACAAAAGTTTTGCAATGAAAATTCTTTCTTGGAATGTTAGAGGGCTAGGATGCCCCCATAAGCGATCCCAGGTTAAGGATATGTGTAATAGATCTAAAGCCAAAGTGATTTTTTTTGCAAGAAACGAAGCTCGAAGCTATGGACGGAGGTCTTGTTAATTCTCTTTGGCGCCGTAGAGGTAAGGATTGGTTGGTCCTTGATGCAACCGGCTCTACTGGAGGTATCTTGGTTATGCTGGATACCTCTGATAGATCGGTTGAAGACAGTTGGATTGGTCTTTTTTCTATTAATATTGTGTTTATGGAAGTTGGTTTGGGCTTTCGGGGATTTATGGCCCTACAAATCCTTTGTCTTATCCATCTTTTTGGCTTGAGCTCTCCTCTATTATCAACAGATGGAATCTTCCATGGGTGGTCAGACGAGATTTTAATGTTGTTTGCTTTTCCTTTGAGCGATCTAAGGGGTTGTCCATCAATTCTTCCACGAGACAATTTTCAAACTGGGTGGCCAGACATGGGATGATGGACATCCCTATGGGAGGAGTGAAGTTTACCTAGTATAATCTCAGAAATCCCCCTTCCATGTCTCTTCTTGATAGATTTTTGTTATCCCATGACTGGGTCACTCATTTCTCTTTTGCGAGACAAACAAGTTTGCCCAAACCTGTCTCTGATCATTGCCCCATTCTTTTGGAAGCTGAAGAGTTGAATTGGGGTCCCAAACCCTTCAGGTTTAAATTAGCCTGGATGGATTTGAAGGGCTTCCAAGATATGATTTATGACTGGTGGAACTCTTGTGATTGTGAAGGAAAACCAGGTTTTATCTTGATGAAAAAATTGCAATTTGTGAAGATGAAGCTCAGGTCCTAGCATAAAGTTATCTTCGGCAAGAGAGAAGTTGAGATCACAGCTCTGCTGGCTGATATCCAAGCTTTGGACATTAAGGAAGAGGCCCAACTTCTCTCTGAGGAAGAGATGGCCCTACGACTCCAATTATCCTATGATTACTGTAGTAGGCTAAAGGAAGAGGAGATCAAATGGAGGCAATGCTCTAGGGCCCTATGGCTAAAGGAGGGTGATCGTAATACCAAATTATTTCACAAATTTGTTAATGCTTGAGCGCGAGCTAATGCTATTGCTTCTCTGTCTATTAATAACATTGTGGTTACTGAGAAAGCAACTATTTGCAATTCTATACTGAAATTCTTTTATGAATTGCTAACCGTTGACCCTGTTGATCATCCAAGGTTGGATGGTCTGCCTTTCCGCTCCTTATCGGAGGAGGAAGCTAATCTCCTTTAAAGGGATGTTGATCTAGAAGAGCTTAAGCTAGTCGTTTGGGATCGGGGGAGAGACAAAGCCCCAAGACCTGGTGAATTCCCCCTGGCTTTCTTTTAATCGTTTTGGGACATCATTAAACACGACCTTTTTTCTTTTGTCTAGGAATTCTTTGTTGAATTTAGGTTCTCAACTGAGCTGAGTAGTACTTTCATAGCGTTGATCCGAAGCTTGAAGGTGCTCAGGAGTTGTCTGACTTTCGTTCGATCAGCTTACTTGGTAGCCCTTACAAAATTCTGTTTAAGTATTAGCTTAGAGACTTAAAATGGTCATATCTAGAATTGTGTCTCCCTTCCACTTTGCCTTTGTGGAGGATTGTCAGATCCTTGGTTGTGCCCTCATTGCTAATGAATGTCTTGATTCTTGTGTCAGGGAGAAAAGAAAAGGAATTATCTATAAACTTGGCATCCAAAAAGCTTCCAACCATGTCGATTGGTCATTTCTGGATTATATATTGGAAAGAATGGGCTTTTGGTTTCAAATGGCGATCCTGGATGCGCATATGCATATCCACCCCCAAATACTCACTTTTGATCAATGACTCTCCATTTGGTTATTTCGTGCTTCCAGGGGCCTTCGTCAGGGAGATCCTTTATCTCAATTCCTCTTTGTTTTAGCCTCTGAAGCCTTGAGCGGTATGCTTTCTCGGGGGCAGGATATGAACTTATTTAGAGGTTTCTCCATTCCTAACTTCCCAACTTGTATTAATCATTTGCAGTTTGCTGATGATACTCTCCTCTTTTGTGATGCAAATGATTTGAAGATCACCCTCCTTAGTATGACCCTTTGCTGGTTCCAAGTGGTATCGGGATTTGAGATTAATGTCTAAATCTGAGGTGTATAATTCTCTTGGTAATATCCTAGGTTGTAAAGTTGGTACCCTCCCTACTCTGTACCTTGGTCTGCCTCTCTACGCTGGTAAGCCTTCACTATTTCTTTGGGACAAGATTTTGGAAGAAAAAAAAAACGAAAAAAAAAAACTATCTTCTTGGATGTTGAACACTCTCTCTAGGGGGAAGGATTACTTTGATCAAGGCTTCCTTATCCAACATGCCTATTTACTCCTTATCCTTGTTCTTATGGGCCAAGTCAGTGATCTCTAACATAGACAAGTTGCGGTGGAAATTTTTGTGGCAGAGGAACTCTGAATCCTTCAAGTTCCATCTTCTTCAATGGAAGGAGGTTTGTGTCCCCTATAACGAAGGAGGTGATAATATCAAAGATCTTCACATTATGAATAAAGCTCTCCTAGGTAAGTGGATTTGGTGCTTTAGCGTGGAGCCTGGTAGCCTTTGGGGAAGAATTATAGCAACCAAATATGGTTCTTCTCCTGCTTATTGGTGGATTAGGGATTCGTTTATGTATCGGTCCTCCTTTCTATGGAAAGGGATTGCTAAACTTTTCCCCTTGGTCCATGATAGAATCTCATTTTCTCTACGCAACGGCTTGAGGATCCGATTTTGGTTGGATGTTTGGTCGGGGAACTCCAACTTAGCTAAAGATTTTCCGAATTTATTTGCCTTAACCCCATATCACGACATTGTTGTCTCTAATTGCTTTGTTGCTAATGTCTCTGGGGGATCTTGGATCCCTCCTCTTAGAAGACATCTTTATGACGACGAGTTTAAGGAATTCTTACTTTTGTTGGTGTGTTTGCAGGCTCAGGGGTACCATATCCTGCAAGGGAGGACTCCGTGTGGTGGAGGCCATCCAATTCAAGAGCGTTCACAGTTAGATCTTTCTACAATCAACTTCATTCTCGGGTGAATTCTTTTTCCTGCTACCACACAGGAGCCTAGTGGTCCTATGGTCCTCCCCTGAAGTTTGCGGCCTTTGGATGGCTCGCCGCTCGGAACCACATTCTTACGGTGGATAATTTGAAAAAAAGAGGCATGTGTTGCTGAATGTCCGCCTCCTTTGTCTTCATCAGGAAGAATCGGTTGACCACCTCCTTATTCACTGCAATTTTTCCTCTGATCTGTGGAGTGTGTTGCGCTTAGTAGGTGTCTCTTGGTCTATGCCCTCTTCTCTAGACAACCTATTTTGCTGCTGGCATGGGGAGTCAAGAGGTGCGTTATGAAAATGAAAGTGGCGGTGTATCTTCTTTGTGGTTCTTTGGGCGGTGTGGGCTGAACGCAATAAATATTGTTTTAGGAACCTCTGTTCTTCAGCGGTTGTCATGTTCTCAAGGGTTTTGGTTTTATGTAGGGATTGGGCCCCTTAAGGCCAGGATGATTTTGTTTTGTTGGAGCGCGTCGATAGTTTTTCTGTTTTCTTCCCTTTTCTCCTTTCTCCAGGTCTCCCCTGTTTCTTTTGTTGCTTTTTTGTTTTGCTTTTGTAACCTTGCCGTTTCGGCTCTTTAATAAATTTTCTTATCTCTAGATATATTAAAAAAAATACATTGTAACCGAGCTGAAGCACATAATAGAAAGTTACCTACTGCAAGTTACAACTACTATTGCAAGATCCCCTCCAGTCTCTGTCAAATCCAACCCACTTACAACGTTGAAGAAGATGGTTTGCAAGAAGAATCCAAGCAATGAAGTTGATCAAATATGCATACTCAGACAACATATACTAGTGAGATGCTATCTTCTATCATTGCCATGCCTTTGTCATGGAATCCCATTATTGAAATAATTAAGAAGAGATAATCACAATGGAAGATATCTCCTCTCTCTGGCGTCAACATAACTCTCATTAAATTGGTGCTTGAAAATCTCCCTGTGTGGGATAAGGTTTAAAGATACTTCTTGTGAGATGATAAGGGAGAGGGTAAAAAATTTCACCTGGTTAAGTGGGATAAGGTTCAAAAGTCCGAGAGGAATGGGAGTATTGGGAATTTGGGATTGAAAGAGTTAGAGACAAAAATGTGGCTATGCTTGGAAGTAGTGATGGAGATTTGGGGAAGAATATAGGGCGTTGTGGAGGAATGTCATAAGTAGCACAAATGGCAATTCCGAAGGGTGTTGGACCCTACACACTCCACAGAAATGAGGGCTTGGAAGTTTAAAAAGGCATCTCTTTTTTTGGCTCTAATCCTACAACGAAGAAAGTCAGAATACTTATGTCAAGGCGTGCAAGTCTTTCAAAAAGGACATCCACTTCATTGCCGGCAAGGTTGATAAGGTGAAGTTCTATAAAGCCATGTATGGATCAACGATGTCTCCCTAAAGGATTTGTTTCCTTCTTTGTATATTCTCTCCATGTGCAAAGAGAGGCTAAGGTGATGGACTGCTACAATTTCAGTAGAGGAATGGTTACCTGCAATGTAATCGCCCAGCGGAACCTGATAGAAGAGGAAGTTGAAGCCTCCAATAGACTAGTGGTATCGTTTTGTAGCTCTAAGATTAATCCGTCGGAGGAAGATAAAAGGTTATGGAGTTGATCGAAGAATGGCAAGTTCTCCAAATACCTGTACATATCAATGATGGTGAGGAATGATCATCATCCTCTCTCACTGGGCAAGGTTTGGAAATCCTCCATCCCTCTGAGGGTGAAAGCTTTTGCGTGGATTATTAGCCCATTGTGATCCCAAACAAACAAAATTTTCACGATCGACAATCTCTATAAGAGAAATTGCCAGCCTTATGGCCGTTATGATACAGGCTGTAACAATCGTTTTTTTCTAGAGGTAAAAATGTGCCCCGTATTGGCCAATTATAGGCCCGTGCCAGTCCATTGAGGCCCTGTATCAGCCTGTTATGGGCCCTTAACGGACGTTATAGGCCCGTTGCGGGCTATTTTTTCTCAAATCGGGAGTTAAGGCCCCATATCGCATAACGGGCACCACTGTTATCGTTACATAACGACAGTTACAGCCGTTACGTAATCGTTTTTCAATACCTTCGTTGTGATGCCACGACAGAAATTTGGAATCACTTCTTTAATCTCTTTGCAACCGCGTAGTTCTTAATGACTCCATTCCAGTTATTCTGGAAGGATGGAATAAGGATCCTTTCCCACCAAAGTGGGAGATTCTATGAGAAATGTTCCCTATGGGATATTATGGTGCACTTGGAAAGAGAGAAACTAACAGATTTTTTAAGAGAAAGTCACCTTGCTAGATCTTTTTTTTAAAAAAACACACACTCACATCCTACACACCCACGCACTCACACCATAGTGGGATTTCACCGCAATGAGTACTCGAACCCATGACCTCGTGTTGAAACTCTTGTGAGTCCACCACCGAGGCACAAGTAAGGAGCCCCTTGTTGGATCTTATAAATAGGAAGATTCCGTCTATGGTTTTGGAGTGGACCTTGCTTCATCCCAACTTTCATCATCATCATCATCATCATCAAAGCCTTATCCCAATTAATTGGGGTTGGCTACATGAATCCTTTTTCGCCATTCCACTCTATCAAGTGCCATAAGTTCTGTTAGACCATAGGTCATCGAGTCTTTTCTAACCACCTCCACCCATGTACTTTTGGGCCTTCCCCTGGCCCTTTTTGAGCCTTCAACTTGTAAGAACTCACCCCTAACCCATGCAGTTCTTGGTCTCCGTTGTACATCACCAAACCATTTAAGTATACTTTCCCTCATTTTGTTACCTATTGGTGCTGCTTCATCCCATCTTTAAGAGTGAAAAATGGTTCTGTCAGTCTTTCCTCTTGGAGGTCTTTCATTTTTGTGGGAAATTTGTTTCACTAGGTTGAACCCACTTTTGGTGTTTCTTACTGGAGATGATTCTTTATCATCTCTTTGCTTTCTCGTTCTGTTGTTTTTGTTTCTTTTTTCATAATAAAATGTTTAGTTACTACCTTTTATCATCTAACTAATAGTTCAAACAACTTGATTGTTATCAGAGATTCTGAATCATTTGAGACTTGAAGCTGATTATGTGACATCTTAAGTATATTAAATATTTCTTAAGAAAATATAGATTGAGAAAGATTAGCTACGAGGAGGCAAAAAAGCATGACTGTCTTCAAGATTGCTTCATTAAAATACAGTCAATGATTTTTGTATGACATTTTGACATGGTTATGCTTGTCCAATCATTCTGATTTGGTCTATGGTTCATTTATTGAACCTTATTACAAATGCACAGTTAATATCAGCATAAACATGCCATAATGAGTATGAGAATTTTACTACATACTGCTCAGTTATAGTTAGAAAGCAACAGTTCTGAAAATTTAAGAGGCCGAAGCACTTGAGAAGTATATGTATAAATAATAAATTATCTTGACTATATAAATACAAAAGCAACTTACCAACTGATCTTCTTTACAAAAAATAATGATTCAGCAAGTAAACAGCAATAACACAAACCTGACCAAGTTAAGGGTGATGTTAATGGAATCACAGCAACATTATCTAGTAGTAGAGGCAAGAAGTTCCCCAGCAATATGGAGATTCTAAAGTGGAAGGGATGACAAACACCTTGAGTGAGAAGCAACTCTAAATGTAATTTGGCCAGATACATCAAAAGGCATAATTTGGAGAGGATTCAAGCACATGGATACCCGTGATCAAGTTTTTGAGAAAATTTAAGTTTATTTAGTTCAACTCCCCATGCTCCCTATCTGACACTCCATATCCTAATTCCTAAAGCAGCCATAATCCCATAACCATAAGCCCATAGAACAAGCACCACAATCCACCACCTTAAGTTTCTCTTCAACCTATATTTGTGCAGTACTCCTACTTGAAGCACTCTTGAATCTACATAGTTTTTCAAATAGCTTGTAGCAACTAAAATTTTCAATCCCATTTCTACTTCTTGCCACAGTGGGCAACTACGTCTAATAATAACAATATTAGCACCATGAGTCACAAAAACCCTACTCAAAATATACAGTCCCATGTGTACCACAAACTCCTCTAAAAGTACAAAAGAAAAACATAAGAAAGATGATGTACTTCATTTTTTTGGAGGATTACAAATTGGTTGAAAACTGAAACCAGTACATCGGCGAGTCTCAATCGCTCAGTCTATCCTCTAGGAAGGGGATGCCGACCAAGTACCAACTATACTACAAAGTGTAGACAAAAGATGTCCATATAGCCATAGGAGATCCATCCTTGTTAAGAAACCAAGCACGGAATTTGTTTCTTTTCAATTATGACATGCAACGTAACCATCTTTTTCGTCTCAACCTGCAATTTATTGCCCTTAGAGCTTTGATTGGACTTATTGACCAAAGAGTGGGCCTTCATTTCAATGCTTGCTGCTTTCTTAATGTGTTCAAGGTTCACCAATGAGCCAGAAAGGTGATATCTTGGTAGGTATATGGTTATGGAAACAATGGTGTGACTTGGAAGTATATGGATATGAAGAATGTCCTACAAAATATGGGAACTCAAGTGTTGTTCCTACTGCTATAAAGATGAAACACCCAGACAAAGCTTTTAAGAACTAAAATAGTACGGACCCTTACAATATAAAATATAATGTACTGTAGATGTTAAATTTTATAATACATAAAAAGAAATTTTAAAACATACAAGTCATGTTGGTAATCATCTATCAGTGGGTTCCCTGCTATTTTCTGCAGCCAACAACTCAAGCATGACCTTTCACGTATGTGGGTGTTTCTTTCTTAGTGGTTTGCCTGACAACTACCCTCCATGACATTACTTTGCCTGTTCACCCTTTGGCCATTCATGTAATGGATGTGTCAGGGGTTAATACTGGGTGGAACCATGCTGGCATGTGAGTGGTCTCGATATGAACTGCTACCATGGTCAGTTCCAAGAGACCAGGTAAAAGATGGAGCCTGATATTTGTCAGGCAGCCAATCATAAAACTTTTGTCGTTGTACACAAAAACCAAACACAAACAGCTAGGAGTGAGGCTAAGATGATGAAAACAGTGATTCGGATACAGCTATGGTCATATCATGTTATATTGTATTCCCATACCGATATCTTATCGCCTGGATATCAATACTCCAAGCCTATATACGAATCCGGGTACCATAGCTGAAGGCCACGAAAAATTCCCCAAAAGACCCCAATTATATATATATATATATATATATATATATATATGGGAAAAGGTACTATGTGCTCGACCTCACGATAAGCTCCTGTGAGGTCGAGCTGTGTGGGCCCCACCGTGATGCGTGTCAACCATCAACACTGTGCATTTGATGGGTCCCCTCTAAATTATGGGATATCCCAAAAATCAGCCGTATATGGAACTCAGGTGGGCCATACCATCTAAAATCATGTGAAGACCCCGTTAAAACATATAAAAGCACTTGGTGGGGCCCACCTGAGTTTTGAATGCTGCTGAAACTTGGTCTGAACCCTCATCCAAGTGGGATACACATAATGGATGGGCTGGATTTGCAAACCACATCTCGGTGGGCCCAAAAAATGATTATGAATGTTTTAATGGTGCACGGCCCCTCCCCACTTCTGTATGTCGTGTGGCCCACGCAAGTCACGGATTGACTTGATTTTTGAGACCTAGGCCCACAATGGAATGGTGCATCTGACTAATGGGGTAGATGTTCGAAACGCATCACGGTGGGGCCCACACAGCTCGACCTCATGGGACGGACTCATGAGGTCGAGCGCATAGTACCTTTTCACTATATATATATATATATATATATATATATATATATATATATATATATATATATATATATATATATATCCTCAAATGAACTTGCGTAAACCAAAAATTACCGAACTATTGATTACCCCTAGAAAACATGGCCAGACTAAAGTTGCATGAAGCACGAAGCAATACGACAACAAATTCAGGTGTGGGAGCTTGGAAACGTTTGTCTTCAGATTTAGCCCAGTGAAGATAATTCTTCCCATTCAATTTTGTGGATGTTATGGATGCATTAAACGAAGGTCTATACACTTGTCTTAGTAACGAGGGACCACTAGGCACTAACTATACCTTTCAGCTCTATCCCTTCCGAAGATGTTGAGTTTAGAAAGCAAAACGTGCTAGCTGAGCAAACATCATAGAACTCAATTTTCATCCAGGGTCGATACTAGGAGCGGTGTTCTGTTTAAATTAGTACATTAATGTGTGGGAACTAGCTCGAGTCCCTAGTTTGTTAGGTTTTTAAGTACTTTGTTCTTCATTGATGATTTTTCTTGAATGACGTGGTTGTATCTCTTGAAACATAGGTCAGAAGTCTTTCATGTATTTCACAATTTTCATAACAAAATAAAAACTCAATTTGGTGATTTGATAATGCCTTACATTTATTTTTTGAGATTTTCACACATATGTACAAAGTCAGGGTATTATCCATCAAACTCTTATGCTTATACGCTGCAACAAAATAAGATGGCCGCGCTCAAGAACAAACATCTGATTGAGGTTACTTGTGCATTGTTGTTAGAAATGAACGTTCCACGGTCTTACTGGGATGATGCAATTCTTATTGCATATCATTTGATAAATAGGATGCTTGGTCAGTTTTAAATGGCAGAACATTGTTATCATTATTAATAATTCATGTTATTGTCCTTCATTTAAAAAGCATCTTGTGATAGCCGATGATACATTCTTTGAACAAGTCCAATTCCATGGCAAAACTAAATGTATTACAAAAGCCACACCTATGGAATTTCCTATACCAAATGTTTTTCCTCCAAATTTTGTTGTTGAGAAACCACCACCTCAGAACACTTTTATGCAGATAAAAGGTAAACATTCTTGCATTTCTCATCTAATCTTTAATTTTGCTACCTTTAATCACTTGTCCACAAATCTTACCTTGTCTAATGTTTCTATTCCCAATTCTGTTAAAAAATGCATTATTGGATGAAAATTGTAAAAGGGCTATAAATGGGGAGATCAATGCCATATATTCAAATGATACATGGGAACTAATTGATTTGCTATTGGGTAAGACAGAAATTAAGTGTAGATGGGCTTACACGGTAAAATTTCTTCCTGATGAATTAGTTGATCATTACAAAGCCAGGGTGGTTGCTAAGGCGCATACTTCAGTTTATGAAGTAGATTATCTAGATACTTTTTCGCTGGTGGCCAAGCTTACTTCGATTCAAGTTGTTATATTAGTAGCTACAAGTCATGATCGGCTACACTTTCAACTAGATGTAAAGAATAAATTTGTGCATAGAGAATTACATGAAAAGTTTATATGGAGCAACCTCCGAAGTACGTTGCTCAGGGGGAGTCCTCGAACTAGATAAGTCTATATATGAATTGAAGCAGTTGTTGTGAGCCCAGTTTAAGAAGTTCAGTAATTTGGCGGTATCGTATGAGTTGAAGAGGAGTAGAGAATACAACACTTCGTTTTCTCAAAGCATACTACATCTGACTATATTGTACTTGTTGTGTATGTGAATGACATTATAATGATAGGTGGTGACTTGGAGGGTATTGAGAAGCTGGAGTTGTATCTTAGATCTCAATTTCAAATAAAAGATCGTGGCCTTCTTCGATATTGGAAGAGACGCATTCAAGTGGTTAGATCCAAAGCTTGAATAAATCAATGCCAAAGAAAATATGTGTGACTTATTGGAAGAGATAGGTATGCTTCATGCCAAGCCTGCGGATACACCGATGGATCCTCATTTCAAACATGAGCTTGAAGGAGAATTATTGGCAGATCATGGCATATACAGAAAACTTGTCAGTAAGCTCATCTATTTGACTGTCACCAGATCAGACATTGCTTTTTCTGTCACCGTGGTTAGTCAGTTAATGTAAAGTCCTAGAGCTCCAAATTTTGCTGCGGTTATGAACATTCTCATGTACTTGAAGGGTACACCTGGGAAAGGTATTCTGAATAGATCTCATGGTCATCTCCAGATAACTGGTTACTGCACGGCCCATACATAAAATCTTGACCAACCCTCTCATAACAGCCAATAACTCTAGCATCTTCTGCAACAATAGATAATAGAAGCCACTAAAAAAATCTACAGAATGAATATAGCCACACTAGCTATCCTCCAAAAATCTGATTACCAATCCATGCCCAGTGTCCAACAAAATCCCTCAGTGATATTACCCATTATGTATTTCCATACCCTGACTCCTATACCACAACAAACTGGGGTTAACCTACCCATCTTCACAAATACCATGTCTTGTAGCAATCACTTTGTTTTCTTTTCTTCTCTTTCTTTCTTCTAGATAGAATGCTGAAATTTTTGTTAAGAAAACAAAAATGAAAAGCAAGGGCTATCTTGTAACAATCACTTCCTTCCACAACATCATCGTCCTCTCTAAACCTCTATAGCCATTTCCCAATAGGGCTTTGTTCATGACTTACTTGGACTCAATGCCAGCAACCCCTGATTGATCAGATTACACCCCTCCATCCACTGTAACAAGTGAAACTCGCGCTTCTCTTCCACCCATACCATACAAAATCACTTTGTAACCTTTCCAATCTATCAGTAACACTCACAGGACAGAGAGAGAAATTAACTACAATGGAAGTGCAGCACAGACACTTCAATAACCTGGCTTACTAACAGCTATAAATTTAAATATTCAATTGCACAAGTAATACTTCACGAAAAAAATCCACAAACACATTGCCCTACAAGCCACATAGCCCCGCAGATTTACCCAACAATTGATATAGAGAATCAAGCTATACCTGCAATAATAGAGTGATTTTGCCAATGCCAGGATCACCGCCAACTAAAACCAAGGAGCCTATAAATCATTCAAAATAAAAGTCAGCCGAAAAAACCAAAAGTAACCAATTTACAGATAAATATGTATATTCAGAGAACTATAAATAAACCGACAACTATATATATTCAGGTCAGGGGGAAAAAAAAAAGGCCTTACTACCCCATGCAGGTCCCTGCCTGTACAAGCTTCAGGGATTAGCATGAAACAACTACAGAGGCAACTCCGAACTGACCACAGAAACATTTCCAGACACATGGGAACCAACTCCTTTTGCCGAAATTGGCAACAAAATCTAACGAAGCCGGCTTTTCAAGTCGCTGATGGGCCTGCGATTCAAATAGAAATCAACAAGCAGTGCCCCAGATGAATGAATTGCAACCTCCAATAACAATTGACAGAGCATGAATCTGCTTGCCTTGTCGAAGAGCTTCTAGTGCAGCACAAACTTTCAACATTGAGCACAGCATGAATCCACTGAATCCTACGCCGTCCTTTTGCATTTCCTGGAAGGCACCTACAGCATCAATCGCTTGGCCATGCCAGATAAGCCCCGATATCATGGCATTCCAGTGATTCCACGCAACGAAAACCCTCAATCTCGTCTCTCTGAAGGCCCCAGAATGCATCGTGCAAGCAACGAAATTTGGTGTACATGTCAACAAGGGCGGTGTTCACAACCGTTTCCAACGCGGGCCCAGTTTTGATCAGCAAAGCATGAGCTTGCCTCCCCCGTTATGCATCGAACAGGTGCTGAGAAGGTGCTGAGAATGGAAGTGAATGTACATGCATCAAGGATGAAGCCCGCACGGTCCATGTGGAGAAAGAGGAGCCATGCAGCATGTGGGTCGCCATTGTAGATGTGAGCAGAAAGGAGGCCATTCTGAGAGATGGGGTTTCTGTGGCGCATTTCTCCGAATAGGCAGTGTGTGAGTGGAGGGGATGCTTTTGTGGAATGTGTTATGTTGGTGCCAGTGTTTTCAATAGCGCTGTAGCGTAGCGTAGCAAAAACGCTACTTAGCTACACAAGTAGCGTAATTCCCTGGTAGCGTAAGCTACAGGGTATGTAGCGTAAGCTACAATGCATGTAGCATAACGTAGTGCGTAGTGTGGATAGCATAAGCTACCTGAAATCTCATTTTTTTTAAAGTGTTTTTTCTATTTTATTTTAAAACCTATTTTTAAATGGTAATGACTTGCACCTATGGCACATCGCACTACATTAAACTAATCTGGACCATCCAAATTGTGGTCCATATCATAGATAGAGCACTTAAATCAATCCGGACCATCCAAATTGTGGTGTATATCATGAATTTGTGGTGTTTCAATATTATTATTTTTTTAAAAGTCACACTTAGAGATGTCTAAAGGCAAAGAGAGAGAGAGAGAGAGAGAGTTTTTGCATGGAATTAAGTGGTTGCTGATCTAGATTCGTAGTCAAGAACTCATAGAAATTATGTATTTTGTAAATTTTATCATATTTTCTATTATTTTAATTAAAAATATTAAGGAACGCTATATAGGGCCAAACGCCACGCTATACGCTACATGCTATTTAAAACACTTGTTGGTGCTATGGGGGTTGAAGGGCTTTAATAGATTGGGAGGTATTGCTATAGGTTTTAGAGAATTCAAGAAAGGAGAGAGAGGAAGAGAGATTTTGATCTGGTGCGTAGCTTTCGTGAGAGTTGCATCAAAAGAGGGCACTCGCACATCTTACATTACTTTGCATGAATGATGCCTTCTGGCTTTGTTTTCCCATAATCTCCTTGTGTAAAATAGTCATTGCTGCCAAGTAGGTTTGAACATGTGAAAGGAGAGATGCTCAGGGTGAGCAACGACTCAAAAGGCTACTCAGCACACAAGCAAGATCCAGCCCTGATTCAACATGTGCTCTATAGTATCTTGAGGGGGGAAAAAGAACATCCATTTGGACTTGGAACTCAGTGAGAAAATTGGTATTTCTTAGGCTGACAGTATTCTTAAACCACCAATAATAATAGAAAAGAGAGGGAACTCTGGCAGAATGTGATGTATGATATGCAGGCACTTTAGAAATTGCACACGTGGCATACAAGTAGTTCAAACTACCAAAATTATGGGTCCCAGTTTTGATGTATCACAATGTGTCTCTGGAGTTTTATCTGCTCGTCGTGTACCACTCAAATTGAAAGAGAAAATTTACAAGATAGCTATAAGAAATGTTGGGTAGTTAAGGAAGATGTTCACAGGATGTGTAGCTGAAATGAGGATGTTGAAATGGATGAGTGGCAAGTGAGGAAGGATATAATTATAATTGAATGCATTTGAGGGAACTTAGGAGTAGCACCAATAAGTAATAAGATGACAGAAAGTAGACTTAGATGGTTTGGTCATGTGCAACAGAGACCAAGAACTGTGCCAAGTAGAAGTGAGTTGGTACAAGATGAAGGCTCCAAAAGGACATGGATGGGGGGGTAGTAAGAAAAGATTTGATGACCTATATAGCCCCTGATAGTGGAATGGCGGAACAAGATTCATGTAGCTGACCCCAATTAATCGGGATGAGGTTTAGATGATGATGACCAACAAAAAATTACACTTATTTGGTTATCAGATCAAATGGGGGAACATTCATTGGACGTTTAAAAATGAAAAATATCTGAAGGTTTTCTTTCAACAAAAAGTGTATAATAAGAGTTTAAGATTGTTCAATCAATCTTATTTTGATGCTGTGGTTTCACGACAGTGGGTTCCACAATTTAACCAGTTTAATTTGAGTTAATGTATGCCACATGTACAATTTCTAAGTGCTTGGGTATCAATCATCATACGCAGCCATATCAAATAAAGCCCCCTCAAAAAGGGGAAAAAAGAAACCAAATGGGATTTACTAAAAATAGGAAAAAAGGAAGCATTTCTCATAAAAGATTTTGGGGGAGCATTTCCATCCTTTATTGAAATTTGACAATGAGATAAGCATTTCCTTCAACAGTATTCAAAACCCAGCATAATGTATATTAGAACAATAACATGGAGCACACCAAGCACTCAAGGAATTTAACAACTCTGAATTGATCAATTGTGAATATAAATATATATAAGAAATCATTTGAAGCTTCCAAACTAATATTGGCCCAGTTTTGAGAGGCTCCCATCTCCTCCCATTCCCACTCCTGCTGGTGATGGTGTAAACCCTGATCTATCGATGCCTGACCCAACACCCATGGCTCTTCCCATGTAAACTGAAGTTGGTGGGCCCTTCTCCATCTCATCCACTCCACCACTTAGCCTGCCAACATTACCAATATCTGCTAGAGATGTCTTCTTGGCTGCACATTGAATTTAAAGCACAAGAACAAAGTCTTTGTCAGTAAAAATGCAGAAGTCTACTGTTACCATTTTCATGAATGAAAATCATGGGTTTCTAGGTTATAGAAAAAAATGTCACTCCCTCTTCAATTTTAAAAAATACGGCATATTTGGGTCTTCTCCAGAAAGTAGTGGACAAAGCGCAGGTCGTCCATAATGAGAATGGTATGATATCAAGTCCTGCACAATTATCACCAGATTCTCATTTTGGAACACATTTTATGGACAGTAGCGTCTAGCGCATCATGCCATCCATGTTTAGAGTGCTGCGGAAAGAGGCACCAATCTCCCAAAATGCACACAGGAGGATGTCTCTCCCACCTGCATTCTGGGGTATGCCAAAACAGGACCCTAGTTTTTCTTTTGGGAAACCATGTCATGGTGAAAGCTCAAGTAACTTACATTGGGGAATAAATGTAACAATTCCAAGTTGAAGATCCACAACTTGATTAACCAAATTGGCTATTTCTGTTGTGAGTAATATTGACTTTTCTTTTTTTATAGTTTATTTAATGTTTTTTGGTCAATAGTTAGAATGAGAGTTTAGCATATGTTATAGATGAATCAACTGCTAGTATTCAGAAAATGGTTCTCCAATGCATTCATAGATGATATGATGTTGGTTGATGAGACAAGCATTTAGTCGAACTATAATGAAATAAAACTTTAATAGGAAAAGTTAAAGACGCAGCTCATTAGTTAAATCAACAGGGGAGAGATTCCTCAAGGCAACTTGGTTCGTTTCAATGGTTCCATAATTCAAGACGTTTCAAATAAAATTATTTTGAACTGGAGTTGGGTCGATGAAATGGTGATTTTCCTATGGAGTAGCATGTGATGGCTGCATTCCAATGACACTATTAAGGCAAAAAGTTTATCAGACATCTTTTCAAATGGCTAAGCTATATGGGCAGAGTGTTGAGCAATTAGGAGGCAACATGGTGCTGTTAAGATAGTGTTTTCAGGCCCTACTGGTGTGGGTGACTCAAATAGGGCAGAGTTAAGAGGTCATTCTAAGGGGGATCGAGTGGGTTCGGAATTTCTTTTCAGGACATCTCGTGGAAGTAGGTGAGTTAAGGAGTGTCATTTCTTGGGCATCCGCCTTGAGTAAGGCTCCATGAAAGTGATCATTTTTGGTTGATGAAACCTTGGTGAGGGTTGCAGGCTTGCAGCTTATCCTACTGTTTCAGTGTTACTTCTAATTCTAAAGAGGCAAATTCCTTAGCAGATGCTCTTGCTAAAGATTGTGTTCTTAACCCCTCCTTGGTAATTTGAAGATCTCTCTCCATTGCCTTAATGCAGAGTTATCTCTCTTCTTCTTCTTCTTTTTTTCTTTCAATAAAATTTCTATGTTGCTTGTAAGGAAAAGAAATGGGGGATGAGTGTTGCAAAGAAAGGATGTTGAGATGGATGTGGAAAGACTAGGAACCATAGAATCAAAAAAGAAGATGTCAGATACAACCTAGGAATATCTGTTGATAAAGCAAGGAACTGTTGCTGGGTTGAAGTGCCCAGGGGGGATGAGGGAAAGGCCTAAAAGGACTGGGCTCGAGGGAATAAGAAAGGATATGAAGGCGTATGTATAGCTAGAGTTGGGCATCGAGTCGAGTCGGACCGAGTTTGGGCTGACGGACCCGACCCGGTTTTGAAATAGACCTGACCCGAACTCGACCTGACTCGGTACCAAGTCCAGCATGCCTGACCCATCTGAATCCGTGGCCTGGACTAATCTAGACCGACTTCGACCCGGTCACATGGACTGAGTCAAGTCGAGTTGAGCTTTTTTTCCCTGTCATGTTTTTCCTACTTAAGTTATTCAAGATAAACATTGTCGAATACTCAAAAGTAATTTGTAAAATTTTATTTTATTTTTTAAATGAACAAATTAAATAGACATTGTCAAAACTCAAAAGTATGTTCAGAATCTCAGATGGAGTTCCACATAGAAACCAATGAACTATTCATACCATTCATTCATTCAATATCCTTTGTATGATGAATGCCTTTGTGGCGTGTAACATGAGTAACCTTGTCCGTAATAGTAACCTCCTCCTCCACCTTCATCACCAAAATCATCCTTTAGTTCTCTTTTTACGGCTTGAATTGTGGGAGAACTCTGGGCTGAGTCCAACCTGAAGGTGTCTAAAAGATGGTTGTTTACCTTTTCTAAATCGGATAGCATAGATGCCTTTTTATCATCCCCATTCATAGATTTAATGAGTTTTTTCAACCTCTTTTTATGATCCGATTTGTACAGGATTCTCAACTGCTTATAGAATGCAGCGAAACTTTGATGATTTATTGCCTAGCTTATGTCCCATACTCTTGCATACTTCGGCATTATGTTGTCTCGAAGGGGGTTGATGTTGTCTGGTCCTAGATGCCAATTCGAAGCTTTGTTTTACGGCTTTTATATAATCTTGTTTTTGTTCCCTTAGTAGTCTGTCTTCTTCTTCTCTACTAAGTGTAGGGGATCTTCCTCTGCTTGACTCTTCTTCATTTATAATATGCCTACTTCTATATCTTCTATGCCTGGTTGTAGTGAATGTAGGGGAAGGGGTAGTTGCATTTGTATTTGAGTCGAGAATGGCTCGAAATAAATCCCGAACTTTTGGAGGAGCTTTGCTACATGGGACAACGTCTCCTCCCTGACAAGCTAAATGTAATTTTAACAGATTTGTTTTGTTTACAACTTGCTTTCCACACAACTTGCATTGCAACTTTATCTTTCCATCCTGGGAGTAGACTTGGGCTTCATAATCTCAAATATCTACCGATGGATCATCTTCTGATGACATATTTATAAGTGTGAATTTTAAAAGAAAAAATATTTGGTTAGGCTGAGATAACATAAATAATTAAGGAATGAAGATAAACAAACACAACCAGCCAACTATATGAGATTGAAGGAACATTAAGTCATTTAAAAGCATAAACGAAAAAAGAAAAAATATAAAAATTAAACATTCAAGTACATAAGTGGATAAGTGATAAGCATAGAAAATATCCATCTACCCATCAAATGTTACAATTCAAGTCCACAAATAATAACTGTCAAATTGTTGTAAGCAAATGCAAGGGAAATAGAAGGCACTATCTCATCCTGCTTCATGCAATTGTTATAGGTATTGTCTCATCCTGCTTCTCACTCTCCTCTTCCTTGAACTCCTCATCAATAGAGTTGTCCTTTTCCTATATTGGACGCAGCTAAGCATGTGTACAAATGAGCGCTTCAACTAAATCCGATGTAAGTGAGCTTCGATACTTGTTCACGACCCTACTCCCAGTGCTAAAAGCAGATTCTGACATCACCAACGAGAGCCCATGGTACTGTGATTCACGAGCTTTCGACTTTCACCCGTTTAAAACATCAAATTCTTCACCTTTGTACTTTACAAGTGGCTCCTTAAGATAGTGGTCAAGTTCTGTTTGAGTTGTCTGCATTTGGGTCTCAATTTGTGCCATGAAAGACATGAAATCGTCGATCGTGTTCAGTCCTACAGCTACACTAGAATTAGAACCCACTTGAGGAGTCTGACCTGCGATATTGTCTTTTGCGAACCCCAAAGTTTCTACATAGAAATTATAGAAATCTTCGACTGCATAACAAATCTTATCAACCTCAATGGCACTTCTCACCATACAACTTTTTAAAAATGAATATAACCGTGAACATCTTGTATTGAGGATCAAGAACGACTACAACAACTATTACTAAAATGCACTCAGACCAATGCTTATCAAACTTTAATTGCATACCCGTAGTCATTATTTGTAGAAAGTCTGATCCACTATAGCTTCTGCACAAAACATCTTTTACTCTACAAAGTTCTGACAGAAATATATTTGTTGTTGGATACTTGCTTTCTAAAAATATCTTTATTGTGTCGTAAAAAACTGAAAGGAACTTATGAACTGCTTCAACTCTTATGCAATAATTATCAGAAGGCAATCACTGATACGCACTATCACGTTCTGCATAGTGAGAGAATGCATCTCTAAAAACTATTGCTGAATCCAACATTTCGTAAGTTGAATTCTAACGTGTCATGACATCCAACTTCACCTTTTTCTGATATGACAAATTCAACTGTTTCACAATCTCATTCCATGTATTTAATTGTGAAGGTGACTCCCGTATATACTTCGCAATCTCTATTATGTTATCGATCATTGGCTCAATTGTTTTAAACCCATCTTGTACAATCAAGTTTAGAATGCGAGCACAACACCTGGCATGAAATATTTTCCCACCGAAATACAAGTCACCGATGGCCCTAAACTAGTTCCACAAAATCGTTATCACGCTATCGTTTGCAGAGGCATTGTCTAAAGTTATCGAGGAGAATTTCTTCGCAATGCCCCACTTCACAAGGCATCTGTATATACAGTTTGAAATCATCAAACCAATGTGAGGAGGCGTAAGATACCAGAAGTTTATAACTCTTTTGCAGAGCCTCCATTAGGTATCAACATAGTGGGCAATTAGTGACATATACCCCTTTCGTTGATTGGATGTTGTCCACAAATCTTATGTCAAGCTAATTCAGGAAACCGATTCTAATTGTCCTTTCAACTTGACCTTCTCGCTTGCGTATATCTTTATGCACTCTTTTTATTGTTGTACAGGAGACCTCATATATGGGTTAAGGCCTCTGGTTAATTCGACAAAAGATGGACTCTCTACTATCTGAAATGATTTTTCATTTGCAATGATAAAGATGGTCGTCAATTCATTCATATGGTCCCTGTTATACTTATAGGTAGACAAGGTACCTTGCGGCGAATTCACCAAAGATTGGGTAAATGAAAGTGTCTGTTGGCCTGCAGTCTTGCTTCTCACTTTTTTATAACACTTCAATATGTGTTTTTTCAGAGTTGTGGTTGACATGTCTACTTGTTTTGCATATTGAGTCATGCAGTACTTGCATTGTATCTTCATCGTGTCGTTCTTTAGAGTTACTTCTTTAAATTCTTCCCACACTACCGATCTTTTCTTTTCTTTTTTTTCCTTTTACTGAACTCTGGGAGGTACTAATATCAATGGGCACCTCTTCATCTTTTAGGCTTAATCATTCATCCAAGATTATCGACGAAGTGACTAACAATCCGCCGGGGGTATTGGGAATTTCCTCACTAATCATCTACTAATTGAAAGATACTAAATAAGACTAGCACTATAATGCCTTAAAAGTATATACTAAACTCTAAATTAGTCGCTCATCCAAGGTTGGATAAATTATAATACTTTCATATTCTCATTTAAACGTCCACGCCGAAATTCCAGGAACATCTCCCCACGTCTCTCTAGATAAGTTGATCTTCCATTTCATTCCCATGCTAAATATCTAAGCAATGTGAAGATATTTGGCATAAGAAATAAAAAGGAAGAAATATATCCATAGAGAAATGGGAAGATGGAGCGCAAAACATGCATGAGCATTTAAATAGGTTATATGAAAGCATACTATCTATCTAACCTTAAACTGTCCAAAATGAGATAATTTGAGCGATTTCTATGTCACCAAAAACACATTATATCCATGTCTGGCTACAAAAATAAAAAAATTTTTAAAAAAATCCTCAAATGGTCAACTATTTGTCCAATTCACAAAAATAAATCACATTAGGCTAACGGTTTAATGCACAATAATAAGCTAAGCAATAAGCAATGTATTCCATAATTCACAAAAATAAACCACTAGTTGTCTAATTCAAAAAAATAAAATACATTAGCCATTTAGGTTTTCGGTTTTAGGGTTTAGGGATTAGGTTTAGGGTTTGGGTTTAAAGTTTAGGTTTAGGGTTTAGGATTAGGTTTTAAGGTTTAGGGTTTAGGGATTAGGATTTG
Source organism: Magnolia sinica (assembly GCF_029962835.1). Classification (NCBI taxonomy): domain Eukaryota; kingdom Viridiplantae; phylum Streptophyta; class Magnoliopsida; order Magnoliales; family Magnoliaceae; genus Magnolia; species Magnolia sinica. The sequence continues at coordinate 129,875,651 of NC_080573.1, forward strand.
GGTTTAGGGTTTAGGTTTAGGGGTTAGGGTTTAGGGTTTAGAAATGGCTCAGCGTGAGCCAGCTCGGACGCACCATGGCTAGCCCGACCGCATACGAGCTAACCCAAATGCACCACACGGTCCACACTCCACAGCCAGCCCGACCGCACCCGAGCCAACCCGGATGCACCCGATTTCAACCCTACATGAACCCAATTTCACAACCCCCCTCCCCAAAATTAGAAATTAATAAAGCGAAAACTATAAAAATTAGTAAATTACCTTGCTTAGAGCAGAGCCAGGTGCCCGAGTGGGTGTGGATCATCCAGACGAGCTGTTACGGCGCTACCTAAGTCGAGAGAGAGAGAGAGAGAGAGAGAGAGAGAGAGAGAGAGAGGGTGGCCTGGTTTGGTGGCTGGTGGTGGTGGATGACTGCCGAGCTCAGGAGAGGAGGGAGGGAGGGAGGGAGGGAGAGATCGGGTCGGGAGCGGGCGTGGAGCGGATAAAGTAGGTTAGATAATTAGTTTATACATATACACGCGCGCGCGCCCACACACACACACTACTCGAACCCGAGTCGAGTCGAGTTTCGGATCAAGTCGAGACTGAACGAGTCAGATTTCAGGTCGAGTCGAGTCGAGTTAATGGGTGACTCGGACTCGGTCTGAGTTCGAATTGGGCGAAGTCTACTCGGTTTAGATTAACTCGCCTACTCAGTTCGGGTTGAGTCGGGTCTAAAGGAGTCGGATGAGTCGATTTTGCCGAGTCGAGTCGTCCCGTGCCCAGCTCTATGTATGGCCTTTGGGGCCCATTTGGACACACTCTCCAAAGGGGCATTTGAGGCGTAAACCCCCCTTTGGGCCAAACTGGGTTTTTTGTGTCTCGGCGCACTTTAAAAACCCACATTTCGCTATCCTGCTCGACGAAATTGGCACTAAAATGCTAACTCAATAAAAACCAAGCCGATTGGTTTTGATCAAGTTCACGAAAAAAAAAAAAAAAGAGGTTTGAAACCCCCTTTTGCACAAGTGCATCCAAATGGACCCTTGGGAATGATTGGCATGATAGGATTCATAAAGCGGCTCCTAACAGCTGGGACAAGGCTATGTTGATGACGATGACGACAATGATTATGATGATGTAGGCAATGTAGATGACGACAATGATGGTGAACAAATTTAGGATGATGTAAATGTTGGCAATGATGACATCAGCGACACCAGTGAGGACAATGAGGTAAAACATTAGTTTAATAAAAGAAAAGGAGGGAATAAGAGAATCTTCAAGAAAAAAGAAGCGAGGCATAAAAATAGCAATGTGAAGACCCATGCCAAAATACGGCCTTCTCCTTTTGTCCTAATCATCTAAATGGTCAACATTCTGCCTCAAACACCAAACTGCTGTCTAGTACATTGCACATTGTGCCAGCTCATAGGCACCAATCACTGAGTCCCTGCACATGAATCATGTGTCAACTGTATGCTCTAGCAATAGCCTAGAGGTGCCACTGCACCTTGCCACCTGCATTTCAAATCCAAAGTTGCTTGGCTTAGTGATACAAGCCATAAATCCAACCCCTCAACTACATGACCAGTATGTAGCAACACTGGCTCACACAATGAGTACTTGGATATTTGCAGATTACAATTGGGAACTGGAATCTTCACGAAGAAGCATGGCAACAGCAATGACAGTTTGAAAATAGACATATGGAACATAATTAATTTGCATATTAAAGTATGATAACATACCATTTTGTATGCAGTTATAGCTTGAGTGTGTGGACAAGAGAGGTGGCATGTCAATTCTTCCACTGTTTTGTTCAAATCAAGAGCGAGGGTTCAATATGAATTTTAGTTTCTCGTTTTAGTGGATAAGCAGTCAGCAATTCTTTGTTGTGGATGGTCCAAAGGGGCCAAATAAATGTTTTGATATCTGATCTGCACATCTGATGCAGTGTCCATATTGGACTACTGGTCTTAATGTTTTCTTCTTCCTTTTTCCCCTGCTGAAAGTACAGAGTTCAGATGTTCTCAGGACCATTTTCCATTAGCTGAGTGCTTCCCATTAACTAGGGTACAAGGCTGCTGATATTTCCATGTTCTTATACACAGAATTCCATCAATGCATCCTTCAAGTTCCACTCCCAAAGCATTCTGCCTAATTCAGCAAAACAGTTTGTGCATGTAATCACGAGGTTTGAATGCTTAGAAGGGTAACTTATCTCACAACCCAAATTTTCTAGGGACATTTGTTGGTTAGATACAAAATCGGCAAAATCAACCATTTTAACGAACAACACATACAATTCTATGTGGTGATGGAGGAAAAGTAATGAGATGCAGTAATTCAAAGATGAAGTACATCAACTTACGAGCAGTTATATTCAGATCAATCAATCCACGACTTAGAGAATCTGCCCATATCCCAGATTTGACCTGGAAAGTATCCTTCTTCACTGGGGTCTTAGACTGCGTTGAGGTGTTCTGGTTTGAGATGCCGAGGCCTTCATTGGCAGAATTTTGTGGTGGTTCTGTGGACACTGAGACAGTATGAGAAGTGAAGTCGCCAAAGATGTCGGATCCTTCAAAATTGTTGACAGGCTTCGTGGCAAATAGATCAACAGTGTTGGGGTTTGCAGACTCAGGCTTAGTTGACTTGGTTTCAGTTGGCAAAGTAGAATCTGTTTCAGTTGGCATGGTAGAGTCTGGTGCAGCAAAAAAGTCTATAGATGAAGAAGATGCAGGAAGAAAGGCAGACTGGGCAAAGAGATCAACATTAGCCTGTAGAAAGGGTAAGAAGAAAATTTCACATTGAGGAAAGCGGAAAAATTTATACTTATATAAAAAGATAGACCAAATCCCTGCTATTTCTCCAAAATGAATCGCCAAGCGGGTTCATCTGTTTGCAAACTTCCCTTTGTGGGTGGTGCAAAAGACATGTACTATTGTGTGTGGGGCCATCTTGGCATGTATTGTGTTGACAATCATTTATCAGTGGGTTCGTTGATTTTTTTATTTTTTATTTGCAGCCTACTACCCGAGCATGACCTTCCATGTCTTTGGGTGCTTCATCCATAGAGGTCTGCTTAGCAATTGCCACTCCATACCTTACTTTACTCAGGGCTGGAGTTCAATATAGGGTGAGACCATTTTGGCACACAGACCATGTCAATGTAAGCCTCTGTAATGGCCTGTTCCAAGAGGCCGGATAAAAGACAAAGGTTGATGAATGGTGAGCAGCCAATTGTAAAACTTTTGCCAATCTACCATTTAAAAGCCATCCCCAAATTTCTGGGAGAAAGACTAAGATAATTTGCAAGTGACAGAAGATACATAAGAAATACGAAGGCGCAGCAGGGTTGACATAAAACAGCAAGCCAAGAACACCTTCATTCTTTTCAGATAATGCCAAGAGATAAAATGGATCCTAAATTAGCCGAAATCTATGGTTTATGTCACAGAAACCTAGAAGCAGCACCCTGAAAAAGAAAAAAGAAATCAAGTATCTTGACAAAACATTCTTGAATTTCCAGTAGAAAACGCATGAAGGGATAAAAAAAGAAATTATAACTTGGAAATATGAGGAAAAGCAGAGGGAAAGAAAGTGCGCGTCCTGTCCTGGATCTATGATGATCCGCACTCAGACCACAATAGATGGCTAAAATTATCCAATTTGTGCATATTAATTTAATGATCTCTCATAAAGTAAATGAGCCAAACTAAAACCAATAAACTGGATTAGTCCCCATTCCTCAATGGATGGATCTGTCCAGTGTGCGGAAGCATTGGAACAAACAATAAACAAACTAAAGGGCTTTTTGAATCTGAAATGTCAACGTCTGATTTCTCCAAAACATCCATTTGCTAAGAGAAGTCTTGCTAAAGGGGGTACCATTTTTTCAAGTCTTCTATATCCCGCTTGAAATGAAATGAATTGGGAGAACTGATCCAATTCTATTGGAGATGCCATGAAAAGACACCCTAAGAAAATATCCACACTACAAACTGAGCTAACCCTAAATGCCCAACAGCTTATTTGGTATGGCTGTCAATGGCTTGTATTTGGGTTAGATAGAGTACTGTAGCCGGACCCAACTAAGGGAATTGAATTTGGGTCCTGTACGGTTCAGAAATGAGTAACATATATGAGGTACAGAACTGGATTTGCATGGATTCAGGTATCACGTAAGGCTCCGTCTAGCCTAGTTTTGAGCATATGGATTAGGAATTTGAATGGTGTTTGGATATGCACTTGAATCTAGTACCAGGTCCAGCCTCAGGTTCGGGTCTGGATCTGGATTCTGGACTCATTTTGCATAAGTTTTTAAAATAATGTGTAACTAAATATATAATAAAATGAAGAAAAAAAAATCATATATCCAGTAGCCAATGGGCAACTGATCTGGATTTGACTTGTTGGTCCAGAATCCAGCCTGATTAGTTGGGCCTGAGATGTAGATCCAGATCCAATCAAATCTGATCTAATACTTCGGCATAAAAGGATCTGAATACCCATTGACCAAGGTATGCCAAAACGGTCACATAATAGCCGTAATGGCCGTCATGTAACGGTAACGATGGTAACCATTATGCACGACGTGGCCAAAACAGCCGTTAGAGACAAAAATGCCCGTAATGGCCCCATAACGGAGCCGAAACAGATTTGTTTTTCTTCTTCTTTAAACTGTAACAGCCGTTACAGCCTGTATCATAACAGTAACTGCAGTGGCCATTATGGCGGCCACCATTGCTGTTATGGAATACCTTGCCATTGACAGCCCTTTCTTGGTCCTGCACAGAGCACACAGATTCTAGAATTTGATATTTTGATGTTAATTAAATGCTGGGTACTGCAGTATGTTCCTGAAAGCACAATAGCACTTGCTCACTTTGGCAATGGACCTATCCATGAAACAGGTGAAATTGGCTGGTTATTGGTGCTTTACCTGTGCTTTATTTGTTTACGTTTTTCATATTATGGGCTTTAGAAATATTAATTCCTAAAGCATTAGAGAAGATGAGAACCTAAACACCGTAGAAAGACAAACTACAGGTCTCTTTTACACAAAGAAAGGGAACTAAGATAAACTATATGTACTTTAAGACAAGTGAGATTTAGAAAAATAAATAAATAAATAACCTGAGTATGAGAGCCAGAGTGTGCTTCAACATTAAGTGAGGCTGACACAAATGTTGCATCTGCAAACAGATCGATGTCAATCAAGGCATTGCTGTTTGTGGTAGTAGTTTTGGTTGGAACAGGAGCGTCCATGTGGTCGCCAATCAAACTTTCACCAAATAGATTGACTTGGTTAGATTTTTTGGCAGTTGATCCTGTCAAATCAGTTCAAACAAACAGATGTTAAAGTGGATAATATTTTAGGACATTCTTGATTAAGATGGTGCATACAAACCTTGTTCAATAGATACATAAAATCCTTGTAATTGGCAGGGGTTGTTTATACCTAAAACCAAAATTTTGGCAAGTGGCATAGAACTCGGCCAACTAACTCAGATTAACCAGACACAAATACTGAGTCAAATTTTCAATTTTAGAACTCAGCAGAATCAAATATTTTTTAAAATTTGCAGAGCTTTTCTGATGGGGACATCAAAGGACCTACTCGAATGTACCAGAGACGGAGATGACAACTCACATCAACGCAACTTTCTTCGTGGATGGGTGACGAGTTCCAGATGGGGCCCACTAGGCCATTTTGAAGACCCCACATGCATTGGACATGCATCGGGAAGACCCCACCTTGGGATGATGCATGCAGGCTGCTTAGGAAATCATTTTAGTCATAAGATTTCTATTTCGTACCGATCCAACCGTTGGATCTTGTCGATCAGGCCATCAGGCCTCTAGATCTTTTAGATCATGGCCCCTTGGACTCTGATCTTGCTTTCTTTGTGTTATTTGTTATCTTTAGGAGTTATTTGATGGTTCAGATTAATAATATATGTTTTAGTTTTTTTATTTTGGATGATGGGCCACTTAAGTGAGTGGCATAGTTATAATTATGTTGGATTTTAATTCCGAATTTTTAATTATAAAAGCACAGGGAGGGTGGAGTTCCAACCCTAGTGGAGATTTGAGAAGGAAAAAAAAAAAAAAACTCTCTTGTGTGAAGGAATTTTCCTTATTTTTTCTCTTCCAATTAAATTGTGGAAGGGTAGAAACTTGTTTGGTAGTGGATTCCTCAAGGTACATCATTCATCTTCCTCTTCTTCGAAAAGTAGTCTTCTTCTTACATCCTTCCCCTCTTCTTCGAAAGGGATTCTTCTTCTTTTCCCTTCCATTACAACCTTTTAAATCCTAGATCTTTAATTTCCTATTTTCTCAAATTTCTAAAAACCCTAATTCCAAAATATTCAATTCCCATGAACCCTATTTTTCCAAGTTTCTGATTTTCCCCTTTCTAACCTTAATCATAAAACTTACAAATCTATCCCTTGAGCGTAGAACATACACATGCTAAATTGGAAGTTTTATCCTTCCATCGGTCCTAATTTTAATTGATTTATATGATTTCTTAGAATGCGGGCATGTGATTTAGGTTAAATTATATTTTATTTCCTATTGTTTACTCTTAATTACTTGGTAGGTTAACATCTTTTTATTAATTGAATTACTTTATGGACTCTTTCATAAGGTCCACATCGCATGTTAGCATTAAATCATGTGCCATGCATCATTTTCGTAGGCTTAGGAGAGTTGAACTTGAAATCATTGTAATTGGTAAAAGCGAGGCTGTCCATACTGATAACCATAAAGTTGGTTGATGATGTCGAAGTCGGCTGAATAACTCAGGCTAGCCAGACCCAAGTACTGAATCAAAATCTCAGTTCTAAAACTCAGCAGCATCAAATAATTTTAAAATTTGCAGAGCTTTTCATTGGCTTGGGAGAGTTGAACTAAAACTGAAAGATTGATTTCCAAATCAGAGTGCAGATACATGTTTTTGAGCACTGATTTATAAACTTAATGTCAATTTTGGAAGGTTCCTGCATGTCACTTGTTGTCAATTCTTACTCAAATTATTCCAACAAGCCAAAAACCTTCAAAGTCTTAAGACTTTTCAGCAACAAAATTTTATTGAATGAGGTAAAGGAAACAAATGACTGTTACATCAGCCATCCCTTTAAAACGAGAGAAGAAGAAAATAATAATAAATAAATAAAACTGTCCTTTAACGTAATGGATAAGCATTTTACAAACAAGATTGGGTCTATATACAATTTCATTTGCAAGTGCCAGTCTATTTGCTTCCCAAAACAAATGCATAAAACACGTTTGAAATTTAGACGCCCAAATCTCTCTGTCATTAAAAATGAACTTGTGCTTCCATGGTGCTCTTTCCACGCCAAAGGCCCAGGGGTTCAAAGTTAGATTCATGTGGATACACTTTGTCCACAATAAGATGTCTACCAAAACATCAACATGCGCAAGTATGTAGTTTATGCAGGCATGGAACTTAGACAGGGACGTGTGCACCTAAGAGACGCATCCCCCTTTTTTCCTACTTTATTGTAGTGCTGGCAATATAGGCATGTGCTTGTATGGGTGTGAGAAGGTTGATTGACCTAATAGAGTTAGTGGAAACCATTCAAACTCTCAAACGTCTCCCATTCGTATTCATCATTATTTCTCATATTATTAAAATATTGGAAATCATTTAATAGTGTCAGAGTGCCATATATCTGCTATGACAATGACTCCATTCCATCTCTTTTACACTAGGTATCTCCCTCTCTCTTCTTCTTTATCTATTCATCAGTCTTTTTCTTCATTGGTCCCCATCTTCTCTTTTCTTCCTTTCATTCATCTAACTTAAAGTTCTCCTCATTTTTTCTTCTCTCAAATTTCTCAAACTTCTCTCACCTTCTATTATCAACCTCACCTATCCATGGTCCCCTAAATTTACATCCTCAAAACTACAAACCTGGCCCCATTCTGTCTTTTTTAAAACAAAAACCAAATCTTCTTTTCAGCCCCAACCCATATCTTTTTCCAATCTGTAAGGGGCATTTCCTTTATCATCTAGGTATAAAAATATAGAAAAATGATACCCAATTAAATAGATATATGTATGAGGGAACAATAACAAATGTGAGGATCACTAGTGGAAAGACAAGTGAGTTCCCAATTACTGCAGGCTTACACCAAGGGTCAGCATTGAGCCCATACCTTTTTGAATTTGTTATGGACGAGCTAACCGTGCATTGACAAGAAGAGATCCCATGGTGCATGTTCATTGCATTTGACATTGTTTGCACCCTCCCTTATCTTTTTAGTCAAAACTATGTCAAATGCAATGAACATGCACCATGGGATCTCTTCCCACGGTGCAAACACAAAGCTAGAATTATGTAGAGGTACTTTAGAATCTAAAGGGTTTTAAATTAATCGGGTTAAAATAGAGTATATGGAGCACAATTTTAGTACAAATAGGAGTTAAACTACAAATTAGTTAAGATTGCTTACAAGGAAGTTTCCCCAAATAACCACTTTTGATACCTTAGGTCGATAAGTTATGAGTGGAGAGATTAAGCAAGATGTTGCCCATAGAATTCATACTGGGTGGAAAAGGGGAGTTGTGCCTCTGGAGTTTTTATGTGATTGTCATGTACCACTTAAACTTAAAGGGAATTTATTGGATAGATATAAGACCAGCCATGCTTTATTATTATTAATTTTTTGAACATTGGAGAAAGATTTTATTAGAAGAGGAGGCCACAGTCAAAATATATAAAAGAGCACTATACAAGAAAAGAAAAGAGATTACAACCCAAACTTGAAATTGCATGGAATAGGATACCACGACACACGGAAGCTTGGTGGAGCTTAGGGGGGATATGATTAGGACCAAATAAAATTTTCATCTTTTAAATACACAATTGCCTACTTAAACTAATTAATAATTATAAGTAAGGCAATTAACTTTAAGGCTTCCGAGCCAATAGAGAGTTAATGCATGGGCATTTTCACACTAGGCTCAAGTGGGGTGGCCTGTGGAATGCAGGGGCATTTTCGGGATGGGCAGCCCGCGGAACCCATGTGATTTGGGGCCCGTGTGAAGCGGAACCCATGGATTTGAGGCTCATGAGGAGGGTTTGGCCGAGGACCTAACCCATGGATGTGGGGCCTGGGCTATTATGAGATAAAGCGATTAATTCGTCATGCTCTATTAATTCGAGCTACACCTTTTCCCTAACTTCTCTAAGGGGAGCTCTACCTCGAGAGATCACCCATCTACTCCACGACCTTTTTTTTTTAACACACGCGCTCACACCACAATGGGATTTCACCACAATGGGTACTCAAACACATGACCTCCTATTGAAACTCTTGTCAGTCTACCATTGAGGCATGAGTAAGGACCCATCTACTCCACAACCTCAGGATGCCTTTATGAGAGATAGACCTCTCTTGAAGCCTTTGATTTCTCCCTCCCCTTCACCTTCCATGCATACCTTGAGGAGAGCACCAGGATACTCCTCAATGGATCGGCCTACCACGAAATCGAGATTCTCCTTAACCTCTGCTCCTCGAATAGCTTTGCCTTCTCGAGATTTGCCCTTCCATGCCTCACCTGTCTATTTGAATACCTTGCTAGAGGTAGTAAGAAAAGACTTGATAACCTGTGGTCTAATTGAAGGTATGGCTTTTATAGAGTGGAATCACTGAAAAGGATTCATGTAGTTGACCCCAAGTAATTGGGATGAGGCTTAAATGATGATAATGATACCAATTCAATAGAGAACCCAGCCAATACCAACTCACAAGTAACTAAAAGTGGCAACTCGCCTCTTGACTGGTCACATCAGTAGTCAAGCCGAGTAATAAGGGGAGGATATTCAAATTCTCAAACATGTGAGTCCCACTGCCTCTATGAGCCAATCAAAGGACTAGTCCCATTTACGAGGCAAAGCATAATCCTTGCCCACTTTTTCCTACTAAATCTCAAGATTGTGCTACATTGTTTTTGATCCCTTTCATTTAGGTCTCCATTGAAAATCATATAACCGAGAATCATCAAGTGGAAGGTATTGCACTCTTCCTTTTATATATTTATTTGTTTGTTTGTTTGAATGAAAAAGTTGTATGTATGAGGCATGGTAGCTTGCTTAAGAAAATTCATTCAAACAAGCATTTGTCAAGATTCTTACTTAGACGTACATGACAAACGCTGTTGATGGACACAAGAAAAGATCTTCATTCAAACAAACATTTGTCGAGATTCTTACTTAGGCGTACATGAAATACACTGTTGATAGACAGAAGAGAAGATCAACCAAAAGTGCACATAAAAGCCCTGAATTTTCTGAGCCAGATGGGGAGAACATCCCTGCTCCACTGGAATATAAATGCTGAACACTTTACCAGCAGTAGAAGATGCCCGTGGGTTGAAGTCATCAAAGTCATCCTCAGTATTAGTTGGGGGTGCACTCGAGCTCTGAGAAGAGGGGATAGGATCATGGTTATCATCTTGACCCCTACTGCAAACACAGAATACCGTCATTAGACAAACATTATAGTGACTTCCTCGATCAAGTTAACATAGAAACATTTTAAAAATAAAAATAAAAAATGCTAATCAGCACTCAAGCCAAACAACATGGCCAAGCCACGTGTCAATTGGTTCAATTTGGGTATGACAATTGAATAACTTGTGTTGTGCCTGTCCAATGCATGCCCACTGCCTCTAAACCACAGAATAACATCATTAGACAAACATTATAGTGACTTCCTCGATCAAGTTAACATAGAAACATTTCAAAAAAAAAAAAAAAAAAAATGCTAATCAGCACTCAAGCACAACAACATGGCCAAGCCATGTGTCAATTGGTTCAATTCGGGTATGACAATTGAATAACTAATGTTGTGCCTGTCTAATGCATGCCGACTGCCTCTAGTACAGGCCAGCTGGACTTCATGCTTCAACAAACTAACTGATGATAAACAGATCTGATAGACTATGTATCCTCAAATCATTTTAAATTGATATCATCAAATCACATTCTACCATACCATAGTATATTCATATTGCACAACAATAGGCTAGCCTAGGGCAAAAATTTTCCCATGCCCATCTCCATTTCATACATGCAGGCAACATCATCTTACCCAAATGTAGAACCAAAATAAAAAACAACCTCTCAATATCCAGTGGTTTTGCTTCAAATTCTCACAGTTCTATACTAAATACATCAATAGTTTCCACTGCAGTTTGGTTAGCATCCTTAGGAAAGGGTAAAACACAACAGGATCGCCAGATTTTATCCAAGATCCAAAAACCACAACACATCCAAGAGGATTGACCAAGACACACCATGAACAACAGTGTTCAAGTGTAGATACCTGCCATGGCATGCTGATCCCTTCTTTGAGTTGCTCCCTTCATTTTCATTGCTAAGGTTGCTTCGTGGTTGTGACTTACCATGACCATCTTTGCTGAAGCCATCTCTGTTGCCATGATTCCAGTCAGTTTCATCACCATATCGGTATCTCAATTTGTAACCATCCTTGAATGTTTCACCCTCTCTTGCACTACCAAGGCCTCCATAATGGTTGTCCCGGTAGAAACTGCTGCTACCATGTGAGGCTGAACTTGACTTATAAGTTATTCCAGTTGAGGACAGTCCAAAATACCTGAAAAGAGCAGCAACTGTGTATCTCATTCATTGAATACAGACAACTCAAATAAAAGATCCATCTAAATTTGGGTTCCACAAGCTCACTTATCACGGTTTGCAGCAGCTTTGTTTCTAACTTCTTGTATTTTATCCTTGCTATTCAAAAGGGCCAAAATGGTTTCAACCTTCTTTCTCACGTTGATTCCCATATCCTTTCCATTTGGCTCGACATATTCAAAACCTGAGATTGACTTCATAAATAAGAGTAAATCAGGAAAACATCTTTTGCCAGGAAATCCAATCAACGTCACTAGAAAATTAAAAATTGCACCAATTAGCAAAATATAAAAGAAGTCTTACTGAGATCTGGAAAGTGTGTTCTAGGACGTCATCAAGTGCACGTTCAGATCCATTTGCCACTAAATACTCTATTACAGTGAGTGCCTGTGAGGGGGGAGATGTTTCTCACAGTTGATATAGAAGGAATGAAGTCTTGAAAGGAATATAGTCTGAGAAAGGAATAGAAGCTTTGAACTGGACCATTAAATTGATAAATATGGATATCTTTCTTTGTTTGCATAAAATAAAATTTTGTTTGTTGATAAAAGATAATGATGAAAATGGCAATGCATGGCATGGAAAGTGGCACAAAGAGTAGCCTTACCTTATAAACATAGCGCCAGTTTCGGCCAGTTTCAGTCAATCTTGTCCAGAGTACATCCATAATCATCTGGCGTTCGGTGCTAAACAGAAAATGACAATAATTCGTGTCATAATATAAGCAGAATGTAATGTGCCCCAAGAGGAATGGAAAGCTACATGATTAAGCACACAATAGAACTCAAAGAATACAGTAAGTTGGAAGTTACAATTTTTTGGTGGCCTGTGCAATTTCTGCTAAGGCAGACCCATGAGGACCCCAGGGTTCATTACTTGTCGCATCAAGAACCTGTCAAATGTAAAAATGCCCCCAAAAGGCCCAGTCAGTATAGAACAAAGTAACCTAGTGCAACATCACCAAGCTTCAAAAGTTTTAGATTTGTTGCCCATGAAAGTCCACTACCTTTGCTAGTGCAAGAAGTTCTGAAAATTTTGACTTGAGCAGTGAGGACATCTTAAACTCTCACCAACTTCTAAAAAGGTCTATGAACCCACATCTAATACCTAAGCTGACAAAATTTGACTTGACAGTGAAAGTGGAACATTAGATGATCGTGAGCAAGTGGTAGTCTGGATCTTTGGGGTGGACAAATTTGTGCGATGATCTTCCCTTCTGGTCAGGAGCATGGTTGGAGAAAGGTATGGTGAAGATGGAAGAAGACTAGACTAGTGAGTTTGCCAGAGGACCAGTTTCAGTTGTCTTGCAAGCAATCCATTGACTCAATGAACTAGCGACTGGAAAAAGCTTATTTGTGGTCAGAGCTAGAAAAAAGTTTGTTATCAGATTTCAATAAAATTCTTATCTTTCAAAAAATAAAAATAAAAAGTTTGTTATCAGATGAAATTTGCCTTAGTGCGTCTGTGAGAATTTCAATGTGATTCAGTTCTCACTCAAGAGTCAAGATAGTTTCAGATAGCACAGTTACTATGAGTACAAGGTTGATGTTTGTGGGCTGTAAGGACATTTTTTGTCTGGGTTCCGATACCTTGCCCTTTGCATGCTCAACTAATATAAGCTGGTCATGCATGAACAGGGTCCTTACCTGGTTACCAAGGCTTGGGGTTTTAATATTACACGTAGTTTCTTTGGATGTAACTTCAGAACTTTTGATCAGTTCAATAGAAATTCAATTTTGATGCCTACTGAGTTCAATATGAAACCCCTGCAGTTGAGAATTTTCTCCTGCATCACCCACTTCCTAGTTCATAGAATGTAGAATTCTAATGGATACCAGAGGAACTGACACTGGAAAAGAACCAGTGGTGTAAAAGGAGAACGCTTCCACACAATTCTTCAAGGCAACATCATAGAGCCAAGAAGTAGTAATGAAATCCTCAGATGCAAAGGCAGGGAAAGAGAATTTCATTATGGTTTTCCAATTAGTTTAGCCAAATAGCACCATGACAATTTGCAGGGTCACGTAGAGATGAGGGTATACAATATACTTAGGGCTCTCAGCAAGTCAGGCTAGGCTGTTGTAGGCCTCAACTTTAGGCCCACACCCCAGCCTGGGTCTATTTTCAGGCAAGGGGCCAATCTGACAATATTTCCAGTTTTAAGTAAGGCCTTGGCATGGGTCAAGGCCAGTTATGCCAGTTATAGCATGTGTCTGTGTCCTGATTTTCAGGCCCACAGGCCAGGCCAAGGCAGAACCCAGGCCCTAAAACTGAAGGACCAGGGATCCAACTGACTCAGGTCAGGCTACGACTCGTCCTATTAAAAGCCACATGTATAACACCTCACTGCATTGCTGATGCAAGAAGATACACAATCTCATGTGTGGATTGATTTGATCACATGTGGGCCTCACATCTGCACACATGTAGGACCCCATGATCACAAGCATAATCCATACTACTCCTCAAGGCCCATTGCTCCTATTTTTGCTGCTATTTTAAAATTGCAGAACTGATTTATTGTCCTGTGAAAAGACATAAACACCCTTAAAAATAAGTTTTTGTTGGGTTACTTAAGGGCATTTAAGTAATTTCCTCTATGCCATATGCAAGAGACAAATTCCTTTTCTAAGTAATTCCATTAATTTTTTTAGGATTTAAGTAATTAGAGGCACCTATCCAAACCATCTGAACAACCCTCTTCCATGCACTCATGCACATTAATATACATCCCAGTATAGCTATAGACATTGGATCTAGGGTCATATTAGGTGATCCAAGCCATTTACAAGATGGGCCTCACTATCCATGGAGGATAACTAACTATGAAAATCCACAATTTGAATATTCTAGCATTTTGATTTTTAACTTTTTTTTCCATATTCAACAGATGGTCTCCTCGATGGTTGCTTTGTGGACCATTGATTCAAAAGCCTAGGATTTTCCAATTAGAGATTTTTTAGGAAGCCACCTTCATCATTGTATTTTGTAAGATTAACAGTTGGATCACTAAATATGAACCTAGATACATCAACTATAGTCCAAACATATCCTACAGCAATAGGCAGGGATGTATCTCACAAGCCACAAAACTTTGTGGTTATGTCATTATTCTCATTCTCAACAAAGTGAAAACCACCAATTCTTTTGGTGAACGCCAAAAGAAGTAATCGCTCTTTACTGAATTCTCTATAAGTTGTAGGGAGTGCATGCAAAACCATCTCTCTGTGGGGCACACAATCATGTTTGTATAAAATTGAGTCCATTATTTTGTTGCTTCACCTCATTTTCACCATACATAACAGAACTTAGCTCGAAAGAAACAATACAAAATCATGACTAAAACCTCTAAATTCACTTGGTATTGTCTACCTGAGTTTCAGATCACGTTTATTTTTGGTGCGTCTCTTCCTCCTAGTGGGTCTCACCTTACCATGACATATAAACAATATGATGGCTTCAGGAAGTTTCTATGGTGGTGTCTCCAACCCCACTGTTCCCCATGGCCTGACCCACCTCATATTTGGATTGGCCTAATTTTTTGGCTTAGGTCCTAAAAGGAGACTTTTCAATTGATGTACGGAGTGGATTTCACACACACATCTTGATTGGCCCACCTTCATTTTGATGGCTTTCCTTTTGAGTATTTTAATTAGGTTGGGCAGTTGGCATTCAGAAGTTAATAAGTATTGCTAAAGCCTAAAGGTATTTACATTGATGCAAACAATAAATTCATCTCTTATAAAAGGGAACACTGTCAAATGCATGGCAAATGAGACATGCAAATAAGAATGGATGGAGAGTTGGCGCCAGTGGCATAGTCTCTCAATCATTGAAAAGATGAGTAGGAGGGAATGCTCACATACAGCCCCTCCTTCATGCGTGCGAAAGATGGTTGTAAAAATCTAGCCGATGGACTCTCTCTCTCTCTCTCTCTCTCTCTCTCTCTCTCTCTCTCTCTCTCTCTCTCTGTGTGTGTGTCACAAGTTCGCTAATCAAGTAGCCCCAACACACAAATGAAGTGCCCATTACTTTGATGTGTGATGCACGTCAAATGCAGTAGACAAATTACTAGACCAGCTGTAGCTTTTCCTTTTCATTGGATTTGATTTATCTTCAGTCTAGCCAATCTTCCTGTGAGTTGAAACCGTGCATTTATTGGACATTCGGTCCCTGATTGGTTGTGCTCTACGAAAGTGTGTGAATGTGCTCACCAAGTGCAATGTGCCTGCATTTTACCAGTAGCCTAACTAACTATTAGTGCATTTGTTTTTGTTTGGTAATGGCGAAGATGCCCTACTTAAAGCCATAGTAAAATAAGCAAGCAGGGTATTTTTAGTCTTTCCATTAGTATGAGGGTTTTCTTTCTTTTGTTTTAGGAATTAAATGGAACTTTGGTTGTGTAGTATCATCATGCCATTTGCAAATAAAGTTTTCTTTCTCTTTTGAGAAAAATATCCATTCCCTTGCATGTGTTGCATTGAATGGCATGTGTTTCCATCAATCTTAGCTCCTTAGCTAAATCTTTTTACCATCTAGCCGCATTAAAATGCATTCTGGTTGTGCCAATTGCCCTCAGCACACATCGCATTGCAGATCCAGCCATTGAAAACCCGGATGCATGCATGCACAAGCATCTCTGCATGTATGCATTCATAATTTTCATCATACGTAGCTGGTAATTTAGTTCCACCAGAAGTTGTCTTCAAATTTCAATAGAAGATTGCTTACCTTCTGCTCAATCTCCGGAATCTTGAGGACTTTTATGTTTACTTCCCTCTTTCTGCAAAAGAGAATGCAAAACCGATCAAAATCGGATTCTCTGATGTTCAAACGAATGCAATTCACAAAATTAGAAAATGCGTCATTCTTTTTCTTTCTCATAAACGCACATTTCTCTGACTGCTTGATCGAAGACTTTCATGAAATCCATAGCTGAAATTACCAATGAAAAATGTTGTGAGAATAGTCGAGGAGAGATCTAGCAGATCTGAAAAAAGAGATAGGGTATTGATCTAAAAAATAAAATTAAAAATTAAAAAAAAATTAAAAAAATTCGCAACGAAATGTGGGAATTTTGAGAGTACCTGAGGAGGATCGGATCGGGAGATGCAGATTTCAGATCCTGAGAGAGAGAGTTTGAAGTAGATAAATCGATTTTTTGACGCAGTATTGACGATTTTCGGCATTTTGGGTTGGCGATGGACATTGTGCCACCGAGGAATTACTGTCCCGAGAGATGCGTGAACGGTGTTCCTATGCACCTATTCTGGGTTAATTAGACAGAACCGACGGAAACAAAATAAATAAATAGATAAATAAATAAAATAAAAATGGGGCACTTATTTTTTTTTCGTGCCCTCTTCATTTTAGGGAAGCGGATTGCCTCGCGGTGTGAGGCCACCATGATGTATATATTTTATCCAAGCCGTACATCCATTTTGCCCGCTTATTTTAGAGCATAAGTCTAAAATTGAAGCAGGTCCAAATCTTAACTTGAGCATAGCATAGAAAACAATGGTGTTTGAACGTCCACCGTTGAAAACTTTTTTTAAGGCCGTCAAAGTTTTAGATAAGCTGATATTTGTGATTTCCCTTCATCGAGCTACATGACCTTGATTCTCTCACCCGCCTGTTCGGAGCTCAGGATAGACGAAGGCTTTGAGGGCCACTAAGGGGCCACAGTGATGTATTAATTTCATCCACACCATCCATCCATTTTTACATATCATTTTAGAATATGAACCCAAAAATATCAAATATACAAATCTTAAATGCACCACAAAGTTGGGATAAAATTACTATTGTTGAAAAAATCTTGGGGGCCACATAAGTTTTGGATAAAGATTATATTTGTTTTTTCACTTCATCCCGGTGTATATGATTATATAAACAGGTTTGATGGAAAATAAACAACACGGTGAACCCTAAAAAGGTTTCAATGGTAGGCATCCTTAGCATTGTTGCTTCGCATGGTGTGGTCCACTTGAGATTTTAATATTTCTTACTTTTGGTCAAGTACTCTAAAATGATATATAAAAAAATGGATGAATAGTGTGGATAAAATTAATACATCATGGTGGCCCTTTGGTGGCTCTTGAAGGGTAGTACCTAATTTGGCATGGACAACATCAATAATGATATATACCAATCAAAATACACTAAGCAGAAAATTGACAATGTGACAAGCATAGGGTCCAGATTCTATGACCTTGTGAACATGTTAAATTGCAAATAATCATCCTAAGTGTGCCTAGGAAGGTTTGGATGGTGGCTCTCATTATCTTACTTTCTATGGTG
Organism: Magnolia sinica; assembly: GCF_029962835.1. Classification (NCBI taxonomy): domain Eukaryota; kingdom Viridiplantae; phylum Streptophyta; class Magnoliopsida; order Magnoliales; family Magnoliaceae; genus Magnolia; species Magnolia sinica. The sequence continues at coordinate 129,893,629 of NC_080573.1, forward strand.
TGGTCCGCTCGACCTTTAGATCTTATTGCTAAAATGATCTGAAAATTTGGATGGATAGCTCGGATATAAAATACAGACATTAAGTGGCTTCACGACGCCTCCCACAAAAGATATACCTGGCGTCAAGATCAACGGGGAATGTCAGCCACCCTGGTCAATATTTTTTTAAACGATGAAGCTGCCATGATATTAAAATGAAGGAAACACCCCACAACCGAAAATAATAGACATGGATCAACCTTTTAAATGGGTACCATTAATAATGAATTTTTTTTGTGTGTCATTTAAAAAGTCTGAGAATGGATATATATATATATATATATATATATATATATATATAAAGTAATAAAATAAAGGAGGCACAAAATATATAGGTGCTGGAATCTCAATCAAAAACTTTCAAGTGGTTTTATCTAATTAATCCATAAAGGGTTGTTCTTTTTAATTAACCCACAAAAAGGATGATCTATCTAAAAATTCCTATCAATAATGATGGGTGAACTATTTTCTTCTTGGTTATTGTTGTATTTTTCATGACCATCTATTTGGTGGTCACGGAACAAAGTGCTGGGAAGATTGTGTATGATATTTCTTAATAATCATGAACCCATGCTTCCAGCTGTCAGTGAACATTGTGGATTACTAAACCATGTGCCCACTTGTAAATTTACGTGTACAAAAAACTGCTTATGCTCTGATACATCTTCGAGCGACAGGATTGATGGGAATGTATGGATTGCTAGCATGGCATGTATCATACACGGTGAGCTATTTGATACTCTGTCGCTGGATGGCTCTTGATGCACAGGCAGCCAAAAATGTACACTGGTCATGCCACAACTCGAATTCAATGGACTAAATTGCAAGGCCCGCCATCCCTAAGTTATGATCCTAGAACCCAATTTCTTGAACCATCATCACCTCTATTCATTGACATTTGTTTGTCAAAATAGAACTATCAACTGTATTTGATTCTTTTATCATCCAATCAATGTCCGCCAATCCAATAGTAGTATAGTTAAAAATATTTTTAATGGTTGAACCTACAATGTGGACAGTTTAATTTGAATTATTTGTATGCCCACAATTTCTAGGTAGTTTTGAAGTGCCTCTTCTTTGCACAGTCCACAGAGTTTCAACACTAACAACAGGATGCATGGCTCAGAAGATCTAGACTGCTGGTGCCATCAGCCCTACATCGGATGGACAATACCCAAAAAAATCTCTTCGATTGAAAGATCCAAGCCAGAAGTTCAAAGCTAACATTTTCCTATTAAGTTATAGTCACACTTGTCCACCTCTGTGGCAAGGAGAGTAATAGTCATGATTTCCAAAACATGGTCCCATGAGGGGCCTTAATTGAATTTGGATCTCTTTCCATTTCAACTATCCTTAAATATTCATGAATTATCCAGTTAGAAAAATCTACTTGATGTAACTTAAATACAACACATCTAGATGGGGCCATGGCCTTGATGGTTTATTTAATAGGAGCAGGGTACATGCCATGCACCTATAGAGAGAGAGAGAGAGAGAGAGAGGGAGAGATGCTCTTTGGAGTAAATATGGTCTCCGTGTAGGGGGCTGGTGGAACAGAAAGTCTTCCCAAGTTTAAAGCAAGTACGGTTCCCTCATTAATGAATGGCAAGAAGATAAAATTTTTAATTTTTTTTTTCTTTTTTTACTTTTGTTAGCTTGGTAGTACACCCACTGTCAGTTCACACTTCATTGTTAGCCACCCCCTCTAAGGATTCGACATGAAGACCTCGCTGTTGAAATGACGTATCTTTCACTCAGTCTACCACTTGAGCTATGTATCTAGGTGTATACAATTTTGGGAAGACGTGCAGAAGCAATCAACCTTTTCATATCATGTTTCCCAACATTGCTCATTCCTCTCTAGAAATTTTATGTGGGTAAAATCCTAAGTAGATTCCTCACCAGCCATATGCCTCCAATTTATTAAAATGAGAGAATTCAATTGCCATTCATGTTCCTTGAATATTCAGACTTTGGAGCTTTCAAAAAAGCACTTTGTTTGCACAAATTCACCATTACTGCTTGCATTATATTTAGTAAAGATTACTCATAAATAAATTTTAGTGGCTACATCTGTCACCCTTGGCCAGAGTATAAAAGCCTTTGACCTTAGAGTTGGTTTGATTACGGGGGATTTGTAGGAAAGAAAAACATTTTTCTTAATTTAAAAATTTTCTATTGTTTGATTTTGAAAAATAAATAAATGATAAATTATACAATGTAATAGTTAACCTTATTCATAATTACAATTCTATGATACAAGATATAAGGTAGCTATTGTTTAATAAATTTAAAATTTTTGCTTGTAAAACGAAACAAACACTGAAAATAAAACTAATTTCATTGTGTCTATAGAAATAATGATTAAATAATCAAATAAGACCTAAGTTGTCTCTTCTAGGTGGCATTTGATTTGCATGCTGAGTTGTGTTGATTTGTCGACCATAAGCATGGTACATGGTTAATTAGCCTGGTGACTGAAATTTAGGGTCTTGTTTTGGAAAGAACATGGCCAATACTGATCAAACAAGTCCATTCATCTAATTATCGAACATCCCATGGATGGTTGAAAATTATAATACTTACCTATCTAAATTCAGCATGAGGTAAGATGGTTTGGATGGTTCATCCAGAATAGGGCATAGCTTAGATGGTATATGGATGTCCATGAACGCACACTAGTTTGTAGATGTCAGCGGTTGAATCTGTGGTATAAAAAAAAAAAAACTCAGCTGACTTGAAACGATTCGTCCCATCTCAAGTCGAGCTAGGTTGATTCATAGGGTATTGATGAGGTTTAACTCACCGACTTGAAACGACTTGTCCAATCTAAGTCAAGTTGGGTTGATTTGTGGGGTAGTAAGGGGGGCAATTCGTGGTGCTGAGCCGGATTGGACTCTACAAACTCCACATCAACTTGGATGAGTCACATGAGACTAAAATGAGTTGGCAATAATGCCAAGATTTTGAATTTGATAGGCCAAGCTTCTTCAAAATATTGATTTTGCTCTGCCCTTGCCCGCAATTGCCAGCCCTACCACCATCTATCACTGTTAATGAAACTCAAGAGTATTATAATTTTTGCTTGTAAAACGAAACAAACACTGAAAATAAAACTAATTTCATTGTGTCTATAGAAATAATGATTAAATAATCAAATAAGACCTAAGTTGTCTCTTCCAGGTGGCATTTGATTTGCATGCTGAGTTGTGTTGATTTGTCGACCATAAGCATGGTACATGGTTAATTAGCCTGGTGACTGAAATTTAGGGTCTTGTTTTGGAAAGAACATGGCCAATACTGATCAAACAAGTCCATTCATCTAATTATCGAACATCCCATGGATGGTTGAAAATTATAATACTTACCTATCTAAATTCAGCATGAGGTAAGATGGTTTGGATGGTTCATCCAGAATAGGGCATAGCTTAGATGGTATATGGATGTCCATGAACGCACACTAGTTTGTAGATGTCAGTGGTTGAATCTGTGGTAAAAAAAAAAAAAAAACTCAGCTGACTTGAAACGATTCGTCCCATCTCAAGTCGAGCTAGGTTGATTCATAGGGTATTGATGAGGTTTAACTCACCGACTTGAAACGACTTGTCCAATCTAAGTCAAGTTGGGTTGATTTGTGGGGTAGTAAGGGGGGCAATTCGTGGTGCTGAGCCGGATTGGACTCTACAAACTCCACATCAACTTGGATGAGTCACATGAGACTAAAATGAGTTGGCAATAATGCCAAGATTTTGAATTTGACAGGCCAAGCTTCTTCAAAATATTGATTTTGCTCTGCCCTTGCCCGCAATTGCCAGCCCTACCACCATCTATCACTGTTAATGACCCCCCCCCCCCCCCCCCCAGCACACGCCCGCGCTCGTTAGCTTACATTGTAGGGGAGTAATAGCAGCCACTCCAAATTTTATATATATATATATATATATATATATATATATATATATATATATATATATCTATATATATCCAAAATGCTAGAACGTAGCCAAAAGCCACTACGGTCCAATAATATTCATATGCACATCTATACCCTCAAACAAGGGTGGCCCGGGACTCCACCCACGACCTAAGACCTCTTGCAAAGCTCCACCATTAACACCATTTAAGTAATCACATGATTGTTGAACCATACTTATTTATACAAGGCATGTAGCCATTTTAGCTCAGGCAAAGAACAGATTAAGCCAGACCCATTTCATTACGATAGGCCATGCCCATGCCTACACCAAACAAACTCGACTGAGCCCATCTTTTAAAAGGGTCAGGCCGATTTGCACAGTACCGTTTGGGTTTTCAGTTTCTGCAAGTGGATCAGCACTCAACGGACCTCACCCTAGATGGACCATCCACCAACGACCACTTAAGTCAGAAAGTCCTAGCTGCATATTGCTTGACCTTTCTTTTATAGATTGAGTGTGAAGTGCCACCATATTTCTTTCTTAATGTCTACTTGTTTCACTTTACACCTATGGAATAGTTAAATTCTCCCACATTAGAGAATTTTTCGGTGCATGGCCCCATAATATCAAAACTTGGATTTTCGATCACTGTATCACAAGCCCTGCTCGTACAAACTGAAAACCTGAGCATTCTGAATATTTGATGTTGTAAAATATTTGACAGGAAGATTACATGGGACTGCGTTCATGTTCCTGTGAATCTCTGCCACTGCCCCAATTTGGGTATTAGATTCATGTAGCTGGAAATCCCAATGATATAGCACTTGTCTGGCTTTGTGAATTCACATGCATCCAAAGAGGACCCAGCCCAAATGCGGCAAAGCCTACAGGATCGTGCCAGCACATTAGGTGGGTCACGAGGGTGGAAAGAAATGAATGCTTGAAGCATAACAGACCTTGTACTGCATTTAAGTACATTTTGTAAGTACCTATAAGTTCATCTGAAGTACAATGTATCAAGCCACATGTTCTGACAGAGTATCAATTAACTCCCACAAGCCTGGTCCGGCGGGCATTTGGCTGGCACGATGAGCAGTGATGTGGATGGACTGACCCAAAGTTAACCCTGAATAATAACCCTTCATTCTTTGGCACGTTTTCAAGTGAACGAGGACCCTTGGAGGGTACAGATCAAAAGGATTGGGGACGCCCCATCTACAATGGGGGGCCATCAGTTCAACGATATGAATCACGGCCCCATTCGTATGGAACTGGGTGTTTCAACAAACAGTGCGTTGGCGTAGGGCGCTATGTTCACTCCATCAAAGGTTACTTGTTCCAGTCATCCATGTTGAGAAATTGCAGATGCCAAACATATACCCAAAACCACATTTAAAAAAAGAAAGGAAATGAAAAAAAAAAAAAAACCAACAATCCAATTTTATAAAAGAATGCAACAACAACAAGTTCCACCTACCAAGATACCGATATCAGTAGCAGTGCATGAACAACAAAAGGAAATGTAAAAGAAAGAAAGAGATGGTATCAAGAGAAGAGGGCAAGAATGAGGGAGGAAGAATAGAGAAAACATGCATATGATACAACGAATATTAGAAACCCAAACATCTCTCAATATTCTATTTCAATGAATGAGATATGTGAGAACGAGGGCAGCCAACATCAGCACATACGCTATCCCTTGATCTATCGCTACCCCTGCATCAAAATAAATAAATAAAACCAACTTCATCAAACAAATTACATCAAATTGGCAATCCAAACAAATAAAATCTTAAAAACCAGAGGCTTTGAAAAAAAAAAAAAAACGAACCGTCGCTTGCAGGGGCAGGAGCAGGGCTGCTGCTACTCTGAGCATTTATGGCTACAACGAGAGCCAAAATCGTCATTACTGTAAATGAAACTCTCATCAACTCCATTGCAAAACCCTAACCCTATTTCCCAATATTTTTCTCTCTTGCTCTCTGTTTCCGCCTCTCTCGAGTCTGCTTAAAACGAGAGCGGGCCTCAAAAAACACGAATCTGAAAACTGCCAGACTGGCTGACAACTGTTATTGTTGTATATGGGCCGGTCGCCAGTGATTCCGCCTATCGGCTTTCGACGCGTGGACGGATGGGTTGCAACGCACGTTCTATGGCATTATTGGGACGGTAGGAGTTACATCTCACACGCTGAGTGAAATGATTGGCTGCCGGGATATTCTCGTTCCCTCTCTTGGTTTTTGAAATTCGAAATGTTTCCGAGAGAATCTTAGGACATTTGAAATGTGTTTTGATACTCTTTACAGCGTATGGTGTATGATACACGGGGGCTTGCATTCTTAAACGTAACATGTATGGAAAGCCAGCTAGACGAGCTGTAATGTTAACTAAAAAACAGTATTTTAATGATTGTAAGATATCTGATTTATGAAGATATTTTTGTTTAATTAAAACCAATGATCATTTCTCGTTCACTGTCGTTAGATATACGGCTAATCTGGCATCGCTTTAACATGTTTATTCTTTTCTGAACCATCTAAGTTGTGTCCCACTGTCTGGATGGTTTAACTTTAGTTATAAATATGCCACGTGTTTCATATTCGAGCGATTGCGTATCATCCATCACGATCTGCCAGAGTATCAACGTTTTTCTCACGCATTGATCGTTGGAGTGGCCACTGGCTTCGGCTCGTATTGATCGTTGGATGGGGCTCTGGCTCAGGCCCACAGATATGGCCGTGACAAATCCACTCCGTCCATCAGTTTCTCAAGATCACAATAGTCCAAAAATCAGGTGGGCCACACCACACGAAACAGTGAGAACAAAAATGTAGACCGTTGAAACCTGCCTAGACCCGATATCCAAACCGTTCATAGGGCTATTACCTCTCGGATAAACTGTAGGTATAAATATAATTCTGATACAAAACTTCTGAGGCCCCCACAGTTTCCAATGGAGGCCGTTTAATCCTGGCGCGGATTACCTGTTACCCGGGTAACACCTCAGTGGGTGTGGTGTTACCTTACCGTGGGGGCCACTTTGATGATATGCTGTATATCCACTCTGTCCATTCGTTTTTCCATCCCTTAAGACGCTGTCCCAAACATTAAGCACATCCAAATCTCAGGTGGACGACACCACTGGAAACGGTGATAATTGAACGCTCACCATTGAAAACTTCCCAAGGCCCACCGTAACCAAATCCGTAATATTTAACTGTCATCCAACCCGTTGATAATGTCAAACAGAACTGGATGAAGGGAAATACAAAGATTGGCTTGATCCAAAACTTTTATGGCCTACAAAAAGCTTTTAATGGTCATTCACCACCTTTTCCTATCGCGTGGTCCACCCGAGATTTGGATCTGTTCAACCTTTGGAATAACGTCCTTAAACGAGCTGAAAAAACAGATGGGCAGTGTAGATATGAAACAAATTCATCAAGGCGGGCCCCACACGGTAAGGTAACACCCACTAAGCCGTTACCCATGTAACCGCTAATCCGCTCCCGTTCAAGCCCCACCGTTTCGTGTGGCGTGGCCCACTCGAGTTCTGGATCTGCCTGATTTTTGGACTTATGTCCTATAAACTGATGGACAGAGTGGATTTGTCACAGGCATCCCTGTTGGCCCCACATAGCTTCCCACGACCACAGGAACTTCCTGTGTCCAGGGGGCACAGGCAAGTCGCGTCCCGAGCGTGGTGCATAGCAAGTGAGTAGAACAGGGTGAAGTCCAGCTCGCCTGACAAAGTGACGTAGCTTCATGATGAGCTAGATTCCTTGCATGTAGGGCTAATATTTTGATGATCTAAACCGTTCAAATGATGGGCCTCACTTTGGATGGATAATTCCCTCGAATCCTCCAAGGTTTAAATATTTTAACGGTAATATTTAGTCCTTGTTCAGATGAATGTGGATCCTTGCCATGCTTTGTATACTCGACCATATATTTTTGGGCCACAAAATGAAAGTGCTGAGATCTGAAGATCCCCGAGGGTTCCCATCCATGGCCAGTCCAAATCATGAGCCCCACATGCACTGAATCGGAGTATTTATTTGCTGGTATGCCACTCATGTAAGAGATGCAATACTTCAAGGGCCCCACGTTAAATAGTTCTCGCTAAAAAATTAAAAAATTAAAAACAGGGCCATGTCACTCCTCATGTAGGCCACAATGTACAAAACGTGAGCAGGCACGGCTAGAAAATGGCCCAAGATTGATGAAGCATGGTTAGAGATACGATGAGTTTGGCCCACGAGCCATTTTCATTTTAACCATCCATTTGATGTCCCCAGGACACGGATAGAATAAGTTTATCAATGGGACTTTGGCCTAAACACCCATCCATGACCGGGACTACATTTGAGAGTATACATGACACACATTCTAGGACTTTGGGACAAATGGAAATTAGAGAAATGCCATGTGTGCTCACTTCAAATGTGGAAACACGTCCAGGCACTATGGGCCCGAGACCAAAAGCAACCTTCGCCAACGGAATAACCACACCTACTTTTCTTTTGGAAGACTGGCATTTGCCGAATTTTTCTCCACTAACTTCTAAGTAAACACTCACACGTGGCAAAATGTGCAACATCTGAACCAATCATCAGGTACTCTCAACTATGGATAGGAAAAAAAAAATCATATGTATCAGTCAACAACAACGATTGCATTGGGGACTTTTGGGGAAAGCAAATGGACAGTTGAAATTGGTGCGAACATTGCCCATCCAGGGTTAGGGCCTAGCTGATGATTGGTCTGGATCTCGCACATGTTGGCCACATGTACAGACAACTAAAACAATAAAACTGATGCACTGATCCATGCCGACAAAGCTGGATTAAATTCAACTGAATCCAAAGGACCCCCATGAAGTTGCAAATATATTTCAGGCACTGAATTTGTAGAACCTCCTATTAACCACCCACAAAAGATGAGTCATATTGATCACAATGTCAATTAATTGTTTTGAGTTGACAGCAAGTTGGATCATTGTTTTGTGTTTAAAGCAATTTATCCTTACCCTGCCCAATCCCACTTGCTCCATGGGGACTTTTCTTAGCATCCACTCAAGATCTTTGACATTTAGGGCCCGTTTGGATTGTAAGTTGCTTAAGATAAGTTACTTATGCCACAAGTAACTTATCTTAGTTTCTACTTATAATGAACCTACTCATCAACTTCTCCTCTCTTTGGTCTCTCCTGATGCCTTTATTCCGCAACTTATGAAAAGTAGAAAGCTAAAAAAATTAACTGAAGTGATTAAGTACTTGAAGTAAAAGAGTTGCTTATAACTAATCATAAACCAAACTTACTTATCTGAAATAAGTCACTTATCTACCGCTGTAAGTAGAAAAAGTAACTTATTTTTGGCAACCAAATGAGCCCTTGATATGCTATGTTTCTCTAAACAGTGATCAACGAAGAATCTCAAGTGAAACAGAGAAGTGCACTGTCATTTCTCACATGGTTAATGTGTGCAAGAACCAAGCTGCTCAGGAAGCGGGCTCCATGGTGTAGATAATCAAGCTGGCCATCTTTGTACAACATGAATGGCTGTTCATGTAACCAATGGTCCGAATTCAATGTGCAAATATCTGATGATCTGGTCAGCTTGATTTTTTTGGGGAATAAGCATCTAACTGGTGGGATCCTCTTGATGAGAGGTTTGGATCTCACACATGGGAGAGAAAAGTGTACCGCTTGAGTTCACTTCAGCATTCCTCTTTACAGACGCATCACTAACCAAGCATGGGAAGATGAATATTACAAAAGAATTTTACCGACAATCAGTTGCATGGGTGATCACAAGCAACATTCCCTCACATTTCTAAAACATCTAGAGTATCAAATTATCAGAGTACCCTTTGTTGAGACTGCCAGCAACTGATGAGCAATCAACTTCAAGAAAACAGGTGATCACTCCAAATAATCCAAACTATCTGTTATTCCTACCTGCATTATAATAAATATATAGCAGTTACAATCCACAAAGTGATTCTCCTAAAAAAACAAGAATGCATGTTGTAGGAGAGTCTAGATGCACAGGCAACATCACATTTCCCATCGTTTTCTCAAGTAGCAGTGACTCAATCCAGTGTACACATGGGGAATAGATGCATAGAAATCCAGAGCTTCCGAACCATGGAATCCCTTGGTGGATGGAGCATGGCCCAAAAGTCAAACCAATCAGGTAATCTTAACCATCTGATTTTGCCCATTGAATTTTTTAGCAGTCAATTTTTCATGGATGTTGGACGGTTTCAGCCTATTCTCCTTCCACGATTTCAATGGTCCAGATTGAGGTGGTTCTATGCCACATGTACACTGAATGAGCCACCAGCATTAAAAAAGGTGGTTAACACCCGTCTGGTTCTAGTTTGGAAAGCCGGCCATACTATGGTGTAGCATGCTGGAGGGATGCTACGGTTACAGATGGCATTGTCATTGTCAATGTCATTGATATCACCCTTTGTCATCAGGTAATTTTCTGACTAAATGATGTGCCATGAGCCTAGATCCAATACAAAGTTTTGTACGTTAAGCTTGGCATACAAAGTGATTCTAAGTACATTGGAGTAAATGTATTGAAGCACTTAAGATGCAGGTAGACACACTTAGAAGAACTTACTTACACAACATACAAAGCCTTGTATTGAATCCAATCAGTGCTCGAAATATCAGTATCACCATAAGTTTCGTTGGCCAGGGATACAAAAACAATATCGATGTCGCCAAAAATATCGCCAGTAACCAGAAATGCAGGGAAACACGGGGAAAACAATGGAATTTTTCAGTAAAACTTCAAAAGATGCTAAAATACACATATTTGCATATTTAGGAATAAAAAAAATTACAAAACGGAATGCATACATAATAAGTTCCATTTAATGGGAGCCTAAAAGCATGCACTATCATAAGAAATCAGTCCAACCATCCTGTCAATCCCAACCATCCATCGATATTTCAGAATATCAACAACACAAGATATTTTGCCTAGAAATTGTCGATACTTGGAAAGGAAACAAAAGGTTGTAGTCTCGATATCACCCATGTTGTGCTAATGATAATATTGTGACATTTTTTTTATTATTGTTGACAATTTGAACATTGCATACAACCATGCACTCATAAAAAAATGAAAAAAAAAATGATTTTTTTTCTTTAATAAACAAATTTTTAGTGATATTGATACATTGGTGATATTATTGAAATATAGCCGATAAACTGGCGATAAAAGCGACACCTGGAATTTACACAATTCAAAATGTTGGCAATATAAGCGACACCTAGAATTTACACAGTCCAAATATTAGTGAAACATTAGCAACACATCGCCAACCTGGAATTTTTTATACTACCATTGTTATCAATATCGCTACAAGTGTTATTGATATCGCCAAGCTAGAGATATGGATAATATTGGGGATATTTCGATATCATATCGGCGATAGTCGAACAATGGATCCAGACTCATGTGCCATTGCATTATTTTAAATGACAGTAAGAGATCACAGAATTTCATTACATGCATCGAAGTCTAGCATGTGCTTGCAGTTACATAAAATGGAAATGTTATTTCAGACGAAACCAAATGAGGGATGAGGCCCCCACATGCATAGTACATGGTTATTAAATTACTACACACAAGTATCCAATAAGGGGTGACTGATGCAAGTGCGTAGATATTTGAAACAAATACCTAGAAGAAAATGAAAGCCAACGACATTTAGTTGGGATATGGCTTATATGATGATGACCTGATGATGACCTAGCCACCTAGGTCCAAATGAAGTGCCCTACCTATATAGGAAACTGTCGTAACTTCAAAGCCATAGGTTAGTGGTGGAAGCTTCAAAATAACAAGTATGAAGCCCACAGGAACATGGAGCCATGCCTATCCACAGGCAAGCACACAGGTTTGTGGGTCAGACTATTTAGATCTTCTGGCCTATCAGGGCATTTCACTCTGGTAGACCACAACGTAAATTGGCATGCTTGCTTGCATGGGTACAGGCAGTTGTCAGCTTAGCAAACTTCAGCAAGTACAGTATTTATAGATATCTATCAAGAAAAACAAAGCATATCACCTCCTTGTACATGTGTTCAAGCTGCTCTTTGGCCTCGGGGAAATTACTTGAGCACCAATGTTGCACTGTGAAGATGTTGTCTGTGGGATAATTTCTTGGTAATCAGTTGAGGAAACATGAAAGACTCGAGATTCATTAAAAGAAGAAAGAAAAGGAGAAAATGTGATGTCAAAAGGAGACCTGTCCATCTATTTGCTGCAGAGTGAGCAATCTCAGTCGCATTTTCTGCCATGCAGATAAAAGATCAGAATTCCAGGATAAAAAAAGCTTTGGATGAGCAGCATAAATTCTCAACATGAAGATGTACAAAATGCATAAATGAGGTGTGATTCTAGATGCGAAGATGAACAGTCTAACTTGATTTCGATCTAATGAAACAATTGATCTGGCCCCAAACAAGAGCCAAACAAGGTTCCAATAACTGCTGCTAAGGTTAGTTGTGGAAGTTGCATTTTGAATCCTACTGTCTGAGAATCATCTGGGCTGTTCATCTGGTGCGCACAAACATATATGTGCTTTGGCCTAAAGTCAGGCCATTCCGGCCATCAAGTGGGCCACATCTACTCTTCAGATGGGGACTGTTAGTCAACTGGGTTCAAGTGTCCATTTTTTTGCAGAGGTGTGCCCCACCCAAAGACTGGACTGGACTGGCTTGTTTTGTGGCCATGTCACATACATGGTGGGGTCCACCTCATGAATGGCCAGAATCATGCACGCATGTGTGACAGTGGCAAATGTTGGGAGAGTGGGATCCAAAACACCACTCTGTTGAATCTTGAGTAGTCATCACACTTCTCAGTTCCAAATAGATGCAGTGTCATGAAGAAGTAAAGGAGTAGCCATTCCTTACTCATTGCTTCAAGGGCAGCTGGATCATTGTCTGCATAAAGGCCCAGTTCATCCTATAAAACATGTCACCATCTGATCATATGCTTGCATAATTGTTAATACTTGAATTGCTGATTTCCATTTTGCTGATAAACATAGGATTTACAAGAATAACCATTACCTTTAGTGTTTTATGTGTCTGCTCTATAGCCTTCAGTTCATCTAAAGCAACCTCTCGCTCATCCTAGAATAAAGAGAAAAAGCTAAATTTACAAGCTCAAAAGGTCCCTCCAAGGGTATTTCATTTCTAAGAAAGGTCCAAGGAATCCTTTGGCTAATGCTATCCACTTACAGACTCCTCTCTACCCTTCTTCAAACTATCCCTCTGTTCAAGAAGTTCTGCCAAACGCTTCTTGCTGCTCGCAAGATCAGATTCTAGCTTGCAGTGAGCATTCCTCAACTGTTGGAAATAACAACCAAAGCAGAATAAGATACAGACAGGCCAAGATTTCAGGTGTTTAAGATTGCAAATAATAGAAGCATCAATGTTGTTTATTCAACTTTAAAGCTTACCTGATTTCCAGCACAGCTAGGAAGACTCCAAAAGTATATCTGCACGAGAACAGGGGAAAGCCACATCAAATTACTAAGTAGACAAATCTGAATAAAAACATTGAGAAGAGCTGGTGCCTAAGACACTCTTAAGCCTCTTGAGGGCTTTTATGCAGATAGCAGCATGCTTTTGCTTAGGTCAGTCAATACATGCAGCGGCAAAAGAAGTTCCAACTTACAACAGAACAAGCAACAAAAGCCAGAGACATGCCACAAGTAGGTGGGTGGTGCAAGAAGGGTGTTCTTGAATGAATTGGTGCATTTTGAAGGATAGAGAGATTCTGAAGTAACTTGCATACATCCCATTTTGTTAGATAGAAACTGGGATTTCATGATTGAACCATGCAGCATTACTCGCAAGAACTGGAGTTTCCACAAAACATAGGAGCCGCAATTTCTTGGACCAGAAAATGTAGCGGTACCTTACTACTTAACCACAATTACTGTAGAATTGCATAACATGTGAAATCCAGATATACACAAATTTGATCAAGTCATGAAGAAAGCATGTGTTTTCACATATTGAACATTTTGCTAGAAAGGAAGGCAATGTTCATGCTTTGTGCTCACAAAAAGTCAATAAGATTTTGAATTTCAAGCTTTCAACCATTTCAAGAAACAGATACTCACGGAACTGCCAATCTTGTCTTTCATAACAAGGTCATCATCGACCAGACTTTGGACGACATCTTTCACAGACTGAGTGATGACGCCTTTCTTGGGACCCAACTTCTCAAGCTCTCTCAGCTGAAATTAGGAAACATGTGATGCACAAAAGTAAACAATTAACTCTTAGTCATATGTAATAAAGCTATATATTTTGGGTAGGGCTTCAAGAACACTCTCAGGCACCGACTCTTGAAGAAAGGGAAGTGAATTTTAAACATGTAAATCTGAGCCCTTGTCATAATCCACACATAGCATATTGTGTATCAGCCACAATTAAAAGCATTTCACATACTTTGGTAGTAAATCCTAGATCACGGAATCTAATCCATGCCAGATTGTGCCTTATGTGGATCTATAAAGCTGTGTGGTTTCATAACCAATAAGGAAAAAAGACCACTTCGTGCTCATCTGCTCTTGTTGTGACTCATGATTCTTGATTCTTGGTGATGACCTATGATTCATTATGGTTTGTGAATTATGATTGTTCATTTTATTTACTTGTGACATCTATGACCATACACGAGATGTTGAACGAAAAGTAAGGAACCAGTGAAGCATGGGAAATGAACTTGTGAAATTCAAAGTGTGGTAGATTCAGGTATAATTTTACATGTTCAGTTATGCGAAGTAGCTCGAACCTTTCACTTTTGCTGTGATGGTTTTAACAACCTTCATTCTTTATGGAGTATTTAACCATTTTAAGTTTTTCTTTTTCCCCTCATAAAAAGAAGATAGTTTTTAAACAAAAACTCAAATTAGATCAAACTAGAATGGGTACTTGACTGACTTGATTCACCAGAACTGAAACGCAATTTCCATTCCAATGAATTTGAAATTCTGATTGGTATATGAGTTCACATGGGGGCATGCGCGACGCCACGAGTATCCCCAAAAATTACAAGATATGAAGCGTTTACTCACAAGGAAAAAGTCTTGGGACACGTAAAATATTTGAAGAATCTGTTCACGCTTCTCTTCCAATGAAAGACCTCTCTTCTTTGACTGCATACATAACAAAAGAAATTGATTAAACTAATTTTCGCGCCATACATTCCATCCTTTTACCAGCAAAAGAAATAAATGATAAAAAATCTAGACTTGCAAACTCTGGAAGAGTTATCATAACCATTTAAATAAGTGATCCAGATAAAACACAGATGAATGCATTCCAAGGATTCTTAACCAACATACAGATACATGAACAAGGGTTACAAGTATCATCGGAAACTGATGCGTATTGCCCCATACATACTGGTTTGGAGCATGAACAATAACTGCTCTATTGGCCTGGAATTGTCCGATACAGAGCGATACAACCTCATATGAACGAAATGATGCAGTGAAACTGATATTCAATCCTTCCACGTGAGAGGTATGAGAGATTGAAGAAGTGATTCACAGCAAATGTATGCATGATCTGGGCCACTCAAAAGTGGGTCCCACTGCGAACCAACAGTCTATATTCAGCTACATGTCCGGCCCACCTGAGAGTGGACCGGCATGATTTTTGGGCCAGGGCACTTTCAAGGCGGGACAAACCTGATGAGTGGCCTGGATCTCCCCGCATGTGTGCTGCATATAGCTACTTCAACCTCTCCACTAGAGGATTAGCCTCAACATTCGTCTGGTAGGTATCAAATGACGCTCAATGAAAAGAGAAGGCGTTTTTCTTTACACCCAGGAAAATAATCAATGGGGCCCACCTATAGGTAACCTAAGCCGTCTACGTGGTGGGTTGCATCACGGAGACGCCACACGCTCACCCCTGTCGAATGCTCCTGGACATCCGATTCGAAGCCCAGAATGGAAAGTTACATCCAAGGGTCCATATTCAACCAGGAATCCATCTGGCAGTGAGGATCATCCAATGCAGGAGGTTTCTGTCTGGGATGAGGTCCACCATACCAACGGTTTGGATCGCCTACATGTGGGCCCTGCGTGTACAGATTGTTGCTTGATTGGCCGATCAAATCGCTCATTCCAACATTGTAAAAAATTTCCTCAAGGACAAACAGACGTGCATTTTCAGAGAATCCGGATCAAGCATAGTATCCGGATTCTTTGATCAAACAACATCTGAATCATTAAACCCTAGAAATGACATAATTGGATGCTTGAAACCCTGAGAGAGAGAGAGAGAGAGAGAGAGAGAGAGAGAGAGAGAGTTACCATGTTGAATTTCGGAAGAAGACTCCAGAGAGGGAAAAGGCAAAGAAGACGAAGGAAAATGGTGCTGTTGGCGGGAGACACGCGTTCTTTTCGGAGGAGAAAGTTACCAAAATCTCCTGTGTTTTTTAAGAATTTACGGCGGAAGCAATAGGACATTCACGCGGATTGCGTACTGAGTAAATTCTGTGCCGGCCTCTGTGATTATGTGTCTTATCCACGCCGGCCATCCATTTTACTAGTGCATTTTATGATCTCAAAGTTAAAGCATATTCAAATCTCAAATGGGCCACACCAAAGGAAACGGTGAGGATAATAACACCTACCGTTGGTCCATAGTAATGTATGTTTGTCATCCAACCAGGTCATACAGATACAGATGAAGGTAAAAAAAACAAATACCAGCTGGATCCAAAAGTTCCGTGGCCCCAGAAGTTTCAACGGAAGACGTTTATTTCTCACTGTTTTCTCATAGCGTGACCCAGTTAAGTTGTGAGTATGCTTCAATTTTGAGATCATGTCTTAAGATGAGCTGATCATGTCTTAAAATGAGCTAGTAAAACGCATGGACAGAGTGGATAAGACAATACATCACGGTGGGCCCTACAGAGTTTGCTCAGTACTCATAGGCAAGCAGCGTTCATTCTCCCGTGGCATGCTGGTAGCAAGGTGACAAATACCGCGGATATTTTGACATAAACACTAAAAATCTATTTTTATTAATGAATTTGTTATATTAATAATGTATATTAAATTTTAAAAATATTTATTAATTGAAAATAAATAAATATATTTTTATTTTTTGTGAGATTTTTTTAGATTTTTCCCATTATATTCAAAGAAATACCTCAAAATTTTAACATCTCCTGATGGTGAATCAGGCCGAAAAATTGCCCAGAACGAGATTTTTCATTATAGCTGACATGCGTGAAAATGTGCCAGACCGTGGCCGATTTAATTTTTTATTTTGCATAGTTTAGACTCGCCCTGTTCAAAATTTCATTTCTGCTTAGCCCATTCCTGACCCATTGCCAGCCTCACTTGCAGACAGTTTAGGAAAGAAAAGCGCCTGACACCCTCAGAGCACTATAACTCACAGCTTTTCTAATTGAATTTAGCCAGTTGGACCCTTCATTTCATTGATAAAGACTGTTTGATAGGTCCAACACACATTTTAGGCTACCATGCAAACATCACACTGATCTGAGAAATATTAACCACTTGATCAATAATCTTCAATATGGACGGTTAGGATCTTTTACACCAAAATATATCCAATCAATAATTAGATCTATCTATTTATTAGGGGACCACCATGAATTGCTCATGATTCACTTTTGTTAGGTAATCATGGCTATCCCATGGACGGCTTGGATATAGAAGGGTAATAGAAAATAAGGCCAAATCAAGGAGGGATTGGTTTATTTAATTGGTGCTATTTTTTTTTTGTAAGGTAGCTCATGAGATGCGTTCAACTGTACTGTGGATGATTTAGATTGATTGTTTGGACTATTTAAGTGAATCAATATAAGTAAGAGCAGCATAACTTATATAGAGCTTTCTAATGTTAGAGTTTGAATGGCATATTTCTTGAAGATGGGACACTTTTGAGCACAGTCTATCCTAGGTGGTACGTAGATTATGCTCTCAAATTACCGCTTGTAAAGAAAATAGATGTAAGTTAGTGTTGCTGCTAACTTTATTTTGTATAATCTTTTAAGGTGAGCTAGAATCTGCATAGATTTCAGATATTAACTTTGCGAATGTTTCTAGATTAGATATTTAAAGAACCATAATGACAAGAAAATAAGTCACCTTTTCTCGTCTGTAATCTTGAACTTTATTAAATAGCTATGAAGATTACAATTCAAAACAATAGCCCATTGCATACGTATATAAAATGAAAGATACAAATCGAAATTTTAACAAAAATGACACAAGTATAACAAAAGAAAATCCATCAATAGCTACCACTTCATAGTGATTTTATTGCAAAGCTTTGTATCTTCCTTATAAGCTTGATTTTGCACCTTAAATTGTATTGGAAGTGTTATCAAGACCAAATCTCAGTCCACAAGGATTGAACTCAACTCCTTTACCTCTTCCATGTAATCTCTGCTTGAGTTTTCATTAGATTCTTCTTGTTCATGCTTCTCCTGTTGGTCCTATTGAACAAGTTAAGGCACAAAGAAATTTCAAGTTCTAAGAAAATTTCCAAGATTAAAGGGTCATTTAAAAAAAATAAAGAGGGTATATATATAGATAAAACGCATGGCATGGGTGGGATTTGAAAGAATTTTATGAAATTTCAAAATGATAAGTGAGAGTACACTTGGATTAAGAGGAGTCATTAGATAAGAGGGTGGGATTGTAACTTGCATTAGAAAGAGGAAAAGAAAAAATCAGTAAAACAAGATTTCCTCTCCAAATTTCAAAATTGGGAGATAAAATGTTTATTTCATTACACATTTCTCAAGAATATGCAAAGTTGGAGGAGCATTTTGAAAAATTTCAGAAAAATTATGTAATAAATAGATAACAAACATCCATATTATGTGGAACGCCATTAATAACTACTCATCAAATCAAATGATTTTAGTATTATTGGAAAACTCATCAAACATACTACGTTATGAATCCACACTCTAGGTTTTCATCATAATTCACACAATTTTTTACAAAACTAACTCCATTCGTGGGCCTCACATCTCATAAAATAATCAATAGTTCACATTGATTTCTATGCCCCGAAAGGGTTCACCCAAAATACTATTCATTGAAATCTTTCTAAACCAAAATCCATCATCCTTCATTTTATTATAGAAATTTCACACAGAATTATACAAAAATGGCTAAAGGCGGAAAAACATTGTGTACGAACTAGGGCTGAAAGTTGGGTGGGTTCAACCCGACCGACTCGTGACCGACCCGACATTGGGTTGGGCTCGGGCAAGATATATCGTGTCCGATCTCAAGCTTGGGCTATACAAACACCAACCCGATAAAAGTTGTGTTGGGCTCGGGTTAAGGTCTTGGGTTACCCGACCCAACCCGAACCTGAACCCGAACCCTATCAATATATAAGTTACTTATAAATTATAATTGAATGTGGATCATTTGTGTCGAAAGCACACTAGTGATGTCGGGTCTCATTTGTTCACATCATTTCCCAGGACTCAAGTTGACAAGATATGCCGGATTTCTCTCTCCCAAATAGATTGCGTGCTATGCTACATGACCTTTAATGGAGTAATTGTCTTATATTTTAGTTTGTTTTTTTAAAGAAAAAAATGAAATTCTTTATGATGAATAATCACATATATGATTAATAAAATCATAGATACAAAAAATAAGTCATATATTGAAATATAATAAACTAATGTAATAACGAAAATATTAACACATATATACCCGACCAACCCGATCAACCCGACCGAACCCGCTTGGGTTGAGCATGGGTTGAGAATTCCCAATCCGAGATTGGGATGGGTTGGGTTAGGGTTGAGGTATAGGAAACTTGGGTTGGGTTAGGGTTGAGCACCAACCCAACCCAACCCGCCCGACTTTCAGCCCTAGTACGAACCAAAGACATCAAAACTCATTCGCCATGGGCTGGCAAATAAGGCTAACACCTTCTATCCGGAAGCAGATTGCGTACTGAGTAAACTTTGTTGGGCCCACCTTGATTTATGTATTTTATCCACTCTGTCCATCCAGTTTACTAGATAATTTTAGGGATTTATCCTAAAAAATTGAAGCATATACAAAGCTCAAGTG
The DNA here is from genome assembly GCF_029962835.1 of Magnolia sinica. Lineage (NCBI taxonomy): Eukaryota > Viridiplantae > Streptophyta > Magnoliopsida > Magnoliales > Magnoliaceae > Magnolia > Magnolia sinica. The sequence goes on from NC_080573.1 coordinate 129,913,733, forward strand.
GACCACACCATAGGAAACAGTGTGATTCAAACGTCTACTGTTGAAAAATTCTTGGGGGCCACAAAAGTTTTGGATTAAGCTGATATTTTTTCCCTTCATCCATGTTGTGATCTTATGAACAGGTTGAATGTCAAATAAACATCACTGTGGGCTCTAGGAAGGTTTCAACGGTGGTAAACAACATACATTCAAGATGGGCCCAACAGAGTTTACTCGGTACGATGAGAGCGTACTGATCCGATTTCCTTCTATTCAACTTTTGGAAAAAAAAAAAAGGTAAGGCCCACACCTTGTAACCACCGTTCATCGTATCATTTAAAGATCCAAGCATGACCTAAATTTTGATCTGCTCTTTGAAATCATTTTGAACTCGTTCAACACACATTAAGTCTAAACCATGGATAATACTCAAGGTCCACAATCTGGGCCCACTTGATAATGTGATGTCTACGGGTGGGATCATCATATCAATGATCTGAATTATTAAACCATGAGCGCACTTGATAGTGTAGTGTCCACAGGTGGAACCATCATATCAATGATCTGAATCATTAAACCATGGGCCCACTAGTGTGAGCAGAACTGTTTGGCCCAGCCCACAAAACTTGGACGGCTGGGTGCCCGAAGTGCCCACGTCCATAAAATCCAACTGAGAAACAGAATTTAATGACCGAGCTATCCTTATCATAACATGATAAAGCCACTTTCCATTGTCCACATGGAAGTCTAGACAGTCGATCAGGACCGTCCCACCTAGCGATCTCTGCCATAGATGGCTCACGGCCCAAAAACCATACTAATGGAACAATCTTAGTGATTCCTCTCTCTCTCTTTCTATGTTTTACCATCCTTTGAAGAAAACCAACTGGATGCTCAGAGCCTCTGTTTTCGATGAAGTTTTGCCATGGGCCGTCCATGTTAGGACCCACAAAGTGTATGGTTCGAATCCAATGTTTACTCCCGTGTGGACAGTAAAATCATGGCTCTATTATGTTAAGATACAACCACGATCATGGCCTGAACTGTTGTATTCCCATCTTCATTGGGATTGCAATTAACTGGGCCTAAACTCCACGGTCAAGATTAACGGCCTAGATTAACCAAATGAATTAAAATCCGCCCTAAACTCCACAATCAAGACCAAAACGACAAATCTCATCCTTGCCGTTCCTTGGATGCCACATCTGTGAGCTATACGTGCTACTCATGAGGTTGCATGTGCCATAACAGAAGTTAGGGGTGTACACTTTCTTTGAATTTGGACTGCCGGGCTTCTCTTGTAACCGCTCATTTTTCTCATACGTGATGAGATGAATGGTTCGGATCCCTATCATGAGGGACGCGGATTGCGTACTGAGTAGCTCAGTACCCTGTAGCGTACTGAGGAAACTCTGTGGCCCCGGTGATGTTTATGTTTTATCCACACCGTCCATCCCGTTTATCAACTCATTTCAGGTCATGTTCCCAAAATTGAAGCATATCCGAAGCTCAAGTGGCCACAGGAAACAGTGGGAATAATAACACTTACCGTTGAAACCTTTCTAGGGCCCACAGTCATGGCAATTTGTCATCCAACCTATTCATAAGATCACACAGACATGGATAATGGGAAAACACAAATATTAGCTTGATCCAAAACTTTTGTGCCCCGGTAAGTGTTCAACTGTACTGGTTCAATTCCCCTACAACCTTTAATCAGGAAAACTTAATAAGAGAGTTAGAGGCTCTTTGGTACAAAATCTTTGATGACATTATCTTCTGTGCTCTCATTCACGTAGATAGAGCTTTCCTCGTACTCGGTCCTGCATTTCACTCTAAAATCTCTCTCAATCAATTACAATTATCGGATGATCAATTTTTTCCTTATTGTCTAGGTAAACAATTTCTCATTGAGTTTATTTGTCTTTCAAGACCTGTAAATACTTTCAAAACTTCAAAATCCTAGTCGAGAGTGTTGGAAGTATGGCCGGATCAATCACTTATTTAATCATTCACGTACAAGATTGTTTCAAGATGATCAGGCAACTTGTCGGAGGGTGAGGGTTCTTCTTCCAACAATGAGTTATACTTTGCCTTCCATATGAAAGGATACTCACAATCATGCATAAGACTGCAACGAACCTTTATAAATAAATAACTTTTTGTATTGAAACGAAATTAGATCATAGACTTGCATTACAGCTAGAGATTATTGCCACTACTAAGATATAGATAAAGTTATGATAAAGAAATATAGATTGATTGTTTGGTTGATGTGAGACGATTTGTTCTATTGGTTTCTCCTTTTATTTATAAGCTTGCTTGCTACCTAGATACTTTGCATACACTTTTGTTCTTTGCTACTTAGATATTCTTCAAATTGTTCATCTCCTCTCGACTGCCTTTTGTCCCTTGAGCTTTTCGATCGCGCCCTATCATCATATGACATGTACTGTTTAACTCAGCATCAAATATGCTTTCATAGAAAAGTGCTCGAAATATCTTCTAAAATCCTTCCGCATGTTATATCTTAATTGTGCAACAACACACGTCATTTCGTGATTGACTATTCTAGAAATGGCTAGAAATAAGGTACAACAAATTAATTTTGAAATTCAAACTTTACATACTTTAATTTTCGATTTCATATGATAAGGGCTTAGAACCCCCTGATTCGGAAACCCCCAAGATTGAAAACCCCTTGGATTGGCAATCCTCCTAATGTGTTTGGCACCCTGGAGTGTGAATCAACTTTAATTCAAAAATACCTATGCATGGTATATTTATAAGGGTTTAAATTTAATTACTAAATCAACTTTAATATTCTTAATTGGTGAGATATATAATTTTTGACACTATAGTTGTGATAAGCCCGTTGAAGCATCTGCTTTGCCTGAAAATAATGAAATTCCAAGTCTCATATGGACCACAATCACAAGATCATGTTTGAGTGACTAACCCACGATTTTTAATCGTTGATTAATATGGAAAATGTTTGGACGACGCTGATTTACATGGACAATGTTTAGATAGTGCTGATCATCATTAGTGGGCTATGTGCCCAATAGAATGATAGTGTACAGTGGCATATGTTACACCTGCAACTATTGAAATGATTTTAGGTGTAATCCAACCCCCTCAAAAGGGGGATTGGAAATCCCTTGGATTGGCAATCCCCAATTACTTTATGCTGCCAAACAACTAAGGGGATTTGAAACCCACTCCAATCCCCTCCAATCCACAGTGCTAAATGCCCCCTAAGTGCATCGCCAATCCTATTTTATATTTGTGTGTAGGTTGTTAATTGGCTAGGCTTAAGCTTGGCAAAATCAAAATTTTGAATAAGCCCATATCGAACAATTCAAAATCCAAGCCAAGCCAACCCAAGCCCAACTCATTGACATACCTATTAGTGTGAATCAATTTTTTCATATCCACTTTCATATTCTCATCTCATGTTACTAGATGCAAGAACTAACCATTATTTCTAAGATGCTTAGAGGCATAACGTTTCATTCATCCAATAACTTAAAATACAGTCAATAGCTTTCTCACTCTTCTATTTTCACAAAACTTCTTCAATTATTTAATATTCTTAATTTTTCCATATTTAGAAAGCAGAGAATTATTTTATATTGACATAACACTTCACTTCTATAGATTCTAAAACAATGGTCCTATTTCTTACCATCCTAATTTCCTCTTTTCTCACAATATTGGAAGTGTTGTATGAACTTTCACTTGTACTCTCTTTTCATTCATTGATATGATATTTGAATTACTTCTTGATAAATTTTCTCCCCAAAACTCATCTAATTCAAAATTAATTATTGAATAGTTTGTTGGTACTTGTGAAACATTATCTTTCAAAGAAAGTTCTTCAAATTTAACCTAAAAATTTAATATTGATAAACTGAAATTTGTGTGCTCACCATATTTCTCCAAACCAATAATGATTTCAGTTTTCCATTTTTGAAATTATCATTAATCAATCACTCCTTAACATCTCGACCTCATTTTCATAAATAAATTTTCAAAGGCTGCGGCCTCAAAACACACGCACACACACCCACCGATTCTCCGAATTATGTAATTAACTAGTATTAGCTTCTCCATTGTTGTGTAGATAACATCATTGATACTTAAAGAAAGATGCTTTCGAATGTCTCTTTTACAGCCACTATCAAATATAGATTTTTAAATTCTCAATCTACTGATTACCAAATTTCATATCCACAAACAAAAAGAAGAAGAAGAAGAAGAAGAAGAAGAAAGAGGAAGGTTGGATTCATTTATTTAGCTCCAACACCAATTGTAGGATTTAGTACTATCAACTCTAATATCACTTGTAGGATAGGAAAAATCTCAAAACCTCATGAGGGAAACTCTTTGGATGCAAAATTAAAGCACCCAACATGACTCACTTGATTAAAAGAGCATAAGAGAAAAACTTTAGGCCATGTTTGGAAAACATCTAAAACTAAGTTAATCTCATTTTAATTAATAGTAATTATATAATGGAGATCTTACTCTCTTAGATGACAATACATAAATATTTAAAACTAGCATGAGATGAACTCGTCTTTAATTGCATGGTAGACGGAGCATTAGCATAAAAGAAGAAAAAGAGGAAGAAGTTTAGCTCACATACTCAACTTCTAGAGTGGATCCATACCTATAAAACTAATTCTCAAATCACTTAACTATGAAAATGGAATCACATCAACTAATAACTTACTAGTAAAGTTTGTAATCGATCAGCTTAAAAACTAACTCATGCTAATCCAAATTCAATTATGACTATAAAAAATACTTGAAACTCAAGTTTAGACTCAAATTCTAATATGGCACACGTGTGATGCAGTGGTACGTGCTGTGAGTAGTGGAAAATGATCTACTAATCCATGCATATTAATTATCTCTCCCCACATATGGGGGGAATATCACCTACATGTCATGCCATTAGTATATTTTACTAGCTATACATCTAGACATTAAAAAGAACAAATTGATGGGGCGGCTTTGGGTGGGCCACCTTTATTAAAAGGCCGTCTCCATTTAGAAATCCTAACCCTAGCTTTAAGTTCTTCCAGCAAACCCAAATGAAGGGAGGGAATAAAATTCATTACAAGAAGTCAAGAAGTACTCTTTGGCCATGTTTGGCTGCCCACGGGAATAAGAAATAAGCTCCAATTGACAAAACGAGCACAAACTAATACAATTGGGTTTTCCCCAAATAAAATACTACTGGTGGACCCCACAGCGACTGGAATCTTTGAAGACAAAGGAAACTACAAACAAGTAAAGACGAAGAGAAGGATTCCATAGGTCTCGATTCAAATGGCCCGGAAGCCAGGTGACAATGACAACAGCAATGCTGTGGCTACTCTCCACACGTGCTAACGTGGCATTCGTGCTCCAGATACGTGCTGTACAATATTGGGTGGACCCCACCTTGTATTTTCCTTGGCCCAAAAAATGGGCTGTCCAGTCATCAAGTGGGTCACGCATGTACGGTGGACGTGAACAGCTTGCCCCTTTTTCATGCACACATGTGATCATGTAAACATGGCCCACCTGATGACCGGACTCTGCTGATTTTGGGCCCCATCAGAGTAATGATTTCGAGCTTCGACACATATGCTATACTGGCACGTGTGGGAAAGTAAGTTTCCATACGGGCTCACATTTCTCACGTGACGGGACTGTCTCTTACGTTACATAAAATTCATTAATGCCGCCCAAGCACTCACGGAAGCGGATTGCGTCCTGCCCACCTGGACCATAAATACGTCCAAGCAGGGGCTATGTGGGACCCACAGTATGTACGGTTTTCATCCATGTTGTCCATCCATCTTTCCAAATAATTTTAGGATATAATCCCAAAAATGAGCCAGATCCAAAGCTCAAATGGACCACACCATAGGAAGCATTAGTGATAGTGACACCGACCGTTGAAATCTTCTTATGGGTCACCGTGATTTCTTTTTTCATCCAACCTGTTCATAAAGGGAAAACACAAATACCAGCTCGATGCAAAACCTCCACGGCTCCGAAAACGTTTTAATGGGAGACGTTTAACTCCCAATATGTGGTCTACTCAAGCCTTGGATCTGCGTCATTTCTAGATTCGTAACCTAAAATTATCCCAAAAAAATGGATGAACGGCATGGATAAAATCCATACATCACGTTGGACCCCATAGAGCCCCGCCTGGATGAATTATAGTCCATGCAGGGGAAGTACGCAATCCACTTCCAGCACTCAAATAGCGACAAATTTCTTTCCACGTAATTTCTAAGTTTGATATTATTTATTTGTTTATGTTTTTTACGTGAAAATGATCTACGTGGTAATTTGGCATGTTAGGTGGATTTAAAATTGAAATCTAAGATTGTTTTTAACATTTACCCCTTTGGATTTTCACCGGATTTCTAATCCGTCAGGATTATAAAACTTCAAAAACGCCACCTTTTTTCGTTCTTCAGATGGATTTAAAATTTTAAAATAAATTTCAATCTTCTTCAAGTATCATAACCGCTGATTTTTCTTCTTTATGAAATGGCCCTTTTGAATATCCAAATTTCGAAACACTCATTGAATTCCAAAATATTGAAAAAATCCATGATGCCAAACACAATTAATAGAATAAAAATCTCTTTAAAAACCTGAATTTAATTTCTTAACATAAAATTCAAAAATCCCCAAGCATTGCATCTCTCTCAAGGCAAATATTGAAACCTTCCTTTCTAACTCGAGATGCCAATTACTAGGGTTTCTAGATCCCATTCTCTCCCTCTCTTGTTTCATTTTTTCCCCTCGTTTTGATGATTTGATCAACGGATCTCTTCCTTCTTATTCTAGTTCTAGTGGAGAAAATCGGAGGAACTACAGGAGCTCTTCCCACGAAGCAAACTTGCATTGGGCTTGGGCTTGGGCCCCCTATGCTATACTCGTGTTGGGCTTGCGCTGTCCCTGGCTTTGAACCTTAGTGATCCCATACTCTCTGTCCGCTAAGTAAGCCACGAGTATGGATGATCAGAACCGTTAAAATTCCAGGTCCCTCCGTGATTAGGCCATGGACAAAGTATGAGACGCCAAAATGATCCTAGCCATCCCATCTATGGGTATAAAATCATAGAATTGTCAACGGTTCACAGTGGATCTCATTTTTTGAATCGTTAATAAGGTTATCTTTACAGAAAAAGAGGACTGCCCAAGGCCTATCGATGTTGGGCCCCACCTCCTAAAGTGGGTCTTACATTAACTCATTGTCCAGCTGGCAGAATGTAGGAACCAGGCCTTACCCGGATCAGGTCCAATTTGGGTCGGGTCTGGGGCTATGAGATGTATGAGAAATCTACCCGAAGATCTGAACCCTTCAATATTTGGCTCTTTACTGCAGAATGTGGATCACCGCTCTTTCTCATTATAACTGTCTAATTATAGCCACCAATCCAACGGTTGGGATCATCCAATCTGGAAGATTTCCCGTGCGTTCCATGCTAATTGTCCGTCTCATCAGATTTGGATAACATAACCATCGATGTACAGTGCGTTGCGTACAGCAGCAATTTCAAATTTCAACAGCGTTTCTACCACGAAGGCATGGAGACATAAATTCAACGGTTATAAAATAAAAATGAAGGGAAGAGAATCCTTAGAATAGTAATTTGATACGGTGACAGAGTACATTAAGCAATGCACATGCACTCAGCTATTCACACGTGTCCAATGCGTACCTAAATCCAAACTGTCCAAATAGCTACCCACTGCTCCAAATTTAAAAAATGAGCGGTGGGTCTTAACCCGTCCAATTAACAGACTTTCATTAGTATTTTTCTGAATGATACCTCCCATTTTAACTGTCCAATAATGCCTAATAATCGGCCAGTCAGGATCATCATTCACCAGATTATTTTATTGTGACAAATCTACAGTAAGGCCATGATTTGAACGGTTAACATTGACTAAGATGTATGACACTTTTACATTTTCCAATCGCATGTGCATGGATTATTGTAGTCCACCCAAGTATCTATGCTTTTTCTTCACGGTTGATGTCTGATGATGGGTACGTTTTTTCAGGTTTGAATTGGCCATAACACGCAAATATCGTGACCACAGAGTGTTGAGAAAGGAACAGCTTTGCTGATCAAAGCCACCACATTCATGACAATGTCAATGCAAAATCCAAACCAATCAAAACCATACACATGTCCTATTCTCACATAAAAGAAAATTAAAATAAAACCACCAATTCAAACTAATCTAAGGTCTACTGCTACTTATCTCACCTTTTACATGAAGATTGCAAACTATCAACACACCCCCAAGACTACTTAAAAACATCTAAACAAGATACCCTTTTCCCATCTGTTGTTTGCGGGTGCGTTTGGATGCTCAAACGAATTGAATAGCAATTGTTAGTCTAATGAAGTGGGAAAAAGAAACAGAATTTTTATTTCATTCCTTAGCATGGGTGTGTTTGGGCTCCAAATTGCAATCATGTTACTTTTCAAGCATGACTTGAACAAAACTAGACTGTGATTCGAGGCTACTTAGTCACTAAATTGCACTAGAAAACGCCATCAATTAGACTGCACTTTTGCAATGCAGTTCGCTTGTGCATCCAAACGCAGTCCGACATTATAGCATCAGTATGTTACACTTTGGCACAGCCCTTGTGGTTTGGTTTCACAGGAAGCAAGCAGGTTAGCATAGAAAGCCAGATTTGGAGCTATTTCCCCTATCTTCTCCTGAAAATCAGAGCCAGACCCATGTCCAAAATCCATTAAAAGACTATCAAATTCAGCACCTCCATTACCAGACCATGGCATGCAGCTGTTGTCCATAGGAAGAGAAGAAGACATGCTTGTGTTCAGGCCTAATTCCGACGCTTCAGTGGGCCCCAGTGGGGGAAACTGATTTGGGTCTGAAAACAATCTCTGGGATTCCATATTGCATACAAAACCAACATCCATTGATGGTAGTTTGGTGGAACTTCCGTTAGCGGGAGTCGAATAACCATAAACGTAATTTTCGGTTTTAATAACGGAAACAAGAGAAGGCGAAGAACTTAGCTGAATTCGGTTATTAGCAGTAATAGAAGCATTGCTTGAGAGATTGGTATTTACTGCCAGTAGCTTCTTTTTCAGCTTAGTATTCCAGTAATTCTTCACATCATTGTCTGTTCTTCCTGGCAGATGAGAAGCTATGATAGACCATCTAAAGAAAAACACGCAAGAAGAAAAAACAAAAGCGGAAAATCAGTAAGAAGAAGAAAGGGGAAAGGAAGAAAAGAGTCTTGAATTTTAGCTTACTTGCTCCCAATGTTTTTGTAGAGAGAACATATGATGTTATCTTCTTCGTCGGTAAATCCTCCATGTTTGATGTCTGGTCTGAGATAATTCAGCCATCGCAGGCGGCAACTCTTGCCGCAGCGTTTTAGGCCTGAAACAGAGAGATTACAGAGGATGAGAGAGGGTGAAAGGGGAGATTTGGCAAACGGCTATTTGAGAATTAGGAGAAAACTGATAACCCCCCGCCTCCCCAAAAAAGGAAAAAAATAAAATAAAATTTGAAGAGAGAATTTAGAAATTTTGCAATTGGGAATTTGATATATATGTATAAAAGACAAAATAAAAATAAAAAAATCCTGCTTTATTGGATAAATTGATCAAAGACAGAGAACTGGTATAGTATTTGAGAATTGTTCAAAAAAAGAAGAAGAAGAAGAAGAAAGGGATCTGAAGCCAAAAATGTTGAAATTCGGAACACGATATTGCAAATTTTTTTGCTAACAAAATTACCAGAAAAATGTATAAATAGGGATTTTGATATTAGAAGCTCAGCTCAAGACTTACAAGGAAATGATTGATACGTGTCAAAAACATCATAAGAGACTTTTTCTTGGATAATTGATTGGAAAATGAAGAAATTAAGAAATGGTTATTTGGTGGAATGAATAGACGTGATTTTTTTTTTAAAAAAAAAAGGAAAAGAAAAAAAAAAATCTAGATTCTTGTTGATGTGTGTATGAGTGTGCGAGAAAGCAGAACATCTTCTCTTCTGGTTGTAGCGGAGAAAAAAAAGAGAGAGAAGAAAATAGAAACTAAACGCAAGCATTAAAAAAAAAATGCTCTTGAGAGAGAGAGAGAGAGACGGCTATAGGAATCCGTGATTCAAGACATGCATGGAATCCTAATTCCATGGCATTCGGAGTGAAAATTCTCTAAAATTGAGAATTGGGTTTGCAAGAGTTCCACTAAAAACATGGAAAAATAAAATAAACCTTGTTTGGTAGTTCTTGGGGGGAAATCGATCAAAGTAGAAATGGGTATTTCAGATATGTATTAAAAATGAAAATGAACAAAAGGCCTAAAGGTTCTGTTCACTCAAAAAAAAAAAAAAAACACATATAGGCAGAAATTGGAAGATGGGTATGATAGAATTCAAACAAAAAGATGAAGAGCACTAGCGAAACTCTCCTTTCATGTTTCTATGGGACTGAAAGATGTCAAAAAAACGAGAGTATGTCCTCAAGAAAAGACCATGCTTAGAAGGGATATGAGAAAACAGACCTGCTTTGTGGGGTAAAGCAATCCAATTTCCACCACTTCCATGTTTCTCGACGTAGTTTTTGAGGGCTGTGTCTTCTTCAGGAGACCAAGGCCCTCTTTTCACGTTGGCCTTGTCGCAGCAAGGAGCTCTCCCCATGAGAGAGAGAGGGAGAGAGAGAGTGGGAAAGAAATGGCTATTGTTGTTACATCTAGAAGTAAATGGATGGGATTTGAAGGTCACGCTCTTTTATTAAAGAGCTGTGATAGCTTGACTTTTGCAATGGCCTTTGTCTAAATGTATTTGATTTTTATTTTTATTTTTACTTTTCTTTTTACTCTTTTCCTTTTCTTGTGAGTGAAGGGACGGAAGCACCCAGTCAACGTTGTTGCAGTTGCATGGAGCGTGAACCTGCGTTATAGATGGGGTGGCCCAGCCTGGCAGGCTTATGTCCAGGCATCTGCTTTTAGTCCGTCAGCCAGGCTAGGGTCGAGTCTTACTTTAGGGTAGGCAATGGGTCGGATGAGCTTATGGGTCAACTGGTCCAACTCACTTTTGAGGGTCTATTTGGGTCATATTGGGTTAGAAATGTAACAAATGGGCTGGACTTCTTTTGAACGCTGCTGAACCCAACCCACTAACATAAGCTATTTGTTAGTTTGTTGGGGTTGGGTATTTTTCATATCCAACTACACGGTACTATGGATATGAATACATGTCTGATCTTCGTATGTAGGTTAATGGGTGTTGACTTAACTGTGAGGCCTATGTGTTAAATATCCAAGCCGTACATCAATAACATTTATTGGGTTGGGCTGGATGATCCCACCTGTCATAATTCAAAACTCAAAAAAAAAAAGAAAAGGAAGAAAAGCACAGACGATTCATTTACTTGTGTTACCAACCAGACCCGTATCAGTTGAACCCCACTCACAGAAGCTATTGAGAGAGAGAGAAGGAGACAGAGGTCTCATCATGAGGAGCACCCACGGTTGGACCATAACCTATGGTCCACCCAGCAGATAACTTCTACCTTGTTAAGGGCATGGGACATCCAATCTGTTAAATAGACTGGCCTCATCATGAGAAACATCTTATGTAAAAATCAGCCCCATCCATTGACGAAGGACTACACTTTTATTTAACTATTTATCAATGGCTATAACTGTTTCTACATTGTGGCTCACCTGATAATTAGATAGGGATGATTTTTGCACCAGGTGATCCACATGGAGGATACAAACTATTAGGAGGATTGGATTTCACAGGTGCTTAACAGGTTAGAGGTAATCTATTGGATGAACTGCAATCTGTGCTCCAAACAATTGGACTTGAAACCTTCTCACATTCGCATAAATGCTCTCTCGTTAGTGGTTCTTACGGAAACTTGCGGACAGCTTTTGACGGTCCATTAGATGAATTATCTAGTGAAAATTTTTGGGCTAACCTTTTAGCTTGATCCAAAATTGAAAGTCTCGTAAGGTAACTCACCTAGCGGACCATTTGGATTTTATGCCTACGTCATGTGTCAAAAGTTCCGAGAGAGCCCCTCTCTCCCTACAAAAAGACACTAGATAACTATATGAATAAATTCATATATTTCTGTCTAATTTGCATATATATCCTATACTTTTAACACTGTTTGTGGGTTGGACCACATGACCTGCCCCAAGTAATTCAAAACCCATAATAAGAAAAAAGAGAAAAGCATAGATGATTTATTTACTTATAGATCTAATGATTGGAATAGGCTATTCATTACCATTGGGATCATATTTCATTCTTAAACTTAAGTTGGGTCATGTGGGATCGGGTTAGTCAAGCCCAAGGAAATTGATTGGGTTGGATTAGTTCGGGCTTGGGCTTAATAAATTTTAAGATGGACATTTTGGGCCAGTGAGTCTATTGCCAACCATAGCCTTGAGGCCACCCATGCCTGAATTTTAGACCCTATAATAAATCAGGCTAGAGCAGGGTGTGCACTTGATTAGAAGCATTATAAGGAGGTCAGGCAGGCGAAAACCAGAACAGCAGCTATTTCATGGGTGCATGGTTTTAAGACTTAGGAGCAGTGTAATGCTACTTGTCTGAGTCAACTCGGATCGGGTGAAATCCACTCTCTCTCTCTCTCTCTCTCTCTCTCTCTCTCTCTCTTTAATTTTTTAGCACACTCACACCGCAGTCAGATTTCACCACCTATGGATACTCAAACCTTTGACCGGGTGTTGAAACTCTTGGGAGTCTACCACCGGAGCAAGAGTTAGGATCTGCAAAATCCAATCTGGTTCGATACCAAGAGTCACCTGGGATTTGGGTGAATAGAGCTGATTCAGGCCTGACTTGACTCAAGAACAAACAAGTCGGCCTGAGTCTTTTAGCCACATATCAGTAGGCTGCGTATATGAATGATTGGGTTAGCCAGCCCAAGCCCAGTACGTATCTCATGGGCTGAGTTGAGCGGGTTCTGGAATCAGGAAATTAGTTCATGGGCTTCACAGGAAATGCATAGTTGGGCCTGAGTCGGCACATTTGCTACCTTACCACGGAAGAGAGATTCTAAACGTATACGCGGGAGAGATCGAAGATGGATTCCCGTACTCGTGTGTAGGATCCGGGCGACTCGTTAGCTGGGGTTGGGGGGTGGGGATGAACATGCCCTAGCTAAAACTCAAGAGGATCCACCCATATGGAGGTTGACATGTGTACCATGAATGCAGACAGTCATTGTTGTTTTTTCTTACCGTTGATATTTCTGGTACACGTGGGACGGTTATGGCTGTACTGCCTTTTTGTTTTGGGCTCGGCACTTTCACGGTGGTCCAACTTGATGAACGGCCCGATCCGGCGCACCTGCCTTCCCCGTTGTTGGAAAAAAGAGTTGAAGATGTACAGGTTATGATGACGAGGAATAGTTGTACTCTATCACCTTATTTGCAGTGCAAAGGGTACATGTGTGTTTACAACAGTTCTCATCTACTAATGAAATGCCGGTTATGATATGATGGGCTAAATAATAAATAAAATTTTATTTGCGTAACAATAATATTGTCTACGCATGGTCTAACATCGCTAAATCAAATAATTTAAAAGATGTTGGGAGTCATATCTACAATGTATATCAAGTTTAAGAGGAGTTAAACATGTGTACATGAGACAATATTAAATGCTAAACTTTTATTAAAATATTTTATTATAAAAATAAAAATTTTATTAAATAAAATCTATCTCAGTCAAAATCCTATCAAAGTGTATATATATATATATATATATATATATAGAGTCATGCTCCCCTACGCACCTACGCACGTGCGCATTTGCGCACGTGTCATGGGTGTCTAATCTGAACGGTCCATGTGATGCGGAATCCCATGAAACCCCATGTGACAAATTTTCACCTTGATCTAAAATTTTGGTGGGCCATAGCAAAGAGAAATGCAAATCAAGGGAGGAAACTGTTTTTATTTTTTATGGGCCATCAAAGTTTAGATCAAAGTAAAACTTGGGCCCAGGGCGTTTCACGAGGTGTTGCTTCACATGAATGGTTCAGATTTTGGATCCACATCACGTAGGATGGGTTCTCAAAAAAGTTCGTACATAGTAGGTACGAACTGGTTCGCAGGTGAGCGTTTTCGTGTGTGTGTCTATATATATATATATATAACATTAAGGCCTGTTTGATTTTCCATGCACGGGTAAATACCAGGTAAAAGAGTAATAACTATTTCCCCATGTATTTAAAACATACCTGATTTGACTACTTAATTTTTTAAACGGAAACCGAAAACATTACAAAATATATATGAGTCTCACTGTGATGCATTTCTCTTATCCACACCGTTTATCCATTATGCCATTTGAATTTATAGTATTAAAAAAAAAATGAGGTATATCCAAAACTCAAGTGGACCACACCATACGAAAAAGAGAATCAAATACTTACTATTAAAAACTTTGTGGGGGCACTGTTTCTTTTGGTGTGGGCCACCTAAGTGTTGTATCTGCTTTATTTTTTGTCCCATGCTTTAAAATATTGTAGTATAATAGATGGACAGAACTGATATATCATATACATTATCATACCATTCAAAAATTAAAATTATCTCTTTTGAACTAGTTTCAATGGCACAAATACTTATGAATTTTCAAACACGGCAAATCGTAATAATTACCTATTTCCAGTGTATTTACACTGGCTTTGAAAAAACAAACAGGCCCTAAATGCAAGAGTCATGCCAAAATCATTATTTACGGATATCAAAGTCAAGTAACATAATAATTCCAACAACTTTTTTAATTATGAGTCGAGTGGAGGACTCCAACCAATGCACACTTTAACGGAGCCAAACTCTCTCTTATACATGCGTTTGTATGTAACAATTACGTTGACATAAAAGAATCAAAGAGATTTTCACTGTTAATCACTTAAATCCTTCACAATTTTGAAAACTACATAATACCATTATCTTTCAGAAACTTATAAAAAGAGTACACCATGAAGAGCTTTAGGCCTCATGCCAAACACAACATATTTTTTACATTTATTGTAGCATAGTATAGTCTTAGCATACATCGTTATTATCTAGTGCTACTGCTATATTACCGTGGGATTAGATTAAACATTCACAACCCTAAGTTCTTAAATCCTAATCAATGAGTTCTTAATTGGACAATCATCTTTCTAGTCACATCTTGCTGACCAATTCACCTCGATTGTTGTTCATACGGGTAATCACAAATATTTATCTCTATTTCTCTACTTATTTTATTCGCCTATTGTATTAAATCCCAAATATAAATTAATAAAATTGACATTATTAATCTTTAAATTTTATTTCATTTTATTCATCATTGTTTTATCAAGAAATACAATGCCTACAATTATCACCGAAAAAAAAAAAAAAAAAAGTCCGTTAGGAAGGACTCACCCTTGTCGTTTCACAAACCACCGGTTCACCCATCACTACAGGTGATTGATTTTGATAGCTGAAATTTCAAATCAAGTCGTACTCATTTATAATAGCGTATGGTCACCAATGTTCAATCAAATATCAAGTGAGTACGACTCTAACACAACCCCACTCTCTAATTACACATGTAAGTTGAATATATGCCTTGGATCAAACTCTAGCTTTCTGTACTTTTGAACTGCGCAAATAAGGTGCACTAACAAAAATCGGCTACATTGCAAGATCATAGTGATCTAACTTGTGGATCATCCACTTATGAAATGGGCCATAAATATGCAAGTTTATTACCCCTAGGCCATGCATGAGGAGACAATAATCCTCTACAGACCCCCTCTATGGGGCCCATCAGGTTATGTCCACGACATCCGCTCTATCCATCCAATGAACTCCCTCATTTTCACTTGTGGCCTGATAATTGGCTTGATAAAATATTCACGTGGGCCACAGCAGGGTGGACAAAGAAAAATCACACCTAAAACCTCTACTTAATTTCATGCGGCGTGGCCTATCCGGGTTTTGAATTAGTCTGATTTTCGGACTGTCCTTCCATTAGTATGAGAAGAACCGGATGAATGGATTGGATATAAGATACATCATATGATAGGCCTTACACACAAACTTCTAGTTTGCATATCCTCTTCCCTTTTTCCTGTGTTATGGCTAACTGTAACACCCCGTACCTTCAGTACACGGGTGTTATCCTTTTTAAACCCACATTAATCTAAAGCAGATTGGGTTAATCAAAAATTTGACTCGACATACACAGGATGGGGATTTCGGTCGACATTAAAGCCATCTATTAGGGTCTCTAAGAGTCAGAACATACCTTGTGATAGTCAAGAAGGTACGACAAACCAAGCACTCTAAATTAAAGCCCTTATGTCAGTAGATATTGCTGCAACACACTTGTCACCACCACGTGAGAACTAGTTAATGACAGATCACGTTTTCATCGTAACTAATATCTTATATTAACCGTTGAAAAAGTTTATCAGGCCCACCTGATCAACAGATCACGACATATGGGCCAATGACGGCTCAAGGATGTAGGTAACGGGCCACCTAGGGCTCACCATCGACCCAAATTTGGCCAGGGACCCTGGGTAATATTTTCAAATACAAATGAACGGTGTAGATTATGGTAAATCACATTGCAGTGGGCCCCTATACTATACATGTGCACTAAAAGTACTTGTGCACGAAGTGTACTAAACTATTGGCTCCGTCAAACGGGCTTTGACCTAGCACCTCTCAAATAAGATTGAAATATCTTCTTCCCGCCCTCCTCTCTGTTTAAACCGACCTACTTCAAACCTATAAGTGGGCCACCACGGCCACTTTCCGAGCATTTTAAACCGTTCAAATTCTTCGTGGGGCCCGGCTTAACAAAACAGTATAGTCGTTTGATCACGTGTAATCGGACGAAGGAAATTGAATGCCACCGTCCAATCCGTGCCAAAAACCACCCGACCTGAGCCTGTGAAAGACGAGAGAGAGGACCGCCCTTCCTCTTGGGGAAGGACGAATTCCAGTCGTCTGTTGTAGGAGCAATCCCAGCCGTTCTCTCTCTCTCTCTCACTCCCTCTATAAGATGGGTCTTATAGCCCTAGGAAATTTGCCGAGAGAGAAGAAGAAAGCAAGTGTGAGAAAGAAGAGAAAAATAGGGGCTACTATCCACCCATTTCAGGCAACGCCTCCCACCATCTCCATTGTAAGGTCGTGTGACTTTCCAAACCCAGCCGTTTCAACCCATGAACCAGGCCAAGAAATGCCTCTGTTCTGGACAGAGTTACAGCAAAAAACAGGCCATGCATGGTGGCCAAAGACAACTTGTATTAGGGCCCTGTTTCGAGCAGGAGCTAGGCCAAACAATGGCCTCGGATCTGAGCTTGACACGGACCAAGTAATGGCCAAAGTGCCAGGTCCTATCAAGATGGAACAGCTGTGGAAACTCGGTCTGAGACTGAGCCAGGTAATGGCTCTGTTTTGAGTCCGAACTAGTCCCCACAATAGTAGCTTAACAAGGCTGAAACCAGGTCCTGTTGGAGCAACCGTCAAGCTGCAACAATGCACCAGGACGGAGCTCAGTAATGCGTAGGCTATGTTTGGAGCTGAAAACAGGTGCTGCAAATAGGCCATGCAACAGTCCTGTTCTAGAGCTGAAACCAACCGGTGGTTGGGTTTTAGACAGGTAACAGACCTTGAGGAAGGCCATATGTCAGGCCAAGGTCGAGTGGTGTTGGAACTCTGCTTAGTGTTGGAAACAAGCCAAGTAATGGCTGCCTTCCAAACAGAGATGACGAGCTAGACAATGGCGTTGATGATGGATTGAAAACAGCCCTCTCAGCTGCCGCTATGTTGTAGTCCAAGACCGGTTTTTATCAGGCCTTGCTTGGGGCCAGACCACGGTCTAAATAATCCCAGCTTGGAGCTGAGAAACGGCCAAGATCGGACCGTTGTTGAGCTGAAAATCGAAGCCAGGAAACAGCTCCAGCAATGTGCAGCAGAAGATCCATTTTCACGACATGCCGATGGGCTGCGATGCTTATGGGCCTTGCAGAAATGCAGGTGGGCCCTGCAGAAATATAGATGGCCTACACCAGTGCTGTGGGCCACTTGGCTGCATATCCAAACCGTCCACTGGTTTTCCTGTTGGGAGAGACCCACCTGCACCGTCCAGAAGACCTGGACGGTGGATGCTGAACTCTTCAACAGTCTATATGTTTATTTGAATATTATATAGTAAATCCCATATACATAACATAGGGTATACGTATGTGTACGATATGTGGGTAGATGTATATGAGGTGGGCTCTTTATGGGACCCACGTTGACATGTGTACGTACACATGCAGGCATACCTAAACCCACCTGCCTTTAGCAACGCCAGGGCTAGCTGACACAGACCATCCATTTGTTTTGGTGATGGGCCGACGTGCCATTACAGCTGCAGCAGTTGCTGCATCCACGTCAGCAACTCTGTGGGACCCATCCATTGTATGTGTTTAATCTATGTCGTCCAAAGAGTGGGCCACACCCTACTGATTTCAGGCAGTCTGGGCTTGTGGGCCCCACCACACACAAACTGTGGGCTACAGCCTGTTCGGAGCCATGTGGGCTATACTGCATACAATGTCAGCGGGTCCCATGGGCGGCACCCTCCATCAGATTAAGTAAGTCATGGTTGGGCCATTTGGTGTGATGCATATGTACTGTATACAGTGTGTACATGTATACCACATGAGGCAGATGTTATGTATGTGGTGTATACGTGCATACCATGGGATACAAATATAATGCATGCGATGTAAACATTATATGCCATGGAATACATACTTAATATATATACTGTATGCATATACATACTATGTGGTGCATATATGCGTATATGCTATGTGACGAACTTGTCCTAAGGACCTAAGGAGAAAAATAAGGCTGATCTAGTGATCAAATGGGCCCTGTCTAGACCCAGTCTGAGTAAAATAGGGACTCACGCTTGAGCTTGGTCATCTTTGATTTCAGCCCAAGACAATCTTGGTTTAGGGTTTCCAAACCTTCACCTAACCCCAAGTATTTAACCTTGTGCCTCACATCTATTATGAATAATATTGTACAGGAAGATACGGAAGCAGTATAAACTCACTACGTTCTCACGAAAACTTGCCTCTATGAGCATTCTATGCCTTGTCTGGTGATGATTCTTTTCCCTTAAGCTTTCCTCCCTTAACTAGACAAGAAATTGCAGCTTTATTAGTGTAAATGGCTGGCTAGACTAATGATGCACTGTGTGTGGAGCTAAACTGTATTCACTTGATTTATCTGTTTAACATGATAATTCTCATACTTACTATTGTTAGATTCTTGATTTCTCCAAACTGCCTGAGTAAATAATCTAGTCATTTATATCATGTAACTTCAGTTGTTGTATATCGATACATGTGTCATTCCTTATTCCCCCTTCATATGGTGATATATGTTGCTATGACATACATACTACTAAAATCTCTCCATGGAAAGTCTTAGTAAAGGAGAATCCGTGCTTGGGGTGTAACTAATTTGGTTGTAACATAAGTAGGCCCCTGACGTGGAGGTTTTGGTTGTGGTGCTTGACCATGGGGTTTTCCATCCATGTGTGGTTCCACCTAACTGACTTGGGATGGATTTCATAACCCTTCCACATACCGTTGTTTACTCGTTTTGAACCATTCATGCCGATATGTTTAAATCACCACTTTTGGAAATTTCAACGTTTCACCCCTAGTCAGTATTGGTGGTAGCCCTTTTATGTTAACTTGATTGACCCCATGTTAGTGGGTGCTACACACACTCTAAGACGGTAGTCTCATGGGCCGAGGATGGTGGTAATGGGACACTATGCTCGAGCCGTCGGCCTACGCTGGGCCATGTGCTCCCCGTAGTGACCGTGAGCTTATTTAAAATGCCTGAGTGTAATTCGGATTAATAATGGACTGACTAATCATGCATACATCATACAGACCAATATCTATTGCTTTCGTACGTGATGTACATATCGTTCCGACTGGATGATGTGTCCCGGGTTCAATATTCCAACTGAATGATATTTCCCAGGTTCGATGATTGCATGGGCGGCTGCCCATTGTCCGCACGGATGAGCATCCCCTGGGCGTGAACGCATTCCATACATCCATGCACTTAATAAGACTGCATTTACTGTGTTTTGGACTATCTGTATACTTTTATGTTATTCTTTGTTTAGGGTGGTGGTGTGTAATCTTAGCGGGAGATCACATTAAGTTGGTCACTCATTCATCAATATTCAACCGTACAGAGGACACAGGGACAGAGGGAGTTGCGGAGAAGCCGGAAGCGACGGAAGTCGAGGAGGAGGCTTACAATGAGGAGCCGTACCAGGAGGTGGCTACTTATTTTGGATTGAATCAGTAGTCTATTTGCTTATTAATATTTCAGTTCATTTCCAGAATTAAGGTTTTGTATATGAGTCCCAGCTGAATGGCTCAGGATATTATTAGTGTTTGAGTTTTATTTATACTACGCTTGGTTCCGTTAATCGCACTTTGATTTGAGTTTGATTATCCTTATGCTTATCAGTTAACACCTGAGTTTTCAAGAGACGAGTGATATACTCAGGTCTCAAAAACCGGAGCGTTATAAGTTGGTATTAAAGCGGAGTATGAGACAACTTGGCTGTAGGACTAGCTTACAAACCTTAAAGAGTTAACTTAAATAAAACTTGGAGTCCTCCTTTAGAAAAATAGTTAGAATGAATGAACATAGAAACAGAACAATTAGGCCCCTCATGAACAACTTAGAACTTTTGAGAAACGATAAGTTAGTCATCTGAACTTAGAAACAAAAACCTTAGGTCCCTTGAAAAATTCAAACCACAAGTATTGACTGAATGATGAACTCCCTCATCTATTCAGTAACACACCTCAGGTAATTTCGGGGGCGAAAATTTTTTTAGGGGGGTAGACTGTAACACCCCATACCTTCAGTACACGGGTGTTACCCTTTTTAAACCCACATTAACCTGAAGCAGATTGAGTTAATCAAAAATTTGACTCGACATATACAGGATGGGGATTCCGGTCGACATTAAAGTCATCCATCAGGGTCTCCAAGAACCAGAATACGCCCTGGATAGTTAAGAAGGTACGGCAAACCAAACACTCTAAATTAAAGCCCTTATATCAATAGATATTGCTGCAACACACTTGTCACCACCACGTGAGAACTAGTTAATGACAAATCACGTTTTCATCGTTACTAATACCCTATCTTCCCTTTTTCTTGTGTTATGGCTAACACAGCCTGGTTTTTGCCCCGATGGCTTACTTGATAGATGCCAAAAACAATAAATTGGGCCACGTGATAGGGATTGTCCAGCCCAGAGCACGTTCAATGTCACACCCACCTAATGACTGATCACGATCTCTCACACGTGCGCCACACCAGAATGCATGCGCCGCGATTCACCTCTCTAATCTCACTTTCGCGCCATTCGCCAATCGTCCCTCGCAGCGCACTGTTCTTCCCAGCGCATTTTAGTGGGGATTCGAACAAAATCTCAAAATGTCGTTTGAAATGCTACGATTTGGTGGGGGAGCTTGGTCGGTGGCTTCTGTGCAGAAATGGCGGATTCCAAGTCTCTGAAAATCAGCCCATCAAAGATCTCCCGGAAAAATTCATGCGGAAAGTAAGTGCTTTACACCTCTGTTATTAGGCTCGTATTTTTTATATTTTACTAAAAAAATCTATTAGGGAAATGATATCTACACCCCCTTTTTATACTTACACTCTCCATACAGACGCATTGTTATGGATAGATTGCACTTTATCCAAAGAGGGGAAGGGCTGTATTATCAGAAATTTGGGGGTGCAGATGCAGTCTCCAGATCTTATTATTTATATTTATTATTATTTACTTTAGAATGCCGAAGACGAATCTAAAGCAGGTTGGATTTCAGATGGATGCATGTATTATTCTGCATTTTTTAAATTTTCAAGGAAAACCTATTTATGATTGTTAGAATCTGTCGCATATATATAAAGAAAAAAATAAAAAAGAAAAACTAATGCCGTTGAATTGGTGATCCCACAGCTGACGCGTTTGCTCATATGGTGGGCCACAATGTACAAATTTTGTACAATTTAGCCCACTAGATTAGTCGTTCGACTCTTATTTTTTTCGCAGGGAGTCGCACGGTGGGGCCTACCCAATGATATCGATTTTGGAAGTGTTAAATTAATAAAATGCCTCATTTATTTATTTTTTTCTTTAGAGAGTGTTGAAGTTGATAATTGTGGGACCCAACTGGCATATGTATAACATCCTACGCGTCCGACAGATGCACCCCACTGTGATGATCAGTTGAACAACAAAATAGGAAACTGATTGGCTGGTGTACCACACACCACCAATCCGGCATGTGTGGGTACTTGTCCGCGCCAAGAGCTCCTAGTTGTACAATGATTCCAAAGAGATCAAAGTTATATGGGCCTCAAAATGATGAATTTATAATATCCATACCGTCCATTCATTATTTTTTGGAGATCATTCTAGAGCATGATCACGAAAATGATTAATATCTAGAGCTTAAGTGGACCATACCACAAATAAAAATGGGACAATGATTCTCACCATTAAAACATTCTTAGGGCCACCATAACTTTTATTTTCCATTCAATCTGTTCACGAGGTCACATTGACTGGATGAAGAGGAAAAACAAATATCATATTATCCAAAACTTATGTGACCCTAAAAGGGTTTCAATGGTAGCTGTCCAATCCCCCGTTGCTTTTTGTAGTGTAGTCCACTTTATCTTTGCATCTGTCTTATTATTATTATTATTTTTTTGGCTCAACGAGCTCACCGAATGAAAGGACGGATGGGATATAACACATACCTAATGATGGGACCAGTGATGTCAACACACCAGCCAGATCAATGGTGTGTGGTACATCCGCTTCCCAAAAGATATGTAGATGCAATGAATCATTGAATGGACTACACGATGAAAATAATTTTCACCACCCAGAAAAAAGTCCAAATTCACTTGTAACTCAATCAATGATCTGATAGTAACAGGTTTTTTGTATGCATAATCACCATGTTTGGTTGCATGCGATAGAACCGTTGGATTTCATACAGACGACGTGGGCCTACCATTCTCAACTTTATTAGCTTTTTTCTAAAGAAACTAATAAAGTGCGGATTGGGTACTATCCCACCACTAATTAGCTAGAGACAGAAAGTCTGTTAGGGTGGGCCACCGTGATGTGTATGTTTCATCTGCCTCATCCACCCATTTTGACTGATTATTTTAGGGCATGAGCCCTAAAAGGAGACAGATTGAAGGCTTAAGTGGACCACACTACAGAAAGCAGTGGGGATTGAACTTTTTAGAGAGCGTCAAAGTTTTGGATGAAGCTGATATTTATGTTTTCTGTTCGTACTGGTTTACATGACCTTGTGAGCGGGTTGGATGATAAATAAACATCATGGTGGGCCTTATGGAGTTTTCAACGGTAGGAGTTGAATTCAATCACTATTGCTGGTTGTGGTGTGGTCCACTTAAGCTTTCCATTTGTCTCATCCTGAGCAGTGCCCTAAAATGACATGTCAAAATGATGGACAGCGTGGATAAATTATATACATCATGGTGGGCCGTCTGGGTAGAAGGGCTGTCAATGGGCCGGGCCACGGTTGGTCTTGACCCGGATTTTCAACTGTTTTGGGCAGTGGCTTTGGGTCAAAGCAGGTTGAACCCCTCATATTTCTGATTCCAGGCCCGAGCCCAGCCCATTGATATCCCAAGTACCCAATCCGGCTCCCAAAATTACATAACCGGCAATCAGGGAGCGCCGAAGGCATCCCCCCAAATCGGAATTTGTTAGGAATTTTGCCGTTAAAATTCTTTTTTTTTTCTACCCCTCATTTAGGGCCACCCAATAATTCACTGAGTTGTTGTTATTATTATTATTATTATTATTATTATTTTTATAACTTTTTGACTTTTAACTTTCTACTTTGCTCGCACCCACATAATGTATACGTACAGTTGGAAATCAAAAGTGGCGCTACATGATGGATGGTCCACATCGAAGGTGGGGTGCACATGATGGACCGCTTTTATTAACGTGAGCCCATATAATGATGACCCATATCAAAGATCGACCCAAATGGTGAATAGCCCACGTCCATAATGGATGAGTATAATGGACAATCTCATCAAAAGTGAGCTTCAAATGATGGGCAATGAACATTGAAGTTGGCCCCACATGATGGATGGCTCACATTGAAGTGGCCCCACATGATGGATGATCCACATCAAGGGTTCGAGTGCCCATCGGTGGTGAAATTCCACTAGCTTGAGTGTGTGGGGTGTGTCCATGTGTTAAAAAAAAAAAATTAAAATAAAATAAAATGGATGAGTATAATGGACAATCTCATCAAAAGTGAGCTTCACATGATGGGCAATGAACATTGAAGTTGGCCCCACATGATGGATGGTCCACATCAAAGGTCGCCCCCTAATGATGATCCAAAGTGAGCCCCACGTGATGGGCAACCCACATTGAAGGTGGGGCCCATATGATGGACAATCCACATAAAATGTGTGATCCACATGATGAGCAATTAATGATGCTGGGCTCCCCATGATAGATGATCAAAATCAAGGTGGGCCCCACATGATGGATAGTCCACGTCAAAAGTTGACCCTAGTGATGAGTGACCCATATCCAACGCGGGCCCCACATGATAGGTGGTTGATATTGAAGGTGGGCCCCACATGATGAATGACCAACATCAAATGTGGGCCCTACATAATGGACAGTATATATTAAAAGGTTAGCTCCAAATGACGAATGACCACATCCAAGGTGGGCTCCGCATAAGGAACGTCTCAAATGTTGGGCCCATACAAATATACGGTCCACATCAAAGATTGGCGTCACATAAATCGTGAATGTGAGGACCAAACAAACTTTGAGAAATAAATGCTCATGTGTGATACCAAACATGCGTTTTCTACTTCTTGACTACCGATAAGCATGTTGTTTACCAAACATAATAAGAAGGTAAGCTTATATAAAGTAGCTTGCGATCCAAACGCCCTTTATTAGTTCCTGTCATGCCAAGTTCGTGTGACACCTTCCAAAAGGTTGGCCCCACCATAAGGAGCACCTCATGCCAAAATCAGCCCCATCCACCCCTCACGTGGATCATGTCTGTAAATTTTTTTTTTTTTTTTTTAAATTATGATTATATTAGTCGCTATCCCTTGTTTACTGTGATGTGGCTTTGATGATGAGTAGATTGGTCTGATTTTCACATTTGGTGATATAGTGGTGCGGCCAACGTATTGGATGGGTTGGAACTGATCCGTTAGTTGGACGGTAACATATCCTTCAATTGGCTGGACATGAGCATTTCTCCTTTATGCTCTACAAACTGGTAGATTGCCGGACCTTATTTGATTATAATATGACTATATACTCGGACAAGAACAGATCTGCTTTCTCTGCATGAATGCATTGTTTTAAGTATCTGTACAAGCTATGAATTGTTGTTTGGATGTTGAAACATGGGGAAAAATCACACGTATTTATATTATAATGTGGTACAAGGAAATAATGGGAAAGCTTTAGGAAAAAAGATGAATTTTTTTTCTAGCAAAACTTGAGGAGATGATAAAAGACATTATTATGTTGAGGTGGTGCTCTTTTACCATGTAGAGTGGTGGACGTTTCCAAATAGGAATGTGGCTCTCCTCTTGGTGTGCACGTGCAAAGCCTACTTTTTTTTAAGACTTTGCATGTGCTCTCTCTATAAGTGTGTTTTTAATATAACGGGGGAGCACGGGGAAAGAGAAGTATTATTCTTTTGAAGTATTTCTTGGAGAGAGAATTCTTGTATAGAGGAAGTAGGAGAGAGAGGTAAGTATTATAGTTTTAATTTCTCTTATTTTTTTGTATTGTTTTTCCATGGACATAATTATATTGCTAAACCATATAAATATTTATGAGTTATATCTCTTGTTTTTTTCCTTTACTTTTTGAATTTTGGTTTAACTCTTTTCTTTTGTGATTTTACTTTGCTAGCATTAATCATGTGTGAGTGTTTTTATGCAGTAATTAGTATTTGAGCCAAATGTTGAAAAGCCTTTTAGCACAAAATTGGTAATGGCGTTTGTCTTACAATTGTGTTTCAGATGGTTGGATTGAGTTGTACTAGATTTGAGGTACTTGTTGTCAAACGGATGTCTTTAACCTATATATCTCGATCGGTCGAGGTCTGCTCGACTCAAAGTCCAGTGAGCACTGTATTTGGACCTTGACCAGTCGAGGGTCAGGCTCGACCAGTCGAAGCCCTGGCTCGACTAGTAGAGGGTTACGCAGCCCACGTGCGGCGTAAATTTGAGGCAGTTTCTGGACTTTTCCAAGGTCGGTGCGTAAGTAGAGTTGCCTAAACTATATATAGGGGTCCCTAGGGCTATTCTAAAGTATTCTAAGGCTTTGTAAATGGGTTCTAAGGGTTCCTAAAAAGGTTTTAAGATTTTCAAAGGGTGTACCAAGGGTGAGATTCGAGATTGCTCAAATCAGGTAAGTCCTCTCTCTTGTAATTTCTATTTCATAGTGGATTTCTGTTGCTTTATATTGTGGTTTTTTTTCGCAAAGGTTTTCCACATTAAATCGTTGTGTTCTCTTGTGATTGCTTGTTGTTCTTCGATTTCTATCCTAGATCTAGATTTGCGTGATTCCGCAGTGCAAATCCCCAACAAGTGGTATTAGAGTAATCGTTGGGGCACAGATCTGAATCTGCAGGATTAGTAATAAGGGGAAACGACAAGTTTGATATTTAGAAGTACTC
The DNA here is from genome assembly GCF_029962835.1 of Magnolia sinica. Lineage (NCBI taxonomy): Eukaryota > Viridiplantae > Streptophyta > Magnoliopsida > Magnoliales > Magnoliaceae > Magnolia > Magnolia sinica. Next base: position 129,940,617 of record NC_080573.1, read on the forward strand.
AGACAAAAATAATTTTGAGTTATGGAAGGTTAAAATGATTAGCCTGTTAACCAAGCAAGACGAGATTAAGGCTCTTGAGGAGCGAAAATCTACTATGGAAGATGATGAATGGGAAAACCTTGATAGTAATGCTTTAGCCCGTATCCGTTTATGTCTCACGGATGAGGTTTTCTATAATGTTTTGAGGGAGAAAACTGCGGCTAGTTTGTGGGCGAAGTTAGAGAACATCTATGCAAAGAAGTCCTCTGAAAATCGCCTACACTTGAAGCTACAGTGTTATACCTTCAAGGTGGCGGAGGGTGAAGATCTAGAAACCCACATCAACAACTTTAATAAATTGATGTGTAAATTGCTAGATATGGAGGAAGTGGTCAAAGATAAGGAACAGGCATGTATATTGTTGAATTCTCTTCCTGCATCATATGAGTCATTCAAGGACACGATGTGCACCGCAAATAAAATCCTAAGTGTCGACACCGTTATCTCAGCCCTTCAAGGGAAGGCTATAAGAAAGTTAAACGGTGACATGGGGGCATCTTCCGATGCACTGATTACAAGGGACATATATTCTGAGCGAGGTACAGGATCTTCAAGACCTAGATCCAAATCCAAGGGTAAGGGTAAGGGAAAATTAAAGTGTTGGAACTGTGGGTTGTCTGGACACATGAAGAAGAATTGTAGATATCCAAAAATAAAGAAAGAAATTTCAGCAGCTTCTTCCAAAGAGGCCAATGTTGTCACATCTGATGAAGAATCAAGTGGTGGTGATGTTTTGTCTGTTTCCATGATTGGTCACTTACACGATAATCATAAAGACAAGTGGATACTCGACACAGAAGCATCTTATCACATGACTCCTCATCGAAGTTGGTTTGCCAGTTACAAGGAATGTGATGGTGGACAGGTTTTTATGGGTAATGACAATGCCTGTAATGTTGTGGTTATTGGTACGGTGAGCATCAAGATATTTGATGGGATGAAGTGTACTTTGATTGACGTAAAAAACGTTCCTGATATGAAGAAAAGTCTGATTTCTCTCAGTGCACTCGAAGTTACAGGGTGCAAGTTCACTGGTATTGATAATGTCCTTAAAGTTTCAAAATGGGTACTCGTGGTTATGAGAGCGCAAAGGCACGGAAACCTTTACAGGTTGATCGGGAACACTTCAGCAGGTGGAGCGGTAGCAGCTATTGCAGATTCCACGTCTCTACGTATGTTGTATGCTCGTCTGGGCCACATGAGCGAGTGGGGTATGAAGGTACTATCTGATCGTTGTTTGATTCCAGCTTTTAAAATTTCTGATTTAGATATATGCGAGCATTGTATATATGGTAAACAATTTAGATTATCTTTTAAAACTGAAAAACATGTATGGGAGTGCTTGATTATGTGCACTCTGACGTATGGGGGCCATCGTTAGAAATTTCTGTTGGAGGGTCGTCATGGTTTGTTTCATTCATTGATGACTACTCCAGGAAAGTTTGGGTTTACTTCATGAAACGTAAATCTAAAGTTTTCACCATATTCAAATAATGGAAGGCAATGGTGGAAAAATAGTCAAGGCGGAAAATAAACTTTTAAGGAGTGACAATGGTGGAGAATTTACTTCCACTAAGTTTAATGAGTATTGCAAGGATGAATGGATCATCAGGCACAACACAATGCACCACACGCCCGAGCAAAACGGTGTAGCTGAGTGAATGAATCAGACTCTCCTTGAGAGGGCCAGATGCATGTTAAGTAATGTTGTGTTGGGCAAGAACCTATGGACAGAGACTGTTAACAGGGCTTGTTATTTGGTGAACCGATCTCCTTTAATGACCATTGAATGTAAAATCCTAGAGGAAGTATGGAGTGGTCAGAAAATCGACTACTCATATTTATGTATATTTGGTTGTGAAGCTTACTCTCATGTACCATTAGTTGAGAGAGATAAGCTAGACCATAGAGCCAAAAAGTGCAGCTTTGTTGGTTATGACATTGGTGTGAAAGGTTACAGGTTATTCAACAAGATCACATACAAGGTTATCACTGGCCGTGACGTCAGATTCAATAAAAGCTCTTTATTCCGCAAGAATAATCAAGAGGAGCAAACGGAACCAGAAAGGTTGATTGTAGACGTCTAGATTGACACAGATGATACTCAGGTAGAGACAGATGCGCAGACAGAGGTATAGGATCAAGTGGAGCAGCTACTTATGAGAAGGAATCCATTGCGTGATCACAGGTTACCGGCAAGATACAGGGACGACTATAATATTGCATATGCTCTCATTACAAGTGAGGGAGACCCGTCTACTATTCAGGAAGCTGTTGAGGAGCCTGATGCAGAAAAGTGGAAGGCGGCTATGGACGATGAGATGGACTCGTTGCACAAAAATTACACATGGGAACTGACGGAGCTTCCAGTGGGCCGAAAAGCGATCAGATGCAAGTAGTTATTCAAAAGGAAAAAAGATAGATACAAAGCAAGGTTGGTAGCGAAGAGCTATGCTCAGAGAGAAGGAATTGACTTCATAGAGATATTTGTGCCGGTGGTTAAGTAGGTGTCTATCAGATTCGTATTGGTGCTGATTGTCCAATACAATCTCGAGCTGGAACAGATGGATGTTAAGACTGCATTCTTGCATGGGGGATTGGAAGAGCAGATCTACATGAAGCAACCAGAGGTTACGAAGTTAAAGGGACAGAAAAAAGTTTGTAGGTTAATGAGGTCGTTGTACGACCTGAAACAGTCACTTAGGCAGTAATATTTAAAAATTGATTCTTTCATGGTGAGTCAGAAATTTACTCGGAGTGAATATGATCACTGTGTCTATTACAAGACACTGAGTGATGGAAAATTCATCATCCTAGTACTGTATGTTGATGATATGTTGATCGCCTGTCATGATATGTCTGAAATCAACGTACTGAAGACTCAGTTATCAAAGACATTCAAGATGAAAGATCTGGGGGCTGCAAGAGGGTTTTTGGTATAGATATACATAGAGACAGGAAGAGGAGCAGACCTTAGTTATCATAGGCAGAATACCTTGAAAAAGTGTTGATCAAGTATGGGATGGACCAAGCAAAGCCAGTGAGCGTTCCCCATGCAGCTTACTTCAAGCTTTTTTCATAACAGTGTCCTAAATCAAATGAGGAAAAACAAGTTATGTTTCATGTGCCTTATTCGAATGCGGTTGACAGTTTAATGTATTTTATGGTCTGTACGAGATCAGATATTTCACAGATAGTCGGTGTTGTGAGCAGATATATGTCAAACTCTGGCAAACAACATTGGGAAGTAGTGAAATGACTACTTCGATACATTTAAGGTACGAAAGACTATGTCTTAATTTTCAAGAAGATAGGGACAAAGTTGGTGGGGTATGTGGATTCTGACTACGCAGGCAGTGTGGATTCCAGAAAGTCTACTTCAGGATACTCGTTTGTACTAACGGGTGGAGCAATCAGTTGGATGTTGAAGCTTCAGTCAATGGTGACTCTTTCCACGACCGAAGCAAAATATATGACAGTGACAAAAGCGTTTAAAGAAAGTGTTTGGCTCAGAGGCATGATAATTCAGTTGAGACTTTAGCAAGAGGCCGTGCCGGTTAACTGTGATAATGAGAGAGCTATCAATTTGGCTAAAAATTCTGTTTATCACTCACGTACTAAACACATTGATGTTCGTCACCACTTTATCTGACAGGTGCTTGAGGAAGAAGGCGTAACACTGGAAAAGATTCACACCAGCATGAATCCATCAGACATGCTCACCAAGGTCGTTCTTACAGAGAAGTTCAAGTTCTGTGTAACTTCTCTTAGCTTGGCGATGGCGTAAAAGAAGGACAGAGTGTGCACGAGATGCGTTGATTGAAGCTATGATGCAATGCAGAGATAAGAGAAGAGGTTAAGGAGCTACATGATTGAAGATTAAAGACATGGTGGAGATTGTTGTCAAATGGATGTCTTTAACTTGTATATTATCGCGCTACCTGACCGGTTGAGGGATTGGCTCGACCAGTCGAGGGTCCACTCGACCGGTCAAGGCCTGCTCAACTCAAAGTCCAGCGAGCACTGTATTTGGAGCTTGATCAGTCGAGAGTCAAGCTCGACCAGTCGAAGGGGTCCTTCGACCAGTCGAAGCCTTGGCTCGACTAGTCGAGAGTTACGCAACCCATGCGCGGACTGCATAAATTTGAGGCAGTTTTCGGACTTTTCCAAGGTTGATGCGTAAGTGGAGTTGCCTAAACTATATATAGGGGTCTCTAGGGCTATTCTAAAGTATTATAAGGCTTTGTAAATGGGTTCTGAGGGTTCCTAAAAGGGTTTTAGGTTTCCAAAGGGTGTAGCAAGGGTGAGATTCGAGATTGTTTGAATCGGGTAAGTCCTCTATCTTGTAATTTCTATTTCATAGTGGATTTCTGTTGCTTTGTGCCGTGGTTTTTCCCGCAAGGGTTTTCCACGTTAAATCATTGTGTTCTCTTGTGATTGCTTATTGCTCTTCGATTGCTATCCTAGATCTAGATCTGTGTGATTCCGCAACACAAATCCCCAACAATGCTTACAATTGTGTTTCAGATAGTTGGATCGAGTTGCACGAGGTGCCAAAGTTCTGGCTGTATTGAACTGTACATGATTCGAGGTGCTGAAGTTTGATGAATTTACTTACACATTGTGAAAACTGAAGATGAATGCAGTATTAATGAATGAAGGTTGTACAATTGCAATAGAATGAAAAGAAAAGAAGCCTGTAGAGATGAAATACGGGGTACTTGAGGAAAAAATCAATTAGCTATGATGGGTATTCTTTTTGTACAAGATGATTCGATTTTATTCAACGTGTCCGATCAAACTATTGTTAAAGATTTGTGGGACAAATTGCGAAACTTTTATAAAAGTAACTTAATGTCAAACAATATTTTTCTCCAATGGTTGTTATACACCTTGAAGATGAAGAAAGAGTCCTCTTTGCGAGAACACTTAAATGGGTTTAATACCTTGATTAGCATATTGGTGGTGGTTAATGTGAAGATTAGCAATGAAGAAAATGTAGTACTTTTACTTTATTCGATGCCAGATTCGTGGGATGATTTAATTATTAATTTCAGCAACAGTATAGAGTAAGTCATGTCCACATTGTTTATTAAAGAGTCCCTTAAAAAAATACATTATGGACATTTTGTTGATGCCATGATAGTAAGAGGAAGATCTGAGAAGGTACTGGTGGAAGAGATCAGACGAGATCCAAGTCGAAAGAGCACAAAATAGAAAAGTGTTGGAGTTGTAGAAAGAATGTTACTTGCGTAAAAATTGTAAACTAAGGTAAGCAAATAAGGAAAAATTTCAAACTTGATTTGCAAAATTAAGCATTAGACTTGAAGGGTTTCTAAGGAAACCTAGTTGAAGAAGGTGATTCATCCGATGACCCCCATAGGCCATATGTCCAAGTACCATTCAATGCAATCCAATCTACAAAAGCTAGGTTTGGCACTTTTATTTGGAGGTGTGTAGCCTCACATGCAATGTTACATCCATCACACATCTAAGCCTTATCCCAACTAACTGGAGTTGGCTACATGAATCCTTTTCCGCAGTCTCTTTATCTAGGGCATAACTTCAGTTAGACCATGGATTGTCAAGTCTTTTCTTGTTACTCTTTATTTTTGTTCTTTTCCTTTGTAATTTAGTCTACCCCCCTACCCCTTTTGGTTTGACAGTCTTTTGTCATTTTTAAAACTTCTTAATTACCCTATAGAAGGGGAAGATGTAAATTTTAGATGCATTGAAAGGAGATAAATATCTACATAACTGATGTAGAGCGGGTCGCTGACAGTTACATGGCCAAATGGATCAGAAAAGGCCCGGTCGACGACAGAGGTGATCCAGACCATCGGACCTTAAATCGGGCGTATCTCGCAATCTGGAATGAGTTATCTGACATAAAATATATAATTTTGGGGTAGAACGAGCTACTTTAGCCAACTAACCCAGCTACGCTGGGTTGCTCAAGCCGGATTTGCAAAATACCGTCAGATCGACGGTCGTTTTCCTATTTTAATTTCGTTTTACTATAAATTGTAAGTTTTAGTTTAATTATAACTCTTCATCCGTTGGGCTTTAGGAGTTCCATCCAACGTGAAAAGATCTTAGAAAAATTAGGAGAACAGCTTGGTAAAACCAAATATTTTTGGTTGAAAACCTTGCGCACTAGTAGACATCACGACCGTCTATAAATAGTAAGTTTACTATTTATAGTAAGTTGCGAATTCTAGGAGTTTTAGTTGTGTTTGATCTTGATTTCTTTCCCATTGCTTGGTACCCCTATTTAAAGGGTTGTGAACTCGTTTTTATTCATTGATTAATCAATTTTGAATTTATTGGAATTTATTTCTATTTTCTGCTTTCTTTCCTCATGGATTTGAGAAGTTTCTCTGAGGAGTCCAGAGAAGTTCCGTGGATTCAGAATAGTTATCCTCTTGAGGAAGATGGTGCTCGACCTCACGTCCTTCCCTGCGTTAATTTGGTATCAAAGCGAGATTTTTCCTTGGATAGACGACTTTTAACGATGGGTCGGGCAATAATCCCATGAGCGGTGCTCCAGGGAATTTACCTTTAATGGCGGCAGCTTTCAGAGTAGCGGAGTAAGAGAATCGGCAAGCCATGTAAGGGCTGCTGGCTTCCATCGACTGCATAATGGATCTCTTGGCGGAAACCCTAGGACAACTCCGTATTCCTGGTGGTAATCCTCCACCGCCAATTGTTAAAACTCATAATCGCCTTGATCGCAAGATAGTACCAGCAATGCATCCAAGGGTCATTCTTGAGGAAGGGAGGTCCAGTGAGGAGGAGATCGACGACATAATCTTCCAACACTCCAGACAAGGCGGCGATCGAGTAGATTGAACAGATCGAGAATTCAAGATGTGAGTTGATATTCCTAACTTCAATGGCCAACTACATATTGAGGACTTCCTCGATTGGTTTTCTGAAGTTGAGCAATTTTTCGACTATATGAACATCTTTGAAGCAAAGAAGGTTAAGCTTGTGGCTTACAAATTGAAAGGAGGAGCTTTAGCTTGGTGGGAACAATTGCAACTTGCACGAACCAGACAGATGAAAGCACCAATCCACACATGGCAGCAAATGAAGCAGCTACTATGTGCCTGATTCCTCCCTAGCGATTACGATAAGGTATTATTTCAACAATACCAAAATTATCGACAGGGTAGTCAGTTGGTGAGAGAATATGCAGAAGAATTTTACCGCTTGGCGGCGCGTAACGATTTGGTCGAGACTGAATCGCAGCAAGTCGCCCGATTCAACGGTGGATTGCTTATAGTGATCCAGGATCGGGTCTAGATGTAGTCCGTCTGGATGATGAATGATGCGATCAAGTTGGCTACTCGGGTGGAAGCGCAACTTGAACGTCCTAATATACAGACCTATCCTACCGCAAGGATCACTACGACAAGTCCGCCCCAGGGAGCTCCACAGCCTAAGGGGAAGGAGCCCATTGGGGCATGCATTCAACATCCTACGTCTGAGAGCCGAGAGCTGAGATCATGGAAGCGGGCAAGCTAGACCTCAAAGGGGTGTATCGACCGCTGCTGGTCCAAGTAGAATCCCGAACCCCTATGCTCGACCAAGGCCCGACAACTACTATCGTTGTGGCCAACCAAGCCACCTATCAAATACTTGTCCCCAGCGAGAAGTGGCGAACCTTGCCATCAATGATGGTAGTGCTAATAATGTCTATGAAGATCTAGATGTTGAAGAACAGGAGCATACCACTGAGGACGAGGCAGATGATTCAAGTTGGGTTCAGCAAGATCGCGGCGAGTCACTCGTCGTGAGGCGGCTATTATATGCGCCAAGAAAAAAAGTACATCTACAACGGCCTAACATCTTCTGCACTAGGTGTATGGTGAATCGAAAGGTTTGTGACGTGATCATTGACAGTGAAAGCAGTGAGAACATCATCTCCAAGGTCATGGTGGAAAAATTATAATTGAAAATGGAGCATCATCCTTCCCCATATACAATCGGTTGGATCAAGAAGATCAGCAAAACAAAGGTAACTGAACGGTGCACCATATCCTTTTCAATTGGCAAGCATTATAAGGATGAAATAGTATGCGATATGGTTGACATGGAAGCATGTCATATACTACTCGGTCGACCCTAATAATCTGACCGTAGCGCCACTCATAAAAGGTGAGATGACATATATATCTTCGTCAAGAACGAACGGAAGACCATATTGGCCCCTATGGATCCAGAGGGACCACCTGAAGCTTCCACAGTGGATGACCGTTTTCACTTAACCATACGGGACTTTGTGGAAGGATCCAAAGAAACAAAATAGGCTTATGCATTAATTGTAAAAGGAGAAGAACTCGAGCCTACCATCATCCCTGAAAGACTAAGGCCCTTGTTACATGAATTCAAAGAAATCTGTCCCAATGACCTTCCCAATGGGTTATCCCCCATGCGGGATATCTAGCACGATATCGACTTTATCCCCAGGGCCAATTTACCTAATCGTCCTCATTATCAAATGAGTTCGAATGAGTACGAGATTCTTCAGGGGCAAGTGGAGGAGCTGATCCGTAAGGGTCTTATTCGAGAAAACATGAGTCCATGTGCCGTACCAGCTCTATTAACTCCAAAGAAAGATAGGAGTTGGCGCATGTGTATCAACAACCGGGCCATCAACAAAATCACCATAAAATATAGGTTTCCTATACCACGGTTGGACGATATGTTGGACATGCTAGAGGGTGCAAAAATATTCTTTAAATTGGACCTAAGGAGCGGCTACCATCAGATTCATATACGGCCAGGTGATGAGTGGAAAACGGACTTTAAGACCAAGGAAGGATTGTACGAATGGATGGTCATGCCTTTCGGTCTTGCGAATACGCCTTGCATATTTATGAGATTGATGAACCAAGTTTCGAAACCTTTCATTGGGCAGTTCGTTGTAGTTTATTTCGATGATATTCCGGTATACAGTCAAGATGAGACCACCCATATGGAACACCTCAAGAAGGTCCTTTAAGTGCTCACTGAAAATAAACTGTATCTTAATTTTAAAAAGTACAACTTCATGACTGATAACCTATTGTTTCTGGGTTTTGTCATAACATCCACGGGCATTCGAGTAGATGAGAAAAATGTGAAGGCAATCAGAGAATGGCCGGTTCCCACAAATATTCACGAAGTGCAAAGTTTTCATGGACCGGCGACATTCTATCGCTGGTTCGTGAAAAATTTCAGTACCATTGTGTCACTAATCATAGATTGCATGAAAAAAGGGCAGTGGACTGATGAAGCCGATAAGAGCTTTGCTGAAATCAAGCGTAGATTATCCACGACCCCGGTTCTTGTACTTCCCAATTTCAACAAACTGTTTGAAGTCGAATGTGATACCTCATATGTTGGGGTTGGGGGAGTTTTGTCTCAAGAAGGTAGGCTGGTAGCCTTCTACAATAAGAAACTTAACGATACATGCAAAAAGTGGTCTACATATGAGACTGAGTTGTACACGGTGGTCCAGGCACTGCGACACTGGCGACATTATTTGATTCAAAGCGAATTCATACTTTACACGGACCATCAAGCTCTCAAATTCATTAATAGCCAAGTTAACATTAACCGTGTGCATGCTAGATGGATCTTTTTTTTGTAGGAATTCACGTTTGTGCTAAAACATAAGTCAGGACAATAGAACAAAGTAGCCGATGCGCTGAGTCACCGTGCAACTTTGTTAGTCACTATGAGCAATGAGGTTGTCGGGTTCGAGCGCCTCAAAGAATATTTACCGACGACAATGACTTCAAGGACGCATGGGTTAGATGCCAAAAATGTCACCCCGACAACTTACATATGCAAGACGGGTTCTTTTTTAAGGAAAATCGACTGTGCATCCCCAACAGTTCGTTAAGAGAAAAGATAATCCAAGAGCTACATGGAGGTAGCCTTAGTGGACATCTTGGGTGAGATAAGACGCGGGCTCTTGTAAAAGAACGGTATTACTGGCCGCAATTGGTACGTAATGTGGGAAAGGTAGTCCAACGTTGTTATATTTGTCAGACATCCAAGGGGTAATCTCATAATACGGGCCTTTATACCTCGTTACCCGTGCCTGACGGCCCTTGAGAGGATTTTTCTATGGACTTCGTGTTTTGTCTCCAATGAACACAGCGCGGCATGGATTTAGTGTTCATGGTAGTAGATCGTTTCTCCAAGATGATGCACTTTATTCCATGCAAGAAGATTGTCGATGCAACACACGTGGCAAATCTATTTTTCAGAAAAATTGTGCGGCTATATGGGGCTCCCAAGATTATTACTTCTGACCGTGATATGAAGTTCATAAGCCACTTTTGGCGGACTTTGTGGACTCGATTCGATACACAACTTCAATTTAGCAACGCCTACTACCCATAGACTGATGGGCAAACCGAGGTTGTGAATCGCATATTGGGAAACTCTCTTCGATGTATTTTAGGAGAAAAATCGAAACAGTAGGATTTGACCTTGTCTCAAGCGGAGCTTGCATTCAACAACATGATAAACCACTCGACAGGAAAATTCCCGTTCTAGCTTATTTACAGACGAATACCTCGCCACACACTAGACTTGGTCCCTCTGTCCAAGCTCCCAGGCATGAGCATTGCAGCAGTACATATGGTAGATAGGATCATGGGCATTCATGCGGAGGTACAGACCAATCTACATGTCTCAAACGAAAAGTATAAAGAGCAAACGGACAAGCATTGGCGACAAAAGGTGTTTGAAGTGGGCGACCAAGTAATGGTCCATCTGCGCAAAGAAAGATTTCCGACCGGAACATATAACAAGTTGAAGAATAAAAAGATTGGACCGGTACCAATCATCCGAAAGATCAATGACAATGCTTATATTGTTGATTTTCCAGATGACATGGCGATCTCACGGACTTTCAATATTACGGACCTGACCGAGTATCATGAACTAGAGCAAGACAAGAACTTGAGGATGAGTTCTTTTGAGGTAGAGGAGACTGATGTAGGGCGGGTCATGGACAGTTACATGGCCAAGATGGATTAGAAAAGGCACGGTCGACGATAGAAGTGATCCAGACCATTGAACCTTAAATCGGGTATATCTTGCAATCCGGAATGAGTTATCTGACATAAAATATATAATTTTGGGGTAGAACAAGCTACTTTAGCCAACCAACCTTGTTACGCTGGGTTGCCCGAGCTGGATTTGTGAAATGCCTCCAGATCGACGGTCGTTTCCCTATTTTAATTTCATTTTTACTATAAATAGTAAGTTTTAGTTTAATTATAACTCTTCATCCATTGGGCTTTAGGAGTTGCGTCCAACGTGAAAAGAGCTTAGAAAAATTAGAAGAACAACTTGGTAAAACCAAATAGGACACTTACTATTTTTGGCCAAAAACCTCGCGCACTAGTAGACATCATCACGACCGTCTATAAATAGTAAGTTTACTATTTATAGTAAGTCGCGAATTCTAGGAGTTTTAGTTGTAGTTTCATCATGATTTCTTTCCCATTGCTTGGCACCCCTATTTAAAGGGTTGTGAACTCGTTTTTATTAATTCATTAATCAATTCCGAATTTATTAGAATTTATTTCTATTTTCTACTTTCTTTCCTCGTAGATTTGAGAAGTCTCTATGAGGAGTCCAGAGAAGTTCCGTGGATTTGGAATAGTTATCCTCTTGAGGAAGACGGTGCTCGACCTCACGTTCTTCCTTGCGTCAATAACTCTCAAGAAAACATCAACTTGATGAATATTAAGCCACCAATCTCTGAGGAGGATGGCCTCTAATAGCTTGTGTTCACACCCCAAGTATAGGGTTGTGATGTAGTAATAAACTCGGTGAGACCGAGGTCGAATTCACAGGGACTGAACCTTGTACGTAATCTGAAAATAACTAGAACTAGAACTAGATAAAGATGAAATCTAAATCAAGTGAATATGAGGGAATAATGGTGAATTATTAAATAAAACTTGGAATATCTAAAGGTGGGAAACTAGGGTGCCAAGGATCCACTTGTAGAGATCAGGGAGATCTACGCTTGATTCATGAACTCAACTGAACTTCGAATCCCATCTTCATCGAGTTGGAAGATATAATCATAAAAATCAAATCTAAACTTCTTTTGATCTAGTTTTCAAGAGATAAGACAGATGTAAATTAGAATGGATTCCATCACAAAACCATGCCCATGAGACAAAGTAAACAACAGAATTAAACCAATCCACAGCCAATCAGAGCGATGTATGAATGTTAGGAAGAATTCCATCATCCAACTATCTCCTAGGGGTAATGATGAACAACAAGGCTCCCTAACTTTATAATCATAACAAGGAAAAGGAAATACTCAAAGTCATCGCAGATTTATTGTAATTTCAGTCACAATAAACCATTAAAAAACTGAAGGTATTCCTTAAATTCAAACTAGATCAACATTAGGTTCAACATGGATCAAAGCCGTAAAGATGTTCCCATCATGCCACAAGCTTCACCTCTTAGCCCTAGCTAAGAGGTTTAGCCTGACGTGATGAGGCTATAGCTCTCAAAAATTAAAAAGGAAAACAAGAAAACAAAAGAAAAAACTCTAAAACTAACAACTCTCTGTTGCAATGTCCCAAGATTCGATGATTTTCTCACGTTCTCTCTCTCTCTCTCTCTCTCTCTCTCTCTCTCTCTCTCTCTTTTATAGGTTTTGAAGATCGTGGATGGGAGCTGTCGATGGAGAACCGACGTTGCCGCTGTTTACGCAGCAACCGTGCGTAGCAGAAAAACACACACGGGAAGCTCTTCCTTTCGCAGCAAAAATAGGGATCTGATGCGAGATCCAATCTGGTCAGGCTCCTTGGGTTTGGTCGAAAGTCCAATGGGAATAATTTGGATGGCTAGGATTGACGGTCCGATCCTGGCCAAGATCATCGAACGGACCGAAACGTCCTTGCCTTGCTGGACGCGCAATCTGCTGCGTAGACTTCTTACGCTAAAGCTTGGAGGGGCCCATTATTGATTTCGATGGAAGAATCCAAGCCGTCCATTAGATGCAGGAAGAAAAACCCATCGGGAATGGATGGTTCTTGACTGATTTCGGTGTGACCCACAGACTCTTTCACCCTGCCGTCTGACCTGCGTTTGGACGGTCGAAAACCGATTTTCAATATCTTTTGAAAATTTACCACCTAAGCTTGAGTGATAGGGGCCATGTGAATCTCATGGACGGTTCGGATCGGACTGTCGATGTACGGTGGTGGCCCACAAGAGAGGACCGCAACTCCCTGTTCTCGCGGCAATTTGAATTTTTACTCGGGTCAAAGTCGGTTTGACACGACTTTGGTCGCAGTGCACAGCGCGTGCACTTGTTGCTCGGTGTAGATGCCACTCAGGTGGGGTCCACTGTGATGTTTATGAGGAATCCGCTCCGTTCATCCACCTTCCCATCTCACTCAAAGGGTTGAGACCAAAATTGAAGCATATCCTGATGTCAGGTGGGCCCCAAATTAGAGATTCGTGGGATGATTTCCACAAGGATCCAATGACTGAAATTCGACGTGTACGGTTAATTTGTGGTCCCCAGGCCAATCTAAAGTTTCGAGCCAACGGATGATAAGAACCCTGTGATCTTGCATTTTGGACGAATTTCAGGCCCTTTTTATCTCGACACATGTGATTTTCTTGAATCTCAGCTGTGTAGAATCATTGATCTCGGTCCTCTGTAGTCCCGTCCATTGCCTTGGTGATTCCTGAGTGTTAAATCCATGCTTTTAGCATCCTTTTCGGTCCAAGCTCCTAACTTCAACTTGCACCACAAACACGATTAAAATAGACCGTTAAGTAGTATCATGTTCGTAAATCTAAATAGTAACTGAGGTCTAATATGCAATATTTGACCCTCAAGACAACCCCCAACTAGCATTTTGCTAGTCTCGAGGAAAGTATACGAAAAATAAGTTGAGAATTACTAGAAACTTTCTATGAACTCGAGTAATCCATGAAAAATAATCCAGATACGAGAATTCTAAGACTCATGAATGTTGGGCATTAATCTCTCTTAGACTCGAGCGCACTTTAAACTTCATAATCAAGTTCTAAGTATTGATCCATTAATTAGAAAAAATTCTAAACATTAAGATCCATGGGTGTATAGTGTAATCTCGGCTTATCAACAGTAATATTCACTTCTCTATTTCATGATATCATTGGTAACCATCAAGAGAATTTATAACAACCAAACCCTAAACCAAAACTTGCCTTGCAGATCATCTTTTTCATCAGCGGTTTTTGATTTCTCCATTAAAAATAACGCCAAGGAGGGGAATCAAATCCTCACCTATAGGGAGCAAACCTATAGTGAAGACCATTCGCCCAACCCTTTCCGAATGTCAACCTTGGGGAATCGAACCTTCACCTATAGGGAGCAAACTTATGATGAAGACCATTCGCCCAGCCTTTTCAATTTTCTCAAGCTGGTTCCTTTCATGCTTAATAATTACCAAGTTAATCCTTCAATATTGAACTGAAACCTTAATGTATAAGTGACATGTGACATGTGAAATCATGACTCAATCAATGTTTACAACTTCTAATTATGGATTAATAATTCAAACGTAACTGTGAAATCTAACAGATAACTAATGTAAGACCCGTGTCCTAATCCGTACCATTTCATTAGCTTTCGCGGTCCTTCCGGTCAAATTCCGGCAACCTTCGCACCGTATTCGGTGTTTGCGCACGATCCTAGGCCAGGTCCCGCGCACCAACGTCAGCTTGATCCGAAAGTTGTATCATAGCGACCGCATCGTCGCCGCGGTTCCAACGCCGTGACTTGCGCACCGAACCGATACTCAGGTAAGAAGATGCCGATCAGCGTTTATTCCGAAGAAACACCGCGCGTTGCGGATTTCGAGGGAATCTCTACACAATAAGTCCCATCAATCATCATTAAATGCAACCTTATCTCAAGTACAACAACCCATACCTCTTTCTTCACAAAGTCAATTCTCTCTCTCTTCACCCATCCCTCCTTTACTCACTTTTCAAACAAACCCATGCCCCATTAATTACACCCATCACTCCATCACCTCATATCACTCCCATCCTCTCATTTTCTCTCTCATTTTCTCATATCTCTCCAAGCAACCCCAAGCCCCAAACGTCCAAGCCTCCTCTCCCTCTCAAGTGTGGTCCACCTTCCATCTTCCATCTACACCCTCCCATCTCTCATCCACACCATTAATCCCCCATCATCCTCCATTAAAAGTGAAGGTAAGGAGCTAAGGAGTCCAAGGGAGCAAGGAAAAGGAAGATAAGGTGGGTGCGTTGTCATTATTTTTAAATTTTAGGGCCCACTTGTTGGTGGGACCCATTTGGATGTATGTGATTTAATCTAGAGGACCCATAGTGGCGGGGTTCCTCTACCTCACGAAATGTCTCTCTCTCTCTATTTCTCTCCCTTCTTTCTTTGTAACGGTGTAGATCCCACCAATATGTGTTACATCTACCCCGTCCATCTACATCAGATGGTGTGGCCCACTCTATTGCAGGTGATGATCCACCCATCCATTGTTTAGATGGCCCAATGCTATATATATATGTATATATATATATATATGTTATATAAAATATGTATAATATAATGTGTATCACATATATAATATAGTATATATTATATACATATAAGATGGTGGGCCACATCTACGTGGGACCCACCATAGCAATGGGATTAGGAGTGGGTCGCTGGACGTTGGAAGTGAAGTGTGTGCACTGACGTGGATGTGTGCCAGCAAACATACCAGCAAACACAAAAAAAAGGGGTTAGTTGCCTTTTTGGGGTGGGCCACCTATGTAGGCCCCACCTTGATGTATGTGCTCAATCCAATCCGTCCATCTTCCTCTCCAGCTCATTTTAGGCGTTGAGCCAAACTTTGAGGGTAATCTGGTTCTCAGGTGGGCCATACCATAAGAAATAGCGATATCACCCTTGAAAACCCTCTAGATCCCTCAATTCGTCAAAAGCAGGCCGTATATTAGACTCGTTTGATCGGTCTTGGTCCATGGAATCCGATGGCTGGAGTGGATTCATCCGATGCGGGCCCCACACAGGAGTTTCTGCAAAAAAATTAAATTTTTTCAAAAAAAAAAAAAACAACAAACTAAGGCAGCAGCGCCTGCTGCTGCCATTGTCAGGACGCCAGAGGGCGGACGGACTGGTTCCACGTCCAGCCGTGGGCCCCACCATGATGTGTATTTTGCACATCCACACCGTCCATTCATTGCCCACCTCCCTGGCCGTGGGCCATTCAAAAAATCAGCCTTATACGAAATTCAAGTGGGCCATACCATTTAAAATCATGTGAAGACATGTCAAAATATATAAGATCACTTGGTGGGGCCTACCTGAGTTTTGGATGCTGCCAAAACTTGGTCTGTACGGTCATTTATATGGGACCCACATAATGGGTGGGCTGGATTGTGAATCACATCTCAGTGGGCCCCAAAAAAAAAAAAAAATTTTAAACAAAAAAAAAATTTTTTTAACAGCAGCAGCAGCGCTGCTGCTGCTGCAGTGACGGGCGGCCAAGGGGCAGGGACCCACGGCTCCATCCGTGGGCCCCACCATGATGTATATTTTGTATCCACACCGCCCATTTGGTGGGCCACTATTTAACATGGACCCCCCTCAAAATTCAGGCCAATCCAGCGCTCGGGCGGCCCACATCACAAGGAACAGTGTGAATTGAACTCTACCATTGAAACCCTTTCTGGGTCCACAGAAGTTCCAGATCAAGCTGAAAAATTTTGTTCCCCTCCTCCCTGGACCGTGTGACCTTATGAATGGATCGGATGGAAGATAAACACTATGGTGGGCTCCGCATGGGAACCACAGTGGTGCATGTGTTGCATGCCCACCGTCCAGACGGACGGTGGGGCCTATTTGATGTATATGTTCGTCCGCACAGTCCTGGACGGTGGGACCCCTCCCTGCTGCACGTGAAGGTGCACGTGTGTGCACGTGTGTATGCATATGAGTGTGTGTGGATATACATACATACGTATATATGTGTATATATATATAATATTATATTATTATTATATATAATATTGTATATATTTACATATATTAATGTTATATATATATATATATGATGATGGGCCTATATGGGCCCCACCATGATGCATGTGTTGCATCCAAGTTGTTCAACCATATGGCCGTTGTTGAGGCCCACCTGGATGTGTATTTGTGGCCATTATTGAGGCCCACCCTGGTATATACATAAGGCCCATGTGATCCGACCCATTTAACGTATTTAAAGGCCCATGGGTTATGGCCCATTGCAATGTACATAAGGCCCACTAATGCGGCCCACTTGACTTATATAAGGCCCATATGAGATGGCCCATTGGATGTATCTGAGTACTATGGGTCGAGGCCCAATGAGATGTATATTAGTCCATTGCAATGTGTGATTTCCTATGGTTTGTGTAATGGTGCTTTATGGCGGGCTAAGCCTTGGGAACAATGTTGGTTTGACGTCCACATTGTAAGGACAATGTTGGTTAAATGTCCGCATTGTCACACTCCTTAAGGCCACTGATAGGTTCATACTTATACTCTGCAGGCCGTCTGGCCCATTTCCGTGATACGCAGAGCCCATCCCTATATGCATGTTTAGTATAGATCCATGATTTATCATCATACGCATCATATGTATGACTGGTATGAGGAGTGATTGATCATAGCATATGCCTTCGGGCAGACTGTTACGAGCTCCCTGATAGGCGGAGTTGCCCAGTATGAGCGCATGGGTTACGCAGGACTATTGCATGACTGATAGTATGATTCATGCACTTGCATTTGTGTGATTGTAATTCTTGTATGCCCTAGCGACATCGGGGCCATAGCCTCCATAGATACATCGTGGATGGCGGGATTGGAAACCGAAAATATTTGGTTACAGCATACGGGCGCCATAGACGTCCCTGGGTGAAAATTTCTAAACCCGATGGTACCAGAGGATGACTCCAATGTCGAGACCGAGTGGATATATGAGCGCACGAGGGCCGAATACCAGGAGGCCGCGTCTCCCACTGTGTCGTGGTCGGTTGGAAAGGAGTGTGGCCTTACTCGCCCGAGGGTAGGGGGCAATACTAGGTTGAGTTTGACCAGCTCGCGAATGGGTCCGCTATCGACGTGCCGGATAGGTATTGGCAGACTATTGGCCAGGCGGATAGTGAGGTTTCTTACGCTCACTTAGACTGTGCGGCTAGGAGAGCGGCAGTGCCATTTGGAGTGTATTGAACCCCGGTGATTATCCAGAATGAGAACTGTACTGATACATGTTGAGGATTGGCATGCTGGAGTTGCATCTTGCATCGCATGGCCGTGTTATGGCCGATAGCATTCATATCTTGCACCGCATAGCCTTGGTACGGCTGATTGCATTCATGTGCTCATCATCATGATTCTGCATTACTCTGACCTTGCATTTTGAGCACGTTTATATTGCGCACACACTTGCACCACCCTCTAAGCTTTCCATAAGCTTATGCACGATTGATGCGTGCAGGTGACGCCAGGACGCAGTCGCAGCCATAGTCTCGCTGTAGTTGGAGCGTGCAGCTGAGCTTCTGGAGTTTGCTTCTTTTGTTACATTGTATTTTCCTTTTTTGTCGCATTGTACTAAAAAGTTTTTGGTCATAGTGGATTTTGTGGTGGTGTTCTTGTGGTTATTGTTTGTGGGTTATGCTTTTGTTATGCTCATTATGAATCAGACTGATGACTTGAAATCCTCCTTGTAGTATCACAGGATCGGAACCTGGTAAATGGGTGCCGGGATCCGAAAATGGGGTTCTACGGAGGCTGTCGGCGCCGGATTCGGCGATCGGGAATTTTGTGAGCCCGGTTTCCGAGTTCGGGGCGTGACAACTAAATCCAAGAGTCGTAAATTACCAACATTCTGTATCTTATATGTCTCAAATCACGATTATCCTTCAAAATCACTTCGAATTTACAAGAAAGTCCAGAAAAATTTTAAATTTTTTTCAATTTTTGCTCAAGACAAAAAAAAAACAACACTGATTAGATAACCTAAATGTGACCTAATCTCCCACCCCCAACTTAAAATATACATTGTCCTCAATGTAAAAGATATGAGCATGCAATGCACATGAGACAATGAAATTGAAAGAGAAGTGATGGGAAGATAGTACCTGACGAGGAAATCAAGAAACTTTTACCAAAAAGATCGTAGTGTGAGAGCGGGTCAGCACAAGAGTAAAGCAAACTATCCTAAAACAACTTAGAAAGCAAACTAACCTTACAGCTTAAAGCCGACTATCCTACAACGACATAAAGCAAACTACCCTAGTCCTATGAAAACAGGGGAAAAACTACTTAATCATGCCGCAAGGTTCCTCTTCCGGCCAGTATCTTGATATATTTCTCAGTAGGTTCCTCAACAAGATCATCCAAAAGCCCTTTTTGCAATAGGCTTGGATACCCTGGAGCATGAATGTCTAGAGAAACTTATGTACCTCAACAAAAATTTACTGTTGATTCGCTTGTGGTATCCAAAGTATATATGATTCATCTGTGTCAAAAAAAGTTTCAAAGTTAGTATCCCATAGTGAATCAGAGACTACAGGTAGATAAAATTCAGAAAAATTATTAGGAAGTAACGTAGTCTCGACACATTCCGAAGTTCCAGACTTCGGTTCAATTTTCAGCTCATTTTCCCTTAATGGTAAACATTCAATGTCTGGGGAAGGAGGGGCTTCAGAATGAGGGTTCTCTCGGTCCATGAAATCTATCGAGGTATTGTCTTGCGAGGCATCTACTTTGTCTTTTGACATGGGATCGTTTAAATCTGCAAAGTGTGCCAAGCGATCATCCAAAGAGTTGGAAAATCTAGTTGAGCGTGACTTACTTTCCACATTGGAGCTCGTAATGATTTGCCCAAGGAATCTATCGTCCTTGAAAGTGGATGGAGGTATGCTCTCTTGCTCAAGTCCTACACAAACAGATTGAAGATTAATAAGGGAAGCATCGATGTGATCACTCTGTTCATTGAAACTACTCAATTGAGGCATTGAATTATCAAACGTGTACGGCTCAGATGGTGGCTTCAACTAAGTGGTTTTAAATTCCAAAGTTGTAGTGAGTAACTCGTCCTTCTCCTGAATCACATCATCATTCGATTCAGAGGAGTAGTCCAAATATGTCTCACAAGAGTTAGAAGGGTCAGTTGTAAGGGGCTCATCCTCCACTTTTAAATCAGACATGTCAGGTGAGAGGAGTGACTCACTATGACCGACCGCTTCGTGTATGTCTTGATCATTGACCTGGACTAAACTTGAGATTAATTCTAAGGGAATTTGGGCTGCACGTTCATAATAGTTATCCCAATACGCATCATCGTCTAATTTCGTACAGTAGTGCACACTTGGGATGGGATTGCTTTACTCACATTTCATTCCTGAGTTGGGTTGAGGTTCAAATAAACTAACTTTTACCTCATCATTGAAATCCTGTGTCATGTGAGGGGGGTGTGTCATCATCACTGTATTTGAAAGATACCCACGTCTCTTGACCATTCATTTGGACCATCATCGAGATTGACTCATTGGGAAATTGAATCATGTGCTCATTAATGGACTCTGACTCCTCATTTGTAATTCCAGAGTTTTTCAAAAGCAAGTTAGGATCACTTTCCTTATATTGTATTTCTGAAATGAATTGTGGCTGAGATGAACGAGTCTCCTCTACTTTATCAAGGCGCGAATTAAGCGCTTCCAACGATTTGTTAATTTCCACAAGACAAGCCATGTTACGTTAAAATGAATCCTCTTGGATTGTTTCTAGTTGGATCTCAAAGGTAGGTGATCTAAGAGAATAATTATTATAACATGTTGTTGGTTCGTTTTCCCAATTTTAATGTTTCCACTGGTTATAGTCATGCGGATCATAAGTGGGAGAATACGATGGTTGATAATAGTCCTCACTCCCATAATTATGGTCTCGTAAGGACTTATTAATTGATGGAGTATAATATTTCAAATTGTTCTTGATGATGGTTTGAGAAAAATCTTGAGATATATGTCGAATTCCATAAGAATAATTAAACGTTCCTCCCCAATATCTCTTGTCCATCTCAGCATAATGACGTACCCACTCTTCAATGGTGAAACCCTAACTCTGAATCAATCCAAAGAAAAGAAAAGAAAAGATCCTACAACAATATGGAAAATAAGTAGAGGAAAAGTTACAAGGATACCAAGTTAGAAATTCCTATGTTAAGATCCTGCAAAAGAAAACAAAAGAAATTAGTTTCTAAAAATAGAAATTCTAAAGTTAGAAAATTTTAAGATGGAAATAGAAAGTTTCTAAAAAAAGAAAGTTTCCTAAACCTAGAATTAGAAAGTTTCTAAAACTCAAATCCTAATTCTAAAAATAAAAAAAGTAGAGAAATTAGGAAGGGATTACCAAATTAGAAGATTATGTCAGGATCCTATAACACAGGAAAATAGGTTAGTTTCTAGAAATAAAAAAAAACTATTCTAACCTACAATTAAAAAACTCCTAATCTTAAATTAATCCTCAAAGTAGTTAATCTCAGAAAAGTAGCCGTCAATCCTCGGCAACGACGCCAAAAACTTGTTCACACCTCAAGTATAGGGTTGTGATGTAGTAATAAACTCGGTGAGACCGAGGTCGAATCCACAGGGACTGAACCCTGTACGTAATCTGAAAATAACTAGAATTAGAACTAGATAAAGATGAAATCTAAATCAAGTGAATATGAGGGAATAATGGTGAATTATTAACTAAAACTTGAAAAATCTAAAGGTGGGAAACTAGGGTGCCAAGGATCCACTTGTAGAGATCAGGGAGATCTACACGTGATTTATGCACTCAACTGGACTTTGAGTCTCATCTTCATCGACTTGGAAGATATAACCATGAAAATCAAATCTGAACTTCTTTTGATCTAGTTTTCAAGAGATAAGATGGATGTAAATTAGAATGGATTCCATAACAAAACCATGCCTATGAGACAAGGTAAACAACATAATTAAAGCAATCCACAACCAATAAGAGCGATGTATGAATGTTAAGAAGAATTCCATCATCCAACCATATCCAAGGGGCAATGGTGAACAACAGGGCTCCCTAACTTTACAATCATAATAAAGAAAAGGAAATACTCAAAGTCATCGCAGATCTATTGTAATTTCAGTCACAACAAACCATTAAAAACTAAAGGTATTCCTTAAATTCAAACTAGATCAACATTAGGTTCAACATGAATCAAAGCCGTAAAGATGTTCCCATCATGCCACAAACTTCACCTCTTAGCCCTACCTAAGAGGTTTAGCCTGACGTGTTGAGGCTATAGCTCTCAAAAATAAAAAAGGAAAACAAGAAAACAAAAGAAAAAACTCTAAAACTAACAACTCTCTCTTGCAACGTCCCAAGATTCGATAATTTTCTCACGTTCTCTCTCTCTCTTTTATAGGTTCTGAAGACGGTGGATGGGAGCTGTCGGTGGAGAACTGACGTTGCCGCTGTTTACGCAGTAACCGTGCATAGCAGAAAAACACACGGGAAGCTCTTCCTTTCGCAACAAAAACAGGGATCTGATGCGAGCTCCAATCCGGTCAGGCTCCTTGGGTTTGGTCGAAAGTCCCATGGGAGTAATTTGGACGGCTAGGATCGACGGTCCGATCCTGGCCAAGATCACCAAACGGACCGAAACGTCCTCGCCTCTATGGACGTACAGTCTGCTGCGTAAACTTCTTACGCTGAAGCTTGGCGGGGCCCATTATTGATTTCTATGGAAGAATCCAAGCCGTCCATTAGATGCAGGACGAAAAAAGCATTAGGAATGGATGGTTCTTGACTGATTTCGGTGTGGACCACACACTCTTTCACTCTGCCGTCCGACCTGCGTTTGGATGGTCGAAAACAAATCTTCAATATCTTTTGAAAAATTTCCACCTATCCCTGAGTGATAGGGGCCATGTGAATCTCATGGACGGTCCGGATCGGACCGTAGATGTACGGTGGTGGCCCACAAGAGAGGACCGCAACTCCCTGTTCTCGCGGCAACGGCAATTGCCGTTTTTTGAATTTTTACTCGGGTCAAAGTCGATTTGACCCGACTTTGATTGCAGTGCACGGCGCGTGCACTTGTTGCATGGTGCACATGCCACTCATGTGGGGTCCACTTGATGTTTATAGGAATCTGATCTGTTCATCCGCCTTCCCATCTCGCTCAAGTGTTGAGACCAAAATTGAAGCATCCTGATGTCAGGTGGGCCTCAAATTAGAGATTCATGGGATGATCTATCCTTTGGCCCACTTCCACAAGGATCCAATGATGGAAATTTGACTTGTACGGTTAATTTGTGGTCCCTAGTCCAGATCTAAAGTTTTGAGCTGAACGGATGGTGAGAACCCTGTGATCTTGCATTCTGGGCGAATTACTGGCCTTTTAATCTCGACACACATGATTTTCTTGAATCTCGGCCATGTAGAATCATCGATCTCGGTCCCTTGGAGTCCTGTCCATTGCCTTGGTGATTCCTGAGTGTTAAATTCATGCTTTTAGCATCCTTTTCGGTCCAGGATCCTAACTTCACCTTGCACCACAAACACGATTAAAATAGACCGTTAAACAGTATCATGTTCATAAATCTAGGTAGTAACTGGGGTCTATTATGCAATATTTGACTCTCACCAGCTTGCACCCTATGCTAGTCTAGAGAACCTCCTTAAGAGGGTGATGGTCACCTCTCTTCTCTATTCCTAAGCCCTAGAGAACTTGGGCGTGGAAAGGAGTCTAGGCACCCTAGGGGTGGGATCCATGTGGGAATATATAGAGCTCCTCTTAGGTCTCCACATAGGAGCCTTAATCCAACTAAAAGAATGTCATCACTATTCTAATAGTTTGGTAGGGTCTTCATGTACATGCAACTCTGCCAACGCAAATACATATGAAGTCCATCCCTCCACTTCATTATCACCATACCATAATGTGGGCCCATCCCTAAATGTGAGCCCCACCTAGTGGAACTTGAATATCTATGGTTGAATAACCAATCAGCCACTACCAAAAACAATCTTTCATTAATAAAGCAGAAACACTGTTTTTCCTTTAAAGGACTTCTGTAAACACCTTTTGACACAAAAGATTGGATACCAGTATGACTGAATGGGTTGATTGTAGCAGTGATATTTCCTAGTGTTTGGTCTTCATTTAAGAGACTAACTGCGGATTCCTTATTCCCTTTCGGCTCATCCATGAGAGACATTTTATCTTTCTGAAAACCCAAAAGCATCCAAGTATTGCCTTTTATTGGGACTCACTTTATATGCCTCAAAGCCTCCCTAGGAGATAATCCAGGGGTGAAAAATGGGAGCCTGGCCCTGTAGGGCCGAGGTTTGGGCCCTTAACTTGGCTTGAGGGACGGCGTGAAGCCAACCTCGGCTTATCTCATTGCCACCCCTAAGATAACTCCATTCTTCACAAAGAACCATCTGGTCAGGGATTAACAAAACATGCAGCTGCAGTGTCTACACTCATGTACTGATGTGAGCACCTCTCCCATGTTAGCCTAGCTGAGACCTAGCTTCATTGCTCAAGTAGTCATCTATTACCATGACAACCTTCTTGAGGGACTGCTCGAGTACACCGCAGGCTGCAAACTCTTGTCTAATGAAAATGAACTCTTAAACCAAACCTTCCATGACATTGGCAGAACCAGTGCACATGGCTTGCTACAATATCATCATTTTACTCATCGAATTTCGATCCATGCAGTTAAGGACAACTGATACAAAGCAAAGTAACTAGAATGAGAATTAGTCATGTAATGCTATATATTCCATATGAGGTGATTACAAGCAATCATGCGATAGTAGTGTAGTTCTTTTCTTGGTTAACTGACCATGAACTCGTTGCAACTTATGAAACTATCCACCACCACTTGCTAAGTAGTGTTCAACGACAAAACCCGTCTAATTGCAAACCTACCTGTTTCTCTTGTCCTGCACACTCCCTCACAATCCACTTGATGTACCTCTTTTCTCTTTGGCTCCGTCTTCCGTTGGATTTCATGGTTCTCACCTGCATGCCACCAAAGCAGGTATGTAATTGATGGACAAAAGTGTCATTTGGAGCAAGGTATTGTTCAAGTAAAGACACTTATCCTTTACCTGGACAACAAAACCTGTTTCTCCATCTCGCACATCCCTCACAATCCACTTAATGTACCATTTCCTCTTTTTAGCTCTGTTTCCATTGGCATTCCTAGGTCTTCTCACCCTTTTGCAACCAAGACAGGTACATTATAGATGGACAAGAGAGGTTTGATGTATCATGTGCTTAGGTGCTTAAGAGATTAAGAAGCAATAGATAATTTCTTTATGAATCACCTGTTACTGAAGTTTGGAGGTCTTTCCTGAATTTATTTGAGGTGGCTCCATCATGCCCACATGATGTAGGCCAAATGCCCACCATGGGGCCCATCATGTGCTGAATTTGGGGCTGTTTGATGCTAGTTTCGAGGGCTAAATTTTAGAGACTATATTTACTTTTTCTTTTTTGAGAAGATAGGGGTGCTTCTTCTGTTGAAGATATGGTTGTTGAGTTTGAAGATTGATTTTTGGGATGATGTGCTTGATTTCCTTGTACTATTTGTAGACTAACACAATATAGCCAATTCGTCCAAATCAAATCATTGTTGATAGAGTTGTTATGTAGTATCTTATTAGAAGTTGGAAAATCTTAATTTCCTAGGGACTTTAAGGTGTGTCTTTTTGGGTCTATAAAAGGGGTTGGTCTATGAGGCAGAAGGCATTCCATTTTTTTCTGGATTTTGTGAGGTTTATTTAAGTAAGTTTCAATCCAATAAAGTTGTTTCTACATATTTACTTCAATATTCTTGCTGCTGGATCTGTGGAAATTTTTGGAATTTAGGTGGTGTCTTCGTCCATTTTTGCGATTCGGGCATCGAGATCTCACTTATTTAATAACTGAATTGTATCACCACAGCATTTGGTGCTTATGGATCTGTGGAACTTTTGGAACTCATAGTCCTAGAGGTCAGATTCTCTGGGGCCTTTATTTAGTTGCCGTTTTCTAGTCCGTATGGAAAATGCGCAACGATTGAATTTTCAGAAACAAAGTGTAGTAAACTTGTCGGGTCATCGATCAAGTTATAGGGGGATTATTTTATTGGACTTGAGTTTGTAAGGAGTTTGTGGGTGTAACTGGGATGATCTAAAGCAGTAATGACTAGTGATCATTAGGTAGGGCTGTCAATGGACCAGGCTCAGACCTGGCAAAATCAAAATTTTGAATAGGCCCACCCCGTCAGCCCTAGCCCGAACGGTTAAAAATTCTGGCTGACCCCATGCTCGGCCCGTCGACAGGAAGGTTAAATACTGTGTAATTTGGGATTCGGACTCGTTACTGTTGTGTGATGAATCAATCATGGTTAGCATGGTTATATGGCTTGCCAATTTTTGATTTCCATCAGATGTGCCGAACTGTAGATGACTCATGGTAGATGTTATACTATATATGGGCCTGCCTTGGACCGCGGGCCTCTCGGCCTATCAGTTTTATGTTATTTTTTAGTTTTTTTTTTTTCAATTCTTCCCTTTCACTAGTGGGTATTTTATGTAATTTGGTTATGTTTTCTTATAAATACAATAGGGTTGGCCATCTAACCCTACTGGTCTTTTATTTCTTTCAAAGCTTTATAACATAGTTGTAGAAAAACCACACCAGATGAGCAATCCTAGCTGTCATTTTGTGGCAGTCAAATGGACATGAAAACCTAAATGTATTGACAGTCCAGATTAAAAAGGGAAGAATCCAATAATTTAATGCTAGTTTTATTGAATTCAAGTGGATTCTGTAGCATAAGCCTTCCATAATAGGGCCCACCAGTGGATGGTCAAGAGTCACCGCATGTAGAGCCACGTATACCAACTCATTACATGCACAATAAACTGGAAAGCTCCTATGCATCTCAAAACCTAACCCTCACCACTCTGATTTCCAACTCTTTTAGTTATATTCATTGTAGTCTGTTGCAGACTGGTATAACAAGAATCTTCTGCAATCTCTTCCTTTTTTCTTTTTTCTTTTTTTAATTTTTTAAATTTTTTTTTTTTTTAAACACACGCGCACACACCCCAACACACTCACGCCAGTGGAATTTCACCACCTATGGATACTCGAACCCTTGACCGGGTGTTGAAACTCCTGAGAGTCTACCACCCGAACAAGAATCTTCTGCAATCTCTTCCTTCTCCCCATCCAGCGTCTTCAAATTCAAATAGACTCAGCAATCACCAGGCTCCCTAGAAAGAATAACCACAGATCTTTGCAACTCTAGACACATCCAGGGCTTTTCTGCACATTAGACTCCTGTGTTTTTGTAATGGACATTCCCTCCATTTAAAAATGGTTGGTGGAACTCTACCAAGCATTTCAAATATAAACTTTTATAAGCCCATTTTGAAATTCATGTAAGTTGTCCACCTACCATTATTGGATGGTAGGCGAATGCACAGACCGACTCTACGTGCACACATGACACTTCTTAAAGTTTCTTTCGCATCCCGCAATTTGCCTGGAAACTTCATCTAAGAAGACGGTAGGCCATTATACCTGAACAAGGGGCCCAGTTGGCAAGGACTCGAAAAATAAGGCGTTTGCCATTTGATGTATAATTCTTGAAACTGTTCCCTTATTATTATTATTATTGTAATGGAGTTTCATGGAGGTCAATCAGACCCTGAAACCATTTTTGAAAGAAGATAGACATGTTCCCCAACATCTCTAGTGGGCTGTCCTGAAGGATCTTGTCTCCTAGTATGATTAGAGGTGCATGCTCCAACTACTTTGGCAGGAATTATAGACATCTTTTCCACGTTTCTATGAATAAAAGCAAATGATTTTCTTGGCTGTTACATCCTGATGAAGCATCTTAACCATGGTTTTAAGACTAGGAGTTGTCCGGTGCAACTAGTCTGAATCGACTCAATTCAATATTAGCCGATCCAGTTCGATACCACGAGATGAGCCCCCCACCAACTTCGAGGCCGAACGAGTCAATCCGAGTCTAAAAACCATGATCTCATTTGAATCAACATCTTACACTCTGCAAGCATAACCATGATCCGTCTAATGACAAATGCAAGTGGAATGACCAGATATATGCTGATGTTTTTGTAACTAGTTTCTGAAATCCGTGCAGAAAAAGAACCCTTTTTTAAACCCCAGCCCATCCCAAATTTCAATTATTTGAAAAAACACAACAAACAACAGCTTAGGAGGCAGAAACTGGCCTGTATTGTCCACACATTCTCTTGGGTTCTGACAAGTGGGGTCAAGCATAAGATTCCAATGGGCCTGTTCAGGCACTTATAGTAGCTGGATTTAGGTAGAAAACATTGCATGTGGTAGGCAGTATAGAGCGGATGAGTTGTTCCTTCTGGGATTTTAGCATGGCCCATCTAATCGTCCGTTTCTCAGATGGCTTACTACACCTGCCAAATACCATTTCATCTTTTTCGGACTTACTATTGTGCTGCTTATAGTTTGACAATGATATACTGAAATTCCTCTGCTCTCAATGGGGGCATAAAGCAAGGTTTTTAACATTGAGATGGATTATACTGCCGTGGTTTAGTTATCCTAGTGACTAGAACAATCTTCTCTTCTTCCTAGTGTCTGATGGGTCGTTTGGCAATGTGGATTTGAGTATTTTTGGGTGCATTTGGAATTCAAAAATCGTTTGGCAGTATCGATTCAGAGGTATTTGAAGTAGACACAATTTTGATTAGTTTTAAAATCTCTCTTGTTATGGAATAAAATGCCTTCTTTTAAAACTCAATTTTAAAAGCTGGAGAGATGTATAACAAAGGTGTTGCTAAGCTATTAATCCATTGTATACATGACAGCTGATAATACCCCAAAACAATCAAATTATCAAGTGTATCACTAAAAGTACATCAATAGAATTATCGGAATTGTCCATACATTGGCTGTCTAAATCGACAGTTAAAAAACATTGGCCAGTTGCTTATTTGTGATGTTATGCTTGTGGCCCACCCGGGACTTGGAGTTTCATCAATTTTGGGAAAAAGTATATATTTCAATAGGCTTAATAGGATTATTCTGTCAAATATCACTCATGTACACTAATTTGGAGTATTAAAATAATTTACTAATGAAATTCAAATTCTTGTAAATAAGCTTCAAAATTTTAATGCATTTCGAATACAAGCTGCCAATTATAACCGACAATTTGGAATCACCTTGATTTGTGGTTTGGACTCCAATGCATTCCAAATACAAGCTCCCAAACAAAGCCTACTTCATACTCGTCCCCTTGCGTACAGGTAGTTTGTGGATCTCCTTTCAAGGGTCTAGTAGCTCACACGCCTCGATGTGAGACATGGTTCAAGATCCAAGCCCCTAACAGGTGGGCCCTGCCATTTTGATGCCATTGCCCTAAAACAGGTTGGTGGGACCTGTGTACGATTCATTTTGGAAACGTGCAGCCCTAATAAGCAGACTACGGATTGTTAGGCCAGGGCGTGTAGAAAGCGTTGCTCACTTGATGAGCGGCATGGATCTTATGATGTGATCTATGAGATTTTGAAATGGAAGTCTTGTCAGCAAAAATGATAGCATGGGCAGAAATAGGAAAAGCATCTTCTCAAGTCAAACAAGATGTTGCTAACAGTAAATAAGCGACGAAGATCCAGTCATTGTCTGCTTTATCATCCTTGATGCTATCACATGCACTGTGTAACAATGACACTCTTTTGGAGAAAAAAATTCGTAGTCGGGCACACATGAGGAGCATGAACGCCTAACACAAATATTAGAAAAATCCAATCTACCGTTTAGCTTCTTTTAAGGTGTTCTCTTTTATATTACATGTACTTCTTTTGGACTTCTGTTTCATTTCTACACATTACATCTTGGCGTTGGAAAATGCCTAACCAAAACATTCCTGTATCGGGTTTTAAGGGTGGTTGTGTCTGCATCCAACATATGCATCATGTATCACCATCGGTTTCATATACACTTAAGATTATTGTACGGTTCAAGATCAACACCTATTTTAGTGATGGATGAATGAGAAGACATAACTACAAACATTGTACACACCACACTACTGCTCAGAGTTTCGGTGTTGATACATGTGTTGATGACTGGGGATGCAGAGACATATTGACATTATTGATATTATCGACAATGCTGGGAAAGATATTGTTGTCTGAGGTAAATATTGGGAAAATGTAAAAGTTTTTAGTGAAAGTTTAGAAAATGTTAAAAGTACTTATTCACACAATTAAAAATTAAAATGTTGTACAAAAAAAAAAAAACAACAACAACAACTATACATGGTAACTTTTCATTTTATATAAGCTTAAGCATATGTTGTTGAAAAAATTAGTATAAAATAAATATATAAAATGTGTAGCCAATTAATAAATTGGTCAACACATATTAATACATAAAAATTTCACATTAATTAACAATCCAAAATGCATATTTTTAATATAAAAATGGAAAAAAAAATAAAATTTCACTAATTTTCTTCATTTTTTATTTAAAATGTTAAATTTTATTTATTTATTTATTTTTTAAACCACAAATTGATGGCAATGGTTGAGAATTATGTGTAAATATGAATTTCCATTGCAATCAATACTAACATTGGAAAAAAGTTTTTTAGCATCTACATTGTTGATTTGAAACATCCAAGCCATCAACCAAGATTTTCCTTCAAATCCACATTTTAATTCAGTAAAAAACAATAGTGATTGAAATCACCTATATATATATATATATATGTTGTCTTTAGATGATTTTTTTTTTTTTCAATTTTTCGTCAATTTCATATTTTCAATAATATTAAGGATATTATCACTAGTAATGAAGATATAATCGTTGGTATCACCAATACTTGGGAAATTTTATAAGGAATTGTTTTCAAAATATTGCTGATGTCATAAATAGTAAAATATCATTAATATTATTGAAAATATTATATATATATATATATATATATATATATATATATATATATATATATATATATATATATATATATAAACTGTTAGCAGTTTCAATATCACTGACCTTGCTATACCTGTTAATATCAGCAAACTTATCAATAATATCATTGATATTTGGAACACTACACCACACCACCACCCTCATGAAGTAATGGATGTAACCGATGGTACTAACAAAGGGAAAAATAGGGCACTTTGAATGCTTTGAGACGTGCCATGATACAGGCGGTTGGGCAATCAAATCAAGAGATGAGAATATTTCCTAAGAAAGTCAGTGTTGTCAGATAGTTAAGTTGAAGCTTTCTCCAACTTCCTGATTGGAGAAGATGATTAACAAGGTGAAAAATTGAATATTTAGGATTTTGGATGAGTTGGGAGGATGTTGATCTCTCATCCCATTTTATCTTTTATTGACATGTATAGGGGTGCAAATGGTTTGGGTCGACTCATAGTTAGTTCCAGGTTTAACTCGTTTAAGATTTGGGTCATGATTCCATCTAATGTGCCTAATCCATTTATGCATAGGTCAGGCTTATTGGGTTGGGTTTGGGGCCGAATTAGTTGAGTATATAATAAGACTGTCCAAAGCTATCCTTAAAATAATAATAATAATAACAAAGAGTGTCCAAAGCAGACCTATCCATGGGTCTTTGAGTCTGGGTTGGGTTGGTCGAATTTCTAATTCCCTATTTGATGTGGAACTTCTGTTAAGCATCCAACTACATGTATCTTAGGATAGCCCTTTATAACGCAAGGAGCTATGGATATTTTTGCTCATGAAATTAGCTTTAGGAGAATAATAGCCTTTGATTTTACGTGACATTAAATGAGATTTTTTATGTTAAATTGTGGTGCGTTTGGAAATTTAGAAATTTGGGCATACTTATAAATGATTGATTGGATTTTAGTTGGATGGCTTGGATTTTACCAGCTCTTCCCAGCCTCTTTTTTGTGTGCGAGTAGCTTGCTTCCACCTCCTTGCGTATGCCCATAAAATGAGCCCATCCAACAACGACTATGCAGAGCTACATTCATTATTGCCTCATATTAGGATGCCAACCCAAATAAGAGGCAAATCTACAATTGGAAAGGTCACAAGGGTTGCCGGCCATTGGTAACCTTCTCTCTCTCATTTCTCTCCTTTTTTTGATCCCCCTTGTGAGCATCTCTCCCTCTCTCTCTCTCTCATTATAATTGACGGGATTTTAAAGGTTAGTACTACTACTCTTGTTAAGTTTGGGTAGGAATTTATTTTAGGGCCATTTGTAGGTGGTCACGTCAGTCCCACTTAAAAAGTAATATAGGGGATCCCTCATAAGCATAGGTATAAATCTCATTCTTTAGAATTTTTGCAGGAGGTTAAAGATTCAAGGGTTATATATATATATTGGTGTGTCTCACCTTATATTCAGGTTGATTAAAATTTTTATTCTTCTTGACATCAAGACATTACTTTCATTGGATAAGTTGAATATTATATAACAATCATAGAGGCCCAATCTTTCACTTTACCAATTATCTAAAGGAAAGAAGTGTACAATGAGTATTATGAAAATTTCAGTATTTATAAAGTACTTACCAGGCATTTTAGTCAGTAGAGGCATTATTTAGTAAAATTCTAATTCCTAAGCAATTTTAATGTAGAAATTTTTAATTTTTACTTATAAATTAGTAAACAATTTTTAAATGTTAAGCATATAATTATAGGAATTTTTACCACAAAATTCTTAAGGAATCTATATTTTAATAAATAATGCCTCCACAACTAGAAATTAGGTGGAGGCGCCTTTCGAGGTATGAAATTAAAAGAAAAATGCCGTCTTTTTTTTTTTTTCTTTTCTTTCTTTAAAAAGTAGTGAAGCTTAAGACTTGTAGGACCCATGTATGTAACATTCAATTCAGTGCACATATGCACCACACCATGGTCCGGTCAATTAAATCAATGGATGGGTTACCACTTGAGTTGGGCTATTTTGAAAAGTGTACATTATTTCTTTGGGATTGGCGTACCAAGTTTTGTTTTTTCTAATAATAAATTTGCATCTGTTTCATGAGTTATATGTGAGAAATTTACCACGTGGGTCCACAACTTTTAATTTTTCACCGTCCCGGAGAAAAAAGTAAAGGTCAGTGATGTAAATTCAATTCTTTAAAACCATTGCGAGAATATCCGTCACTAGGGCAGTGTTTGGTGAGATTGAATTTCTCGAGGAAATTTGCAGAAAAAGTCTCATACTTAAATAATAATTATTAAATTTTCAGATAGTTTTCATGTTAATATTATAATAATTTTGTGATAAATTTGAGAAAAAGTAAAACTGCCATATTTTGAAAATCTCTTGATATAATATCCTTTAGTTGATCTTTCGCCAAGATATTGTGAGATTTTGAAAATATTACGCGTTGAGCGCATCAAGATGGACGGCTGCAAATAGAGGTTTGCTGTCGACACTGATTGTCATACAATTCTTGGGCTTCCAGTCAGTACAAGTGGGGCCCATAGTCACTCAAACCATTCACCATGGATGGCCCTTTTAACAGAAGTCCCGGAGATTGGAGAAGTTCAAACCTTTCAATTGGGGGCCAGCGGTTCACATTCAATGAAGAGAAGGCCATGCTGTGGCTAGGATCTTTTAATCTAGGAAATTTTTGTGCATGGGCTATTCATAGTGAGACCCATCCTATCAATGGTTTGGATCAATGAACAATAGCCCCAATCGTACAAATAGTAGGTCAAAGTTACTGTACAGGCTTTATCTGTGACTGGATAATGTTGCTGCTTGGTCTTCGTAGTAAGGCTAACCTATTGGACGAGATGGATGTCGGGCAAACGTGGAAGGTTGGAAGTTATGCACAGGTGGACCATACCAGTTGGACTTAGCCCTCTTAAATAGAAGGGATTGATTGGTGACCTTGTTGAAAACTTCATACGGTCAATTAATATCATGCTACTGTGCTTTCCCTTTTATTCATGTCTGTGTGACCTCATCAACAAGTGGATGGCAAATAAACATCAATGGAGCATTAGAAAGGTTTCAAAATGGATGTCATTATCCTTCCTGTCTCTCGTGATGTAGTCTGCTTGAGCTTGAAATCTGATTATTTTTTAACTAATGCCCTTAAAAACAAGTTGGCAAAACACATACATCATGGTCCCCCACAACTTCTGCCACCCGGTATATCCTCTATTGGCAGACTAAAATATCATGATTCATGTATATGGCTCGGATCGGATTAGGTGCTCCTACGACGGTGCGGCCCTTACTTTAGCCCCACCTTGATGTATGTATCTTACATCCACGTTGTCCATCTGTTTCGACAGATCATTTCAAGGCACGTATCTAAAAATGAAACTGATCCACTTCTCAGGTTGACCGTGACATAGGAAACAATGGTGCTTGAACGCCCCATCATTCAAAACTTCCTGGGGCCTACTTTTAATGTTTATTTTCTATCCAACTGGTTAATAAGGTCACATAAACCTGCATGATGGGAAAAAAAAATATCAGTTTGGTTCAAAACTTTTTGTGGGCTACCCAAAAGTTTTGAATGGTTAATCACTACTG
Source organism: Magnolia sinica (assembly GCF_029962835.1). Classification (NCBI taxonomy): domain Eukaryota; kingdom Viridiplantae; phylum Streptophyta; class Magnoliopsida; order Magnoliales; family Magnoliaceae; genus Magnolia; species Magnolia sinica. The sequence goes on from NC_080573.1 coordinate 129,975,327, forward strand.
ATTTATACAGTAGATCTGCCTAAGATTCGGATCTGTTTTATTTGTAGGCTCGCACCTTAAAATGATCTGGAAAAATGGATGGAGGTGGATATAGAATATATACATCAAGGTCGGCCCCACGGTAAGGGCCGCACCGTCCTGGGTGAGGCCGGTTCTGCACCGAATTCGCTCCCCTATGGACTAGCATCAACATCATCTCTTGATAGAAAAGACAGTGGCAGGTAGAATGTACGCGGATGAAGGGCCTATCATTCGAGAGCTATCGGCATGCGAGGGTTCCCGTGGACCGTCCGATCAGTCCAACCGCTCTCCAAGGCCACTTCGGAAAAAGACAAGAAAGAAAACGTGGTGAGATTACTCTAGCCAAGCGTACATTCTTGTTATTAATTGTAACCATACGTTTCAAAACACACGGACCACATCGGAGTTGATTATTCAACTCATTTCCTTAACATAGGTTATTGGCCCTTGATTTTTATAATGTAGCGATCGCATGGTCGGGATCATCCGATTGGCATGCTTTCTTCAAGGTAGCGTGTGAAGAGTGGGTTAGACCAAATGGAGAGTCGAGATGAATGATATCGACTAACCCACGTGGCCAAATCGCAACCATGCGCACAGGAAGGTTTCCGTGCACATGTTCCCGTTATTGTTGTGTTGGTGACATTCCTCACAAGGCAAGCTGCAGTGACTAACCTAACACCCGATGTAAGTTTTCAAGTCAAAACTATTTTAATTGGAGGAGGGGGGACCCTCCCAAGCCCATTTGCACGAAATCGGATTGCGTACGGAGTTACTTAGCTCAGTAAAGTCTTTTGGGCACACAGTGAATGTATGTGATATATCCACGCCGTCCATCCGTTTTCGCAGCTCATATTAGGGGTTGAGCCCAAAATTGAAACATATCCAAAGCTAAACTGGGCCATACCACAGGATACAGTGGAATAATGATTTCCACCGTTGAAACCTTTTTAGAACCCACAGTGATGTTTATTTGTCATCCAACCTGTTCACAATATCACACGTACAAGGATGAAGGGAAAACACAAATATCAGCTTGATCAAAAACGGTAAACGTTCAATTCACATTGTTTCATTTGGTGTGGTCCACTTGAGTTTTGGATTTACTTATATTTTAGGCTTAAGCCTAAAATTTTCTGTTAAAATGGTTGGATGGAGTGGATAAAATATATAAAGCACGGGGGACCCCACAGAATTTACCCATTACGCAATCCGCTTCCCATGGAATCGCATGACATATCTGGACCGTCCATTAGGCCCACTCCAATCTTCATAAGCTTCCATAGAAAATCATACTAATTGGGTGATCCAAACTATCAAGCCAGGAGCATGCAAAAAATGGATGGACGAGATCGTTCGTAGAAGATTAGACCCCGCAACAGATGCTTGTGACCACCCGGTTGCTGTCGCTTGAACACAGTCAGTAGCTGAATAAAAGTCGACTGGAACTATTGGACGGTCCAGATAGGTGATGTGGACGTCAAGGGGTCTTAATGTAATTATGTGCATGGGAGGGTTTCCGTACAGATGGCCCACTAAATCATTTCTAATTTTTAAAGCGCTTGAAGACAAGAATGCCCCCGCTCACCAGTCACCATACATGAATTTATTTGACGGCAATCGCCAATCTAAAATGCTGCCGGGAAATTACACTACACAACGCGTATTTGCGCTTCCCTGCCTTATAATTATTAATGGAAGCTTACAGATGCCTAGGCCAAGGCATCGTAAGGTCCTGATGCGTAAGAATGACTATGGTGTCCTGATGCACCCTTGGATACGAAAGAAGGCAGTTGTTCCGTGATCTAGACCGTTGATCTGGTGATCATGTCTTGGATGTGTGAGTCTCGAAAGATCTCCTAGATCGGCGGTTCATAACCTTCGATCGTGCATGTGAATGGGAAGAAGACCGGAGCTGTTAGTTAAATGGAATGGAGGTTGAAGCAGTGGGATGTTCTAATCTGGTGGGTCCCACTACATGTCCTGGTACTTCTGGGCGATTACTCCCTGTATCTACGTCTTAATCGAAGTAATGATTGTACGAACAGACCGACTACGGGTAGTCGTAGAGGAGGACGTGGATAAGATCCTCGCCGTCCACCAGATGCGCTGCCTCATTCTTAACCGGATAAAGAGAGTCGGCACACCTGACGGATGGGGTGAATTTCGTACGCATGAATTTGTTCATCGCGTCCTCCCTCTACTGTAAGAGGGGATTCCAGTAGCCCTACGCTAAGTAGGGCCCACCATGATGAATGTGTTATATCCACTCTGTTCATCTGTTTATCTAAATCATTTTAGGGCACCAGTTCAAACATAAGGCTGAACGAAAGGTCATGGGGACCACACCACGGAAACAGTGAGGATTGGATACCTACCGTTGAAAACTTCCCTGGGGCCACAGAAGTTCTGGATCAACTGATATTTGCGTTTTTCATTAATCCAGGGGTTTGGATGTCATGTAAAGATGACAGCTGGTAGGTGTCTTTATCCCCACTGTTTCCATAGTATGGTCCAGTTGAGCTTGGGATCTGACTCATGTTCGGGCACGTGCCCGAAAATGAGATGACAAAACAGCCGTACCTAGTGGATATATCACAACAGTACGGTGAGCCCGTAGCCTGCGTTCCATGACTAGCGATAGTACTCAAGCGTTTCAGTTATTTTACGTTCGAAAATTGAAATATACGTCGTCTCTAAAAACATAAACATAAACTGCAATATTGGGGTAAGACGTTGTTGAAAGTCTACCACCATTTTCTTAAAAAGGCGACCCCTCTTCCGTTCATACGTCATACATTTATGGCCATCTAGACCGTCCATTTCTTGAGACCGTTATGAATGGAGCAGAGCTCAATGATCAATAAAACCAAGCATTTTTATTTTTATTTTTATTTTTGTGTAGAATTTTGACTGAATAAGGGACTTTCAGTGCATACTCGAAGGTCAATGCAGATTTACGATTGAAGACAGCTGGTGTGAATATCAATGGTCCATGAAACTTGAACTGCCGTGGAATGCTGGATCCATGGCTGCACACGTTTTTATCCCTTATGCTAGTATTTCCAATAACACTTGAACACTTCCACTGTTGCATCCTATAGCTTTCCTATGCTGATAATGTAAGAATTCTATAAGGTGGCCCTTATTGATCAAACGGTCTAGATTGATCTAACCGTTGGACTGTGTGATTATGTATACTAGTGAACCTCAGTTCTATGTGATTTACGCAGATGCTCTGCGTAAAGGTGCATTAGGGGTGGAGTGCTATAACTTTACGTAAGGTTGTTTAAGTTGAACTAGGATACAACAATGTGGAGCAGTGGGGAGAGAGAGTTATGATGGGATACGTACGCTGACGCCACCTTAGCGTAGGAGGGTGCGAGATCAATCTAGAAGCAGTGTAGGATTTTCAGTTGCACATATTGGCGAAAGTTTACTGAAAACGATCGCCGAGATCGAGTCCGTGCACACTCTTGATCACACACAGTGATCCCAAATCTCTTCTAGACCGTCCATCAATGGGTTTAGACCGTGTATCATCCCATCACAGCCGTTAAAAACCCGGTAAGCTTGAATCTGTATCAGGTTCTATTCTAGGTGACCCGAAATGAGTCGAAACGGACTAGGGGCCCAATCGGGGCATTTTCAGGGGGACCCAGGGTGGCACCCACATCTTTTTCTGGCCTTGGGGACAGGAGGACCTCGCCCAAATGGCGAGCCCTCGCCAGATACTCCAGAGACCGACGAGCCCTCACCGCCAAACGGGCCTGGCCAGGCTGGCCTGCTCGGGCCGATCCTTTCTAGGTGTTGTGAGACCCACGTACGCAGGTGGGGTCTGATAAAAACCCTTCTACACCACCTCTCCTTCACAAACCACCACTCCAAGCTTTCCTTTCTTCCAAAAATTTCAGATTTTTCACTCAAATTCCTCCTTCAACCACTCCCTTTCTCATTTTCGTGCAACCCTTGCACCACCCCTTCAAAAACCTCTACCACAGCCGCCAACCCTTTCCATTCTCTCTCATTTGAGCTCTTAAACCCTCACTCTCTCATTCCATGAATTTTCTAACCTAGGTGAGATTAGGGTGGATGGAATTGTAAAAGTAATAATAAATGCATGTGTAAGGTAGTGTCCCTAGATTGGGTGTATCCCATGGGTTCTGACACCATGTTCAGAATGTATGCAATTAAAAGTAAATCCTGAGATTTCCTTTCAAATTACACTTGAATGAACCCCAGGACCTTCGTAGCTGGTATGGTCATGTGTGAATGCACGAGCCCAATTACATTCAAGTTCGGACAACTCAATTCCAATCAGACAACGTTTGACCCTAAGCGATAAAACAATTTCTTGTATTAGAGATGGTATGAAATCAACTAGCGTATGAGTGTAGGCTTTGGATTCCAACTATTGAATTACCGCTACTCCTAAATTACGATTAGGCAACTAGTTATACTAAGAAATGTAAAACACTGATTATGCTAACACAATTGAATGATAGACTTAGTTGGTCGGCTTGATTAGGTTGGAGTGAGACCTTATTCTTTCGTTAAATCTTCTTGGTACTTAAAGGCTTCTTTAATAACTCTTAGGAAGCTTGTTTGACTTAGAAACTATTCATGCTCAGAGGAAACTTATACATCCCTTGTATTGAATGTTAGATGAAAACAACACACCCTCTATAATTGCCTTCTCAAGGACTTATTTTAATTGGGAACACGGAGTAGAGAAATGATATATAAGCGAAGTATTCGCGGTTTGAATCGAATTCTCAATCCTGGTAGTTACCAATGAACTCAATGCTCTGATCAAGCAGAAGCTCGGGATCAACTAAGATTAAGAACTGATACGACAATTTTCTGTCCTGGCTAGGCAGAAGGTCCATGTATCCGGCTCAGACCTACTACACAACTTTCTTTCTGTGTTGGCCCTATTACTTATAACCAAAAGTTTATTACTTCGTCTTTGAGAAGTGTTAAAAGTATATAGCCAATAGATATTTTTTTTCTTTTTAGGCCCAAGAAATTGCTCAAATAGGCAACAGACAGTCAGGGATTAGGTCCCGAATCACAGACCATTCTGGCATATATAATTGTGTATATGAACTTAGAAGGATAGTCTGCCCGTTAACCTGTTTGTCCAACTTCCTTATGTACTAATAATATATAGATTATCTTATCGTATTAAACTGGACATGATTAAAGAGGGTAAGTCGGGACCGTAGTAAAAGTTTCTTCTTTGGTAGAATTAGACATCTTGCCATATACTTACACCCGTTCCTGAAATCAACTACAATATCCATCATTTTAGCTCCTTTCTATAACCATAGGTACCAACGCCATAGTACACCTCATCGATGAAAGGAAGACCAGTGTATTGAGAGATCGTTTCCCATTCCGTGTCGAGGATAGGTCCCAAATTACACCTTGTTTCGACATACGGATCAGGACATAGACCCTTGAGCCTTGAGAGTGAAAATAATTTTAAAGGGGGGTAGAACATTATGAGCCCAATCTAGTTAAGTCAGTTAATGCTTCCATTTAATCAAAGTGGCGAAGCGGAAGCGTGGTTAGCCCTTGCCCCACTGGCTCAGGATCAAAGAAAATTGATCCAGGTTAGACGAAAGGATAGGCCACTAAACGGTCCCTAAATAGAAGCGGAACCTTCGTATTAAAGAATAGGCTTAACAGCAGTTACGAGTTAAGTCACAAGAAACAAAGTTAGTGTATCCACAAATGTTAATAGAAACCTTAGCCAAGTCTATACTACTAGAAACCTCCTTAGGATGATCTATTACGATATTGATTTACCCCTTCCTCGGACATAGATTAAAACGAAGACTCTCTTAGACCAAGACCTAAAGGGGAACCTTAGAAATAGGAAATTTGAACCTTTCAGTGATGGGCATTCCCTAAGCTTTTAGAGTAATCGGACTACGGAGTTACTGAAATATACAACAGCGAAACATTCGCGGCTTAACCCAATTCTCAATACTAGGCGACTACCAATGGACTCACTGCTTTGACCGAGCAGAAGACTAGGATCCACCAGGACTAAGAAGGGATACATAAGCCTTCTACCCTGGTCAGGTAGATGATCAATGTATTGGGATCAAGCCTATTACAACTGTCTCTCCATGTTGGTCGACTATTGAAAACAAATATCTTACTCTACATAGATGGGAATCATCGTCGAAACTCCAAATAGGGAAAGAAATCCATTGTAGCAAACCATCAGGATAAGTAAGAGATAAAGAAATAAGTTTTTAAGGGGGGTAGAGACTAAAATGTACCAAACTAGCATGGACAATGTACACCCTACCACGGGTATAAACTTGAAATAAATAAAACTTAGGCAAATGAAATAATCAAATCGTTATTTATTCCTCTCAGAAAATTTTGGGAACGAAATTGATTTTTAAGGGGGGTAGATTGTAACATCCCGGATTTTTTCCAACTTGGCAATGGACGTCCTTGGACGTAGAACTACCCTAGGACCTTATTCTGTTGTAATTAGGGTGTAATTGAGTTAAGTATTAATAGCTTGGATCCCTCTCTATACAAACTACAAAGACCCGAGTATCACCTTAGGCAGGAATTACCTAGGACCAAAACCTTTAGAAAATTAGGTTAACGTTAGCAAGTGTTAAACTAGAATACTTGTGAAATTAGCACTAATCACTTTAAATATGATCTGCAAGACCCAAACTGTGCAATATCATTGACGCTACATTACCCTGAAATTTAGAATCCGTCCTTAAAACCAGTTGCTTTCGGGAGCACCTTGAAACTCCGTATCGAACCTGAACCGCACGTCGAAAGTCCGATTACCCCGAAACTATACGGATATGATCACGTTACTGGACTTGACAGCCCCCTCAGAAATCAAGTCTTAACTGTGTCTAAAAATGCACAACTTGAGCTCGGAGCGAAGAGTGTGAGAAACGTGAAAATATTTAGAAATAAAATTCGAATTTAAGTAATCTGAGTCGTGTCGCTTGCAGACCAAATATAAGGATTCAGACCGTTAGAATCTGACCCAAATACACCCTCGGATCAGGAGAAATGTCCCACACATGTTGATGTACTTGTGGCCCTGATCAAGTGACCGTGAACGCTGAACTGAAACTGGTCCGCCACGGCTGATTTGTAAATTCGATCGGAATGAAAACTTAGCCTGACCTAGATCCATGGTCAGGGAGCTTAAGTCCGACCGCACATGGAAAAGGGGCCACCAGAAGTGCTCCGTTGGACCGGAACAGTTTGTATTTGGATATAACCTAAGTATACCTTGGCCCTGGGGCCATTTCCATCAAACCTGGGCCTATATAAGGACCTTAAACCCTCCCTCCCATATGCCATACGAATTTTGTAAACCCTAAGGGAAAGAAGAGAGAAAAGAGAAGAAGAAAGTGAGGAAGAGAGAGAGAGAGAAATAGATGTTGGGATCTTTCCCTAACGCTCCACATGCTTAGCCACCACTCCTGTGTCGCTATACGGGCGATACCAATCCCGTTCTTAGGTAAGAAAACCAAAACCTAATCTGTTTTAGGGTTTCAGATAGTGTAAGTTATGAATTAGCTAACCTAATTTATGCTATAGGTTGCCAAATCTGCCGTAGACAAAGACTTAGCTTTAAACTGAGTTCATTACAAGTCTACCGGTGAAAGGTGCGGACTATAAACTTATAGGTTATGGTTTTCAAGGCTTTCAGTGTCGGTTAATGGTTTAGTACTAATGTGGGTATAATTTCACATGCAAAATGCGATGTTTGTATTGCGTTTCTGATATATATGAACTATATTGAGTTTAGTGTATTCCATGTATATGTAGAAAGTATCGTATACGTATGAAATTTGAACATGTGTTTGCCATGATAAATTGTCGTGTGTTTGTGCTAGTTGTATGTGTAACAACTCTTAGTGAAAGGATTTGTCTTAATATGTGCTATCACCAACATACATCATATATGTTGGAATATGTAGTCTAAGTGTTTGTAGAAATGTCTGAATGAACGAGTGTGTAATATATGATACTTTTTATGGGCATTGAGAAGAGATTCTCAATTACGTTAACGATGTGTATGATTTCCTCTATATAACTTATCTTCTTTGTCTGCTTAACTTAGACACTACTTATGTGTGAATTCATGTTTAAGTTGAAATCCATCAAATGCTCACATGCTTGTATGATTGGAATTATTGATCCATTACTGTTTTGATTTGCTTGTATGAGTATCTGTTATAATTGAATGCGTTTGGGACTACGGAATAGTCCAGGCAATCGGTAACAGGTTCTGATATGGTGGCTGAGACTATCTCGCCACATAGGACGTGTTCGATGAACACGAGTCGTACCTTAGTTATCGGCAGTGGTTAGATCACACGGAGTGCTTACGCACTTCATGTCGATTAACTCAACATGCGCTCGTACTAATCGAGCTCGTCAAGTAACCCGATTGGTCCTATTGTATGTTCACCATGTATGGACACTACTGCTTGAATCTAAGGTACCAAACTCACCAGTAAAAATCCCTTTAACCTTGGTACCTCGATCCGCTAAGACTCATGAGCCGGGCATGGTGGTATGGGATACCATGGTCGAGCTATCAGCCTACGCTGGGGTGACGAGCCTCCCCGTAGTGACCAGTGAATAATCCAGACTCGTGAGCCGAATATGGTGGTATGAGACACTGTATTCGAGCTGTCAGACTACACTGATAAGGTGACGAGCCCTTTGTAGTGACCTCGAGCGTACACTAAGACTGCATAGAGGCGATGAGCCCTTATGTAGCAACAAGAGTACACTAGGCCCGCACTGATAAGGTAATGAGCCCTTTGCAGCGACCTAGAACCGTATCATCGTATGAGATTTACTGGGATTGACGACCCTAGAATGGATCATTATTTGAGAATTGATATAAGGGAGGTATCTTAGCTTCCCAATCTTACTGTATGAAAAAGACTAATAAGAACTTGATAATCATGCTCATGCACCGCATTACGCATGCGTTTGGCGTAGCAGGTCAAGCACTGCGGCATGTTGCATGCGCGATCGTAAGATGAAGTCGCTGAGAGAGCGTAGGCGAGGGCATGCATCATTATTCATATCATTCTTGCATTAATCACAGTACTTAAGGATGTTTGCTTGTATTGTGTTATCATTATTGCTTGACTGAATTAATAACATGTTAACCTTTGCCTTATTGTTCCACTGAGTTGATCACTCACTCCCACGTTACGGGACGGTGTTTTAAACACCTACCAGACCTTGTTTTAGTTTCAGATGATGGCGATGCGTATGAGGCGGAGCCAGACTTTTATGATGATGAGGAGGGTTTCTCCTATATGCAGCTATCAGGCGGGTCTATGTAGACCATGTTCTGATCGACGGGGTTACAGGGATGTTGATTAGATACCATTACACTTATTATTTTACACTTTTGGAACACATGTATATTCTTTTTGTACAATTTGGGAGTATATATGTACATGTTTAACCTAGTAACCTGATCATACTTCGGAGACTTACTACAGTTCACATATCTTATACATCTAATACAGTCTTCCGCTTGCAAAATTCACTTGTCTCTGGAGTACGATATGCTGTTTTGGTAATCTCATTCATGTTTAATGCACTAATATGGACAACATTTAATCATCATTATCTATGTTGCAAAAGTAATGCGTTGGAACTCAGGAGTCGAGTTTGTGCTCGAACCCCGATTTTTAGGGCGTTACATTTTCTTTTTCTTTTTTATTGTCTTTAGTGGGCCTCATCGACAGATTTTCAGCATGGATGTTAGTTGGGCCCATTTATTTGGACCATGTGGATCACATTAAATTCAGATCATATCCAGGCCCACATCTGATCCATATGTACAGTTCATAATGAACACTCAATCTACTTCATTCTTTAGATAGTTGATAAAAATAATAACTTATATTTGACAAATGTGATATATATGGGTTGATCCATCTATGTTGTAGACACCCATGAATGGATCTACACATCTAGTTGGTAAAGGTCATTATTCCCCATCTATCATGTGAATGCTATGAATTAGTTTTTGATTTACTCATTTACAATGACCTGATAATATAGTCCTGATTCGACCCTATTGGCCCATCACCCATCCTTAGGATTTGATATTGACTGTTGGAATATATAGTGTGAAACTTATCTATATGTTTCACTTTAAGGTACCTTTATTTCCCAAAAGGTCAATACCAACTAACTTATGGGCTGCATCAGACTAATTTTAGATATAATACATTGAGAGACAAGTTTATAATCGTGATCCTTAGTCTATATTTGTAGTATTGGATTTGGTTGTATTAACCACCATAGTGACCTCAATCGATGAAAATTTTACAAGTACAGACTTGTTACATTGAGATAAGGAGGATTGCATACAATTACGTTTACATTTTCATGCGTACGGTAATGAAAACACAGACGATTACTGCTTGGCAGTCACGTGAACGGGTGAAGTAAATGGTGCTGGTAATGTAAAGCCGAAAGACTTATCTCACCCATAAGTGTTGAGTGTCTTAGATTTACATGGCTGACATCACTTAGTTTCATATTTAGGAGGATCACTGGCAGGTTATTATTATAGCCCATAGAAAGAATGATGATGATGTAACAAATTCTCACCAGGATGCGATGGTTGGGCCCATCTTCATCTTGGATGATTCAATTGATGCCTCCCTTAGCAACTAAATTGATTATCTTTGCCTGATATTAATTTACATTCATGAATTGCTTTATAAAATAATGAACTAATGTGAGTACATATGTATCTCTTCTATTTTCAGTCTCAATTCCAACTAATATGCATCAAGTCCCTGCCCTAAATGGATCTAATTATGCTTAATGGAAAGACTCCATTGAAGTTGTCCTAAGCTGCTTACAATTAGATCTTACCCTGATAAACTAAAACTGCAAAAACCATCTGATGATGCCACTGAAGCAGACTATAATCGATGGGAGTCGTGGTTTAGATCAAATGATACATGTATGAAAGTAATAAAGTATTCGATTTCTAAATCTATGAAGGGTGTCATGCCTAAAACAGATAAGGCCAAAGCTTTCCTGATTGAAATGGGAAAACGATTCAAGAAATCTGATAAGTCTGAAGTGGGCATTCTGTTGAATAAATTGACTTGCTCATCCTACGATAGAAAATGAAATATCCGTGAATATATTGTAGAGCAGATCGATGTTGTTTTTAAGATCCGTTCTCTAGGGCTTGTACTCAGTGATGATCAACTAGTTCATTTGATGTTCCTGGTAAATTATAACACTCTTAAGGACATGTGGACATTGGATGAACTAATCTCTCAGTGCGTCCAAAAAGAAGACAGGATCAGGCAGATGGTCAAAGTTCAAAATATTAATATGGTGGCCTCAGGTCATGGGCATGGGGATGGCAATAATGGTAAAAGGAAAAGAAAATAAGGTTCTAATAATGGATCCTCTGGTCCTCCATTTGGAAACCATGAGAATCAATATGGAAATGGATCAAACCACAAACGGATTAAAGGCAAACCATGCTTCTTTTACAAAAAGACGGGTCAACTAAAGAAAGACTGCGAAGGGTTTCAGAATTGGATCATAAAGAAAGGTAATCATTCTGGTCTTGTCTATTTTGGAACTAATCTTACCGATGTATCGATGGATTTCTGGTGGATAGATTCAGAAACTACTATTCACATATGCAATTCTATGCAGGAATTACTATAGGTCAGGCCACCAACTGATGCAGAACGCTCAGTATACGTAGGCAATGGTGTCAAGATGGATGTGGAGACAATAAGAGTCTATGGGCTTAAGTTAAAGTCTGGTTATTTTTTTGGACTTAGTAGATACATTTTATGTGCCGTTTAAAGACACAATTTAGTTTCAATTTTTTGTTTGGGTAAATTGGGATATTCATTTCAATTAGGAAATAAAAGCTTTAGTGCTTACTTTAATTCGATTAAAGTTGGAACTGACTCTATGGTGAACAACTTATATTAATTAGACTTGATTGCCTTTCACGTCTATAATATTAATACTTTTCATGGAAATAAAGTAAGATCTAAGTGAAGGATAGACTGAGAATTTCTCCATGTTGTGGCACAGGTGACTATGCCATATATCTCGTGAGCGACTAAACAGGCTTGTGCGAGATGGAATTCTGCATTCTTTAGAATTCTCCGACTATATAGTATGTATTGATTGCATAAAAGAAAAACAGACTAGAACTAGAAAGAAATGTGCAATCAGGAGTGTAAGTCTATTAGAAGTGATACATGCAGACATTTGTAGACAATTCCCTACAGCTTCATGGAATGGACACAAATATTTTGTTATCTTTATAGATGACTACTCTCATTTCGAGTACCTTTACTTTATCAATGAGAAATCAGATGCCCTAGATGCTTTTAAAATCTATAAGGCTAAAGTTGAAAATCTACTCAATAAAAGGATTAAAGTTGTCAGATCTGACCGTGTTGGTGAATACTATGACAGATATGACGAATCATGACGCAATTCAGGGTCATTCGCTAGATACCTGAAGGATTGTGACATTGTCACCTAGTACACTATACTTAATACTCAAGAGCAGAATGGTGTGGTTGAGATGTGTAATCACACCCTTATGGTTATGGTGTGAAGCATGATTAGTAATTCGACATTGCCAGAATCACTGTGGAGTGATGTGATTAAAACCGCAGTTCATATACTAAACAGGGTCCCTAGCAAAGCAGTAAGCAAAAGTCCTTTTGAGTTGTGGAATGGGAGAAAACCAAGTCTCTGATATCTACATGTTTGGGGTTGTCCTGTTGAGGCCAAAATTTATAACCCACATGAAAAGAAGCTTGATCTTAGAACTGTAAGTCGTTTCTTCATAGGATATCCAAAAAGATCAAAAGGCTATCGATTCTACTATCCTTACCACTCTATCAGGATTGTTGAGACTGGGAATGCTAGATTCATTGAGGACATTGAAAACAGTGGGAGCATGAACATTAGCAATTTTGTATTTGAGGAACAAATGACTGTGACTCCAGTCATAGTCAATCAAGATCACGTGGATATTAATGATGCAGTCAATTCTGCAGTCACTATAGAACACCACGTAGAACTTCATATACTAACCATTGATGAGGAAAATAAAGATCAAAATCACACCCAACAAGAAAAACCGTTGATAATATCTGAAAGAGAAAGAAGACCTATAAATCGATATGATTACATCGTATACTTACAGGAGCACAACTTTGACATAGGGGTGAAAAAGGATCCTGAATCATTTACATAAGTCAAACAAAGAACTGATCATTCTCATTGGTTTGATGCAACTAAAGATTAGTTGAAATCCATGCAGGACAATAAAATGTGAGATCTTATAGAGTTACCCAATGGAATAATGCCGATTGGTTGTAAATGGATATTTAAAACTAAGAGGGACTCCAAGGGTAATGTCAAAATATATAAAGCTAGACTTGTTTCTAAGGGTTTTAACCAACATGATGGCATTGACTTTAAGGAGACTTTCTCACCAGTATTTAAGAAAGACTCATTTAAAATTATAATGACTCTTGTAGCTCATATGGACTTAGAGTTACATCAGATGTATGTAAAGGCTGCATTTCTTAATGGAGATCTGAATGTGAGTGTATATATGTTGCAGCTCAAAAGTTTTATATATAATGGCTCAGAACATTTGGTTTATAAACTAAAGAAATCCATCTATAGGTTGAAACAGGCATCACGATAGTGATACCTAAAGTTTCATGAAGTAATTTTCTCATATGGCTTTGTAGAAAACACTGCAGATGAATGCATCTACATTAAAATCAGTGAGAGTAAGTTCATTATAATGATTTTGTATGTTAATGACATTCTGTTGACTACCACGATGTTGAGCAACACCAAGAAATTCTTATCTTAAAGATTTGAAATGAAAGATCTTGGTGAAGCTTCTTATGTCACCGGTATTGAGATTCGTCGTGACAGATTACTTAGACTGTTCAGGCTGTTATAGAGGGCCTATATTACTAGGGTACTTGAAAGATATGGCATGTAAAATTGCGCTTCCGGACAGTCGTCCATTGTGAAATGCGATAGATTTGGCCTATTTTAGTGTCCAAAGAATGATTTGAAAAATAATTGAATGAAATAATTCCATACGCATCAGTAGTAGGGAGCATCATATATACTCAAGTCTGTATGCGACCGGACATTGCTTTTGTTATTGGAATGTTGGGAAGATACCTATCTAATCCAGGAATGCAACATTGGATAGCTGCAAAGAAAGTATTATGGTATCTACAGAGAACGAGGGACTTCAGACTCACAAACAGAAGATCTGATCAATTAGAGTTGATTGGATACTCAGACATAGTTTTGCTGGCTACGTTAACACTAAGAAGTCCACCTCAGGATATATCTTTATGATGGTTAGAGGAGTTATGTCTTGAAAAAGCATGAAATAGTTTACCATAGCCTCATCCACCATGGAAGCTAAATTTATTATTTACCACGAGGCATCTAATCAGGCATTATGCTTACAGAGTTTCTTCTCAGGTTTGCGGGTATTGGAGCATATCCCAAAACCGTTGAAAATATTTTACGATAATTCAGCTATTATTTTCATCTCTAACAACAACAAGCATTCGTCAAGGTCGAGACATATCGATATAAAAATTTTGTTGTAAAGGAAAGAGTTCAGAATCATCAAGTGTCCATGGAATTATTAGCAAAAAGTAGATGATTGCAGATCTACTCACTAAAGGGCTCCCAATCACGTCATTTCAGGAGCATGTGACATCTATGTGAGTTATTGATCTTACAGATGTTTTCAGATAGTGGAAGTTGAGCGTACTTTGATTTTCATAGACATTTAGAGATCTTATTTTATACAGTTTTGATGATTTTGATATAAAGATTTATTTTTGCTTCTCTCTATATATATGCACAAATTTTTGAGTAAGTAAAACTACGGTCATGTCTCGTTGGAGACATAAAAGCTTCATGACCTCTTAAGGATAGACACATATCATCACACTGAGTGTGTAATCCTTATACAATATTTCTTACTTTCTGATATATGTCATTAAGATTGAAAGTACTTGTGATCGCATTTAGCCTCACTTCGCCTAAATTAAATGTTATGACGACTACCGTGGTTCGATACTAACAGTCTTGATGGACCAGATTGAATAACACTACACATATTGTCTAACAATTTCATTAGTTAACCATTTGAATATTTTCTTAAATCAAAACTTATTTTTTAAAAATATTTTTACATGATTAATCATTGACGTTGCTCAATATGGCCGAAGTAGGAGAATGTAAGAACTCTATAAGGTGGACCTTATTGATCAAACGATCTAGATTGATCTAACTATTAGACTATGTGATTATGTATACTAGTGGACCCCATTTCTATGTAATTTACACAGATACTCTGCATAAAGGTGCATTAGGGGTGGAGTGTTATATCCTTACGCAGGGTTGTTTGAGTTGAACTGGGATACAGCAATGTGGAGAAATGGGAGAGAGAGTTATGATGTGATTCAAACTCTCATCTCCACATATTATATATAAGAGAGAGCTGGGTCCCCGATCCTACACAATGACAGAACCCTAAGTCCCATCTATTATTGTGTACATTGGTGTGAAGGAAGATTACACCATAGGTTTTCTGGTATTCTAATATGACATCAATGACGTCTCAATTAGGTAAGCCGTCTAAACTCGAGATCTCCATGTCCTATGCACAGGCAGATCTCTAGGATTTCCGCATCCAGATTATCTTACAGATAATTCTATTAATTCTCATACTACATTTTTAATAATGAATTTTATTTTTATCCATTGTTTTTTAATAATTTGATCTCATAGCTTCCTTTATGACTAGATCTTTTTTTAAATTGTTGTAGGAGACTTGTTTTTGTGAATAAATCAGAACATGTGGGCACCTGTACTGAGTTACATGGGCCAGCAATACTTGGTTTTCTATCCACCTTCGGTTGGTTTTCTTGAGCCTCTAGGCGGACTAATTGAAATCCCCAACTGCCTACAATCATATTTTTCAATTGTCTATTTGATGTTATAGTTGAATGATTAGTATGGCTCAATTAGCATGGTTTTCAGGCTATGCTCCATCCACTGTCTAGGTCATGATTTGGACGGTTCAAATTGTCATGCACATGAGCCGCGTACGATGTGGATGGGTCATCACCATTCAAAAATTGGTGTGGGGCACCAATTTGTCATTTTTCTAGTAATGCTTTTCAGAAATCTACCAAAATAATTCTTAGAAAAGGACATCAAGGTGACCGCAATGAGGTGGAGATGAAGCGTTAATGAAAGGCCCGGTTGGTTTAAGTGTAAACACAGGTAAATTTTGATAAACGCATGATAATAAAAATTGCCAACGGTTTAGAATATAGGTGGAATTTCAATTCGTATTTTGTGGCAAAATTCAACCTCGTCAAAGAAAAAGTCATGTGTGCCCCACTATGATATATGTGTTATATCTATATTATCTATTTATTTTCTCAATCATTGTACTGCTTGAGCTAAAAAAAAAAAGAGGCAGATCTAAATCTCATGTGGACCACACTATAGAAAACAATGGGTTCAACCGTGGGCGTCATTATTCCCAATGCTTCCTTCGGTGTGGTCCACTTGAGCTCTAGATCTCTCTGATTTTTGGGCTCATGTCCTAAAATGATATAGCAAAATGAATGGATGAGGTAACTAAAACACATATATCATGGTGGAGCCACTAAAATTTACCACGTACACTGTATGAACGTCATGCAAATAGAGTGACCCTCTAAGGTACTGTTCTTATCAAAATTTATCTAAGAAAATACTAAAGTAAATAATTATTACTTATATTAAGTAATTAATAATTACATTGATTCAAATAATTCCAAGTGTAATGATCTTACTATGGGTATGGGCATTTTGGCTATAAAAATCATATCCCAATGTACCAATATGGTAAGATAAATTTCATGATACTTAGGTAGAAAATAGTGGCCATGGTAACTGTTGATGCTATAATATGGACGTCCTTATTAGACCGCTATGCACCTGTAAAAACAAACAACAATGGAGACCTTGACTACAACAGGAGTCCCTCTGATACCAAAGTTAGAGCAGGAAATTTGAATCTAGTAGAACTTAGGGTTTTGGTGCATGCACCTTTCACCGTTGAAGTAGTTCTGATTTATAGTCGCTTGGTGCTTAGTAACGTACATGGCCATGAATTTGCCATTTAGTTATATATCATAGATGGGATCGTCTCCGGAACCCAAGGCATTATCCTCGGCTAGATTCTTGGCAAAGATCTCGGGGATTGATCCTTCCTATATTAGAAGGAGATCTCCCGGTAATCGGCTTCCGAGGAGATCGCAATAAATGGCCGAGATCGACCTCCAAGTCATATTGGTCGAGGTCCTACAGACCAAGCTGATCTGTCAATCGTAGTTGGAGCCTTTCTTCGAGGTGGGTCGGGTTGGTACTTATGGTTGTTCATTGGTCGCGATAGCAAGACGTCGATCAAAGTTGAATCCACTGCTAGTTGAGCTGATCGTGCTCGGTCATTGGGTTCAAGCTCATATCCGACCTCCTTCACTTGTGCTTTGTGTTCTCTCTAATTATGGTTGTCTTGGTCAGTCCATCTTCACCCATAACAGTAATAACATAAAATGATAGCTATGATAACCGTATTTGTCACACAAGATGATAAGAATGTGCCTCAATTCAATCATTACAATTTTAGCCCTCAATGGGGGGAAAACAAAAACACCTGATGCCTTATAACAGAGCATCATACAAACATCTTGATCATTCAGACAATGAATAGAACCATACTTAGCCGGTGCGTAAAAGGCTATACACATGATCTATATTGCTTGAGCTATGAGATCAATGCAGATGAGATATGAACCAAAACCGTGCCCTATTAATGAACATATCACAATTAGTTTCAATTATTATTTTCTTAATCATTCATTATGAAAAGTATTTAAAAAATATAAGTAAAAGCATAAAAAGTCATATTTTATCTTTTTATCAAGTATTCTTCTTTAGTTTTACATTAAATGGAAAAGAGGAGAAAAAATATTTGTAAAACACAACTCTCTAAAGCCTTTTAAATTGATGCATTATTATGCACTAGCAAGTACACCCACTCAATGTTTGCCTAGCCCGAAATCTAGTTATCAAAGCTAGTGCTTACACCTTAAACAAGTCTAACTAAAGAGTTTGAAATCGTAGCTATAGTCATACAGGTTAACATGGTAGTATTAAATAGTGCAATGGTTGGTGGATCGATATAGGTGTTAGTAAACACATGTATTGTAAATGTGGTTAAACATGAAAAGCTTCAATTAATATTTACCTTTGGAAAGACCATTGTCTTGGTAAATATGCATATTCTTCTTCTTCTACTTATGTGGCATGGTATAATAGGACATGTGAATGCCAAATTAATTAAAAATATGGTTACTTGTGGTATTATTGTTGTTTACACATGGCTTGTCGTAGCCCAGATCAATGATTAAGAAGCCACCATGTATCAGCACACTCTTACGAAAATATGAGAGAAACATACTCGTAGTAAGAAATACCACATATACTTACCTACTGACAAAGGGATGGATGGTAAGAATCGTATACACGACCAGAAGATGAAAACCAGTCGATTCTCGTATGATACATAACCAACGGACTCAAAGCATGAATGACCTTAGCGTGTAGAGAAGTTTCATAAAAGACTTGTCATTATTGGATTCTTCATAACCAATAATCGTACAACATGATCATTTCGGGATTTTAATTAAAAAGGAAACTCTTCCGAAGAATTTTTAAAATATTTCTATTAGCTATGAGAGAATCAAAATAAACAGCTAGAAGCCATCCAAAGATATAAACAAATAATTTACAATAACATAATACAACAAGGACTCAATATCCAAGTTGAATATGACCACTACGTAACTAAAAGACTCTAGCGAAAGTCACAGTATCTTATGCATGACCATTGCCTCTACGAAACTATAAAAGCATCACTCGAAGATGAGTTGAGGGCGCATGCAAATACAATCACGCACAAAATTTTTGCTCTATATTGCTTATCTCTTTTATTCTTCATGGACTTTTATTAGTTTCTTAGCTTAAGTTCCCCCACCTCTATCCAACACCATGCTATAACAAGCCTGAGTTCTTAGCTTAATTTTTCCACTATCCAGCGCATTACTATTGTACGTCAATAGTATAAATATCCACGACCTTGCCGTTGGATCCCCATATTATTGAGTTCTTACCCGACACATCTTTGGTCACATCTAACATTACACCACAACAGTCTCACGATTGTTCAAGTCTAGAGCATCGTCAAGACCATTGTTGTTTTCACCAACACAGACCATCGTAGGCAATCTCATATGCTTACATTAACATTGATCAATAAAATTAGCAACCAAGCCTTATTTTAATTTATCCATCTTTTAGGGTGCATTTGGATCGTTAGTTACTTTGGATAACTTATCTTGGTTTCTACTTATTCAGTTAATAAGTGTGTTTGGAAACGAACATAATTATCAATAAAAAGTAGAAAAGCATGTTTGGTTTCTAACTTCATAAGCAATTATCCCTCAAGTTTGTTTGGTCCCCCTCACATTCACCATCCATCATATGGGGGGAACCTTTGATGTTGACTGTTCATTATATGGGCCCCACCTTTGATGTGATCGGCCCACCTTAAATGTGAACCATTCATCATTATGGCCCGACCATTAATGTGCGTCATTCATTAATGTGCACCTTTAATGTTGGTCATCCATCAAGTGGGGCCCACCATCAATGTTATTGTGCATAATGTGGGGCCCACCATCAATATCCATTGCCCATCATGTGGGCCCCAAATCTAATGTGGGTCGTCTATCATGTACGGTCCCCCTTGGATATGGGCCACTCATCATTAGGGCTAACCTTTTGTGTATTGTCCATCATGTAGGGCCTTCCTTGGATATGGGTCACTCGTCATTAGGGCCGACCTTTGATGTGGACCGTCCATCATATGGGGCCCACCTATATGTGTGGTTGTTCATAATGCAAATTGTCCATCATGTAGGGCCTTCCTTGGATATGGGCCACTCATCATTAAGGCCGACCTTTGATATGGACTGTTCATCATGTGGAGCCCACCTTGATGTGGACCGTTTATCATGCAGGACCCACCATTATTAATTGCTCATCATGTGAAGCCCACATTTGATGTGGACAATCTATCATGTGGCATTACCTTCAATGTTGGTCATTCATCATTAGGGGCCAACCTTTGATGCAAACCATCCATCATGTGGGGCCCCCTCAATATGGGTCATCCATCATGTGGGGCCAACTTCAATGTCCATTGCCCACCATGTGGGGCTCACCTTTGATGTGGACAGTCGATATAGGCCCCACCTTTGAAGTGAATTATCCATCATGCTAGCCCACTTTGGATGTGGGCTTTTTATCATTATGTGCCGACCTTTAAGGTGACCATCCATATGTGGGCCCATATTAATATAGGGTCATCTATTGTGTGGGTTCCACCTTTTACGTGGATCGTCCTCTGTGCGAGCCCCACCTTTAATGTGGACAGTCCACCATGTGGGGCCTGCTTTCATATGGACCGTGAGAAAGAGCCTTCTTTGACATGTACCATGAGAGAAAGAAGTAGAAAGGCCATGAGTTAAAAAGCATTAAAAATTTGCTCATTAAGATAAGCAGCTTTTGGCATTTTACATTGATGCTTATTCAACTAACTTAATTACTTCTTTTTTTTGGTTAGCTTGTTAGTACACCCCATTGTCAGTTCACACATCATTGTTAGCCACCTCCACTAGGGAATCAATACCAAGACCTTGGTGTTGAAATGAGGTATTTTTCATTTAGTCTACCACTTGAGCTATGCATCAGGGTGTTAATTACCTGACATAGTTAAAAAGTAAGTTATTTGGTGGTATCCAGATGTGCCCTTATAGCTTTTATTGAGAAATTCAATCTAAGTTATCACCATTGAAGAAGAGCCATTGTCTTCAAGGCAAATATAACTTATTAAAAAAGACGAACCCTCCCTTTCTAAATCGCTTGATCGCAGTAACAATCGGTGGTAAAATAGATAAACCAATCCTCATAGATCTGGTCCCAACTTAGCCAATTCGGTGCCTAAGGTCACTACCATTCAGTTTGATTCGAGTTGACCATAACTTTGGCATACTTGGCATCTAATCTAATCATACATGTTTAACCTGTTTGGAATAATTTTTTAAAATAAATTTTGGATACCAAAAATTGAAATAAAATGTTTATTAGAATTGGGCTTAAGCACATATCAAATACGTTGTCCTTAAAGTGTGATTCGCCTCTCTTCTTAGATTAAATATCACTAGTGGGTTACTGGCAAATTGCTTATAGGATACGATAAGCCTTGTTTGGTAAGGTATGCAACAATCACGAAGGGACCATGTAGAAACTCAGCTAACACAATCACTGTCTTTTGGCAGACTTTGTGAGTACTTAGATTCAAAAAGTCGATGAGTCAGAAAACTCAATGTATTATCAACTTAACTCATGAAAAGAAGAAAAGAGAAATTTTGTTCTTGTAGAGTGGGCAAAGAGCAAAGTGTGCCATTAGTGTCTCTACAACCACATTTCCCATGCCCTCACCAGTGCGAGCACCCCTTGCATTTCAATGCATATTAGCACACGCAACCTGATTTTTCTCTTTCCTTCTTTTCCAAGTAAGTTAACTTAAGCCCCATGTAAAAGTGAATTACTAGAAATAGTAACCTAACCTAAGGACTGAAGATCCCAAGAATTGGGTTTAATAAAAATAAATAAATTTTCATTTGATTTTTTGATTGGACTCCATTACATATTTTGAAAAAATAAAATAAAATAATCTTTAGGACATTTCTTATGATGTTAGTTGTTCAAATCTCTTTGTTGCATTTCCATAACATATCGAGGCACTTATATCTCAAAATTGTTGAATCTTAAACAGTTGTTGTGAAAAAATATACATGAAAGAAAATAAATTTGTATATTAAAAGAACTTTACACCTCTAATATAGATCAAAATTTTTAAGAACTAATAATCGACATCGTAGAATCAATACAAGGTTTAAGGCATGTTTGGATTCATTGTTAGTCTTGTTTTTTACTTTAATGTATTGAATTACACAACACATCAACGTCTTCAACGGTATTAAGGGTAGTGACTGGTAAACCTAGTGTTCATTGGGATGCGTGTTGAACACGTCTTAAATGATATTCGTTGCACTTATTCAGTGTTTGGTTATGCATTTACAAGCCTAGATTTGTAATATTTCTCTTAAGGTGGACTCTCACACGCTGTGATGATCTATTGTGTATATAAACATATTTTGATTGTTCATCCAAATAGCAAATTAAGTCAGACCTTGGATCCATCGAGGTGGGTGGGACTCGTGACATGGGGCTCACAATGATGTATGTGCCTTAAATCCATACTGTCCAACCATTTTCAAAGTTCGTGCATGAGCATGATCCTAAAGATGAAGCATGTCGAAATATGTGGTAGAACACATCATAGGAAATAGTCATGATTGAATCCCCACCATTAAAAAATGCATGGAGTCCATCAGAATATTTATTTGCCATCTAACCTGTTGATAATGTCACAAAGACCTATATGAAGATTTCACACAAATATAATCTTGATCCCAAGCTTTTGTGGCTCGTGAAAGAAACAGAGGAGCGACCTTTAGATGGGAGTTGTAAACATTCCTGTGGAGGTTTTCCGATTCAGTGGGCGCCATTGTAATACATCGATTATTAAAAAATCTATTACGGGCGTGATTTAAAAAAAGAAGAAGAATTATCCATAAATATTAAAGGCCTATTTGGGAGTGTGGATTTGGAACCCCTTGGATTTGAAACCCCCTAGATTTGAAATCCTCTTATTGTGTTTGGTACCCTGGATTGGGAATCAACTTTAATCCAAAAGTAGCTATGCATGGTATATTTACGGGTGTTTGAATTTAATTACTTAGTCAACTTTAATATCTCTAATTAGTGATGTATGAAATGCTTGACACAATGGTTGTAATAAGCCCACTGAAATATATGCTTTACTCGAAAATGATGAAATTTCAATTCTCGGATGGGCCACAAGCATAAGATCATGTCCGAGTGACTAACCAACGATTTTTAGCCGTTGATTTATATGGACAATATTTGGATGGTGCTAATCATCATATTAAAGTAATTATAGTGATGCAATTGATAATTTATTTTTTTTTATATCATTAGTGGGTCATGTGCCCAATAGAAAAATAGTATGGTGACACACATGTTACAATTGCAACTATTGAAAGGATTTTAGGTGTAATACAAGATCTCATTGTGGATTTCAAACCCCCTCTTTGAGGGGATTTGAAAACCTCTGGATTTAAAACCCCTAGTTACTTTATGCTCCCAAACAACCACGGGATTTGAAATCCCCCCAAATCCATGGTGTCAAACAACGCCACGAGATTTGCACTCTCTTTCTTATATTGTTTTCTTACAAAAATGAGTACATTACTTGATGCCGAAGGGATGCTTGCACAATCTGATGATGGGTTGTCTATACAATCTTAGCTATCCAATAATTTAAAAGTTGGCATATCAGAACTATCGAATAATGGGACGTGTATACATGCATTACCTGATGGGCCAGCAACATATGTAAAAATTGCTGGTGGGGTATTATTGAACTCTTCACGAGATAGAGAGTGAAAATTCGGCGCGTCCAACCTATCGTGCCTCGGATCTTGAACGGTGCATTGCTTATTGGCGATGTCTGCACGATCCGACAATGTAAACTTTGTGTAGTCTTCTTTATATATAAAGGTATCCTCATTTTTTCCTAGCTCATTTAGATCTACGAAGACGGGTTCTCTGACTACACTTTATGTTTGACTTTATATATAAACAAATGTAGTTGAACTATGAGGCTATGGCCGAAGATAATCAAATACGACATGACATTGTTGTTATCTCTAATAATTTCTGGATGAAGTAATATGTCACGAAGCAAAGCGTAAATCACCTTCATTCTAATATCGTAATCCTTAGGCGTTTTATTCATAATCTTATGCACATTGGATACAAGCTCCTCATATGTAATTTTATTGCTCACAATGATCATCTTAGAATTGTCACCCTTATAAGACAAATTACCTCATTCATATATATAGCTTCCCATTATAATAACAGCATATGGGCTAGAGAACCATAATGTATGTAAAAGGAAAATGCTAGGGCTATTAGACTTATAATAGCAATATAACAATCCAAAACAGATCTCAATTGTCATATCAACAATATTCACTATGCATCGTTGATATACACTGGGCTATTAAACTTAGAAGGATGCTCACTGTGTGTAATAACCTGGATAAAATGTAACCAATCCTTGCATGCATGCACGTACCAAATCAAACCACACAGACCATACATCCTTCACATGTCACACACATGTGACCCTCATGCGAAAAAGAGAATAAATAAATGAATTTAATAAAAAAATTTAGAGAAACCTAAATAACTTTTGAATTTCATATACTCCACCCATTTGGACCATCCACATCTCACTATACTTACCTTTATTGACTAGCCAATGTATCCTCACATCAATATAAACCATTCAAAGAGTTCAACCCATGACCTACTTCCTAATAGATGGTTTAACCAATCAAAACCATCCAGTGGCGAATCATATCGTCTGGACTGTTGAATTGGAATCTGCCATGTAGAGTGTCCATTTAGAAATTTAAACCATTTTTATCTGAATCATCTAAGCATACATCTAATGAACGGTATTCTAACTTCAGATCTTGCTTATGCGCATATTATTTTAGATAGATGTAAATGTATTAGCATGAAATGTGTTTATGTAAGTTGGAAATTTTTAGTTTTGACATTAAATGTAGAATCGAAATTAGTATTTAAGTTAGGAATTTTTAAATTTATTTTAATTTTTCTCTTCATGCATGAAACACCATGAATTTATTTTTTAAAAAAAAACAAACAAAACTAATTTTTTATATGAAACACGTGCATGCAAAAAACATTTATGGCATAGGCCCTATAAATAGGGGTCGAGCCATTAGCTTATGGCAGGAGTGTGGGTCCATTAGAGTTTGAGTGTGGGCCCACCCTTACAATCATAACAATAGTTAGTGTATACATGGTACATATGTGTAAGTAAATCAAGACTCGATTTTAGACATTGTGCATATTGAGTATATACTTCGAATTCGTATTGCATAAGGTTTAATCCATCACTTCAAATCAGGTACATGATCTTAACTTAAAGTTTAAAATTTTCTGCCTATTATTATGTCATCTTATTCCAAATTTTAATAGTAATATTGCTTAAATTAGTTATTTATGTGATTGATCTTTTTATTTAAAATTTATTTAATTATTTAGCTTAATTGTTGAAATTTTGACATATACCTTAAAACAATTGTTGAATTAAATCAGTTTAATTCATAGTTAAATTTTAATTTAATATTTAAATTATATATAAAAAATAAATTTTAATTATCTTAGATTAATTATCAAATTATTGAAAGTATAATTTGATTTTTTTAAAAATAAAATAAAATCTAATTCTAATTCTAAACTTTTAAAATTAATAATTTAAATAAATTTTGTTATTAAAATAATCAAATTCATTAACTTTGGAATTTATTTAATAAATTAGATTATGATTTGATTAATTTAAATCAATTTAATTAAAAAGATAAATTTAAATATAAATCTATTTTTTATGTAAAAATACTTGATTTATATAAATTTATTAAAATTTAATTTAATATTAGAATAATCAAAAAATTTATTTGCTAAGTTTATGTTGTAATTAAAATAAATTTTAAATTTTAGAATTTAGTGAATAAAAATAATAATAAATTGTTTTATGCTAATATGATTTTTTATATTTAATATAATTTAAAAATAATTTAATTAAAGTTATTATTTAAAATAAAATTTCTTTTACATTATTATATCTCAGTAATTCTTAAATTTAATAATAGTAAAAAAATTATATTTTATTTAAGTATTTCCATTATTAAAGTTTTGACAAAATTATATCTAGAATTATTAATTAGAAATAAAAATTTATATTGTTGATATTTTGATAATTCAATAATTATTGACTCTTATAATAATTTTTAAAAATAGTAAAAGTATATAAATAACTCCATGATAGCTTTATATTGATATTTGCAATTGTGAAACAATGATTCATCTTACATGCATGTTTAGCATTAATTGAGTATTGATGTTAATATGTTGGATGTAACGTAAGCAAGTAGAGCGATTGTGTCCCTTGGATGGAAGACCCTAAAGCTATCAAGTAGAGTGATTGTATCCATTGGGTGAAAGACCCTAGAACCCACTGAATCCTTTGGAGTATCCTTTATGTATGGCGTATGAGTACAATTGTTTGCGTGGACATATATCAAAGGTACAACTAAAGCAATATTCTAACCAGCTAATGTATAAAAGAGTCCCTCATCACGAGGTACTGCTGCACGGGCGTTAATGCAATGTAGTCATCCACTTGAGTACGGTGTTGTAAGAGATGACATATATTGTTTATGAGAATTAATGGAAAATATCGCATATGTAATATTTTTACAATTCTATTGCTTAAATTCATGTTCTCTTATTATCCATATTATTTTTTTCTATTGTTTATAAAAATATGATATAATCTAAACATTTTAAATTTTGAGTAAGAAATGACCATACTGGCAAATTATTGTAACGCCCCGGATTTTCGAAACCCTAGTATATGACTCGTTCTCCAAAAACCTAAGTGTTAACCTTTAAAGATAATCAAATTCAAGTTTTTTTTCTTTTTTCTTTCAAAGTTAGTAGTTTAGTGGAAGATAGACCAATCAAACATAAAGAAAAATTTACACTTACATTCAGAATATACGAGCAATTGCCCACAACGACTTATATAAACCAATATCTCTACATTAACAAATACAAGGATTACACAATTTACACATGAGAAATAATAAAATGTATATAAACTTGAGCAGCAGGATCACGCAACTTCTCTTGGCAGATACAACCATGCATCCTTGATAATTGTACCCTGCTCTTTATCAATATGGACATGAATATCTTTTAAGTCACTCGTATTACTTATATAGTTATATATCCGATGAATGAGTGACCAACTCAGTGTAAATTTTCTTTAAGATTACACACCACCGCTTTAGCTAAGCATAGTTAAAAATAATAAGGCATTCAAAATAATACATGATGCAGTCTTGTTTAAATGCATGGATGTGTGAACGTGCATCAACCTGGGGATGCTCATCCAGTCGGACTTGGGCTCGTTACCCATGCATATGATTGGTCACCAGCGTAGCACATCACATACAACATAATGACCAAGCCATCGTACATCACGTACGTGTGTCGATAATCGATGGTCTGTAAGCTAGCGAAATGATACCACACTAAGCCTAAGGGCATATGCTACAACATCTACAATTAGCCACCCGTCATTGTCCGCATGCTATGAATGCGTGATTAGCCAAACCATAATTATTCCAATTACAATCAGCCGATTTAAGTAAACTCAAAGGTTACTACAGGGGGTTCGTCACCCAATATAGGCCGACAGCTCGGGCATAGTATCCCATGACCACCATTCCCGACTCATGAGATTTCTCGCCTTAGGATGTTTAATGGATGCCTATCGACTAGTGGCCAATCAAATTCAATATGTGCGAATTACCATCGCATGGTTATATAGAAATGAACCATCAAAGCTGCACAAGGCAAATATCAAATCATGAGACAATTACTTAAATCGAAGCGGTAAAAGGTTGCACGAAGTAAATACCAAATTGAAATGGTAAAGAGGTTATGTAGGACAGTTATAAATCAGAGCGGTAAAGAAGTCATTCCCAAGGCCATGTAGGCAAGACAACCTATGAATGGTAAACCCACATTGGTATTCCACATCCCAGATAACCTCCAAGTCGATGGTCCACCTTTAACACATTTTGTCTCGTTACATCCTAAGTGTGGGCTCACATACATGTATCGGATACATGCTTTAAAACTGTAGGTATAGTGAAATGAGCTCCAAGCTTTAATGACTCGAGATTTTGGTGCACATGCATGCATCTGCATACATGCACACTTGCATCTATCTAAACATTTATGCATAATTCTTCCATTTATACATGCATGCATAAAGTGTGTAAGCTGTGATTGTCGATATGCATGATCGATTTATTTAGTATTTAAGATTGATTTTTTAATTATATGGTTTTAGTTGTGTATACATGTAACGCCCCAAAAATCGGGGGTCGAGCAAAGCCCAACTCCCGAGTTCCAACGCATCACTTATGCAACACATATCATGATGTTTAAATGTTATCCATATTAGTGCATTAAACATGAGTGAGATTACACTAAATCAGCATATCATACTCCAGACTTAATGTAAATAAGCAAGCAGAAGACTGAACTAAAGGTATAAAGTATATACGTGTTTCATAACCTCTAGAGTATGAGCATGCTATCGGGTTGAGTAAATACATAATTTGTTTCAAAATATACAAAGTGTTAAAATGTAAATGTTCAACTAATCCAATATCCCTGTAATCCCATCGAAGCAGTGCGAGGTCTACATAGACCTGCCTGAGAGCTGCATGTAAGAGAACTCCTCCTCGTTAAAGAAGTCTGGCTTCGACACGTAAGCCTCATCACAACCTACATCTAAATCAGAGTCTGGTTGGCGTTTTAAAACACTGTCCCATAGTGGGAGTGAGTGATCAACTCAGTGGTACTATAAGGCAAAGGTTAACATGTTATTAATTCAATCAAGCAGTAATGATAAAGCAATATAGCAATCACTCCGTAATTACTCTTGTTAATGCAGGAATGACATGTAGTAATGATGCATGCCCTCGCCTGCAGTCCCTCAGCGACTTCATCTAACGATTGCGCATGGCAAACTCCCTAAAAGTGCGCTTTCTTGCCAAAGCATATGCAATGTAGTGCATGATCGTGTTAGCCAAGTAACTTATTAAGCTTATTCATACATCAAATTCGGGAAGCTAAGGTGCCTCCTTTTTTATCATTTACCCAAGCAAGGATCCATCTAGGGTCGTCAATTCTAGTTAATCACATACGTTAGACAAGTTGTAGGGCATCACCCCTGATGAAAACAGTGGATAGGTAAGTTCATGAGTTTGCACTCGAGGTCACTACGAAGATGCTCGTCACCTCAGCATAGGCCTAATTTATATTCGAGGTCACTACAAGAGGCTCGTCACCTGAACGTAGGCCGACGTTCGAATATGATGTCCCATACACCACCATATTTGGCTCACGAGTTTATGTTACTTACAGGTCACTACGGGAAGGCTTGTCACCCCAGTGTAGGCTGACAGCTCGACAACAGTGTCCCATACACCACCATGTCCGGCTCATGAATCTTAGCGGATCTTGGTACCATGGTTAATGGGCTTTACATTGGTAAGTGATACCTTAGATTCAAGCGGTAGTATCCATACATAGTAAACACACAATAAGTCAATCGGGTTATCTGGCAAGTGCGATTGATCGACATAGAGTGCGTAAGCACTCCGCGTGGCCTAACCACTGTCGACAATCACCGTACGGCTCGGATTTGTCGAACGTATCCAATATAGCGAAACTATTTCGATCACTCAATCGGGAACCATTACCGACTGCCTAGACTGCATAGTAGCCTCAATCATACTCAAATGCAATAGGTAATCACATATGTTAATCATAACAGCATTTAACGAACAATTCAAGCATAATTCCCATTTGAGCATTTTATCAAACACATTGGATAAGTTATTATACATATGCATTTCATCCATAAATAACATAGCAGCAATTTACATTATATGAAGGAAATTTTAGATATGGATAAGGTAGTTGAGAATCTTATCTCAAAACCCTCATTAGAAGCGATCCAACAAACACTTTCTCATTCAAATATTTTATCAAACACTTAGATTACACATTACTATATATATGAACTAATTTAGTTATAGCATATGTTATGACAAATCGTTTCATAAAGGGGCTGTCATACACACAACAAGCATGTATTCTAGGTTAATAGTCATGGCAAGCATAAATCATAATTTCACTTTCATTCAAACATTTCAACAAACATATGGAATACATTATATATTCACATACTTCACACACATGTATAGTTTATCAAATACATCGTAACTAAGATCATATGTCAGCAATCAAGTCAGACATAAATTATTGCTGACATTGAAAGCCTTGAAAACTATAACTTAAACGTTTATAGTTTGCACCTTTCGTCGGTTAACTCATTTCGAACTTGGTTCGAATCCTACGTCCCCGTATACAGAACAACGGTACCTAAACAACGAAAATAGGTTAGTCATCTCCTGATTCCTCTATTTGGATTTCTAAAACAATATTAGGGTTAGAATTTCTTACCCAAATCAGATTCAGAATTAATGGTGTAGCGAAACGGGAGAGGTGATTCAACCCGTGGAGTGGTGAGAGTGAATCCCAGTACCAATCACCCTATCTCTCGCTCTTCTCCACACTCTTCTCTCCTTTTTTCTCTCTTCTATCTCCTAAGGTTAGAGAAATTCGTATGAAATGAAAGAGAGGTGGTTTAAGGGCATTATATAGGTTCAGAAGTGGTGTAAATGACTCCAGAGCCATGGTATACTTAGGTTATAGCCAAAGGGCGACTATTTCTGACAAATGGGGCTCATTTGGAGGTCCATTACATGTCTATGTCACGGAGTAAGTTTCCTGACAATGGATCTAGGTCAGGTTATGATTTCGGTACGATCAGATCAGTGGATCAACTGTGAAGGACTCGTATCAGATCAACGGTCGTTGTCACTCGATCAGGGCCACAAGTATACCAATAGGTGCAGGAAAATTTTCCTGATCCATGGGTGTAGTTAGGTAAGAAACTGACGGTCTGAAGTCTTCAATTACGTCCGCAAGCAAATGGTCCAATTCACTTAAGTTTGAGTTCATTTTTTAAAAATATTTGCATTTCTTACACACTTCGCTCCAAGCTCAAGTTGTGCGTTTCTGGATACTATTTGGACTCGATTCCCGCATGTTTGTCAAGCCTAGTAAAGCGGTCATAACCTTATATTTTCGCGGTAATCGGACTTTCGATGCGCGGTCCAGGTTCGATACGGAGTTTTAATGTCCTCCCGAGAGCAACTGGGTTTTGGGACTTCTCCTACGTTTTTAAGTAATATTGAGTTAGTGATTTTAATGGTTTTGGGTCTTGCAGTTCGTATAGATAGTGGTTCAAGCTAATCCACCGATTAGTTTAGTTTAATACTTAATTAATTTTCGTCTAACTTCCACAGTATACGGTCTTTAGGGATTTCTGCCTACGGTGGTACTCGAGTCTTTATACGGATTTTTCCGAGACGTTACAATATATGTATATGCATACATGCACTATCTTTATTCATATACTTAAAATCAGTCGTACATCTATCTGATTAATTAAAAACAACATATCTTGTACATATTTGAGTATAAGAGTAACCATACATTAACATACATATATGATTAGACTCTTAATCATTTGATTATTTCATATATATCTTATCATTCAACCGTACATTATATATGGATCCGCCAAATGGTTCACCTTAAAATCAAACAAAAATCATGATGATTCTCACATTTTTCCAAATAAATTTACTGGAGTATTTCTTACATTGAAATATGATTTAACAAGTTTTAAAGGTCCACAACCATATATTTTGGTGGTAAACTCATAATTTTAAAAAAATAGAAAACTATATATGCATTCATATGTACAATCGTAAATCCGACGTCTCATATCTTGCAAATAGGTAACCCATTCATAAAATTATCCATACATCGACCTCTCTGCTCATTGAGGTACCACATGATTCACTTAAATCTTATTTTCAATACATCTCAACCGTTCATTCATGTACGGTATAACTATATAATATAGTATATCCTAAACGTGTGTAGCATGCCTATTTAAATTCTAACATTTTAAAGTATTAATAGCATGTTTTAAATATTATTAATTTTTTAATAAAATATAAATATATTAATTCGTAATAAAGTTATTAGCACATGAATATTGAATTTAGAAATGAAAAATGACATATGATTATAATCAGGGGTCACTGCTTTAGACTACCTATGGCAATGACCAAACCAACAATTTAAAATCGTCCAAGTTTTATTATAAGATCAGTCGATCATCCATTTGTTAACTTAAACTAATGGAATGAAACCGTTAAATTCATAAACAAATTAAAACCGTCGAAAGAGCTCCTCAACTCGCCACCTAAATTCATCCATTCATTCATTCCATCAACCCACCCACCTGATCAACCATCCATAACACATTAACCATTTTACATGTATGCCCGTGTGTACACTACTCACACATGCACAACCATGCACTTGCATCATACACATGTGATGCATTTTTTTGTAGTAAATGAAACTAAATGGTGGGTGTTTCACTTCAATGAGATGTAATTGAAAGGTAATGTTTTATTTTTTTATTTTTATTTTTTTCATGTGTGTATATTATTTATGGTGGAACCCTCTAATATAAATAGGGTCATGGGTCAGTTTTTGTTTTAATTTAAATTTTAAATTTCGATGTAGAAAAAAAAAAAAACTATCAAGAATATTGAATTTAGTAGATATTATATTATTTCAGCAATATTTTCCTTATAGATGACTTTGAATATCTATTAAATTTGATTGAATCATGTGGATTGTAATAAATATCGAATATATATATATATATATATATATATATATATATATATATATATATATATATATATATATATATATATATATATATATATAAACTCACGAACTTAAGATTCGGGTCTCGAATACCCTATTTGGGTACCCGAATGTTGGGGCGTGACACTGTGAATCACCGATATTCACTCAAAATTTGCGCATTGGAGGGATATTCACTATGGACCACTGATATTGACAGTAAACTGCTGATATTCACTCAAAATTTGCACATCAAAAGGATATTCACTATGGACCACTGATATTGACAGTGGACCGCTAATATTCACCTTAGACCATACTTTGGTTTGCTGATATTAGCTGCAGATCACCGATATTTATTGTGGATATTGGTTATGCATAGTGAATATCAGCAATCTACAATAAATATTGGTGGTCCACTGTTAATATCGACAGTCCATGAGAATATCAACTGCCCACGGTTAATATTGGCAATCGACGGTGTATATCTGCGGTCCATGGTGTATATCAGAGGTCTAAGGTGTATATCAACTGCACATTGGTAAATATCAATAGTCCACAACGAATATCAGTGGACCACAGGGAATATCGAACATTCACAGTTAATGACAAAGGTCATTAATGAATATCTATCCACCCCGTCCATGTATATCCTATGTGTATATTTTCAAGATCATCGTCGAGCTTGGTAGATGGATCTCCACCGTACATTTCCGAGGGATCCCTATTGGAATTGATTTGTTTTAGTTGATGTTGCCCAATGAAGGATATGATGGGGTAGGGCCCACAGAAGGGACGGTTGTCGTCCGAGAGTACAACCCTTCTCACAAAAAAAAAAAGTTAATAAGACAGAAAACTCGTCAGAGTAGAGGGAATGATGCTGTATACTCATCGGAGTGGGTCCCATGGGGTGGCACAATGGTCGTAAGTACCTTGAGGTTCGTGGTTCCCTCTCTCTCCAAATTAACTACTATGAATAAATTCAAATGCCAGCAAAATCGATCCTCTAGGGGTTCATATATCTTTTTTGACTCTTTTTTTAGATTCATGGTGCATCTCCTTTGAAATCTACTACAATCATTAGGTGGGGTAAAGAATTCCAAGGCATTGCTCCCAAATTAGGGAAGAAGACATCAATGGTGAACCACACAAAAGAAAACGATTGCGAGATAAAAGACCACCGTTATTTTTATTGATGGCCACAGTGGTCTCGAATGAAAATGAAATCAACGACCTCCGATGACCTAAGAAGTCATGAATCACTTGAGCAGATCGGATCGACCAACGAGCAGGCCTTTTTCTTATTTTTGTGGGAACGAAAATCTCTATTTCAAATCCCTTCTCTCCTTCCGAAACAGTAAGTTGCGGTCAAGGGCATTTTTGTCTTAAAAAAGATGAAAAAGGTAGTCCATGCCTACAAAAACTTATTTGGACCAGCACCACCACCGCGTCACAGTACATGCCTATTTAGACCAAAAGCCCAACCAGAAACCATAACCAAAGAATGAGCCTCGGTAAGCGCACACGCGCCTGCAATAAAGCTCCTGTACGCACCGTTCATGTGCTAGCATGGGACAAGTGCGGGATCTAAATTCATTAGGTTAGTCCCACCTTGTACGTGTTTTCTCAAATCTTATCCAATCATCATGTGCGCCCAATATTGGAAACAGGTGGATGGGCTGGCCAAGCTTTTCATAGCCGTACATTTATTTTGCAAACCATGTCCCACCTGAACAATGGACCAACATGGTTCTTAAACCAGGGCATCAATGCAGTGTTGTCATTCTAATGAATGAATTGGATGATCCTACCGTCCCATGCTGGCACATGTAGCGTGTATGTCATCTTTATTTCCCACCTAATTACTTGGTTCTCTACGAATGCCTCATAGGTAGGAATAAGAATCACAAGAGTTTTAAGACGTCATAGGTTCCAGTAGCCATTGTGGTGAAAATTACCGTGGTATGAGTGCGTGGGTGCGTTAGGTGTGAGTACGCAGGCTACACTTAGGGGTGTACACCAAGTTGAACCCAGTTGAGCTTGACTCGACTCAGCAACTAGCTGATCCTAGATTGAACTCAGCTCGGCTAGGCTCAGTCTTCAAGCTTAACTGGCCAGCTCAGCTTGGTTCGGTTAGCAGCTTGGGCCAATTTGAGTAAAAATCGAGCCTCCACGGCATTTTCACAAACACATGAGGTATACTTCCAATTTCCTACCCTATGTAAAACAACAGTTGTTTACAAGTATTTCATTAAACACCTTACAGGCAACATCAAAATCAAGAACTAATTTGATTTTCATCAAATACTTGGTGAGCAACGTCAATATCAACATCACTAAGCCACCGAACTAGTTTGATTTGAGTTCGATTTGAATTGAGGTTAATCCAATTTGAGTCTAGCTCAAGCTAAAAAAAAATTCGAGCTCAAAAAATCTGCTTGCCTCAATTTGAAGGAGTTTTTTCAAGTCGAGTCAAGCCGAGCCGAGCAGCTAACCAAGCTAACTCAGATCCATAGCTCAATTGGCAGACAAGTGGAGATACCTTGTTTCAACACTTGAGGTCTTGGCATCGATCTCTAGTGGGGGTGGCTAACATGTAATGTGTGTACTGACATGCATGGGTGTAAATAAACAAACAAATTTTCTTTAAAAAAAAAAAAAAAAAAGGGCTAACTCAGCTCCTGTGCAACCCTAGCTATACGGCTCCCCGTAACCAGTAACCCGAAGCTCAATGGAGCCCCCATCAATCTTTTACCCATCGGTTTTGTAAGATAATTTTAGAACATGATCCCAAACTTAAGTGACATGCAATAAAAACAAGAGTTAAGAAACGGATAGGGGAAGTGGATATAACAAAAGCATCAATTTGAACCCACATAGCACTGGGTTACGGGGAAGCCGCCAACCCCGTGTTAATCGACACAAGTAGAGTCCAGCTGAAAAGGGTCGGATTAGGTGTGGCCATTACAGTGGCCCACCTTGATGTCCTTATCACGTTGTTCATCTGTTTTCTCATATCATTTTAAAGTATGAGACCATAAATAATTAGATCCAAATATGAGGTGGAACGTATTAGAGGAAGTAGTGGTGATAGAACTTATCACTCTTAAAACTTCCTAAGGTTGGCCCTAACGTTTTGTAATGTTTATTTGCCTGTTGAAAAGGTCACAAAAACTTGGATTAGAAAAAAAAATCAGATTAACCTAAAACTTTTGTAGCCCACAAAGATTTAAAAGATCATTCACCTCTGTTTCCAAAGGTATGGTACACTTGAGATTTCGATCTGCTTCATTTCTCGGATCATCACCTAAAATGATTCGAAAAAACGGATGGACGGATGAACATAGAATATATACATCAAGGTGGGCCAGGGGGGCCGCACCGTCTTGGGTGAGGTAGGGCCGCATCTAATCCGCTCCCCAGCCCAAGGATTAAGCTGTACAAACTACGAATGGACCACCACATCGTATGCCGAGACTGCCCTTCGCGGTCTTAAAGATAAAATAAAAGAACCCCACCGCATTGAATAAGACTAGTTTCGATATTCCAGCCATAAATGAGGGCATTATCGACACCGACCTACTAAATATCACCCTCATATAATACTCGTGAAAATCGGATGCGGATAATATCAACGCAACGAACAGACAAACGATAAGGACGCGGATTGCGTCCTACCCCCGCCCGGACGGTAATCCGTCCGGGCAGGGCTATGTGGGGCCCACCATGATGTAAGTGTTTTATCCACGCCGTTAATCGTTTTTCTCAGATCATTTTATGATACGATCCAAAAACTGAGGCAGGTACAGGGATTAAGTGGACCACAAGGTGGGGATTGAACTTCCACCATTAAAAACTTCTTGGGAGCTAGAGAAGTTTGGGATCAAGCTGATATTTGTGTTTGCACTTCATCCACGCCTATATGACGTTATTAATAGGTTGAATGGTAAACAAACATCACGGTGGCCCTTAGAAAGGTTTCAACGGTGGATGTCATTATCACTGCAGCTTACTTTGGTGCGGTCTTCTGGAGCTGTGGACCTGCTTCATTTTGAGAATAAATCTGAAAATGATGTGAGAAAAGCGATGAACGGCGTGGATAAAACACTTACATCACAGTGGGCCCCACAAATCCCTGCCCGGGTAGGACGCAATCCGCGTCCAAAAGATAAGATTAAATGCACAATTATACCATGCACGGCCCGCAGGTTGCACAGTTGCGTCCGGGTTTTCAGTTCGAACGAGTGGGGTCCACGGTTCCATAATCTGTACGGCCGGTATTACGGGCCCAGCCATGTATCCAGCCCATGGACTCAAAAAAAAAAGAAAAGAAAAGTCAATGAATCTAAGGTTGTAAAAGAAACACAACCAAAAGGAGGAATTTCTGCCGTCCATGTTGTGGCCGGTTACGTTGACGGTTCAGATCAGTGAACCATGGGTTTTAATTGGTACAAAATTGCCGACTGAGTACCCGAAGCAGTACTAAAATAGCCCTAAATATGGCGAAAAAGAAGCAATGATACAACGCTGGGCTGAGAGATTGTACAGTATGGTTCGGGCTTTCAGTTTGTCCATGTTCACCACTTATTCAGTGATCTGAACCGTTGATATTTGCTCCCCCCACATTATTTGTCTGACGAACACAAAATCTACCGCACGTTTCCTTTTCAACCACACAAGCGCAAAATACTGTGTGGTTAAGATCGAAACACGCGGTGTGTTTTTTTCTTAAACGTTCAAACCCATCCATGTAATGAAGTCCCCTGTACCAACGCCTGTGATCACCGGAAACATGGCGCCACACGTACTAACAGGTAGCTCGAATATGTTCTTCCGCCCGAGTACGGAAAAACGAAAAGAAAAGAAAATAAAAAAGAAATATTTCCCTATCAATCTTAATCCACAACTTCCAAGGTCTTATCTCCTACTGAAAGCATTCTAAAAAGCAAGAACGGGGCCCTACGCTTTAACCACGTGAAAGGACTCACGTCTTGAGAAAATCCCAAGGAAATCAAAGAGTATCACACCCTGCTCTTCCAGACTACTGCCATATCATGCCCGTGCACCTGACTACTTTTTTCACGGTTGCGCCAACGAGGTGGGTGGATCCCTGACTAAGGGGGCCACCATGATATATATATATATATATATATATATATATATATATATATATAGCCGTCCATCTATTTTGACGGCTCATTTTAAAATATGAGACAAAATATGAAGCAGATCTAAACCTCAGATGAACCATACAGCAGAAAAACAGTAGAAAACAGTGGTGATTGGCCATTAGAAGCATCTTACGGTCCTTAGATCAAGCTGATATTTGTGTGGTGCTTTCATCCTCGTCTTTTTTACCTCTTATCAACAAGTTGGGTCCTTGCTCTTGCTCGGGTGGTAAACTCCCAGGAGTTTCAACTCCCGGTAAGGGTTCAAGTACCCAAATGTGGTGAAATTCCACTAGCGTGAGTGTGTGGGGTGTGTGTGCGTGTGTTAAAAAAAAAAAAAAAAAAAGCTGGATGGCAAATAAACATTCCGGTGGCCACATTAAGTTTTCAACGGTGGGTTTTCAATCACTACTATTTACTGTGGTGTGGTACATATAACATTTGGACCTGCTTCATTTTTGGTATCATGCACTAAAATGATCCGTCAAAACGGATCGACGGCGTGGATGTATGGAACATAAGTCACGGTGGCCACAGAGTGAGGGATCCACAGCAGCCACGCGTTTTTTTTCACCGTTCTCAGCTTCAATCCAAACGGTCCATCATCATGTGTCGCACTTACTTGCAACACCCCACCCAGCAACGGTAACCGTCTGATTTTTGGAAATTCTCGCTCGCTGATTCTGACGTGTATGTAGAATCCAAACCTTGCAAACGGTGCGCTCAGGCTCACCATACATCCCAAGAATCAGCCTGGTCACAGATAGAATTTACAATCACCTCCTCCAACCTATATATTCACCTGGTGTGGCCCACCTGCGTCTGGGCATCTGTCCAGGTGTTGGGCACTGGTTACTGGGAAGGATAACACATGCACAACACTGCCGACTCCATATTCCATCCAGAAGTTTCCGGGAGCGGATTGCCTGTGACCCCGGGCATAGAGATATCTCTGTGGTCGGGGCTGTGTGGGGTCCCCAGAGATGTCCGTAACAAATCCACTCCGTCCATCTGTTCTAAAAGACCACAATCGGACAGGATTCTAAAATCCAGGAAGATCCGAAACTCGGGTGGGCCTAACAACACAGTGGGAACTGGGAACAGCAACATCCACCGTTGAAAGCTTCGTGGAGCTGACCATGATGTTTACATGGCATCCAAACCGTTCATAGAATTACTACCGATCAGGTAAAACTGTAGGAACAAATATCATCCTCACAAAATATTTCTGTAGCCGCCGAGCGTTCAATCCCACTGTTTCGTGTGGTATAGCCCACATGAAATTTGGATCTCCCTGATTTTTAGAATCCTACCCTATTCCGGTCTTTAAAAACAGTTGGACGGAGTGGATTTGTCACAGACATCTCTATGGAACCCACACAGCTCCGGGCCCGGGGTGACAGGTAATCCGCTCCCGAAATTACCATGGTGGGCTGAACGCTCCCATTGTTTCCTTTGTGTGGCCCACCTAAATCTACCTATCAGGCCGGATTTCGGGATCTGGGCCTGCATTTGAATTGCATCTATGGAAGGATGAATTACACGTATGGTAAATACCGAGTTCGAAACTATGTTATAATTTCCCATCATTCCCTCTACTCAGGATGGATGGTTTCGATTGAAGAAATAAACAGGCGCCATCCTCAGGCCTCGTACGATACTTTGCGCCGGGCGCTCAGAAATTGTACACGAGGCAGATCTTAGCTAAAATAAGCCCAGTCCCCAAAGTCGCAATCTTGAGATTAAATTATCGACATTCCTCACTTATGATTCCTGGACACTTGTTTGCGAAATCAGGACCGTTGGATATTTTAATTTTGTCACCGTCCAATAAATGCCCACCAATCCTCTAGCCAGATAATCAGAAATTTTAATTTTCGGTACCATAATTCGGACAGTTTAAGTTCAGTTAATTGCATCACAATACATACGTGTCATCCATCTACTCTGCTACGTATATCAGATTTGGGTGTGTGCCACGTAAATCATAGTCCGGCGGAGTATGGTTTAATTCGTGGGTACTTAATTGCAATAATAAATAACTTTCCCTTTTAAATGACGATAATAATAGGTGTTGCGTGCTAAGGAGGTTTGAAGTGGGGAGTGCAGGCTTTTACTTTAAATTCCAGTGTCTACTGCATCCAAAACCAGGTGCCTGGGTCCCACTTAGGAAACGACAAATGCTGGATTTCTAATCCCTTTATTAAATACGATTATATGGTCCCACGGTTCCGCGACCCTATCCTGTCTCTTGAATATACAACACCTTTGAATATAATATCCACAAAAACTCATTTTAAGCTTCTAAATCTATTGAATTTTCTTTCATAGCCTCTATTTCTTTGGCAATTTTTCCAAATAGCAAGCGACGAGATAAGGAAGACTTGCGCGTCTTCCACGTCCACGTCATTGCGAATAGATTATATCGGATA
The DNA here is from genome assembly GCF_029962835.1 of Magnolia sinica. Taxonomy (NCBI): domain Eukaryota; kingdom Viridiplantae; phylum Streptophyta; class Magnoliopsida; order Magnoliales; family Magnoliaceae; genus Magnolia; species Magnolia sinica. The sequence continues at coordinate 130,015,882 of NC_080573.1, forward strand.
ATATCTAACTAATATTATATTATATTTTTGAGATTATGCAACTCACCATGTTCTTGTGTTTTGGAATGCGACGGGTTGGCGCGTCAATCACATCCGTCTATCACATACGGGATGCGGTATGCGACAAAAGATCATGATCGCTGGATCGTCGTTCGAGCTCAGTGTGACCAATCTGATTGAGGTGGATCACGCAATTTGGACGGTTTGGACGGAGTGGTCTCTGGGGCCCAAAATGTTGTAAAAATGAAACGCACTCCATCAATCAGGTTCCATCATCGATTCTAGTCCCGTAGAAAAAACAACATAACCCTGCAGGTGGGCCACAAAACAGATGATGGGCGCGGGATGCCAACGTGAGGATCGAGTGTAGGAGTAACCATGGCGTTTATCTTCCGTCAAAAGTCGATCAATCAGGAGCAAGGATTAGTGATATGCCTGATTAAAAAATCTGTGGGCCGCCCCGCATGAAATAAGAAGGAAGCAACAGCACCACCAATGTCCCTCATGACCAGACTCTGGGGCGCACCGTGATGTGTGCGTTTCATCCACACAGTCCATCCGCATTGCACGCTCATTTTTGGGCATAAAAGTCCATAAGCATATCCAATGCTTAAACTGGACCACACCACAGGAGACTGGGGGATATTGACATCCACCGTTGAAACCTTCCTAGGCCCACCAAGAAGTTAACGGTAGCCGTGTATCCATACTGTCCCATGGCGTTGTACACTGAGCTTTGGATTGCTTCATGAGGTTACAAAACGGATGGATGGAAGATCACGGTGGGGCCCGCAGTCAGCTGACCAGGTATACACCCAAATCTTGGAGGCGTTTCCCATGGCGTGGTCCACTTTTGAGCTTTGGATTGCTTCTTGAGCGGGCAAAACGGATGTACGGTACATCACGTTGGGGCCCGCAGTGAGCTGACCATGGATGGGAGGTGGTGTTGGGTCCCCACCCAATCCTGGCAGCGGATTGCCTAAACTGTGGGGCCCACCGTGATACATGCATCTTATCCACCACGTCCATCCGTTTCACCCAGCTCATTTCAGGACATGAGCTCAAAACTGAAGCATATCCAAAGCTTAGGCGGACCAGAGCACAGACAATAGCGATAGGTCCACTTGAGCTTTGGACACGTTTCAAGATGGCTCATGCCTAAAATGAGCTGGTAAATTAGAGATGGAAGGCGTGGCCCCACACAGTTTACCCTGTGGTACGCTAGCGTACGCAATCCGCTTCCTTACTCCAAACGACATGAATGGAGAAAATTTTACAAGGGAGTCTTCTGACCAATCTTTGACTAATCTTTGCATGTACGGATCATATAGGGTTATGGGTGGATTTACATGAACAACATGATGGGCCCCATCATGGATAATTACAAGATGTGTAATACATGGGTTGTACGACATCCCAGGCGAGTTGCCTGCCATCTAGCAATAAACACACACTCCGGCCTAATCCCATCAGTAGTGCTCATAAATAAGTTGACCACCCACCTCCCATAACTAGGTCTAAATCCCACAGGCGGTGGGAGAGAGTTTCCAGCTTGTACTGGCCACTAGTAAGGTCAGCTCTCGACGGAAATCACGACCTTACATTCGAATAAATGGGTCTTTTTGGTGGACCATATCAGCACACGCACATGATTAGCCCGCTAAACATGTTATACTAGGGATGATCTACTGGGCCATGATGTCACCGTGGAATCCATTGTCCCGAAATCTGGACCGTCCATTGGGTCCGTCCCTAACACCCGTACGAGGAAATGAAGGAAAACCAACCCTAGGATCAGAAACAGTCATCAGCACGCTAAAATCAATGGTGTCATCTAAACTGTCCATGAGATCCGCGAACCAATTAAGAGCAGTAAGCTTCCTAGGCCTTGATGCGCCTATTCCGTTCCACATCCCCAATCTAGACCGTTCGTTAGGCCCCATCCAATCACCATCGTAAGTGATCTAACCCGTCCTTCAGTTGCACGCGAAAATCGATGAACACTAGACCGTCCATCGTCCATAAGGACATAACCAAGGTTTCGTTCATTACGAGCACGGAAGGAATCAGGAAACCGGATGATCCAACCCGTCCTGCAAAAACTGGGCGGAGAAGTCCCAAGGTAGGCCCAGTCACACATGCTTAGCACCATCCGATTAATCCGATCAGTGAACTGGCGTCGCTGGACCTGCTGAACGGGCCCACTCACACATGCTTCGCACCGTCCGATTGATCCGAGTAGTGAACGGAGTCGCTGAACCTGATGGACGGTCCACCCAGTTCAAACGCCACTTACCCCAATCTAGAAATTTGTCAAACCCACAAATTCATCACTTTCTCGACGAAGAGATATCAGGAAATAATAACTCGAAATAGAAATTGAAAAAATATATTACAATAATGGTTTGCAAACCAATTTTCACATTCAGATCAGAAAATTAGCAAAAAAACAAAAAATAAAAATAAGAAAAAACGAACAAGTACCAGAGATACGCTTCCTCTCCAACGCTTCTCCCCAAGAAATTCTCCATTTTTTTCTATACAAGATATCATTCATCTTCTGACTTCTCAGAAAACCCCCCAAAACAGAGAATATTTACACACTTAACCATATTTTTTCTCCCTTTCCACTCTTGCTTGCTTCTTTCCTTCTCAATATACACAATCAGAAAAATCAGATCAGAATCAAGAAATCGAAGGACTCACATCACCAGCTCCGAGACCCACCCGACATCGGGGGCCGCTGCCGCAGACGGCAATTCCACATGCTCGATCGAATTCTCCTTGCTCAGCTTCTCGTACATCTTAGCCCGTAGATCCCTTCCCGATTCAACCCTCTCCATCGGCTCCTCCTCGATGCATCCCCTTTCCCAACTATCCATCCATCCAATCCCAGCCCCGGGTGCGGTCGGGGTGGAAGGAAGGCTGCTGAACGCAGGCCGTAGATTCGGTCCCCTCGGCGATGACCCGAACTGAAGGCCCCACGATGCCGGGGCTGATTTCACCTTACTCAGCTGTAATTGCCTCAGGGAAGCGAGCACTTCATTCACAGAACCTGAGGGCATCGATCGACGGATGGATGGGCTGATGGGCGATAGGGGAGGGGATTCCGACGGCGGGGAGTGCGGCGGCGATATCAGAGTTGAAGTCGGCGACGAAGTAAAAGGCGATTTAGGCATGTAGGCGCCGGCCTCAATCGCCTGCCGCAGCGGCGATCCGTCATAGGAGTCCGCGGCGGCAGCGATCGAGGTTGTCCTCGGACTCTGCTGCGGGAGCACGCGGAGCTGTTGCGGCGTGTGGGCGAAAAAGCAAACACGGCGCCTGCAGCTTGTGCCGTCCTTACACGGCTGAGTCCGGTAGCGAGCTGGGTGGAGCCAGCACTCAAACACCCCGTGGGCGAACTCGCACGAGTCGCCACGCTTGCAATTGCCCTTGCGAAAGTCCGGGCATGCCGTGCCCGAGTAATGGAACTTGCGCGGGTCCCGCCGCCTCGCCTTCTCGCCTGGGTGAGCATACGGGCACTCGGTCCAGTCGTGGGACCGGCCCCGCGCACACCGACGGACCTTGAACTCGTACATCCGAAACTCGTCGCACGAGAACCCATCGACAGGTACGTCACACTCATGGTTCGGTATCTCCGAGTCGGAATCGTCGAACTCGTTTGAAGGAAGGTAGCGCTGCAGCGCTGACAGTGTCTCGCCTATCAAGAAGGGTGAGTAATCTCCCCCTCCGCATGCGGCTCCATTTGTGTTTACAGAGATGCCGCTTACAGGGGACTGAAAGATCATCCCCGCCGTAGAGTCCTCGAAAACTGTCCATGGTGGCACATGGACGGTCGGATTGGGGATTCCTTCGCCGAGCATCATTTTGATGGTAGGTGGGTTTTAGACATTTTTGGGCATGGATGGGGAGGCTCAATATAAACTGGTAGGAAGAGGGGTTAACTCTGGTTGGGTTACACTAACCATGGTTAGGTAAAAAAATCTACTACTGGTTCCACTAGGGCAGAAATAATTTATTAACTGACGGCCGTTTGGGCTATGAGGCGGTGGGAAGGTATTTTCAAAATAACGCGGTAAATCAGGAGACGATATAACGAATGGATTTTTTCTTTCGGTTTGTCTCACGTCAGCTATCCAGAACCATTGGCATGGTGGGTTCGGTTGTAGATGGGCCATGATCCAAAATTCTTCATGGTGGGTTTACGGAACCAGTTTCCACCCATAAGGAGTTCTTTAGCAAGTGTTTTTTGGGGTGAATAATAAAAAAGAAAATAATTTCAAAAAAAAGTGAACTAGTAAATTAGTATTAGTATGAATTGAAATACAATTATCAGTAAATTGTTGGCTTTTAAATCTCTCTTTTTGAGATTAAGAGTTCAATTTCATGTACTACCGATACTTCCAATAGTATTGAATTTAATCATAGGAGATCAGGATTTTTTAAAAAGCTAAACATATTGATAACAGAAAAGTTGATCCTAGGTTCAAAAATGTTTATGGTAAATTAATCTTGACTATAAGTACATGACCCCATGTTAGACCCATGGCACAAAAATCAGTCAATCTTGCAATACAATTGTGCCATGTAAAAGGAAATGGTTGGGAAATGGATTATTTATACTTGGCCTACTGTGATGTCCATGTGAAATTCACTCTACCTGTAAACGCGTCATTACAACTTATGCATAAGGCCAAAAAGTTAAGTTGATTGTAAGTTTTAGGTAGACCACAACAAATGTAATAGTTGATAAAGAGACATCCACCCTTGAATTTTTAAGGTCCATTGTGAGAATTTCATAAAATCCATTCCAATCATTTGACACCACACTAGATTTTACGCCTAAAGGTTAAAAAAATAAAAATAAAAATAAATAAAATCAAGCCCAATCCTAATTTAGATAGACCACATGAAGGGAAATAGTTTCGAGGGTGAGTATTGCCCTATAAATTGCTTCCAATCATGTTGTCCATCTAAACAATGGGGTTGGATGTTGATACTTTCACCTAGAGTTGAACACAAACCGAGCTAGCTCAGCTCGGCTCAAATAAGCTTTACTAAGCTCAACTCACTCAAAGTTAAGTTCAAGTTGGGTCTAACAGATTTTTTGTGTTCGAAAGGATTTTGAGCCGAGCTTGAGCTAGCTGAATTCGACTAGAAGCTGGCTCGGTTTGGCTTGACTTAAGTTATAACTTAATTATATAATATTACATTTATATATAACTTAATTAATATATTATATTTTATATTATATATATTATTTTTTAAAAAGGACAACTTTTATAAAAATTAGATAGAAAATGCTCAACTTGAAAAGTTGAGCTCGAGCTCGAACTCAGCTCGAGTTAACCGAGATGAACCGATCCGGCCACTTAGACTCTAGGATTGAGTTGATTCGAACTCACGTTAGGATAGGCTATTCGTTGAATAGAGCCAACCTATGCTTAGCTTGACTCGGTTAAGCTCATGTACAACTCTACATATGCCCAACATGAGGTGATGGATGTGGCAATCAAAGTGCATTTCACATTAATGTTGATCCCTGTCCCTAATATTAGTTAAAAAAATTAGGCCACTTGACTTATACATTGACTCCAAATTTATTAATTTTTCGCCAAATTATATTTTTAAATGAAATTTATTACAATCATTATATCAAATGTCCCATGTATACACTAATTTGAAATATTAAAGCTAATTTATATCAATCAAATTTAAGTTCATATGAATGTACTATAAAATTTCATTGTATTACATTAAACATTGCTAAATACAATGTGTAGATCACAATTACAAGCTGCCAAATACAATTGAGGGCTTGTTTGGAGAATGAGATTTTTAAAAAAATCGTAACATAAAAGTGTCACCATTTTGATTTTACATTATTTGTCTGAATAGGTAATTTGACAAGTAATTCAGTGGTCAAATGCAAATTTAATAGAAGAGAGATAAAATGAATTTTTAATATATTAGCTTTCAATTGATTTAACAATCCAATAATGCGTGCACACCCATCTAAATACAATTTCATTATTATTATTATTATTATTTGTCAAATTACCTGTTAAGTAGGAGACCTATAATCATTCCACTTTTAAATTTAATTATAGTATAAAACATCCATCCAAATAAGCCCTAAGGTTTCAAATTACACAGATTCTTTGATAATTGTGATTTGAATTTCAATTCACACCAACGATAAGCCACCCAACAACCCTAAAAAGCTCAAGATTGGATTGCATTGGGCTCACTGTGATCTATAAATGCCATCTAACCCATCCAGTAGACACTATTCTTAATGTTAACAGTAGATCCTAAGCTTATTCTATAACTAGGGGTGGGTTACAGGAAAGGAAATAATGGGGCAACAGGATGGGACACCCACTGTTGAAAATTTAAGACTATGGTGGCCATTGTGTTGTGCATTCCATCCAAGCTCACAGCCAGGCTCACCATCATGCAAGGGGATGTTTGGTCCATGATGTTAGACGGTATTAGATGGAAAGGACGGGATGGGTTGGGATCCGATGTGATGAAATTGCATTTGGTGCAATGTGGGATTTTTGCAAATTTTGAAATCCACTTCACACACGTGGGCTCCATGTTAATGAGTGCATTTTATCCATGCCATTCATTCATACATGTTTTTTACATGTGGTAATTTAATTATATACATATACAAGTGACTGACATTAGTTATGAATTTGGTTAATTGATTATAATTCCATGGTCCACCAAACATGACTTTACTTAACCTGGTGTTTTTTCCATTGCAAGAATTTTATCCCAACCATGGAATTGGATGACCCAAATAACATGATATTTCCATACATGCAATCATTGTGTAATAATGATGTTAATCCCTTCTAATACAATTTCGTACCATTTAAACCAAACATGCCAAGGGTCTCCATTCATGGCTTAGCAGCAGACTCATAAGAATTTCAACACCGAGTGCCCATGTGGTTTGAATGGGTGTGTGTGTGTGTTAACATACCGTGCGTTCAGAACGCACGCACCATTGCACCATATAACTCGAATGTATGTTAACATACCATGCTTTCAAACGCATGCACCATTGCACCATAAAAGTTGGGGCCCCTTGTTCAGCTAAAACCGGATGCCACCGGAGGTTTGTTGGCCGCGTCCATCAGACGGTCGTTCCATATCGCAGCAAACATGCTACAGTAGGGCTCGGGTGACAATCCAATCCGCCCATCACATTCTTCCCACAGTACACAGCTTCAAACCAACTATTATGTCATTTAGCTCACCGAGAGGGCCACAGAGCCTGAAACAGATGGACGGCTTATATAACTCGGTCAAGATTCATCGCAGCGATCTCTTTATTTAGAACATAGCCACCCACCAGCTGAAGTGGAACATACTGAATCTGGTCGGACTCACATGATGGACAGCTTTGATCTCAAAACTGTCTGCCACGTTGGCACTTGCGGGTAGAGCTGGCTGCCTTGTACACGCGCGTGGGCTAAGCAAACTGCCTCCATCCAAGTGCACGATAATTTCAGTTAAGGAGAAACTCCAGCGAGAACTCGCAAGAGATATTGCTATTTACCGAATGAAAAAGGACAAGATGCTGGCGGGAAAACAGACGGGTATTGGAGTTTGGTTTTTTATTCTTTTTCTTTTTCTCGAAAAATACTTTGATGCTCTGGAGTGTGCTGGATAATACACAAGCAATTAGAAATTACCAGAAGATTGCATACATGGAGTACAAGTAATTCAAATTAAACGGCCCAAATATTCTGAGTAGATCTAATATGGTGCATGAACAAAATATCACTTTCATCCTATTATCTAACTATTTGATTTTCAGACACTTATTAGACGGCTGAGAAATAAAATATCTAATGATCTTATTTGGAAAGAACAAGTGTACACTCATCAGAAGTTACTTCCTTGGACCAATCTGAATTTTCAAAGCTCAACTTCGGGACTGCTGGTTCTCCATTTTATTTGAGTTAATATACGTGCCTGCGTATCGAGCGTCACAGGGAGGCAGAGTATCAAAATAACTCCAATTGAATGCCTGGGGAAAAGGGAGCAAAGGACGGAGGGTGAAAATGGGAAAGGCGTGGGTAGTGGGACAGATGGAAGGAGGAGATGGGTGTGTCAGACATGCGCATGTACAAAATATCCATCCAAAACATGCAATGGGGACACGTTTCCCCTCGTCTAAATTTAAAGGTACCTACGCCAAATATAACACTCTCGTCCGCTACACTTGGCGATCGCAGCCGCTAAATACAGCTACTGAGCACGTCAGCAGTGGTGAGCTGGAGCCGGCTCGACTCGGTTTGGCCTGTCCTGGCTCTCCCGTGCACATTAGAAAAGGTGGCCTCGGATGGCTAACTTACGCTGGAGTTGGCTAGTAGAGGTTTTAATTTTTAAATAACTCCGATGCGGGTCCTCCACCGTCTGAAAGGAAACGGATTGGCTACTCCCCCTGACACCAGCCCCAGGGCTGATGGTCGATGCTCTGTGGGCCCCACCATGATGTATGTGTTTCATCCATTCTGTTCATCCATTTTTAAAGATCATTTTAGGGCTTGGACCCAAAAAAGAGATATATATAAACCTCAGGTGGACCACACCACATGAAAACAATAGTGATTGGATATCCACCATTAATATCCTCCTAAGGCCCACTGTACTGTTTATTTGACATCCAATCTTTTGATTAGGTCATACAGGCCCAGATGAAGGAAAAAAACAAAAATCAGCTTGATCCAAAACTTTTATGGCCCCAAAATGTTTTAAATAGTCGACGCTCATTAAACACTGTTTCCTGTAATGTGGTCCAATTGAGATTGGGATACATCTCATTTTTGGTCTCATACCTTAAAATGATCTGTAAAAATAGATGGACGGCATGGATGAAACACATACATCATGGTGGGCCCCACAGCGCACCGACCACCAGCCATTGGCTGGTGCCAGGGGGAGCAGCCAATCCGTTTCCGCTCTGAAATAGGGGGTGTCAGCGGGCCCAAAACGGTCCCGTTTGGTGCGCTGGATTAAATGGTATTGTACAGCTTTAGAAGATGGGATTAACACAGTTATTATATAATGATTGTAGTTTGAAAATATCCTGATATTTTTACCATCAAATTCCTTATCCATCCCGCTAGGATCATGTTTGATGGACCATAGGTTTATAATCAATGACTAAATTAATCACTTGCACAAGTATACAACTCAAATATTATATGCAGAGGGTGCATATATATGAACGGTGGATAAAAGGCATCCATCAATATAGAGCATGTAGATGTCCTAAGTGGTAGACTGAGTGAAAGATAGCTCGATTCAACAATGAGGTCTTGGTATAGATCCCCTAGCGGGGGTGGCTAACACCGAACCATGAACTGACAGTGGGTTTACCAACAAGCTAACAAAAAAAAATTAAAAAAACCATGTAGATGTAGTAGACATCACCTTCATCTAATCTAAATCCTTACGTTGGGCTCCAAATGCCGAATGAAATTTACAAAAGACTAGATGCAATTCCATTCCACATAAGCCCATGTACCAAGTCAATTTGTTTGGATATCCCCAAATTAGTTTTTAACTTGTGTTATAAGTCATTGATTGCCCAATACGTGGAACCCACCTTTGATGTGGATTGTACATCATATGGGTCATGCTTTCAATATAGGTTGCTCATCATGCATGGCTTACCTTGGATGTTGGGTCATACATCACCGGGAGTTGACCTTTAATGTGGACCATCCATCATGTGGGGCCCTTGATGTAGGCCATCCATCATGTAGGGCCCAACTTCAATGTAACAACTCCAATTTTGATGGTAGTTGCATACAATTGTACACACAAATATGCCTCATAGGGAAAGTAATGATGTAACATCTCGGAAAAATCCGTACAAGCACCTAAGGCAGAAATCACTCAAAACCAAATCCTTTAGAAATTAGGTGAGAATTAGCTAGTGCTAAACTAGAGTACCTGTGAAATTAGCGCTAATCACTTTAAATATGATCTGCAAGACCAAAACGTGTAGAATCATTACCGCTACATTATCGTAAAACTTAGGATCAATCTCTAATCCCAGTTGCTCTCGAGAGCACACCTAAACTCCGTATTGGACCTGGACCGCCCGTCGAAAGTCCAATTACGACGAAACCATACGGTTATGACCGCCTTACTGGACTTAACTACCGCATCAGAAATCAAGTCCTAATAGTATTCAGAAATGCACAACTTGAGCTTGGAGCAAAGTGTGTGAGAAACGTGAATACCTTTAAAAAGAGAACTGAAACTTAAGTGAATTGAGTCGTCTCACTAGCAGGCCAAATGTAAGGATTCAGACTATCAGAATCTGACCCAATTACACCATTGGATTAGGAAAAATTTCTAACCCAGTCAGTGCACTTATGGCCCTGATCGAGTACCGCTGACCGTTGAATTGAAACTAGTCCGCCGCGGTCGATTTGTAAATCCGATCAGACTGAAAACTTAGCCTGACCTAGATTCAATGTTAGGGAGCTTAAGTCTGACCGCATGCAGAAAAGGGGCCTCTAGAAGTGCTCCGTTGAGCCGAAACAGATGGGTTTTAGCTATAACATAAGTATACCATGGCCCTGGGGCCCTTGAGCTCACGTTTAAGCCTATATAAGGGCCTTAAACCCTCTCTCTCCCTTCACATACGAATTTGCAAACCCTAGAAAGAGAAGAGAGAGAAAAGAGAAGGAAAGAGAGAGAGTGTGTGGGAGATTGTTCTCGGGACTCAATCTCGTCGTTCCACGTGCTTAGCTACCACTACCGTATAGCTATTCTGACGATTCTGATTCCGTTTTCGGGTAAGAAATCCTAACCCTAATCTATTTTAGGGATTCAGATAGGGTATGTGATGAAATAACTAACCTATTTCTAACTATAGATTGTCGTTGTGCAGTAAACGAAGGCGGAGTGTTCAAACTGAATATGTTATGAGTTTACCGGCGAAAGGTGCAGACTATAAACGTATATGTTATAGTTTTCAAGGCTTTCAATGTCGGTTAATGATTTACAACCGACTGGGTTGCTGTTTCACATGTTAGATACGCTGTTTTCCTCGCTTTACGGTTATATATGAACTATGTTGAATATAGGCTATTCCATGTGTAGGTTGAAATAATGGGATATGTCGGGAATTTGGTTCTGTGCTTGCCATGATTATTCACCGTGAACATGTGATTGTTGAATTCGTAACAACTCCTTATGAAAGGATTTGCCCTAATATAGCTTATAACTGAGTTATACTGTATAGGTTGAAGTGTGTAGTCTAAGTGTTTGTAGAAATGACTGAATGAGTATGGAATTTGAATCCCTGCTTGCCATGATTATCCGTCATGGATATATGCGTGTTGTATTCGTGACAACTCCTTAGTGAAAAGATTTGCCCTAATACATATCGTGATCAACATACGTCATGTATGTTGATGTGTGTAGTCTGAGTGTTTGTGAAAATGTCTGGATGAGTAAATATTTAGTAAAGTGTATGTTATATAGGTGTTGAGGTGAGATTCTCAACTACCTTAGCTATATGTATATATCCCTTCATGTAACTTAGATTAAATTTATGTGATTTAACATGAAATGCATTTGTGCAAAGTATGTTTACCTTGTATTTTGTGAAATGTTCAATTGGTTACGTTACTTGAATTAATTGTTTAACTTTGATATGCCTACCACATGTGTTATCCTGTTATATTTACATGCGTTTGGGACTACTACGTAGTCCAAGCTATCGGTAACGGTTCCCGAACGAGTGGCTGAGTTAGCTTCGCCACAATAGATGTTGTAAGACCCGTATCCCAACCCGTACCGTTCCGTAGACTTCCGCAATTTTCTCGGTCGAATTTCGACAACCTTCGACCCTTAACCGGTATTTGCGCGCGACCTTGAGTGTCATCCTGTAATTTCGAGTCAGCTTGACCTAAGACCTATGTCATTGCGACCGCATCGTCGCTGCGGTTCCAACGCCGCGTCTCATACAACAATCCGAGTTGTACATCAAAGGATTTAGATCGCGCTCTATTTGGACCATTGATTGTATTTTGGTGGGACCCACCTATCACATCGGCACTTTTCCCAAGGCTAGGGTGACATCACCCTAAGCCATCCATGATTTCTAGTCAAAGCAATAATGACCCTAGCCCATACTTAGTACCTTTTTCCCAAAACATTTATTACCTAGCTAAGAGAGAGAGAGAGCTATCATCATTACTCTCTCTCCTTCATTTCTCTCTTCCCTTTTTCATCCTCCATCTTCCACCATGGTAGCAAGACCTTGGACGTCCCAACTCTCCAAATTCCTACCACCTTTCTCACCTTAGATCTCCCATATCCTGCCATCAAAAGCTCATCTCCACCATTGAAGGAGCCCCATTGGAGCTTTGGAGCATCAAGGAGGAATAAGGAAGGTGGGTGCTTCTTTCTTCCACTCTCTCTTTCCTTACTTCTTTGTGATGGTGTGGTCATGTGACCCACTTGAATGGACCCCACTACAAGGCTTGTATCCTATCCAAACCATCTATAGGTGGGACCCACCTTATATGTACTGTATCAACAACACTCATCATTTGGTGGCCCACCTAAACAGGGCCCACCTTATGAGTGTGATAGGCTCAGACTGTCCAGCGTCCAGGGACGCTGGACGTCCATGGAAAACACAAATATAAGCTTGGTTTTCAAGCCTTTTTGGTGGCCCACTTGTGTAGGCACCACCTTGATGAATGGATTCAATCCACGCCGTTCATTCCTTTCCCAAGATCGTTTTAGGCGTCGATCCGGAAGATGGGACCAATCAGACTTTCAGGCGGGCCATAACACGGCAAACCGCGGGTTTACCGTTGAAAATCCCCTGTTGTTTTTATACACTGAAACAGGCCCAATATTGGACTTGTTTTGTTTGTTTTGAGCCATGGAAGGCCATTGAACGGGGTAGATTCACCTTACGTGGGCCCCACATGAGCAACCCTCAGAAAAACCAGAAATTCAAAAAAATAAAAGAAAAAAATTTAAGCAGCAGTTGCTGCTGTTGTAAGTACGGCGGCAGGCGTTGCCTGCGCACGCACGGGCGAGCGGGCAGAAACCCACGGCTCTAGCCGTGGGCCCCACCATGATGTTTGTATGACGTCTAAACCGTTCATGAGGTGGGTCCCTAATTGACGTGGGCCCCCTCCAAAATTCAGGCCCATCCAAAGTTCAGATGGCCCACATCACAGGAAATAGTGTGAATTGAACCGTCTGCCATTGAAAACCTTGTTGGGTCCACAGGAGCTTTGGATCAAATGAAATTTGTTTTTCCCTTTCATCCAGGTACTGACGACCTTATGAATGGGTTGGACGAAAGATAAACGTTATGGTGGGCCCCACGTGGGCCCCACAGGGATGTATGTATCTTTTTTTTTGCACCGTCCACTGACGGTGGACGGTGGCAACCCACCAAATGTATGGATCTAATCCACACCATCCACGTGTACTTGGATGGTGGGACCTAATGTATGTGGGCCACACTGTGATGTATGTTTTGATCCACCCGTCTAGTCGTGGTACCCACCTTGATTTATGTATTTAAGCTGCACCGTCTAGATGCACCTTACGGTGATACCACCTTGCTGGATGAAGAGCAACAAGAATATCAGCTTGAATCACGGCAGTAGGCCGCGTGTATGTGGGACCCACACGCTGTATGTGCTGTATTCCATAGTCCACGTGGGACCTACCTAATGCCTGACTCATCCTCACCGTCTAGCATTTCTGGATGGTGGAAAATCCACAAATATCAGTCATATTCATGGCTGAGGTGGGACATACGTGTGAACCCACCCCTGACGAATGCGTTTAATCCATGAGGGAAGCAATGATGAATGAGCCTTATCCAGACCGTCCATCCACCAGTCAGAAAACTGCTGGATCGACATCTGCAGTTCTGTGCGGCAGATCATATGGGATGCATCACATCCAACCGTCTATCGGTGGGTCATCCCTCAAGTGGACCACACTACAAAACAGTGAGGATTGACGTCATCAGGTTACGTAGGACCCACCTCGCTGTGTATCCACATTGTCCATTTAGACGGTGTGTTGTGAGCCTCACCGTGCTCTGCAGCCACACCTTCCATCTGACGTGTGCTGGGTGGGCCACCATGACGTGTGGGTTGATCCACACCGTCCAGTTTATTGGATGGTAGGCCCCACCTTTGATGTATGCCTTTCATCCAACCGTCCATCTAGGCATGGGCCACCTAGATGTTTATCTCTACCACCCACTGCCATATGGGGTCCAGAATGATGTATGTCTTTCAACCAGATCATCCGTCAGGGCCCTGCCCGTGTTGCAATTCACACCGTCCACTGTTTGGGACAGTGGGACCCACTGTAGTGTGTTTTATCCTCGCCATCCGCCCAGACTGTGGAACTCCACCGTGATGGTTGTATTGCACAGCGTCCATCTGTAGGGCTAGCTGTGATGTATTTGTTATCCATGTCGTCCAACTATATGGACCCCCCACCAGCAATTCACTTGTGGTGTCAACATCAGCAAGTTTGGCCTGATCATGGGTATGTGTTATGTCCCAACCGTCCGTCCATATGGACAGTGGGTCCCACCCTGCATGATGTCAACAAGTTATGTGGGTCCCATTTGATGTATGTGTTCTTCACATCGCCCATCTGTTTTGCCAGGACCCACCATGTTTCATCCACACCGTCTAGGGGGTCTGGACAATGTTGGACAATGTTTGGACAGTGCTGAATTACATGGACAATGTTTGGGCGGTGCTGACCATCGCTGGTGCGTCATGTGCTAAATAGAATGATAGTGTATAATGATACACACGTTGTACCTGCCACTATTGAAATGATTTTAGATGTAATCCAAGCTCTCATCCACATCCTAGTGGGACCCATCGTGATGTATTTAGGCCGTCCTTTGGCTGGACCGTTGGTAGGCCCAGCTATGATGAGTAGGCCCACTTGCTGCATGTACAAGGCCCACTTGTGATGTATATCTGAGGCTTGCTTATTGTGTATTTGAGGCCCGTGTGATGAGGCCCACATGATGTATTTGAGGCCCAGGTGCAGGGCCCACCTATTGTGTATTCATGGCTCTCTTTGGCGTGGTCCATTTAGCTATATTTGTGGCCCTTGTGAGGTGTATTGGGCCCATTAGTGCGGCCCATGTAATGTAGCCCATGTAATGCGACCCGCTTGATATTCAAGGCCCATGGGCGAGGCTCAAAGTGATGTATTCAAGGCCCATGGACGTGACCCGTTGTGATACACTCGAGGCCCTTGTATGAAGCCCAATACGATGCATGTGGGGCCCAATGTGATGCATGTATATCCGCTGCGTTGCCTATAATTCCCTTATGTGGGCCACTCCTTGGGAGTAATGTTGGTTAGATGCCCTCATTGAGGGGCAATGATGGTTAGGCGTTCTCATTGTGACCTTCCCTTAGGCTTTGTTAGGCCTGTTCTCCTCGTGGGTTACCCAAATAAGTAGGCCCCATTCGCCATAGACGGATGACTCTATGCTATCAGATTTGATATAACCACGGCCGAGTGTCGATCTTTATACTATGGTTACTCGGCTGATCACCTATGGACCTCGCTTTGTTTATCTACTGATTATCGGTGCCAATTATCGAGGCCGTTTATCTTGACCGATCGCCGATTAGCGATCGAGGCCGTTTATCATGACCGATCGCCGATTAGCGATCGAGGCCGTTTATCATGACCGATTGTCGATTAGCAATCGAGGCCGTTTATCTTGACCGATTGTCAATTAGCAATCGAGGCCGTTTATCTTGACCGATTGCCGATTAGCAATCGAGGCCGTTTATCTTGACCGATTGCCGATTAGCGATCGAGGCTGTTTATCTTGATCGATTGCTGATTAGCGATCGAGGCCGTTTATCTTGACCGATTGCCGATTAGCGATCGAGGCCATTTATCGTGATCGATTTGCTGATTCCGATTATTGACCGATTTCAATTGTCGAGGCCGATTATCGAGACCTATAGGGTGTATATGCGACTCGTAGTTGAGGCCCTTTGTGATGTGTGTTAGGCCCATGTGAAAGGCCCATCGTAATGTGTATTAAGGTCTTGAGTGAGGCCCATGGTGTTGTATATTTGTCCCTTGTGTGAGGTCATGGATCCATTATATGTGAGGATCATTCCTCGGGGGCAATGTTGGTTAAATTTCACATTGTCGAGGTCGATTGTTGATGTCGATCATTGATACCGATTATGAGTATGCGATTGCATAGCATCATGATACATGCCCACACGCATCATCTGCATGCTTGTTATGAGAGGTGGTTGACCATTGCATATTTCATTAGACAGATTGTTATGAGACTCCTTGATAGGCGGAGGTTATCTCACATGAGCGCATGGTATGCGCAGGATTGATGCATGACTGGATTGTATGACTCATGCGTCTTGCATTATGTGCCCTAGCGACATTAGGGTTGTAGCCTCCACAGGCATATCGTGGATGGCCAGAAGGGACACCGAAAATCTGTTCTACATGGGGTGCTATAGATATCCCTGGGTGAAAGTCCCTAAACCCTCTTGGTTCCAGAGGTTGCTCCAACGTCTGACCGGAGTGGATGCACGAGCGCATGAGGGCCATATACCGTTAGGCCGCGTCTCCCACCGTGTCGTGGTCGGTTGGAAGGGGGTATGGCCTTACCGCCCGAGAGGAGGGGGCAATGCTAGCCGAGTCCGACTAGCTCGAGGAATGGGTCCGCTATCGACGAGCCAAGCCCGATATTGGCGGGCGGATAGTGAGGTCTCTTCCACTCACCTTGTTGCGCGCGATGGGGCGCAATTTGGTTTGGAGTGTAATAGACCCCGGTGATTTTCCGGAGAGGAACTGTAGTGATATGTGGACTTATTGAGTAGGAATTGCATACTCATGCATTCATTTCATTCACTATCCACTCGGGCTGGTGGTGCGCAACTAATTATTGTGTACCTTCGCATGGCCAGGATTTCGGTTGGGCGCGCGACTAACCTGAGATCAGGAGTTTACTACATTGGGTCTGACTATCCAAATTTAGGTATGGGACTAGTTTGGATAGTAGTCCCATGTGATAGACCCCGTAACCTGCGATACTACGTACTATCATCCCGACTTCACACTCCAGCATGGTCATTTCATTCGCACTGCATATTACATTGCATCTGCAGTACTTAGCATTTTGGGTTACCATGTTTCTACATTTATATGGCCTAGACGGACTTGGCAGGATTTACGTCTTGCATTGTACCCTCGGTATTTGATATTTGGCTCTCTTTGGCTCCTCATTTATATGGTTGATCTAAATTGCTTACTCTGATATTGTATCTTGTCAGTGTTTCTACTTATTCCATTGTCTGATTTATGGCATTGTATTGTATTCTTAACTCTTACCTTGTGCACAACCTTCACCACCCCCTAAGCTTTCTATAAGCTTATGCACGATAGATGCGTGCAGGTGTTATTAGGTTGCAGTAACATTGAGCTTGGAGCGTGCAGTTGTATTCTGGAGCTTTGTTTTCGATATATGTACTTTTCCCTTTTTGCATTGTACTCAAATGATTATATTAGTGGATATATGATGATGATGTTGCATTTGTGAATTGGGTAATCTTATGGTTATGCTTATTATGAATTATATGTACCAAAAAAAAAAAATCCTCCTGGTAGGATCCCAGGATCGGAATCTGGCGTATGGACACTAGGAGCCGAGAATGGGGTACTACGGAGGCTGTCGGCACCAGATTCGGTGATCGGGATTCCTGCGAATCCGATTTCTGGGTTTGGGGCGTGACAGATGTGTTCGAGGAATCCAAGTCGTACAGAGTTTGTCGATAGTGGTTAGGCCACACGGAGTGCTTACGCACTTCATGTCGATCATCTCGACGTACGCTCGTACCAGTCGAGCTCATCAAGTAACCTGATTGACCTGATGTATGTTCACCATGTATGGATGCTATTGCTTGAACCTAAGGTACCAAACTCACCAGTGGAAATCCCTTTAACCTTGGTACCTTGATCCGCTAAGACTCATGAGCCGGACATGGTGGTATGGGACACCGTGGTCTAGTTGTTGGCCTACGTTGGGGCGACGAGCCTCTCCGTAGTGACCAGTGAGCAACACCATCTCGTGAGCCGAATACGGTGGTATGAGACACTGTATTCGAGCTATCATCCTACACTGATCAGGTGACGAGCCCTTTGTAGTGACCTCGAGCATACTTTGAGACTGCGTTGAGGCGACGAGCCTTTCTGTAGCAACTAGAGTATAAACTAGGCTTACACTGATCAGGTGACGAGCCCTTTATAGCGACCTAGAACTACAACATTATATGAGACTAGTTAGGACTGACGACCCTAGAATGGATCATTGTTTGGAAAATGATACAAGGGAGGTACCTTAGCTTCCCAAAACTGTTGTATGAATAAATCTAATTAAGTATTGGCTAACATGAGCATGCACCGCATTGCATGTGCTTTGGTAAGGAAGAGCACTTTCGAGTGGTTGTCATGCCCACCGTAAGATGAAGACGTTGAAGGAGTGCAGGCGAGGGTATGCATCATTATCGTATATCATTCTTGCATTAACACGAGTATCTAGGACATGTTTGTTGTATTGCTTTATCATTACTGCTTGATTGAATTGATAACATGTTAACCTTTGCTTTATAGTTCCACTGAGTTGCTCACTCACTCCCACATTCCGGGACGGTGTTTTAAACACCAACCAGACTCTGTCTTAGCTGCACGTGATGGCGATGCCTACGAGGCAGAACCAAACTTCGAGGATGACGAGGAGGCGTTCTCCTACATGCAGTTATTGGGCGGGTTCATGTGAGCTGTGTCCTGATCGTCGGGGATACAGAGACACTTACTAGATGCCCTTACACCGTTGTTCTGTATTTTGGGACACACTTGTATATTCATTTTGATCACTTTGGGAGTATATATGTATATGGTTAACCTGGTGACATTTTCACACTCTGAAGAAAAGAGAAAGAAGGAGAAAGGAAAGAAAAGAAGAGGATCAGAGAGAGTGAGAGAAGAAATGGTGGGCGAGTCAATGACTCGCTGACTTGAGTTGATCAGATCCGAGTTGCGAGTTGGGTCTGGTCATGCCCAATCAAACTTGTCTAGTTTGGGGTTAGTTGGACTCCAATAAAAAAGGAGAGGTATCGTTTTATCAATTTATTTAGAATAATATTATCATCATCATCATCATCATCATTATTATTATTATTATTATTATCAAATTTGATTATTATTATTATCATTTATTATCATGAATTTTTATTGAATTATTTCTATTATCTATTATTTTTATCTTTAATCTTAATATTTTAGTTAGATTATTGGTATTTAAATTTTAAATTCTTAAATCATTAATACTATTGATTTGTATTCTGTTGTTGCGCAAAATAGATTTCGAATCCTTAAATTATAAACAATAAATTAAAATCCTAAATCCATCGATCAAAATACCTAGCTTTTAGCCTTAACCGTATAAATTGAATAATGTTGTGATCTAACTCACTAATTGTGTTAATCATGTTAGACGTTGATCTTAAAGTGAGAACATTCAAATCTATCAACGTCAAGAGATAATTCAACTATAAGGTGAGGATTACCTTTAAGCTTTTTATACATCTTGATAGTTAGTTTGTTTATTCATCTTCGTTCATTTATCTTATAGATTGCTTAATGTGGTTCATTGCTGTTATTGATTTTGATTCCTTATAATTGATTGATAATTTGGATTTAAATTTATATATTTGAACATATTATGGATCACAACCATTTATATTATAGTTTAAGAAAAGTACCTCAAATGTGTAATTACTATCGATGTTGTTCGTGGCTTATTTGGCCACTTGAGGTTACTTGATGGTGTTTTAGGAGATCCTTGAACTAGTGGCCACCTGTGAAATAGATTAAATAATTTAACGTTGTAGACTTACCACCTTGTGGATCATTTGTGCCTATGTGGCTTTTGGGAATAATCTATTCTTATCGCACCATTAAATGAATTATTTGGCCCTTGCGGCTTTTATGGAATAATTGCCCCATGTGGCTTTAATAGGTTATTTTATATAACTTTTTGATGGTAAGTTCTACTTGTTGAACTGCAATTTGGCCACTAGTTGAAGAGGTTACCCTTAAAACATGATATTTGTTAGTCTCATAAGTCAGGGATTGTGGAATGGGACATTATGCCTGAGTTGTCGGCCTATGCTGGGTGACAAACCCCCCATAGTGACCTTTGAGTTATTTTAAAATAGTTGTTTGAAATTGGAATAATAATGGTTGGGCTAAACATACATCTTCATAGCATATGAACTTTACTCGGTTGTCGATACAAGACGCGGGATTTTCTTGGGTCACTACGGGTTGTACCGTGGATTATTTTACTTGGTGATCCTAAGTTTTTGTTACGTGTATTTGACTACCATGTGCTGACCTTTTTGCATGGGCTTTTTCGGGTGTCTAGTTTTTCTTGAACGTATATAGAGTATTCATCCAGGAAGCTAGGCTACCTTGGGTGTCCTCGTTGTGTGGTCTTTTTCGGGTGACTAGTTCTCCTTAGGGTGTACATTTGTGTACTTTTCTGGGAGGCTAGTTATCCTTAGGCGACCTTTTTACTAGCTGGATGTACATCCCCAAGCCTGTGAGCATATGCATGCATCCATACATTTAAACAAAATTATTTTTGTGGAATTTATTTAATGAATGCGTATTTGATGAACTTTATCTGATTACTATGATAATCATTGTGAAATAATTCTTATACACTGTTCTTGACAACAATGGTTAATTATCTTGATAATACGATAAATCTTAGGGGTAATACCTCGCTGTAATATCCATTGACACTATCAAACCATAATCAGTGTGCAGGAGACATAGAAGATGCACATGTTAGTGTCCATGTGGAATAGGAGGAGCTAGACGATCTTGTGTCTCTCTATTCTTAATTTCATTTGTATTTAATTTGTATCATTATGTATTGTAAAAACTTAATACATTGATTTGTATAAGTTTTTGGGTAACCACTTGAAATTTTGGTTATGTATATTTAGACTCCCTCTTGTACTTGATTTGTTTTTATTCCGCTAGATTGGTAATTCTGATATATAAAAAGTGTATGTGAAATTTAACCCAGCTTTAAAAGTTAACACTCGGGATTTTGAAAAACGAGTAGTGTACTTGAGTTCCCAGAACCGAAGTTATACATTCAATGTCCATTGCCCATCCCGTGGAACTCACCTTTAATGTGGCCTATCCATCATGTGGGCCTCACCTTTAAAGGGGGTTGTCTATCATACCCGCCCATTTTGGATGTGGATTATTTATCATTAAGGTCTTACCTTTGATGTGGACCGTGGGTGCTGGATTGCAGGTAAATCACGCTCATAGGGCCTTTTCGGCCTTTCGTATATATTTGTGACTTAAGGTGTTGTATGTTTAACTTGGAGTTGCTATTAACGAATTACATAGATTTCGACAAGTGATTAGATCATGTAAAAACCTTAAGTTAGATGATAATACAACCTTAAAACAACTCTTGTTTTGTGACCTACGATTTTGGATAAGGGACCACGGTAGTAAAGAGGGAAAGTTTTAGGCACACTCTCTATCTATACAAACATATGGTCTCTACTTCACATGACTTAACAAAATCTAAGGGATTGAATTTAGTTCATGGAATATTGTGTGGAATACAATGTGGCAATGCGATGACTACTTCAAACAATGAATCGGAAAAGACTAGACTCACTCACTTGGAGAAGCGGTCCAAAATTTAGTCGATCTGAGTTTTTAATGAGCATGATTCGGAAAACTGGCAAGCCGCGAAGCATACACTCGGATTGACTAGTGTGGTAGATGCAAGAGTGGAGCGAATGCAATGTTTGACTCAAGATGGTAAGAAATGAACAAATCTAGTTTGTTCGAGCTTCCGATGTGGTAGGATTTGGGTAAATCAGAAAACCCCATAGCATACACTTGAAAATATTAAAGAAGTACAAGGATTAGAGAGGGAATGAATGTTGCGACTAATTATAAGTTTAGTAAGAAAGTAGTGCCTTGACTACACTAAGTGACCGACAAAATGAAGATATAGGAGAGGGAAGAAGAGACCTGCCACTCATCGCGGAAGGGATAGTCATATATTCTGAACCTCGACCATAGTCTATAAAATCTAGATCATTGAGATGACTTGTATAGGTTAGTGATGGCTTTGATGTGAGTTACGCTATAGATGAATGAATTTGATTAACTAGATTGGGTTAGAGGCTTTAGATGGTTTGGATGGGTTAGATGGGCTAAGCCAGGGGTTGGACTATTTGAGCTAGGCTAAGGAGTGGCTTGGTTATGGGTGAGAGCCATCTCTCTCTCCTCCTCATGGTGTTGGTGTGTGTAAAGATGAAGGGATGGATAAATATTTATAGGTGGAGGTAATGGCATAGTGGTGATTTGGGTGAAGTTTGAGGGAAGATAGAGGCTTAGAGAGTTGTGATTGTCTGAGGGAATGATAATTCAATGTGACAACTTCTCATTGAGTAAGGAGCTTGGTATGGGATGTAATTTGATAAAAAATTAAGAGCAGAGGGATCATTTTACCTCGAATGGGACTTTTGAGGCAAGGGTAGCTTTTTCTCCCACCTCTTTAGTCCCGCGCCAAATTTTCAAGGCAATCCACATGTCATGCGATGAATCGTGTGCCACTACTAGCATATGATGCACTGCCTGACACGTGGATGTAACCTAAAATTTATCAGGAGCTCGGTGAGGCTTGAGTTTTCCTGGGCTGGTTATTTTTGCTTTATTATAATTCTAAGTTAAATCGGCTTGGGCCTGTGCTTGGATTGGGCTAGTTTGAGTTTTGATTCGAGCTTAATTTACAAGTCTCACATTGTCTGAATCCTGTTACGATTGGTCATATCTCACATATGGTGGGGTGTCTACATGACCATTCATCATGTGGGTCCATGTTAAGATGGGTGACTTATCATGTGGGGCCCACCTTTGATATGGATCTTCGACCGTGTTGACCCCACCTTTTATGTGGATAGTCCATCATGTGGGGCCTCCTTGGATTTTGATAGAGAGAAGTTAAAAGTTAAAAAACTTTTAAAAACTGTATGGATATAAATAACTTTAAACACATAATTTACTTTTGCTAAACTAACTTAAGGGCAAGAGGTAACTTAATGACTTAACATAAGTAAATTATTTGGTGGGTTATCCAAACAGGCTCTTCGCTACTTACTTTTCTACCTCTCTCTCTCTCTCTCCATATCAAAGGAGGTCCCACGTGATGGATTGTCCACATTGAAGGTGGGGCCCACGCAATGGATGGTCCACATCAAAGGTGGGCCCCACATGATGGATCACCCATATTAATGTGGGCCAACACAATGGTTGGTCCATATGAAAGGTCGGTCCTTAATGGGTCACATCCAAAATGAGAGGGTATGAAGGACAACACACTTCTTAGGTGGGGCCCACACAATAGATGATCCACATCAAAGATGAGCTCCACGTGACGGGCAATAAATATTGAAGTTGGGCCCCACATGATAGTGTAGATACCCCACCGTGCGTGGGATGACTAATTATAGAAAAATCTGAACTATTGATAACTTCTGAAATTCCGAATCCATTTACCCTAAAAAAGTACAAACCAAGCCTAATTCCATACCTAAATCTAAGCCCAAAATCAAGCCCAAAGCCAAGTTCCAATTCCATATTTAAGCCAAGCCAAGTCCAAACTAAGCCAAATCATAAGCCAAGCTAAGTCTAATCCTAAACCAAACCCAAGGTAAGATTCAAGCCAAATTTGAGCAAAATCCAAGAGGTGCATCAAGGGGATGTTTATCCAAGGGAGAACACATCTAAAAGTCAACTTTTTCTAAAATGCCCTTGGATTGCTTCTTAATTTCACCATCCACCACTCCTAGAGCAAATAAGGTGATGTCAAGTAGCATCAAGCTCCTTTTAGCCAATGAGAACATTCAATATGTTATTTTTAACCATTACCTAATATTTAATTACATTGTTATTACTCCAACTATAAAAAGAAATTTCCCTCTCATTCTCTATGCACAAAAGAGAGGGAGAGAGGAGGGAGCTCATCCACACCCTTCTTTTTCTCAAGTCCTTAGCCTAGACTAACTTTATTGCTCAACCTAGCTCAACCCATCTTAACCTAGCAACCCAACCTAAACCATCCTAACTCGTCTAACCCATCTAAATCCTCCAACCAATCTTGTTAATCCAAGCAACTCATCCAAAGCCTAGCTTATATTTAAGCCAATCCAATCTGTTTGAAATCTCTAACCCATATACATCATCTCAATGGTGTAGATCTTACGAAGTAGGGTCGAGATTGAAGATATCTAATCATCTCTTCTAAGAAGAGTGTCGGTTCTTTTCTTCCCTCTCCCACATCTTATTTTTGTTAGCCAACTTACATGGTACATTATTGCTTTCTTTTCATTTTCTTATGGCTAATCAGGACATTCGCTCCCTTCTCAACATCCCTACTTTCTCAATCTATCTAAGTGTACGGGCAGAGAGGGTGCCTAACACTTTTCATCTTTGTCACCGTGGTCCCTTACTATAATCTATCCAGGCATATGGGCAAGGAGAGTGGAGGACGTCCACATCCAAGGACATGCCCCTAACACCCATCCAAGCCATCCAACGTGTGAGCCCCATCATCATAGGCCCATGTGCTCCCCAAGGATCATGTAGGCAATATCTCCCTCAAGGTTTTCAGTTAGGATTTTAAGTTTAGACAAAGGTGAGGATCCCTTGAAGCTTCATTTCAATTATAGCTTAGGTTTTCTAGTTTTCTTCATCTATGATGTAGATTGGTGATTGACTGTTTTGAATTCATGAAATTTGTCTTTAATTCTCTATTTTAAATTGAATTATTGCTGTGATTTTGGTATAGGGTGAATAAATTCATGTTAGAGTTTGGTGTATTGAAGTTTTGAACCATTATCTTGCCTAAATCTAATATATGTTGTGTTGTGCACACAAACAACATGAAACCCATGATCATTGGACAACCTAAATGGGGAGTGCGACCCTATGAACGCCCAATGGACATCTCATGTGCGGAACAGTTGCGCACGAGATATTTGGGTGATGTTTACATTCACAACAAGCATGTGATTTACAAGAGCACCATGAGGACGCACTTCTGGGTCAATGGTCCACCAAGTGATCGTCTTTGATTAGAGATCTGGGTTCGCTAACGGTCGAACTATTTTATATCGAAATGAAGAAGAAAACCCACCCTTTAATGGTGGAATTGTTACTATTGGTTATTCTTTCGAAACCTTAATGCTAGACGGTGTGGATTTGACCCACAAAACTTATAGGACCTACTTTTGGAAGTATTGTGATCAATGACCCAATGGGTTTCACATTTATCTTTTACCAACATTTTTTTTAACATCCACCACAAGAACATGTGCCTAGCTTCTCTTACAATAACAGGTGATGGACGCTCCTTGGCATGTTTCGAAGATTCCTTCGAGGCCATGAATGGTTGAGATTAACCTTGAACCCACTCCTTTAACAGATTGAAATAGACGAATCGTCTAAAACAACGGTTTCTCTCTTATCAACCAACGATCCATGTGCGCTACAACCAAGGGTTGGAATTCCTCTAGCGGATGGCTAAGATTGAGAGAAAATTTCTCTCATTAATTGCAAAGAACTTCTAGTTCAAACAGAGACAAAAGTTTTTAATTTGAAATATGAGTTCGCGCGCTGTCTAAATGTAATCCTAGTCTTTGCACACGCAAGAACCTACACGTGCGGACTACCCTATCTTAATTGAATGATTGGGATTTGTCACATGGATGGCTTGGATCGTCTAAGGTGAGTCATCCTTATCACAATTACTCGATTCTGGGTTGCTAAAAACTGAACTTTGGTTGCTCCGTTTAAAACCGAAGGAAGAGGGAGACAAATCGGGTTTCATCGACCCTTATTCGATCAACGCTTGGGTAGTATTGTTGACCAATCGAATTTTGTATTTTTTATTTATTTATGTCATGGGACCCACTTTTAATGTCTATAAGATGGTTAGAGTCGTCCATCAATTAGATCAACCCCTATTGGGTTATATGCCCATTCTTAAGGTGAATCTAATACTTAAGTAGGCCACGCGATGTGAATCCAAGTGTTTACCAAAAAAAAAAAAAATCTTAAAATTTGATGGTTGGATCATTTTAATTTGTTGATTGGTGGTCTAAGGACTCGTATGAAGTTTCTACTTGAAATTTAGTGGTTGACTCCACTATCAGAGGGTTGGATTTTTATAAAATTCAAGTGAATCATCAACGAGTATGATGTGTGTCTGATCAATAGTGGATCTGGTGTGTTAAGCACCAGAATCAATAATGTATAATTCAATTAACCTAACGAAGCATTGTCTGCAAGTTCATTGTGATCGGGCTCTTAGAAACAAGGTTTTCAAGATTTATTGTCCGATGTTGAACATTTACATCGTAGAAAACTTAAGATTGATCAATGATACATATCCAACCAGTAGAATTGGATTTCAACGGTATGAAACATTTATCTATGTATCAGGATCATAATCTAAAGTTTAGATTCATTAATGATCATGTCTAAAGGCTTAATCATGATCATTCTTTATTTTACAATGATTTGATGATCCATCGTAAAAAATCACCGGTTGGATGGCTTGATATACGGATGAAGAGTACTTTTGACGGTTAGATTTAGCTAGTGTAGGTTATGTGTATTCCAATAAACACATATACTGAATTTTATTTTCATAGTAACACTCAGAGACTTTTAATACTTGGGTATTGAAAATTTTGAGGTGTTACCATTTAATTTTCAATTGTGTGTTACCACCAATGGGTCTCATACTTTAACCTGTTTAACCGGAGTTAATGCATTCGACGTGTGCAAATTTTTTAGGAAGTGGGGATACCCCTAGTTGCAAGCACTGGGAGGCCCACCTTGATGTATGTGTTTTATAATTACATGTCCATCTGTGTTTTGTGAGCTTACTTTAGGCCATGAGCCCAAACATGAGGTTGATTCAAAGCTAAAGTGAACTGCACCAAAGGAAATGGTGGTGATAATGACACCCATCCTAGGCGTCCACCATAATATTTTTTTGCCATCCAACCTATTCATAAGGTCATGAGTTAATGGAAAACGAAATTATTAGCTTGATCCAAAACTTTTGTAGCCTCCGAGAAGTTTCTAATGTTGGGCATTTAATCACCATTGTTTCATACGGGGTGGTTAGTTGGAGCTTTGGATCTACTTCATTTTTGAGCTCATAACTTAAAATGTGTTGGCGAAATTAATGGCTGACATGCATAAAACACAAACATCATAGTAAGCCCACGACACCTGACCATAAGGAAAATTATGGTGACAGGGCCACCAGCCAATCTACTTTTAATTTTTGAGTGCATATCATGCTTCCAAAAGGGTTCGTTGGTACTAGGTTTTTGACAGTTGAATGCAGGCGTGCCAGAACCGAGTTTGTAACTCAATTAAAACCAAACAATTATGACCCCAAGTGCCGAGATAGGCAGATACGTAGTATATGACCGAAATTGGATGAGATCAGCCGCCTATTCAACCACTCACTTAATGTGTAAATAAGATCATGCAATATTCAGAGGGTAGGGTTCGTCCTCTGATGATGGGTTACACATTTGCCTTTTGTACAAAAGGACTTTTTAATACAGATAAAATAAAAAGGAGAAAGGGATTCTTACAATCAGTCACGAAGAACGGCTGCACAATGCATTTATGAGTGAAAAACTGAATACAACATATAAGCGTAGACTCAAATTACAGCTGAGGTTACCAGCTACTTGATTAACGCTACAAATTACAATATGAAATGTAAATAACAAGCGAAAAATAAAAAATTACACTAGGCAATGTAATTAACTTGGCAAGAAAAGTAAAAGATTGCACTACAAAATGTAATTGACTTGACAATTAAAAGGAGA
Organism: Magnolia sinica; assembly: GCF_029962835.1. Taxonomy (NCBI): domain Eukaryota; kingdom Viridiplantae; phylum Streptophyta; class Magnoliopsida; order Magnoliales; family Magnoliaceae; genus Magnolia; species Magnolia sinica. The sequence continues at coordinate 130,043,964 of NC_080573.1, forward strand.
ATTGAAAGATAATGTTTGGATTTGATTGGATTGGTGTGAGACTATTTCTTTTGTTAAAATTTTCTTCTATAGCTTTATCCTAGCCATCATCTTTCCAACGTTCTGATAGTTGCTATAATTGTTCAACACTTTGTGGCCTACTCTACTTCTAATCCTGTCATCTGTCATATAACCGCTTATGCGCAATCATTCTTTCATTAACTACTTAAATGATTATGTGGCATTGTTTGATGCGCTCTAACTGTATTATTATAAAATTCTCTTTATACATTTTCCCATATCTTCAAATACACCACTGTTCACAACCCTAAGTGTAGAGTCGCGATGTAGTAATAACTCGTGAGAACGAGGTCGAATTCATAGGGACTAAACTTGTACATATTATGAAAAGAACTAGAACTAAAACTAGAAAAATATATAAATCTAAATATGAAATAAAAGAGAGTAATTGTGAAGGATTTATCATATATCAAAAGTGAACTAGAGCGCCAAGGACCTACTTGCAGTGATCAGGGAGCCCTCTTACTTGATTCAAGTACCACAATTGGAATTTGAGTCCTATCCTATCTGGAAGATATAACAATTAAGATTAAATCTGAACTTTCTTTGACCTAATTCTCAATGGAGGAGAATTGTGATAATTTGAAGGGTTCCATCACCAAACTATGCCCATGGGACGATGGCCAATAACAAAATTTACCAATCCCATAATCTCAAAATCAAGAAAAGAAGATACTCAAAGCTATTGCAGATTTACTGTAATTTGAGTCACAATAAACCATTAAAAACTAAAAGTATTCCTTAACTATCAAATTAGAATCAAAGAAAGTTAAACATAAAAGAAAATCAAAGCAAGAGAAACATCCCATCACGCTACAAGCTTTACCTCTTAGCCCTATTTAAGAGGTTTAGCCAACCATATATATGATTGGACCAAAGTCTCTTAAAAAAATATGAAAACAATTAAAGAAGAAGAAGAAAACTCTTGGTGATGGCTTCTCCACCCTTTTGCTCAACTCCTTAAACCCTAGAAGATGGCTACGAACATCCTACGGAATCCTATTTATAGTTGTGGAGCTCCAACTTTCACACTTAGTTGGAAAACTCTAGAAACCGCATTAAATTTACATGGTTTTTCAAAATAGACTTCACTCTGCGTAATTTTACGAAATGACCTAGCATTTTAGAATATGCTTCTTCAAGATAATTTTAGGAATATGTTTGTTTTCATGACAATTTTAGGATTCTTTTTCTTCACTTCAAATATTTTATTCTTTTCATTTTTCACTTGATTTTCTTGAATTTTTGGCATGTGAATTCTTCAATCTTGGTCTATTAAGATCTATCCATTGCCTTGGTGATTCTTAAGCATCAAATTCATGCTTTTAGTACAATTTTTAATCTAAGTTTTTAAATTTACCTTACAATACAAACATAAGTAAAATAGAACATTAAACATTAACATGTTCATAAAACCAAGATATAAATAAAGGATAATATGTAATATTTGACCCTTAACAACCACGTGAATCAAGTCAAATCACATGTAACTTCCTCTTATTAGTTCCCGAAAAGAAATGACAACAATAGGAATTAACAGGTTCATTTGGGAGTTGCATGTCATGCATCCTAAAGGGTCGTTTGGGAGCATGCATTCAATAGTAACAATTACATTCCAGAATGTATATGTTATAAACTCCTTTTTTTTTAACCATAGCAAAATTGCCCACCAATGCTTCACCGGTCAAAATCTTCGTTTTCACTGTCTGTCTTCTGGTACATTCTAAAATGATGCTGTTAAATACATTCACATGCATTCGTTGTACTGGTCCCCTGTCTTACTGTCCATTAATGCATTTCAAAATTAAGCTGTAAAATACATTCACATGCATTGCTTGTGAGGGTACTCTTTATTGCCCTCCATTAATGCATTTCAAAATCAAGCTGACAAAGGTATTCACATATATTCCAGTGAATTTCAAGTACAATCTGTAAAACACGATTCCAATTGCCATGGATTCTATGTAATTGCCTATCCATATATTAATGCATGCTTCCAAACAATCCAAAGTGTAATATGACTTCCTAAGGCGTATGGTATAGATTGTACAGTAGTACAGTTTAGGTACATGCTGGGCCCTGATACCCTATTGGGAGATCACTGCCATAGAAACACGGGTCTTTTATCTTAAGACTTGCTTTGTTGGCCGCTTATTCGAAGGTTAGGAGTGGACGCGGATTTCCTGAGAAAGCCTTTACCATGAAGTTCCTGCGCAAGGATGCTGGGTGGGGCCCACTGAAATGTATGTGAGAAATCCATTCCGTCCATCCATTTTACGACCTCATTTTAGGACGTGCGACCAAAAATGAGGTGTACCAAAAACTCAAGTAGGTCACATGAGAGGGAAATTTTGGGAAAGATATTCCTACCGTTGAAACCTTCCTGATCTCCACCTTGATGTTTATATTCAATCCAAACCGTTTATAAGGTCATTACCAATGGGATGTAGTGAAAACACTAAAAATATAGCCTGATACAAAACTTGTATGGCCAGAAGAATGCTTCAACGGTGATCACTGAATGTCCACTGTTTTGTCTCGTGTGGTCCACTTGAATGTTGGATACACCTAGCTTTTGGCCTAACGTCCTAAAACGATCTCTAAAAACGGATGGACAGGGTGGATTTCTCACAAACATCTCGGTGGGCCCCACCCAGCACTGCGTCCGTTAGGATTTTTTTCAGCAGGGAGGTTTTCAGTGCATGGGCTAGACAGTCGAGACACACTAGGGCCCACAATATCCACAGTTTAGATCACGGAAGATGGGATGAAGATGAGCTGATCAAAACCCCAATGGCGCTGCCGATACCACTCCGCCGATCACTGTATCGAAGTTTGGGTGTTTGGTACAATGCCGTTGTACCAAAGTAACAAATAGGTTCATGGTTGGGTGGATGACGTGGGACCACCTGCATTCCCTTGGGCGGGGGGTCGTTAACGTTTCTGCCACGGGTGCATGGATGGTGAGAAAACTTTGATGCTCCGGCCGTGTGTCCATTTTGATACTCAGGCACTTCAAGATTGCATACCTTCGACACAAGTACCTCAAGTTAAGCCGTTGTGAGCCCACATGAATATAACAACACAAAATTTGCTTCTTTTTTTTTTTCCCTCTAAATGGACGATGGATGGATATTTAAAATCACAATATTCAACGGTCAGGATCAACAATGAAGTGTCCATCGCTTAGAGTTTAGGGTGGCTCAATTGACCTTATGACCTTTCATTGGTACGTCCCGCGATTCGGGGGGTTCAGATTGAGTTGACAGAAGCTACACGTGCAGTACTGGAGTACCTGCGTATCAGCCATCAAACACACCCTGCCAGAGTATCCAACGACTTTCATCCTCTTCCCTACCCACTTTTTGGAAGAGGAACTGTTGGATAAGGGTAGACTATGACCACCCGCGCACATGCATGTGACAGCTTTATATATGGGTTCAATGAATCCCACTCCGGACTATTCAATTTGCAGATTTGTCATGCGATACTGGAGCATTGTAACTTTTAGTTAGAGCTGTACAAGAACCGAGTTAGCTCGTTTAGCTCGACTGGGCTTGGAAAGGCTCGATTCAACTAGTTGGAAATTGAGCGCGAGCTGAACTGTTTTTTTTTAGCGTGATTTTTTTTTTTTAGCCAAGTTCAAGCTTGTCCAAGCTTGACTCAACTAGGATCGAACCCCGATTTGAATCAAACTCGGATCAAGTTAGTTCGGTGACATGGTTATTTTGCTATTGATGTTACTTATCAAGTGTTCAATCAAATGACTTAACGAAGTGTCGGCTGATGGTGAGGAAAGTATGGATATGAAACAAATACCTTGTACCTTGATTTTTATGTTGTCTATTGGGTGTTTGACAAAATAAATTTAAACTACTGCTGCTGTTTTAGATATCGTCAATAATTGAAGGTGCACTCCATGTGTTTGAGAAAATGTCACAGACGCTCGATCTTGGCTCGAATTCGGCTAGAATTAGCCTGAGTTACTAACCGAACCGAGTCAAGCTAACTAGTCAAGCTTGAGGAATGAGCTGAGCAGAGTTCAAGCTAGAGCCAGCTAGTGGCCGAGCCGAGTCGAGCTGTGCCAAGCTCGACTCGGTTCAACTCGTGTACAACTCTACTTTTAGTAATTTACATGTGAAATTTAAGTTGCCCACTATTTTTTAATTTTAAGGGCTTGTGAAGATTAGGAATTACCACATTTAATTAAAAAGTGTCATCATTACAATAAAATCGAAAGTAGCAAAATACAACAATCTTGTTGAAATTTTGTTTTCGAAAAACAAGAAATTATTTTACTTTTTAATTGCATTAACATGAAAATTTTCAATTTAAATAAGTATATTGATATATAATTTGATGATTTGACATTAAAATAATAAGACATTGCCTAGGTCATGATTTACTACTAATAAATCAAATACGCTAATTCCCAATGAAATATAAATATTTTTAAAAAATAAAGAATTTGTAATCATTGCACTTTTCTATTAAATTAAGAATATACTTATTTTTCAATTACCTTAGTAAATGAAAGAAAATGAATCATGATTACAAATTACTGGTCTAATAATATTAGTTAAATTTAACCATAGTGATTATATGCTTTTGTTGTTTGTTTTAAACATATAAATGATGTGAATTAAGATTTTATAATGTAAAATTATAGTTGTTTTACATTTACCTCTCCTATTACATATGCATTTAACTTATAAACAAGAAAAATAATAATGATAGCCCACTTATATTACTTTACTATAAATTTTGGAAAAGCAAACATATCATAATCCTCGATTCCAATAGGCCTTAATTGTCCACTGGACGACGCATACAATGATTATATACAAATATATGCTTTTTAATGATTTATGACATCACTTGGTGCCTTAATTGTCCATAGCCACGGTAAAGGTCTGTTTTTTTGTAATTACTTCTAGATGCATACAAATAAGTAATTATTATTTACACTTATAATTGCATCCAAGCCACCTCTACTTGATGTGACACTAAAAATGAAGAAAGGAAACATGGTTCCTATAAAATTTGCAGGGCTCACCATTACATATGTGTTTGATTCATGTTGTTTATCCATTTATAAACAAATATATGCTTTTTAATGATTTATGACATCACTTGGTCCTTAAATTGTCCATAGCCACAGTAAGGGCCTATTTTTCTGTAATTACTTCTAGATGCATACAAATAAGTAATTATTATTTACACTTATAATTGCATCCCAACCGCCTCCACTTGATGTGACACTAAAAATGAAGAAAGGAAACATGGTTCCTATAAAATTTGCAAGGGCTCACCATTACATATGTGTTTGATTCATGCCGTTTATCCATTTATAAACAAATATATGCTTTTTAATGATTTATGACATCACTTCGTCCCTTAATTGTCCAGAGCCACAGTAAGGGTCTGTTTGTTTTTCTGTAATTACTTATAGATGCATACAAATGAGTAATTATTATTTACACTTATAATTGCGTCCCAGCCGCCTCTACTTGATGTGACAGTAAAAATAAAGAAAGGAAACATGGTTCCTATAAAATTTATAGGGCTCACCATTACATATGTGTTTGATTCATGTCATTTATCCATTTATATACAAATATATGCTTTTTAATGATTTATGACATCACTTGGTCCCTTAATTGTCCATAGCCACAGTAAGGGTCTGTTTGTTTTTCAGTAATTACTTACAGATGCATACAAATAAGTAATTATTATTTATACTTATAATTGCATCCTAGCCACCTCTGCTTGATGCAACACTAAAAATGAAGAAAGGAAACATGGTTCCTATAAAATTTGTAGGGCTCACCATTACATATGTGTTTGATTCATGCCGTTTATCTATTTTACCGACTCATTTTTGGAGCATAAGCCCAAAAATGGGACAAATCCAAAGAACAAGTGGACCACACAATAATGGAGACTTGAAAGTCTATTGTTGAAAATTCTCAAGGGCATAAAGCTTTTAGGTAAAGCTAGTAGTTGTATTTTTCTTTCATCTGTCGGTGTGATCTTATGAATATGTTTGATGACAAATGCACGTCCCCATAAGCCATGGGTTCATTTTGCTTTTAACAATAGACCTCATTAATTACCCCTATTTCCTATGGCATATTGGAAAAAATGTGTCAAAAATGCTGAATCATGTAAAATTTTCGCTGTCCTTAAAACGTGTTTTGTCCCCTTATCAATTGCTGATGGGTTACAGGTGAATTGCTTTCAGGATAAGACAAGCTCGTCTGGATCTTGTGTTCAACAATCACGAAGGGTCCACTTAGGAACAATTCAATGCAACAGATCTTCTGGCAGAATCAAATTGTGGATATGTTTATAGTATTCTACGATGGAAATGCTATCTAGAGGATCTAATAGAAGAGGAGAGATGTTTGTTTAAGTTGATGGAATTTGGACCGGAATGGTCTAGTTTATAGAGGCACCAGGGAGTGGACCGTTGCTAGGCGGCCATCAATGGTTCTGAACGTTTGAAAAATGTTTCTGACCATTGATCATTAATTTAAGTCATTTCTAGTCGTCGGATCTGAAGATCTGACCGTTGGATCATCATGGCCCGTCCATTTTCAAACCATTATGCCTTTTAAGGCTATTAGTCATTTTCAAAAATAACTAACCATGACCTTGCCCACGCCCTCCTAGGCGTGTGCGCGTTCTAGTGCATAGGAACACACAACCCGAGCGTCACAATCTCCAAAGCTCTAAATAAAAATGCTACACAAACATCCACATATAAACTACGATTTTTTTCTTTTCATTTCCGATATGGGACAAAAGTACACACTGCACTTTTCAATTTGAAATTTACAAAAAGCATTTTGGTGGAAAAACAAAATTCCCAAAATTTTCGAAAATTTTGATTTTTCAAAAACCACAAATTTCAACATGGCGTGGTCCACTTGAGCTTATAATTTGCCTCTTTTTTTAGCTCATGCCCTAAAATGAGTTGGTAAAATGGATGGGTAACATATGCATAGATCACGATGGGTTCCATTGATTTAATCAAATACAACATTCAAATCTTGATTTTGATAGAGTGATTACAAAGACTATTTTCCCCTCTTTCAAACGTCGGTGAAAGTTAATCATTACTCGTTTATAATGCATTTACGGTGTCTAAAGCAATAAATTTTATTATTTTCTTGGACTCAACTTCCTATATGCACATGACAAGCATGAGCATTGGATCTAAACCGACCATCAGGTAGGTCCTATAGCGAAAGGTCCACAACCTAACATTAATTTGCACTATATAATCATACAAAATCCGAATCTGATATGGGTGGACCTTCTAGTAGGAAATAGATGGGCAACGTAACCATAGCGACACCATGCATGCCGTATTAAGCAGCATTTATCTTACATATTAAGCAATCCTAACCATTTAATAGATGGACATTTGTTGATTGAAGAAAGTGCCGTTTCCATTGTAAAACTTCTTCTTTTTTAAATCCATTCGATATCCGCCTATCAAACAATTAGGATGGATATGGCCCATCATTAGTGGATCCCACTATTTTGATGGCCATAATCTCTAGATTGAATGATCGCAGCCGTTGGATGAATGAGAATTAATTGGAAGAGGGGCTATAGTGATTTCATCCTAACATTAGTCGCATAGTGTTTTAGTCATCCATTCTCTGTCCGATAGATTGAAATTTGGACATCCGGAATTATATCCGATTACAAGTGGAGGGCGGGTATTTAATCCAGCTCATCCACTTTAAGCGCCATTTTGGATGAGGGCATGGACCAAATATCAAATGGTACTTGAATGATCACAACCGTCCGTTGCTTGACACTGTCTTCTCTCTTTTTGTTGAGTTTTAGCTGTCTTTAATCCAGACCATCGAAAACATGCACCGTTGTGTTGGATAGGCGTTGGTTGCGAATTTGTGTGATTGTTGGCTTATAAAGCAAAAAAAGGACCATGGGCCATTGCCTGAAAATTACACTTAACATTTGGCCTTGCTGGATCCAAGCTGACCATCGGATAAATCGTACCTTGGATGGTCCACATCCTAACGTTCAATAATAAGTTAGGATTTTTATCGAGAAATTTCTCTTAATTATTATTTTTTACCTTAAAATGCCTTTTAAGTTTTATATTTACAAAAGAGAAGGTATCAAGTCCAAGGGGTTGGACCACAAGCTATGGTCCACCTAGTGGATAACTTCCAATTTATCATTTGAATGCAACATCCAATCCTTCCAATAGATTAGCCCCACCATGAGGATCACCTAGTGCAAAAATCAGCCCTATGTACTTATCAAGTGGGCCACAACACAAAAATCAACTTATATCCATCGGCAAATAGTAAAATACAAGTGTGGTCCACTCGACAAGTGGATGTGGCTGTTTTTTTCTCAAGGTGTTCCTCATGATGTGGCGAAACTATTGGGTGGGTTGAAAGTGTCACTGACATGAGAACTTGAAAATTATCTGCTTAGTGGCCGGTAACTCAGAAGGCCAACGGGTTGGACTCGAGACTCTCTCTCATCCATTCTCCCCAGTGGAGAACAATTATTATAACTTGCTGCAAATGGGCTAGAGTACCTTGAACGTTGGGAAATCGGCATCCAATTAGATTTATATTTGGTTTGGGATGATTTGTGCTGATTTGAATTATTGATGTAGACTTAAGTCTCCACTGGCCACTGACGCAGGAATGAACATGATGAGGACGATCACCGTCTTCCTCAAGAATAACTACTCTGAATCCACGAAGTTTCTTTGGACTCTTCACAGAGAATTCTTGAATCCACGAGGAAAGAAAGCAAGAAAATAGAAATAAATTCTAATAAATTCAAAAATTGATTAATGAATGAAATAAACAAGTTCACAACCCCTTAAATAGGGGTACCAAGTAATGAGAGAGAAATCAGAAGCAAACTATAACTAAAACTCCTAGAATTCGCAACTTACTATAAATAGTAAACTTACTATTTATAGACGGTCGTGATGTCTGCTAGTGCGCAAGGTTTTCAGCCAAAAATAGTGAGTGTCCTATTTGGCTTCACCAAGTTGTTTTCCTAATTATTCTAAGAACTTTTCATGTTGGACATAAATCCTAAAGCCCAACAGATGAAGAGTTATAATCAAATTAAAACTTACTATTTATAGTAAAAAGTGTAATTAAACATTGAATTCGGCCGTCGATATAATGGAATCTCACAAATTCGGCATGGGCAACCCGACTATGGGGTTGGTTGACTAAATTAGCTCGTCCTACCCTAAAATCTTATATGGTACGTTGAGTAACTCATTCCGGTTTTCAAGATATACTTGTTTTAAGGTTCTGACAATCTTGATGACTTCTACCTCTGATTAGACCTTCTCTGATCCATCTTGGACATGAAAGTGTCCGCGACCCGCTTTACATCAGTCCCCTCCACTTTAAAAGGTTGAGTTTTTGTGCGGCTTCGATTCATGATACTTAGTTTGCTGCGCCATAATGATACCCAGATTAAAAGTTATAATCAATTTACAGTTTACCTTCTTTTGGTCCAATCATGCTAGGAATGTATCTATGACACATTCTACATCAAACCCCTCCGCCTGGAAAAAACTCATCCTCGAGTTAGTCAAGGGACTTGGTTCATGATTTTAAGATAACTTTTGATACTGATGTTTATTAACCCTTTTCTTGTACTTGACATTAAGCTCTTGAGTTGTCACAATACATGTACTCATGTTTTCCTTGACTTGACTACTATCGATCAGATCCTTCACTCATGCTTTCAAGATCTGACATTGTCACGCCCTGAACTCGGAAACAGGGTTCACAAAATTCCCAATCGCCAAATCCAGCGCCGACAGCCTCCATAGTACCCCATTCTTGGCTCCCGGCACCCATACACCAAGTTTCGATCCTGGGATGCTAAAAGGAGGATTTTTAATTATGATTTGATTCGTAATGAGTATAACCATAAGCATAACCCATGAACAATAACCACAAGAACACTATCACAAAATCCACTATGATAAAAATTTTTGAGTACAAGACGTATGAAAGAGAAATACAATATAATGAAAGTAATAAAAACATCCAGTAGATCGGCTGCACGCTTCAACTCTGACGAGGTTACGGCTGCGTCCTGACGTCACCTGCACACATCAATCGTGCATAAGCTTATAGAAAGCTTAGAGGGTGGTGTAAGTGTGTGCGCAATATAAGCATGCTTAGAATACAATGTCAGAGTAATGCGGAATCATGGTGATGAGTACATGAATGCAATCAGTCATACCAAGGCTATGCGGTGCAAGATATAAATGCTATCGGCCATAACATGGCCATGCGATGCGAGATGCAACTCAAGCATGCCAATCCTCATCATATATCAGTACAGTTCTTATTCTGGATAATCATCGGGGTTTAGTACACTCCAAATGGCACTGCCGCCCTCCTAACCGCACAGTCCAAGTGAGCGTAAGAAACCTTACTATCCGCCTAGCCAATAGTTTGCCAATACTTATCCGCCACGTCGATAGCGGACTCATTCACGAGTTGGTCAAACTCAGCCTAGTATTGCCCCCTACTCTCGGGTGAGTAAGGTCACACCCCTTTCCAACCGACCACGACACAGTGGGAGACACAGTCTCCTGGTATTCGGCCCTCGTACGCTCATATATACACTCAGTCTCGACGTTGGAGTCATCCTCTGGTACCATCGGGTTTAGAAATTTTCACCCAGGGACATCTATGGCGCCTCGATGCTTAGTAACAATATTTTCGATATCCGATCCTGTCATCCACGATGTGTCTGTGGAGGTCATAACCCTGATGTCGTTATGGCGTATAGTAATCATGTCATACAAATGTGAAGTGCATGAATCACATTACTAGTCATGCAACAGTCCTGCGCATACTGCGCGCTCATGAAGGGCAACTCCGCCTATCAGGGAGCCCATAAACAATCTGCCCGAAGGCATATACTATGACCAGTCACTCTTCATATCAAGCATACATATGATACATATGAGCATGAATCATGGATCTATACTAAACAAGTTATGTGGTAATGAGCTCTGTTCATAACAATGATGGGCCTAGACGAACTATACACTACAAGTATGGGCCTATCAATGAGCCTTAGGGAAAGTAACAATGTGGACATTTAACCAACATCATCTTTATAATGTGGACATAAAACCATCATTGCTCCCAAAGCACGGCCTGCCATGAACATCATTACATAAACCATGGAGGGATCACACATTGCAATAGGCCTTATATACATCCTGTTGAGCCTCGACCTAAGGGCTCTAAATACATCAAATGGGCCGCATTACATGGGTCTCATATATATCCAGGTGGGCCTCAACACCGGGACACAAATACATTAAGATGGGCCTAATCACATGGGCCTTATAACATGGGCCTCATATCTATTAAGGCGGCCTCAACAACGGGCCTCATACAAATCAAGGTGGGCCTCAACAATGGGCCATAAATATGGTAAGTGGGCCACACCACATGGGCCACACTCAAATATACGTGGTGATAAGGATTTCCACCATTAGAATTCCCAAGGGTTTAATGGTGGACGTTCAAACCCACTATTTTCTATAATATGGTCCACCTGATCCTAGATTTATCTTTTACATATATATATATATATATATATATATATATATATATATATATATATATACACATATGCATCTTGGTGGGTCCCATAGGGATGGACGGCATAAATGAATTACATAACTCATGGTGGGGTCCACACTAATGGAAGGTGTGGATTACCATACATACATACAACAATGGGTCCCATGTGGGGCACACCATAATGTTTATTTTCCACCCAACCTATGGATAAGGTCACACAAATCTAGGGCCCACCAAAATGTTTATTTTCCACCCAACCTGTTGATAAGGTCACGTGGACCTGGGGCCCACCGTAATGTTTATTTTCCACCCAATCCGTTCACGAGGTCACACGGACCCAGGTGAAGCAGAAAAACAAATTTCATATTGATACAAAACTTCCATGGAAACCCAAAAAGGGTTTCAATGGCAGACGTCCAATTCCTACTGTTTCATGTGACGTGGGCCACTTGAGCTCCACCTACGTTTGATTTTTGGGTTGGTCCACTGCCCCAAAGGAGGCCTACAAAATGGGCAGTGTTGATGATCACACACAGCATGGTGGGGCCTTTCGTCCACGGCATAGCAAGCAGTGGCATCCTGCGCTGCTGCATGTTTTTTTTTTTAAATCTGTTTTTCTACAAATTTTCCTAGGTGGGGCCCGCATACGAAAAATCCAACCCGACCACTGGATTCTATGGCCTATGACGGATCAAACGAGTCTAATATGCAGTATGTTTTTGACGGATAGAGACATCAAGGTGGGTCCTAATGGATTTTAAAGGTGAAAAATATTATTTTCCATGCCAGGGCCCGCCAGAAAATCGGATTGGGTTTATTTTTCGGCTCAATGCCTAAAGTGGGCTGAGAAATGAAATGGACGGTGTGGATTTTATTTTTACATCAAGGTAGGGCCTACATGAGTAGCCTACCCTAAAAGCTCTCCCTTTTTTAAAAAAATTTTTGGCTTGCAAGTACACACCCATGTCAGTACACGCACTCCATATTAGCGCCTTCACGTCTAGCGTCCAGGGATGCTGGACGGCATGGATAGAAGCATCATGGTGGGTCCCACATGTACGTGGCCCACCTATTTGGATCACCTGATACTTGTGTTTTTCCTTCCATCCGGGCCCACTAATGGGCTAGATGGTGTAAATCCAACACATCCAAATGACAGGTCCCACATGAAGGTAAATGGACTAAGAATATATACTCCATGGTGGGACACACACACTAAATGGGCCACACACACCTTCATCATCATCATCATATAGAGAGAGAGAGAGAGAGAGAAAGAGAGAGAGAGAGAAATACATGTGAAGGGGAGGGACCCCGCCACTATTGGGCCCTCCCAAATACGATGCATACTTCAAGTGGGTCCCACAATAAGTGGGACCTAAAAATGGAATTCAATGGTTGATCACCCACCTCTTGCACTCCTCCTTGATACCTTAGCCTCCTTAGTTCCTTATCTTCACTTTTGATGGAAGTTGATGGGGTTTTGATGGTGGGGATGAGAGATGAGAGGGTAGGGAAAGTGGGCCACACTTGTTGTTCTTGGAAATGCTTGGGAAGGCTTGGACGTATGGAGCTTGGGAGAGTGTTTGAGAATTGAGATAAAGAGAAAATAAAGGATAAAAGGGATGGGTGGAATGGTGGTTGTAAGGAAGGGTGATGGGGAAGCATGGGTTTAGTTTGAAATTTTGTAAAGAGGGATGAGTTTGTTTGAAAACTTGTAAAAGAGGAGTGGTGAGGGGAGAGAGAGGGTTGACTTGTGGGAAAAGAGAGAGAGGCCACTTGTACTTGTTGTTAGGTGAGGTGGCATGGAGGTAAGTTGGTGTACTTGACTTGATTTGATGTAACATGTCGTAGAGATTCTCTCGAAGTTCGCAACGCGCTACGTTTCTTCAGAATGAACGTAGGCCCACATCTTCTGACCTAGGTATCGGTTCAGTGCACGAGTCACGGCGTTAGAATCGAGGCGCCGGCTCGGTTGCTAATGTACAAGTTTAGTTTCGAGCCAACTTTGATATGTGGGACCCGGCTTAGGATCGCGCGCAAACGTCGGATATGAGTTGAGGGTTGTCGGAATTTGACCGGAAGGACCCCGGAAGCATACAGAATAGTACGGACTTGGATAAGGGTCTTACAAACATTCTTTTTTACTCACCTGACAGTAAAGGCGGTTGGGTAAACTAGGCCTAGGGACAAGACCTATGTGATATTAGATGTCCCTCATAAGGGGCGATCCATCGAGTAAATCTTTTATACATAATAATCCATTAAAACTAGAAAGTTCAGACTTAGCTTGATAGTATCTTTCAATATGATCTAGATGATCTCCTCCATGGACTGGTCGTCGGCCAAAGCCGTCATCGAGGTCCTCGTCGTTAGAACTTGCATTATCTGGTATAGCCCTGTGATTCACTACTGGTAGTGTTCTACGAAAATCAAGGTTATGTCGTATAGCAACCAAGGGCAGTTAAGCATCACATAGGGCAGTTAAGCATCACATAGGGCAGTTAGCACATTCATAATACGGTTGAGGGTTGCCTGCAACCCTTGCATGGTCAACTGACTCTCCCGGTAGAAAGCTTCCATTCTTTCCGAAAGATAATGAATCCATGGATCACCGTCCGCAAAATTTTTGTTTATACCTTTATTATTTGCCATCAACCCGATGGGAGTCCTCGCTCTGATACCAATTAACGCAGGGATGAGCGTGATGAGGTCAATCACCGTCTTCCTCAAGGATAACTGCTCCGAATCCATGAAGCTTCTCTGGACTCCTCACAAAGACTTCTTGAATCTAAGAGGAAAGAAAGTAAGAAAATAGAAATAAATTCAAAATTTGATTAATGAATGAAATAAACGAGTTTGCAGCCCTTTAAATAGGGGTACCAAGCAATGAGAGAAAAATCTGAAGCAAATTACAACTAAAACTCCTAGAATTCGCAACTTACTATAAATAGTAAACTTACTATTTATAGACAGTCTACTAGTGCGCAAGGTTTTTGTCCAAAAATAGTAAGTGTCCTATTTGGTTTCACCAAGCTATTCTTTTAATTATTCTAAGCACTTTTCATGTTGGACACAACTCCTAAAGCCCAACAGATGAAGAGTTATAATCAAACTAAACTTACTATTTATAGTAAAAACGGAATTAAACATTGAATTTGGCCATCGATATGATGGAATCTCACAAATATAGCGTGGGCAACCCGGCTATGCCGGATTGGTTGGTTAAAGTAGCTCGTCCTACCCCAAAATCATATATGGTATGTTGAATAACTCATTCTGGTTTGCGAGATATGCCTATTTTAAGGTTCTGACGGTCTTGATGACTTCTGTCTCTGATCAAGCCTTCTCTGATCCATCTTGGACATGAAAAGCGTCCGCAACTCACTCTACATCAGCCACTTAACTCAGAATCCCATAGTCGGGTAGAACCTACAGAATCTATTAAAGCTAGAGAATCTGAAGACTCTCTTGCTTTGAGTTGACTCCTGATTTGCGGCTTGAGATTCTGAGTAAGGGACCTCAGTTACAGATAGGGAAGGTGTTAGGCACCCTTTCTGTCCGTACGGGTGTACAATCTCTACTTCGTGTGGTAAGATGATCTTAGGGGATAAGATGATATAATGCAAGGCATTAAAATGAGATTAGGCAGACTCGGATTTCTGATGTGGCTGGGTCTGAAATTTCGACAAGCCATAGAGCATACGTCCAGAGAATGTCTAAAAATGGAATTTAAAAATAGATATGAAATGCTATAATGACATGTAAGAGGACCAGACTACCATGAGTTTTTGATGTGCCAAGATCCAAAGTTCTGGCAAATCACAGATCATACATTCAATGAAGTCCTAGAGAAGCAGGGGGGTTGAGAAGGGAAGTAATGATGCGATTGATAAAATATGAATGCTAGTGATGATTGCATGATCTTTACTTGCACTTGAAATGGCTTGAATGTTTGGATGCACCATGGTTAGGAATAATTGACCCCAGTGAGATTATAAGGCTAAGAGATGGCTGGAGGAGGCTGAAAAGATAGGAGCTTGAGAACTCAAGCACTCCCTATAAGACCCGTGTCTTAGTCCGTACTATTCCGTTAGCTTCCGCGGTCCTTCCGGTCAAATTTCGGCAGCCTTCGCAGTATATCCGACGTTTGCACACGATCCTAAGCTAGGTTCCGCACACCGACGTCAGCTCGATCCGAAACTTGTATTATAATGACTGTGCCGTCACCGCGGTTTCAACGCCGTGACTTGTGCACCGAACCGATACCCAGGCTAGGAGATGTGGACCTGCGTTCATTCCGAAGAAACGCCACGTGTTGAGATTATCGAGGAAATCTCTACGATATGTCCCATCAATCAATGTCAAGTACAAGCCTTACCTCAAGTACAACAACCCATCCCTACTTTTTTTAAAAGTCTACTCTCTTTCCACCTCACCACTCCTCTTTTTTCAAATTTCAACCACAACCATACCTCCCATCACCTCTCCTTACATCACCCATCACTCCATTACCTCTTATAACCCATCACTTCTCTCTCTCTCTCTCTCATTTCTTAAATCTCCCAAACAACAAAAATTTCACACGTCCAACCCCTCTTTCCCAAACCACAAGTGTGGTCCACCTTCTCATCTTCCATCTACACCTTCTCATCTTTCATCTCAACCATCTAAACCCCATCATCCACCATCCAAAGCGAAGACAAGGAGCATTTGAGGCCAAGGGAGCAAGGAGGAGGCTTTGAGGTGGGTGATCCACCATTATTTCTCATTTTTTTGGGCTACATGTGGTGGGATCCATTTGATGTATGATTGTAAGAAATGGAGGGCCCATAGTGGTGGGGTCCCTCCTCTCTATCTCATCGTATCTCTCTCTCTCTTCCTTTCTCTCTCATTCTTTGTATGATGGTGATGATGAATGGGTGTGTGGCTCATCTGTTGTGTGTGTCTCACCATGAAGTTTAAATTTTATCCATGCCATTCACCTTCATGTGGGACCCACCTAACAGATGTAATGGATCTACACCGTCCAGCTCATTAGTGGGCCTGGATGGAAGGAAAAGCACAAATATCATGTTGATCCGAATAGGTGGACCACGTGCATGTGGGACCCATCATGATGCAGTGTGTACCCCCGCCGTCCAGCGTCTCTGGACGCTGGACGTGAGGCAGGGGTAGCTAGCAGGGAGTTCGTGTACTGACAGGGGTGTGTACTAACAAAGCTAATTTTAAAAAAAGAAAAGAAAAGGGGAAGTATGCTTTAGGGGTGGGCCACTTATGCAGGCCCCACGTTGATGTATGTATATAATCCACACCATCTATCCTATTCCTCAGCTCGTTTTATGCGTTGAGCCAAAAAAAAGAACTCAATCTGAGTTTCTGGTGGGCCATGGCATAGCTAACAAAGTTTCCTACCGCTAAAATACACTTTGATATTGCTGTACATCAAAACCCACCCAATATTGGGCTTGATGGGTTTGTATTGAGCCGTGGAGACCAATGGCAGGGCTTGATTTCACTGATGAGGGCCCCCACCTAGCAAATTTCTCAGAAAAACCAATTTTCAAAAAAAAAACCAAAGCAGCAGCAATAGCAGCGTCCGCCGCTGCCGCGTGGACGGATGAGCTGGGCCTCATGGCTCAGCTGTGGGCCCCACTGTGATGCGTTTCGAACATCAAAGCCATACATTGGGTAGGCCCTTAGGGCGGTAACCTTCCTGCCAAAAATCAGCCGTATACTGAATTCAGGTGGGCCACACTATCTAAAATCATGTGAAGACATGCCCAAAACATGTAAAATCATTTGGTGGGGCCTACCTGAGTTTTAGATGTTGCTGAAACTTGGTTTGGACCGTCAGCCAAGTGGGACTCACATAATGGGTGGGCTGGATTTGTGAACCACGTTTTGGTGGGCCCCACGCCCACCCCCAGGTCCAAGTGACCTTATAAACAGGTTAGGCGGCAAATAAATGTCACGGTGGGCTCCCTGCCCACGTGACCTTCTCAACAGTTGGATGGCAATAAACATTCCAGTGGGCCCCATGGCCACGTGACCCTATCAACAGGATGACTGGAAAATGAACATCACCGTGGGCCCCCTGGTCCACGTGATTTTATGAATAGTTTGGATGGCAATGAACATCACAGTGAGCCCAAGGTCCAAGTGACCTTATGAACAGTTTGGGTGGTGCATAAACATTTATGGTGGGCCCACACGGGACCCACTTAAGTATGTATTGTAGTCACACCCTCTATTAGTGTGGGCCCCACCATGATGCATGTGTTTCATCCAAATCGTCCAATCATTTTGGAAAATATGTTAAGGCTATGTGATAAGGCCCATCTTGGTGTGTTTGTAGGTCGTCCGTTGAGGCCCACCTTGAGACATACAAGGCCCACCTTGATTTGTATAAGGCCCATATTGTGACGCCCATTGAGGCCCACCTTGATATAGATATGGGGCTCATGCTATGTAGTCCATTTGATGTATTTGGGTCCTTGGGTCGAGGCCCAATAAGATGTACAAAAGGCCCATTGCAATGTGTGATTCTTGGAAGGCCGTCCCTTGAGAGCAATGTTGGTTAGATGTCCACATTGTGAGGATAGTGTTGGTTAAATGTCCGCATTACGACTCTCCCTAAGGCCCATTAATAGGCCCATACCTGTAGTATATAGGCCGTCTAGGCCCATCTTCATTTTGATCAGAGCCCATCACCACATAACATGTATAGCATAGATCCATGATTCATGATCATACGCATCATATGTATGCCTGATATGAGAAGTGACTGATCATAGTATATGCTTTCGGGCAGATCGTTATGGGCTCCCTGATAGGAGGAGTCGCCCCACATGAGCGCTCGGTACGCGCAGGATTGTTGCATGTTTGGTAGGGTGATTCATGCACTTGCATTTGTGTGATCATGATTATTGTATGCCCTAGCAACATCAGGGCCATAGCCTCCACAGACACATCGTGGGTGGCTGGATTGGATACCAAAAATGCTTGGTTTTAGCATACGGGCGCCATATATGTCCTTGGGTGAAAATTTCTAAACCCGATGGTACCAGAGGATGACTCCAACGTCGAGACTGAGTGGATATATGAGCGCACGAGGGCCGAATACCAGGAGGCCGCGTCTCCCACTGTGTCGTGGTCGGTTGGAAAGGGGTGTGGCCTTACTCGCCCGAGGGTAGGGGCAATACTAGGCTGAGTTTGACCAGCTCGTGAATGGGTCCGCTATCGACGTGCCGGATAGGTATTGGCAGACTATTGGCCAGGCGGATAGTGAGGTTTCTTACGCTCACTTGGACTGTGCGGCTTGGAGAGCGGCAGTGCCTTTTGGAGTGTACTCAACCCCGGAGATTATCCAGAATGAGAACTGTACTGATATATGATGAGGATTGGCACATGAGTTACATCTCGCATCGCATGACCGTGTTATGGCCGATAGCATTCATATCTTGCACCGCATAGCCTTGGTATGGCTACTTGCATTCATGTACTCATCATCATGATTCCGCATTACTCTGACCTTGCATTCTGAGCACGCTTATATTGCGCATATACTTTCACCACCCTCTAAGCTTTCTATAAGCTTATGCACGATTGATGCGTGCAGATGACACCAGGACGCAGTCGCAGCCATAGTCTCGCCGTAGTTGGAGCGTGCAGCCGAGCTTCTGGAGTTTTGTTACTTTCGTTACATTGTATTCTCCCTTTCAGACGCATTGTACTCAAAAGTTTTTGATCATAGTGAATTTTGTGGTGTTCTTGTGGTTATTATTCGTGGGTTATGCTTTTGGTTATGCTCATTATGAATCAGACTGATAATTATAAATCCTTCTTGTAGTATCCCAGGATTGGAACCTGGTGAATGGGTGCTGGGAGCCAAGAATGGGGTTCTACGGAGGCTGTCGACGTCGGATTCGGCGATCGGGAATTTTGTGAGCCCGATTTTCGAGTTCGGGGCGTGACACTCCCTCTCACTCTCACTCACTTGCTCTCTATAACACTCTCACTCTTGGTGGATTGGTAGTTTATTGTTGTGCGAAATGAACAGAAGTGAAGGCTATTTGTAGCCTTTTGGGATGACATTTTGGTAATTATAGGGTTTTTAGAGGGTAAATGCTGATGTGGCAGCTTGTGATTGGTTGAGGGAATGGTAATGCCATATGGCATGCTTTTATTGGCTCTTTGGGTTTGGTAGGATGATAAATAGAGTGAACTTTGGTGATAAGTTTATAAAAGAGTTAGCTTTTTAAGGGGGAACAGTTGTGTGCTCAGAGGGTACACCCTTCGAGAGAGAGCGCAATCTGATTACATCTGGCAGTAGTCAAACTACAGCTCGGGTACGGTTGCTCTCGCAGTTTGGCCGGTGGGCCTATTTCGGGCCCTGAGAGCAGCACGAAGCCTATTTTGGATTTTTGGCTCAGAAATTGCTCGAAAATGTCTTGGAAATAGCTCAAGAAACGGATCGAAAATGGCTCAGAAATGGCTTGGAAATGGCTCGAGCAATGTATCGATTTTGGGCATGACCTGGCTTGGATGATGACTTAAGTTAAATTAGGATTTATGGTAATATAATGGATCAGGTTTGGTTAGGGTTTGGATCAGATTTGAAAAATGGCTACGGTTTTGGGTAGGGTGTGAGGTTTAGGTTCAGTTCGTAAGGATCATCCATGCCTTATCAAGTTGTTAGCCTGGGTAGGGTGTCTACAAATGTCCCTCTTTAGTAGAGGTTGCATGCAACTGAATGCCAAAGTGAGTGGACATCCCACCCTTGGGAAGGTGGTTCCTCATATACACGTGGACAACTTTGACTCTCCGAAGTTGTCTTGTTGTCTCCCCTCTTTTTCGAATTGGGCTTTAAAATGGGTTGGGCCAAAATGGGTTAAGGGAATTGTTTGACAAAGTGAGTTGACTGGGTAAGGTGTGTAGGCTGACTATGTGAGTTGACTCAGTGGGTTGATTTGAGGGTTGACTCTATAGGTTAGGTTTTTCCTAGGATTTGGACCAGGTTTAGGGTTCCATCGAGTTACTAGGACTGGGTTAATTAGGTTCTAGGGTTTCTTAGGGTTTGGACTGGGTTTAGGGCATGGATCGGGGTTAAGGGTATGGATCAGGGTTTTTGTTCAATCAAGCTTATCAGCCTGAGGTGGGGTGTCTATAGGTTGGTTGCTGGTAGGGTCGAGCCGAGCTGTGCCAAGCTCGACTCAGTTTGACTCGTGTACAACTCTAATCCTTGCCAACGACAAATCAAAAGGAGCCTTCGTGTGGCCATGGGGTCGATCAGATGGGGTGTTCCCCACTGTGATGTGTTTCAAAAATCCATTCTAACTACCGAGTATGTGACTCAATTTTAGATGCAAGACTAAAAAACCAGGCCCATCCATGATTCGGGTGGCTTGTACAATTGTACGGGGCATTGTCGACCTTCTAAATTGTTTCCCTTTGTGTGGCCCACCTCAATCACAAATTGTCTTGATTTTTAGGCCTCAAATTTTTTTTTTCGTAGCATCTAATGGTTTGAGTGGATTTTACATAATCAACACAATGGGCCCTATAAAAAAAATCAATAGTAGATTTTCCACACACACATGCATAAGTGAAAATTTCTTGAAATAGTTGTGAAAGCTGTGTACCTCGTCCATTTTCTTAAGCCCACCATGATGTGTATGTGAAATCCACTAGGACCATTAGATGTGCACTCCCATGTTAGGGAAGGCTAAAAAAAATCTAGTTGACATAATGTCGTAGTGCCTAAACCACCATGTACAATTCAAGCCAGTAGGATTCTTTTTGTATGCATCACTAAGCTTTTCACAGTAGAAGGATATTAGCATGCCTTCTTGAGATAAAAATTTCCTAATTTTGACATTCGACCTCAAATAGTTTATTAAAGCTGGGAAGTACAAGAACCAGGGTTGTGGACAAAGTACCTATCAGCTTCATTAGTCCACTAAAATGGTCCATTCTTCATGTAATATGTAATTGGTGACACAATTATGTTAAATCTTTTTACAAACCAATGATAGAATGTCGCCAATCCATGAAAATTTTGTATTTCGTGGATGTTTGTTGGAATCGACCATTTTCTGATGGCTTTCACCTTTCGTCATCCACCCGGATGCTCGTGGATGTCAGGACAAAGCCCAAAAACAACAAGTTATCGGTCAAAAAGCTAATTTTTTTTAAAATTGAGATATAACTTGTCTTCAGTGGGAACTTGAAGGACCTGTTTGAGATATTCCATATGGCTTACTTTCTCTTGACTATGTATCAAACTGTCATCGAAATAGACTATTGTGAAACACTCAATGAATGACTTTAGAACTTGGTTCATCAATCTCATGAATGTATTAGGCATGCTCAAAAGACCCAAGGGCATGACCATCTATTCATACAACCCTTCCTTAGTCTTAAAGGTTATCTTCCATTCATCACATGGCCGTATTCATCGAAATAGACTATTGTGAAACGCTCAATGAATGACTTTAGAACTTGGTTCATCAATCTCATGAATGTATTAGACATGTTCGAAAGATCGAAGGGCATGACCAACCATTCATACAACCCTTCCTTAGTCTTAAAGGTTGTCTTCCATTCATCACATGGTCGTATTTGAATATGATTATAGCCGCTCCTTAAATCTAATTTAAAAAATAATTCCGTGCCCTCAAGTATCTACAACATATCATCTAGTCGTAATATGAAAAATATATATTTTATGGTAATCTTATTGATCACTTGACTGTTAACATACATGTGCCAACTCCCATCTTTCTTTGGAGTTAATAGGGCTGTTATGACACATGAGCTCATGCTTTCTCGGATTAGACCCTTACAGATCAATTCCTCCACTTGCCCTTACAAAATATCGCACTCCTTTGAACTCATCTAATAGTGAGGACAATGTGGTAAACTAGACCGTGGGATAAGGTCGATATGATGTTGAATATCTCGTATGGGAGACAATCCATCATGAAGGTCATCAGGCTAAATTTCTTTGACATGGAAGAATATTTAAGGGTCGTGATTCCTCACCCTTTATAACACGGTGTACACCTCACCGGTTTCTTTGAATTCCTACATAAAATTTTGAATAGTCAAGAGGGAGCTCCCCTCTACTTTAGAAGCTTCAGGGTGGTTCTTTGGTGTCATAGCGGCAATGACTATTTTTCAACTGTCCTTGATGAAGACATAAACATTGTCTCGTCCTCGGTGAGTCACATCACGGTCCGATTACCTGGTCGACTGAGTAACATATGACATGCTTTCATATTGACCATGTCACAAAGTATTTGATCCTTATAATTTTTACTAATTGAAAATGAGACAATGCATTGTTCGGTTACCTTGGTCACGTTTACCTTTTTTATTTAATCAATCGAGTAAGGGAAAGGATGCTTTGTCGTAAGTAACCACAACTTATCCACCATCACCTTTAAGACGATGTTCTCACTATTGCCATTATATATGATTACATCATAGACATTGTCATTGACGGTACACGTATGGAATATATTGTGCCTTGTGAGTACTACTCATTCTGTGGAGAGTACAATAATTGCCTCACGACCAAGGATTCACCATGATCCTCAGCCAACCATTCTTCGTCACCAACTCCTTCCTAGTAACTTACTCATCTTCATCAAATCTAGGGCCTTCTTCCGCTGCTTCACCTTCAGTGCCCTCTCGTTAATGGCCAAGTGGGTTGCAGGCTATTGAGGGCAGGAGTTTGGTAAGTAGCTTGGTTAGCCACATCGGTAACAATTATTCAGCCTTAGCCGACCATAAGAATTTGGAATCCTACTTGAACCCGCCGTTGTTGGTGACACACGTTGATGCCTAAATGAACTGCTCCCCGTGTCATAGTTTATGGTTATAGGAGGTTATGGATGTCCTCCTATTGGGTCCTTTCTTTTGGCCAGTGTTGAGTCTTGCGTGGGACCTATCATTAGGGGTCAAATCAAAGGATAAGGCAAAGTAGGGACTCTTGCAACTCGTGTTTCTTACTCACCAGCTAAACAATCCTGATGGGGTGCATATGAACTTAGTCCTGAATTGTCGATCGTAAATCGCCTATGAACCATGCTACCTTCTGTGTTTCAGTATACCACAAGTCATTCCACGTTGCCAATCGATGGAATTCTTCGGTGTAATATATGACAGTTCAATTCCCTTGTCGAAAAATTTGATATTGGTGTAACAATACATGCTTGTAATCATTAGGGAGGAATCATGATCAAAGAAGGCGTCTCATCCGTGGCCATAATCGAATGGGTGCCTTGTTCTATCAAGCATTTGAGAGTTATAATTACTCCCACCATGCATAAACACCAGATTTTAATTTGAATGCTACTGATTTTACCTTTTTTATGTTTCAGCACATCGATTCGAGGAAATCTTCTATATATAATAAGCCGTTAAAACTGGAAACTTTGGCCTTACCTCGATTGTATCTTTCAACACAATCTAGTGAATCGCCTCAATGGACTAGTTGTTGGGCAAAGTCACCATCGATGTCCACGTCACTGGAGCTCAAGTCATCTATGGTAGCCCTACGATTCACCTTCGAAAGTGCCTTATGGAAATTGGGGTTATGTCGTACAACAATTACGGGCAGCTGAGCATCGCCGTGAGCTCGAGGTGGAATTAGCATATTTGGAAGATGGTCGATGGTTGCCTGCAGCCCTTGTATAGTCAACTGACTCTCTTGATGGAAAGATTCTATTCTTTCCAAAAGATAACGAATCTTTAGATTACCATCTAAGGGATTTTGGTTAATTCCTTCATTATTTGTCATCGGTCCGAGAGGAGTCCTCGCTCTGATGCCAATTAACAAAGGAATGGATGTGATGAGTTATGATGCAGTGTGTCGGTTTACTGTGATTTGCATTGCGTATGTGTTTTGATGAACCCAGGTGGCTATGGATCATATATTGTTTTTGGTATGTTGGAAGAATGTTTTGAATTGGTTGAATTTTACACAGGGATGGACATGATGAGGTCGATCACTGTCTTCCTCAGGGATAACTACTTCGAATCCACGGAGCTTCTCTAGACTCCTCACAGAGATTCCTTGAATCTAAGAGGAGAAATAGAAAATAGAAATAAATTTTAATAAATTTGAAAATAAATTGATTAACGATAGAAACGAAATTACAACCCTTTAAATAGTAATCTCAAACCTAGAAAGAAGTTTCATAATCAAACTCCAACTCAAACTCCCTAAAAAATGTGACTTATTATAAATAGTAAGCTTACTATTTATAGAGGGTCATGATTTCTAGTAGACTTCATGGTTTTCGGCCAAAAATAATAAGTGTCTAATTAGGCCTAACTACATTATTCTGCTAATTTTTCTAAGCCCTTTTCATATTGGGCACAACTCCTAAAGCTCAAGGGATTAAGAGTTATAATCGAATTAAAACTTACTATAAATAGTAAAAATGAAATTAAAAAGGATTTTCGATCATCGATCTGATGGAATTTCGCAAATTCAATGTGGTCAACCTAGATTTTGGTTGGCTAAAATAGCTTCTCCTACCCAAAAATTATATATGATACGATGAATAACTCATTTCAGTTTGCAAGATATGTCTGTTTTAGGGTTCCGATGGTCCTGATCAATTATGCCTACGGGTGTACATGAACCGAGCTAGCTCGACTCGACTTGAAAAAGCTCGATTCAACACAGTTTGAAGTTGAGTTCGAGTTGATTTTTTTAGCTTGAAAATGAGTTCGAGGCGAGTTCGAGCATGCCCCAGCTCGACTCGACTCGGATCAAATCTAGCTTGAATCGAACTCGAATCGAACCAGTTCGGTGACTCGATTACTTTGCCATTGATGTTGCTCACCAAGTGTTCGATAAAATGACTCAGTGAAGTGTGGCTGGTGGCAAGGAAGGTATGTACATGAAACAAATACCCTTTTTTTCTTAGTTTTTCTTGGCTTTTATGTTGCTTAAAAGGTGTTTGATAAAATACCTGTAAAACCATTGTTTCTGTTTCACATACAAAGGGATTTTGAAGGTGCAGTCCAGGTGTTTGTGGAAATGCCTCAATGGCGAACTCGGATCGATCTTGGCTCGAACTCAACTCGAGTTAGCCCGAGCTGCTGACCGAATTGAGTCGAGCTGGCTAATCAGGCTCGAGGACCGAGCCGAGCCAAGTTCGAGCTGAGGTTAGCTAGTGGCTGAGCTGAGGCCAGCTCGACTTAGTTCAACTCGATGTACACCCCTACTTATGCCTCCGATTGAGTCTTCTCTGGTCCATCTTGGACAGGAAAGTGTCTGCAACCCACTCTACATCAATCCCAGATGTCTCTTTTAGATATTTTTGGGGAACGATTTGAAAATGATATTAATCAGGCATAAAATACTCCCGTTTTGTTGTATGATGAGTTTCTGATTAGCTATTTCAATCATTCTCTTGTTAATAAAACATTAGCTCGTGTTAGGAGACTGAAACCGGTTGATGCAGTCACGCTCCCTATGATGGTGTCTCACTATGACATTTGCCTTTTTATCTTAATTTTTAATTTTTTTTATTTTGTCGTTATCTAGTTTGTTAGGATGTGGTTTCGATAGTGACGCTACCACTAGCCAACTGCCTAATGGTCGATGCTCTGTGGGCCCTACCATCATGTATGTGTTTTATCCACGCCATCCATTTATTTTTCTAGATCATTTTCGGGCTTGATCCCAAAAACAAGGCAAATCCAAATCTCAGGTGGACTATACCACAGGAAAAGAGTAGTGATTGAATGTCCACCATTAAAAATCTCTTAAGGCCCATTTGTAATGTTTATTTAACATCCAACCTATTGATTAGGTCATACATAAACCTAGATGAAGGGAAAGAAACAAATATCAGCTTGATCCAAAAGTTTTTTGGCCTATAAAGCTTTTAATGGTGAACATTCAATTAACACTATTTCCCGTGATGTGGTCCACTTGAGATTTGGATCTACCTCATTTTTACGGTATACCATGAAACAATTTGAAAAAAATGGATAGATAACATGGATGAAACACATGTTGAAATTTGGTTTTTAAAAAATAAAAAATATTTGAAAATTTTCAGAATTTTCTTTTTGTCGCCAAAATGATTTTGAAATTTTCAAATGAAAAAGTGCGGTTTATACTTTTGTCCCATATAAGAAATATAAAAAGAAAACTTGTTTTTTTTTTATATTGAAGTATGTGTAGTATTCTTACTTATAGTTTTGGAGATTAAAACGCTCGGTTTGCATGTTCGAGTGCTAACGCATGTATGCATGCTCGGACTCGGGATCAGGCAAGGGTGAGGACATGGGCAGTGTGGTTGTAGTAGCTTTAGTTGGCGCACTTTGCACTTTGCAAATGGTTTGATATTAGCCTAGGTGTGAGGGGTCTGAAATGAACTGGGGTTTTATAGGCTAATGAGAACAATCGGATTATTAATCCGAAACGGTCAGCTATTTTTTAGAACGGCTAATAGCTTTAAAAGCCATAACTGTCCGAAAATGAACGGACTATAATGATCCAACGGTCAGATCTTTCGATTCGACGATCAGAAACGACTCAAATTAATGATCAACTGTCAAAAACATTTTTCAAATGTTCCGAACCATTGATGGCTGCCTAGCAACGGTCCACTCTCTGGTGCTTATATAAATTGGACCATTCCGGTCCAAATGTCTATCAGAAGATCAGTTGTGTTGAATTGTTCCTAAGTAAACCCTTCATGATCACAACACACAGAATCCAGATAGGCTTGTCTTATCTTGGAAGCAATTGACCCGTAATCGATCAACAATTGATAAGGGAGCGAATCATACTCAAGGACAACATAACTTTTACATGATTCAGCCAATTGAAATAAAATACAATTAAGGTATTTTATTTTTATTTTTTAGTATTTTCCGAGATATTTTCCAACAACACATACATCATAGTGCGGCCAAAGAGCACTGACCACTAGACAATTCGCGTCTAGTTTGTCAGATTGCATATACGGCCTGGATTAAACAGCATGGAGCATCAGATGGGTGATAATAGCATTCCCTGGTGAACGCTAACATTTTCTTCCAACCTTATTAGGCGTTTTCACGGATTAGAGCAACACTAACAATGTTGTGGTTTGCTTCCTGATATAACCGAAACCCAATCATTAACCGACAACTTATCTATTAGAACACTACACAACAATACAGGCTAATCCCGGAGTCCAAACAAGCCCCACCATGATGCTTGTATTTTATCCTGTCTATTCTTTTTGCCGTATAATTTAGGGTTTGGCAGACCCAAAGCCTCCCTAGCCGTTAAGAAGATTTTTAATGTTAGATGTTCACTTTATCCTAAATAATAAACATTTATCATAATTACTTATTTACCAATTACCACCATTACTGCCAACCACACACACCAAAGTAACATGAAAGTGGCTTCATTGTGTGGGAAGGAGATAACATGTATCCTTGCACATTTCAGCCATATGGCTGACCTCGGTTACCAAATTTGAAACATGGTGGATTTAATTAGGTAATTCTTTCATGTGTGGATCAGATGTCATATAAACACCTTGTCCCACCTGGATGGGTGCTGACTGCTTGTGGGGCTATGCGGGGCTTTATCCACCCCATCTATCTATTTTGATAAGCCATTTCAGGGTTGAGCTAGAAAGGAAGTAAATCCAAGGCTCAAGTAGACCACACCATGGGAAGCCAAGGTGATAATTATGCCCCACCATCCTAGGGCCTACTGTGATGCTTATCTGCCATCCAATCTGTTCATAAAGTTCACAAAGGCCTGGGTGAAGGGAAACACAATTATCAACTTGATTAAAACCTGCATCTTCTAAAATGTTTTTAATGGTGCTCTATCTCTTTACTTGTGAATCTATTTCATATTTTGGATGATATTCTAAAATGCTTAAATGAATGAATGTTGAAACCACATACACTATGGTGGGCCCTGGTCATAGCAGGGGCATGACACAATCCCAGTTCCTCCCAACTGTTCCTGTTGGCACAGGGGGCTGAGTCGGTTAGGTCGGGACTTCAGGTCATGATTGTTGGCCCACCTGGGTGTATTTGTTTTTACATCCATGATATACATTTGTTTTTCTATCTTATTTTAGAGCGTGGACCAAAAAATGAAGCATATTAAACTCTCAGGTGGACCACACTATAGGAAATTACAGGAAATAAATGACCATTGAATGCCCACCATTAAAAACTTCCTACTGTGCATCATGATGTTGATTTGCTATCTAAAATAGCTGGTAATGCCAACTAGACTTGAATGAACCGAGAATACAAATATCAAGTTTTTCTATAAATTTTCAGGCCTACCTGATATTTGGATCTGCTTTATTTTTTGCCCATGTCTTAAAACGAGCCCACATGATTAAGGAGCACATCGAAGTACACAGGTTGTTATATAGCCCATAGTAGGTCTGAAAATCAGGCGAGTTTAACCTTACTGACTTGACATTGGGTTGAGCTGGGGCAGGATGTATTAGGTTTGGTTTTAGGCTTAATCTATACAAACACCAATCCAATAAAACTTAAGTTGGGCTCAAGTTACCTAACCCAATTCTAACCTGCTCGATTTACAAGTTATAAATTATAGGTGAGTGCAATAATTTGCATTGAAGGCATTGAAAACCCCAGTGCCATATGGCTTTACTAGTCCACGTCATTTTCCAATGACTCAAACTGACAAGATTCGTTGGGTTTTCCTCTCTCAGGTAAATTGCGTGCTATACAACACAACTTTTAAGGAAGTAACTGTCCTATATTTTAACTTATTTATTTAGTAAAAAATGAAAATTTTCGTGATAAATAAATACATATATAATGTGTATTGAGAATATATTAGACTAATACAATAAGAAAAATATTAACATGTATCTACTCGTTCAACCGACTGAGCCCACTTGGGTTGGACTTAGTCGAGAATTCCCAACCTGATGATGGATTGGGTTGGGTTGAGGTATAAGAAAGGTTGAGCTAGGGTTGAGCCCCGCCCACCCCACGCCACTTTCAGGCCCTAGCGCAGGCCCTAGGCATACATGTACGTGCCCCATGGCAAAGACCTGACGGAAGTCGGTCAGGTCTCGAGAGACTGAATCCACGTCCCATGTGTGTATCACCTCATGTTATACCTAGCTTGAATGTCAGCTCGATCTCACCCTTGAGTTTCAACCCATGGCAGGAAGTTACACGGCCTAGATTCTATAAACAGAACATAATTAACCCTCATGAAAATCAAGAGTGGGCGTTCCCTCTCAACTTGTCCACTGAAGGTGTGCATCTTATGAACGGATCGGATGTTGTTAATTCAGCACGTGAGCCCACTTATTCCCGGCACCACCGTAGACCACGCAGGCCCCACCAAGGTCTCGACTCTCAAGGGTGTTTTCGTCAATCGTGGTGCCTCTGGGCTCATGGAGCTGGCTTTTCAGAGCCTAGCCAACAAAATATCTAGGTTGCGCTCAGTGAGCAGCATGGTCACGTGATGGAGAACCCGTCCTCGAGCCGGACTATCATTTACGCGAGAGGCACGCATCATGGGTGCGCAATGCGCCCCATCCCATCTTCTTCTCTCCGGGGGATGCATTCAGACAAGGAGAGTTTGCCACCTCGCCACACTGTACGAGAAAAAAAAAATCCTCGCCATGAATGCTACCTGTACGATCCTCTTCCACGTGTCGCACATCACGTGACTCCGCCTGCTCTTACTCTTTCTCAACGGTACACGTGGATGGCTCCAGTTTTTGTATTTAGGTGACGCGGCAGCAAATGCCCTGACTACTCCTGCGATCGTGCCGCGTGTGTCCTCTTGCTGGTGTGGTCTCGCGATTCGCGTGACAGTGACGCAACTCTACTTTTTTATCCCTTTCGAGGAATGGTGCTCGCGAATGCCACCGTATGCGTGGGCAGCAGCCCCCGGGGAGATGGACCACGTGTAAGAAATCTGAAACGGTATTTTTCGGTAGGCGTTACGGTCACGGTGCCCTGACACCCCGTTCTTCATTTTGGATTTGGTGGAAAATGAATTATTTTAAAATATAAATACATGCTTATAACATGTTTTTTGAATTTATTATTTTGGCGTCTTTTGAAATGTCACTCGTTCTTTTATAATTAAAATATATTTAAATATATTATTTTGATGTCGTTTAAAATTTTAATTATGTAATATATTTATATGAATTTGAATTTAATTAATAAATTAACTTTAACATCTCTAATTAGTGAGATATGTAATTTTTGATACAATGGCGGTTATAAGCCTGCTGCAATATATACTTTGCTTGAAAATGTTGAAATTCCAAGCCTTAGATGAGCCACAAGCACAAGATCATATCATATCAGGGTGACTAACCAATGATTTTTAATCATTGATCGACATGGACAATATTTGGATGGTGTTAATCATCATTAGTGGGCCATGTGCCCAATAGAATGATAGTATATAATGACGCACATGTCATCTATCGAAATGATTTTAGATGTAATCCAGGCTCATATCACGGACCGCAAACCCCCTCTAATCCTCGGCGCCAAAAGACCCCCAAAGGTGACACTATATGGCTAATTTATCAGCTGCAACATTCAAATTTCGTCATATATATATGAAAGCTAATTTACTTGATTAAATTTAAACAAGATTTGAATTTTAATACAATTCAACCAAACCCTAACGAAGGCCCTTTGTTAAGTATGTGAAGTTGGCAAATGAATAATGAATGTAAAATATCTTATTTGTTAACTGGCGTATAAAATATTTGAAATATTTTAATTTGATACATTTAACCATATGAAGCAATTGTGATTGAATCCATACCTAAAAAAATCTATGAATTTTATTGAAATGTTTATTTGTCATCCAATCTATTGAAAAGGTCACAAATAGCTAAGTTAAAAGATGACACAAATATCAACATAATCCAAAGCTTTTAGAACCCAAAAGAATTTTTAAATAGTCAATCACTAGTGTTTACTACAAAAAGATCCATCTAAGATTTGAAGATAATTTATTTTTTGAATCATGCCCTAAAATAAGCTTTCAGTATAGATGTATGATATACATGTAGTCACATATATTACAGTAGGCTCCAGGTGTGAGCCAGATTTCATGGAAAAACCTTTCCTAAGAAGTTTATTGTTGGAAATCTAGATGGGGCCCACCATGATATTTGTGTGAAATCCACTCCATCCATCCATTTTGTGAGATCATTTTGAGACATAATGCTAAAAATGAGCTGTAATCAATACTCAAATAGGCCGAAAATATAAGGATTGGATGCCCATAATTAAAATACTCGTGGGGCCACAGAAGTTTTCAATCATGCTAATATTTATGGTTTGAGTTAATCTCACTAGAAATGACATTATGAACCGTATTGATGGCATGTAAACATCATTGCTGACTCTAGATAGGTTTCAACGATAGAAATTTTCTTACCCACCTTTTCATTTAGTGTGGCCCACTTAAGTCTTGTACTCTTCTTATTTTTTTATCGCGAGTCCTAAAATGACCTCAAAACACGGATGAGCAAATTAGATATATCACAAACATACTGGTGGGCTTCACCTAAGATTCCAGTGCGCAGAAACTTCGTGTAAATGACATTTGCACATAATTCGCACCTAGAGGGGATTGCGTACTACCCCACCAAGATTTATCTAAATATAGACAATTAAGGACTTTTGTGGGACCTACCATGATAGATATGTCTTTTTTATACCGTCCATTCATTTTTTTCATATTATTTTAGAAATTAGGACAAAAATACAAGACAAATATAAGGCTTAAGTGGGCCACACTATAAGAAACTGTGGGAATTGAGTGCCTATCATTAAAAACTTCTTGAGGCCACATAAGGCTTTGATCAAATTAATTTTTATGTTTTTCCTTTATCAAGGTCTATATAACCTTATAAAAAAATTTGATATCAAATAAGTTTCACAGTGGACATCAAGAAAATTTCAACAGTAGTTATTCATGGCCCACTACTTTATGTGGTGTGGGTTTTTTTTTTTACATAAGCATAGCACACACACCCCCACACACTTACACCGTAGTGGGTTTTCACCACCTATGGATACTCAAACCCTTGATCGGGTGTTGAAACTCTCGAGAGTCTACCACTTGAGCAAGAACAAGGATCTATAAATTGTGTTTATTAGATGTACGTCCCCCCCCCCCCACCCCCTTTGTTAAGTATGTGAAGTTGGCAAATGAATAATGAATGTAAAATATCTTATTTCTTAACCGGCGTATAAAATATTTGAAATATTTTAATTTGATACATTTAACCATATGAAGCAATTGTGGTTGAATCCATACCTAAAAAAATCTATAAATTTTATTGAAATGTTTATTTGTCATCCAATCTATTGAAAATGTCACAAATAGCTAAGTAAAAAGATGACACAAATATCAACATGATCCAAAGCTTTTAGAACCCAAAAGAATTTTTAAATAGTCAATCACTAGTGTTTACTACAAAAAGATCCATCTAAGATTTGAAGATAATTTATTTTTTGAATCATGCCCTAAAATAAGCTTTCAGTATAGATGTATGATATACATGTAGTCACATATATCACAGTAAGCTCCTGGTGTGAGCCAGATTTCATGGAAAAACCTTTCCTAGGAAGTTTACTGTTGGAAATCTAGATGGGGCCCACCATGATATTTGTGTGAAATCCACTCCATCCATCCATTTTGTGAGATCATTTTAAGACATAATGCTAAAAATGAGCTGTATTCAATACTCAAATAGGCCGAAAATATGAGGATTGGACGCCCATAATTAAAATACTCGTGGGGCCCCAGAAGTTTTCAATCATGCTAATATTTATGGTTTGAGTTAATCTCACTAGAAATGACATTATGAACTGTATTGATGGCATGTAAACATCATTGTTGACTCTAGATAGGTTTCAACGATAGAAATTTTCCTACTCACCTTTTCATTTAGTGTGGCCCACTTAAGTCTTGTACTCTTCTTATTTTTTTATCGCGAGTCCTAAAATGACCTCAAAACACGGATGAGCAAATTAGATATATCACAAACATACTGGTGGGCTTCACCTAAGATTCCAGTGCGCAGAAACTTTCTGCAAATGACATTTGCACATAATTCGCACCCAGAGGGGATTGCGTACTACCCCACCAAGATTTATCTAAATATAGACAATTAAGGACTTTTGTGGGACCTACCATGATAGATGTCTTTTTTATACCCTCCATTCATTTTTTTCATATTATTTTAGAAATTAGGACAAAAAAATAAGACAAATGTAAGGCTTAAGTGGGCCACACTATAAGAAACTGTGGGAATTGAGTGCCTATCATTAAAAACTTCTTAAGGCCACATAAGGCTCTGATCAAATTAATTTTTGTGTTTTTCCTTTATCAAGGTCTATATAACCTTATAAAGAAATTTGATATCAAATAAACTTCACAGTGGACATCAAGAAAATTTCAACAGTAGTTATTCATGCCCGACTACTTTATGTGGTGTGGTTTTTTTTTTTTTACATAAGCATAGCACACACACCCCACACACTCACACCGTAGAGGGTTTTCACCACCTATGGATACTCAAACCCTTGATCGGGTGTTGAAACTCTCGAGAGTCTACCACTTGAGCAAGAACAAGGATCTATAAATTGTGTTCATTAGATGTACGACCCCTCCCTAAGAAGACTTGAATATGAAAACTTAAGTTTTATATATATATATATATATATATATATATATATATATATATATATATATATATATATATATATATATATTTGAATCATACTTTAAAATGATATAAAAAAGTTGATAGATTGGGTTGATCTAATACATAATTCGTGGTGGGCTCAAATAAGTCCCCTATGTTAAAAGTTGGGAGGTATGCAACACAATGGAGAAAATCTCCGTCGCGGACAATTTTACGTTAAAACTTGATTCACCATCAAGCCTTTCCTTCTTTTGCGTTAACCAAGTGCAAAAATTCAGCCTTAATAAACCGGCCCGATGACTGGAAATCACCTCGGAATTGTAATTGCGATTTGAATGGATTTCAAATCCAAGCTCCCAAATCAAGGTGGTTATAGTACTGATGGTGCTAAAGAGTACTCTGATTTTGGATCGTTGGATTTCATCTTATGAGCGGTCATTATTCTTGAACCTTTTGACCGACATGAAGAATTAACGAAAGTTTTATTCATCTTTAACATAGGTGCAGTATTTAACGGCGCAGATCTATGACATGAGCTGTCTTTTGCACGTGTAGAGCTTCCACGGCGGAAGCACACGTGCGGCTTCAAGGAGCATGCGCCCTTTTCCCGCTTTTTCCTACGGGCTATCTGTGTTATCCGACGACGGGCACTGAAAAGAGTAGTTTGACGGCCTATGTTCGGGGAATTCTGAGAAAGACTAAGCGGGCTGCGCGCGTGAGATGATCTAGGGGTATCTCGCCACGCGCACCATCATAGCTCTATGTTATAGATCCAAACCATCCATCAGGGATAAAAACACTTCAAAAATATTTGGAGAAATTAATATTATTATTTCATTAACTGAGAAACAATTTTCCTGCAATTATGGACCAGTAGTATGTTTAACCGTCCATTTTATTCTCATAAAAATGAGGTCCTTCTGATAGATAAACCAACGTAAGTTTTACAAAACGGAAATATTACATTTCTTCCTACTTGATTAGTGGCCTATAGCTTTTACACGTGTTTCCTGTTGCCACGTGTGTTGCGTATTCATTTCACGCAAGCGAGTATACATAGCAATCGTTGGGAAATTATTAGATGCACGCTGGTTCGGAGATTGGGGGGCAGCGGCAAGTGATTTGTATGAGAAAGTTACGTTTCCTTATCCGATGTCAACGTACCGAGATTTCGAGTATCCGGTGGCACTATTCTTTGAAAACGATGGGGTAACGGTCCGGTTCGATACTATCGGCCGATACGCCACGTTTCCTACCTTTCTTGGATACAATGTCTCTGCTCCGGGAACAAGTATGATCTTCCAATGAGCATTTGCAATTGAACGGCCTCGTAAGCTCTACGCCTCGGGCCCACTTTGGTTGATTCGGATTGTCGGTGTGCTGGGGGCCCTTGATGGTTGCTACTCGTCCCAAAAGTTTCTCAGTTTGATGATGGTGATCGTCTGTTTGGTGCCGTTAAATGTGGCACTTGGTTACGATGGGTGGCTAGGATCATACTATGGGGTAGATATTTGGGCTGGTACCATTTTATGATGGGACCCACCGTATCAATGGTACGGGTTATTGAAAGTTGGGTCCAACATATGATGTCGTTGGGTGAAAGGTTGTTACTCTCCTTCGAGGATGGTAATTGTACGACGAGTCGTACGGGACTCAAGGCTCCGTGTGCACAAGGACGTCCATTGTATATGGTGATGTGGCCTTGTCCTTACATGTGGGCCCCACATTTTGGCTATTTAGTTCATTGCATCAGGGTCCTTCCATCGCGAGCATGCCACTGAACGGTTAAGCAAAAGGAAGAGACAGAAGAAAGAAAAACAGCAACTTTGTCTCTCTTGAGTAATGCAAGTGATTGGACGGCTCGGATCGTTTTAGGTCAACCAGATTTTTACGTTGTTCTCTGAAGGAGATTGGGGACTGCCTCTGGCTGTGCGAAGCTAATAAGATTTAATTGCACCGCCGGTCACGGTGAGAGATGGCCCCGCCCAAAGGAACCGGAACCAATGAGACCGAACACCGACTTATTAGCCCTGACATGGCGAAATATGAGTGGTCTAGCCAGACAAATTTCTACAACAGATTCGTACAATTTTCGGACTGGAATGGATTTGTATTTTGCATGAGATTTTAAATATGCTGTGTAGGATTATTTAATAGAACTGACATATAATGTAATCTGGAAATACCAAGGAATTCGATTCAATTAGTCCGAGGAAATACGAGAGTTTGGTGATATAGTGATACCTGATGCTGGGAGATTTGATTGGACCACGTTTTACTGTTCGAGGTGGGGTTAATGCTTTAGCAACCAGAGGTCATGGTGAGATTTGATTGGACCTCGCTAGGGCATTATGAACTCAGTATTTCCCGGACCTTTGCCGAATTGGGTGAGGCCACGACATAGAGGGCTTTCATGGGTCCTACGCATGTGCGATGTTGGCCAAGTATGTATACACCAAAATATTTTCAAACATGGACGGCGCAACCCTATCTTGATGTCAATGTTTTCTCCCTCACTTGTTGCCATTTAAAATATATTTGAAAGTTGCTTGGTTGAGTTGCAGCTTGTTGTCCAGTCAAATCCATCTACGTCGGTGCAAATAGGGACAACCACTAATTTGTGCTTGTCATTCCCCATATACAGTGGGCTTGTTAATGATAACCATGGGCCCACTTATAGATTTGTAAATCGTTAAGATATATCAAGGCTCTCATTGGTGGAATATTTACCCCAAATGGACAATCCTTACTCTTTGGTGGCTAAAAAAGAGAAGAAAAATAATTTGAACAAGAAGTAAAGTAGTTTGATCATCTACTCAACCATCTACAAATGAAATAAGGAGGTTTTCGAAGGGTATGCTTTATCCTTCAAATAAGTTCTTTTTGCCTTTTCAGTTGAAAGGACATTTTCTGACTGTGATAACGAAGATTCTTGTGATGTTAGAGTAGAAGAAACTCACTTGCATTAATTGAAATAGAAATAAAAATTTACAAATGTATCTCTCAACAATCCAATGCATGTGGTGTAAACAGCGAGGACCTAGATATAAGTTTTTCTTGGTCCAGTGATTTGAGCATAAATAAAGGGAATTACATTCCAAAAAAGAAAAGAAATTGTCTTTCTTATGATCTAGTGCTTGGTCCAGTGATTTGAGCATAAAAAAAGGGAATTACATTCCAAAAAAGAAAAGTAATTGTCTTTCTTATGATCTAGTGCTTGGCATAGATGGAAAGAAATTACACTACTCCTAATCTATTTCAGTTGAGTGTAACAGCGAATACGAACAGATTGCGCTATTCCCATGCTAGAGTCAGTCCAACATAGCAGTGTAGAGGGATTGTCCTAGTCTAAGTTAAACTAATATAAAATAAAATAAAAGGATGGGTGATATTACATAGTACATTTTATTTGTGTTGAATGGCTGAGAGTCCAAAGCTCTTGGAGTTTTCTCTTATTCATAGAATTTCGAGGTGGTAGCTGTAGAGATTTTCATAGCCATTCCTCATGTTTATTGATCTGAAAATAACCATATGAGCCTGAAGATAGTTGTAGCCTATCAAACATCGCCACACATGTTAGTTGTTTGTTGTATGTCGGCCATTAATTACATGCACATCCTACTCCTCTTACATAGAAGAGAGTCTTTCTTGAGACTCCATAATTACAGCTATCAATTTCTTCACGTGAATGTGTGTAATGCATCATGAAACTTTGCTAACTTGGTATGATCGTTATTCTCTGCTTGAATGTTTTCGGCCACAAAGTCTTACATGGGATGTTATAGTGCATTAGCTGCATTTGTTACTTATCATGACCCTAATTCGGTTGATACCCATTTATAGTCATGAGGCCATCATGGTGAATAACCAACTTTGCCGTGTGAGCGGGATACACGACATATGTATTATAGCCATAGTTGATTGAGCTTACTCCTAGTAGGCTACTTATGACTTTACAAATTCTGATTATGAATTCTAATTACATTTGGCTGTCAGAGCATTAAAAATATCTTCCATTTATTTGTTGCTGAGACATCGCTGTCACATTACATCGTCTGAGTCACTAAATTTGGCACAATTAGAATAGGTGTAAACACCCCATAATAGTTATTCTCATTCTCAATCACCCTTTTTTGGGGTCCACATTCTCTCCGTGAACATTCACTTGCTACTCTACCTATAGCTGTGAACGTAAGGGATAAAGAATGTATCCGGATCATTTAGGCAAGTAGTAGGTTCAACTTAGGCTTGTAACATTGGTCCTTGATCATGCCCCGGTCCAATTTCGAGACCCGCTTGGTCAGTGGTTAGACCTAGGCCTAGATTTTGAAAATTAAGGCCCACCCCAAGCCCAGGAAAAGTCCTATTCATGGCTGTACCCTGTAGCTTGAGCCCGAACTGAAGGTTTGATTAATAAATAGGTTGAGCTTGGGCCGGATTTGTCATTGACTGACAATTGGGCCAATCATGGCCCGATCCAACCAAGCCCTATACCATCTTCTTTGCCCAGGGAGGCATGGGAGGAACGACAGGTGCAAAACAGGAGATGCTGTTGTGGATGGCTCTCATTGCCATGTTATGGGTGAATCTCATGGTTTTTACATCATGGCATGGAGTGGCAATGGATCCGGTTGGCCTTAAGCCTGTTCTATTTACAAAACAGGCCAAGAAGTCTAGCCCAAATCCAACTCAAGACCCATTGCTCTATGGCTCAACCCAATCTACTTCAAATTTATTAAGCCCAGGCTGAAAGCAGACCCAGTTCAACTGGGTTGGGCTCGACTGACCCAGTTCAACTTGCTACAGCCCAACTCAGCTTTTAAGAGTAGAACATGAGGCTAATGGTATGCGCATGCCGTGGATAAATGCACAGATAAATCATCTATGCGTTTGTTTTGTATTTTGTTTTGGGTCATCTGGCCCAGCCTATTGGTAACTTGTATAGGCCGGTCTAGTTGGTCGGGTTCGACCCAAGCCTGATACCGACCTGCGGGCCTACTCAATACATAGCTACCCCTAGATTCATGACTGGGGGCTTGGGCTGTCAATTAACCGGGTGCTGGGCCAAGTCTACTGTGGGCCAGGTGTGGCTCATTGGGCGCTGGCCCTATTTTCTGAGTTGGCCCAAGCTTAGATCTAACTATATGTACTATCAGGGGCTCGGAGTGAGCTGCCTGACATTCGCCGGGCTATGGACCAACCCCAGGGCCCGAGGGTCAGGACCGGACCTAACTTTCAGGTCGACTTTTTAGTGAGCTACGATCGGGCTAACCATGGCCTACCCCATCTGGCCCATTGACAGCCTTAATCATGGCCATCCGATGAGTCAGGAGACCCCATTTATATCACCCGCGATCAACTTGGACGATTAGCCTACATTAGATTTTTTTTTTGCTATGGTTTTTTACGCAAACAACTCCTTGATGGGCTGATGGACCACGG
The DNA here is from genome assembly GCF_029962835.1 of Magnolia sinica. Lineage (NCBI taxonomy): Eukaryota > Viridiplantae > Streptophyta > Magnoliopsida > Magnoliales > Magnoliaceae > Magnolia > Magnolia sinica. The sequence goes on from NC_080573.1 coordinate 130,083,850, forward strand.
CTGTTGAATAGAAGGGGTCCACCATGGATTGCAGTGGGTCCCGATGTCTCCATGATTGAATGTTCGTTCTATTAATCGAGATCGAGATATTGCGGGAGCTTGATTGGAAGGCTGGGATCCTCCGATTACTATGATAACCAGGCCTGGCGCAACCCATTGTTGTGCCCTCTCCCATGTTTCCATACTTAAATGTGGGGCCCACCGTCCAGCCAACCGCAAAAATGACGTTATCACAACCAGTATCGGTTAGTCCACGAACATAAGGAGATCTCGCCAATCCGTTGTCATCCTGAATCCAGACCATACATTTTCAGGCCAAATCTTTATGCTGTGGTGGGCCATGGCCTGAAATGTTGGGCCCAAAACCTCCCACCACTGGGAACTATCAAATCAATGGATCGCATCGCATATATAACCCGGCCAAACCGTGGATCCATATTGATGGCCTCATCATCCGCTCAGCAATCTAAACCACCTGATTTCACCTTCTGAATTTGGACGGCTCACAAGTCTCGTGCTAAAGCGTGTACAAGTGGGGCACAAGTTTCTGCTATCCAGACAGTGGTCCATCACGCCCCGCAGTAGATGGCCCGTGACCCTAAAAAATCTCCTAGGTTGGAAGATCCCAGCCACAGGTATTGGGCTTATTTTCAGTGAATCTGGATCTGCCGTCGGCGATCCAAAAATTCAGAGGCTAGGATTGTCTGATAGAAGTTAGTTTTGGGCCACGATGCATCCACCCCGGGTCGCATCCTACCAACGGTCTGGATCACCGAAGCATGGTCCCGCTTTTACAATCCAGAAGGACCGGAGTATTGCGTTGAACATACTCGGCTCCAAGATATGCATTCCCCCAAACCGGAGCTTTTCCAGACTTTTCAAGTTCTCACGAGAGAGAGAGAATGGCGGCGACGCCCCTTCCCCCGCAAAATCCGGCTGCCGGAAACCCAAGCTTCGATGGGAAACCGGCGATGCCGCCACCGCCGGGAACGGACATGACCGGAATCTGCTTCAAGGACCAGCTGTGGCTGCAATCGTACCCTCTCGATCGCAACCTCGTCTTCGATTACTTCGCTCTCTCTCCATTCTACGACTGGACATGCAACAACGAGCAGCTCCGGATGCGATCCATCCATCCCCTTGACATCTCTCATCTCTCGTAAGATTCATCCGGCCAAATCCCTGATGCATCATTTCCCCTCTTTTTCCTTTCTGTGAAGCTCAAATTTCCTCATTTCTTTATTTTCTGTAAGATTGAAGTTTTTTGAACGTTGCAATATAATCAATGCTGGAAAGCATCCGTTACGCCACCCATTTGGTGGATGTCTAAATTCCTTAGTTTGCATTTGGGAATTCTTATTTTAGTGGCGGAACGGATTTGCGTCCATTCAAATATGAATTAGGATTAGAGCTGGATTCTATTTGGATTGGGAATAGAAAGCCGGAAAAGGGAATCCTTTTTATTATGAACAAACTCACGGTCGGCGGGTAGGGGTGCAACTTGAGCGGATTGTGTTGGGTTGGGGTTCCCAACCTCAAGAGGACCCCACCTACAACCTGATCCAGCCTGAATTCTAACCTGAGGTGCCCAACCCGAGCTCTACTTGACCCAACCCAACCCGAACTGACCCAAATGCATCTTTATTATTCCCAAGTCCCAACCCGACACCAAACTTGGGTTTGGTGAATCGGGTTTGGGTTGACCTGAACCTAAGTTGCAGCACTAAGGATGGGCTCCTCCTCAAGTTGTGGAACTGAAGTCAATTTAGTAGTACTTTTCAAAACGATTTTCTAAGGTGGGATTAGTAAACATGAGAATTGAAGGAAGAGAACCTTGTATTTTTGTTAATATTGAGCTGGAATCCAATTCCTACGGAATGGAATTCAATATTTTGACAGATGCAAATGGTTGAGCTACAACTCTCAACGAATATGCCAAATCATGGGAGAATTCAAGGCTTGTATGATGGCGTTCTATGAGGATGATTCATGGCTCCAATACAATTTTAATTTGAAAGTAGGTGGAAAGATATGCTTGCATTCACTAGGTGTAACTCTTCCCTGTCATATAGTATTTGCTTGAACAAGCTAGAGGTGATCCTTTGCAAAAGTTGGGTTGTAAATTAGAACAACTACATACCTGACTACAACTTCCAATGGGCTTGGGCATCCCATATAAGTTTTGTTGGAGTATGGTGAATGAAAGGGTGGAAAAGTTATATTGGAAGAGATTGTATCTATCATTGGGTGGAAGGACAGTTTTTTTCTAGCCTAATTGTCTACTTCATATCACTATTGAAACAGCTGGAATGAGAATTGGAGAGATTGCCAAGGGCGTGTTTGGGTGCCTGTAAGTTTTTTAACTTGTAACTTGCAGGTGAAAGTAACTTACAATTACAGGTAATCCTGTTTGGATGTAAGCTGTAGGTTACTTATGGGTAAGGGCTCGTTTGAATGCCTACATGTTTTGTAAAATGTAACTTTGTTATAGGCAACTTTGTTATAGGTAGAGGTGGGCACCGAGTCGAGTCGGACTGAATTGGGTCCAACTCGACTCGATCCGAATTTTCAAGTAACTAACCTGAACTTGATCCGATCCCGGACCGAGTCTGGGTCAGCTGACTCGATCTGATTTGATGCACGATTGGCCTGACCCGAACTAAGTCCGACTCGGCCAGGGAAACCGAGTCGGATCGGGTTAACTGTGAAAATCATTATCCTCGTTGCTATTTTCGGTGGGGTCCATTTGAGCTTTAATATGATTCAGTTTTTTTTTTTTTGTTTTTTTTGTTTTTTTAGTTTTTCTAATGCTCCAAAATGATCACGAAAAATGGATAAACGGTATGGATATAATAAATACATCATTGTGGGGCCCATGTAACTTTGATCTCATTTGAGCCGTTCGTACAACTCAGAGCTCGAGGCATGTCTGCGCTCGTCTTCGCACGACATGTATCTGCACACATCATCAGACTGCATGTTACTCAGTACGGGCACGTATTAGATACACTGAAGTGACATCACCAAGCTCTGTGGACCCCACCATGATGCATGTGTTGTATCCATACCGTCTATCCATTTGGAGAGATCGTTTTATGGCATGAGAAAAAGAATGAGATAGATCTAAAGTTCAGGTGGACCCCACCATAGAAAACAGTGGGTACAGTGACATCCACCGTTCAAAATTTCTTAGGGGCTATAGAAGTTTCCTATCAAGCTTATATTTTTGCTTTCACTTCATCTATTTCTATGTTAACTTATGAATACACTGGATCTAAAAAATACATGATGGTGGGCCCTATAAATGTTTCAACGGTGACTCTAGACTCCCCTGTAGTTTAACTTCTTTAGCACGACCTAAAATGGTGGTGACTCGTGATATTTAGGCGCTGACATAGAGCTATCTAGACCATCCAAATTCCACTCGATAAATGTATTGTGGATGAGCATACTGCATCTTTAATATCACACTAATCAAACAATCCTAACCATCCAGTTAATGCCGATTAAATGGTTGGTCAAAAGTGGCATAGTCAGTGGTCCAAATTTGAAGAGAAAATCGGATGGTTTGACATTAGTTTTTTGAGTGCATATCTTACGTCATGCTCCATCAACGGTTAGATCAGCTATTTGAAACGTCTATGTTTCCTTAATGCTCACGTATATGTCATGTATATCATGTGAGAGCCACCGCTATTAAAATTAAGAGTTGCATGCTTGTAGTACCGGTACCCCTAAGCTTACGGTGGTAGAGGGTAGAACTGATGTGCACGTGATGTTTATGTATCATCCACACCGTCCATCAGATGAATCACCTCAAAAAATACCTAGGACCCGAAATAAACAGGATCAAAAAATTAGGTGGGCCATAGAATAGGAAACAAGTTTATATGGGACGCTCACCATTGATTTTTATAGGGGTCAACTTGAGATGAGAAACCTTCATATTTTTTGCCTAACCCTTCATCCGGACCGGAAGAAAGGTCTGAACGTCATGGATTTTATATAAAAAGTATAGTGGGCCCCCAACCAAATCAACAGTAGGTATCTCCTCTCTCATTGTACTCGCTGTTCTGTGGCTCACCTGAGTTTTGGATCGACTTCGTTTGGCCCACTGAGTTTTTTTTGAGGTGAATCATGTGATAAACGAGTTGGATTGTATTGATACATCAATTGGGATCCACATTTGACCGTTGAACTTGCCCCTTAAATTAGACGGTATAAAACGAGTAGTCTATCTCAAAGAATCATAGTGTCGTGCGGCGAGACTAGATACGTTTAGCACAATTTTGAAAATGGTGGTGTTGTCCTTCTCGCTTCGAACTTCTGCCCAAATCTTCTTCCATTTTCTTTCTATTACTGACGTTGTTAGTGTTTCATGCTCTATGCAGCTTAGGAATACATTTTTATATGAAAGCTTCTACTGCTGGCTCCGGATCGGGTCGGATCGGATCCATTTGGATCGGGTTTTGGATCGGATTGGTCCAGATTGACCACGATCCGAACTCGATTCGAAAAACTATCGGATCTGAATGACCCTATTCGATCTGCACCGATCCAAACCGCTGGTTTGGTTCAGATCTGGTCGGATTGGATCGGATCCATCGGATCGAGTCAGATATGCCCAACACTAGTTACAGGTGGTATTTGGGGGAGGAATTCAACTTGTAAGTTTTTATAGGCCAAAGTTGCAAAAATTTTACAAGAGACGAGGTTGTGTTTCAACTTACATGGGACTTACAAACAGGCTAATAGATTTATTTTTGAATCTGAAAAGGCAAGGGTGAAAGGCAATGGAGATGGCCATTGAAGAACCACCAACTGGGTTAGAGTTGCAATGAAGGCGCCTTAATGCTCCTCTACAAGAAGATGAAGATGGCCATTAAAGAACCATCAGCTGATAGGTGGCTATAATCGATCAGAGCTCTATGCAAACTAGTGTTTTAAATAGAGTGGAGTGTATAGCGTGCTGTTTGGCCCTCTATAGCATGCATCGTAAGCTACACAATCCTTAATATTTTTGAATTAAAATAATACAAAATACGATAAAGTTTAAAAAATGCATAATTTCTATGAGTTCTTAACTACGAATGTGGATCATCAACCACTTATTTCCATGCAAAATTTCTCTCTCTCTCTCTCTCTCTACCTTTAGACATCTCTAAGTGTGACTTCTTCTTTTATTTATTGAACATCACAAATTCATGATATAGACCACAATTTGGATGGTCTGGATTGATCTAAGTGCTCTATTCATGATATTAACCACAATTTGGATTGTCTGGATTAGTTTAATGTAGTGCCATGTGTCATGGGTATAAGTCATCACCATTTTAAAGTAGGTGTTAAACTAACATAGAAAAAGCACTTAAAAACTGAGATTTCAGTCTTTAGATAGCTTACGCTATCTACGGTACACACTACGCTATAGTGCATGTAGCGTAGCTTATGCTACATACCTTGTAGCTTACGCTACCTGGGAGTTACGCTACTTGTGTACGCTACGTAGCGTTTTCGCTATGCTACGCTATGTAGTGTATGCTACACGCTACGCTACAGCGCTACTGAAAACACTGATATAAACGCGGGTCTCTCAGCAGTCTCAGCATCTCTCTCTGCAATTGTGTTCGGGCCTCTACCTCTCTGCACTTGGCAGCTAGGGTTTCACACTCCTTTTTTTTTTTCCACATTGAAAACAGGGTGGCTCTAATTTGGTGAGGCCGTGACAGTGGGGCCCACCGTCATCTAGTGTATGATCGATCCATGCCGTCCATTAGTTTTACTTGCTGATTTTAGGGCTTGGGCCCAAAAATCAGGACAATCCACTCATCATGTGGCCCACAGTGTCTGAAACAAATTAGACCAATTTTTAGCCCTGCATTGTGATCTGAACTGATTTTTCTTTGAAGAGATATGATACTCAGGTCGTGTATGGCGCTTGATACACATGCACTCGGAAATGGTACATGTGGCACATATTAACTCAAATAAAATAGACTAGATTTTTGGTTCATGAAACATCTACACCGCGTATCATCCATCACATTGCCAGAGTAATAGAGTATCAGAGTATTTCCAAGTGCTCGTGCATCATCCATCACACTCTGCTAGAGTATTAGAATGTTTCTGTTTTTCTTGGTTGCCAAATTTCCAAATTTGTTTGAGATATAGCTCTTATGGATTATTATTATTATTATTATTTTTAAATTGTCTCACTCAAATATCCATCAGTTGATTCGCTTTGTGCTCCTCTCAATCAATGTGGTCATGTGTAATTTTCTTTCAATTTCTCACTGAAAATTGCAAAGAACAAACCAGTGTTGAAATGCCTTTGCAATTTCTCCTCTCATCCTTGCCTTTTTGGATTCAAAAATTGAATCCGTTAGCCTGTTTGCAAGTCCTTTGTAAGTTGAAACACAGCCTCATCCCTTGTAAGATTTTTACAACTTGTGCTTGTAAGAAAGCTATAGGTTTAAAGAGGTTTCAGGTAACTTTCCTCTGCCATACACCAGCCAAGGAGCTTCTAATGGAAGGAGACCGGATCATAAGCACCATCTTATAGAGATGTTGGCTGCCCGCAAATTAAGATTTTTTTTTTTTTTTAAATGTGGAGGGCTAGTTCAGTGAACTTCACAATGGGAAACCTCACACTCACAGGTAAATACTTGTACTATTTTAGGGAGGAAAGAAGAATGTAATCAGAGCACAATATTGATGAGGGATAGGGTTAGATATTTGCAATTTTTTAAAGGTAAGCTGGGCTCACACCCAAGGACTCGGTGTTGAAACATGTTGCTTCTGTCATTGAGCTATGTGCTCGAAACCAGGGGTAGAGATTATGTCATTGAAAAGCTACTAGGTTTTGGGTGGGACAGGAGGCATGATTAGGTTTTGGGTGGGATAGGAGACGTGATTAGGTTTTGGGAAGATTTTTGGTTAGGGGATTTAAATTTGTTTGTTTTCTGCAAGCCTATATGGGATAGTTGGGAGCATAATTAGCAAAATGCTATGGAAAGAAAATGGTGTGGGAGTAACTCTAATTTTGCTGAAGTGTTCACTTTTCTTTGATGGTCAGATTGGCTGCTAGCTATCAATCAAGACTGATTATTATCAAAGGTGATTCTGCCATTGTTCTTAGACGTGTGAAATCTGGTCATGGTCTGTCAACTGTTGTGAATATGATTGAGGAGTGTATTGACATACACAAATTTTTTCTAGTCTCATTCTCCCATGTCTATTGTAAGGAGAATTCTCAAGCAGACACTGTGGTTAAGGAAGGTATCAATAAGATACTTTTAAGCACTGCCATGCACATTGACAATCTTGTTGTTTGTTCTCGGAGGGGCAGAGAGCTGATGTTTTAGTTAGTCTTACCATCTGTGGGACTTCCCACCATCAAAACCTTCGATTCTGGTCCTTACGAAATGGTCAAAAGTTTTCTTAGAAAAAAGGGCCAAAAAATGGAGAGAATGAAGAGTCTGGGTTTAGTACAGTTTTGACTAAAAAAATAATACTAGGTAGTACCTATTAATACATGTAATTCTGTACATGTATTATCTTTTTAAAAGGATTTGTGTGTGTATTATATCCTCATTGTCATTGTCATCGTCGTCATCATCATTGTCATCATCATCATCATAGCCTTATCTTGGCTATTTGGGTCAACTTTATGTTCACTTGCCATTCCTAGCTAGGGCCTCATCCTTAATAAGTGATCAAGCCTTCATGTCCCTTTCACCACCCCTATCCAAGTCGTCTTAGGTCTTCTCCTCATCCTCTTTTTTGTCCCTTCAACCTAGCCATAGTTACCCTCCTTGCTAGACCCATCTTTGGTCTTTGTTCTGCGTTATTGGACCATGGTAACATGCTCTCCATCATTTTGGTTCTATACCTAGGTTTCTTTTGATGCACTCATTATTAATTATATCAAAGTCTTTCCACACACCCATATCAACATCCACATTACAATCTTCATCCTCTACTCATGTTGCCTTTCAACTAGCCAACACTCTACCTTGTCCAGCATAGCCAGTTGAATAATTGTTTTATACAATGAGTTCCTTATACTTGTACAGTCTGTCGATGAGCCAAGCCATCTTGCAAAGTAAACCCAGGCCCAGGCCCGCTGATGGCCAAAAGAAATACTCCTGAGCCCAACCAGTGATACATTGCTTGGGTCTGAATTCAGCCATAGCTCGAGCTTGGGGCCAAGCCCAGCTACTCACTTTTTTTGAACTTCTGGGTTGTTCATTAAGGGCTTGTTTGGATTGAGGATTACCGCAATAATGTAATGGAGAAGTGCAATGATTAAAAATCCCTTTACCTATCTCGTGAAAACAATTGCATTTGACCGAGGATTTAGTGTTTGGTTTATTGGCAGTAATATCATAATGAATAATGATAGCACTTTTGACTTACTTCAATGTCAAATCACCAAATCCATATGCAATTAAAAAGAATAATGATTACAAATTCCTTTACTTGTCTCTTGAAAACATCCGCATTTGACCAACGATTGCCGTGCTTGGTTTTGCAGTGGTAAAATCGTAATGATGACACTTTTCCATTACATTACCGTGACAATTCCCAATCCGAACAAGCCCTAAGTGTGCTTCACCATGCATGATAAATGATAAAAATGCCTTGAAACCGTAAACATGCTGGGCTGGGTCAACGGGTTGTTAGACATAGCTTGGGCCCGGTCTGATTAATGATTGCGCTTAAATTTTAGGCACATCCCAGTCCGTGGGATTAATTTTTCATTCCAAGCCGAGCCCATTGAGAAACCTCATATTGCTCTAGAGGCACATCTCCCTTGCCCAGTTTAAATTCAATTGGAAACAAGCTCATTGATCTCTCCATCCTTTTGAATATAGAGTGAGGTTACTAAAAGGATCACTTTGAGGAATCTCGTGGCAATCAATTTTAACTGAAATCGAAAATTTTGAAAAAAAAAAAGTTAAAAGAAGTTAAAATATCTATTATATTAAGTTTCATACAATTTTTTATTTTTTATTTTTTCTCTATGCATATGGATTATCCTACTTAGGCAATGATGACCGATCTCCATTCTTAGATCTCCCTCAGACAACTTAGTGCAGTTATTCACATTTCTTTCTTCTTATTTTTCTTTATATGAGCTCTATTTTTCTAAGGCGACTTTAATTCATTTAAAATAAATGGGCCTTTCATTGTGTTGGGTTTTCTGGGGCCTCCATGACTATTCACTCTTGACATTAGCACATGACATTGTTTTGCATATCACTTGTCATTTATATGGTTCTTTTTTTATTAACATTCATTTAATGCATTTGCAACATGATAATCTATCTTATTATCCTACAGTAAAATGACAGGGAATGAATACATGCTGAGTGAAGTTATGGAGCCCCACCTCTTTGTTATCCGGAAGCAAAAGAGAGATGGGCCTGAGAAAGTCACCCCCATGCTCACTTACTACATCTTGGATGGTTCAATTTACCAAGCACCGCAGCTTTGCAATGTCTTTGCAGCTCGAATTGTAAGCTTTTGTTTTTCTTTTATTTATGTTTTTGTTGGTGCTTTTTGCATCCAAATTCACATTCATGTAGAGAATGTCATTAAGTTGATTTTTTATTGATATGATTCTGTTAACGAACATGTGTGTGGCCGTACAACTGTACGACCCACCTAATCTTTGGTCTTATTTATGCGTTTAGTCTTATTTCTTAATGTTTAGAGGTACTTTGGGTATTTTGGTTTTTATCACTTAAATATAAGAGAGGAAGGGGGAATGTTTTTACTCTATTCTCTACTCTTTTCATTCTTCTCTCCAACATTTCTTCTACTTTTCTCTTCTATATTAATCTACATGCTATTAGAGCATACTTCTGATTTGATCCATCTTTTGCTCTTCTATCTCACAGCCTCTCCTCCTTTCTTTTTTTTTTTTTTTTTAAAATAAAATAATTCCCCCCGTTGTCCTTCCTATCTCTCGTGTTGAAAGTTCTTTAAGAAACCTAGGGTTTCTTCCTTCTTTTTTATTTTTTTTTTTATTTTTTAGTGTCGGGTTTGTGTTATGGTCCACGTGTGAGAGGGTGAGTGCCATGCCCGTGATCACCACCTCTCGTGTTCGGTTGGAACGTGTGGGTTGATTGTTCTCATCAGGTATGACATGCACATCGTGTGAAATGTGCAAATGGGTTATTCTCTTATCATGAAAGGTTAGCCCATATTCGTGTAAGCATTGTGGTATTCATCTTAACCATATATTCTAATGGAGATGAGTGATTCAAAATGTGGATATATAAATCCATCATATATTCTAGGGGTCCATAACCTTTTATTCTAATGGAGATGAGTGATTCCAAATGTGGATATATAAATCCATCATATATTCTAGGGGTCCAAATAACCTTTACAAAATTAAATGGAGCAAATTATCTCCGGTGGTCTCAATCTATTCCAAATATTTTAATGGCCATAGAATAGAAATATGTGACTATGGAGAAGCTGGATGATAGTGATAACATGTGGATTCAGGAGATTGCTCAGATGATGACATGGTTCTGGAACAGTATGGAAACATCTGTAAGTGTTGATGTAATAATTTTTTGACACTGCAAAGGAGGTTTTGGATGCATTATGAGAGATGTATTTGTTTGATAAAAACATGTCATGTATATACCAATTTTTTGAAGAGGTTTTCTCATTCCAACAAAGAGATGAGTCTCTCGGTGAATATTATTCAGAACTTAAAGGAATGTGGGGAGTACTGAATGTAATCCTCTCACTAGTGATTTGGAAAAATAGTGTCACCAATGTCAGAAGTTTTGTGTGGTTAAGTTCCTATCTGGTTTAAAACTTGAAAATGAGCCAATAAGTGCACAGATCTTGGGTGGCAAGGACATGCCATCTCTAAATAAACTGTATATTCGCCTCTAACATGTATTCCTTAGCTTTACGAGGTAGAGGTGGTGAGGTGGCAAAGGTAATCAAGGTGGTTGAGGTGAAGCGGGAGGAAGTTGTGAACCTAGGAAGTGCATCCATTATAGTCTTATAAATCACTATGTTGAGCAGTATGGGGATCTCCACAGAATGTAATAGGGCGTCTACCGATTGTTTCACGGAAACAGAGACAATAAGGCTTAGACTAATTATATATCTTCTAATGGAGAGAGTAGGGGCCTCATTCTGCGAGTTCACCTCCATAACTCAACAATCACGTATGTCTGGAGAGATGGTTATGCTTATCCAAGATGAATAGTCCAAGTTATTGAAGAACCATCTTGTATCTGCTCTCCTCTCATTCCCACCACCACATTCTTGAACTCAGTTATGACATATTTTGGGTCTATCTTCAGCTCCATGGGTAATTGACTCTGTGTCATCTGATTATATGGCATGTGAGTCTAGTTCTTTTCCTCTACTGATACAATGTTGACAAGTTCATTTGTCACTTTGATACATGGTACCTAGTCCAAAGTGTGTGGAATAGAAATTGTTAATGCAAGTTTTTCTCTTCCATGGTCATTTTTTCTGTCCTTAAATTTCCTTTAAGCCTTGTGTTTGTTAGTAAACTCACCAAATCTTTTAATCGCTTTGTGATTGTCTATCCTTCACACAATGTTTTTCAGAATCTAAAGACTAAGAAGAAGGTTGGTGGAGGATATAAACGTGATGAGTTATACTATCTTGACCGTGAAAGTAGTTGGCACAGTAGCATAGAAGAACATCTCTCCTAACTAGTGGCAGTGTTGTCTTGGTCATCTCTCTTTAAAGACTCTCAAAAGCATTATTCCTTGTTGTTGGTGTCGGTTTTAAAGCGTGAAGTTTGTGAGTTGAGTAAGCATTATTGAGTCACTTTTCCACCACATGTGGAAAAGCATAGCTTAGGTCCTTTCTCTTTAGTCCATTTATAAGATTGGGTACCGGTTGGAGTCTCCAACAGGTTAGGGTATAAGTATTTTGTTACATTTATTGATGATTGTTCAAGAATGACTTGGCTTTATTTAATGAAAGACAGATTTGAATTGTTATCTGTTTTTAAGACCTTTCATATAGAAGCACAAAATCAGTGTAATTGCAAAGTGCCTATGTTCAAATAATGTTAAGGAGTGCATGTCCAAGTCTTTTGGCTTGTATTTATCTGAGAACGGTATCTTGCAACAAGCATTGTGTACACACACTCCACAACAAAACGGTGTTGTAGAACAGGAAGATAGTCGCTTGAGGTGACAGGTGCCTTATTGATTTTTAATGAATGTTCTTCAAATTTTTGGGGTGATGCAATTCTAACAGCTTGCTTTGTGATAAATCGAATGTTCTCAACTGTTTTAAATGCTCAATTGCCTCATGCGGTTTTATTTCTAGATATTCCACTATTTTCTTTACCTCTCAAGGCTTTTGAATTTGGGGGTTCTCCACTCTTTCATTCTCTTCTTTACAACACTTCTCCTTTTCTTCTTCTTCTTCTTTTTTTTGCTTTCCCTCTTCTATGTTGATCAACAATTTCTACAAAGATTAGAAAATTATCTTACTTATATGTTAAGTAGCTCATAGTCATCTAGCTAATAACACATGAATGGATTAACAAGTTTGTCTGGCACTGAATGTGTGGTCATGTCTGCAAATTCCCTTTTTTGGATGGCATGCAATACTTATGCTAATGTGCAGTGACTCAGTAACGATAACAGCTGGATATATGACCATTATAGGGGCTGTAGCACAGCGATTATGACCCTAGAACAGGTGATTTTTTTAAAAGGAAAAAATGTATTGCCCCATTATGGGCCCATAACGGCCATTATAGGCCCGTTGAAGCTTTTTTGTTTTCGGGTTGGACATTATAGCCTTGTATTGCGTAGCGGGTCCCACCGTTACCATTATGGCCATTACATAATTGTCTTTGAATACTTTGCTAAGGTGCAATTTGGGGCCTGCCAGCGTTGGCATGTGAGCATGTTGGTAATCATTTACCACTGGGTTCCTTGCTGCTTGGTGCAACCAACATGACCTTCACGTGTGGTGCTTGGAGCACAACACTTTGTTTGACTACTACCTTTACATGACCCTACTTTGCTTGTTTGCCCTTTGGGATGTGCATGCAATATTTAGTTTTGGGAAGAATACTATGTGCCAATATGAGGCTTTGCCATGGCTGGTTTCAAGATTGGCAGTAAGGGGACAGCTGATTTATGGTGGGCAGCCAATTGTAAAACTTTTGCCAGTTAAAAGTCAACCCCAAATTGCTGGGAGAAAAGCTAAAGATAACATGGCGATATGTTGAGTGGCTCTGTAGTGCACTCTACAGTCCCCATGTACTTGAGAGTTCCTCCAGCATTAAATGCTGTTGTTTGAAGGGGAAAAAACTTATAAAATTAACTTTCAGTTTGGAAGTTCTCTTACTCTTCATTTGATCAAGTATCCATGCATGGAAATCTTAATCATATATAGAAGGTTTACCATATACATTTGTAAATACTTGAGAATTTCTTGATGTTGTTCTTCTGCCCTAAATCTCTTCATCTTCACGTTATTTCAGAGATTGCCTTTCAGAGCTTTCTTTGTGTTCATTTTAATCATTGATGTGGCAGGCACGAGCCGTGTATCATATGTCGAAGGCTTTCACAACTGCCGCCTCGAAGTTGGAGAAGATTGGATACGGTATCAAAGCTTCTATAAATACTTATATCGCATTGGTGGTCTTTTTTTATTAGTCTTGCTTGTTTTGTTTCTGATAAAAAAAATAAAAGAACCTTCTTGGTTATATGATAATGGTTTTCGTTTCTTTTCTTTTCTTTTTTCTTTTAAAATTTCTTTTTATGAAAATTTAATGGGTTCTACCCACTCTTTCATAGTTCATGACTTCTTGTTATGCAAATCCTACTATTAAATTCACTAGAGAAAAAGTAAACAAGCACCATAACCGATGGAAAAAGTACATAGGTACCAACTAGCAAGTCAGGGCTTGTATGGAAGCTTATAATTGGAGGTAAACGAAATCCATTTCACAATACACTCGAATCAAGTGTAGATGGAATCATCAGTTGTGTTTGGTAGCCTGTAAATAAAATGTATTGGAATCCAAATATTCTATTTAGATGGGAGTAAATGGGAGGAAGTGGAATGCATTGAAATTCTTCATTATATGCACAAGAGCATATGTAATATCCCAAATTAGTGTACTTATGTGATATTTGACAGAATGATTGTAATAAGCCTATTGAATATATACTTTGGCAAAACATGAGGAAATTCCAAAGCTTGGGTGGGCCATAAATGCAAGGATCATAGACAAGCAACTTGCTAATCTTTTTAATCGTCCATTTAGATGGTTGACGTTTTGATGCAGGACAATTAAGCACTTGCTCTAAAAGCTCGAACTGATAGAGCATGGGGAATTAATCCCTTTATCTCATAGCCTAGGCCCTACATCGCATGGGTTAGGACCTTAGCTGAACCCCTCTCGTGGGCCCTACTTCACATGGGTTCCGCTTCACATGAGCCACCCGCTTCAATAGATGGGGGCCCGCCTCACACGGGCCGCCCACCCCAAGTGTGCCCCTTCATCCCACAGGCAACCACACTCGAGCCTGATATGAAAATGCTCCTGCATTAACCACCCCCGATGAGGAGTCTCGAACACGAGACTTCCCACTCTAATACCACTTTGATGCAGGACAATTAATCACTTGTTTTAAAAGCTTGAACTGATAGAGCATGGTGAATTAATCCCTTTATCTCATAGCCCAGGCCCTATATCGCATGGGTTAGGACCTTAGCTGAACCCCCCTCGTGGGCCCCACTTCACACGAGCCACCCTCATCATATGGACGGGGCCCACCTCATACGGGCCGCCCACCCCGAGTGTGCCCCTGCATCCCACAAGCAACTCCACTCGAGCCCGGTGTGAAAATGCTCTTGCATTACCTTTGGATGGTTGGATCACTCTTTTGGTGTGATTTTAGTGACGTAGTAGATAATTGGATTGTTCGGAGTATCATCTACACACCATGTGTATAATGGATTAGGAGCGTAGTGACACCTTTATTTACTCGTGTGACTCTCAAAGGGAGCAAAAAAAAAGGTATTTCACACCAATTACTCTAAAATTTCTCCTCGTCCTCTGGATTACAAATTAGCGCCATTTACTCCAATTCATTTACTCCCAATTGTATTTACTGATTTTTACTCTCATCCAAATGCATCTCTTACCTTATTTCCTCCCAATTCCTTCCATTTACTCTCATCCAAAGACCCTTTAGAATGATACTTTCTTCTCTTTTGAAATCATTGAGTTTCTTATTAGGCTGGGATTGTTTCTCTGTTTCACTTTTCTTGTCTTCCATAGAAATCTTTCCGAATTGGAACTACATGAATTCATAGGCCTTCTTTCCTAATTGCAGGTTTTCTCTCCATCCTTAAATTCGGAAGATACTGTCGCTAGCGAACTCAGGATACTTTTCGATTAGATCTCTTTATATATCGCTCTCTGCGCTGGTGACTTCCTCTGCTTGCTGCCACTCGGGTTCCCTATGGTTTTATGGGGTGCCGTCGAAGGTAGCGGCATTCGGGTGGCTGTTGGGCTGAAATAGAGTGCTGACAATTGATAACTTGAGAAAAAGAGGTCTAATGCTCCCAAATGTGTCTTCTTTGCCTCAAGGCGAAGGAATCAATGGATCATCGTTTCATCCATTGCAACTTCTCTTCGGATATTTAGTGGAGCATTCTTCGCTTAGCTGGGATGTCATGGGTATTGCCCGAGTCAGTGGATCACCTTTTTTGTTTGTGGCATGCCAACTTAGGAGGAGGTCTAGGAAAAAGAAATTGGCTTATCATCTTAATAATGGCCTTTCTGTGGGCTCTATGGGCTGAAAGGAATAACCGATACTTTCAGAACCAGAGTTCTACTTTGGTAGGAGTTTTCCGGAGAGCGTTAGTTTTGCTTAGGGACTGAGCTCGGTAATCGATTGTAGGGGGCCAGCCAGATGAGGGTCTGGTGTCTTTGTATTTTCCATATTTCTTCTTCTTCTTCTTCTTTTTAATCCCTCTCCCTTTTCTTTTTCTTGTTTGTTACATCCTTGTTGCATTTTCCTTTGATTAATAAATTTCTCGTCTTTCATAAAAAAAAGAAAAAAGAAAAAACGTATACCCAAAGACTGGATGTGCAAATTGTCTGGAAATTTCTTTGATCAACTTACGCTCTGTGATCATAGCTTCCAGAATTAGAAGATTCTGTCATCGTCATCTTCTTCTTCCTTGTTGCCATCTTCAGCATAGCTCGGTTCTCCTTCAGAGTCTTGCTTCCCATCGTCACCGTGCTCTCTTTCCTTCACCATGTTGTTGGAGTAAGCCCGCTGGGAAGATAAGAGGGAAGGAAGAACCAAGTCTGATTGTAGGAGTCTTTCATAGGAAGAACCTGAGTCATCTGATAAATATCTCATTCTACATGCATAGGCTCTTGCTTTGTTGCTTCAAGTTTTGGCAACACTACCAAAGATCCCTGATATAGTTTGTGTGCAAACATCTCAATTTTTGGCTTCATCTCTCTCTCTCTCTCCCTCTCTCTCTCTCTCCCTTTTTTTTGTGTGTGGCTCTTTTATTGCCTTTCTCAATCTATCTGCTTGAACCTCATCCCCCACCTAGGGCCAGCCATAGGATTTTCAGGCCTGGCCCATTATAGGCTGGCTCATGCCTGTTATCAAACCTATTTTTAAGGCCCTCATGGACAACTTGGAAGGGTAGAGCCTTGGGCCATATTTTTCAACTAATATTGTGTCCCAGCCTTGATCTTGTCTGTTTCTGTTTGTCTTTGTCCTGGACCTGATTTTCAGGCTCAGTTGATAGAAGGGGCCAGGATCACTCTTTCCTAATCGTGGTCCATTGCCATCGCTGCTCCAGCCATACAAGGGCATAGCCGAAGGGATTTGAAGCGGCAAACTTCACCTTACAATCGACCAAAACAATATATTCAAAAACTTTCTACATGTCAACTCCTCTACAATTGAACCGGTCATTCATTTCCAGTATTGCCTACATTATTTTCACTATTGTTACCCTTTTCCAATACCCGATCTGTGATCATCTAAATTAATTTGACCTGGAGAGTGGCACCCCTCATTGATGGAAATGGTGGATGGATTGGTGGCCCTCTATGTCAATACCAATGTTTTTCGGTTCATCTTTGAACGCCAGACTCCTTCCATACTATACCTCCCGTACTTAGGGCTGGCAATGGGCTGGGCCTGGACCCAGCAAAATCAAAATTTTGGACGGGGCCAGCCTGGCCAGTTCAAAATCCAGGCCTCCAGTCTCTGTGCAAACTCGCTGTTGTATTGTTGCAGTTGGGCTTCTCATTCTTTATCTTCACCTTTGGAGAAGTGGTTTCTGACATGATTTGGCTATGTAATGAGATTTTCTCATTTACAAAGATTTCCATGTGGTTTGGTGTTTGTGAACTCTCCTTGCCTGTGATGGAGGCAACATTTCTTACATGTCATTTTTTCTTTCTTGTATAGGTTATTCTGCTGACCAACCTTGGCTACCCTGGAACACTTGAGAATAAGAATATAGCATTTGGCTTTGCCATGCATTCTTTAGGGAAACTACATATGTTCATATTTATGCCCTAAAGCATTTGTCCGAAGTTTCCCTGATGGCTCTTTTGGGACGATGAAAGTGAGAAATCATTTGATAGAACTGGAGGTTGATGGCTTATAGTACTATATTAAGTAGTGCAGTCTATTTTCACACGCTTCTAGAGGGGGTTGTGAAGATCCTTGAGAGATGTACCACCTTGTTTTGAGTGACCATAAGATACACCAAGTAGGACTAGAATCACAAATACAATGAACCCAATCCAAAGACGCCCAAGTTGTGATTGCTCAGGGATTGTATTTTGTTGCCACTAAATCAATGATATAGGAACCCAAAAGTTGTTGCTCACTAGAAAGCTCATCCCCTGGAGCTCTCAGGGCCTCTTGGCATCAAAGATTCTTCTTTCACTAAAGCAGCTGCCCTTCTCTACTAGACTGCTGTTGATTTTGCCTCTAGTCCTGTGATTATTAAAGGCGATTCTGCAATTTCATGGGGAGCAGGGAGGTTGTTACGTGTGAAAATTTGCAGATTTCATTGAATAAGTGTGTGACCTGTGGGAGGGTCTGGATTTTCAGTTTCTGCATATGCCAAGGGAGGCGAACTCTTAAGCTGATTCTTTGGCTAAAGTTGGAGCTAGCAGGGTGGCTCTTTTGATAGTCGATTGCATTATTCAGTAATCTCTCGCCTCTGTTTTGCAGATGCTAGCTGCTGTCTTTGCTCTCCCCCCCCCCCCCCCCCTTCTTTCTTTTCCATTTTTTTTTTTTTTTGGGTCTCAATGGATAGCCTGCTGTGGCCGTGTTGTTTCTTTTGCTTAATAAATTCTTATTATCCATAAAAAAAAAGATATGGGAACCAAAAGCAAGCTTGTTTAGATCATTTTATTTCTCCTTACTTTGTTCAATATATTGCTTTCTCAGTCAATGATCAACCACATGACTGATTTGGTCATATGAAATGCTATGTTATTTGGGCCACAGTTGATACGGAAAATGAAAGTGTGAGCTTTGAACCAAAGGTTGGAAAGGAGGCAATTGACTTTAAGGAAGTCAAACGAGTTGACCATATTCTTGCATCACTACAACGCAAGGTAACTTTTCTTTTTTCCCATTTGTGGGTCCATTCTGGTTTTTATAAAAAAAAATTTATTGTTCATTTACTAACATGTTAAACAATGGAAATGTGATGATGCATTTATAGGGATGGGGTTATGGTTAAAATGTAATCAAATTATCGTAATCTGTTAATTGGATGCACAGAGAAGATACAATGTAGAAATGGAAATAAAACGCAAACATCTGTAATAATGTGAATAAACATAAAACATCAATGCAAGAAAGCATAACCATACTTGGGAATTCCTAGAGAATGAGGCAATTCAGGTTAAAGAGGCTATATCCCACAATAAGTAGGTTCAGGCCAAAGGGGCTCTTTGTATGGAGCAGCAGCTGGATGAATAACTGAGAACTGTATGAAGTAATAAAGTCACGAAACTTATTAGGTGAATGTAACACTACCATAGCTTGATGCAGTTGAACGTGTTTTTTCAACACCCATCATCAATGTCCACTGCATTTGAGCTTTTCAAATCTCGAAGGATTTTTCTCTTCAGAGTTGGTTTGCACATACAAGGCTTGAGATTTACAAGGTGGGCATGCATGAGCATCATCTTGCTACTATGGATGGTCCAATAGTTTCCCCCCCAAAATGACAGGCAATTGCAGATTCTTGATTAAGTCACTGAGGTGCTACCATTCACTTGATACTATGACAGGCAGGATCTTAGTACGATCTGAGGATTGAGAATGTGTTAGTAGTACAATATGTGGATCTTACGGGCTGTTGGGGTGCTCACACAGTTGTCTACAGCACAAGCTTATCTTGCACATGCTGTCTTGAATAAGCTATGTGGGTCATGCTGGCTTAGACTAGCTGTACTATACCTTGTTTGTCGAACACTTCGAGTAGAGAGTAGTGGAACATGTGCGGAGCTTAAGATGACTGGTAAGACATTTAACATTTGTGTTGCATGTGCACCACCAATTGCGACATGTGAGGTGCTTGAAGATTGATGGTGTAACATATGGGTGCTTGAACATGGATTATGGCTAGTGTTCATAGTATCAGCATTGTTACATGTTTCTCTGGCTGGGGATACATACCAAAATGTGTATCGATATCACTGCTACCTAGAAATGTATCGCTAACTGGGGGAAATATTAGAAAACATGTGGAAAATGGTAGAATTTCTCAATGAAACTGCAGGAAATGCTAAGATACACATATTTGCACATCTAGGAATAAAATAATTGCAAAAAAGACGCATAATAGATATAATTTTCCTTTAATTGGGGCCTAAACACATGTAATGTTGACTTAGGGACACATTTGGAAAATATGGGGGAAATGGTGGAATATCTCAATGATACTTCAACAAAATGCTAAAATACGCATTCACATATTTAGGAATCAAATAATAGCAGAAAAAATTCATACATAATAAGTTTTCCTTCAATGGGGGCCTAAAAGCATGTGTTGACTTGGGAAAATGGTGGGAGAATGGTGGATCCATCCATGCATGCATGCATGCACATACATACATACAAACATACAGGTACTTGTATACATACATCCATTCAACCACCATCCATCCATCCATCCATGCATGCATGCATGCATACACATACATATAAGCATTTCACTATACAACCATGCACCCATAAAAAAATGAAATGGATTTTTTTTTTCTCTAATAAATTGGTTTTTGACAATATCAATACGCTGGCGATATTATTAATAATATTGCCGATACATTGGCAACGCAAGCAACATCTGGAATTTATACAGTTGAAAATATTGCGCGGTGATATTGATACATTGGCAATACTTGTGATATATTGCCGATATATCACCAACACTTCATATACTACCAGTGTTATTGGTATTGCTGAGCTAACATCGGTTATTACTTGGAACACTAATTGTGGCACATGTGATACATGTGCATGAAACATTATGTTCTATAATGCACCATACTAGGGATAAGGTATCTGACCCTTCTAGCAAGGGAAGCAGATTGCTTGGTGACCCTCCCTGGTGCAGCCACTGTGGGGCCACTGTGATGTATGTGTTTCATCCATGCTATCCATCTGTTTTGCTAGCTCATTCTGGGGCATGATCTAAAAAATGAAGCAGATCCAATTTTCAAGTGATAAACACCATAGGAAACATTGGTGATTGAACGCCCACCATAAAACCTTCTTGGAGGCCACAAGTTTTGGATCAAGCTAATATTTTTGTTTTCCCTTCATCCAAGTGTGTGACCTTATGTACAGGTTGGATGGAAAATAAACTTCATGGGGGGCCCTTGGAAGGTTACAACAGTGGGTGTTGTTATCCCCACTATTTCGTGTGGTGTGGTCCACTTGAGCTTTGGATCTGCTTCATTTTTTGGGCTCATGCCCGAAAATGATCTAGCAAAACGGATGGACGCCGTGGATATGAAACACATACATCATGGTGAGCCCCACAGCGCCTGCCACCAGGGATGTCCCTGCTGGTAGGTTCTCCAAGGAATCCGCTTCCTTTAGCAAGTACTGGCTATTCTTGCCTTACGGTCTTATTTTGAGTTACATGTGCTGCTCTTTTTCCTTGTTCCATGTGCAAAAGTGAGCTTGAACAATGTACAACCCACCTAGCGAGGACAGCTCATGCGCTGCACTATAAGCATCCAAAAGGCCCCTTAGGGAGCATTTAGATGCACCATTTACTTGGATTGCAATTTTTCGTCCGATAATAAATAACACCCTTAAAAGAGAAGGAAATAATCAGATTATGATTTTCGTCCTCAGAATCGATCTCGAGTACCTTGGCGCCAGATTGCAATTATGTTTGCCTTGTGGATTTGGAAGAAATGTATATGTGATTCAAGTAATACTCTCCTTTACGTATGTAGGAAATATCATTGTTAGTTTTATCATTATCATTTCCATATGCGTAAACACAAGGATCTCTCTCTCTCCCCTATAGTTTTCCTATGAGAGTGGGGGTAGGTGAGTCTTGTATTCTCCAATTTCTTTTGTTTTAGTGAAAGAAACAAGCTTCTTGTTGAACCCCACATAAGGGCTTGTTTGGACCATGGTATTAAAAAACAGTCATGTAAGGACTGCTGCATGCAGTAATGCTGGGGCCCATTGTGATATGTGGCTGTAACGCCATTTAAAAAAAAAAAAAAAAAAGTGGGCTGATGCGGGGCTGATGCATTCCTACTTTGAAAAAAAAAAAAACCCATTACCCATAAGGAAATGACCAGAAGTCTGGCTGTTATGGCCACCATTACTGTCATTGGATACTTTGGTTTGGATGCACTTCCTCAAAAGGGGAAGGGGAAGGGGAAGGGGGGTGTTTCGGTTGAGTCGGCAAAAAGCCAATTAGGTTAGTTTTTTGCCGAGTCCTATTTTGTCAAGTGGAAGATAGGTTTGATAGGTCCATCCAAATGCACATCACGAACTGCCATTAGCATGTACAGTTCAAAGCTTCTTCCACAGGGTACCCCAAATCTCTGTGCCTCATCTCATTTTATTCTTTTGCATTTTCCTTTTGAGTTTTGCTTCGCTTGCATGGACAGTGTGCAGGTGTTTTTCCACAATAGATTAAACTGAGTGTTCATAATTTAATTTTAACCTGCATTCAAAGGCATCTACTTTCACAAATAGCATGGGCATTGGCCATTTGTTTGAAGCATTTTGATGACATGTTGGCATGTATGGAAAGAACAGATTTACAAGTCATTTCTATAAGTTATGCCAAAACTTAGTGGGCAAAGCCTTGTTAGCTTCATTAGGATCCAACAGTTAGTAGAGGGATGGAATATTGAGCAAAGTAAATGGAGTCCAGAATACCTCACGAGGCACCTTGTACTTGGTGGCATTTCTTAAAGAGAACTGACACCTACAGGCATGAGGCAATGGTATCACAACTTGTGGGACCCAACCATATTACTGGTCAACATGCCCGTGTAGGACGAGGACCATGAAAAGGCAATAGGCCCCACCATGCAACCATCCTTTCTAAAAAATCAGGCTGATCCGCTTACCAAGTGGGCCATGCCTGTATGTTAATTCAGACCGTCAGCTGTCCATTGATTTAAACAGTGTGCCCAACCAGATTAACCAGCTAGTTCATCTTCATGGTGGGGCCTACCCTTTTCATGGTTTGCTGTCCTAGACAAATGGCATAATGGCTGGAAGATGTTACAGTACCACTAGTGGTGGTGCGTTGCCTGCAGGTGATCAGTTATCATCAGCTGATGGTCCCCATGTATTCTAACCATCGCCTAGGGTGAGGGTGTATTGATGCCCAGTGGTAGTCATTGCAGTAAATTTTGCACTTGAATTGTTAAAACATAGTTCTAAATAGAGGATATTTACCATTATCATTTTATTTATTTTATTAATGTTTTTGCAGCTTCCACCAGCTCCACCACCACCACCTTTCCCAGAAGGCTATGTTCCCCCAACATCAGCAGACTCTGAGAAGGACCCAGAAGCCCAACAACAATCTGAGTCACAGCTTCCTCCCCTTGATCCTATCATTGACCAAGGTCCATCCAAAAGGCTTAAAATTTAAGATGTATAAACTTTCCATTTTCTTTCTATTTTTATTGTTAAGTAAATTACTAAAATGCCCATGTTGTAGAAATACAAAGTTCTTTGGTAAGATTTACCAGAAAAGTCCTCAAGAATTTGCTTTTTCAGGTGTGAAATGACCAAATGCTATTGTGGATTTTCTTTTCTAAATCTATCAGGGTCGAGCATTGTCTACTCATGTGTTGTGTATATGACATCTAAACTGTCCAACAGGTGTACCCTAGTATGGTGGTCATATGAAACAGAAAGGTACTCCAATCAGTAGGTGGGTCACGAGAATTTGGCAGTTTTTATTTATTTATTTATATTATTATTTTAAATGTTGTGGCCCACTTGGTGATTGGATTGGATCGGCCTTCTTTTCATTTGTTCATTATCCTAGTGGGATGCACCTGTTGGCCGGGTTCCTCACAATGCTCGACAGGAGCATATTTGGTCATTTCATCCTTGAAGGGTACGTTTCGAGACGTCTGAAAAATCATGCATGCATGTCAATCCAAACCGTCCGGTTTAGGGTGATATCCCAGAACAACGGGTGTCTCTTAACCGTTAGGAGATATATCTGCCCTGCTGGAAAATTTTCTCAACCGTCCACTTTTTATGGGGTGGCCCACTTGGTGGATTGGCCTGCATTTTGCATACGTACACCTTCCCGTTTGGGGACAACTAGTGCACCGCACATATCTCTCGGACTTGCAAGGTCGGCATGGTTGGTGCGTCTGGAGACAGTACATGTGGCTAGCAAGCCTCCACAAGAGCGTGTCATTATCTGTTAATCCCACACGTATGCATAGTGGCAGTCCTCATAAGCCGTCCATAAGTGAGCCAAAATTGGACCTGTCCAATTCATCAGTGGGCCTCAAGGTTAGTAGCAATGGATGGCTTGAGAAGGTGCTTGATTTTGGGCCAGGTAATCAACATTTTGTAAAACACTTGATAAACGGGTTGGACCTCTCCCCCGAGTACCTTCTGATGAAGGACCTGGATCAATGCAACATGATCCGATTGATTATATGCCATACACCAAAAGTACCAACACAACTAAAGCCCATGCGCGAAAAGATCATAACCTTCTTACCCACCGATCACCCAGTAAGGACAGCTCCATGATCAACGGCTATTAACTGAGAAATGACTTTTTGGTGACCCATACTCTTGAGAGAGGGAAGCTAGAAAGCGACACTGACATGCATGGAAAGGAAAGCAACCGAACAAAAGTTACAAGCATTTGGAAATCCCCTTATTTCACTACTAGTATGGATAGTAGACAAGGCTCTGAAAACTAAGAACAACGCCCATACATCCGCCGCCTCTTTTACCATTCACCATCTGAGCTTGGACAGGAAATACTGTATAGACAGAAAACGAAGGCCATGCATGTATGTCAGCGGAAAAGATCATTCTCAAGTACCCAAACAGGATAATTATAAAATGATCCAGACTGTTAGTTGTGTCGTCCACCATGTTAATTAGCCTGTTCTAATAATTAAAAGAGAAAAGCTTTGATACTCTGGCAGTTTCATAGATGATACTCAGGCACTTAGAAATTACTTGGAAATTGGATACTTGGCATTGGAGTGATTCCAATTAAACCATCCAAATTATGGGGCCCAGTTTACACTGCCTGCCAACACCTGTGGTACCACAGGATCGCTGGGAGAGTAGAGACTCCCAGCTTGGATACCAAGACGAGTGATATTCGAAACAGATCAACATACCATCCTATCAGTGGTTGAGATTCGGAAAAAGGAATCTAATTCAAATCCAACATAGCACCTGTGGGTACTAGAAATGGAGGCTGTTGCAACTTCAAACATGGAATTCAAAGGGGCTCAAAATGAGGGCAGTAAGTTGTGTCCACCATCAGTTAAGACTGCCATGAATTTTTGTCAGGTGGCCCACCCCATTGGATCAAAAGTCACAAATGCACGAGTAACATAGAGAGAGAGAGAGAGAGAGAGAGAGAGAGAGAGAGAGAGAGAGAGAGAGAGTGTACCTTATCGATGAGGGAGAGATAGTAGGGCTTGACTTCTTCTTGGTTGATCCTCACCTTGCTCTTGCTATAAAGATCGTATTTGCTGTTCAATATCATCCCATTAACAATACATTCAGACTATTTTCAACTTTATATAAATATATTGTAAAGATTTGCATGCGCAATTATTCAGTGGGGCACTAATGCACATTTTGACTACTATGGTGACGTTACACACACTGATCGTTCTGAACAAGATCTGTGGTACCCCAGGAGCATTGGTTCAATCGCGTACCTGAGGACAAGTGTGCAATCTTTTTTAAAATATTTTTTAATAGGCTTTCAGGTTTTGATGAGTCCGTGTTTCCAAGTCAAGGATAAAATAGAAATGACTGCATCCGAAGGAACTTAGAGAGTAGCTTAGATGATTTGGCCATGTTCAAGAGAGATCAAGAACTACAAACTACTCTGGATAGGAGTGAGTTAAAAGGCAAAAGGGCAAGGGATGTAGGACATGTGGTTGAGGGTGGCAACCCCTAGTGGGGCCACCCACCATGTGACAGGATGAAAGGGACCACCTGTCCCCTCTCCCTCTACATGTGTTATGAGGAGAGCGCTTCAGGCAGTGCTGCCTCAGGCCCCACGCCCCTCCCTTAACTGTGCAACAATACCCCAACCTTGCGCCCCCACACCACCCTTGAGTAACATACTCAGCGTCCTGTCTAAAGGACTGCACACTCGTGTTTTGGTTTAATAGACTGCGCACTCTCCCACCCCTATTTGATGGATTGTCCACTTGCCCCAGCCCCTGTTTCGGTGAGAGAAGTGATGGGATATATAATGTGAAGCCTGCCCACTTGCATAAGATAGGGATTGCATTGTCAGCATACCATCTTTGCTGGTGGATCATGGAGGTGAATTGGTTTGTCTTCCCGCATGTGGTTGATTTAAGCGGGCCACTAGGTTTCATGTTTTGATTTCCCGAATTGGTCATGTAATCGTGTCGCTCAGTCCATAATAATAACAAAATAAAAATAAAAAAATTATGATGCGCCATTGTCAGCATGTGGCCAACATGGGAAGGCTCAATAAGATGTGGGTGGAGATAATAAGAAATTATTGTTTCCACATGTGTCCAACATGGGGAAGGCTTAAGGAGGTGTCAGTGGAGATAGAAAATAATTGTTTGTTGACCTATGGTTTAACTGAACTTATGGCCCCAGATAGAGTGCAGTAGCAGAATAGGGTTTGTGTAGCTGAACCCAATTAGTTGGGATAAGGCTTAGATGATGAGTTTGTGTTCTGCTTTCATGGGTTCTGTTTGATTTTTGGATTCAGGGTTCGTTTTCGGTTGCTGCTTGTTTTTTTTTTTTTTTTTTTTGTTTTTCTTTGTGCACGTAATTTGGATTTGCAACCCTTTGGATTAGAGCTAAAAGGTCTGATTGGTTTGTATCTAATAATTCTCTTGTTGGGGAACATAACTGCTTAGATTGATGTCAATTCCAGGCAGCCCAAGCCATGTCAAAATACGGTTGATGGGTTGATGTCAGGTCAGCATCAGTTATGGGACTTTTATAAAGAACTCATGAGAATTCCTGTTCTGAAGATGAACCAACCCCAGATATATGGGACCCAAGGTTATGACAGCGATGATGATTTGTGAGGAGGGCACAATGTGCACAAGATTCAGTTGAAAAAGAAAGGCTCCAAGTGGTGTCATTTCAATGATGGGAGATTGGATTTTGTGCATGTGGGTGGCCCATGATTTGGTGATCCGGTCTGTTGATCTAATGGACACCCCTGTTGATAGAAAATAGCTACACTATCTCCATGGCAGAAGATCAGAATTCTTTGATCTTTAATCTCCCGGCTGGAAGATCTGAATTCTTTTATCTTTGGTCCATTTTAAGTTGAATGTAGACTGTTGCTATACAGGAGGCCACTTGTCAGATGATTAGTAACTTCTGCTGGGCCTATTGATCAATGGTCCAAATCATCAACCATGTGCCCTCACAGTTCTGGATCCTGAACCTCAGCAAACCATCAATTGCTGAGGTCCAGGATACCAGGACCCCTGCAATTCCTCA
This sequence comes from Magnolia sinica, assembly GCF_029962835.1. Taxonomy (NCBI): domain Eukaryota; kingdom Viridiplantae; phylum Streptophyta; class Magnoliopsida; order Magnoliales; family Magnoliaceae; genus Magnolia; species Magnolia sinica. Next base: position 130,111,134 of record NC_080573.1, read on the forward strand.
GCTGGAAATCCCAGGATCTTTTAATGCAGATATTTTATCCCCTGATGATGATCACCGAAAAGGCGTAAGAGCAAGACTCACTTGAACACGTGAAGCCACTTCAACATTTCCTTGTCCTTGTCATCCATAAGATATGTGTAAGCTCCGGATCGATGCATAGCTGGAGAAAAAAAAATGAAAAATGCCTGTGTCAGCACAACAAAATCCAATGTGTTGGAGGAAAACAGTCACAGTCAACAGTGGGGACGCCTACCATAAAAGGAATGGAATCTGATGATGAAGAGCGCTGCTGGCGGGAGAGTTGTCTGGTTTCCCTTTGCCACCTGTCAAAGAAGATGCCACATCAGCATCAAGAAACAAACAGATAGTGCAGACTCTTGAAAATGTGACATGGCATACCAGGTACATGTACTCATCATGGCCCCATGACATGGTGACTTCATCAAGACCACAATTCTCTGAGTAGATACCCAGCTTCGTACTGAAATCTGGGTTTTTGTAATCAGGGTTTTCCTTTAAATGCTGCAGTGCGAAAACAACTGATTAGTGGTTTTCTGACTTTCAGTGGGATTACAGTACATCCTTGGTTTGAGAAAAGGTATTTCTGTTGCTAGGAATCACCTCATGATGGACTATGGATTCGTCAAATGCGCAACCAAGAGGAAAAGTATCTCCTAAAAACAGACAACTCAGATCAAGATATGCAGCAGACTTAAATATTGCAAGTTTGTCGCTTTTTCCATCCTTGTAAGCCATACCTTGGATGGTCCATGTCCAAATTTCATACCGGTCTAACAATCCTAACCCTTGGATTGGAGGGATTTTATTGTATTTTTAATGGAAAAGAAGACCCATCTAGAGAGGTTTGGTTACTAAAAAATCCACTTTTCATAATGAATTGGCTAGAATTGTCTGATCAGTTTGATTAAAGGTGAATGGGCTGTATGGCCTATCCAAGGTCCAGCATGCACAAAGACTGGTTTGGAACTAGTACAAATGTATGGAGACATCTACAAAAAAGAAATTAGTTCCACCGAGAAAAAAAAAGAAGAAAAAGCAAACAAACAAACAAACAAACTTACCGACAACACACCACTGTGGCTGTCCACCGAATGAGGAGTGCAATAGAACTTTGCCCAAATCTGTCAAATTATTGCACATGAGCATCACTATACAACTCATATGTACATATATGTATGATACACACTAACAAGTGTACAAAATACATACATGTCTACATGTATATACTGCAGGTATATGTATACATTGTATTGAAGCAAATAGAAAGATGGAATTGTACATATATACTGAAGTGTATGCATTTACCGTGGATAAGCGCAGTGAGGTGTAGCCAATCTTGATCAGGATAATCTCTTCTAATGGCTTCAGCGGTCTGGAGAAGGTGTTCGATCTGAGGCTCGTCAAGATCAGGATCACTTTCATCGACAAACTCATTTAGAAGCTCACAGCACTCCCATATGCTCATGACGGCCCTATTCAGCTTGCCATACTCCTCTTTCTTCTTCTTTGCCTTTTCTCAATACAATATAGTGTCAAAGATGAGTTTGTAGTAATAACTACATTCTATCATGGCCACTGACATACTCAAAGTTAGTCAAATTAAGTCTAGTGAATGGTAATTTAAAAAATGACCAACATACCCCTATATATTTTTACAAATGAACAAGTTTTAGGGGCATTGGCTGGATTTGTGATTTGTCCATTCCCTATTAGAATATCTGTGAGTTGATAGCTATTCCAAGTCTGAGCGATAGATACACCCTTTATTTTCTGCTTTTGGAATTCCAATAGAACAACTGTTGTGTCGATAAAAGTAACGGGTATAGAATGGTAGAGTGGTACAATCCTATCATTTGTGTTGGTTGTTAATGGTAGGTGAAAGTGTCTGGGTTGGCCTTGGATTTGGGCTGAGATAAATGGTCCGTAGGGCTTGGGAATAGGAGTGGCAATGGGTTGGGTTTGGGTTACATCGAGGTCAGCCCAAGCCTGACCCATTTACTAAATGAGCCAAGAAATGTAACCCAAAATGGACCCATGACCCACTATCCTCTGATCCAATCTGATCCGACCCACTTAATATTCATCAAGCTTGATCCGTTTAATTGTAAATGGGTTGGGTTTGACTGATCTGACCCAATCTGGCCAACCTGGGATGACCTAACTTAAGTTTAAGAACGGAATATGAGGCTAAGGCTATGCATAACCAGTGTTCAAATTATCGGTATTGTGTACATATCGTACCTTTGAGATACAGATATATATTGGTTATCACATGGATATATCGGTTATATCGCATAATGTATCATTGTTGTTGGAAACATGGGAAAACATGAAGAAATTGGTCAAAATTTTCAATGAAACTTCAGTGATTATTAAAAAAGACATCAATATACGCTAATAAATCAAAACATTACAAAAAAAAAAAGTGCACGTAATAGGTTTTGTTTGTGGGGTCCTAATCTATGCGTTGTCTAACTAAATTGATGCAAGTATACTAAAAGTCTATTCATATAATTTATAAATGTAAAAAAGCATATGAAAACACAAGCAATACATTCAAAAGCAGAAGAAGAATCACTAAATCATGTTACATACATGTTTGATTTTCTGTTTGGACGCAAAGATTGCAACCGATTTGCAAGAAATTAGGAAATTTTGAATTTTTTTTTTTCATTTTTCTGTAACTTGGCTCGTGTCCTCCAAATCTCAAAATTGAAGCTTCCAATCCATAAAAAATCATGAATTTGCAATAATTTTACACTAATTTAACATGATTTAAAGGGAAAAAAGAAAGGATCGAAAATAAAAAATGCTCACCGGATCAAACATGTGGGATATATTCCACTACTTAGGTGTTTCGTATCGTACATGTGGGATACAAGATATATTGTGGGATATATCGGCCAATATCGTCAATACTTAAAACATTGTGCATAACTAAGCTCAATCAGTAGTTACGTACTTACATAACAAGGGTTTGGGTTGGGTCATCCGGCTTGACCCATTGACAACATACATGGGCTGGGTGCACCGGGAAGGTTTCAACCCAAGTCCGACCCATTCACTTAAATGGGTCAAAAGTGGGTCGGGCAAGTTGACCCATGGGCCTAACCAACCCATTGCCATCCCTACTTGGAATAACTTTGAGGGCCATTATGCCGACAGATCAGCCCTGGGTTTACATGTCTGTGATACCCAACATGACCCGGCCCCAGCTCCACCTGCCTGACTTATTTAACACTGTCAGAATGGGTACTTGGCTAGTGGGCTAGGATGGACTCAGCAGCTAGATGCATATCTAGCAACATTGGAAGGTCCATCATGCAGGTGCTACCTTGGATGAGCCATGCCCCACAAATCAGATAGCCTATACAATCCCAACCTATGTTTGGAAACCACACTTTTGAAAACTCGAGAAACTCAAGAAAACTTGACTTAGCTTGACCGAATTGACTCAATCAGATTTCATCAAGGCCCGTCCAAGATGCAATTGACTCACACTCAATTCGACTTGGAAAAACTCAAAAACTCACCCTAAGCTTAATAATATCTGATATCAAAATTTATCAAGCTTCAGGCTCTAGAATTTAAAAAACTCAACCAAGTGACTTGAGTGAGTTTTTTTTTTTTTTCAAACTATGATCTTAACCATTCCATGGGAGGTCCATTGAGAAAAGTAAAGGGATGCTTATAGGAAGTAAAGCAAATTTCTTTTGACCATCCATTTTTTTCATAAATGTTTAGGCAATCCATGGGCCAAGATTGTCCAATTTCCATGAAGTTCTGGTTCTGGATAGGCAGAGCCACACCTAACGATCATTTGGGATTCCATATCCAGATTTTCCCATGCATGAGAAGCAAGACCGCCCACGATAACTTGAGGGAGAGAGTAAAAAGTACTTCAATTTTATAATTAAAAAAAAAAAAAAAAAAAAAACTTCGATGTTCCACGTTGGCCATGGCATGTCTGTGCATGGTGCGACCCATCTGAGTCAACTCGGGTCAAGTCTGATCTGGTCCCCGACTCAATTGAGCCGAGTTGGTTGGAGTCGCCAAGTAAAATAACATGATTCCACATGCCCATATAAATTGTACACGAAATTGAAGACATACATGTGCGCTACTGTAATTGGGTTGTAACTGTAAACCCAGCGATCCTATGCTAGCAACTGGCTAAGAGCTGACATTTAATGAATGGTCAAAACAGAAAATAGTCAGCAGTTCAAAATTCAACAAACAAATTTCAATTGATTGGAGGCCTGGATTACCTAATCAACCCCTTTGAACCGTGCTTGAACCTATGAGCTTAGCCCATGGACTGAGAATATTAAGTACAAAATACAATTATCACTTACAAAAAAATGTAGCGTGCTCTACATTATGTATACGCTACAATGCTACATACATTATGCATATGCTACGAAGTCACATATGCTACATGCACGCTATGACGCTATATGCGCTACAACGCTACATACACCATGTGTATGTTACATATACCACATATGCCGCCATGACCCTGTAGCATACACAATAAGAGATTTACATATTTGCTAAAGCTATGTAGCATTGTAGCTACACTAGCGGACACTGTTCAAAACACTGGTTTCATTCCTCTTAAATATCTAGTTTTTGTGCAGATGTGGCCTACTTGATGAGAGGGTAGATTAGGAACACTCAAGTGGGAAAAACAGCAATTTGATCAATGTTTAGGTTAAACAGGGCTGGGTCTGGGCCGAACCAAGTTTTTGAGCTCGAGTTCGGCCTGCTCTGCTAGACAATAGCTTTGCTAGGCCATTGCTAGGCTCAGGACAGGAGCCCGGGTTTAAAGTTCGGCTGGGGTAATCTTGGACAGGCCCCATCACAGCCCATTGCCACAACTATCCGTCCATGAATGCCACTTGTGGGGAGGATGAGTCAGCAGTCACCACAATTTTCAAAAGGGGTGGTGAACTATCACAGGACTATGCGGTATCAGTCAAATATCTGCCAGGGAAGTGACACACTTGTACGGTGGACCAGTAGGGTGAATAAAAAAGAGGGGGACACGTTAGTACAAAGCTCCAAAAGAAAGTTTGGAAACGTGGGCATGTTACAGCTCACAAATGACCGTACAGCTACGACACTTGTAAATTTGCACATTGGGAGTAGACTGGGTGCGGCCCAGGCCTCACCCATGAGGGTGCCGCCCTGAACCATAGGGCTCACCTTGATGTATGTATTTTATATATAAATTATATCCAAGATGTCTATCCGCTTTAGAAGCTCATTTAGGGCATAAACCCAAAAATAAAGCAGAACCGAATATCAGGTGAACCAAACCACAGGAAACAGTCGAGAATGACCATTAAAAACTTCTTGTGGACCACATAATTTTTGGATCAAGTTGATATTTGTTCGTTCCCTTCATCCAGGTCTGCTTGACCTTATCGATAGATTAGATGGAAAATAAGTATTAGGCAGTGGGCCCTAGGAAGTTTTTAAAGGTGGGCGTTCAATCACCACTATTTCCTATGTCATGGTAATCTGAGATTTGGATCCGCTTCAATTTAATGAGCTAGCAAAACGCATGTACAACGTGTAATACATACATCAAGTTGAGTCCCACGGTCAGGGCCGCACCGTGTTGGGTGAGGTCGGGCCGCCCCATGCGAATTTGTACCCGACTCATGTACAGACAAGAAAATAGAGAAATGACACTCCCGCTCCTCAAAGTTATATTTTCCACACCAACGAGTATCCATTTTGGCCTTGACCAATGACCAATTAAACCATCAACCGAGTAAGTGTGCTCAGTTCTCAACAATCGGAGCCGTTCACACTGTAGATCCTGCCATAGATAGCCCAAGGAATGAAAATCAAATAGATTTGAAGATCCTGCCATAGATGGCTCACAGAGTGAAAATCAAATAGATTTGAAGATCCTGCCATAGATGGCCCACAGAATGAAAATCAAATAGATTTGAAGGTCCTGCCATAGATGGCCCACGGAATGAAAATCAAATAGATTTGAAGATCCCCTGGATCCAACTATGGCCTGATAACCTATGGATCCAACCATAGCCTGATAACCAATGGTTCATACTTGCAGAAATCCATTAACCGGATGAGCAAGACAGTCCCATCAACATGACTTTCTCAGCTTAGACCACATCACGGATGAATGGTTCTGATCAGAAGGTGGACCCCATATATTGTAGTGGGTCCTAGAAAGAATGTTCAGGTTTCTGAAATTAATTTCCGATACGATACACTAATCCCGTCTCAAAAGCGTCAACCATGCGCGATTGCCGTTCCCCTACCGTAAAAGTTACAGTGCGGCGCGAGAGCATAAAATCGCATTAGCCGGACACATCAGAGCCGCACATCTATTGTGTCATGAAAGTTGGTAGTGCGGCGCCAATAGCGATTGCTTTTCAGTTTCAGTCAAGCCCTGTGATTTTCATCCCCGCAAAAACAAGGCGAGTTATTTGATACCCTTTCAGAGTACGAGGCTTGATACACAGGCACTAAGATTTTGTACAGATCAACTAAAATTTGAAATTACAGATTTTGTACGATTCTAACCTCTGATTCTCGTACACTTGTTCGTAGAAACAGACCCGTTGGATATTTTTCATTTTTAACCGTCCAATAAATAACTTTTTTTTTTCCTTTTTAAATAAACACCCGTATCTATAGATCAAATGGTAGACTGAATGAAAAATACCACGTTTCAATATTGAGGTCTTGGTATCGAATCCCTGGAGGGGGAGACTAATAGTGAAGTGTGAAGTTACAATTCGACCTGGAAACACAATTTCTAAGTTCCGGTGTATCATACATCACACCTCCGTGCATGCCGGTGTATCATCCATCATACATACCAGAGTATCAAAAGATCTCCAAAAACAAGAAATGAGATTTGTTGCAAATACATGACCTAATGCCACGCAATCTGTACACGTGTTGTCACCTACTGGCAGGTAGGACCATACGTTTGTCGCGTAGCCGAGAGTGAAGAGTACCCACGAAAAATACCCTCGTCGGGCACAGCCACACCCTTGCGATTAGTGGCTTAATAATAAACGGTGTAAGATCGTCAGCTGAAAAAATTAAAGAGATCGATGGCTAAGATCTCCCAACCTGGGATACATTTGGAGCACGTCCATCAACGGTGGAATTCAACATACGAACAGCTGATTACTGATCCGTGGCCATCGGATCATGTATTCCATAAACCTCGAAACAAGTTACCATATCTCGGGAGAGGAGGGGCCCACCCCAAGCATGTTAGTGAAAAGCATGCGTCCATGCGTTTATGGAAATGGATTTGTAGAGAGAATGCTTACGAATTCGTAGGTCTGGTTAATATGATTCTTTCTATAGAACTCTTCCACGCTATCCTTCCTTTCGCTCTCCTTCTCATAATCCCTGCAAAAAATCATTGTCCATTTAAAACAATATATAATAAACCAGATTACAGAAAGAAACCCCATTTTTCTGCATCTAAAATCGAAATTTAAAATGACAGAAAAGGACCTGAAAGAATGACCGAAGGCATTGTTATCAGGAACGACGAATCCTCCATCGAGATTCAAAGAGTCGTTATTTTCTTCATCATCCTCTCTCCTATCTCCTCTATTGTAGATGTCGTTGTCCTCTGACAGAACCGGCTCTGCAACACGATTGCAGTAGAAATATCAAATCCCAAACGCGAAATTATAAAAAAATCGATTCATAGAAAATGAAAATTCAAAATCTAAAATTGGAAAAAAAATTAAAAAATGGTTACCAGGAACAATGACCGTCATCGTAGAGAGAGATAGAGGGAGAGAGAGAATGGAAATGAAGAGCCGTGGAGACAATGCAGGATCGGCAACTCATTTTATAGGCTGGCAGCCGCTTGCACAGGAGTAAAAGGGACTGGCTCTAGTACGAAATTACAAAGCAACCCAATTATTATTACCAGTGTGCGTTTGCGAGAATTACCAGACCGTCCGGATGCGATTGACGGAAAAGGAGGCCTCTGCACGAGGGACGCGGATTTCCTGCGAAAGGGAAGTTCCTGCGCTGTGATGCTGGGTGGGGTCCACCGTGATGTTTGTGATGAATCCATTCCGTCCATCCGTTTTCCGAGATCATTTTAGGGTATTCTATAGAAAATTATATGGATTCAAAACTCAAGTGGGCCATACGAGAGGAAAAACTGGGGAAAGAGTTTTCTACCGTTGAAGCCTTCAGGGGCTCCACCTTGATTTTTTATATGGCATCCAAACGGTTCATAAGGTCATTCCCACTTGGGTGAAGTGAAAACACAAAAATGAAGTGAAAACACAAAAAAATTTAGCATGATAAAAAACTTTTATGGCCTTAAAAATGTTTCAACTGTGGTGACTGAATCACAACTGTTTCCTCTCGTGCGGTCCACTCGAGTTTTATACCCATCTAATTTTACGTAGAATGTCCAAAAATGATCTCGGAAAACGTATGGAGGGAACCCGCATCCCAGCGCAGGAACATGGTGAACAGTACCATAGGAAAAAGAAGTGATTGACCGTCCTACCATTAAAAACCTCTTAAGGAGCACCTTAATGTTTCTGTGGTTTTTATTTAACATCCAATCTATTGACAATGTCACGTAAGCTTGGATTAAGGGAAAAAATAAATATCAACTTGATCCAAAACTTTGTTAGCCCATTAATGGTCAATCAACACTTTTTTCTATGGTATGGTCCACCTAATAATTGGATCTGTTTCATTTTTCGGATAATGCCATGAATTAATCTGGAAAAATGGATCGACAGTGTGGATACATAACACACAAATGGCCCCACAGCAACCCTACGGTAAGGGCAGCACCGCCTTGGGTGAGGCCGGGGTCTCACCAAATCCGCTCTCGTTTCCGTTCTGGAATCGGATTGGCTACTCCCCTGCCACCAGCCAATGGGTGGTGGTCGGTGCTACGTGGGCCCCACCATGATGTATGTGTTTCATCCATGCCATTCATTTATTTTTTTCGATCATTTTATGGTATGAGATAAAAAATGAGGTATATCCGAATCTCAAGTGGGACCACATTACAGGAAACAGTGTTAAATGAAAGTTGGCTATTAAAAACTTTTTGGGGGCCATAAAAGTTTTGGATCAAGCTGATATTTGTTTTTTCCCTTCATCTGGGTCTACATGACCTAATCAACAGATTGGATGTCAAATAGACAGTACGGTGGGCCTTAGGAGGATTTTAGTGGTGGATATCCAATCAGTATTGTTTTCGTGTATTGTGGTCCACCTGAGATTTTTATCCCTCTCATTTTCTGGCTCAAGCCCTAAAGTTATCTGTAAAAATGAATAAACGGCATGGATGAAACACATACATCATGGTGGGGCCCACAGAGCACCGACCACCAGCCACGGGGCTGGTGGCAGGGGGTAGCCGATCCGTTTCCGTTCTCCACGCAGTCACAACTGCCATCCTCGCATGGATGTTGCACATCCGTTCTTTGCCTGCGGTGGGCCCATACAAGCCGCGCTAGGATAACTCGCGGTAGGTAGCTACCGGTCGCCAAGAGCCACGTAGCTGGAACTTTCGTGAGATCTACCCCGTCCATTAAGTATGAAGCTCATTTTAACCCTTGAAAATCCAAAAATTATGAACATTCAATACTCAGGTGGGCCACAACACAAAAACAATTGAAATAGAACATCCACCGTCGATTTTATGCAGGACCCACTGTGGTGTATATATGAATGCGCCTGAGCAAAGTAATCTGAATCTCATGTGGGCTGCTCCACGTGATTTTAAAGGTTACAGATATAATTTTGTTTGCGTGGCCCACGAGTATTAAACCATCCTGATTTCAGATCAACGACCAAAAAGGTATCTCGATGGACGGCGTCGATTTTATGCACGTTAGCTCATGTCTCCCACGTTGGTGAAAGTTACCCCGCGGTAGCCGGCTTACCAAACGGAAACGGATTGGCTACTCCCTCTGACACCAGCCAATGGCTGGTGGTCGGTGCTCTGTGGGCCCCATCATGATGTATGTGTTTCATCCACGCCGTCCATCTATTTTTACAGATCATTTTACGGTATGAGAAGAAAAATGAGTTATATCCCATCTCAAGTTGATCACATTACAGGAAACAGTGTTGAATGAGCGTCGACCATTAAAAACATTTTGGGGGCCATAAAAGTTTTGTATCAAGATAATTTTTGTTTTTTACCTTAATTTGGGCCTGTATGACCTAATCAACATATTAGATGTCAAATAAACAGTACAGTGGGCCTTGGGAGGATTTTAATGGTGGATATCAAATCACTAATGTTTTCATGTGGTGTGATTCACATGTGATTCACATCCCTCTCATTTTTGGTATCAAACCATAAAATGATCTGTAAAATTATATGAACGGAATGGATGAAACACATACGTCATGGTGGGGCCTACAGAGCACCGACCATCAGTCACGGGGCTCGTGGCAGGGGGAGTAGCCAATCCGTTTCCTTCCCGAACATGCATGTCGATTGGACAATCAGGGCTGTTTAGAAATCTAGACACTCAGCAAAGTACCAAAACAGATGGACGGTCTAGAAATTATGCAAACTTTTAGACCGTCCATTACTTTCCTATCTTCTGAGAGTTCAGAAGAAGCATTTAGGCAGATCATCGAAAAAGCTGGTCCCGCTGATAAACGGCTCCGATGTATTATCCTTACGAGAGGTTACATGCGGGACTGGCGAACGAGGGCTGCGTGTGAGAAATAGCAAAACCTCCTCGAAAAATAATCCGAAACGGAAGACTCATGGGAGAGTTTTCGTGCCATGTCCGCATGGGAACAATTAGGAACACACATGCCATATTGGCAAAATTGGGTAGATCGGGTCCGTTGATTAGACGTGGTACGCTATCCACGTGCTGTGTCGTAAAACAGAAGGCAAATCTTTATCTTATAAGTGCAAAAAACATGATACCGATCCTACCTTATAAATGACCTAGATGTAGGACGTTATGCCACGTTTCTGATTATTTCAACCGTCCTTATGCTCTTTACTGCCACAAGCAAGGGAAGCGGACTGCGTCAAACCCAAAAATGAGGCAGAATCAAGGCTTGAGTGGGCCACAAAGTAGGGATTGAAAGCCTACCATTAAAAACTTCTCGGCAGCTGCAGAAGTTTGGGATCAAGCTGATATTTTTGTTTTCACTTCATCCAGGTCTACGTGACCTTATGAATAGGTTGGATGGGGAAAAAACATCACAGTGGCACTTAGAGAGGTTTCAATGGTGGGTGTCATTATTACCACTGCTTCATTTGGTGTGGTCCACTGGATATGTGGGCATACTTAATTTTTTGGATCATGCCATAAAATGATCTGTTAATAGGTATGGACGTAGTGGATAAGACGGTTACATCACGGTGGCCCCCACAGAGCTCTGACCAGACGGATTACCGTCCGGGCGGAGGTAGGACGCAATCCGCTTCCCACAAGGAAGTATTGTCCCGAAATCACACTTCAGTTGCGATCCTAACCTTTGATTTTTAGAGTTGAATAGATCCATTTAAATTTCACTTTGATTGTTGTAAATTCATCTGCAGATAGTGAGCATACAGGTCATATATTCATTGTAATTTTCTTATATAAACCCCTATAGCATATTGTCCATAAAATGGACAGTTCCGATGATCGGACAACTAAGTATGCTAGCCCAAGTTGGTTACGACATACTGTGGTTTCTGAATCGCGAACGACGCAAAACGATCTAAATACAAGCCGAGCGTATTTACTCAGAGAGTCGGAATCGTGGAGTGTATCTCTGTGGAATAGAATTCGGGACAAATGATCAGGTACACTCATCAGGTCCGTTCATATACTTCTTCCTATAACGGAGGGCTGATGTTCTAAATTTAAAACCTATTGACCGATGTTATCCTTCAGATTTTTTTCTCTTTGTGTAGTGGAATAAATTGATGAAAAATAATGTTCAGAATGATATAATATGCTTATTTTCTAAATATGAAATATTATGTTTGTGGCCCAACAGACGGATGGACCTGATTGATAGCTACCCTCAGTATCTATACTGTGGAGAGAATAATATGTAAGATACTCCCGTGCAACCGGTACTACTGTGTCATTTTTCGCGTCGCGATCCCCGAGGTTAGGCAAATTCAAAGAGTCCAGAAAATCTGACGTGGCAATGAACTGGAGACAAAATCCGGAGTCGCTGAGATTTGGTGTCATGTAGTGCACGTGTCAGCCGTAAGTCGGCACGTATCTATTACCGGAGGAGGGAAACTTCGGTGCTCTGGCGGAGTCTGACGGATGACACGTGACACTCAAGAAAATTTTACAAATCCTACACAAACCATATAAGTAACTCAATTAAACAGTACAGGTTATGGAATGCAATTCAGATATATCAGGAACTAAAAATTGAGCTTATTTAACAATCCAGATCGCAGATTGGTGGACACTTATTAGACGGTTAAAAATGAAGATGGCCATTAGTCCTATTTCAACGAACGACTGTCCTCGAATCATAGTTGGGATTTTTCAAACAACTCTACTCTTTGAGATTAAAGATGGTGGGTTACACAATTTAGCCGGTTTAATTTTGAGTTATTGTTACGATACGTTTACAATTTTCAGTGCTTGCGTATCAGTTGTCACACTCTGCCAGAGTATCAAATGACTCTCCTTACCGGATACAGGCGGTTAAACTCTGACGAGGTCACGCGCTAAGACGTTCCGATACGGACCCTCTCTAGCGCGTGTCCGTTGACGAAGAACACGTCTCAAATGGGGAAGATGCGGAAAATCCGACCAGTAGATATTGTTAAGTCCAACGTTATATAACATGAAAAACATCACGGCCACGCTAGGTTGATCGGTTGGTGCATCTTGAATGAAAAAAATGGTTTATAGAACCATTTGAACGGTTTATATTCAACTTAAATTTGTGGATTTTTAATATGTGGATCTGATTGTTAGTTCTGTCAGATCATCTTCATGAAGGAGATAGATCTACAGAGCGGTCAGATTTCCTATGTAGCTACCATGGTAGGAAATACTCTGCGCGTGAAATGGTAAGGCACGTGTAGGAGACCAAAGCTCAATGTCCCAAAAGGCTTAAAGAAGGGCTCTGAACGGGCCCAGACTGGGTTGGTCTTGGCCCGGATTTTGAACTGTTGCGGGCCGAGACTATTCAAATATTTGTTTTCAACCCCGAGCCCGACCCATTTTACACCTTAGCTAAAACGGACGTGGAATAGGTGGTGTTACCAACACCACCATAACAGGGTGGGTTGATGTGTTGGGCATTGTGGGCCCAACCTGATGTATGTATAATCTTTATATCCACTCCGTCCATCCGTTTTTCCAGCCACTGTATTATTTACTTGCCATCCAACCCGTTGATAAGGTAACTCAGATATGGATGAATTAAAGATATAAATATTAGCTTGATCTAAAACTTTTATGGCCCCCAAGAATTTGATGAGCGTTCAATGACCATTGTTTCTAATAGTGTGGTCCACTTGAGCTTCAGACATACTTCGTTTTCTGGTTCATGCCCGAAAATTACAAGAGGAAAACGCATGGATAGTGCGGGATATAAAACTAAAACATATACATCAAGGAGGGCCCCACGGAACGCAACACATTAGGAGGCGGATTAGATACGGCCAGGATGAATAGCGAGACTGGCTACTGAAGAAACGTCATCAAGTTTTGTGAGACCTCAAACCCAGACTTTACTCACCACAGAAACAGCGGGAGGAGTAACGTCCACTGTTGAAACTTTCCTAAGGTCTACTAAGCTGTTTATCTAAGATCCTACGTGTTCATAAGTTAAGACAGACATGAAATTAGGTAAAACACAAATTTCAGCTTCATCAAAAACTTTTGTGGCCCCTGCAAAGTTTTAACGGTGGACGGCACTCTCTCCACTGTTTTCTGTTGTGGGGTCCACTCGAGTTTTGGATCTGACTCATTATTTGGCTCATACTCTAAATTTTTATCACCATATGGATGGACGGTGTGAATACAAAACAAACATCATGGTGAGTCCCACATGACTTGGTGACTACACTTTAGTAGCGATTCTCGGACACCGATTTCTGCTAAAGGCGTTCCTGGGCAAGGATGCGGGGTGGGGCCGACTGAGATGTTTATGAGAAATCCATCAGCCAATCTGTTTTCCGAACTCATCTTAAGACATGAGACCAAAAATGAAGTGGATCCACAGAAAAAAAGGTGGAAGGCTTTATGTTTTGTGTTTTCACTGCATCCCATTAGGACTGACCTTATAAACGGTTTGGATGGCATATAAACAACAAGCTGGACCCTAGGGCGGCTTCAACTGTGGGAATTTCTTTACCCAGTTATCTCCCTCATGTAACCCACTTGAGTTTTAGATTCATTTTGGATTCATTTTATCTTTACTCGCATGTCCTAAAATAAGCTAGAAAAACAGATGTATATGATAGAATTCTTAAAAACATCACTGTGAGCCCCACCCCGCATCCTTGCGCAGGAACATCCTGCTGAAGGCTTTCACAGGGAATCCGCGTCTCTATTCAACCTGGCAGTAGCTAATACGCTTCCAACACGTCAACACACCACCGCCGGTAATGGTGTTGTTATATCTAATTACTTGGGTAGGAAATGCGGTTGATACGCAGGCATATAGAAATGTTATCCTTGGCAAGTATTAACTCGAGTTAAACCGATTAAGCTGCGTAATCCACTATCCCTAAGCTATATATCTAAATCCAGATTGTTTACATAACATTAATTCTGATTCATGGACACTTTCTTGTTGAAACATGGCCATTGGATTTACTTTTTTGGGTGCATTTTTACCATTGAAATAAATGTCCACAATCCTGTAGTCAGATACTAAAAAAATCCTGATTTTTGTTCCATGGTACATATGAAGTGAAAGATACAAATTTAGATAGTTGAATTTGATATATTTGTATGCCACGCATGTAATTTTTAATTAATTTATAAGTGCCTGAATATTATCAATCCCAATCCGCCAGAGTATCAAAGTTTTTGTCAAATGGCGAAGGCACGCAGGAAGTGAAACTCTTGCGCGATTCGCGTACGTACACGTTGGGCGTGCCTTCCGCTTCAGACAATACCTTACGTGCACGAGATCCACCGTCTATCAGGTACGAAATCGGATTGCGTACTCAATATGATTTTATCGATCGGAGTAAACTCTGTTGGGCCCATCCACGCTGTCCATCTGTTTTTCCCACTCATTTTGAGGGTTGAGACCAAAATTGAAACATATCAAAAAATCAAGTGGATGACACCATGGGAAATAGTTGAATAATGATTTCCACCGTTGAAACCTTCTTAGTGCCTATAATGATATTTATGTGTCATCCAACATGCTCATAAGACCACAAAGACATAGATTTTTTTACGGTGTAGTTTACCTGAGTTTTGGGTATGTTTAATGGTTAGCAAGCCCTAAAATTATTTGATAAAATGAATTGCCAGAGTGAGTAAATTATATGTAATTGAATTGTTCTGAACATCATCAATTTGTCATGCAAGCCACAGATTTGTGCAAGGCAACATCTATGTTTCCTCACGTAACTCTCTAACAAAAGTTTAAAAGGCGTTTAACCCTACTTCCAAACCTCACGTCTCATGTAAGATCCCATTCACAGGACCATTTACTCTTGGAAGTTATTTACCTCCATTTACTCCTAATTCCGTTTACTTCCTTCAACTGTTTCTTATGGCCCGGCCTACCTGATTTGGGAGATGTTCCCCAGGTTGGCTTGCCAGTGGGGGAATGCGGACTGCGGACTGATCTGGGGTAGATTTGGTGGATCCGGTTCGTTGAGGTCGGGGGATCCATCACTATGGGGCCACTTTAATATATTTGTTGTATATCCATACCATTCATCCATTTTAATAGCTCAGTTTAGATTATGGGCCCAAAAATGATGCAGATTCAAATCTCAATTAGATCACACCAGAGGAAATAATATTGATTAAATGCTCACCATTAAAAACTTCATAGGGTCATCACCCATGCTCATTTAACATCCTACGTGTTGATAAGTAACACATATCTAGATAAAAAATGCCAACATCAAATATTTTATGGTCCAAAAGAAGTTTTTAATAAACGATCATCATTGCTTCCTTTCGTGTGGTCCAGATAAGATTCCCTATAGTCAGGAATCCACAGAAGTCAGCGACAGTATTAACCCTACAAATATTGAGTGGGTACCAGTCGGTGCTTGTGGGGCCCATCATAAAGTATGCTTTTTATCCATGCCTTCCCGTACATTTTGTTGGCTTATTTTCGGCTAGGGGACAAAAATTAAAATTTGAGGATATCTAAATTGTAGGTGAAGCACAGTGCAGGAAAAGAGCGTTGATTGATTGCCTTTACTATGGGACAAAAAATTTTAGGCCATGGAAAATAAAATAAATTTTTTTTAAGAACTTCTCGGTGGCCGCAAAAGTTTTGGATCAACCTGATAATTGTGTTATCCCTTCAGAACCTGTCTAACCAAAATCAAAGGGTTTGATGGAAAATAAATATTATAGTGGGCCATATTAAGTTCTTAATGGTGGGAAGTGGATTGGCTGGTGTACCCACACCACCGACATAGCTGCTGTGTACGTGTCTTGCGAAAGACGAGCGCTGACGCTATTTGATCTTGTGAATAAGTTAGAGATGTCTGGGCTGCAAAAGTATGTTCAGTATGTAATTTTTCGATTTTAAAATTCATGTTTCTCCAATTTAGTAAATAGAGTAATTGTATACCGGAAGTGGAAGAAATTTATTTTAACCCTCTGGAAAATTTATTTAACCACCGTTAAACTGTGAGCTGAGATCAAAGTTATATGGGCCCACAATGATGTATTTATTATATCTACACCGTTCATTCATTTGGAGAGATCATTTTAAACCATGATCCCAAAAGTCATATCCAAATCTTAAATGGACCACACAACAAATAGCAGTGGAGAGAATGATTCTCACCGTTTAAACATTCATAGGGTCCATCATAACGTTTATTTTCCATCCAATCGGTTCATAAGGTCACACAGACCTGGATGAAGATGAAAAATAAATATCATATTGATGCAAAACTTCTGCGACTCCCAAAATGCTTTCAATGGTAGAAGTTCAATCCCCCACTGCTTTTTGCAGCGTAGTCCACTGAATATTTAGAACTGTCTTATTTTTCGTCTCAAGCCTTACAATTAGCTCGTCAAATGGACGGACGATTTGGATATAACACAAGCCTGATGGTGTGACCCACCGAGCTTGGTTACGTCAACACACTAGCCAGTTCCGTTGTGTGTGGTACACCAGCCAATCTGCTTCCAGTCAGTCGCAGAAATGATCAGGTACATCTTCCCAAGAGGGTGCGGATTGCGTCCTACCCCCGCCCTGACGGTAAGGCTATGAGGGGCCCACCATTATGTAATTGCTTTATCCACGCCGTTCATAATTTTTATCAGATCATTTTAATGTATTATCAAAAAATTGAGGCAGCTCCAGGGATTAAGTGGATCACAAATTGGGGATTGAACTTTTAC
Source organism: Magnolia sinica (assembly GCF_029962835.1). Lineage (NCBI taxonomy): Eukaryota > Viridiplantae > Streptophyta > Magnoliopsida > Magnoliales > Magnoliaceae > Magnolia > Magnolia sinica. The sequence goes on from NC_080573.1 coordinate 130,128,722, forward strand.
CATTAAAAACATCTCGGGAGCGGGAGCAGTTTCAGATCAAACCGATATTTGTGCTTTCACTTCATCCACGTCTACATGACCTTATGAATAGGTTAGATGGTAAAAAAACATCACGGTGGCCCTTAGAAAGGTTTCAACGGTGCGTCTCATTATCACTGCAGGTTCCTTTGGTGTGGTCCACTGGAGCTGTGGACCTGCTTCATTTTTAGGCTTATATCTTAAAATGATATGAAAAAATCGATGGTGTGGTCCACTGGAGCTGTGGACCTGCTTCATTTTTAGGCATATGTCTTAAAATGATATGAAAAAATCGATGAACGGCGTGGATAAAACACTAACATCATGGTGGGCCTCATAGAGCCCTGCCTGGACGGATTACCGTTAGGGCGGGGGTAGGACGCAAACCCTGTCCCAGTACTATAAGCTATCGGCACTGCCCATAATTTTCCTCTAAAGCACCACATTTATCTTGTGCGATTGCTGGTTGTTCATCGTTTTATTGGTGTGGTTGGGTCAGCCGGTTTTCATTACAGTGAACACCCATCTTTTTCACGGTCCAGATGTCTTATACATGTGATACTTGGGCAGGAGTACGTGAAGCGTGGTAGGTCGAGAAGGTAGGAAATCCGCGTCCGGTAGGCTGTTGGTAATGTGGCAGTACTCGGTCATTTTTACAGAAAATATTGAAAAATTAAAGCAGATCCAATTTTCTGGTGGACCATACCATAGGAAACAGTGGTGACTGACCATTAATGGGCCACAAGTTTTGGATATGCTGATATTGGTTTTTTTTTTTTTTCTTTCTTTCTTTCTTTATCCAGACTTACATGACCTTATTAATGGATTGGATGTCAAATAAACACTACTTAGCCTTAATCATGCCTTAAAGAGAGTTTCTAATCACACCTTAGAGACCATACATTCGGCTGATATAGTCAACAGAAGATTCCACCACTATTGTTTCCTGGAGTATGGTAAACATGAGATTCGAATCTTCTTCATTTTTTGGAACATGCCTAAAAATACTGTGGGGGGACGGCATGGATGCTGAATATATACACCAAGGTAGGCCCCACAGTAAGGGCCGCAGGGTCCCACCTAATCCACTCCCCATATTTCCCTGATTCCTAGTCCTAGCAATTATTGGGCTAAAGAGCCTTCTACCTTGGCATAACCTTGCAAGGTTAGCCATTTTACACATGATCTAAAGTTTGAAATAACCTAGATATTGTTGGCACTTGGTTTAGTTTTGGTCACATGTGGTGCATGCAGGTGTGCTAAAAATGATTGTGTGGCTCAATTCAAACCGAACAACTTGACCCCAAGTGTTAAGATACGCAGATATGTCAAAGATATGTGAAAATCAATCACATATTCAACCACTCATGTTAGAATTGTAAGATAATTAGGCAATATTCAGAAAGACTCTAATATACTAGTGTAAAGGCACAAAAGAGGAAGTACTTATAGTTGATCGCAGGGAGCAACTAGAAGAAGCCTTTCTGAAATATAAACTTTTATTGAGAATGGATATAGTCCAGCATATGGGCATAGACTTGGATTACAACTAACGGTTACCGCTATAACTTATCACTACTCCTAAGATTGAGCTAGGCTATGATAAGGAAAGAAAAATATAATTTTATTGGTTTCTTAGATTGGTATGAGACAAATTTATTTGTTAAACTTCTTGCTATTTATAGATATTTGTTGTAGGTTTTCTTCCGGCGTTTCTCTTCTTTATTTCAACAATTATGGCGGTTGAACCATTGCCATGTTAGTCTTTCAGATCCATTTGTTTCTTCATGTTTTTTGGACAGTTCTTTTTCGCTTGACAGCTTTCGACTTCTAGGCTTCTTTATCGTGTCTCGTTATCAGATGACGTATATCATCTAGCTAAACATTAGATCCATCTATTTCTTCATGTTTTTTTGGCAGTTCTTTTTCACTTGACAACTTTCGACTTCTAGGCTTCTTTATCATGTCTCGTTATCAGATGACGTAAATCATCCAACTAAGCACTAGCTGTACTTCGGTGAAAAGTGCTCCTAATATCTCTAAAGATCTTTCGCATGATATTTTTTTCCCTTGCAATGACATATGTCTGTTTCTAATTAGCTATTTTAAAGCGGGCAGAAATGGGATATAGTATTGCCCCCCACGTCGCTTCACTTTTGGGCAAAAAGGTTAAAGCGACGATGACTCGTTGTTCAATGCAATAAATGCAATTGACCGGGTAAAACATCAAATTCATCCATCTTGGTCGAACTCAACCATCTCAATAATATATATATATATATATATATATATATATATATCAAATTCAGCCATCTTGGTCGAAAAATATCGAAGTAGGTCATCTTCGTTAAACTCGACCATTTTAATTGAAAACTATCAAAATCAGCCATGACAATAAATTGTAGGTCAATCCATTCCGAAGGCTTATGATAGACCGGGTGGTAGTTCGACCAATAACCAATAACTTGGCTTGCCACCCTCTTAAGCCAGTTGTAAAACTTAGTCATATTCTAAATAGCGAGGTTTGGCCACAAGAAGTGGCTTCGGACCTACCGATATTATTCCCCATTGTGATGGATATTTCTATGGAAAGGCTGTCCTCTGACATCATGAATGAAATTCATGTTATCTAAAAAAACATTCCACATTTCTTGTACTGTAGTAGGATGTGTGTTTCGTTGTTAAATAAGAACTGGCGGTATCGACACCAAGTTTATAATAGAATTAGTTTCAAAAATTTATTGAGGCACATTAGGCACTTTTTCAACAAAAATAGTCATCGTTTGATTTAAGCTTTCAATCTGACTGACCACCCACTTGTTGAAGGTTTCAACTTGGATTCATGACAGCTTATCCCGAACTCGTGACTGCTCTGCAATATGCTGAATACCTATTTACATATCGTGTAACATATCCACTATTACCTTAAAATGATCTATCCGAGATGAAGATGCCCTAATTGGGTTTCGCGGATTAGGTCGTAGGTTTGGTTCTGGATTTAACAGCTCAGGTGTTGGCTGCACCTTTATTTCCTGCTCCGGTGAAGGAGGTTCACTAACTACAGAAGTATTGTAATGCTTATGTATTTTTCAATATATATAGTTTAAAATTTAAAATTTGAGAGAGAGAGAGAGAGAGAGAGAGAGAGAGAGAGAGAGAGAGAGAGAGATCCATATTTCTCCTTAACCCTATCTTATCTTATCTTTCACATATTTCTCATAATCTAACTAACTCTCTTTCTCAGGGAGAGAGATAGTCCCATCCCATTTAAAAGAAACAATGGAAGAAAAAAAAAAACGAGAGAGATATAGACTATATGCAAAAGAGAGAGTGAGAGAGGAGAATGCCTCTGAGAAGCTCATCAGGTTGGTAATACAATCCCTTTATATTTTTTCTGGTAAACTAAGCCTATTCTAATAGATTTAAATGATAAATGGCTTAGATTATCCACCCATCCATCATGCATGTTAAATCATCTACCTATTATAATTTGTATGGAAAGACATTTGCTTTTGTCTAGGGAATTATTTCTCATAGCCTGGACATGTATGATGTTATCTATGCAGGCCATTAATTTTAATGGAGCAAATATGTTAAGAGCTTAAAGGTTTGGAATCATCCAACCACTTGATGGGCCTCATTGATTAATAGAGATTTATGAGTAGGGTAGTAATTCTACATGATAATAGTACTGAACAATTCAAATTGATCGGATAATTCGAGTATTAATGTATGGATTATAAATTGGAAAAGATATAATTCTCTGCACAAGCTACAACTTGGCACAAAGAATCGTATGACCAAATCTAAGACACGTGATTAAACATCGCCGTTCAGCGGATTTCTAAGAACAAAATGAATTATAATCCAAAATTCTAGACCGATCGGACCATGAGATGGGCCACATTTATCTGAGGTAATTGTAGACAATGAATTATATATTGATTTATTGTATGGAGCCATTGGATGGCTAAGATCTAATTCGATCTAGACTAATTATCAAAATCCGTGCATCAGATGACGATGAGATTCAAATTTGATGATTGATCTAACCATTTAGTGGACCGCATTGACCAATCAATGCTGATCACTACGAATTGTAATAAGTTGATGTATGGATGGTGGATCAAGATCATTATTGGTTGTCCTTTAAAATAAATCAAAGTGATGATCCATAGTTGGCTCTAATCCATCTATCAAACTAAGTCGAACCTTGAAATATCAAAATAGATAAAATTTTAGAATTTTATGTAAATCATTACAAATTGCACAAAAATTCAGAATTTAAGGGCTAAAATAAACTATAATTTCTCACGAAGTCAGGGCGTTCTAGTATAAAGTTCCATAATGTTACAAAATGCTGCTTGAGCCTTAAAAAAAATCCAAATTACAGACTGTTACTGAAAATAGTGCCGAAATTTCAGGGCTAACTTCTAACAACACCGTAATTTTTAGAATATTATTTATTAATTCATGAAATCATTTAAATAAGATATCTTGTTGTAAGAATATTTAAATGGATTTAGATCGATCAAAGATGGGCCCCACCATGTGAGCTAGTGAGATCATAATTTACGTTATTTTAGAGATTTCTAATTCAAATCAAACTATTTTTTTATGGAATCATCTCTACTGCACCAAGGTGGGTGATCCTGATGTATCTCTTCATTAAGTTAAAATAAAGTGAATGTTTATTGTGTTTAAATGCTTATTTGATTTGATTACTATATTGATAATCACACCGGATATTATCATTTGCTTTGCTGTATTGATATAATGCATGGTTTGATTTTTTATATGAATGTATCTTATGATCTAATTTCTATATTGAAGTAATAGATGTTTTGATTTTAATACAATGCCACTCAGGAGTTGAATGTCTTTCTGATATCATTAGATAATATGGAATTGTATTGATTCAAAATTGAGAATAAAAATGATTATATGATATATCATTCATGACTACAATATTATGCTTGCGCATACATCATTACATGCATAACATGTGCTGAATTTCTTGGAGACCTCCCTGGATGATATACCTGGTAGAATCGTTACCAGACGTCCACTATATTAGTGGAAGCATACTTGAGGAGTATATGTGGGTCTTGCCCATGCCTACTAAGTGGTAAAAGCCTGCTAAGGTATAGATGTAGGTTGAAGAGTTTTCAATCCACGCAAGTGGATGAATTCTCACTTGATGTATCCATGCATTCATGTATTACATAACATCTGTATTTTCTTTCTTAACTTATATTGTATATGATTGTTATTGCTTTATTCTAATTTGATGTGAAGAACCATGTCAGGATTTCTTACTACACATTTGACGGCTTACCTTGTATTGATGTAAAAGCATATATACATGATTGATGTGAGCCAGTGGCTCAAGAACAAAAAGACTTAGCCAAGCCAAAAAAGGACCCATGGGACACATGACCCAAAAATCTTAGTCGAAAAATATCAAATTCAGCTATCTTTTTCGAAAAACATCAAAGTCGGCCATCTTGGTAAAAAAAAAAAAAAAAAATCAAAGTTAGCCACGCCAATATAGACTGTCCGTTAATCCATTCCGGATAAGACTTATGATAGACGGGTGTGGTAGTTCAACCAAGAACTTGGCTTACCACCTCTTGGAACACTTCTAATACTTGGTCATCATTCAAATGGTGAGGTTCGGCTGCAGGAGGTGGCTCGAAACCTATCGGGTTTTGTTCTCCACTGTAAGGAAAATTTTCTAAGGAAAGGTTGCTCTCGGGCATTCCCTGATTTTTGACCTCATGAATGACATTCATATTTTTTCATTTGAATTGTTTAAACTCTGTAGGTGGAGGAACATTCCGTACTTTCTATATTTGAGCAGGATGTGTGTTCTGTTCTGGAATAAGCGTTGGTGGTGCTGATGATCTCGACGCTAAGTTTCCGATAAAACTAGTCTCAACAGTTTGCTAAGGCAGCACAGTTTGTTGAGACATGACAGATACTCTTTCAGCAAAAATAGCCATTATTCGAGTTAAGATGTCAGTTTGATTGGCCATTCACCCATTGAAAGTTTCAACCTGAATCCAAGACTGATTGGCCTAACTTTGTGACTACTCTGCAATATGTTAAAACCCCATTTGCATATCACGTAGCCCAACCGACATTATCTTAAGTGGGTCAATCTGAAATGATGATGCCCAGTTCTGATTTGGAGGATTGAGTACCGGGTTCGTCAAAAACTTAGGCACTGGCTGCACCTGCATCTCTTCCTCTGGTGTAAGAGGTTTACTAACTGCAAAAGTATTACGAGTACCCCTTTGACTCATGCTTTCATGAAATTATTATACAAGTATGTATACTCAAATTCTCGAGTCCCGTCGGGCATGCTAAATTTTGTTGGCTTTCAATTTGTTTCGGTCATGTGTGACCTATGTGGGCACGTCAAAACCGATGGTGTGGTTTGATTCAAATCGAACAACTTGATCCCAAACGTCAAGATAGGCAGATACGTCGAACGTAAGTGTATATGGCCGAGACCTAAGAAAATCAGTCTCCTATTCAACCACTCGCAATATTGTTGTAAGATGATCAAGCGATTGTTAGAAGGTGGGGTTCTTCTTCCGAAGATGGGTTGCACATTCCCTTCCGTATGAAAGGACTTTTATAAATGGAAACAATCAAACAAAAAGAAAATATTTATGTTTGATCTTGGAGAGCAACAATAAAATGCCTTTCTAATAAATGAAGTAATTGTATTGATACCGAAAACAGTCTAGCGCAAAAGCACAAATTTGTATTATAACTAAAAATTACTGTTACTGGATTATGACTAAGGATTACTGCTACTTGTAGGATAGAGCTAATATATGATAAGAAAAAATAATTTGATTTGTTCGTTGGATTGTTACAAGATGTCTTGTTTTGCTGAACTTCTTGTTATTTATAGATCTTTGTTACAACTTCTCTTTAGGCGTTTCTCTTTTTTATTTTAACGGTTATGGCAGTTAAATCATTGTCACGTTTGGTCTTTCAAATCCTTCTGTCTGTTTATGTCCCTGTAATTATTTTCTTTTTCGCTTGATCGCTTTTCACATCTTGAATTTCTAGACAGTGCCTCATCATTAGATGACGTGTATCATCCAGCTCCGCACCAACTATACTTATGTAGAAAGCACTCCAAATATCTTTAAGGGCGTGTTTGGCCAAACCGATCCCATGGGATTAGGAGGGATGGAATGGAATTTAATGTAATGATGGTGGTGTCAGTGTTTTTCCCCTGATCTCATGGGTTTGGGATAGCCCATGGGATATACCGCTGAGTGTTTGGACTGTCACTAATGAATGGATTTGCATTTCCCCTGCTTCTCGTGGTGTGCCCCACTCACTGATGGATATCTACCTTAAAATAGGTTTATGGCTAAATGTTGGCTAGTGAAAATGATGGACGGAGTGGATATCTTATTGATATCTCAGTGGGCCCCACATAGTGATGAAAACATGCATCCCAGGATTGGCAGGATCTGGGCAGCGTTTACGAGGCCGTGGGGGATGAAATACATCCCCGCCATCCCAAACAGCAGACGGGATGGGATGGCACAAGATAACCCTCCTAATCCCACCAAATTCCATCTCTCTTGACTGTCCAAACACGCCCTAAAGATCTGCGCACTATATATATTCTTCATGTGTCTTTTCTCATTGGTTATTTAATTAACTGCCAGAAATAAGGTACAACAACTCGAACTCAGTCTTTAGGCTAAGTTTAGGGCCGAAGCTCTAGCCTCAGAGTGCCAGGCTGCCAAGGAAGCAGATTGGCTAGTGTACCATACACCACCGATCTGGCTGGTGTATTGACATCACCAAGATCTGTTACTATCCAACACCATCACTGTAGTATATCCTAAGAGTATGTTAAATATCCACGCCCATCATTATTGGATCACAATCATCAAGTTCTTATTTGGCAAATGACTAATCATATCCTACTGACTTCAAACCACGACCATCTGGTATTTTTTTAGTCCCTTTGTTAGCACAAGCAAGTGTAGGTATTTATTTTCTTCTTTGCTTAGTTATTTCTTTTTCGCTGATTGTATTATTCTTACATGCAAATCAATAAAATCTATGATTGGGCTTATTTTTAATCTTATTTATCCATTATAAATTCACCGAGAAACCTAATATACTATCAGTACTGAAATAAAAGTCTCTGTCACAAGGAATAAAAGATCTCATTTTGAAGGACTAACCCTCCCCTTCTCAAATCGCATGATCACCGTAAGAATTGGTGGCTAAATAATCAGATTAACCTTCACAGGTTTGATCTTAATTCGACTAGTTTGGCACCTATGATCACAAGCGTTTAATTAATTTGAGTTGAGTACAACTCTAACATGCCCAACACTATTTCTAATTGCACACATTTAATTAAATTTAGACTACTCATAACACATGTGACCACGTGTTCATATTGAGCAACAACAAAATGGTAAATAAGCATCACGATGGCCTTAGGAAGGTTTCAATGGTGGGTGTCATTATCCCCATTGTTTCTTTTGGTGTCATCCACTTGAGCTTTTTTATTTGCTTCATTTTTTGACCTCATGCCTTAAAATAAGTTGAGAAAACATATAAACACCGTGGATATAAAACACATACATGGTGACTCCATAGCGCCTACCACTAGGTTTTTCTTTAACCAGTGGTTGGCATAAGGTTTGCCACCTCATGTTGGTCCATGCTGGAGAAGTACTATAGGCCCCATCATGATGTATGTATTTGTATTTTACCATGTCATCCATCCGTATCATTCATCTATATTTCTAGTTCGTTTTAGGGCATAGGGCCTAAAAATCATGCAAATCCAAATCTCAAGCGAACCACACCAGCATAAGAAATAGTGGTAATTGAATGTCCATTGGGAGCAATAAAAGTCTCAAATCAAACTGATATTTGTTTTTTTCCCTTCGTCTATAACTGTATGATCCTCTCAACAAGTCGAATAGCAAACAAATATCATAGTAGCCCTTGGGAAGTTTTTAATGTTGACCGTTCAATCACCATTTCCTAAGTAGTGGTTCACCTAATATTTATATCTATTTTATTTTTGGGCTCATGCCCTAAAAAAGCCAGAAAAATGGATGGATAGTATGGATGGAACACGCACATCATGAAGGGGCCCATAGAGCACCAACCATTACTGAACCACCGGTCTCACTACTGAATCTGAGGGGAGCGGATTGCATGGTATGCCAGACACCATCGACCTTAGTGGTGTGCTGATGTCATCGAGTTCTATGAGCTCCACCATAATATATATGTTATATCTACACTGTCCATCCATTTCCCGATATCATTTTAAGCCATGGTCCAAAAATGAGGCAGATACAAAGGTCTGTCCCTGCCATAAGTTTTAAATCCAAGGACGACTTACTTATTTTGAGTTGAGTCGAGACACAGCCCAGCCCAATTCAACGCACTCACACTCTTACTCTCAACCCCGACTCCAAATGCCGAACCGGATCGGACTGTATAGAGTCGGAATAGACTCGGACGCTGCTCACCCAACACAAACGAGTCATCAATACCAGCCAATCGTAGATTGGCCGTGTCCCCAATACCGCAATGGTTTTTAGCCAATGGTGGCCCATTGACCATTATTTCGAGATTGGATCCTTTACAACCTCACTAGAAAAAAACCTTAATTTATAACTATGCTTGTGGGGCCATTATGATTTCTCTATGGAATATCCAACCCGTCCAAAAGCATTGCCCCACGAGAAAGTGCCATGCCCCAAAAATCGTGCTAACCATCATATGAATTTACAAGTTTTTAGGTGGACATCCCACCTAACGATTTATAGACTTGATTTTCGGGTCATCTAATCTGATTTTTTGCGGCATCTAACCATTATGATTTCATGGACCTAATCCTAACCATCATGATTTTATAGACCTGATGCTGCGATGGGATGGAGTATACACAACACGCTGGACCCACAGAAAAATATTTGAATTTAACGTTTACACTCAGGAGAATGAGTTTTCACCCATGTTAATGACTTTTACACGAATGTTAATAACCTTTACATGCAGGTGAACAAGGGTTGGTAGAAAAAGCCTTTTATATAAACGTTTGTTTACACTAAGGAGAATGAGTTTTCACCCATGTTAATGACTTTTACACGAATGTTAATAACCTTTACATGCAGGTGAATAAGGGTTGGTAGAAAAAGCCCTTTATATAAACGTTTGTTTACACCAAGGAGAATGAGTTTTCGACCATATCTGCTTGCATATGGCTATAATGGACCCCACGTGATGTGTGTTTGACATTCCACACATCCATAAGGTGCCTGACCTTGTGTTTGGCCAGGGCCCAAAAAAATCAAGATAATTCAAATCTCAAATGGGCCACAACAAAGGAATAGTTGGTACTCTACGCCTATCATTAGTATCGTTAGGCCCACCTAAGTTTCGGAATGGCCTGATCGTTAAGCTCTCCCATCATTCAGGTAAAATGTGTCTGATGGATGGTTCGGATGTGTTATACACAGCATGTTGAGGCCCACTTGCAATCAAGGGTATGCTTCCTCTCTCTAACAATATTCCTCGTACTGTGGCCCACCTGAGTTTTGGATTTGACTGATTTTTAGGTTGAGGGACCATCATGGTAGGGCGAATTTGATGATAGATCAAATTTCATCCATACATCATGTGGGGCCCATTTTGAACCATTATGGTTAGCATGCGTGGAAATGATACCACCATAATTCTGAATTGTGGGGGTAATGGCGTGAAATAGCCCCATGTAATGTCTGCAGGAAATTGGACCCGTTCATTAGGTGCGCCCTCCTTTGTATGACCAGGGGCTTAGGGAGCAGATTGACTCAGGTGGATCACAGGAGCTGGAATATTTTATAGGGAACGCCCACCACTGGTTTCGGTGTCCCATCATCCTGGTCGAATGGCTCAGATTGATGAATGGATTGGATGGCGTATACATAGCATGTTGGGCCCTAATCACAATCAAGGGTGGGCCTCCGCTCTTAATTTTTACTTGTATCGTGGCCTACTTGAGTTTTGGATTTGCTTAATTTTTGAGCTTATAACCCAAAGATGGAGGAAGCATCCGATGGATGGATCACATGACACGTATGCATGCATCCCGTGGGATCATTTCAAGCCGTTACCACTAGAATTATGGTGGTAAATTCACCATGCCATCATTTTTTCATTCGTCTAATATTTCTATTAAAAGTCAAAATAAATTTCAAAGTGTTTCTTTTCATAATAATAATAATAATAAAATAAAAATAAAAATCATGATATTTTTTAATACTTCTAGTTTACTAAAATGCCCATAAAAATCCATATGGAAAAACTGCACTTCTTGATTGCTCAAGTAACATATTTTACACCGTGGTGGCTGTTAGTCTGATCTAGGTTGCCCCTTCTAGGAATCGAACACACGAAGTGGTATTTGCTCTAATACTAATTGTTAAGTACCTGATTAATACGCCAAAAGCTTAGGGCCTTGATGGAATGCATCAAGTTAGGCTTTTTGGATCATTGGGATTGTAACATTGGTCTAAAGTACCACTAAGAAAATACAAATATTTCTATTTATAACTAACTTTGATTTTCTTATCTTAGTTTAATTTGTAATTAAATAAAAAATATTCTTATTTCTTAGACTCCTTGTTATAAATCAATTAACACTTTTTTTTTCCTATTTGAGTCCCATCTTATAACATATAGGTGACATAATTTGTGCTTGTGCCGCATGCTTTGGATTTCCAACAATCACACTCTACAAGTAGGTGTTGTTTACATCCATTTTCAGCATCCAACTATGGACTAATACAAGGATGCCATAAGGAGACTGTATTTGGTATATGCAAAATTTGTACACATACATGAAGAGATCTGTGTCTAATCTTCCTTCGGCATCATGTATTCTGTCATTAACGTGATGGTACAGACTCTTATCAGGCCCTTTAAAGGGATGAATCGTCATGTGCCCATTAAATGAGGCAACGTGCTTAGCATGTTTATAAAAGACCCACCAAGCTAGCGTGTTCTATCTCACAACTAGATATGGTCTCATCTATGAGGTTGTCCCTCACAATCCTTCCTAAACAGAATATTTTTTCAGAGACGTTTGAAGAACCAACAACGATTTAAAAGATTCCGAAGACCAAGATGTTGAATCAACATTTGAACCAATTCGAATATAATACAAGACCCGAATCGTAAAAGGATGGTTGAATTTATATCAGGTCCCGTTTTACACGATGATCAGAATAAAAAGAATGAAAGAACTATATCCAACCTAGTCTGATAACATATCGGTATCGAGTGTTAAATCCAATCTCACTCCAAACCACCACTTGATTTAGACTGATTGACACCTTGAAGTGGATGAGGTTGGTCATTAAGACAAGTTCGGTGGCCATGTTTGATAGAGATCAACCCCTTGAACTCCTCAAACCACGATCTAGTTCTTTCATCAGAGAAACTCTGATAATCCCGGGCCTAATCTTTAATGGGCCATGAACATCTCCATGAAGATACAGTTACGGAAGAATATCCAACAAGCCAATGAGTCCAAAGCTCGTCTTTTCAATGCAGATCCTGATTTGCTTAGGAAAAGATTACGTATTTGAAAAGCCCATTCGAATATCCTAAAAGCCCAACGAGAGGCTATCACTATCTCAAGAAAGTTATAAAAGGAACACAAGAAGAAGAGCTCGAGACCCTATCGCGACACACATCTATCTAATTTTACCTTTACTTTAGTTTCATATCTATCTTAAGTTTGAGATCGACATTATTTGAGATGCAATTGATGACTGGTGACCCTCTTGTGAGAGGACTCTGTTGAGCACGTCATAATGTATGTGTTTTATTATGTTATCCAATTTCTTCTTTTTTTTCTTTTTTTTTTCAGCTCCTTTTACATAATAAATTTAAATTTTAAGTGTATCTAGAGCTTAAGACCACGTTAAAAGAAACCACTGGGTAATGAGTGCTTACAGGTGAACACTTCTCAAGGCCGCTGAAGTTCCGGATCAACTTGATATTTGTGAGTGAAAGATCCTCGTTTCAACACTGAGGCCTTTGCATGGATTCCTTGGGGCGGGTGGCTAACAGTGAAGTGTGAGCTATCAGTGGGTGTACTAACAAGCTAACAAAAAACAAAAGGTGATATATGTGTTTTCCCTTCATCCGTATCTTGTGCAACCTTATGAATAGGTTAGGATGACAAATAATATCAACGCAGGCAGTGTGAATGTTTCAACGGTGGCAATTACTATCCTCGTTGTTTCCTGAGATTTGGTCTACTGGATATGCTTCAATTTTGGGCTCATACCCTAGCATGAGCAGGACAAACCGATGGACGCCATGGATAAAACACATGCATCTGGCCCCACGTAATCATGTCAACACGGAGGTCGGTGGTGGCAGGTCACTACCCAAACCTCCTCCATTTGGTCCTGATACGAGCGGGTGCAAATGTGGATGAATAGATGTCACGCAAACGTCACCTTTTAGGCACAGGGTACTGCAACAGAAATACGGGTCCGTGTCTGCCAACCTGTCTCGGCCGTGCAACTATGATCGGAATCCTTGGAAAACACTGGCTGCTTGCGTAAAACACCCAAGTCTTTGTGGGGCCTACATGTTGTATATGTAAAATCAAATCCGTCTATCAGATTCTATTGTAAATTATAAGCAGTTACACCAAATAATAGATAAATTAAAAACTCAGATGGACCACTTCAAATGTAACAATGGGGATGGGACGCCTACCATTGGCTTTTATTTTGTGGCCACCATAGTATTTATCTTTCATCAAACCCGTTAATCAGGTGTAAATATTAAGATGAAGACAAGATACAAAAATCAGCCTCATAGAATGCTAAGGCAGGCAACACCTTTGAATATAGCGGTTTCATGTGCAATCCTACCATGATGTTTGTGTTTTATCCGCCATTCATCCACTTTTTCCCACTAATTTTATACCAATAGCTTAAAAATGATGTGGATATGAATCTCGGGTGGACCCATATTAGAAAACAGCGGTGGTTGAATGCCCACCGTTAAAAGTATTTTAGGCCATTAATGTTTTGGATAAAGCGGTTATTTGTATTTTCCCTTCCTCTTCTATTACCTTCTTGACAGGTTGGATGGAAAATAAACGGTGGTTGGATGCCCACCGTTAAAACCTTCTTGAGCCACAAAAGTTTTAGACAACGCTGATATTTGTGGGTGTGACCTTATCAAAGGTTGGATGTTAATCAACATTACAGTGGATTGGGTGGTAAATAAACATTATGTTTGGACTTAGAAAGTTTTTTACGGTGGGCATTCAATCGCCACTGTTTTCCGTGGTGTGGTCCACCTCGATGGACGGGCGTGGATAAAACATAGTCATCACGGTGGGGCCTGGAGTGCACGGCCAGTCGGTAGAGGGTCACTGCCCAGTCCGAGTCGGGATTTCACATACATCAGATGGTGGCCCGAAAGGCTTTGGAGCGTTTTGCGCGTTGCGTAAAACAGGGGAGCGCATTAGGTGTTACCAGGGTTACTCGTACTGTGGGGACCACCTTGATAATCTGTTGTATATCCTCGCCGTCCATCCGTTTTTTCAGACTATTTGAGTGGGTAGTTCTAAAAATTAAGCATATCCAAATCTCAGGTGGGCCACTTGAAAGAAAACCGTGGTTATTAAATGTCCACCATTGAAAACCCCAGGCCCAATTTAAGCAGATCAATAATGTTTATTTACCATCCAATCCCTTGATAAGGTCAGAAAGACCTGGATGAAGGAAAATAAATAAATAAATAAACATCGGATTTCTTGGCTTATAAAAAGTTTTTGATGGTCATTCACTACCTTTTCTAGTGGTGTGGTCCAAAAAAAAATTTGAATCCGCTTAAAGTTCAGTATAACGTCTTAAAATGAGCCAGAAAAAACGGATGGACGGCATGGATATAATTTTTTATATATATAACGGTAGGTCCCACAAGGTGGGTAACAGCTAATCAGCTCCCATAAAACAGTAGGGGAATCTGATACGCGCGAAGAGGACGCTCAACGTACGACCGTGCGTTGGCCAGTTGGACGCAGATTGGGTACTGACTACTCAGTAACTCCACGTGCTGAGTAAAATCTGTGGGACCCACCGTGATCTACGTATCTTATCCACGCCATCCATCGAATTGCATGAGCCTAAAATTGAAGCATATCCAAAGCCCAAAAGGACCACACCAAAGGATACAGGACTTATGATGTCGTCCACCGTTGAAAACTTCCTGAGGTCCACATTGATGTTTATTTCTCATCTGACCCGTTCATAACGTCACACGATAATGGATGAATAGACACAACAAATATCAGCGTAATCCAAAACTTCCGTGACCACCAAGAAATTTTTAACGGTAGGCGTTCAATTTACATTGTTTCATCTGATGCGGTCCATTTCAACTTTGGATATGCTCCAATTTTGGAATCACATACTAAAAGAGCTGAAAAAACGGATGAACGGCGTGGATAAGACACATACATCGATGTGGGCGTGCTGAGTTAACTCCGTCGGCAATCGGGGTACATGCCAGATGTGCTGTCCTCTCCGGAAAGCCAAAAGGACATCCTCCGAAAACGAGGGCCTTCGTTGTCCAGCTGGCAGCCACCGCCCACCGACAGACCTAATGAGTGCTTTCGAATGGTACCGCGGTACCACCGCAATTTGTCGTAATACCCCGGCTGCTGTGGGGCCCACTTCAACTGTGCATCCAATCCACACCGTCCATCGTTTTCTTCCCCTCATGTTCAGCCCTGAAACCAAATCAGGCCGAACCAAGAATCATTGAGCAATGTAGAACCAAGTCATGTTGGTGGCCCACCCGGGTTTTGAAATGGCCTGATTTTTGGTATATCTCTTGGAACTGTTAGGTTGCGTATGATGAATGGATTAGATGACATATACACAGTACGGTGGACCTCACAAACAGTGGTAAAGGCTTTATTGGTTGAGCATTGAATGGATTAGATGACACAAACACAGTACGGTGGACCTCACAAACAGTGCTAAAGGTTTTATTAGTTGAGCATTCCCTCCCAATCCCACGTGGTGGGGCTCACATGAGTTTGCGTTCGGTCAGAATTTTCCATCTCATTTTAATACATGGGCCAATGTACTGGGCCACACCATTCATCATTGGCTTGGGCCCAACGCGAACCATTCTTGGGCCTAACCTAGCCCAAGGGCAGGGGCCCAGGCCCCTAGTCTCACTGGGGGGGCTCGACCAACCTAAGCCATGGAATAATGGAGATATTAGTAATGAAAGTTATTATTTGACGTGCCCGGTCCTTGTCCTTGCCATCAAGAGCCCAATGACACTGATTGTATGCTGAGTAAACTCTGTGGGGCCCACCATGAGGTATGCGCTTTATCCATGCCATTCATTCGTATTTTTATTTTTTTATTTTCATCTCAGTTTAGGGCATGAGCTTAAAAGTGAAGTATATCCAAAGCGCAGAGGACCACGCCACATGAAATAGTGGGAACCGAATGCCTACCGTTGAAAACTTCTTTAAAGGCCATAGACGTTTTGGATCAACTTGATATATGTATTTTCCCTTCATCCATGTCCGTGTGACCTTATGGACAGGTTGGATGACAAATAAACATCACTGTAAACTCAAGTAAAGTTTCAACTGTGGACATCATTATCCCCATTGTTTTATGTGATGCGGTCCACTTAACTTTTGAATATTTTCAATTTTTAAATTTTACCCTAAAATGAACTGGAAAAAAAAAAATAATACAGACGGCATGGATAAGACACATACATAACAGTGGGCCCCACAGAATAGCATATTGAGTTACTTGGTATGCATTCTGCGTCCAATCCAATCCAACCAACGTAACATATCCGTCCATCTAACTGGAATTCTTAGATCTCATTTTATCCTTATCCTTTTCTCCCGACGGCATGTTTGGACGGTGGATTATCACCGTAATGTACAAACAACAAACCTCTCACCACTAAGCCCTACTATCTTTCATGGCATTACAACCATTTTTTTTAAATTTCACGTAGTATTGGCAACAGGCAAAATGGGTGGATGAAAGGACAACATCGTGGGGCTAGTGATGGAACATGTTTTAAAGATCTTGCCCCATGCCTTCCTTTCTTATTCAGATAGTGGATACGATGGGCACGACTAAGGATGATCCTGACCATACAATTCAATTGATACTCATCAGAAAGTAAGCCGCACTGCATACTCTAAACCAAACAATGATCCAATGGATACGATTTTTCTATCCAAGATAGACTCTGATTACGGTAAATCCATAGTGGGTACACCAAAGCAACTGTCCAGATCACTAGGCCTTGGGCTCCACTGGCATAATCTAAGGGCAGTTATTCGATACTCCAATAGAGTATGACAGTTGATACACACGCACACAGATATTTGTGCGTATGATATGGTAAGTGATGCAGAGCGGATTGTGGACATTTTCATGTCCAAGATGGTTCAAGAAGTCACCAATACCGCTATAACCTTAAAACATGCTTATCTCGTAAATTAGACTGAATTATATTGGAAATTAGGAGAACAGTGTAGTTAAGCCACAAATACTTGCTATAAATTAGAAAAAAAATACTTCTTAAGGGAAGTTACGACTTTGAAAGAGTTTTAGTTATATTTTAATTCCTAAACTTATTAAGGGCGTGTTTGGCCGGACCGATTCGACGGTATTAGGAGGGATGGGATTGCTATATCTCTGGATATGCATGACGAGCCAAACCGACCCGGTGAACTTGTTCCAAGATATAAGCAAACTTACTTGCCCCGAGATATAGCAATCCCAATCCACCGACATCATCATCATTGCCTTAAAATCCACGGTCCCAAAATCAGATTGATAGAAAATTCCTAGCCTTTGATTTGTCGACATTTGTTGGTTGAAACAGAGCCGTTAATTTTTTATTTATTTAAAACCGTCCAATAAATATCCACCAATCCAGTGAGCAGATAATTTTTCGATGATGATAAATCAAAACTGTGACCCATAATTTGGACGGTTTGGATCGAATTGATTGAATGTCACGTCAGCAATCTCTAGGTAACTTCGTAGTGCCTTCCGTGGAAGTTTTTCTCTTGAATAAATACCGAGGGAAAGTAACTAGCACGTGACCAGTGGAATCTCGTGCTTACGTCTCCATCTCCCTTAACTAGTTCCGTACTACTCTATCAATGCTGAAAGAGACATTTTCTGCCTAAAACATCTTTACACGTGGAATGACGTGTGGAAGCGGATTGGCCGGTCTACCTCGTGAGGTGTGCAACGACGAGTTCCTCTACCAATGTACGAAACGGTGGATGGGAGATCAAAGTTCCGTAAGCTCCACAATGATGTATTTATTACATCCACACCGTTCAGCCATTTGGCCAGATCATTTTAGAGTATAATTCGAAAAATGAGATATATCCAAAGTTCTAGAGGAACACACCACAAATAGAAGTGGGATAATGATTCCTACCGTTAAAGCATTCGTAGGGCCACCACAATGTTTATTTTACATCCAATCCGTTCATAAGATCAGTCGGCTTCAAGTTTGATGAGTAAGGCCCTTCTTTCTCTGATCCAAACCGTTGAGATTACGTGCTACAGATTGGTTGGTCTAGCGACAAAAGAAAGAAAAGAAAAATGAAAACCCATAGATGGTCGAAAATGGGAGATCCAGACCATTGAAATAAAGGCCTCTACTACGGATATCGGATGCTCCAAAAATCTCCTAACCTGTGATTGTAATGCTTTGATATGTAACCTATAATTGGACGGTTGAAGAGTAACGATCCGTTAATCTGGAATACATTTTGGACATCTCAATCCAAAGTGGGGCCATTTGTTTGATTATTTTGATCACCCAACCATGGAAAGAAATCAGACCCGTCCATTGATAAGGTAGCATTCTGAATATGGACCGCCTGTGATTTCCCCCAACCGCCCTAGGTCATGAACGGCCTAGATCTGTTGAGATGTCCATCAATGATAAAAATCTGTAAATTTCCTGAGGCAGAGGACTCTATCAGTACACGGAGTCGTACGTCTCCGCATGGTATGGGGATGGGGAGTAATAACCACGTGATATTGACATTGAAGGACACAAAAATGATAAGAAGAGGACAGATTTGATAAAAAGTGTAGCCCTCTTATCAATCTACATCTGTTAAGATAACGAATCCGATTTCTTCGGATAAGCCCGTGGATATTTGATCGGTCTAATCTAACTACATGCCCTTTTATTTGTGAGGCACGTTCCACCATTCATGGGTGTGGTTTTTGCTATTTTTAGGACCGTTGAATTTAAAAACTAGAACGTCTCAAGTACGAACGATGCACCATAACTTAACATACAACTAGTAGGTAACTTTAGATTTTTCATGTTTTTACAAGATCCAACCCTTCAACTTGTGCAAAAATAAGCCCCTTAAATTGTCGCATGGTCACATCATAGAAAATCATGTCTAGCGGTTGATAATCGACAAAATATAAAGTGTGGTACACTTGATGAGTTTATGTGGCTGATTTTATTGATAAGGAAATAAACATAACGATCCAACCTATTGGACGGATTAGATTTTTTTAATGCATAACAGGTGAGAAGTAATCCGATGGATGGACGGTAACTTATGGTCCAGCCGGTTGGACTTGAGACCACCATTTTAAATACATCGCCCAATCCGCGTTCCGTTTCCGTACTTTCAATTGATCTATTCGCGTGTGTATATGGCATCTGATCTACGCGCCCCACATGTGCCAACGTGGGATACGTGTAACAGATCCAAGACATCCACCAGATGGGCCATATTCCTTTGATGCTCTATCCCAAAAATCAGCGAGTAATATCAACACACTATTTATAACATTGTGACACACCTGAGAAAGGAATCTACCTGATTTCCGGTCTATAGGATTTATATTGTGGGACACACAAATGGACGGCTTCGATATAATGTCCAAATCCCACGTTGGCACACATAGTAGTGTAGATGAACTGCTTTACAGGCGTGTAGGCTTGGGAAATTAGAATTACGTGGGAAGTCGGAGTAATTAAATAATCTCGTACACGTGCGCAGCCCATCCCGTACATACATGTTTACACACTTGTGGATCTAGCACACGCATGTAAGATCTGAACTATCTGGGTCCACTCGAATGGCCATCTGATGAGTCGACCAATCAGATTTTCTTTGGCTTCGGGCAGAGGGACGCATCTAGATGATAGCACGTGCAGGCGTTCAGCTATCAGCGCTGGTAAACGTGCATTGCAGATGTTACCATAAGACCACACATATTATTTATAGTCCCCGGTGAATATCAATGGCCAATGTTAACATCAGTAATAGAAGCTGAATATCAGCTGTCCCTGTTAATATCCGTTGATATTTAAGATACACCGGGGATAATAATCACAGTTTTACTACTATCCTTCGTTAAGATTGGCGATCGGTAAATATCATGGGTCCTTTGTTAATATCAACATTGATATTATTAATATCAACATTGATATTATCCATAAATATGATTATTTTTTTTATCTAATACTTTATCTTTTATATACAATAAAATTCTTTTGCCTGACCCTTGCTTAGAATACTCTAATATAAGAGTCACTACCAGGTACTCAGTAGTATTTATTTATACCTACGAGAGATAAATTCAATGAGTTCCCTATCAAGAGGGAGATGTTTAGAAGAACGCAATTAAGATATTTGCTTGATTTGATGAAGGGGGATGAAGGAAAAATTGACCATTGCTCCACTGTTTGATGCAAAAGCATCACAATAGTCTCCACTTTTATTTCATTAGTACTTAGTACCATTATTCAATTCAGGGAGATAGACTTTGCCTTTATTATATGTCTGAAGTGACGAACACTAGACGAATCGAAATAGATCGGTCAATGATCATAAAGAAGAATGAGTATTAGGGATCAATTTTTCAATGATCAGTCCTATATTATAAATAATGATTTGTTGAAGATATTTCGATCTCTTTGAGGAGGGAGTACCGATGACGTGGTCGCCGTACATTTAGTGATGCTGATATGCGTAGAGAATTTACTTATTCATTACAATAATTCGGTCTTTTCGCGACAAGTCAACTCGTCACTAAAAACTTTTAGTGACGAGTATTGCTCGTCGCCACGTTTAATGCAAATATGGCGTCACTAATTTTATTTAGCGACGAAAACGGCAACTCGTCGCCAATAACTCAACTATTTGCGACGACCTAATAACTTGTGGCAAAATATAGTTAATTAGAAACGAGTTAACACGTCGCCATTGCATATCGTAAAACGTCGCTAAATATGAGACTCGTCTCCTATAAAAACATGTTGCGACGAGTCATCATCATCGCTAACAAACCCAAATTTGTCAAAAAAAGTTTTTTGTAGCGAGTGTTGCTTATCACCATTTTGTTATAAATAATAATTATTTGCGACGACTTAATACATCGTCGCTAAATAAAGTTTATTTGGGACGAGTTTATATGTCGCATTGCATGTCGAAAAACGTCGCTAAATATGAGACTCGTCGCAAATAAAGACGTGTTGCAACGAGTCCTCGTCGTCACTAACAAACCCAAATTTGTCACAATTTTTTTTTGCAGCGAGTGTTGTTTGTCACCAATTTTGTTACAAATAATAATTATTTGCGACGACTTAATACAGCGTTGCTAAATAAAGCTTATTTGCGACGAGTTTATACGTCGTCATTGCATATCGTAAAACGTCACTAAATATAAGACTCGTCGCGAATAAAGATGTGTTGTGACGAGTCTTCATCATCGCTAATAATGTCACACTTGTCGCAAAAGCTTTTTCGCGATGAGTGTTGCTTGTCATCAATTTTGTTGCAAATTCTAATTATTTGCAACGACCTAATAAATTGTCACTAAATATAACTTATTTGTAACAAGTTTACACGTTGTCATTACATATCGTAGAACGTCGCTAAACATAAAACTCGTCACAAATAAAGACGTTCTGCAACGAGTCCACTTATTACTAAAGAAATCATAAAGTCATCGGAAAAGCCTATGTGACGACGAGTGTTGATCGTCGTCAATTATATCATAAATATGATGTCACAGATTCTATTTAGTAACAAAAAGCAACAAGTCGTCGTTAATAAGTTAATTATTTGCCTCGACATAACAACTTGTCACCATTACATATCACAAAATGGCATTAAATTTTTTTATTTGTTTGAACCAACTTAATCAAACAAAATAACGTGTATTAATCAATATTCATCATCATCCATTGAAATATAAAAATAATTTAATTAAATTTATAATTATCCAGAACATTTTTTTTTAAAGCACACATGTCCAAATTGTCCAATAAAAAATGAATAATAACAAAAAAATGTGCGTCATCGATAATATGGTGAGGCATGGGAAGATATCACCAATCTGTAGAAAAATCTACAAAATTATTAAAATAAAATATTATTAGTGACTATTTTATACTACTTGCATTATTTAAATATGACATTCAACTTACCCTGAGGATGTGATTGGGGCTACTGTGACATGAGGGTATGCAATATTTCCTCCAACTGAGCCTGTCGTGTCTTCATATCATTTATCATCTCTCACAGCTCAAATTGATGGACAACTCAGATTTTAATCCATTCATAAACCTATGCATAATCATTCATGCAATCAATCAAATACAATCATTTGTTTTAATCCATCGGTACAATACCAATACAAAAAAGTTATCCATTCATAAAAGTACAATACTAATAAAAAAGTTATCTACAGTTGCATTCTCTGGAGTACCATAGCTAACCCACTGGCCTTCATTTTTAAACTGATCAATGGAAAGCTACCTGAGCATATCACCCAAAACTCCCCCCTCTACAGCAACAACTTGCAGATAATTTATAAGTAAATTGAGTGATTTCAAAGTCAACACATAGGAATAGAAGCAACTTCATGTTAGTAAGTAAAAGAAATAAAGATGATGAAGACATGCTGTATTGGAAGAAATAGATGAAAGTTGATTACAAGTGAATCTTTGTAACAAAATGGTCGCCATTAAACATATGGATAAGCAGTTGATTGCAAATGAATCTTTATCATTGAGCGGCAAGACCAATGTTCCAGACAATGGGATCGATCATAACTTCCAGTTTAGGTTCATTGCCAAAGCCGAAGCTACTGAATCCAATGAAAGCAACCATACCTATATCAAGAATACTACAGAGAAGTTTCAAAGCATTATATCTCTGGACCCACTTTCAACCCCTCACTGTGAAAATGGTAAAGTTCTTGAAACATTTCTAGCTATAGGCAGACAAGGCTTTTGCAAGCATATGTATTTTTTTCGTCTGTGTTATTTAGAACTTGCAGAACTCTTTGTAGTTTGATTTTCTGATCTCACATGTAGTTTTGTTTTTAAACATAAGAAACCTTGAACCCTTCTTCAAAAAGAAAGTGTTTCCCAATCATTTCTGGTAAAAGCATTTCAAGGAGTTAGCTAATTATTGGTTTTATAGTTATATCATATATAAGATGTTAATTACTGCAACTAAACCTTATGAAGATTCCCTAAAAGTCTTCTAGCAGACCTAATTTGGCTTAATCAGATTTCTTGAGTTTTTGGAACTATGCTATAAATGGCTTTTGTTTTTTTGTTTTTGGAACCATTAATCATGCATATAAAGCACAAAGCTGCCCACAACAATGATGTTCACTAACTAATAAATGTACATAAAAACAAAGCCTCAACGAGAATTATTTTTTAAAAAAGACAGGAATTTCTTTTTCATACTTCAGGACAGGCTTAATGGCATCAGTGATGGTGCCTTACAATCAATAACTCCAATACAGTCACAACAACAACTTCATGGAATTAACAAGGGAGAAATATGTTCCTATGGTCGTGATAACATTTTCAATGCCATAATATGCAAGAGGGAAAGTATAGGATCACCTAGTTGATCTTGTTCCATTGCCCCACATGAGAATGCAAGTTGGACTGATGTACAACAAGTACATATGCACGAACTGATGTTATAAATGAAAAAGAAATCATCAATGATTGCCTGAGCATGATGTCTTGCCAAAAGTGTTGCCATCCAATGCAAGGCCTCAATTTTGGTAGCGTCCCATTCATTAGATAGTTGTATAAAAGGAAGAAAAAAAAAAGGGGCCAAATGCAAATTCATACATGTTGTTTTTTTTGCCTAAATCTCAATCTTACTTGTTTTCTTATTTAGCCCCTGCACATCTGCATGCACACACATATATGCCTTATATTGCATTGATAGGTGATCATGATCTCAGGCACTTGAAAAAAATGATTTGCAGTTTAAGTGACAATCAAGAGACACATTTATTTGAATAGCTAGAAATGTTTTCCACACTCAACTAGAATTTTCATGGTAAATGATGATTCAAATGGAGATTTATGTGAATCAAATTCTTCATCCTAATCTTAGCTGAGATTGTCTCACCATGTCCCTCCCATAATATAAACAAAGCAGCCATTGACTCATCATCTCACCTTTGTCCATAAGGTCTTTTCCTCCTAAGCAACCTTTCATCCAAAGAAATACCAAAATCAATCCAATAACAACACAACAACCAGCTACGATGCGACGATTGCTCTAGCAAATTGCCCATTGTCACCACCTACATCAGGTGCAAAGTCGACAAGGAGAAAAGATCAGATATCATGACAAGGAAGGCTATGAAAAGAGAAAGGATCAGATCTTCATGTCCAAGGATGTAGAACGATATAGGAAAGAAAATTCACTTTTTACAATGAGATTTATACGTCGAATCTAAGACTCAACGTGTTAGATCTTCGAAAGTTTTGGTTTACTCTCTGTTCCCTTAATTGAAGCATACCTATAAAATAAAAAAATAAAAAATAAAAAATAAAAAAAAAGAAATGAAAAAAGATTTCACCACTTACCACCACTTATCAAACTAAAAACATCGAAACCAGAAGGAAGAAAAAAACAAAAGAAAAAGAGAGAGAGAGAAAATATCCAAGAGTGTTTTTTTTTTAAAAAATTTTTTTATAGAAGCAACAAGATTTCATTAGAAAAGTGGTGTGATACCGCACCAAGAGTTTCAGTTCTAGTAACATGTTAGAAGTTTTTGTAAACAAACTCCTTTCCATATGAAGCACCTCTAGACTTGGTGTTATGCAAAAAGTGCATCCAGAGAATGGAAAACACCTCTCACTTACATCCAAATTGAACAATTGGTAAAAATAAAGAATAAAAAATCATGACAACAATACAAGAAGTAAAATAGGAACCACCACGAACTTCATCAATTTTTTTCAGAAACAGTAATACAAAATGGCAACTGAATATAAACATGCATTCCAAATTAATGAGAACAACCACACCTG
Source organism: Magnolia sinica (assembly GCF_029962835.1). Lineage (NCBI taxonomy): Eukaryota > Viridiplantae > Streptophyta > Magnoliopsida > Magnoliales > Magnoliaceae > Magnolia > Magnolia sinica. Next base: position 130,154,192 of record NC_080573.1, read on the forward strand.
CTTCCCTGTATGCTAACCTCAGCTTTAACTCCTCCAGAATTTCAGTACTATCTTCTTGATCAGTTTCAAACGTACTCTTTTGCTACAAGTGGGTAGATTGAGAACATGTTATAGGTGTGAACCACACAAGAGAACATCCACCAAGATCTAATGCAGAAGGCATAATGATGTTGAATCTAACACTGCCAACTCCGAGGACAGGATACTTGTAATATGGCCAGCCTTCCATCCCTAGATGGTAAACCAACCCTTATAATCTTGTCAAAACGACCATTTTAACAGAAATTTAGATTATATTTACTTTATAACTTAAAGGACAGTTCTTAATGCATACTTGTGATGTTGAAACTTTGAACTCATCCATCTCAGTTAGTATTTGAAGCAAACTTTGCTCCCTTTTAGTGCCACCCTACAATCCGTATGTGGGCAAACCCATTATTTACCAACAGTGCCTGATAGTGATAGCTAAAATACAGAGATAAGCAACTTTACATCTGAAATTTCTTCAAAATCATGAAATTTTGAAACAGAAGTGGCACCCTAAATAAAGGCTTTCAACTATTGGAAACCACCATTGGTTGCAAAAAGTGACATGAGGCACATAAAGTAGATAACAACAATGAAGGCTCCATGACAACAAAACTCAATTTTAAGAGCAACTAATATGGATACATGCGAGCAAGAACATGATCAATCATCTTTCTGTTTTAAACTGATTTGTTTGGCTTCTAAACTCATATGCATGTTTGGATGCACATGTGAATTGTATTGTGAACATTGAGTTTAATTAGGAAGAAATGACAAAACCTAATGTTGTTTCTGAGTACTCATACTGAGCAAGTAGCCTCAAATAAAACATTTCTTCTAGGTCCAAATCCAACTTTAAGAGTAAAACAATTGCAATCAGGAGCCAAGTCCCTTAATGCGAATGCAAAATTGGAATTTGGCTCTTTCTGCTTTACTAATCATCACAATCCAAAACACTATCATTTGCAGGTGCTTGATTGGATGTCTAGGATCATCTGTTAGGTAAATTCCTTGGTCACAAGCAAGTTCACGGTAGGTGGCCCCCTCATAGAACAGGCACTATGCAAGTATGCATCAAAGATGGGGCCTACTATCCAGAGCAAAGGACCAAACACTATAATATATGTGGGAATCTTCACAGTTCATACTAGATGATTCCCCAGTACATGACTGAATTTAATTCCCCCTTCGTGCATTGATAAATTAAGGCCATGATTGAGTGCACAACTAAATTGAATTGCTAAAATTCAGCTTAAACAAGAAGGAACGTAACCATGAATGATGTTTCTTAGTATTCACAGTAAGGAGCTCTCAAATTACAATATATATATTTTTTTGTTTAAGAACAAAGAGAAAACAGAATTATTATTATTTTTCCTTTTCTTTTGTTTTTTGGAATTGCTTCTACACAAACTATATAGAATAACTGAATAAAAGAATACTTATTTCATACACAAACTATGGAATTACTTCTACCCAAACAAGATTTCTCTTGGGTATTTCATCAAATATCTAACAAGCATCATCCAAACAACCAAACTTGAAAAACCTATTTCATCAAATATCTAACAAGCATCATGTAATCGTACATGCCTTTCTTAAAACAACAACTTAATCTAAATCCTTCATTCTTTGTGACACAAAATATACTACATAAGGCCATAAACAAAAATTATTGCCTTCCGAAAAATCAAAGCCAATTGAAAAAAAAAAAAACATTCGATGTAATAAAAAATTGAAGGAAAGAAAAATCTTCCTGAAAATCAACCAGTCTCCATGAAAAATAAAAAGAAAAAAAAACATGAATAAAAGGAGCTTTGTAATGAACTGAAAATATTCTCAATCAAAAAATCCTAGGAAGCCAATGACTTTCCTGTAAATGTGACCAACAGGCTCAACACGTAATATGCAATAGGAGACAAGTATAATGATTAGATGGTTGGGATTGTTCAATGCATTAGCCCTTCAGTTCATTCCCAATCCATATTGTGGCCTGCAAGATGAATCAACTAGATCTAAGAAGACCATACATGTACAAATGTTGGCTTGAATAAAAACCTTGAGCATATTTTTTTCTATGAGGTTGGCATTTTAATCCAAAATTAGAATAGATCTCCACTCCATTAACATCGATTTCAAGAATCATGTGCTCAAATTAAAACTTTAACCCTTATCTCAACCCCGTTCGTCAATGCACTTAATGGATTCAAACCCCCTGTGCGCAGAGATGGGTAAACGTGAGGTGAGGTGAGGTGCTGTGATGTGAGAAGATTGAGGAGAGAGAGAGAGAGAGAGAGAGAGAGAGAGAGAGAGAGAGAGAGAGAGAGAGAGAGAGAGAGATCTTTTAGGGTTGTGAACTTGTTGCAGCCCATGAGAATGGCAGCGAGATTGAGAGAGGGAGAGGGAGTGAGAGAGGGAGACGGCATGGGCAAGTGAGAGAGGGAATGGGAGAGGGAGATTGAAAGTGAGGGCGGGTGTGAGGACATTTTGGGGTCTTTTACCTAAAAGGACGCAGATTGCATCCAACCTATTATCGTCCGGGCAAGGCTCTGTGGGGCCCACTGTGATGTAAGTGTTTTATCCATGTCGTTAATCTTTTTTCTCAGATCATTATAAGGTATCATGCAAAACATTAGGTAGGAACAAGGCTTGAGTGGACCACAAATTGGGCATTACACTTCCACCATTAAAAACTTCCACAAATTAGGCATTGCAACTTCCTTTGGTGTGGTCCACTGGAGTTGTGAACCTACTTCAATTTTATTTTTTTTTCAAATCCTAAAATGATCTGGGAGAAAATATGAACAGTGTGGATGGGCCCCACAGAGACCTGCCTGGAAGATTATCATCCGGGCAGGGGTAGGACGCAATCCGCGTTTGACCTAAAAACGGAAACAGATTGGCTACTCCCCCTTACACCAGCCCCGTCGCTGGTGGTCGGTGCTCTGTGGGCCCCACCATGATGTATGTGTTTCATCCATTCTGTTCATCCATTTTTAAAGATCATTTTAGGGCTTGATCCCAAAAAATGAGAGTGATATAAATCTCAGGTGGACCACACCACATGAAAACAATAGTGATGGGATATCCACCATTAAAATCCTCCTAAGGCCCACTATACTGTTTCTTTGACATCTAATTTGTTGATTAGGTCATACAAGCCTGGATGAAGAGAAAAAACAAAGATCAGCTTGATCCAAAACTTTTATGGCCTTCAAAATGTTTTTAATGGTTAACCCTCATTCAACACTGTTTCCAGTAATGTGGTCCACCTGAGATTTGGATATACCTCATTTTTGGACTCATACCATAAAATGATCTCTAAAAATAGATGGATGGCATGGATGAAACACATAAATCATGGTGGGGCCCACATAGCACCGGCCACCAGTCTTTGGCTAGTGTCAGTGGGAGTAACCAATCCGTTTCCCCCTGCCACTAGCCCGATGGCTGGTGGTTGGTGCTCTGTGGGCCCCACCATGATGTATGTATTTCATCCATTCTGTTCATCCATTTTTACAAATTATTTTAGGTCTTTACTCCAAAAGTGGATGGGAAATAAATATAATTTGGACCACACGACTGGAAAACAATAGTGATTGGATATCCACCATTAAAATCCTCCTAAGGCACACTGTACTATTTATTTGACATCCGATCTGTTGATTAGGTCATATAGACCCAAATGAAGGGAAAAAAACAAAGATCAACTTGATCCAAAACTTTTATGGCCACTAAATTTTTTTTAATGGTTGACGTTCATTCAACATTGTTTCCTGTAATGTGGTCCACTTTAGATTGGGATATACCTCATTTTTTCATCTCATATCATAAAATGATATAAAAAAAATATATATGGATGGCATGGATGAAATACATACATCATGGTGGGGCACACAGAGCACCGACCACCAGCTATTGGCTGGTGGTAGGGGGAATAGCCAATCTGTTTCTACAAGACTCCCACTGAAGTGACGTCACTAGTTATATGTGTTCCACCTTGATGTGTGTTTTGTCTCCACACTGTCCATCAATTCAGAGAGATGTATGAATTGTATCCACACTGTCCATCCATTTTTTCATATCATTTTATATTATAGCAGATTCAAAAAATGCATATCTAGGTATCAAGTGGACCACACCACAGGAAATGGTGCTAAGGATGGCTACCATTACAACCTTTTTAGGGTCCACCATATTGTTTATTTGTCATCCAACCTGTTGATATGGTCATATACACCTGGATGAAGTGAATTTAATCCCCACTTTGTGGTCCATTTACACCTTAGATCTTCGTTATTTTGGGGTCATACTCTAAAATGACGTGTATAAATGGATGGGCGGTATGGATAGAATTCAAACATCTTGTTGGCCCCTTAGTGGCCCATCAGAGCCTCATTCATCTCATCCCCCATCCAACCATTGCATCCCCCCATCCAAGCATCCATTCATCTCATACAATCATCCAAACATCCATCTATCCAACCATTCCATCCATCTATATATCTAGTCATCCAAACATCCATCCATGCATCCATCCATCCAACCATACTATCCATCCATCCAACATCCAACCATCTAGTTCATACATCTGATCATCCCATCAATCATCAAAACATCCATCCATCCATGCCATCTATCCATACAACCACCCCATCCATCCATCCATACATCCATCCAACCATCCCATCCATCCATTCATTCATCTATCCCAGCTATCCATCTAACCATTCATTGAACTAACCCATCCATCCAGTCATTCTATCTAATCATTAAAACATCCATCTATCCATACCATCTATCCATCCAAACAACCACCCATCCATTCCCATCCCAACCATCCAATCATCTATCCATCCCATCCAAACATCCATACATTCCATCTAACCATCCATCCCATCGATCAATCTATCAATATCCGTCCATCTAACCATCCAAACATCCCATCGATCAATCTATCCATCCGTCCATCCAGTCATCAGATCCGTCCATCTAACCATCCAAACATCCATCCATCCCAAATATCTCATTCATCGGTCCATCCATCCTATCTATTCACATATTGATCCATCCAACCATCCCATTCAACCATCCATCCAACCAACCATCCTATCTATCCATCCATCTAACTATTCCATCCAACCGTCCAAACATCCATCCATCCAATCATCCATCCATCCCATCCATCCACCATTCAATCGATGATTGGAGGTTGATTTAATGGTTGAAAGCACTTTGTGTTGTATGATTATTGATTGGGAGGTTGATCTTATGATTGTCGGTGATGTGCAACATTCGATTGTTGATTGGAGACTTAATGAAGTGATGTACGATGATTTCCACCATCTGATAAAGGATTGGAGGTTGATCGGATGGTCAACAATACTTTTTATCATTCGATTGTTGATTGGAGGTTGATCAAGCGATTATCAATGTGCACCATTCCATTGTCAATAGGAAAATTGATAACAAGATTTATGTTAGTTTGTACCATTCAATTATTAATTGGAGGTTCATCAAATGTTCAATAACACTTCGTGTCGTCCGATTATTGATTAGGAAGTAAATCGAGTGATCATTAGTAATGTGCACTGTTCGATCTCAATCAAGAACTTAATGAGGCAATATATGTTGGTTTCGACTGTTTAATTGATGAGTACAAACAGATGAATTCATAAGAGTACACAGGCAGATAATTTATGATGTTATTACAAATACTCTACCCTTTCGCAATGAAACTACATTTGTCGAAAAAAGTTTCAGTTGGAATTTGTTACAATGAGTTAACCTAGTCATTGATAAAATAAACTATTTACAGCAGTTTTTGTGTCATTATTAAAAATGATGTTTTGCGACAACACTCAATTCATCGCATAAAGTGGACATTAGCGATGACAATTGAAACACTTGGCGAAACATTTTTTCCATCATGTAATTTTTTCAAAAAAAATGGTGGAAAATGTTTTAGCAACGATAATTATAGCTCGTTGTAAAAATATTAACTATTTGCGATAATTTAAAATGTTGTTGCAAATACTGTAATATTTCACAATGAAATTATATTCGTCGCAAAAAGTTTTAGTTGGTATTTGTCGCAACGAGTTAACTTGGTCATCGTTAAAACAAACTATTTGCAGCGACTTTTGTGTCGTTGCAAAAAATAATGTTTTGCGATGACACTCAATTCATCGCATAAAGTGGACGTCTTTCTCATAATGTAATTTTCCCGTGAAAAATTGGTGGAAAACGTTTTAGCGACGATAATTATATCTCGTCAGAAAAATGTTGACTATTTGTGATGATTTATAATGTTGTTGTAGATACTCTAACATTTCGCAATGAAACTACATTCATTGTAAAAAGTTTCAGTTGATATTTGTTACAACGAGTTAACCTGGTCATCACTAAAACAAACTATTTGTAGTGGCTTTTGTGTCATTGCAAAAAATAATATTTTGCGACGACACTCAATTCGTCGCATAAAGTGGACATTAGCGATGACGATTGAAATGCGTGGCAAAACGTCTTTCCCGCCATGTAATTTTTTCAGAAAAAAATTACGAAAAATGTTTTAGCAACGATAATTATAGCTCGTCATAAAAACGTTAACTATTTGCGACAATTTACAATGTTGTTGTAAATACTTTAATATTTCACAATGAAATTATAATCATCGTAAAAAGTTTCAGTTGGTATTTGTCATAACTAGTTAACCCGGTCGTCGCTAAAATAAACTATTTGTAGCGACTTTTGTGTCGTTGCAAAAAATAATATTTTGCGACGACACTCAATTCATCGCATAAAGTGGACATTAGCGATGACGATTGAAACGCATGGTGAAACATCTTTCCCACCATATAATTTTTTCATGAAAAATTGGTGAAAAATGTTTTAGCGACGATAATTATAACTCGTCGTAAAAATGTTAACTATTTGAGATGATTTACAATGTTGTTGTAAATACTCTAATATTTCACAATAAAATTACGTTTGTCACAAAAAGTTTCAGTTAGTATTTGTGAGACCTGTATCCAAGCCTGTACTATTCCATAGGCTTCCACAATCCTCTCGATTGAATTTCGACGACCCACGATCTGTTATCGGCATTTGCGCGCAGCCTTGAGTCGTGTCCCGTATTATAGAGTCAGCTCGACCTAAGACTTGTACTCTTACGACCACGCTATTGTCGCGGTTCTGACGCTGCGTCTCGCGCACCGATGCGATATCTAGGCCAGGAGATGTAGACCCGCGTTCAGTTTGAGAAAAAACACCGCGCGTTGCAAAACCCAAGAGAATTCATCACATCAATCACTTCACTTGTCAAAAGTACACCCATCACTTAACCCATTACTCTTCCCATTCCCAAGTACAAAAGCAACCCCAAAAAGTCAACTTCTCTAAGCAATCCCATCACTTCTCTTACATCACTCTCTCTCATCTCTCTCATTCTCTAAGCAATCCCAAGAACTCCCAACATCCAAGTTTTTCCTCCATTTTTTCACCCACCATGAAGCTTCATACCCCATCATCCAACCTTTAAAATCCAATCTCAACCGTTGATTCTTTCTCCTTGGAGCGAGATCACCCTAGTGCGGAAGGAGGAATAGTTTTGAAGGTGGGTGATTTCATTTATTTGATTTATGATTTTAGGGCCCACATATGTGGGACCCATCTTGATGTATTTATTGTATCAAAGAGGGACCAATAATGGCGAGGTCCCTCCACCAACCGATCTCTCTTTCTCTCTCTCTTGATCATGTGGGCCACCTATGATGCATGTATTTTTATCCACACCACCCATGGAGAGATCATTTAGGGTATGAGCCTAAGAATGGGTCAGATCCAGCGGGTAGGGGTCTGCCCAGCCATTGGTCCACCCTGATGTATTTGTTTTATCCTCACAGCCCACCTGATTGGGAGAGGATGAGGGTTGGCCACTCCCTAGGTGACCCACGACTAAGTGGGACCCATCGTGAGCATGTGATTCATCCGGGACGTCTATCTACAGCATGCTGCTGGACGGTAGCTACAGGGCCCACCTGTATAAGTCCAGAAGTCAGGGCGTGGGTGCTGGATTTTTTTCAATAAATAATATATAATACTAATAATAGATATCATATAATATTATATACCATATAGGTATATCTGGTGGGCTACACGTGGGACCCACCAAGCCGATTGGCCGGTGTACCTTAGTAGCTATATAGCTGATGAGTGACGTCAGAAGTTCTGTGGGTCCCACCTAATATACGTGTTTTATCTAACCGTCCAGTCCCTGGACGTGGACTGGACCCCACCTGCTGTGTGTCGACCCCATGTGGATGATGTAATCCACACCGTCCATCTGAGGACGTGGGATCCACCGTGATCTAAGTGTTTTATCTACGCTACTGGCCCCACATGTGGAATCAATGTGATGTGGACTGCAGCAGCTCTGCAGCTGCACTTGTGTCAGCAAGTTATGTGAGCACATGATGCATGCAGGTGTCACATCTATACCGTCCATCCATTTCAGATTGTGGGACCCACCCCACACGTGTTGTATGTGTGGAGGTGGGGCCCACATCGATGTATGCATTCTATCATCCTAGCCGTCCGTCCAGATTGGACGCTGGACGTTAAAGCCCCCTCCCTCTTTCTCTCTCTATATATATATATAATATTATAATATTATACTATGGTGGGACCCACCTGATGGGAGTTGATTGGCTGGTGCACCTCACTCCAACCAACTGTTGTATTGACGTCAGTGGGTCCCAGCCATCTACTGGAATGACGTCAGCAAGGTAGGTGGGCCTGATCATAGGCATATGTTATATCCAACCATTCATCTATGAGGGTCCCACACGACATGTAGCTGCTGCTGCTTTGACGTCAACAAGTTCAGTGGGTCCCGCATAGTGTATGTGCTTTATTCACGTCGTCTATCAGGTGGACCACACCGCAAAACCAGTGGAGATTGAACGTCCACCAATGAAACCCTTTTTAGGTGATAAAAGTTTTGGATCAGTATGATATTTGTTTTTCCATTCAACTTAGGTCTTTGTGACCGTATGATCTGGTTGGACGGAAAATAAAATGGTGGGCACCGTGAATTTAAACGGTGAAAATCATTATCTCCACTGTGATTGTGGTATGCCCAAGATGATCTTTCTATGGGAATAATTTTTGGTAATGCTCTAAAATGACCTTTAATTGATGTGTGGGCCCCACCTTGATGTGATGTATGTTGGGCCCATTCGAGAGCCCCTTTATGATATATTTGAGGCCCACATGATGCGGCCCGATTTAATGTATTTATGGCCCACACGATGTAGCTCGATTTGATGTATTTGAGGCTCACATAATGCGGCCCGACTTGTTGTATATGAGGCCCATTGGTGCGGCCCATATAATGCAGCCCATTTAATGTATGTTGGCCCACTTGATGTATATGAGGCCCATTAGTACGGCCCATTGATGCGACCCACTTGATATATACGAGGCCCTTGAGTGAGGCCCAGTGTGAGGTATGTGTGGTCCATATGTGAGGCCCGATGTGCTGTATGGCCCATGGAATGCCGCCCACTTTGATGTATATGAGGCCCATTGGTGTGGCCCATATGATGAGGCCCACCTTAATGTATTTGTGGCTAATCCATGAGGCCCACCTTGATATATTTGCGGCCCATTTAATAAGGCCCAATATGATGTATTTGCGGCTCATTCGTTAAGGCCCAACATGATATATTTGGGGCCCATGGGTTGAGGCCCATTGTGATATATTTGGGGCCCATGGGTCGAGGCCCATTGAGATGTATTTGGGGCTCATGGGTTGAGACCCATTGAGATGTATTTGAGTCCCAGGTGCAAGGCCTGATGTGATGTGTGATTACTCCATGATGTATTTAATGATGATTAGGGCAGGCCATGCCTTGGGAGCAATGATGGTTTGATGGCCACATTGTTGGGCAATGATGGTTGAATGTCCACATTGTGACCTTCCTTAGGCCTTGTTCGGCTAATTGTCGAGGCAGATTCCAATTCTGATTATCGATCGATTCTGATTGTCGAGGCTGAGTCAGATTGTCGAGGTAGATTCTGATTCTGATTATCGATCGATTTCGATTGTTATGGCCAATTGCCGATTCCGATCATCGAAGCCGATTATTGATCGATTCCGATTGTTGTGGCCAATTCCTAATTCTAATCATCAAGGCTGATTATTAATCGATTCCGATTATTGTGGCCAATTACCGATTCCGATCATCGAGGTCGATTATCGATCGATTCCGATTATCATTACCAATTGCCAATTCTGATTGTTGTGGCCGATTGCCGATTCTGAATATCGAGGCTGATTATCGATCGATTTCGATTATCGTGGCCGATTGCCGATTAGCGATCGAGGATGATTATCGTGACCAATTGCCGATTCTGATTGTTGTGGCCGATTGTCAATTTCGATTATCGAGGCCGATTATCGATCGATTCCGATTGTTGTGGCCGATTGCTGATTCTGATTATCGATCGATTCCGATTGTCGTGGTCGATTGTCGATTAGCGATCGAGGCTGATTATCGTGACCGATTGTCGATTCTGATTATTGTGGCCGATTGTCGATTCTGATTATCAATCGATTCCGATTGTCATAGCTGATTGCCGATTAGCGATCGAGGCTGATTATCGTGACCGATTGTCGAGGCCAGATATCAAGGCCGATTGTTGAGGCCCAATGTGATGTATATGCAGCCCGTATTTGAGGCCCATTAGGATGTGTATTCAGCCTGTGTTTAAGGCCTAATGTGATGAATATGAGGTTTATGTGATGAGGCCCATTGTGATGCATTTAAGGTCTAGGCGATGGAACCCATTGTGATGTATATTAGGCCCATGTGAGATGCCCATCATGATGTATATTAAGCTCTTGAGTTAGGCCCATGGTGTTGTATATTAGGCCCTTGTGCGAGGCCAGGAGACCACTATATGTTAGGCGCTATGTGGGTCATTCCTTGGGGGCAATGTTGGTTAAATGTCCACATTATCGAGGTCGATTGTTGATGCCAGTTATTGATTCCGATTATGAGTATGTGACAGCATAGCATCATGATATATGCCCATACACATCATCTGTATGTTTATTTTGAGTTGTGATTGACTATTGCATATGTCATAGTACAGATGGTTTTTGGGACTCCCTGATAGGCGGAGTTATCTCACATGAGCGCACGATATGTGCAGGATTAATGCATGATTAGACCGCATGACTCATGCATTTTGCATTATGTGTTGTGATTACTATACGCCCTAGCGACATCAGGGCCGTAGGCTCCACAGTCATGTCGTGGATGGCCAGATGGGACACCAAAAATTTGTCACTAGCATCGGGCTGCCATAGATGGCCCTGGGTGAAAATCCGTAAACCCTTTTGGTACCAGATGATGTCCCAACATCGAGACCGAGTGGATATATATGAGTGCATGAGGGTTGTATACTAGTAAGCCGTGTCTCCCACTGTGTCATGGTTGGTTGGGAGGGGGTGTGGCCTTACCCACCTAATGGAGTAGGCATGGCTAGGCTGAGTTTGACTAGCTCGTAAATGGGTTCGTTATCGACGTGCCGGGTAGATATTGGCTGATTACTGGTCAGGCAGATAGTGAGGTCTCTTCCACTTACCCAGTTGTGTGCTTGATGGGCGGTAAGCTAGTGTAAAGTGTACTAGACCCCGGTGATGATCCCAGAGATGAATAGTACTGATATGTGGACTTATTGGGCAGGAGTTGCATACTCATTCATTCATTCATTCATTCACTATCCACTCAGGCTAATGGTACGCAATTATTTGTTACGCGTACCTTCACGATGGCCAAAATTTTAGTTGGGACGCGCGACTAACCTGAGATCAGGAGTTTACCACATTGAATCTGACTATCCAAATTTAGGTATGGGACTGGTTTGGATAGAAGTCCCTTGTGGTAGACCCCGTGGCCTGTGATACTACGTACTATCATCCTGATTTCACACTCCAGCTTGGTCATTTCATTCGCATTTCATATTGCATTACATCCGCATGCATATGACATTTTGGAATTTGTTATGTTTCTGCACTTATATGGCCTAGACGGACTCAATAGGATTTACATATTGCATTGTACCTTCGACATCTAATATTTGGCTCTCTATGACTCCTCATTTGCATAGCTGATCTGTATTGCGTACTCTGATATTGTATGATTTATAGACTTATCAGTATTTTCGCTTACTCTGATATCGTATGATTTATGATTTTACCAGTATTTTCGACATTGTATGATTATGACGTTGCATTTGTGTGTTTGACACTTACCTTGTGCATACACTTTCACTACCCTCTAAGCTTTCTATAAGCTTATGCACGATAGATGCGTGTAGGTGACGTTGGTCGCAGCGGCGTTAAGCTTGGAGCGTGCAGCTGTCTTATGGAGCTTTGATTTTATTTTGACATATGTATTTTTCCTTTCAGTATTATATTTGAAGTTTATATTAGTGGATATGTGATGATGATGTTGTTTTTGTGATTTGGGTAAACTTTTGGTTATGCTTCTTACAAGATAAATGTACGTTGAAAAATCCTCCTTTTAGGATCCTAGGATCGGAACCTGGCATATGAGCGCTGGGAGCCGAGAATGGGGTACTACGGAGGCTGTCAGCACCAGATTTGACGATCGGGATTCCTGTAAATCCGATTTTCGGGTTTGGGGCATGACAGTATTTGTCGTAACAAGTCAACCTGGTCGTCGCTAAAACATACTATTTGTAGCAGCTTTTGTGTCGTTGCAAAAAATAATAATTTGTGATGACACTTAATTCGTCGCATAAAGTGGACATTAGCAATGACGATTGAAATGCATGGCGAAACGTCTTTCCCGCCATGTAATTTTCTCAAGAAAAATTGGTGGAAAATGTTTTAGCGACGATAATTATAGCTCGTCGCAAAAATATTGATTATTTGTGATGATTTATAATGTTGTTGCAAATACTTTAACATTTCACAATAAAATTACATTCGTTGCAAAAATTATAATTCAGTATTTTTTGCAATGAGTTTAACTAGTCGTTGTAAAAAGAACTGTGGAAAAAAGTCTAATGTTGTATTTTCGTAACGAGCTTATCCAATTGTTGCAAAAGCTACTATTTGCAACAACGTTTGTGTCGTCGTCAAAAACTTTTTTTTTTACGACACCTAATTTGTAGCAAAAAGTGGCTATTAGCGACGACTGGTTAAGATCGTTATAAAAAATTCATACGACAACTTTTTGCGACAAGTTTTGCGATGATAATTGAAGCTCGTCGCAAAAAAGTTAACTATTAGCGATGATTTAAATTGTCATCGTAAATAATCTATTTTTTGCAACGACTTAAAATGTCATTGTAAAAAATTGCATTTCCCAATGAAATTAGACTCGTCGCTACGAAAATCGTTGTAAAAAATCTAATTTGTTGTAGTGATTGGATTGCCAAAAAAACCCGTGTGTAAGTAAATAAGTATATAAATTTAGCAAATAATTATGATGCATTTGATAATCACCCCTAAGAAAGTATGAGGTATCAAATCATAAAAGAAGAAGCGAATACTATAATTAAAGAACAT